>NC_072477.1:63092572-64535072 GCF_027574615.1 Eptesicus fuscus
TGACTAGGAATCAAACTGTGACCTCCTGGTTCATGGGTTGGGCTGACACTCAACCACTGAACCACACCGCCGGGCAATATTAAATATTCTTAGAAAATAAGAGTGTTTTCTTTTCTTTCTTTATTCATTCATTTTTCCCCCACTGACCCCCTTCAGTCTGACCCCGCCCCCCCTGCCCCCAACCCAGACTTCACCACCCTATTGTCTGTGTCCATGGATTATGCATACATACATACATACATACATGCATAACCCATGGTTGATTACCTTCCACCCACCGCCCTCCCTCCCTCGCCTTCAAATAAAAGTGTTTTCTAAGTGCAATGCTGATAATTTGGCGAAGGGGCACCTAATTGCTTTTTAAATAAACTTTTTATTCTAAAAATAATTTTAACTTCACAGAAAACTAATTAACCCTCACTTAATTTCCTTTAATGTTAACATCTTATGTTAGCTTGGCACATTTGCAAACTAAGAAACTAACATTAGTATACTACTAACCAAACTCCAGACTTTATTTAGATTTCACCACTTTTTCCACTAAGTCCTTTCTCTGTGCCAGGATCCAATCCAGGATACTACATGGCATTTAAGTCTTCAGGTCTCCTTAGTCTCCTCTGGTCTACAACAATTTCTCTTCCTTTGTAGCATGAAAGTAGTAAACAATTGAGTGTGACTATATACCAGAAGATACATTTATAGACATGAAAATGTAAATTTCTTATAATTTTCCCATCATAAAATAGTCTTTTGATTTTCAACCATTTTTAAATGTAATAACCACTTTTCACATGGATAGTATGAAAATAGGAAGCAGGTTGTATTGAATTTGCTCCTTCTCCAGAGTAACTTCTAAATTATTTGGTTTTTAAAAAAAAATCCCTGAATACAACTTATACTTGTTTCATATAGCTTACATTGAATTTGCTCCTCTGAAGAAAAAAAAAAGCAACCCAAAATTCACAGAATCACCTTGTTATAGTAGTTGCAGAACAGGGAATAAAGAGTGGGGAGTAGAATTAGGCAGCTGGTCTAAAGGGTAAGGGCTACTGTGTTACCCTAGAAAGGAGTCTCTAAGAATCTCCCTCCTCCCCACCTGTTCCATTCAGGGCAGGATAATTGAAGAGTTATGTTAGTTAATTAATAATATAAAAATAGTCCAGTATAGAAGAACAGAGAGAACTACACTTGCCTGAAAAAAAGGTAAAGCTCTCAGCTGTGCTTCTTGGAAGAACAGAAGATAGCAAACTTATCCCATTTTTTAAAATAAGATTTTTAAATTGATTTTTAGAGAGAAAGAAAGGGCGAGGAGGAGGAAGAGGGTGGGGGAAGGGATAGGAGGAGAAATATCAATGTGAGAAACATTGATCAGCTGCCTCCTGTACGCACCCCACCTGAGATTGATCCCGAAACTTGGGCATGTGCTCTGACCTGTAATTGAACTGGCAACCTTTCAGTGCATGGGACGACACCCAACCAACTGAACCACACTGGCCAGGGCTTACCCTATTATTGATATGGGCTTCTAATAGAACAAATGCAACAGCAACCTCTCTTCCCCTTCCTTCTGTGTTCTACTGTGCTCCTCTAACTATCGAGTATCTCAGTAATACCTTCTGCTTGCTCTCAATGTCTCTACTTAGGCCTGCCATTTCCAGCAATCTATCTTCACATCTCTTCAAGGTAGACTGCAGACAGGCAGCAGCTATTTCACTTTTTAGATTAAAAAAATGAAATACAGAAAAAACGATGCCCTCAATATCATGCTGTAAAATAGTGAAACAGCTAAGAATGAAAATCTGGTTTCCTTAACTTCTAGTCCTTTAGAGAAGATGCTACCAAAGAGCAAGATAAATATTTTTCACTGTTCAACCTCTCTTTACATTAAATCACAAGACTTTACACAAACCATTGCCAGTTAGATGAGATTACAAGGTGGAAAACAATGAATGTCCTAATCTTTAGACAAATTCCCTCCATTTCTAGCAGGGCCTTTGTAATATGTATGTCAACTGAAAATGGATAAATTAATAAAATAATTTTCCACCCCTAAAATATGAATCCAAGTAGTGACTAGTGTTTCATTTCTATATTTTAAAAAAGAAATTCAGCATAACAGAGATTTATAATTAAAGGGAAAGTTTCTCGATTATTTTTCTGGTTCTAAAAAGCATAAAATAGGAAGTAATTGATTTTTCAGTAAAATGTTTTACACTTTACAATCTGAGAAATACATTAACAGCAAAAATTATTTTTATCCCTATATGGTATAGCTCAGTTGGTTGGGTGTTGTCCCATGCACCGAAGGGTTGCTGGTTCAATTCCCAGTCAGGACACATGCCCGGGTTGCAGGCTCAATCCCTGGTAGGGGGCATGCAGAAGGCAGCCAATCGATGTTATGCTCTCACATCAATGTTCCTCTCTTCTCTGTTCTTCTCTCTCTAAAAATAAATAAACTATTCTTTAAAAAAATATATCAATAAGCATATCCTCAGGTGAGGATTTAAAAAAAAACCAGATAAGAGATATTTAGCTCAAAATTAGTTTTAAGAGTTATGGTTATGTTTTTGCAAATATCTAATTTACTCAGCAATAAGCCACTACAGGTCATTTTTAGAATTAAGCAGGCCAGAATACTTAAAAAAATACAATGTTTTATGACAAAAGTACATATTTTAATTTCTAAATTACAATATTTTTAACAAGAATATATTTTGATTTAAGTATCCTTTTTTAATTTACCTTTTGTTCCTGCAAAAACTGGTCTGCTAACTTTTTAATATTCTCTTCATGCTGTGCTCTTAATTCCTTGATTTGTTGTCCACACTGAAAACTAAATTACAAAGTCATTTTTTTAGATTATATTATCTTGGATTGGATTCTCAAAGTCTAGAAGTTGAAATCTTACATTTACAAAGATGAAGCATTCAGTTAGCAGGCGAGTGGGCAAGGAAGGACAAAGAGCAGACATAAATATAGCTTAGTCAAGATTCTTAAAATATTTGAACCTTTAATAGAGGATAAAAAGTACTGATAAACCTAATTTAAAAAGAAATTAGAAAGATAAAAGTTTATTTTTAAAAATTGCATTTATTTAAAAAAAAAAACAATTGTCAGAGTCAATCACAGAAGAGAAAAACAATAGAGAGGAGAAAATTGTGAGACCAAAATACAGTAATAGATGAGAAAAAATAGAATTATAAGTGTTAATAGGAGTTGCAGCAAGTGATTCATCCAATAGTTAGTACTTTAACATAATAATAAAAGTCTAAACCATAAGAAGAGCAAGAATGGAAGAAATTAATAAATAAGATATACTTATTTTCAAGAAAAAATGTAAATGAACAAAATAGATAAAGACTGTGAATTTCCACTGCACAGTACTCAAAAGATACAAATAGATCGTTCATGTACAAAGGAACAAACAGTTAATATAGAGGAAAATGTTAACTTTCACCATTAAAATGCAAATTAAATTTCCTATGTGTATTTATGGTATTACATTATTCCTATACTTGCAAAAATAAATTAGAATTATAAAAGCCAATGTTGGAGGAGCTATGGGGGAACATTTAGATTATAAATTAGTACAATCATGTTAGAAAGCAATCTTTCATATATGTGAAATGAGCAATAAAATCAATAAAACATTTTATCTTAGGAACTATCTATTTGAGAATATATACCAGTGAAATAACATTAGCGGGGGAAATCCTTTTTGCATAGAGTTTTATAGTTGATAATCATAATAGTGAGAAAAGGAAAATCACTATAATGGTTCAGCAACTGGGAGAGATTAAACAAGCTTTGGTACATTAACAAGCTGAAATAATATATTACCTCTAAATATGCAAGTATATTTAGAGGTAATATATTATGGAAGTAGTATTTGGAAAATTATTGAATACTGTTAGGTTCAAATACATATATGTAACTAGATGCATATTGATAGCCTAGAGTAAGAAGTCAGAAATGGATAAATGGTACTTTAAATTAAAATATGGCAACTCTTTCTAATTTTTGGTGTGCAAACCTAAAAATACCTTTTACTGTAAAATTGATTACAGATACAATAAAGGTTTTTAAAGAGGGGTTGCTAGAAAAGCCCCTATGAAATTCCCCTACCTCACCACCAACTAAGTGTAGCAGTGTAAACAAGGGGCCTGAAGTAAAGAGCAGGAGAAGCAGCTGGCACTCAGCCCTCAGCTATTCTGGGGACATCTCCCAGTGCGTCTTCATCTGGATGCCCCTCAAAAAGAATCACAGAATCTTAATCTCCTTTTAGTCTTTGCCAAACATCTAATTAAATAAAACTCAGGCAAGATTTTCTGTCTTACACAGGCAGATACACATACCTTGTAAGAGGTATTTTCATGGTGCAAAACATCTATAATAAAAGTGTAATATGCTAATTAGACCAGACAGCTGAACAACCTTCTGGACGTCATTCTGGACGTCATTCCGGATGAAGCCGTGGCAGTAGGAGTCGAGGCAGAGGCGGTTAGGGGCAATCAGGCAGGCAGGTGAGCAGTTAGGTGTGATCAGGCAGGCAGGCAGAGTGGTTAAGGGTGATCAGGCAGGCAGGTGAGCAGTTAGGTGTGATCAGGCAGGCAGGCGAGTGGTTAGGGGTGATCAGGCAGGCAGGTGAGTGGTTAGTGGCAATCAGGAAGGCAGGCAGAGTGGTTAGGGGCAATCAGGCAGGCAGGCAGGTGAGCGGTTAGGAGCCAGCGGTTCTGGATTGCAAGAGGGATGTCCGGCTGCCTAAACCGATAGGGCCTAAACCGGCAGTCGGACATCCCCTGAGGGGTCCCGGATTGCGAGAAGGTGCAGGCTGGGCTGAGGGAACCACCTTCCCCCCGACAAATTTCATGTACTGGGCCTCTAGTATAAAAATAAAAGAGTACAAACTTCAGAGAGGCAATAGAAAGACAATAGAAAATGAATTTAAATGACCTAAGAAAACAAAAGAAGAAAAACAGAAGCCAGAAAGGAAAAAAATGAATTGTTCAAAAGTTGGACAGATATTACACAGATTCATAAATATTTGTAGCACCTTACCTCTCATATTCTAACCTCTTCACAAGGTAAGTATTATTCTTCCGATAGTCCTGAAGCTGGTCTTCTTGTCGAAGAAACTCCTGACGAAGCTCAGCAAGTTGCTCTAGCCACATAAGGTAAGAATCAAAGGAATAAAGTTTACTCACTTCAATGCGCCCTAGTGAGAAGTCATGGGATTTTTAAAAATTAAATATATTTCTCATTTTCAGCTAAATTATATAATTAGTAGCCCATTTAATTGCCTTTTATAGCACATGCATGGGCAGATAAAATTTATTTTTAAAACAAGATAGCCTCAGTGGCTTCCACATTAATCAGAAATATTAAAAAATTACACATCTTTTCACATTATGTAGACATACAAGCTGTGAAAACAGTACCAAAAAGTATCTACCTACCTCTTTTAAACCTGCTTTATAAAAGTAGGCAGGAAGCCCTGGCCTGTGTGGCTCAGCTGGTTGGAGTGTCTTCCCGTACACCAAAAGGTGGCGGGTTCAATTCCAGGTCAGGGCACATTACCAAGTTGTGGGTTTGATCCCTGGTGGGGCATGTTCGAAAGGCAACAGATCGATCTCTCTCTCATTCTCTCACCCTCCCTCCCTCCCTTCCTCCCTCCCTCCCTTCCTCTCCCTCCCTCCCTTCCTCTCTCTAAGATCAATAAAAAATAAATAAAAGTAGATGAGAAAATAACATTTTTTAGATGTTTGCTATGGTTACAAAATTCAAGTTTTCTTTTCCTTTTAAATCACATTTGACTTCCAACTTATGTGTTAATCACTTCAGATTTCATTTCTAGTTCTGCTACTGATGCTAGGTCTACACATACCAAAATCTATTTTCAAAGCTCGTAATTTCTGGACTAGGGCTAAAAGTTTTAGTTATAACAAATGATATGAAATGAGCTGTAAAGCAAATTAAAAGCTGGGCCAGATGCTCTTTTGTAAACATTTATCCCTAATAAGTGACCCACATTCTAGAGCCTTTCCTTCATCTGACCCCACAACTAAGAGGTCACCAGAGAAATGCCATGTTCTTAGATGATTAAAAATTAGTTAACAGCCTTAGCAGTTAAGCAAAAGTAGTAGTTAAGAACGTCTTCATTTTTAAAAATGAGAACAGAGGTCTACTCTGTATAAGCAACATCTATTAAGATTAAAATATAATGTCTACCCATAATGTACCAATATTATAGTTATAATAAAACATCTACCTTTTATAAAGGCTTATAGAATTAGTCTTAGTACTTTAAAGGCACTCCAAAATTGTTTGGGATATAAGTTCTTAAAAAGCAGAAGTAGCCCTGGCTGGGTGGCTCAGCTGGTTGGAACTTCATACTGCACACCAAAAAGCAGATGTATATGCATAACCCATGGACACAGTCAACAGTGTGGTGATGGCCAGAGGAACTGGGGTAGGGACTGGGTGGAGGTGGGTAAAGGAAGGGAAAAGGGAGGACATCTATAATTGTGTCAACAATAAAAAAGCAGAATTAAACATATATTTATAATATAATTACATAGAAATATAATGTAATAGACTAAAATAAATATATCAAAGATTATATTTAGCAATGACAATAAAAATTTTGAAGTCACATGAATATTTGCTGAGTTATATTAAGAAGTTTAACAATCTACATATATAAAACCCTAATATGCAAATAGTCCAAGTGGTGGAACAACCGAACAACCAAACAACCAGTCGCTATGACATGTGCTGACCACCAGGGTGTGCACGAACATGGCAGGCATTGGCAGCAGGCGGCAGAGTGTGGAACATGGTGGGCATCAGCCGCGGCAGGATGGTGGAGCAGGTGAGCGGGGGCTCCAGACCAAGGCGGAGCGCCTGATGACACCGTGTGAGCCTCTGGTGGTTACTGAAAATTCTTTGCTCCCACGAGTCGTAGTCCTGCCTGGCACTCGCACCCACTGCCAGCACCAGAGCTGCCGCTTGTGCCCGCTGCTGGCTCCTAGCGCTGGCCCCGGCCCTGGCCCTGATCGCTCAGCACTGTCAGTGGGTGCAAGCAGCGATCAGGGCCAATTGACCCTCAGGGATTCTCCACCTCCTATTGTTCCTGAGGGGCAATCAGGGCAGCAGCCGCCGCTGGCACCTGCTGGTGCAGCTCACACCCACTGACAGCGCTGGCCCCAATCACTCTGCACCGTCAGCGGGTGCAAGCGGGGCCAGTGCCAACAGTGTGTGGCAGCAGCGGGAGCGGGGCTGCCGGCAGTCAGGGGACCGGGCTATGGCAGGAGGGGCTGGGCTGGGGCACAGAGGATGGGCCAAGACCTACCTCTGTAAATGATTCACATAAAATGCTTGTATTTAATAAATATGTTTATGTATTCAAGCTATATTTTTTATTTATTTAAAAAAATTTTAATTGAGATATAATACTATGTAAGTTTAAGGTATACAATACGTTGATTTGATTCACTTATATACTGTGAAATGATTACCACTGTAGCATTAACTAGCACCTCTATTATCTCACATAATGACCATTTCTTTTTTTGTGGTGAGAATATTAAAGATCTACTCTCTTAGCAACTTTCAAGTATATAAAAAAGTATTGTTAACTATAACCACCACACTGTATGTAAGATTCCCAAAACATATTCATCTTACAACTGAGAGTTTGTACACTTTGACCAACATCTTCCCATTCCCTCTCCCCACCCTATCCCTAAACCATGATAACCACCATTCTAGTCTCTGTTCCTATGAGTCCAGTCAAGCCACATTTTAAATTTCTCTTCTTACTCTACAAATTCTCCAATATATAACATAGTTGGTCTCCATAGTTTTTCACCTATTACCCCCACTTTAGATAAAAGTAACAAATCTGAGGCCAGCCACCCCTGAATAACACATTCAGACAGATATCTGATCCCTGGCCCCATCTCCTAAAATACAGAGGGCTAGAGGTAGCAGAAACTCTGGCCTCAGCTATGGATGTTGAGTCTACAGAGACAATGGGGTCCCAGCAGGCGGCAGTGACAAAAAGCCTTGTAGCTTACAGACTTAGCCAGTTCAGAGAACCTATGCTCAGGCAAGAAAGATCCTAGAACTAAAAATTAATGCAATTTATATTTATCAGCACTACCCAGCAGCTATTAGGGAATGGACTTCAATTGGTGATGTTTAGGCCTCATTCAGGCTTCTTTTTCCTACACAGTAAAATAAGTGAAGTAAGTTAACTTTACCTTCAGAATGAACCTGAGGCTTAGTATGATTTCAAGATTTAGGATGGCTTCTCTGTCTCTCCATAAACTTCTAACAATATTTGAAATTCCTTTTTTTAAAAAAAATATTTTTATTGATTTCAGAGAGGAAGAGAGAGTTAGAAACATCAATGATGAAAGAGAATCATTGATCGGCTGCCTCCTGCACGCCCCCCATTAGGGACTGAGCCCACAACTGGGGCACATGCCATGACTGGGAATTGAACAGTGACCCCCTGGTTCATAGGTCAATGCTCAACCACTGAGTCACACCAGCCAGGCTATTTGAAATTTCTTTATCAGGAAATACATTTTTCATTTCTAAATGGAGCTAAAGCCTTATAATACAACTGACAAACAAAAATAAAACATCATTATAAGTGAGTTCCAGTTCATGTAAAATACCAGATTCTTTCCTGTTTGAATATAGCCAAAAGATTATAAAGCCGAGAATTAATTTAGTATTTTGAGTGGTCAAAACAAAGACATGAAAAGGGAAAGTAAACAGAACAGAAAGCAAAACTAAAGACAAAATTTTCCTCTATCACAAGTTTACTTTCAACTGATGGAAATGTGGTGGTGGTGTTTTTTTAATTTTGAACCCAAAGACACTCTATATCTAGTGTGACTGATCCATCTCACCACAGCAGGACTCCCAGAGTAAATAACTTAACGTGAGATCAGGTCCATGGTTGATTGTGCAGGATGTTCTATCTCAGACAATAACACCAGGGTATGTTATAGAAAGGTATGGCCATACTCCCTCAATTTAACATCAAAAGATTAGGGATATAGCAAAATTTTTATTTCAAATTTTCTTTCAGTAATAAGCATAAAAATAAGGTATGCTATTCAAAATAAATCAGTATATACTAGAATATTAATTTATTATGTCATGAATTAAAAACCAATTTCCATTCCTTTTATTTCCATGAAAATATTAACTACCATAAGGATTTTTTAGGGTCTTAGTGCTTATTAATTTCAATAAAATAGTCAAATCTGGGTTTATAGTCAACTTATCAAGAAGTTTATTTCACCCACAGTAGATGAGTGGATAAAAAAGCTGTGGTACATTTATACCATGGAATACTTTGCAGCAGTAAAAAAGAATCTTGTCCTAACCTGTTTGGCTCAGTGGATAGAGCATCGGCCTGCGGACTGAAGGGTCCCAGGTTCAATTCCAGTCAAGGGCATGTACCTTGGTTGCAGGCACATCCCCAGTAGGGGGTGTGCAGGAGGCAGCTGATCGATGTTTCTCTCTCATCGATGTTTCTAACTCTCTATCCCTCTCCCTTCCTCTCTGTAAAAAAATCAATAAAATATATTTTTTTAAAAAGAAGAAGAATCTCTTATCCTTTGAGACAGCCTGGAGGGACTTGGAGAGTATGATGCTAAGTGAAATAAGCCAGTCAGAGAAAAACAAGTATCACATGATCTCACTCATATGTGGGATCTAAGTAACAAAATAAACTCATGAATGGAGTGGATCCATAGACATGGAAGCATGGAACACAGTGCAGAATCTCAGAGGGAAGGCCGGGGAAGGGTGGGTGGGTGGGAGGTAATCAACCAAGAACTTTGTATGCATATACTCATGGCCCATGGCCACAAACAATGTGCAGTGAGGGCCTTGTTGGGGGGGCGGGGGGTGAAGTAGGGGCGGGGGCAGGCTGGAGGCGGTCAATGGGGGGGAAAAAAGAAGACATATGGAACACTTTCAACAATAAAGAATTATTTTTTTAAAAAAGAAGTTTATTTCAGTAGAAATAGTTGCCAAGGTGCAAAAGTCACATTAATAAAATTCAATCTTAAAACTGCACTAAAACCAAAAGTTGTACAGTTATGAGTTCAAACAAAGCTTTTTTTCCTCTGATGAAGAAAATTTCATATAAAATTTCAAAACATCTTAAGATCTACTTCAATGCATATGGTACAATAAAGATTTTTACTCAGTAACATAGGCTGTCATTTTCTTTGACATATACTATCAAAAGCCACAAGATTTCTTATTCAATTGATCTACTACAATTTAATAAGAAATATACTTTGATGACAAGCAGAATCATTTGTAAAAATTGCAAGTTGGGCACTGGCTGGGTAGCTTAGTTGGTTGGAGCATTGTTCAATATGCCAAGGTTGCAGGTTCAATCCCTAGTCAGGGTACATACAAGAATCAACCAATGAGTGCATAACAAGTGGAACAACAAATTGATGCTTCTCTCTCTTTCTCTCCTTTCCTCTCTCTCTCAAATCAATTTTAAAAATTCAAAATAAATAACAAATAAAAATTGCAAGCTGGAAGCAGCACTAAGAGTGTGGCATCTTCTGTGTCATCCCAATGCACTCTGTGAGTCTAAAAGAGCAGAACATGGACACAAATTCAACAAAAATAAATGCGGCCATTCCAAGAAGCAAATTTCTAATTAAAAAAAAAAAATCAAAGCTGTTCTAAATCACAGACAGCAAAAAATTAATAATTCCTATTTTTGGGTTACAACACACCAATAACATTTCCTAATGGTTTTGCTAGGTGAAAGCAAAACTTCAATAAATTACAGAGCCAGCTCTGGTTGGCTTCTCCAAGAGGATGATAAAAATATACTATCTAATTCTATCGAAAGGGTTCAAAATGGTTATAGAATAAAGATATATTTATGAAATTTGAGAGCATGTATTGCCCATATATATAAACTTAAAGTCACTGCATGCAAAGTTTTAAAATACAAAGTGTCATAACCAAAGGATTGTGAGGAAGAAGAAGGGTGATCCTCAAGACCCCAAACTCCAAAAGCCATAGATGATGTGAAGTAATGTCAAAAAGCATAGAGCTTCTTCTCCTTACCTATTATTTCCCATAAAAGGTTTGCTTATCTCCTATCACTTCATCTAAATGAAAATATACATATCTTCCCAGGTTTGTTGCTGTTTCCAGGGTATTTAAGCTTGGAGGACCTGTCCAAAGCATCCCTAGACCTGAATGGATTATTTTAGCAGATTGGGCACAGTACAGAGGGATAAACCCTTTCCTTTCCCCTAGAAATTTCATGGTTTCTGAATCTACAGCTCAACTTTCTTAGAGAATTTTTTTAACAACATTTCATTGAATGAACTGTCTACAGCACAAGATTAAAATGCTGGCCTCAAATTAAAATACATTTATATATGTTTTTATCGATTTTTAGAGAGAGAGGAAGGGAGAGGGATAGAGAAACAGAAACATCGATGAGAGGGAAATATCATAGATCCGCTGCATCCTGCACAGGCTGCCTCCTGCACACCCCCTACTGGGGCTTGTGCCCGCAACCCAGGCATGCACCCTAACCAGGAATTGAACCAGTGACCTCTTGGTTCCTGGGTCAATGCTCAATTGCTTAGCCACACTGGCTGGGCGCTGGCCTCAAATTTTAACTTGCATTTATTATATATAAAGCAATATTAAAACATTTTATCATATCTTAAGACAAAAGAATAAATGTTCTGCCATTTGAGGAACTTTGTTCAAAAATTTTCATTTAGCTATTTTATTATCCTAAATTCTTGAGGATTTTAGACATTTAGTGACCTTTGTTTATCTTTAATATGTAATTAAGTTTCTTACCCTTTAAATGATGTATGTCTGCCATCTGATATGATATGTTGCTCTGTAGTTTAACCTGAAAAAAATTAAGTTCTCATTTTAGTAAAGAATACGCTGTTCTGCTCACATTTACTTTTTTCTCACATTCACTTTGAGCTTGATCATAAATGCAAAAGAAAAATCCTTATTATATATATATATATATATATACCACCTCTTTCCAAAAACAATTAGAGATAAATTCTGGTTTTGTAATAATTTTAAAAATTTGCACAAGAATATTCATTTTACTTAATATATAGTATAATAACTTTCAAAAGTTTTAAAGTTTCAGTTGAATATTGCTTAATGGCATGTTTTTTCAAAATCTTACTAGAGGAGACCTCTTACTAACTCTACATTAAAAAAAGGATTCCTTGAATCAATTAATATCAAACCAAAAGTAATTAATACTTATCAAGTTTTCATAGAATGACAGTTATTACATAGGACTCATTTTTATGGTCACTGTAATCTAGGTGAGTAGGAGATTACTGTTGTATTTCATATGAAAGAAAATGTCTAAACCGGGGTTGGGCAAACTATGGCCTGTAAGCCAAATCTGGTTTGCTGCTTGTTTTTGTAGGGCTAGTTAAAGATGGCTTTTACATTAAAAACATTTTTTAAAATTTTTCAATTACAGTTGACATTCAATATTATATTAGTTTCAGATGTACAATATAGTGATTAGACATTTATATAACTTACAAAGTGATCCCCCATAACGGTTTTTTACATTTTTAAATGGTTAGATAGTAAAAAAAATCAAAAGAATATTTCATGAATTATATGAAATTCAAATTTCAGTATCCTACATAATAAAGAGGTCATATGCAAATTGACCATCACACCCTCACACAAGATGGCCACCCCCATGTGGTCACAAGATGGCCACCAGAAGATGGCTGGCAGGGGAGGGCAGTTAGGGGCGACCAGGCCAGGAGGGGAGGGCAGTTGGGGGTGACCAGGTCAGCAGGGGAGGGCAGTTGGGGGTGACTGGGCCTGCAGGGGAGAGAGGGCAGTTGCGGGGGGACCAGGCCTGCAGGGGAGGGCAGTTAGGGGCAACCAGGCCAGCAGGGGAGGGCAGTTGGGGGAGACCAGACCTGCAGGGGAGGGTAGTTGGGAGGGGACCAGGACTGCAGGGGAGGGCAGTTGGGGGGGGATCAGGCCTGCAGGGGAGGGCAGTTGGGGGGATCAGGCTGGCAGGGAAGGGCAGTTGGGGGCGATCGGGCCAACAGGGGAGCAGTTAGGAGTCGATCAGGTTGGCAGGGGAGTGGTTAGGGGGTGATCAGGCTGGCAGGCAAAAGCGGTTAGGGGCAATCAGGTAGGTAGGCAGGCGAGTGGTTGGGAGCCAGCAGTCCCAGATTGTGAGAGGGATGTCTGACTGCCAGCAGTCGGACATCCCCTGTGGGGTCCCAGATTGGAGTGCACCGGGACTCTAGTCTATAAGTAAAGTCTGATGGGAAACAGCCACATCCATTCATTTACATATTGTCTATGGCTACTTTGAAGCTATAGTGATTGTGACAAAGACCATATGGCCTGCAAAGCCTAAAGTATTTACTATATAGCCCTTTATAGAAAAAGTGTGTCAACCCCTGGTCTAAATGAACTGAATTACGACAGAGAGATAACTATATATGAGAACTATCAAGGGGAAGAATGGTCTTGCTGGTTGATCAGATATAGGAGTAAAATAAGAAACATCAAGGATGATGTTTACATTTCTAAAATAGGGGGACTAGCCCTAGCTGGTTTGGCTCAGTGGATAGAGCGCTGGCCTGTGGACTGAAGGGTCCCAGGTTCAATTCCAGTCAAGGGCACATGCCTGGGTTGTGGGCTCAATCCCTGGTGTGGGGCATGCAGGATGCAGCCTATCAATGATTCTCTCGTCATTGATGTTTCTATCTCTCTCTCTCACTCTCCCTTCTCTCTGAAATAAATAAAAATATATATTTAAAATAGGGGGACTAGATGAGTAAGATTATAATACTCCATAATAGGGAAACACATAAGAAATAGACTTGGAGTGGTAGGGAGAAGTACAGAGATGATTTTTTCAGATCTGGACCTATTGAATTTGAGATATTTAAGACATACCCAAGAAGAGATCTTCAATAGGCAGTTGAAAAAGTGGGTCTGGAGTTCAGGCACCAACTAACACCAACTGCTGATCACTAACAATGCTCTCTAACTTCTAATTAGCCTAGGTTTACTTTCTTTTCCATTTCCTTTATTTTCATGAGCCTTTTTATTTTTTTGTACTTTTGCCCCTTCAAAGAGCATAACCAGCCTTTATTGTTGTTTCCAACAAGTTTGTATTACTTTGTTTTTTATCCATTTTTATGATGCTATTTCAGCTTTTCTGCACTTTTTTTCGTACTCTATTTTAAACTTGCTTTTGAAATTGCTAGAGAAATGCTATTCTTTTTTTTCTTGTTTTTTTTTTAATCTTTATTGTTGAGAGTATTACAGATGTCCCTTTTCCCTCCACTGCCCCACTCCACCCAGTTCCAACACCATCCCAGACCTTCACCACCCTATTGTCTATGTCCATAGGTAATGCATATCTATAATAATCTATAATAATAAAAGCATAATATGCTAATTAGACCAGATGTCCTTCCGGACGACCTTCCAGATGAAGCCAAGGCAAGCTGCTGCAGCTGCGAGGGCCAAGCCCCTTGCACGAATTTTGTGCATCAGGCCTCTAGTATGCATATAAGACCTTTGGTTAATCTCTCCCCGCTCCCCCCTTCCCTCTGAGATTCATTAGTCTGTTCCATGTTTCCATGCCTCTGGTTCTTTTTTTTCATCAGTTTATTATGTTCATTAGATTCCTTGTTCATTTATTTTGATTTTTTGATTCAATTGTTGATAGATATGTATTTATTGCCAGTTTATTGTTCATATTTCTAATTCTTCTTCCTTCTCCTTCTCCTCCTTCTTCCTCCTCTTACTAAAGAATACCCTTCAACATTTCATGTAATACTGGTTTGGTGATGATGAACTCCTTTAATTATTTCTTATCTGTGAGGCTCTTTATCTGACCTTCAATTCTAATTAGTTTTGCTGGGTAATCTTGGTTGTAGGTCCTTGCTATTCATCACTTTGAATATTTCTTGTTACGCCCTTCCTGCCTACAAAGTTTCTGTTAAGAAATCAGCTGGCAGTTGTATGGGTGCTCCCTTGTAGGTAACTAACTGATTTTCTCTTGCTGCTTTTAAGATTCTCTCTTGGTCTTTAACCCTTGGCATTTTAATTATTATGTGTCTTGGTGTGGACCTCTTTGTGTTCCTCTTGTTTGGAACTCTCTGGCTTCCTAGTCTTGTAAATCTATTTCTTTCATCAGGTAGGGTAAGTTTTCTGTCATTATTTCTTCAAATAGGTTTTCAATATCTTGCTCTCTCTCTTCTCCTTCTGGCACACCCATAAGGCAAATGTTGATACACTTGAAATTGTCCCAGAGGCTCCTTACACTATCTTCATATTTTTGTATTATTTTTTCTTTTTGCTCTTCTGATCAGGTGCTTTTTGCTTCATCAATTTGAAATTGTTGATTTGATTCTCGGAATCCTCTACTTTACTGTTGAATCCCTGTAAATTATTCTTTACTAGAGGCCCCAGTGCATGAAATGCATGCACTTGGGGGGGGGGGTCCCTCAGCCCAGCCTGTGCCCTCTTGCAGTCCGGGACTCCTTGTTTCTTACCACCTCACCTACTCGATGCTCCTTACCACTCCACTTGCTGCTCCTTAGCACTGCTGCGGAGGCGGAAGAGGCTCCCGCCACCGCGGCTGCGCTTGCCAGCCGTAAGCCCAGCTTCTGGCTGAGCGGTGCTCCCCCTGTAGGAGTGCACTGATCACCAGGGGGCAGACACTCCACACAGGAGCTGCCCCCTGGTGGTCAGTGCGCATCATAGCGACCGGTCATTCTGTTCCACTGTAATGGTCACTTAGGCTTTTATTATATAGATTATATAGATTTCAGTTAGTATATGCTTAATTTCTGACTGGTACTTTTTCTTTGTTTTTCTTTAAATACATTTTATTGATTTTCTACAGAGAGGAAGAGAGAGGGATAGAGAGTTAGAAACATCGATGAGAGAGAAACATCGACCAGCCGCCTCTTGCACACCCCCCACTGGGGATGTGGCCGCAACCAAGGTACATGCCCTTGACCGGAATCGAACCCGGGACCCTTGAGTCCGCAGGCCGACGCTCTATCCACTGAGCCAAACCGGTTTCGGCTGACTAGTACTTTTTCATGTCTTTGAAATTCTCACTAAGATCCTTGAAAATTTCACTAAGTCCCTTGAAGTGCTCATTACGATATTTGAGCAACCTTATAACCATTGTTTTGAACTCTGTATCCAGTAGTTTGCTTGCTTCCATTCTATTTATTTCTCTTTCTGGAGATTTCTTCCGCTCTTTAATTTGTGACATGTTTCTTTGTCTCTGCATTTTGGCTGCTTCCCTGTGTTTGTTTCTCTGTATTAGGTAGAGCTTCTATGTCTCCTGAAATTGGTAGAGTGGCCTTGTGTAGTAGGTGTACTATAGGGCCCAGTGGCTCAGCCTCCCTGTCACCTGAGCTGGACACTCTAGGTACATCCCTGTGTGGGCTGTGTGCACAGTTGTAGTTGAGCCTTGATTGCTGTCACTTGGAGGAGTTGACCTCTAGGACAATTGGCTGTGCGGACCAGCTGCCACTACAGTGGGAGAGCAGCTGTGCAGGAGGCACCCCTATGGAGCAGGACTTGCTTCAATGGGGCTTTGGTGCTCACTGAGTCTGCCCTTGAGTGTGTCACTTGTGGATGTGTAGAGTTGTAATCTGGTATGCTCTGAAGCTGTCCACTGGATGCACTGGCTCTGGGGCCTCCAGGGAGGTGCCAAGTCAGCCACTGCCTGGGGCCACCAGGCAAGAGCTAGACAGAGATCTACAGATATCTTGCAAGTTCCTAGGCAAGGCCCAGGTGTGAAGCAAGGCAGGCTAGTGCTAGAGCCGGTCTTAGGCCTTTTATTGATAGGTTTGAGGCATGTTGACTCCAGCTGCTGCTTGTTTAAGAGATTTTAGTGAACTCTGAAGCCTGAGCCAGATCAGGCCATTCATATGGAAAAGCAGCTGCAAACAGCTTGGGTGGGGCTACAAATTGGATGGGTCAGGTCTCAGGGAATCACCAGGGTGGAGCGAACAGTGTGGGCCATGCTGATGGAAACTCAGATATGGCTGCCAGTCAGTTCTGTGGACAAGGGGTGGGGGACAGGTCCCAGTACAGAAACAATGACCTCTGTGAGCACCTCCATCTGAGAGAAAGCCACCCCCGAGTTCCTGCCCTGATGCCAGATAATCCAGTTCTTCCTCTATGTCCCTGGTTCCCCCAATGCTACCACCCAGCGCTGGAGCCCAGAGGGATTGAGTCTGGATAAGTCCATGAGCTGGCCCTTTAAGAGAAACTGCCTGTGCTTCCAGCAGCCTCCCTGTCACTCGGCCACAATCCCCACTAGTTTTTACAGCCTGAAGTTACAGGGAGTTCTCTTCCCAGCTCTGGAACCCTGGGCTAGGGGTCTAATGTAGGGCTTGGACCCCTTGCTTCTCACAGAAGGCCTTCGCAGTGGATATATCCCTCCCGATTTAAAAAAACGCCACACATGGGTGTTGGACCAGCCCATTCCGATACTCTGCCCCTTCTCCCAGTCTAATGTACTTTCTTCTTTACTTCTTTAGTTGTAGCACTTCCATTTAGCCAGCTTTCAGGTGGTTCTGAATGATGGTTGTTCTCTATTTTAGTTGTAATTTTGATGTGGTTGTGGGATGCAGCAAGTACCAGCGTTTATGCAAGCCGCCATTTTGGTCAAGAAATGCTATTCTTGAACACAAGGCTTTGGGTGGCCTAAGCTTTCCTGAACTGTCTCTTTTATATCTTTATACACTTAAAATTATTTTTAATGAAGAGGGGATATTTAATCCACAGAGTACAAAAATAGTAACGGGTTATATGGGCATTACTGCTTTATTCTTATCGCTTTAATTTTTCTTTTCATTCTTCTTTATTGAGAATGGAGATGCTGGCCTCTATGACTCACAAATGAAGTCCTCACATTTCAAAAGCTGGTCTGGAACAATATATTTTACATAGTATTATAGAGAAAATCACAGCATGTTTAAATAGAAGCCTTTTCTTAATCCAAGCATAATGAATTTATTTCCCACCCCATTCCTTTGCTATGTAGGATTTTTCAGTTAGCTTCATAGACCCCTTACAGCATATTGTTCCCTTAGCATCTCATGTTCTCTATTATTCATGTCAATCTTTCCAACAGGATTCTCAGACAAACCTCATATTCAGTATTTAGTATTATCAGCAGGTACCAGTACCCAATTTCTCTTATTTCCTATTAACACTAGTTTTATTGTGCGTTATCTCACCTTCCATGGTGCCAAGGAGTTGCTCCAAGATGCCACAGAGCCCAACTGGCAGATCATTAAACCCAGAAGTTCTCTTTCAGCTACAGTAATTTTATTATGTTGCCCACTTTTAGAATCTGTATGTCTGCTACTAAAATAACTGTTGATCTTTTGACATTGCAGTATTACAGGCATCTGATCCCTTTTCTCTCCACATATATACCCCACCCCAAAAATTCTTATCTAGCTCCTAAAATGGATTGATAAAGAATTCTTCTAACATTCAATGTTGTCTTTTTAAGGAAATCTGAATGTGTTTTTACTTACCATGACACTCCCTTGTATGTAAAGCAATAACTTAATTTTGGCTTTAATCTTATGTTCTACCATTTTGAGACTTTAAAAAAAAAATTTCCCATTTGGTTTCTAAATTTTAACATTTGCTCCAATTACTTCGTTTGTGTTTTCTTTCTTTTCATTAATAATTTCTGCATATAGATAGGTCTTTTTAGTTCTTTAACTCTTTTGGCTTTAACCCTTTCCCTGAGAGCCTTCACTTCTTTTAATACTTCTGCCATTAGTCACCTTCAAAAGGAAACTTGGCTTCCCTTCTGATTATTCCTTCTCATAGTTTTAATTTCCTTGTATTCGAATAGAAATTTGCTTATCTTCTAAATGACTCTGCCAAAACTTTCCAGTTGTTGAGAAATTAAGAGTTCTTAATACTGCATGATTGGAAAAAAAGATATTTCACTTTGCCACATATACTCTCTGCTGAAGTGGCAATGATATAGTAAGATTTTTTCTTTTTTCCTCCCTAAGTATATTCCAGATAGGTAACAGTACATAAATTCTAAGAAGTATTATTTAATCCTTATTTTATGAAAACTATTCTCATTGTCTGGCTTCCTTTTTGTTTACTTTAATACTGTTCCCAAAATATCCATTTACAATATACAAGAAAGATACCAAATAATTATTTTATTTTGTCTTTCAAATTTCTTTTTGGATAAGAAATAGGTGGATGAATATACAGATGAATGGATGGATGGATATGTAATAGGATGGATGGATGGATAGATAGATAGATAGAGACATATACATTCCCAAACAACCCCATCCTCTTGCCTAATTTACATCTTTGATCAGATAGACTTCAACCTAGATTCTAATATATCCTTCAAAAACCCATAGTGCTCAAAATGCCTTGCCTGGCCCCAGATCTACTGGGAAGAGCCTCATATTCAGTTCTTTCAAAAGAAAAACATCCTTTTATCAATAAGACTGTCACCCTATTTCTTTTCTACCCACAATGTTTATCAAAAATGATAAATTCCATGAGAACAGGAAATGTGTCTCTCACTCATCCGTGTGTGTCCATCATCTGGCATACTGCCTGATACCAACAACAATAGATGTTTGCTGAATGACTCTTATGTTCCATACTCTTTGTACTACATACTTCCCTACCTTAAGTTGTACTTTATCCATATTTGTATAATTCTAATTATCCTTCAAGGCTTCTGAATTCCCTCGTTTACTTCCCCTTATCAACTTCATTTGGTTTAGGCTCTACTTTACCTCTCCCCCTCTGTAATACTTGTTTTTCTGGCATATATTCATCTTTTTTTTTCCCCCAAATAAGAATTATCTTCTCCTGAGATTTTCCATCTCTTGTTCATCCACAGCTATTTCATTTATTTTCCTCTAATCTTTCTTCCTCCAATACCTAAAACTTGACATTTATATTTCTATCATCTCTTTCTGAAGCCCTTTTAATGCTTTCTCCATACTACATGGCTACTCTGAATTAATTTTGGCAGCTATTACCAGCTCAATTGCTCTGCTTCTCTTTTCATTCTGGGACCTTGAAAATGGCTCAGCTGTGCATGCTTCACTTTCATTATGACCTATTCTTGGGCAATCAGCACAACTATGACCAACTGATCCCAAAGGTTATACATAATTGGCTTTTACAGATGTCATTTCTGGCTCCTTTTTCTCCGTACTAGATACATTTTTCCTGATTATATCTCATGCTCAGATGATTTCTAGAAACAATTTTATCTTCTATAACATAGCTGTCAAACATAGATGATGCTTAAGAATCACTTGGGGAGTTTTAAGAAATATAAATTCTTGCCTCCCCACCCCACTCCAGTGTGATTCAGTAGTCTGGGATGAGCCCAGGAAAATATATATATATATATATATATATATATATATATATATATATATATTTTTTTTTTTTTTTAAAAAGCTTAAATAAATTCTGATAAGCAGCCAGGTTTAGTGATTACTCGTCTAAAGTATGTCTTTGGCTGGCACATATACCAGTTGGAACAAAATGGTATTTCCTTAATAATAACTACTGGGTATTAAAATGCTTATTTTGTGCCAGGTCTTGTGCTAAGTACTTTACAAGTATTATTACATTTAATCCTCACAACCACCCTATGAGGTAGGCTATCCATTTTGCAGATGAGGAAACTGGGTCTTCTATCATATGCCTATAGTAGATTCTCTATATTCTCCTAAGCAGTCCCAGATGGAAGTCTGTGTTCATAACCACTATACATATACTAGATCAGGTAGGTGATTAGCCTTGTTTTCTTCCTACTCTTTCATTGCTAATATTATTTAGACAACACTCCAAAGACACCTACAACTTTCACGTGATCTGTTAAAGTAGCAGTCTCCCACCAGGCCGATGTGGATCAGTGGATTGAGCATCGTCCCATGCACCAAGAGGTCACTGTGCTGCGCCAGCACCGCCAAGGGTGAACCTGAGGAGGGGCGGTGAAGGACTGAAGAAAAGACAGTTAAGAGAATACAGCTGGGGCTCGGTGGATCTCCCGTGCCTGGATGAGGACACAAAAGACCCAGCCTGCAAGCCGATGCTTTGTTTTATAGTCTGATTAAAACAAGGGTAGATTAACATGTATACAAATGTTCTTGTTTTGGCAATACTTGCTGCACCTCCCACAGCTCATTAGCTACTTAGGAAGGAATTAGGGAGGGCTACAAGGTCAGGCTTAAATATGATAGGAGAGCTCTGCCCTCCAGGCTGGGACTTGTTTGTGACCCTGCCAAAAGTCAGCCTGAGGCTTGACCCTAGAGCCGCTCCCTACAGTCACTGGTTCAATTCCTGGTCTGGACACATGCCTGGGTTTCGGGCTTGATCCCCAGTCGGGGGCTTGCAGGAAGCAGTCAATCAATGTTTGTCTCTCATCAATGTTTCTATCTTTATCTCCCTTCCTCTTTCTCTCAAATCAATAAAAACATATTAAAAATATTTTTTAGCCCTGACCGGTTTGGCTCAGTGGATAGAGTGTTGGCCTGCGGACTCAGGGGTCCCCAGGTTCGATTGTGGTCAAGGGCATATACCTTGATTGCAGGCACATACCCAGTAGGGAGTGTGCAGGAGGCAGCTGATCGATGTTTCTCTCTCATTGATGTTTCTAACTCTCTATTCCTCTCCCTTTCTCTCTGTAAAAAATTAATAAAAAAATATTAAAAAAAAAATTTTTAAAAAAGTAGTAGTCTCCCTTGAAGCAAGCTCTAGTTTAACTTATACTGTTACATTTTTATTTTTTGTTAATCCTCACCGGAGGATATTTTTCCCATTGATTTTTAGAGAGAGTGGAAGGGAGGGAAGGGAAGTGGGAGGGAAATGGGGGGGGTGGGCAGAGAGAAACATTGATGTGAGAGAGACACATGGATTTGCCTCCTGCACGTGCCCTGACCAGGGCCTGGGATTGAACCTGCAACCCAGGTACGTACCCTTGACCAGGAATCAAACCCTCAACCTTTTGGTGCATGGTCCAACGCTCTAACCTCTGAGCACACGGGCCAGGGCTATACTGTTATATATTTTAAGAGAATAAGCAAGTTTTTGGTCTTGGTTGGCTATAATGAATCATTACAAAGTGTTTTTATTCACTCATTCATTTTTCTTCACTTTGTCACTTATAAAGCATTTACTAAGTGTATTCACTATGTACTAGGCCTGAGGATACAAAGTATTTAGTATTGGTCTGTTAAGAAGAATCACTACAAAGTTGGTTTATTCATTCATTCTGTCAGCTAGTCACAAGAAAAACATTAATTGAACACCCACTAAATGAAAGACACTGTATAGAGCCTAATAACACAAAAATGTACAAGAAACCGGAAATAGGTCTGGGTAAAGGATACACATTTTGGAGTAATAGCATAACTGAAGTTTTCTAAGTGAATATGATTACTTAGGAAGAGAACAGAAGGAGAAGAGACTAGGATCTCAGACAGAAAACTATGAACAATAACACTTAATAATGAACAGAGGTAAAGCCAGAAAAGGAAACTAAGAAGAACTGAGAGGTAGAAGAAAAAAGGAGATGTCATGGGAGCCAAGAGCACAGAGTGCTGGGTAAAAAGATGCTGAGATATTAGGAGTAGGAAGAGAAAATGCAGGTGTGAACAAAGACAATTCTCTTTTCAAGAAATTTGACTGGGAAGGGGAAGAAAGACTCAAATATTTTTTAAGTACTGAGGAGAAAGTATAGATAGATTGAATATAAGAGGGAGAGTGCAATAATAATAGTACAAGGTCCTTGAAAAGGTGGAGGAAATTGGATCCAGAGAAGAGCTGGTCCTGGATAGAGGATGAACTTTTTTTTTTTCTTTTTTAAATATGTTTTTATTGATTTTCAGAGAGAGGAAGGGAGAGAGAGAGATTAAAAAATCAATGGTGGCAGAATCATAGATCAGATGCTCCCTGCACACCCCCTACTGGGGATGGAGCCCACAACCCAGGCATGTGGTCTGACCAGGAATCAAACCGTGACCTCCTGGTTCATGGGTTGATGCTCAACCACTGAGCAACACTGACCGGGCAGGAACCTTTTTTTTTTTTTTTGTTTTTTTAATTCTAACAAGGGTAGAGATGTAGGTATGCCTATAGATTTGGTAGTGAAAATTTTATCAGTTTCTGTGCAATTCTTGGACAAGCAGGAGAGACCACCTGTTGGGCTTGAGGAAGAAGAAAAATAGTTTAAATGGGGTTAGGGGCTAAGGAGAAGTCTGAAGAGGGTAAAGGTTTGAAAGTTGTTGGAACGAGAAGTGTTGAAAACCCAGTTCAGGTAGCTGATCATAAATTTTTACAAGTACCAGACTGGTGAATATTATTTTCTGCAGCTATGCTTGAAATAGGCATGTAAAGGAGAAAATAATGGCAAGAACTAAACTGAAACAAAAGAACATGTAATCTTAGCTCAAATGAGGAAAGTAAAGAATGAACAGGGCTGCTGGAAAGGAAATATGAAAGGATCAGCAGTCCAGATTAAGTTGAAAAGGTAGTTTGTTCAGCAGTTCTAATCTCTTTTTAGATAGTTTATAAACTTTAAATTTCAAGGACTTGAAATCCTATGTCAGATTTATGTTAGAATGAATTAATAATCAAGACCTTTGGCAGTCATTAGTGTTGGCAAATATTTCTAGTTCTCATCCCAGACACTTTGTAGGATTGCCCTCTCCATTCCTTTGAAGCTGGGTTGAGGGAGTGGCAATGAAATGTGAGCAAAATGACATGAATCACTTCCAAGCATAAACCATTAGGAGGAGCACAATTCATCACGTTCATTCTACCACAGCAACTAATGTTTTGGATGGTGGCTTCTCAGTCAGACTGGGTCCCAGAATGAGGAAGATACAGGATAGTGCCTCTAGTCGACCTACAAAGGGTATTTTGAGTGAGTGATAAAGCCATATAAGAGAGTGCAAATGGTGGGCTATGAAAGGGAAGGGGAGAATGAGAAGTGGGTAGGGAAAGCAAGGCAGACCTGGAAAGTATGAGAGCAAGAATTTCCTCCCTATCTGCCATATCCAGTACATAAGGTGTTTCCACTTGCACCTCTCACGAATCTCTGAAACTTGAAGAAAAAAAATCTAAAGAGTTTCTCCACAAATTAGCAGCCCTTCTCAACTTCCCATTACCTTTAGTGCCATTATCAACCTTTTTATTATGTCTCTTCTCTCTTCTCTTCTTATTCATTGGCCCATTAGTGCCTACAACTGCATACATTCACACTCCACGTAAGCTGTCACAAAGTCCTGTCAATCCTTCTTTTTCAATTTCTCTCAGATCTGACCCTTAACTCTTTCTATGTTCATGGTGACCACCTTATCTACACAGACGACTCTCATCTAGCTGCACTAGAATATAAGCTTCATAAGAGCAGATAGCTTGTTTGGTCACCCCTGTAATTCCCTGGCACACTGCAGGCACTCAATAGTATTATCAAATAAATAAATGAGGAAATCTAATCTATCACTAGTCTTTTCCCACTTTTATCAATTTCCAAGTAGTAATGAGAAACATCTTTGCAAAAACTTGTTTTCCATCAAGTCTTTCTTCTAGTCAAAATCCTGTGGTAGAATACTATTGCCCATAGTGTAAAATCTAAAACTCTTCTACCAAGCATTTAATGTCTTCCATAAGGTGGGCACCATTTTCTTTATCCAGTTATCTGAAATGGTTTCCTTGACATAGTCAAGGTATTTTTAACCATTAAACTACTAATAAGTAAACTACTCTTTACTATGTCCGTGCATTGGCAGCAAACAGTGTCCTTTCCTTTCCTTTTTACTGCTAAAAATTACATTGCCTCCATTAAAATCAGAACCCAAACTTAAGTTGATTCTATAGGAATTATGTTAATTTGTATAGATAAAATTTTCATTACATGCACTGTCCCTCATCCTTCCAACATGCTCCCAATTTTTTATGCTAGTCATACCTTCTACTTCCAGGTCTCCTCTAATTTAGTCATGTTCCAGCCACCTCCCGCCAAGACTACCCACCACTGCTGCCAAATCTTGTTTTAGGTCTTAAAATTATCTTTAATTTCTTCCTATGTTAATTTATTCAGCATATATTTATTGAATACCTATTTTGTGCAAATCAATGTTCTAAGGTAAGCACTGGGGATAATGCAAATCACAAAAACAAACAAAAATCCCTGCTTTCCTGTGTGGGCTGAGCATACAATAAACAAGTCATTTAACATATTAGAAACTGATAAGTGCTGTGGAGAAAATTAGAGATGGAAAGGAGGGAGAAAACCTCAACAAAAAGATGTCATTTAAACAAAGACTTTTAAGAGTGAGAATTACCATGCAGCTCTCTGGGGGAAGAGTATCCTAGGCAGAGGGTACAGCCAGTGCAAAAGCCCTATCACAGGAGAATGACTGATGTTTCGAGGAACATTAAACAGGTCAGTGTGGATCACTGGTATGAATCAAGGGAGCAGCAAGAAGAGTAGTAAAAGATGGGGTCAGAGAACTGTGAGGGAAGAAAATCAAATAGGGTCTGTGGACTATTGTCAAAGACGAGCTTTTTCTGCAATTGAGATGGAAGCCACTGAAGCATCTTGGACAGATAAGGAGCATGATCTAATGTTGTGTTGAAAATGGATTGAAGTGGGATAAGGACAGAAGAAAGGAGGCCAATTAAACTACCACCAATAATCTAGGCAAGAAATGGTAGTAATTTAGACCAGGATGGTAGTGATGGGGATAGGGAGAGGTGTTTGGATTTTGGATATATTTTAAAGCTGAGTCAACAGGATTTGCTGATAAATTGGATATGAGGGCAAGAAAGAAAGAGACAAATATGACTCCAAAGTTTCTGGCCTAGGGAATGAAAGGAGTTGCCATTAACTGAGTTGGGGAAGACTGTGAGTAGAAGTTTTGGGGGAGGAGAAAGATGAGGGGTTTAGCTTATGACAGGTTAAATCCAAAACCATATTTGCTCAAGAAGAGATAATGAGTAGGGAGTTGGATATCAAGCCTGGAATTCAAGGGGGCAGTCTGAATAAAAGACAGAAATTTGGAAATAATCAGTGTATAGATATTTAAAGAGGTGGTAAGGATTGAGTGTAGATAAAGAAGAGATCCAAGGACTAAGCCTTAACGCATTCCATTTGAGAAGGAACCAGAAAAGAAGAAGGAATGGCTAGTGAAATAGAAGGGAAGAAAGCTAGATTTCCTGCAAGCCAAAATGAAGAATTTGTTTCAGAGAGGAGGAGGGAGTAATTGACGATTGGACTTAGCAATACTGAAATCAATGGTTCCTTGAAAAGGATACTTGGTGGTGTGGTGGAGAAAAAAGCCTGATTACAATGTATCTAAGTGAATGTGTTTAAGATGTTCCCAGCATAGATGACCAGAGGAATTTACTTTCAACAATAATCCTTCTACCTAGCAGAAGGCCAATACAGCTCACTTCATGTGAAAGCTAACTCAGCTGATCATACTCATTACTTCCAAATAAAAAATTTGATAGAAGAGTCATCCCTCAGTCTTCTGACACTAATTTTCCCAGAAGTAACTGTACTAGAACACTCACTTCAGTTCTCAGTATATTGTGAGTATACGTTCTAGATTTTATAAGGGTTCTAATTTAATATAATTTTGTTCTGTTAATGAAGGATAATCCTTCTATGTGCAATTATTTTATGTCACTGTAAGAGTTTCTATATTAAAATCTTTTCTCAAATAAGAAACTATTTCTCAGGGTTGGGAAGAGGGGAAAAGGAGAGTTTTGTTTAATGGGTAAGAGTCTCAGTTTTGCAAGCTGAAAAAGTTCTAGAGATCTGTTATACAACAATATGCATAGATCTCTGACTGGAGGCATTCAAGGTACCATAACATCTGAGGGGTAAATCCTCCTTTGCGGGAGGGATAACATTTAAGGAAGTAAAACCTGTTAGGAAACTTTCCCCACAAAGATGTAAAATAGTTTCCTCCTTTCTTCCAGCTAAGGCAGGAAATATTCTACAGCATTAGGGCAGCAGCATAAGCTGCAAGAATGGGTCATTTATAAGTAGAATATGTATAAGCATAAAATTCCCTTGCAAAATTTGGTATAGAAAGTTTATATCCATATTCTTTAGTCACATGTTCTTTCAAGTTGTTGTTTTTTTCCAGGTCTTTTTAGTTGGTTCTCTAGTAACTGCTCTTTTCTACTTTGATTTTAGTTGTTTTTCTCTGGATTTTCTTAAACTTACATCATGTAATGAGTACTGAACAAAGTGTTACAGGTAAGAAAAGACTGTGATTATGTAGAGGCTTAATAGCATAGTGCTTAAAAGAACAGGCTCTAAGGTTAAATTGCTGGGTCTGAATTTGGAATCCATGACTTGTTAGCTCTATTACCTTGGCATACAGCTTAACTTCTTTGTGCTTCAGTTTTCTCGTCTGTAAAATGAGAATATTATCTGCCCCACAGGGTTATTAAAATAATTACATCTGAGATAAATAAATCCAACAGTACCTGGAACATAGTAAGTGCTTTTTGTTTTAAATTTAAGTCCATAGTTCTTGCTTAAACTTCTGCAGTAATGTATTGCCTAGCAGAGCTTGACTTCAATTTCTTTCCTCTATAATTATCCTCCATACTATGCCCATAATTATTTTTTCAAAATAAAAATTTTACTATATTGGTAATGGTTTCTTAAATATGACACCAAAAGCATGGACAACAACTGAAAAAAATAGATAAAATTGGATTTCATCAAAATTAAAAACTTTTCTTCATCAAAAGACACTACGCCCAACCGGCGTGGCTCAGTGGTTGAGCACTGACCTATGAACCAGGAGATCACAGTTCAATTCCTGGGTTATGGGCTTGATCCCCAGAGAGGGGCATACAAGAGGCAGGCGATCAATGATTCTCTCTCATCACTGATGTTCCTCTCTCTCTGGAATAGATATAGATATAGATATAGATATAGATATAGATATAGATATAGATATAGATATAGATATAGATGATATAGATATAGATATAGATATATTCCAGAGAGAGAGGAACATCAGTGATGAGAGAGAATCATTGATCACCTGTATACACACACACACACACACACACACACACACACACACACATACTAGTAGCCCAGTGCACGAAATTCATGCACATTGAAAGGGAATTAATTAGATGAAATATTTTAATATTGTTATTTGCCCTTTCTCTATAATAAAACTGTGAGAGATAAAAGGAAATGAGTACAATGTATATGAAAATAATACATAATTTTATTAATAACTAAACAATAACAAAATGATATAACAACAATAACAAACTCGTAATATAAAAACAACATTGATGCAAATAATTACTGATAAAGTGGTTAAACTTATTCTAATATCTCCCGGTATACCACATTAAGAGTAAAAACACTTTCAGAGTGCTTGACTAATTTCCCTTGAGATAAAGTATTTACAACTTTAACTTTAACATAACATGCTCTTTGAACTCAAGAGAAAGCAACAGCCGTAACTGGTTTGGCTCAGTGGATAGAGCATCGCCCTGTGGACTGAAAGGTCCCAGATTCGATTCCGGTCAAGGGCATGTACCTTGGTTGCAGGCACATCCCCCGTAGGAGGTGTGCAGGAGGCAGCTGATCGATGTTTCTCTGTCATCGATGTTTCTAACTCTCTATCCCTCTCCCTTCTTCTCTGAGAAGAGAGAAAGCAACATATAACTGACCATGTCCAAAAACGGGTTCAGGTAGGAATATTCCTACTCTGTCTAGAGTTTGTCCTTGTGATTTATTAATAGTCATCACAAATGCTGGCATAACGGGAAACTATCTTCGAATTAATTTAAATGGGTGGCCAGTGTCAGATGGGAACAAATCAATTCTTGGAATCAGAACAATCTCTCCCTCTGCAGATCCTGTTAATATTTCAGCTTTGATAATGTTAGGTCACAATCTTTTGATAATAAATCTGGTAATCATTTCATGGGGAATTTCAATAATATCCATTCCTAAATGAAAACTGCTATCAAGTTTGCCACCTCTAAAGCACAATGAGTAAGAATCTGAAGGTTTATGTGGCTTCTATTTGGTTTCTAGGACAAAGTTCTTTCCTTTACCCACCACTCACTTCTCTCCTTTTACTCTTGAATGTTAATTCCAACATAATTTTTGTAACACCTCTTGAAAAGGATCCCACAAAGTTTTTGATAGTCCACATGATAAAACTTACAGAAAAATACAGCATGAGACTTTCATTCTCTCACTAACTTCTTCATATAACTGTAATTCCTCAGTCTCTATAGGATGAAAAAGGAAAATAAAAGTGCCTTCTCTCATTCCAAGGCCTTTCTCAGTCAGGCAACCACAGGCCTGCAGGGGAGGGCAGTTAGGGATGACCAGGGCTGCAGGGGAGGGCAGTTGAGGAGGGGGGAACCAGGCCTGAAGGGGAGGGCATTGGGGGGGACCAGGCCTACAGGGGAGGGCAGTTGGGGGTGACTGGGCTGGCAGGGGAGGGCAGTTGGGGGTGACCGGGCCGGCAGGGGAGGGCAGTTGGGGGTTGCCAAGCCGGCAGGGGAGCAGTTAGGCGTCGATCAGGCTGGCAGGGGAGTGGTTAGGGAGTGATCAGGCTGGCAGGCAAGCAAGCGGTTGGGAGCCAGCAGTCCTGGATTATGAGAGGGATGTCCCAGATTGGAAAGGGTGCAGGCTGGGCTGAGGGACACCCCCGCCCCCCAGTGCACGAATTTCATGTACCGGGCTTCTAGTATATATATATAAAAGATACTACCAACAGAGTGAAAAGACAACCACAGCAGGGAGAAAATACTTGCAATTCAGCAAAAAGCAAACAATTCAATTCAAAGATGGGCAAAGGATTTGAAGAGACATTTCTCCAAGTTTAAAAAACACACACAAAAAATAGAAACAACCAAGGGGCACATGAAATGATATTCAACATCATTAGTCATCAGAGAAATGCAAATCAAAATCATAGTGGGATACCACTTCACACCCACTAAGATGGCTATTATTTAAAAAAATAAAAACAAAACAATAAAAAATAAGGTAAATTGACACGTTTATGGAGATGCTGAAACTCTCATGCATTGCTGGTGGGAATGTGAAATGGTGCAGCCACTGTGAAAACAGTTTTATGATTTCAAACATAGAATTACCATAACCCAACAATTCCACTCCTAGGTGCATACCCAAAAGAATTAAAAATGGAGACCCAGTCCTAGCCAGTTTGGCTCAGTGGATAGAGCATCAGCCCATGGACTGAAGGGTCCCTGGTTCAATTCCAGTCAAGGTCATGGACCTTGGTTACAGGTTCTCCATCCCTGGTCAGGGTGTGTACAGGAGGCAACCAATTGAAGTGTCTCTCTCACATTAATGTTTCTGTCTCTCCCTCTCCCTTTCACTCTCTCTAAAAATCAATGGAAAAATATCCTCGACTGAGGATTAACAATAACAACAACAACAACAACAAAACAGAGACCCAAACAGATTCCTGACCACCAATATTCAAAGTTGTATGATTCAAAATAGCCAAAAGGTGGAAACAACTCAAGTGTCCATCAAAAGATGAATGGAGCCCTAGCTGGTTTGGCTCGGTGGAGAGTGTCGGTCTGCATACTGAAGTGTTCCAGGTTCGATTCTGGTCAAGGGCACGTTCCTCAGTTGCAGGCTCAATCTCTGACCCTCATTGGGGCACATTTGGGAAGCAACCAATGGATGTGTGTCTCTCTCTCTGCCTCTCCCCCTCCCTTCCACTCTCTCTAAAAATCAATGGGAAAATATCCTCGCGTGAGGATTAACAAACAAAAAAGAATTGTTAAACAAAATGTGATATATTCCATACAATGGAATATTATTCACCCATAAAGGGAAATCAAGTTCTGATACCATATTACAACATGGAGAAATCTTGAAAACATTATGCTAAATGAAATAAGCCCAACACAAAAGGACAAATATGGTATGATTCCACTTATATGAAGTTTTTAGAATAGACAAATTCATAGAGACAAAAAGTAGACTAGAGAGGGGTTACCAGAGGCTGAGGGCGGAGGACAGTTATTACTTAATGGGTACAGAATTTTTATTTGGGATGATAAAAAAAGTTATGAAAATAGAGAGTGATGATGGTTTTATAGTATTGTGAATACACTTAATGCCCCTGAATTCTAAATTTAAAAGTAATTAAAATAGTCTAGTCCTAAATATCTTTATCTGTAGCCACAAATTTCCTTCCTTTTCACCACCTTATATCTTACATTCCACTCTCATATTGAACTACTTGACCTGTAAAGGTAAAACATACTTTCAAACTTTCCTGGATTCGCTTACAATCCTCTTGTTCTTACCCCTTTCTAAGTTTGGTGAACTACTCTTTATTCATTAGGATTCATCTTCAGTGAAACCTTTCTTTTCTGACTTCCTGAAGCAATTAATCAATTGTTCCTTTGTACTGTCAAGTCCCTTTATAAAAAATTCTACTATAGCATTTAATCATGAATTATAGATTATTTCTCTATGTGTGTTTCCCCCATTAGATCCAGTTTTGAGGACAAGCATAAATCTTATCATCTTTATATCTACAGCACCTAGCACATGGTAGATACTCAACTTTCCCAAATAAATGACTTACGCATGTATGTGCTTTGAAAAGTCCTAAAGCACTATATCAGTATAAGGACTTATTTCATTTTACCCTTTGTGAGTTTATTTCAAGTTAGTTTCCAGGTTATGAAACAAGTCCCTGATGATATGCAACATATAATTCATTTTTTTCCCACTATAATCCCATTAAACTAACCCTAAGGTATTCTTCACTTAATGCTAAATTGAATAAAAAAATATTTCTGAGTTTGTAAATGAAGAAAATACTAACTAGATGTACTATCATACATTTCAAAGAAAAGATACATTCTATGCATGCTAGAAAGATGAGTTGATAATGAGTAGTTTTACATCAGAATATTTTTGTTATGTCTTTCAGAATAGTGTAACCAGATATGTGAATAATCTAGCCCTAGTACATATTTATATTAGTACATACTCTGGTTAAGAAGCAGTGCAAACTGCTGAATCAATCATGAAATATTTAGTGAGTCCACACATAGCACATAGTACCAAATATATAATTGTTTACAAAGTTAAAACTAGATTTTTATAGTCAAGAAATTCACAATATAAAAGTGAAAAACATGAAAAAAAAATAGATCCAATATAAATGTGCAGATATGGTCATTCACTCAACAATTATTACCTTAATATGAACCAGGTACTCAAAACATATACTAGAAACTGTAGGAATACAAAGATTAATAGAACATACAATTGGCTCACAATTAGGTATGGAGAGATAATTATAAATAAATAATTACAGCAATTAACATTAACAACTCTTCCCTTGGCCTACATCCAGATTTTTCTTCTCTTTGGCTATTCTTTCTCAGTCATTTATACCTGCTCCTCCTCTACTAGTCTTATGTGCTGCAAGGCTCTATTTTATATATTCAGTATTCAGTATCTCACTCTACAACTTAGGCCATTCCTATGACTTCAAGACTTCAACAACCATTACAGACAAATCTGTTCTTAAAGCCAGTCCTTTCTACTGAGTTCCAGAAGTATATTTCCAACTGCCTACTTGTTATTTTATAGATTAGAGGCCCGGTGCATGAAATTCGTGCACTCGGGGGCGGGGGGGGGTTCCCCCTCAGCTTGGCCTGTACCCTCTCACAGTCTGGGAGCCCTCGGGAGATGTCTGACTGATGGCTTAGGCCTGCTCCCCATGGACATCCTTAGCGCTGCCGCAGAGGCGGGAGAGGCTCCCACCACCGCTGCTGTGCTCATCAGTCGTAAGCCCAGCTTATGGCTGAGCAGCGCTCCCACTGTGGGAGTGCACTGACCACCAGGGGGCAGCTCCTGCATTGAACGTCTGCCCCCTGGTGGTCAGTGCACATCATAGCGACCAGTCTTTCTGCTGTTCAGTCGATTTGCATATTAGCCTTTTATTATATAGGACTAGAAGCCTGATGCACGAAAATTCGTGCAAGAGTAGGCCTTCCTTCCCCCAATTGCCAGCACCAGCTTCCCTCTGGCACCTGGGATCTGGGCTTTGCTCCAGCCACCGCCAGCAGGCACCCAGAACCGGGCTGCTCGCTCTGGCCGCCACTGGCAGGCACCCAGGACCTGGGCTTCGCTCCGGCCTGGCTCCGTCCGGAATGACACCAGGAAGGATGTTCAGTCTAATTAGCATATTACCCTTTTATTATTATAGATTCCTCAAACTAAACTTACCTAAAATTGTACTCTTCTCAAACTAATTTATAATCTAAGGTTCCTACCTGAGGTCATGGCACTACCATCAGCTGGGTTGTACAAACCAGGAATTCATCTTTGATGCCCCATCACACATCAAGCATATTCAAAATCTTGTTATTCTATTTCTCCCCACTTCTGTGCCTTAAGTAACCCAGTGTTTCTCCATCAAGGGGCTACTGGCATTTGGAGCAGGAGAGTTCTTCAATGTTGGGACTCTCTCTTGCAATACAGAACATCATCATTCCTGGTTCCATGCATAAATGCCATTAACACTCCCCAGTCATGAGTACTAACCAAAATGCTCCCTGAGGCTGGTATTGCCCAGGTTAAGAATTACATTGTGCTTAGTTGAAGACTCCATTATCTTTCATCTGCACTACTAAAAAAAATTTTTAACTAAAATCTTGTGTGTAATTATTTTCCCGATATCAACTTTTTCTCCCTTCCAATCAGTTCTCTATTCTACAGTCAGAGTAATGTTTTAAGCTCAGTTTGATCAATTAACTCCTCTATTTAAAACCCTCAGATGTTTCTGATTTTAGGAGAAAGCCTAAATTTAGTTTTGCCATTAAATATAATGTTAGCTGTGGGGTTTTGATAGATAGCCCTGATAAATTTGAGGAAGTTTCCTTCTATTCCTATTTTGCTGAGAGTTTTTTATTATAAGTAGGTGTTAAATTTTGCCAAATGCTTTTCTGCAAGAATATCCAATTTCACCTGGCCAGTACAATAAGGCAAGGGGGAAAAAAATTGGAAAGGGAGGAAAAAACTGTGTATTTGCAGATGACATAATTGTGTAAAGAGAATTTTAAAAGGCATTTATTTTTTTAAAAAGCTATTACTAATGAGTTCTAGTGGCTTTTTTGGTAGATTCCTTAGAATTCCTTAGATTCCATTAGTTCTAGAATTAATTTGTTCTAGTTCAGGGAAATGATCAATATACAAAAATTAATAGCATTTCTATATACCTGCAAAGAACAAGTGGAAATGGAATAAAAGACACAACTCCATTTCTTATAACATCAAACACATGAAATACTTAGGAATGAATTTAACAAAATATATGCAAGTACTGAGCCCTGAAAATTATAAAATGTTAAATTTATAAAATTATAATTTTAAGGAAGACCTAAAAATTAGATATACCATGTTTTTGAATTAGAATATTCAATATTAAGATTCAATTCATTCCAAGTTGATCTATAGATTTACTATGGGTTGAATTGTGATCCCAAAAAGATATACTGAAATCCTACCCTACCCCCAATACCTGTGAGTGTGACCTTACTTGGAAAAAGTCACTACAGGTGTAATAAAGTTAAAATGAAGTCATCCTGGATTAGGGTCTTAATCCAATATGACTGGAATTCTTAAAAGAAAACAGAATGCTATATGAAGGATAGGTAGGGAAGATAACACCATGCAGAGACAAAGACATAAAACATATTGGGAAGATAGCCATGGAAGATGGAGACAGAGACTGGAGTTGTGCGTCATTAACTAAGGAACACCTAAGATTGTCAGAAGCTAGAAGAATCTTCCTCTCTCCAGTAGGAGCATGGCCATGCCAACATCTTAATTTTGGACTTCTAATCTCCAAAACTGTGAGATAATAAATTTCTGTTGTTTTAAGCCATCCAGTTTGTTATAGTAACCCTCGGGAACTAACAGGCATATTGAATACTAAAGTAATTTGATTTGTTGATGAGATAACTGCTTTATATAATAATATTTAATTTTATATAAATTATATATATTATATAATAATATAATATATAATTTTATACACACACACACACACACTAGTGGCCTGGTGCACGAAATCCTCTCCAATCTGGGACCCCTCAGGGGATAACTGGCAGTCGGACATCCCTCTCACAATCCAGAACTGCTGGTTCCTAGCCACTCACCTGCCTGCCTGATTGCCCTTAACTGCTCCCCTGCTGGCTTGATTGGCTTTAACCACCTCTGCCTCGGCCCCGCATCCGGGACCCAGGATTGATTCCCTCCTCCAGCCAACCACAGGCACCCAGGATCCAGGCTTCCCTCCCACTAGTCAGCCATAGGCGCCCAGGCTGGCTACAGCTGCAGGGGATGGTGGGCAGGTGGCTTCGCCTGGGCTGCAGCCGCAAGTGCTGGCGCCCAGGACCACGTGGTGGGCAGCTTCTCCGTATCCCAAGCCACAGCCAGCCACAGGTACTGGTGCCCGGGACTGCGGGGTGGGCGGCTTCTCCATCTACCAGGCTGTAGCCAGCCACAGGTGCTGGCGCCTGGACCAAAGGCGGGCGGTTTCTCCATCTTCCCTGGGATGCAGTGTGGGCAACTTCTCCGGCTGGTTGCAGCCTGGGATCATGGGGCAGGTGGCTTCTTCATCTCCTGGGCCGCACCCAGCCTCAGGCGCTGGGGCCCAGTTTCTCTCTCTCCCCCAGGACGTGGGGCAGGCAGACATGAGGCTTCTGCTGCTGGCTGCGGCCTGGGATCACGGGGCAGGCTGCTTCTTTGTCTCCCTGGCTGCAGCCAGCCTCAGGCACTGGAGCCTGACCTCTCCGACTCCCACAGGCCTGGAGTGGCTGAGGGCGGGGCTGCCGCAATCTTTTCAGGTTAATTTGCATACTCACTCTGATTGGCTGTTGGGCGTAGTGGAGTGATGGTAATTTGCATGTTTGTCTTTTATTAATGTAGATCATTTTACATGTTTAAAATGATATATATATGTGAAATACTATGTGGCAAATATAGTTAACAGATCTGAGTTTAGAATCTTCTATTCTTTTGCCTCTCTTAAACTTATTTCTTTATCCATAACATGAGGAAGATTCATGAAACATGTAAAAGCCTGTCTTGTACAGAGTTTGACATTAATAACACTCCTTTCTTTCCTGGGTGCATTGGTATAGTTAATCTTGAAGAAATTTGGTCTTGTATTGTTCTTTTCTTTTTTCAAAAAAACAATACCACTTTTATTTATTTACTTTTCTTTTATTTCTTAAACTAGAGGCCTGTTGCATGAAGATTCATGCAAGAATAGACCTTCCTTCCCCTGGCTTCACTCCCAGCCACCCAGGAGCCTGCAAGTCCCCGCTCCAGGGTCGCCCAGGAGCCGCCAAGTCCTTGCTCCCAGCCGGAGCACCACCCCTGTAGCTCCCTCCACACCACCCCCCCATAGCAGGCGTCCCGCCCCACCCAGCCGCTCCGCGCCTGCATATGCAAATTAACCCACCATATTTGTTGAGTTAATTTGCATACCCACTCCTGATTGGCTGTGGGCGTAGCGGAGGTATGGTCAATTTACATGTTTGCCTATTATTAGGTAAGATATGTTTTTATTGATTTCCGAGAGGAAGGGTGAGAGAGATATAAACATCAATGATGAGAGAGAATCATTGATTGGCTGCCTCCTGCACATCCCCCACTGGATATCGCGCCCAAAACCCAGGCAAGTGCCCTGACCTGGAGTCGAACTGTGACCTCCTGGTTAATAGGTCAATGCTCATCCACTGAGCCACTGCTCTAAGAAGAATAAATATAGAGAGAGGAACATAAGTATAGAGCAAAAAATGGCAATAAATAATTACCTATTGCCGAAACCGGTTTGGCTCAGTGGATAGAGCGTCGGTCTGCGGACTGAAAGGTCCCAGGTTCGATTCCGGTCAAGGGCATGTACATTGGCTGCGGGCACATCCCTGGTAGGGGGTGTGCAGGAGGCAGCTGGTCGATGATTCTCTCTCATCAATGTTTCTAGCTCTCTATCCCTCTCCCTTCCTCTCTGTAGAAAATCAATAAAATATAAAAAAAATTTTTTAAAAAATGAATAAAAAAATAAAATAAAAAGTCTTTAAAAAAAATAATAATAATTACCTATCAATAGTAACCTTAAAAGTAAATGGATTAAATAGTCCAATCAAAAGACATAGGGTAGCTGAATGAATAAGAAAACATCACCCATATAAATGCTGTCTATAAGAGACTCAACTCAGAACAAAAGATTCACACAGAATAAATGTGAAGGAATGGAAAAAATATTCCATACAAATGGAAATGAAAGAAAGCTGGGGTAGCAATTCTCATATCTGACAAAATAGACTTAAACACAAAGGCCAGAACCTCTCGGCCAGAACCACCATCTTTGAGTAATTCACCAAAACACAAAGAGAAAGAGTAGAGGCACTGGCTATATGTTCTCTGGGCCTTTTAGAAAATATGGAGTTGTTCCTTTGGCCACATACATGGGAATCTACAAGAGAGGTGATACTGTGGTCATCAAGGGAATGGGAACAGTTAAAAAAGGAATGCCCCACAAATGTTACCATGGCAAAACTGTTAAGAGTCTACAGTGTTACCCAGCATGCAGTGGGCACTGCTGTGAACAAACAGGTTAACGACGAGATTCTTGCCAAGAGAATTAAAGTATGTATTGAGCATGTTAAGTACTCTAAGAGCCAAGACAGCTTCCTGAAACGTGTGAAGGAAAATGATCAGAAAAAGAAGGAAGCCAAAGAGAAAGGTACCTGGGTTCAAATGAAGCGTCAGCCTACTCCACCCAGAGAAGCACTCCGTGAGAACCAATGGGAAGGAGCCTGAGCTGCTGGAACTCATTCCCTATGAATTCATGGCATATGTGTAAAAAAGGAAGACCTCCATACTGATAAAAATGTTTCTCTTAATTGAGTAGAGGTGTGGCGTCCCTTCCTCCAAAAAATAAAGAACATGTATCATTTAAGAAAACAAAACGCAAAGGCCATTACAAGAGACAAAGATGGTCACTACATAATACTAAAGGGATGGATCCAAGAAGAGGACATAACCCTTGTAAACATACATGCACCCACTATAGTAGCACCTAAATACATAACAAAACTTATGGTGGACTTTAAGGAAGAGATGGGCAGCAATACAGTCATAGTAGGGGACTTTAACACCCCACTATCATCACTGGATAGATCTTCCGAACAAAAAATCAACAAGGAAACAACGACCTTAAATGACATACTGGATCAGATGGATTTAATAGATATTTATAGAACATTGCATCCCAAAGCAGCAGAATATACATTCTTCTCACGTGCACATAGCATATTCTCAAAGACCACATGTAGGGATGCAAAGTAAGTCTTAACAAATTCAAGAAGACTGAAATCAAACCAACCCTTTTGTCGACTCACAGTGGTATAAAACTAGAAATCAACTAATCTAACTCTACACCTAAAAGAACTAGGAAAATAACAATAAGAAAAGCCCAAAATAAGCAAAAGGAAGGAAATAATAATGATTAGAATGGAAATAAATGACAGAGCCTAAAACAACAATACAAACATCAATGAAACCAAGAGTTGGTTCCTTGAACAGAAAAACAAGATGATGAATCTTTAGCCAGACTCATCAAGAAACAAAGAACAAGGACCCAAATAGATAAAATCAGAAATGAAAGAGGCAAAGTAATACTGACATCACATAAATACAAAAGATTGTAAGAAAATACTATGAACACCTATATGCCAATAAATTGGACAACCTGGGCAAAATGGACAAATTCCTAGAAACATATAATCTTCCAAAACTGAATCAGGAAGAATCTGAAAATCTGAATAGACTGATAACAACTAATGAAATTAAAGCAGTAATAAAATAAAATAAAATAAAATAAAATAAAATAAAATAAATCCCAGCAAACAGAAGTCCTGGTCTGGATGGCTTCACAAGTGAATTTTACCAAACAATCAATACCTATCCTCATGAAATTATTCCAAAAATTTCAAGAAGAGAGAAGACTTCCAAACTCTTTTTACAAAGCTAGCATTATCCTAATTCCAAAACCAATTAAGAACACTACAAAGAAAATCATAGGCCAATATCCCTGATGAACATAGATGTTAAAATCCTCAACAAAATATTAGCAATATTTTAAAGCAATACATTAAAAAGATCATACACCCTTACCAAGTGGGATTTATTCTGGGGATGCAAGGCTTGTATAATATCTGCAAATCAATAAATGTGATACATCACATAAGCAAAGTGAAAGATAAAAATCACATGATCATATCAACAGATGCAGAAAAAGCATTTGACAAAATCCAGCACCCATTTATGATAAAAACTCTCACCAAGGTGGGAATAGAGGAATCAAACCTCAACATAATAAAGGTCATATTTAAAAAACCTACAGCCAACATCATATTCAATGAGTACTTTTAGTTTTTCCCTTAAGATCAGGAACAAGACAGGAATGTCTGCTTTTACCACTCTTATTCAACATAGTGCTGGAAGTCTTAAACACAAAAATCAGACAAGAAGACAAAATAAAAGGCACCCATATTGAAAAGGAGAAAATAAAACTGTCATTTGCAGATGACATGATATTGTACATAGAAAACCCTAAAGACTCCACCAAAAACACTAATAGATCTAATAAATGAATTCGGCAAAGTAGTAGGATACAAAATTAATACCCAGAATTCGGTGGCATTTTTATATACCAATAACAAACTCTCAGAAAGAGAACCTAAGAAAGCAATCCCATTTACTATTGCAAAAAAATAAATAAATAAATAATAAGGTACCTAGGAATAAACTTAACTAGGAGGTAAAAGATCTGTACTTGGAAAATTATAGGACATTGAAGAAGAAATTGAGGAAGATGCAAACAAGTGAAAGCATATACCATATTAATGGATTGGAAGAATTAACATCATAAAAATGTCCATTCTACCCAAAACAATCTATAGACTTAACACAACTTCTATTAAAATATCAATGGCCTATTTCACAGATCTAGAAAAAATAATCCAAAAGTTTATATGGAACTAAAAAAGATCCAGAAGAACCTCAGCAATCTTGAGAAAGAAGAACAAAGTTGGAGTGATTACAATACTGGATATCAAACTATACCACAAAGCCACTGTAATTAAAACAGCCAGGTTCTGGCACAAGAACAGACATATAGATCAATGGAACAGAGAGCCCAGAAATCAACCCACACCTTTATGGTCAATTAATACTAGTATTTGACAAAGGAGGCAAGAGCATCCAATGGAGTAAAGACAGTCTCTTCAATAAATGATGTGGGGCCCAGCTGGCGTGGCTTAGTAGTTGAGCGTTGACCTATGAACCTGGAAGTCACGGTTTGATTCCCAGTCAGGGCACATGCCTAGGTTGCAAGCTCGATCCCCAGTGTGGGGTATGCAGGAGGCAGACAATCAATGATTTTTTCTCATCACTGATGTTTCTATCCCTCACCCTCCCTCTCTGAAATCAATAAATATATATATTTTTAAATAATAAAATAAATAAATGGTGTTGGGAAAATTGGACAGGTACATGTGAAAAAATAAAACTAGAACACTAACTTACACCATACACAAGAATAAACTCAAAATGGATAAAAGACTTAAATGTAAGTCATGAAACCATAAAAATCTTAGAAGAAAACATAGGCAATAAAATCTCAGACATCTCTCAGAGCAATATTTTTGCTGATATATCTCTGATAGCAAGGGAAACATAAGAAAATAAACATATGGGATTACATCAAACTAAAAAGCTTCTGCACAGCAAAAGAAACCAACAAAATGAAAAGAGATTTCACTGTATAGGAAAACATATTCTCTAATGATTCATCTAATAAGTGGTTAATCTCCAAAATATATAAATAACTCATAAACCTCGACACCAGGAAGGCAGATAATTCAATTAAAAAATGGGCAAAGGACTTGAATAGACATTTCTCTAAAGAAGACATACAGATGACCAACTCACGTATGAAAAAATGCTCAAGGTCACTAATCACCAAGGAGATGCAAATTAAAACTACAATGAGGTATCACCTCACACCTGTCAGAATAGCTACTATGAATAAATCAACAAACAAATGCTGGTGAGGATGTGGAGAAAAGGGAACCATCCTGCATTCTGGGTTGGAATACAGACTGGTGCAACTACTATGGAAAACAGTATGGAGTTTCCTCAAAATGGAACTGCCTTTTGATCCAGCAATCCCAATTCTGGGTATATATCTTAAGAATCACGTAACACCAATTAGAAAGAATATATGTTCATAGCAGCGTTATTTACAATAGCCAAGATCTGGAAACAGCCCAAGTGCTCCTCAGTAGATGAATAGACAAAAAAGCTATGGTATACACAATGGAATATACTCAGCTGTAAAAAAAAGAGGGATCTCTTACACTTTGTGACAGCATGGATGGACCTGGAGATTATTATGCTAAGCAAAATAAGCCAGTCAGAGAAAGACATACCATATGATCTTATTAATATGTGGAATCTAATGAACAAAATAAACTGATGAACAAAATAGAGCCAAAGGCATGGATACATGGAACAGACTGTCAGAAGGGAGGACTGGATAAAGGTAGGTGCAGGGATTAGCTAAAGAACATACATGGCCCTAGCTGGTTTGCCTCAGTGGACAGAGCGTCGGCCTTCGGACTGAAGGGTCCCAGGTTTGATTCCGGCCAAGGGCACATGCCCAGGTGGCGGGCTCGATTCCCAGTGGGGGGCGTGCAGGAGGCAGCCAATCAGCAATTCTCTCTCATCATTGATGTTTCTCTCTCCCTCCCTCTCCCTTCCTCTCTGAAATCAATAAAGAAATATAAAAGAGAAAATAAAAGAACATGCATGCTTAGCCCATCGACACAGACAACAGTGTGGTGAGGGTCAAGGGAGCAGGGGCTGGGGGCTGGGTGGAAGTGGCAAAGGGGGTAAGGGGGTTAGGACGGGAGACATTTGCAATAGTGTCAACAATTAAACATTTAAATAAAAAAATAATTTTAAAAATAAAAATAAAATAAAATGCTTAGCACCAAAAAAAAAAAAAAAAAGGAAAGAAAGAAAAGAAAAGAAGGACTTTCCTTTCCCTATTAAACTGCTTTGGCACCTTTACAAAAATCAGTTGACCATATATCTATGGGTCTATTTCTACACTCTATTCTCCAGCAATTTATATGTCTATTTTTTTTTCATCAATACCACACTGTCTTGATTACCACGTCTTTATATTAAGTCTTAAAATTAGGGAGTATAAGGCCTCCAACTTTGTTCTTTTTGTAAATTTGGCTATACTAGGTTATTTATATTTTCTTATACATTTTAGAATCACTTTCTACAAAAAATAAGAAAAAAGTCTGCTGCAGTTTCTACTGAATCTTGTATAGTTTCCTAGGGTTGCCAAAACAAAGTACCACTAATTTGGTGCCTTAAAACAACTGAAATTGCCCTAGCTGGTTTGGCTCAGAGCCTGTGGACTGAAGGGTCCCAGGTTCGATTCCAGTCAAGGGCACATGTCCAGGTTGCAGCCTCAATCCCCAGTAGGGGGTGTGCAGGAGGCAGTCAATCAATGATTCTTTCTCATTTATGTTTCTTAACTCTCTCCCTTCCTCTCTAAAATCAATAAAAATATATTTTTTAAAAACAACAACAAAAACAACTGAAATTTATTGTCTCACAATTCTGGAGGCTAGAAGTCCAAAATTATGTTATCTGTAGGGCCATGCTCTCTCTCTCTCTTGAAGTCTCTAGAGGGGGACCCTTCCTTGCCTCTTTCTTAGCTGGCAATCCCTTGGCTTATAGATACATCACTCTAATCAAGGCCTCCATCTTCACATGGCCTTCTTCCCTGTGTGTCTTTGTGTATCAGTGTCCAAGTTTTCTTAATAAGGACTCAAGGCATTGGATTAGGGCCCATCCTAACTCAGTAACCCATAACACTGAATCATCACTAAGGACTATTAAGAACACATAGAAAAAAAACTTAAATAATGGTCCTTCCTCAAGGAACTTAAAATTGGGTTGAGAAGACAAGGTTAGCACATAAGAAACTATTAGTGAAAAATGAAGAACAAAATTAATTAGTGTGGCTCAAACAATAAATGTAAATTGTGCACAAAGAAGAAAAAGCACGCTCCAGTTAGAAGTCCCAAGGACTTCATGGTGGCCATAGATCAGAAACTAAAGATTGGTACAATCTCTTGGTAGTAAGACACACAGAAGAGAGGCAAGAGGCTACAAGTCAAATGGCAGGAACAAAGGTTACAGAAACAGGAATTAACTGACACAGAAAAGCAGGTAGGGAGACAAAAGTAAGCAAAACAACAAGTTTGGAACAAAGTTTGGATCAGGAGATAATGGGAGACAAAGGTAGCTGGAATTCTGACTTGATGCAGTGAGTGATGCAGCCACTCTGAAAGTAAGGTTTGAGGAAAACTGACTCCAAAAAAGAAGCCATGGGCATGAGTCCACAGGAGCTAAGCAGGGCTGTGGCTGTTGCTGTTGCTGTTGAGGACCAGGGCATTGTGGACATCACTCATTCACAGGGTCACCAGGAGTCAGAGTTGACACAACAGCATGTAACAATTATGAACTCCAGGGAGAGTATATACCACTTACACTATTTAACATTTCCCTCCAAAAAAGGAGGTTTTCCTTTTTTTCCTCCTGAACACCTATTAACAATTCTTAGGACAGTGCTCTGTTATACACCACTTTTAGAAATGCTGCTCTAAAGAGACAGCAAGGCCCATGAATAGAGTCCATTATTAGGTTGTTGGAGGGGGGAAAAAATCCAGCAAAGAATATAGTAAAGAAGGTAGGAGACAAATCTGGAGAGTTCATTATTATAGAAGCAAGAAGGGAGATAGTTTCCAAGAAGCTAAAGATAATCAACAGGACCAAATTACTGAGAAATTAAATAGATTGAAAATAAAAATGTTTTTTTGGATTTGACTAGGAAGACCTTCAAGTGAATGGCTTCAGAAAAGGGGAGGAAAGAAGGATGGCTGTCAGAATAAAACAAGATTGGGATGGGGATGAAATAAGAAGTTAAAACATTTAAAGATCACTAAAAATTGGAGTTTAGCAGAGAAAGTAAAAAAAGAAATTGGTTCATTGGGAGAAGGAAGTAAATAGGGGAATAAAAAAATTTTTAGAACAGGATACCTATACTTGTTTGAAGGTAAAAGTAAAAACCTACTAAACTGACCATTACAGTCCAGTAGATAGAAGAAATGGAATACAGAGTATAAATTACTAGAAAAGACTTATCTTTCCTTTCAGATTGGAGAGAAGAACTTTAATAGTAATATCTAACCATTCCGAGTCCGAAGATCTTATTTAAATACTTCAAAGCCCGGCTAGCATGGCTCAGTGACTGAGCGTAGTCTACCTCTGAACCAGGAGGTCATGGTTAGATTCCAAATCAGGGCACATGCCCAGGTTGTGGCTCGATCTCCAGTGTGGGGTGTGCAGGAGGCAGCTGATCAATGACACTCTCTCATCATTGATGTTTCTATGTCTCTCTCCCTCTCCCTTCCTCTGTGAAATCAATAAAAATATATTAAATATTTCAAAATTTCATAGATTTCTGCCTACTCTACCCAAGAGAATTTTGTCTTTAGAGCTTAGTGTGTAGTATGTGTATAAATTTGCTGATCTCTTGCTCCTCTCAGAGAATGTCTATTGTGGTGAAGAGGAGGGGATTATAGAAAAGCACTTACCTAGGGGCCTCAATCTTTATGAAGGTAGAAGCTGGTGACAATAAAGAAGTTGGGAGCTCATGGAGATTTTAATTTATAACAATTTACTCTAAGTGATTTTGATATACAAAATAAAATCTTGTAATTATAATAGGAACACACACACACACACACACACACACACACACAAAACCAAAAAAAAACAAAAAAAAACACAAAAAAAACCAATGTGAAGATTACCAAAGAAGCATACAGAAAGAAAGGCATCTACTTATCCCACCCAGAAATTTCCACAACTCTGCCACACCAACAGAAGTTGCATAAGTCATAAATTAATATATAGTTCCAATATGCTAGTGAGAACAAAGACTGTTTAGTAGCAGGTCTAGTTACAGTCCAGCTTTAAACTTTTTAAATTTAAACTTTGTATGACTTTCCATCTGCATAAAACACCAACCACAGTAGCTACTTAAGCATACAAAATTTCATTTTTATATCCTTTCAAAAACAATGAAAACACTGACATGAGATTCTGTTGCATAGAAAAATTTTAAATTCTACCTTTCAGGTTAACTTTATTAAAAATTCAAATTAAGTACATAACTTTGGAATAATTATGTCCAAGTCACAAATGTGGTGCATATATAGTTTCAGAGCCTATCTATCATAACATTTTGATCACAAAAGGGGCAGTAATATTTGATTCTTTAACTACTTAATACATTGCCCTCTAGAAATTTATAAAAAGTCATACTGCTTAAAAAAATATATGGTGACTACCCTAAGCAGAGTTAGAGAAGGCTCCATTCTTTAAATAAATGAATTAATATTGATCAGTGTACAGGGAATAAGGCTAAGGCAACAACACCCACACCAAACCTGGCAGTCTCCAGATTTGTGTATCTGTGAACGGAAGGCGGCCACATAGGCCAGATGATTACTACTGCCAGCTCAGCAACTGAGCTTGGAGAAAAGGCGGCATCCACACACAGGCCACTCTTGAGAACCAGAACTTGCAGTTTCCTCCGGCAGGGACTGGAGAATGTGGCAGTGATTAAACCAAGAAAAGTCCGACAGAAGCAGGGCTGTGGGCGGTAAAGGGGAGCGTCCGGGGCTGCAATCCTGGAAGGCATGAGGCAGCCGCTAACGGGCTAACACCCCCCACCTCGGAGCTGAAACCGCGGGGGCTGAGCGGAGCGGACTCGTCCTTACCTTGTCATCCTCGCATCTCTTCCCCAGGCCCTCCCTGGCCTGCAGCCGGCTGCTGAGGCGGCCGTAGTCGGCCTCCTTCTGGTCAATCTGCTTCTTGTGCGAGTCCACCAAAAGCAGGAGGTCTGAATTGCGCTTCTCCAGGCGCCCGCGGGCCACCTCGGTGCGCTGGACCTGGCCCTGCAGCTCGGCCACCTCCTCCTGAAGCAGGACGTGGCGGGAGGAGATGCTCCAGTAGTTGAAGGCGAGGATCGCGATCACCACCAGCAGCACCACCAACACGAAGGAGGGCAGGCGGCCGGCCCGCCGGTTGGCCCCGAAGCCCACCATGGGGACGAACCGGGCTGCCCCTGGGGGGGCCTCGCCGCCGACACCTGCCGGCAGAAGCTCAGGCCACGGCAGCGGAGTTGCCAAGGGGACGCGGCCCCGGGGCCGGGAGAGGGAGTAGGCGGTCCAGCGCGCTCGCCCGCGAGCCGGAGAAGGGGGCGGGGCCGCAAGCCCCTCCCCGCCCCCTCTCCTCAAATCCTGCCGGGACGCGTTCTGGAGGCTTTGAACACAAACCTACGCCCGCGGAGAGGAACCTACAGAGCCTCACTGCCCGCACCTCGGGCCCAACACCTCAGCACAGGGGGCGGGGAGAGGGGCCGGAAGGGGGTGGGTTTGACTCTGGCCCCGCCCACCGGCTGTGTCGGTCGCCTAGGGGTCCAATTTCCTAGTTTCCGCCGACGCCCCCTCTTCTCGCGAGAAAGTGGGCTTCTCTCGCCCTTTGCAGTCTTATCTCGCGAGGGCTCTGTCTGTGGGGAGAGTGTTGGTATTAATTTTGGCGGCTCGGGTTAGCTCTTGGACCTGAGTCGGAGTCCCTTCCGCTTTTACCTGCTCAATTCCCTGTCCCCAGGGTCTCGGGAGTGCCCCCCCCCCGCAGAGTGTTGGTCTTTGAGGACTTCTGGGGCTGCGACTGCTGTGCAGGGAAGCGAGGAGGAGAGCTACGGACCGAAGGGGCTACTAGAAAGGTTTTGAACTTGCTTCAGTAGAAGGAAATTATCTCCTTGGTGTTAACGGTATGGAGAGAACACAAAACAAAAAGACCATGAAATAGCGGTACCCCCGACATTACGGAGAAAAGCAAGAAAAACTAAGCTTTATGACTGAAAGGGATGGTGCCAGCCTGGTTTCCAAGGTTACTGCTTTCACGAACGGAAAGAACTTAAGAATGTGTGGGCTTCTGTTCTTAAACTGCTGCTTTTACTTCGAACTGAGCTTCCAAATAGAGAGTCCAGAAGCTGCCCTCAATGAATGACAACTAATGGTGTTACTGACAGCCAACACATTCTAAATGAGAAATAATAGCTCTCTTACAAATTGTTTTTGCATGCCTAGTTTCATATCGCCCTCTCAACCGCACAGTTTTACAGATGAGGAATCCAAGACACAAAAATGTTCCAGGAACTTTCTCAAAGTCCCATGTCTTGTTTAAGGTAGAGTTAAATCCAGATCAGTGTTCTCTAACATTGCTCTTTGCTTTATAGGTAGGTGCAGGGATTAGCTAAAGAACATACATGGCCCTAGCTGGTATAAAGTTTATACCAAGCTAACTATTGCTATATGTTCAGTGTTAATTATGTTGATGCAAAGAAAGCCCGCACCTCTTTTGTCTGCACATTTCCTTTGCCCTTGCATAAAAATTTAAAAAGCTGTTGGCTCTATTCCTGTTTAAGGAGAAGATGGAGTTGCCTTATTTTTCAAACCTTAGGTTAAAGAACTTCCAGAAATTAAGAACCTCCAGAACGCAAGCACTTTGATATTTTCATTCAAATCAGAGTGGTCTGATTTTGCGGCAAGACATCCTCTTTGAGTAATTATTGTATGCTTCCTATCCATTTCAAAAATAAAGGTAAGTACTTGTAGAGACATAGACTCATCAAACAGACTGTCAAACCTCAGAGGGAAGATGGACGGAGGGGCAGTGGGGCAAGGGGGGTGGTGGTGTTAAGAGATCAACCAAAGAACTTATATGCATACTAGTGGCCCGGTGCATGAAATTAGAGCACATTAAAAGGGAATTAATTAGAGGAAATACTTTAATATTGCTATTTGCCCTTTCTCTATAATAGAAGTGTCTGGCCGGCCCCGCTCCTATTGGGCGATACCAAGACCCAGCCAGCCCCACCCCTATCAAGCCCCACCAGGCAGGGGACACAGCCTCACATCCCGGCGCCAGGGAAGGGGGGCACAGCCTCAGGTCCCCTGGCCCCGACACCGGGGCAGGGGGGTGCAGCCTCAGGTCCCCCAGCCCTGGCCCGCGCCACGCAACCTCACCCAGACCCACAGTGCCGCAAGACCCCAGATCCGCCACGTTGCGGGACCCATCAATACACCTCCTAGTGACCGGTCGTTTGGTCGTTACGAATGAAAATAAAGTCAAGCACTTAAGCATGCACATTCATTTTCAATGCCTGATTTGTCTATGTTCTCTAAATTGCAAAATAAATAAGATCTTCAGCCAAATAGCATCATAATGCCAAGTTCTTTATATAATGACACATACCATTCTCTCCACGCAGTATGCCCCATTTGAATGGATTAAATGTATATGGCTCATATGAAAGGCACTGCTGTTTGCTCTTAATAGAGGAAGCATTAGCTCATTACCTAACGTCATAAAATGGTTTAAATGGCATATACTGACTTGAAGAACAGAAGGAAAAATAACAAAACAAAAAAACCCACAAAAAACAACATTCAGTGCTGTGAATGGCAGAATCCTCTCCCTTTCCCTTTGTTTTTTTCTGCTTTTCCCATGAACCTATTTGCACTCTACCTCAAAATCAACATAGAAGACAAAATCAGATGCTGTAATCTGCATTTTATAGTGCCATTTGAGTACAAAGAGGTTTTTCAATCTTTACCTTTTTTAAAAAAATAAACCTTTATTGTTCAGATTATTACAGTTGTTCCACTTTGTTTCCCCCATAGCTCCCATGCACCCGGTTCCCACCCCATGCCCTCACCCCCGCCACTGTCCAATCTCTTCCCACACCTCCCACACCCCCTTCCCCCAGAGAATTGTCAGTACACTCCCTTTCTATGCCCCTGATTCTATTATATTCACCAGTTTATTCTGTTCATCAGATTTTTTATTCACTTGAATTTTAGATTCACTTGTTGATAGATATGTATTTGTTGTCACTTTGTTGTTCATAATTTTTTATCTTTACCTTTTTCTTCCTCTTCTTAGAGAATACCCTTCAGCATTTCATATAATACTGGTTTGGTGGTGATGAACTCCTTTTGCTTTTTCTTGTCTGTGAAGCTCTTTATCTGCCCTTCAATTCTAAATGATAGCTTTGCTGGGTAGAGTAATCTTGGCTGTAGGTTCTTGCTATTCATCACTTTGAATATTTCTTTCCACTCTCTTCTGGCCTGCATCGTTTCTGTTGAGAAATCAGCTGACAATCGTATGGGTACTCCCTTGTAGGTAACTAACTGTTTTTCTCTTGCTGCTTTTAAGATTCTCTATTTGTCTTTTGCCCTTGGCATTTTAATTATGATGTGTCTTGGTGTGGTCCTCTTTAGATTCTTCTTGTTTGGGGTTCTCTGTGCTTCCTGCACTTATAAGTCTATTTCTTTCACCAGGTAGGGGAAGTTTTCTGTCATTATTTCTTCAAATAGGTTTTCGGTATCTTGCTCTCTCACTTCTTCTGGCACCCCCATAATTCGGATGTTGGTATGCTTGAAGTGGTCCCAGAGGCTCCTTACACTATCTTCATATTTTTGGATTCTTTTTTCTTTTTGCTTTTCCAGTTGGTTGTTTTTTGCTTCTTCATATTTCAAATCTTTGACTTGATTATTGGGATCCTCTAGTCCAGTGGTCAGCAAACCGCGGCTTGTGAGCCACATGTGGCTCTTTGGCCCCTTGAGTGTTCTAATGCCACTTCTTCAAAATAGACTCGCCCAGGCCTAAAACCGACTTCTGCACATGGGCCATGAAGTTTCAATCGCACTGTACGTGCACGCCCGCACATAGTATTTTGTGGAAGAGCCACACTCAAGGGGCCAAAGAGCCGCATGTGGCTCACGAGCCACGGTTTGCTGACCACTGCTCTAGTCTCCTATTGGATCTCTGTATATTATTCTTTATTTCAGTCAGTGTATGCTTAATTTCTAGTTGGTCCTTTTTCATATCCTTAAGGGTCTCACTAAATTTCTCAGAGGTTTCTAGAAGATTCTTGAGTAACCTTATAACCATGGTTTTGAACTCTATATCCAGTATTTTGCTTTCATCCATTTCTTTCATTTGTGACTTGTTTCTTTGTCTCCTCATTTTGGCTGCTTCCCTGTGTTTGTTTCTATGTACTGGGTAGCTGCTAAGTCTTCTTGAGTTGATAGAGTGGCCTTGTGTGGTTGGTGTCCTATAGAGTCCAGTGTCTCAGCCTCCCCAGTCACCTGAGGTGGACGCTTTTGTTGCACCCCTTTGTGGGCTGTTTGCACAGTCTTGTAGTTAACCCTTTTTTTTTTTTATTGAGGTATTATATGTGTACATATCTTACCATTACCCCCCCCACCCCACACCCCTACATGCCCTCACCCCCCAGAGTTTTGCGTCCATTGTTTATGCTTATATGCATGCATACAAGTCCTTCGTTTTTTTTTTTTTTATTATTATTTTTTTTTATTTTAATCTTTATTGTTGAAAGTATTACCTACATCCCTTTTTCCATATTGACCCCTCTAAGCCCGCCTCTGCCCCCTACCCCAGATTTTCATCAAACTATTGTCTGTATCATAGGTTATGCATGTAGTTCTTTGATTAATAATCTCTTCCTATTCACCACTCATCCCCTCCTATCCTCTGAGATTCAACAGTTTGTTCCATGCTTCTATGTTTCTGTTTTGTTTGTTTTTTTAATTTCTTTATTGATTAAGGTATCACATATTTGTCCTCATACCCCCATTCCCATCCCACACCCTTCCCCACGCATGCCCCCACCTCCCTGTTGTCCTTAACCACTGGTTAGGCTCATATGCATGCACACAAGTCCTTTGGTTGATCTCTCCACTTTACCCCAACCCCCCATACCCTCCCTCTGAGGCCAGACAGTCTGATCCATGCCTCCTTGTTTCTGGGTCTGTTCTTGTTCATCAGTCTATGTTGTTCATTATTTCCCCTAGATGAGTGAGATCATGTGCTATTAGAAATACACTTATAAGAACCAAAAATGAGAAAAGCAATAATGGTTATACTGAAAGGCAAATGAATCAGTCTGTAGTGAGTTTCTTTCTGGGCCAACAGTTCTTTTGAGACCCAATTTCAATGTCCAACAGTTCCTTATGTGTACATGTCAGCACTGACATTTCTTTTTTTTTTTTTTTTTTAATATTTTTATTGAGGTATTATATGTGTACATATCTTACTATTACCCCCCCACCCCACACCCACACATGCCCTCCCCCCCCAGAGTTTTGCGTGCATTGTTTATGCTTATATGCATGCATACAAGTCCTTCGTTTGATTTCATAACTCCCCCACCTTTCCCAAACTTTCCCCCTGTACTTTGAAAGTCTGTTTGATGCTTTACTGTCTCTGTATCTATCTTTTTGTTCACCACTTTATAATGTTCTTTACTATCCCTAAATGAGTGAGATCATGTGGTATTTTTCTTTCATTGACTGGCTTATTTCATTTAGCATAATGTTCTCCAATTCCATCCAGGTTGCTGCAAATGATGAAAATTCCTTATTTTTTATGGCAGCATAGTATTCCATTGTGTAGATGTACCACAGTTTTCCGATCCAGTCATCTGCTGATGGGCACCTAGGCTGTTTCCAAATCTTAGCTATTGTAAATTGTGCTGCTATGAACATAGTGGTACATATATCCTTTCTGATTGGTGTTTCTAGTTTCTTTGGATATATTCCCAGGAGTGGGATTACTGGGTCAAATGGGAGTTCCATTTTCAGTTTTTTGAGGAAACTCCATACTGTTCTCCACAGTGGCTGCACCAGTCTGCATTCCCACCAGCAGTGCACGAGGGTTCCTTTTTCTCCGCATCCTCGCCAACACTTGTCGTTTGTTGATTTGTTGATGATAGCCATTCTGACAGGTGTGAGATGGTACCTCATTGTTGTTTTGATTTGCATCTCTCGGATAATAAGTGACTTTGAACATGTTTTCATGTGTCTCTTGGCCTTCCTTCTGTCTTCTTTTGAAAATATTCTGTTTAGGTCTGTTGCCCATTTTTTTATTGGATCATTTATCTTCCTTTTATTAAGTTGCATAAGCTGCCTGTAGATGTTGGAGATTAAACCTTTATCAGTGATAGCATTTGCAAATATGTTCTCCCATGCAGTGGGCTTTATTGTTGTTTTGTTGATTGTTTCTTTTGCTGTAAAAAAGCTTTTTATTTTGATGTAGTCCCATTTGTTAATTTTCTCTTTAGCTTCCATTGCCCTAGGGGCAGTGTCAGTGAAGAAGTTCTTTTGGCATATGTCTGAGATTTTGTTGCCTGTGGATTCCTCTAGTATTTTTATGGTTTCCCGTCTTATGTTTAAGTCCTGTATCCATTTTGAGTTTATTTTTGTGTATGGTGTAAGTTGGTGATCTAGTTTCAGTTTTTTGCATGTATCTGTCCAATTTTCCCAACACCATTTATTGAAGAGACTGTCTTGACTCCATTGTATGTTCATGCCTCCTTTGTCAAATATTAATTGAGCATAGTGGTTTGGGTCGATATCTGGGTTCTCTATTCTGTTCCATTGATCAATATGTCTGTTCTTGTGCCAGTACCAGGCTGTTTTGAGAACAGTGGCTTTGTAATACAGCTTGAAATCTGGTGTTGAGATCCCACCTACTTTATTCTTCTTTCTCAGGATTGCTGTGGCTATTCGGGGTCTTTTTTTATTCCAGATGAATTTTTGGAGAGTTCTTTCTAGGTCTGTGAAATATGCTGTTGGTATTTTGATGGGGAGTGCATTGAATCTGTAGATTGCTTTGGGTAGTATGGACATTTTAATGATGTTGATTCTACCAATCCATGAACATGGTATGTTCTTCCATCTGTTTACGTCTTCCTCTATCTCTTTTTTCAGTGTCCTGTAGTTTTCTGCATATAGGTCTTTTACCTCCTTAGTTAAGTTTATTCCTAGGTATCTTAATTTTTTTGGTGCGATGGTAAATGGGATTGCTTTTTTAGTCTCTTTCTGTAAGTTCATTATTGGTGTATAGAAAAGCCATATATTTCTTGGCATTAATTTTGTATCCTGCTATATTGCTGAATTCATTTATTAAGTCTATTAGTTTTTTTGATGGAGTCTTTTGGGTTTTTTAGGTACAATATCATGTCATCTGCAAATTAGGACAGCTTCACTTCTTCTTTTCCAATTTGGATGCCTCTTATTTCTTCTTCTTGCCTAATTGCGATAGCTAATACTTCCAGTACTATGTCAAACAGGAGTGGTGAGAGTGGGCATCCCTGTCTTGTTCCTGTTCTTAGGGGAAATGGTTTTAGTTTTTGCCCATTGAGTATGATGTTTGCTGTGGGTTTATCATATATAGCTTTTATTATGTTGAGGTATGATCCTTCTATTCCCACCTTGTTGAGAGTTTTTATCAAGAAAGGGTGTTGGATTTTGTCAAATGCTTTTTCTGCATCTATTGATATGACTATGTGATTTTTATCTCTCAGTTTGTTTATGTGATGTATCACGTTTATTGATTTGCGGATATTGTACCATCCTTGCATTCCTGGGATAAATCCTACTTGGTCATGGTGTATGATCTTTCTGATGTACTGCTGGAGCCGATTTGCTAGAATTTTGTTGAGGATTTTGGCATCTATGTTCATGAGGGATATTGGCCTGTAATTCTCTTTCATTGAGTTGTCTTTATCTGGTTTTGGTATTAGGGTGATGCTGGCTTCATAGAAGGAGCCTGGAAGTGTTCCTTCCTCTTGAATTTTTTGGAATAGTCTGAGGAGGATAGGTTTTAGTTCTTCCTTGAAAGTTTGGTAAAACTCTCCTGTGAAGCCGTCTGGCCCCGGGCTTTTGTTTGCCGGAAGCTTTTTGATGACTGCTTCAATTTCTTCCATAGTTACTGGCATGTTGAGCTGTTTAGATTCTTCCTGATTGAGTTTTGGAAGGTTGTATTTTTCTAGGAATATGTCGATTTCCTCTAGGTTGTCCAGTTTGTTGGAATAGAGTTGTTCATAGTATTTTGTAACAATCCTTTGTATTTCGTCGGGGTCTGTTGTTATTTCACCTCTTTCATTTCTGATTTTGTTTATTTGGGTCCTCTCTCTTTGCTTCTTGGTGAGCCTGGCTAGAGGTTCATCAATCTTGTTTATCCTTTCAAAGAACCAGCTCTTGGTTTTGTTGATCTTTTGTATTGTTTCTTTGGTCTCTATGTCGTTTATCTCCGCTCTGATCTTTATTATTTCTTTCCTTCTGCTTACTCTGGGCTTATCTTGTTGCTCTCTCTCTAACTCTTTGAGTTGTTGGGTTAGGTAATTTATTACCATTGTTTCTTGTTTTTTGCAGTAGGCTTGTAGAGCTATAAACTTCCCTCTCAGAACTGCTTTCGCTGTGTCCCATAGATTTTGGATTGTTGTGTTTTCATTGTCATTTGTTGCCATGATGTTTTTTATTTCTTCCTTGATGTCTTTGGTAACCCAGTCATGGTTTAATAGCATGCTGTTTAGTCTCCAAGTGTTTGATTTCTTTGGGTTGTTTTTATTGTAGTTGATTTCCAGTTTTATGCCACTGTGATCTGAGAAGATACTTGATATGATTTCTATCTTCTTGAATTTAGAGAGACTTTGCCTATGTCCTAACATATGGTCTATCTTTGAAAATGACCCATGTGCACTTGAGAAGAATGTATATTCTGTGGCTTTGGGATGAAATGTTCTGAAGATGTCGATTAATTCCATCTGTTCTAATGGGTCATTTAGGATTGATGTTTCTTTGCTGATTTTTTGTTTAGAGGATTTGTCCAATGGTGATAGTGGGGTATTGAAGTCTCCTACTATGATTGTATTGCTGTCAATCTCTCCTTTGATATCTTCCAGGAGTTTTTTAATGTATCTTGGTGCTCCTATATAGGGTGCATAAATGTTTACCAGAGTTATTTCTTCTTGTTGGATTTCTCCCTTTAGTATTATGAAGTGGCCTTCATTATCTCTTGTTATGTCCTTCACTTTGAGATCTAATTTGTCAGATATAAGTATTGCTACCCCAGCTTTTTTTTTCATTTCCATTCGCCTGGAAAACCTTTTTCCAGCCCTTTACTCTCAGTCTGTATGCGTCCTTTTTTTTGAGGTGGGTTTCCTGTAGACAGCAGATATATGGGTTTTGTTTTCTTATCCAATCTGTTACCCTGTGTCTTTTGATTGGGGCATTCAATCCATTTACATTTAAAGTTATTATTGATAGGTACTTATTTGATGCCATTTTTATTTTATACCCCTGTGTACCTTCTTTGCTTCCTATTTCTTTCTTTTTTTTTACAGCAGACCCTTTAGCATTTCTTTCATTGCTGGTTTGGTGGTGATAAACTCCCTTAGTCCTTTTTTGTCTGTGAAGCTCCTGATTTCACCTTCAATTTTGATTGATAGCCTTGCTGGGTACAGTATTCTTGGATTTAGACCCTTCCTTTGCATGACTTTGTATATTTCATTCCATTCCCTTCTGGCCTGATGAGTTTCTGTTGAGAAATCAGTTGCTAGTCTGATGGGGGTTCCTTTGTATGTAACTGTCTGTCTCTCTCTGGCCGCTTTTAAGATTCTTACTTTGTCGTTGGTGTTTGCCAACTTAATTATAATGTGCCTTGGCGTCGGTCTTTTGGGGTTCATTTTGCTTGGAACTCTGTGAGCTTCTTGGATTTGTGTGGGTTTTTTCTTCCCTATATCAGGGAAGTTTTCTGTTATTATTTCTTCAAACAGGTTTTCTATTCCTTGCTCAGTTTCCTTTCCTTCTGGCACCCCTATTATCCTGATGTTTGTAGTTAACCCTTGATTGCTGTTGGTATCACTGGGAGGAATTGACCTCCAGGCCAATTGGCTGTGGGGACCAGCTGTGTCTACACTAGAAGATCTGTTGCTCAGGAGATACCCTTATGGGGCAGGACTTGCTTCAGTAGGACTTTGGTGCTCACTGAGTCTGCCCCTTGAGTGTGTCTCTTATGTATGTGAAGAGTTGTAATCTGGTATGGTCTCACTCTGATCACTGGGTACACTGGCTCTTGGATCTCAAAGGAGGTGCAAAATCAGCCACTGTCTGGGGCCGCCCAGCAGGAGCTACAGAGATATCTGTAGATTCCTCCTCTTTGTATGGGGTTTGGAAGTGCCCAGACGAGGCCCAGCTGTGAAGCAAGGCTGCTGCTGCTGCCAGGCCTTGGGTCTTCTTTTGGAAGCTCTGGGGCTCTTTGACCCAGCTGCAGTTTGACAGGTTTTAGGCGAAAGGATTGGCCATTCATATGCAAAAGCTGATGCACACAGCTTGGGTGGGGTTGTAAATTGGGTGGGGTGGGGTCTCAGGGAATCACCAGGGCAGAGCAAACAGCAATGGCTGCCAGTCAGCCCTGAACCGGAGAAGTACCTGGTTCTCTGCATCCCATGCCCCAGTGCAGGAACAATGATCGCTGCGAGTACCTCTAAGAGAAAGCCACCCTCACGTTCCTGTCCTGATGCCAGACAGCCCAGTTTCTCCCCGTATGTGCCTGGGTCCCCCAGAGTCTCACCTGGAACTGGAGTTCAGAGCAAGCGGGAGCTTGTATCTCCCTCCCGGTTAAAAGAGCAGCACATCCAGGTACAGCACTTTCCACACCTCCGCACCTCTTACCAGTCTCACTGCGCTTTCTTCACCTCTTAGTTGTGGAACTTCCACTCAGCCAGCTTTCCTGCGGTTCTGGGTGGTAGTTGTTCTGCCGTTTAGTTGTGGTTTTGATGTGGTTGTGAAAGGCAGCAAGTATAGGTGATTACCTATGCTGCCATCTTGGTTTTCCTCTAAGCTTTTTACCTTTTTTTTTTTTTTTTTTAATCAATGCAGCTCAAACTTGCTCCCAACATTCCAGGAGCCAGGCCAACATGGCTATGCAGACACACCTTTGCTAGGTGCTGTCAGGCTTCAGGGCTGGGGCAGGGAACATGTCAGGTGTTGCTGGAAATGAATCAGCTCTCCTCTCTACATAGCAGGAGTCTTTTCATTATAAAATGCAAAGCAGCAGCTGTTTTCCATTACCCCCATCCCCAGCCCTCCTTTCCCAGGGGCGTAGGAAGGGGCTGGGAGGATATTTACTCTCTGCTCTTTGATTTCTCTTACCGTATTTTCCGGAGTATAAGACAACTGGACGTATAGAAGATTTTCCTGGGCTAAAAAGTCGTCTTATACGCCAGAAAATATAGTATTTAACTGAGCCCAGTGGCAGTTGCTTCTCTGAGCGCAATGCCAGCCAGCTCAGGGCTAGCCGCACCTGGAAGGCAAGCGGCAGAGCTGACCAGGGGCTTTGACCAACCCTGAGTGCGTGGGTCACAGCAACCTTGGCAGGCAGGCTGCTCCCGAAGACTCTAGGCCCCTCCCAGCTCCACACCCCAGCTCCCTGCTCTCCCCCTTTCACCCACAGGTGCCACCGGCATGGTGTGCCCCAAGGCTTGGTGTGCAGATGCCAGGGTTTCAGGTTCAAGACGCTCTGCCTCCTCCTGGTACTTTGAGCCATAAGCACCGACAGGGACCTTTCCACTCGGTCTGGGTCTTTGGTCACTGCTGAGGTTTTCTGGACTCTCTAGGCCAGGGACATCCAGGACCTTTGCCTCTGACCAACGCCGTGCCTGCAGCCTGCCTGGGGTACCCCCAGCCCCAGGAAAGCGTGGGGGCGTGGCTGGCCTGGGTGAGAGGCTGTGGTGGGGGCTGGGGATTGGCTAGCCATTCCACCCTCAATTAGGGTGGGAGAGGCTGATCAGGGGTGGGGCGGGGGAAGGGCTGGGCAGGACAGCCATCTTGTGATGGTGTTATGGTGTGGGGGTCAATTTGCATATTGCCTCTTTATTATAAAGGATAAGGAAAACCAATAGACACAGACAATGGGGGGCAGGGCGGGGGCAGGCTGGGAGAGGACAATGGGGAGAAAAGGGGACATATGTAATACTTTCAACAATAAAGATTAAAATAATAATAATAATAATACTCACCTAATGGTCCTAGAATAGCCTGGATGAATTATTGCACCTTCAAAGCATAACTTCCATCTCATAGATACAGAAAAACAAATAATATCAAAATTATTAATATTTAAATCACATCAAACTTGATCCCTTTGCTCTGGTTTCATAAGATCCAAGAAATCCCATTCAGTCTTCAATGACAAGCCAACTTTGGCAAAAGGGAGCAAGGCAGAAATGGGAAACCATTGAATATAATGAGCCTTCCCATCTACCCTTTCCTCAACTTCATATTGACCTTGCTTTGCTTAGCCAGCTATTGAAAATTCATCTATAAAGTGATGTTAACTGCTTAAGATGTACTCCTTCCAAAAGTGTTTGCATTTTTGACCCACTCTCTCTCTAGGGAGCACAAAAGCGCCTTTCTCTTCCCCCCAGGTGCATTACCTCTGCCTTTCTTTCTCCTAAGCTCCAAGGGCCTTTCTAGTACCTCTGTAACTTACTAAATAAACTTTATCTTATAATTTGAAAAAAAAGTGTTTACATTTTTAAAAAATGTATTTTATTGATTTTAGAGAAGAAGGAAGAGGGAGAGTGATAGAAACACCAATGATGAGAGAGAATCATTGATTGGCTGCCTCCTTCACGCCCCCTACTGGGGACCGAGCCCACAACCCAGACATGTGCCCTTGGCCAGAATCAAACCTGGGACCCTTCAGTCCGCAGGTTGATGCTCTATCCATTGAGCCAAACCAGCTAGGGCAAGTGTTTACATTTTTATATAGGATTCTGACATGTGAAAGTATAATATAGAAAACTTTTACATACATTATTTTAATCAGATGCTTCAAAGAACTATTTGGTGCCATTATTCCAACTTACAGATGTGGAAGTAATTTACACAAAGTCATGTGTCTCCTAAGTGGGAACAATTTTTTTTTTTCTATTTTACTGGTTATCTCTTCAAGCCAATCCTCCTACTAATGAGCCCAATCCAGATACTATCAAGACAGTGTATAAGTGCTTTCCTATAAATTGTTCAGGATTAGGCATTAAACAAATTGAAGTAAAAGTCAACTCCTAAAGCAAGGTGATTAAGGTTAACAACAACAGAAATCATGTTGTTATTATGCACCTTTCAAATGATGCGATGAAGGTAGCATTCTGTCTTCCTTCCCAAAACTCATAACCCTAGTCTAATCATGAGAGAAACATCAGACAAATACCAATTAAGAGCCATTCTACAAAATACTTTGACAGTAATCCTACAAACCGTCAATGTCATCATACACAAGGAAAATCTGAAAACCTTTCACAGCCAAAAGAAAGGTAAAGGCCATAATTAATAAACTTAATGTGATATTCTAGATAACATAATAGAACAGAAAATGATCATTAGGTAAAAACTAAGGAAACCTGATAAAATAGAAATATAATTTGAATAAAATATAGACTTTAGTTAATAATAATGTATCATTATTGGTTAATTGATTGTCATAAATGTACCATGCTAATATAGGATGTTGATAATGGGGGAGACTGGGATGTGGGATACATGGGAATTCTGTACTATTTTCACAATTTTTCTGTATTTCTAAAACTATTCTAAAGTAAAATTATTTTTTAAAAGTCAGTTCCTATTTTGGGGGATATCTTTTAGGTTATCAAATATAGACATGAATATACTATCTAATAATAGACAAATATGCAAATTGACCATGCATCCGACACACCCACAAGCCACGCCCACCACCCAATCAGAGCGAGCATGCAAATTAACCCAAACCAAGATGGCTGCAGCCACAGAGAGCAAGGTTTCCTAGGTAACAGAGGAAGCCAAGCTTTCCGCCTGCCCTTGCTAGGCCTAAGCCTCCACTCAAGCTACAAAGTTTCAATTATAGAAGGTAAACAAATTCAAACAAAAGGCGGCAGAATGGAGCTTGAGAGAGCAGGCCAGGGTTGCTCCCGGCAACAGGGGAAGCAAAGCTTTCCACACACCCTGGCTGGGCCCAACTGCTTAAGGCAACAAAGTTTCAATTATAACCCCAACACAAATGGCTGCCGGCCTCGGAGGGAGCCCCAGGCTTGGCTCCGCTCCAGGTTACAAAGTTTCAATTGTAGAAGGAAAATAAATTCCAGATACCAGGGCTTCTGCCGGGGTTGCCAGGGGGCGTGGCTGGCCTGCAAACCGCCACAGGCCCCTCACTCAGGCCACCCCACACCCCAAGGGAACCCCCACCTGATCCGGGACGCCCTTCAGGGCAAACCAGCTGGCCCCACCCCTGTACCTGGCCTCTATCCTATCTAATAAAAGGGTAATATACAGATTGATCATCACTGTAACACACAATATAGCTGCCCCCATGTGGTCAAAGATCCTGCCCCCATGTGGACACAATATGGCCACCACAGATGGCCAGCAGGAGAGGGCAGTTGGGAGGCACCTGGCCTGCAAAGGAGGGCAGTTGAGAGGGACCAGGCCTGCAAGGGAGGGCAGTTGGAGGTGATCAACCCTGCAGGAGAGGGCAGTTAGGAGTGACCAGGCCAGCAGAGGAGGGAAGTTGGGGACAAACAGGCTGGCAGCGGAGTGGTTAGGGGGTGATCAGGCTGACAGGCAGAAGCGGTTAGGGGCAATCAGGAAGGCAGGCAGGCAAGCAGTTGGGATCGGGCCTAAACGGGCAGTTGGACATCCCTCGAGGGGTCCCAGATTGGAGAGGGTACAGGCTGGGCTGAGGGACAACCCCCCTCCATGCACGAATTTCGTGCACTGGGCCTCTAGTATTCTTATAACTAGAAAAGCAGTATAGTTATAGAGAAATAATATTTTAAGATTTAATTGAGAAGTAAGCATCTATTATAGAATGGCAAGTATGGTTGAATCATAGGAATTTCTCTATTTAGATGGAGTTTTTTTCTTTTTTAAAATACATTTTTTATTTTTTGAGAGAGAGAGAGAGGGAGGGAGGAAGCGGGGTGGGAGGGAGAGAAACATCAATTGCTGCCTCCTGCATGCCTCCCACTGGGGATTGAGCCTACAACCTGGGCATGTGCCCTAACTGGGAATCAAACCAGTAACCTCCTGGTGCATGAGATGAGGGCTCAACCAACTGAGTCACACGGCCAGAGCTAGATGGAGTTTTCTTCAAAGGCAGAAATCATGTCATTTATTTCTCTTGTATAAACCTGACCCTGTCTCAAGTTCAAAACACTATTTGGAATATACTACTCATAAAAAATTTGATGTGCTGGAGTTGAGCAGAGGAGGAATAATTTTCTAACTTATTCCTCAATATTTAGGACATTGGGTGAGACTAGGTTAGAGAAGGTGGCAGATCATAGAAATATAAAATACACAGATGTGTAGGCAAGTTCTTTCCATTGCAAATGAAAATAAACCCAACCTAAATTGGTTTAAGCAAAAAATAAAATATTTAATTTAAAATGTATATATTAAAAGGATACTAGGATAGTTTATGGCACAATTGAAGAGCAGCAGGAACAGAGGTGCCCATAGGGGACTCAAGGCTTTCAGGACTGATTCTCTCTGTTTCTGCCCTCTGCTTGGCTTTATTCTGTCCTGCTTCCGGTGGTCCTTTTCCTTGTAGACAGGAAATATGGCCCCCGCATCCCCAGGATCATATCCTGCCAGTTCTATGATCTGAGAAGCAAGGGAGGTCTGTCTTCTAACTATCAGTACAAAAATTACCAGGGGAGGATTCTGGTTGTCCATGCCTAACCAAGTGCACACCACTTACAGCCATCACCAGGCCAGAGAGGTGAGGTATTATGATTGCACAGCATAGGACACGCCTTTGTAGCCAATGGGCAGTGGGGTACCAAGAAACAGTGTTGGGTAGACCAAAACGAATTTTAGCTACAACTGAGTTTTCTTTATGTTGAGATGTATTACCTTCCTTCAATTAAGAATAGTTAATGAGTGAATAAAGAATGGTGTTCTTTCTCCAGGCAGGCAGCCGTCTTGCAGGCGCGCGGCTCGCAGGGGGGTTAGCGGGGCACGTGCCCGCGCGTGCTGGGATAGTTCGTTTCAAGCTCCCAATCCCACAAGGTGGTGGTTACTACCAATATGAATCTTTTCAACCTGGACCGTTTTCGTTTTGAAAAAAGGAGTAAGATTGAAGAAGCGCCCAAAGCAACACCTCAACCCTCCCAGCCTGGCCCTTCTTCACCAACTTCTCTTAGTGCTGAAGAGGAGGATGCTGAAGGGGAAGTTAACAGGGCAGGCAGCCCTGATTCAGATATAACTGGAAAAACAGAAGATTCTAGTGTTCCAGAAACTAAAGTAAATGAAAGAAAACAAGTATATCATATTTGAAGAATCAAGGAGGAATACAGTATATTGATTTGTCTTCTAATAGTGAAGATATTTTTTCTCCAAACTGCTCCAAAACAGTTCAAGAGACAAAATTTAACAAAGACACAGTGATTATAGTTTCTGAGCCATCTGAAGATGAAGAGTCCCAAGGCCTTCCTGCCATGACAGGTAGAAATAATGATATTTCAGAACTGGAAGACCTTTCGGAATTGGAAAACCTTAAAGATGCTAAACTTCAGTCCTTGAAGGAACTGTTCCCACAAAGAAGTGACAATGATTTACTTAAGGTTATACCCTTTTTTAGTACCTGGTTATTGTAGTTGTAATGATGTTGAACATCTCTCCTGTATCTAGTGATGTATTTAGTCATTTTTCTAAAGATACTTCATGTTTTAAGATAATTATTAACTTTTATTCTATGTAATAATCAAGGAAAATGTCAGGGATTTACTTGAAAGAGTTAAGGTTATTCACCTATAGATAATATAATGAGTTTTCCTCAGTAGCTCTCATACATAGTTTGTGAATTCTTGTGTGCTTGAATGGTTTTTAAAATGGGAACACCCTCCCCTCCAATCTTCCAGAGAAGCTCACAAATGTCAGGAGGCTTCCCCCCACCCCCATAATGACAAGGGGTTGCTGGCATACAATATAGTACATGCTTATGCTGCTGTAAAAAGGAAGGAAGGAATTAACCATTTGCAAGAGCATGGATGGAACTGGAGAGCATTATGCTAAGCGAAATAAGCCAGTCAGAGAAAGATAAATATCACATGATCTCACTCATTTGTGGAATATAATGAACAACATAAACTGATGAACAAAAATAGAACCAGAGACATAGAAGCATCAAACAGATTGTCCAACCTATGAGGGAAGGGGGGCGGGGCCGTTAAGGGGGTAAGAGATCAACCAAAGGACTTGTATGCATGCATATGAGCATAACCAATGGATACAGACAGTAGGGGGGTGAGGACCTGTGCTGGGGGTGGGAGCGGCCAGGGAGAGGTCAATGGGGGGAAAAGGAGACTTATGTGATACTTTATTTTTAAAAATAATTTTATTTTTATTGTCTAAAGTTTTACATATGTCTCCATTTTCCCCAATTGACCCCCAACCCCAGCCATTCCTACCCCGGGCAAGCCCCCACAGCCCCAGTGTCTGTGTCCATTTGTTATGCTAATAGGCATGCATACAAGTCCTTTGGTTGCTCTTTAATACTCCCCCTCCCCTACCATTTGTCTGTGGATCTATTCTTGTTCATCAAATTATGTTGATCATTATATCCCACATATGAGTGAGATCATGTGATATTTATCTTTCTCTGACTGGATAATTTCGCTTAGCAGAATGCTCTCCAGTTCCATCCATACTGTTGCAAATGGTAAAAGTTCCTTCTTTTTTACAGCAGCATAATATTCCATTGTGTAGATGTACCACAGTTTTCTAATCCACTCATCTGCTGATGGGCACTTAGGCTGTTTCCAAATCTTACCATTGTAAATTGTGCTGCTAGGAATATAGGGGTGCATATATCCTTTCTGATTGGTGTTTCTGGTTTCTTTGGATATAGTCCTAGAAGTGGGATTACTGGGTCAAATGGCAGTTCCATTTTTAACTTATGGAGGAAACTCCATACTGTTCTCCACAGTGGCTGCATCAGTCTGCATTCCCACCAGCAGTGCAGGAGGATTCCTTTTTCTCCGCATCCTCTCCAGCACTTGTCATTTGTTGATTTTTTTTGGTGATAGCCATTCTCACAGGTGTGAGATGGTATCTCATTGTTGTTTTGATTTGCATCTCTCAGATGATTAGTGACTTTGAGCATGTTTTCATATGTCTCTTGGCCTTCCGTATGTCCTCTTTTGAAAAGTGTCTATTTAGATTCTTGGCCCATTTTTTGATTGGATTGTTTATCTTCCTTTTTAAAAGTTGTATGAGTTCTCTGTAAATTTTGGAGATCAAACCCTTATCTGAAATATCATTGGCAAATATGTTCTCCCATGTAGTGGGCTTTCTTGTTGTTTTGTTGATGGTTTCTTTTTCTGTGCAGAAGCTTTTTTTTTTTTTTTTATGTAGTCCCATTTGTTTATTTTCTCCTTAGTCTCCATTGCTCTAGGAGCTGTGCCTGTAAAGATATTGCTACGACATATGTCTGATATTTTGCTGCCTATGGAGTCTTGTAGTATTTTTATAGTTTCCCATCTTACATTTAAGTCCTTTAGCCATTTTGAGTCTGTTTTTGTGTATGGTGTAAGTTGGTGATCTAGTTTCTTTCTTTCTTTTGTTTTTTTTTTTGCATGTATCTGACCAAATTTGCCAGCACCATTTATTAAAGAGACTGTCTTAACTCCATTGTATGCTCTTGCCTCCTTTGTCAAATATTAATTGAGCATAATGGCTTGGGTCGATTTCTGGGTTCTCTGTTCTGTTCCATTGGTCTATATGTCTGTTCTTGTGCTAGTACCAGGCAGTTTTGAGAACCGTGGCTTGGTAATATAGCTTGATATCTGGTATTATGATCACTCCAACTTTGTTCTTCTTTCTCAGGATAGCTATGGCTATTCGAGGTCTTTTTTAAAAAAAATATATATTTTATTGATTTTTTACAGAGAGGGACAGAGAGTTAGAAACATCGATGAGAGAGAAACATCGATCAGCTGCCTCTTGCACACCCCCCAGTGGGGATGTGCCCGCAACTAAGGTACATGCCCTTGACCGGAATCGAACCTGGGACCCTTGACTCCGCAGGCTGACGCTCTATCCACTGAGCCAAACCGGTTTCGGCTCGAGGTCTTTTTTTTTTATTCCAGGTAAATTTTTGGAGAGTTTGTTCTAGATCTTTGAAATATGCTGTTGGTATTTTAATGGGGATTGCATTGAATCTGTATATTGCTTTGGGTAATATGAACATTTTAATGATGTTGATTCTACCAATCCATGAACATGGTATGTTCTTCCATTTGTTTATGTCTTCCTCTATCTCTTTTTTCAATGTCTTGTAGTTTTCCGAGTACAGGTCTTTTACCTCATTAGTTAAGTTTATTCCTAGGTATCTTAATTTTTTTTTTTTTGGTGCAATGGTAAATGGGATTGTCTTATTTGTTGCTCTTTCTGTGAGTTCATTATTGGTGTATAAAAAACCTATAGACTTCTGGGTGTTAATTTTGTATCCTGCTACATTGCTGAATTCATTTATTAGGTCTAATAGTTTTTTTATGGAGTCTTTGGGGTTTTCTATGTATAGTATTTTGTCATCTGTGAATAAAAACAGTTTTACTTCTTTTTTTCCAATTTGGATGCCTTTTATTTCTTCTTCTTGTCTGCTCGCTATGGCTAACACTTCCAGTACTATATCGAACAGGAGTGGTGAAAGTGGGTATCCTGTTTTGTTCCTGTTCTTAGGGGAAATGAGTTTAGTTTTTGCCAGTTGAATATGACGTTGGCTATAGGTTTGTCATATAAAGCTTTTATTATGTTGAAGTATGATCCCTCTATTCCCACTTTGCTGAGAGTTTTTATCAAGAAAGGGTGTGGATTTTGTCAAGTGCTTTTTCTGCATCGATAGATATGATTATGTGATTTTTGTCTCTCAATTTGTTTATGTGATGTATCACATTTATTGATTTGCTGATATTGTACCATCCTTGCATCCTGGAAATAAATCCCACTTGGTCATGGTGTATGATCTTTGTAATGTAATGTTGAATCTGATTTACTAGAATTTTGTTGAGGATTTTAGCATCTATGTTAATCAAGGATATTGGCCTGTCCTCTTTTTTTGTAGTGTCTTTATCTGGTTTTGGGATTATGGTAATGCTGGCTTCATAGAAACAGCTTGGAATGTGCCTTCCCCTTGAATTTTTTGGAATAGTCTGAGGAGGATAGGTTTTAGTTCTTTGAATGCTTGGTAGAACTCCCCTGTGAAGCCGTCTGGCCCTGGGTTTTTGTTTGCTGGAAGATTTTTGATTGCTGCTTCAATTTATTCGGTAGTTATTGGCCTATTTAGGTTTTTTTGTTATTCCTGATTGTGTTTTGGGAGCTTGTATTTTTCTAAGAATATGTCCATTTCATCTAGGTTGTCCATTTTGTTGGAATAGAGTTGCTCATACTATTTTTTCATAATCATTTGTATTTCTGCAAGATCGGTTGTTACTTCACCTCTTTCATTTCTGATTTTGTTTATTTGGGTCCTCTCTCTTTGCTTCTTGGTGATCTTGGCTAGAGGTTCACCAATCGTGTTTATCCTTTCAAAGAATCAGCTCTTGTTTTTGTTGATCTCTTGTTTTTTGGTCTCTATGTTGTTTATTTCCACTGTGATCTTTATTATTTCCCTTCTTCTGCTTATGCTGGTCTTTTCTTGTTGCTCTCTTTCTAACTCTTTGAGTTGTAGGGTTAGACAATTTATTACCATTTTTTTAAAAAAATATATTTTATTGATTTTTTACAGAGAGGAAAGGAGAGGGACAGAGAGCTAGAAACATCGATGAGAGAGAAACATCGACCAGCTGCCTCCTGCACACCCCCCACCGGGGATGTGCCCGCAACCAATGTACATGCCCTTGACCGGAATCTAACCTGGGACCCCTCAGTCCGCAGACCGACGCTCTATCCACTGAGCCAAACCGGTTTCGGCTATTACCATTTTTTCTTGTTTTTTGAGGTAGGCCTGTAGAGCTATGAACTTCCCTCACGGTGGCCCATAGATTTTGGGTTGTTGTGTTTTCATAGTCATTTGTTGCCATTATGCTTTTTATTTCTTCTTTGATCTCTTTGGTAACCTATACATTGTTTAATAGCATGCTATTTAGCCTCCAGGTGTTTGACTTTTTTATTGTAGTCGATTTCTAATTTTATGCCATTGTGATCTGAGAAGATGTTTAATATGATTTCTATCTTCTTGAATTTGAAGAGACTTTGCCTGTGACCCAATATGTGATCTATCTTTGAAAATGACCCATGTGCACTTGAGATGAATGTGTATTCTGAGGCTTTGGGGTGAAATGTTCTGAAGATGTCAATTAATTCCATCTGATCTAGTGAGTCATTTAGGATTGATGTTTCTTTGCTGATTTTTTGTTTAGAGGATTTGTCCAGTGGTGATAGTGGGGTATTAAAGTCTCCTACTATGATTGTATTGCTGTTAATCTCTCCCTTGATATCCTCCAGAAGTTTTTATATGTATTTGCGTGCTCCTGTATTGGGTTCATATATGTTTACAAGAGTTATATCTTCTTGTTGAATTGCTCCCTTTAGTATTATGAAGTGGCCTTCTTTATCTCTTGTTATGGCCTTCACTTTGAGGTCTAATTTGTCAGATATAAGTATTGCTTCCCCAGCTTTTTTTCATTTCCATTCACCTGAAAAACCTTTTTCCATCCCCTTCACCATCAGTCTGTGTGAGTCCTTTTTTCTGAGGTGGGTTTCCTGTAGACAGCAGATATATGGGTCATGTTTTCTTATCTACTCAGCTACCCTATGTCTTTTGATTGTGGCATTTAATCCATTTACATTCAAAGTTATTATTGATAGATACTTGTTTGTCGCCATTTTTATTCTTTATGTCTGTATTCCTTCTTCCCTTCCTATTTCTTCTTTTTACAGCAGACCCTTTAGCAATTCTTGCATTGCTGGTTTGGTGGTATTAAATTCCTTTAGTCCTTTTTTGTCTGTGAAGCTCCTGATTTCACCGTCAACTTTGATTGAAAGCCTTGCTGGGTACAGTATTCTTGGATTCAGACCCTTGCTTTGCAAGACTTTGTATATTTCATTCCATTCCCTTCTGGCTTGATGTGTGTCTGTTGATAAATTAGTTGGTAGTCTGATGGGAGATCCCTTGCAGGTAACTTTCTGTTTCTCTCTGGCAGCCTATAAGATTCTTACTTTGTTGTTGGTGTTTGCCAATTTAATTATAATGTGTCTTGGTGTTGGTTATTGGGGGTTCATCTTGTTTGGGCTTCTGTGAGCTTCTTGGATTTATGTGAGGTTTTTTTCCCCCCCAATATCAGGTAAGTTTTCTGTCATTATTTCTTCCAACAGGTTTTCTATTCCTTACTCAGTTTCCTCTTTCTGGTACCCGTATTATGTGGATGTTGTTTCATTTCATGTTGTCACAAAGGTCCCTTAGGCTCTCCTTCTGTTCTTTAAATTTTTTTTCTAGTTGCTACTCTGCTTGGGTGTTTTTTCCTACCTTGTCTTCTAGCTCACTGATGTGGTCCTCTGCTTCTTCTAGTCTACTGTTGATGCTTTCTATTGAGTTCTTTATTGCAGCGATGTCATTTGTTATTTCTTCTTGGTTCTTCTTCATTTCCTCTTGGTTCTTACACCTATTGTTGAATTTGTCTTCCATCCTTTTCAGCGTCCTTATGACCATTGCTCTGTATTCTTTCTCTGACATATTGCTTGCCTCCATTTCGTTTACTTCCTTTTCCAGTGATTCCTCCTTTTCTTTTGTATGCGGGCTGTGTTTTTTTTTTTGTTTTGTTTTGTTTTGGTCTCCCCGTGATCGCTCCTCTGAGGGTGTCTGGTTATGTAGCTCTCTCTCTCCTGCATTGACTTACAGGCACAAAATACAACACGACAAGACACAACGCACAGGGCAGCAAACACAAATGTATTCAAGATACTAATAGCCCCAAATAAAGGTGACTACCAGAGAAAAGAGAATTAGTAGTGAAAAGAGTGCAAAAATGATATTGAGAAAAGGAAAAAATGTAAGAGAAAAAAGAAAGAGAAGAACAAAGAAGGGGGAAAAATATATGTATATGGGGGGGGGGGACTCTAAAAAAACTACTAATCCAAAAAATGCAAACAACAAACAACAAACACCCAGATGAATCTGAGGAGGCAGAGCTTATTTCCAGAAGGAATTGAATGAATGGGGAAATAGCCACAATTCAGTATAAAGGAGGTAGAAAGAGAATGAATGTATAAGAAGAAAACTAAAAAAACAAAATACAAAAAAAACTTTCAAAAATATATATATTAAAAAATATATATAAGAAAATTTATATATATATTAAAAATTTTCCCCTTTCTTTAATCTATCTATGTATTTGTCTATTATTGGAAAGGAGAATAGACAGTAGATAGGCCCGAATTGGTGATTGGAATTAATTAAGCTATTAGTAGAAGAAGAGAACAAGTGAGGAGAGGAAAAACAGAAGCAAAAAAAGAGAAAAAAACAAATTAGCAAACAATCAAGCAAACAACAACAAGACAGAAAGTAAAAGGAAAATAAAGGAAGGAAAACATTTGGATAGTGAAGAAAGAGAAGAGAGACGTGTGCGTGAACTTGGAGCAGGGGAGAGGAAATTAGATATATGAGTAAGATAAACTTTTAACAGGTAGTAAAAAGAAAGGATAGAGAAAAACTAAAGCAGGAACAGGGTAAGAGAAACAGGACAAAAAAAGGGGAAAATGACAAAGAGAGTGTTGGCATAAAAGAAAAATTGAGATAGAGTAAAATAATGCTAAAATAAAAATAGAATGTAGAACACTAATCCCAAAATAAAATAAAACTTTAAAAAAGGCAAAATAATAGTAGTAATAATAATAATTAAAAATAAAAATATAATAATAAAAAAGTAAAATCAAGTCAGAAAACAAATTTATTTTCTTAAGTAAAAGATAAAAAATAAAAAAGTGAAGTAGTGCCCTAGCTGGTTTGGCTCAGTGGATAGAGTGTTGGCCTGGGGACTGAGGGGTCCTGGTTTTGATTCCAGTCAAGGGCACATGACCGGGTTGCAGGCTTGATCCCCAGTAGGGGGCGTGCAGGAGGCAGCCAATCAATGATTCTCTTTCATCATTGATGTTTCTATCTCTTTTGCTCTCACTCACAGACTATCTTGCAGCCTGCCGTCCTGTCGGCAGCCATCTTGTATTTTCCTGTAATACTTTAAACAATAGACAATTTAAATAAAATAAAATAAAAGACATGGTGTTGCAGGCTAAGTTCCCTAGGAAACAGACTCTGAGATGGAGATTAGTGATAGAAGTCTTTTAGGGGGTGTTCTTGGGTCACCACTCTCAGATGGGAAGAGAAAGGAGGAAAACAGGATGGACAGAGGGAGATGTTGGGGTGCTACACAGTGTCAATGAAAGCCTCACCCAATTACAGAGTTTCCCTGAGTCAGAAGGGTCCAGACCTCTACCCTTACCTCAACCAGATTTTAGATAGTTAGAGGGAAAGGGTTAGTAGGCTGTGTGCCAACTCCAGTCAATTAGTAACAGTGCCTGGATTGCTGCATTTAAAAAGATTAAGAAAGTGTCTCTGGATAAGTGAGAAAGAAAGCTATGCTCAACTAGTAATTGGGCCACAGGCACAGGAGGAGGTCTGATGTCATGTATAGGAGGTGGATGCTATGATGTGCCACTCAGATCTCCTTTCAGGAAGGAAGGACTTATTTTTCCAGCAGATAGCCCTTAGCCATCAACCCCATTCAGAATTTTCATTAGAGGGCTACCTTGTGAAGGGAAAGCCTCCTCCATGTGGCAGCCTATAGCCAATAATAGTGAAGAGAATGCACATTTGCTATTTCCTTCTGTCAAAGCAATTTCCTCAGTTGTACAGTAAGAGACAACATACTGTAGGGGTAATGTGAGCTCTGGAATGGGTGAGTTAAAAGTCTCTGCCTCTTATTAATTTTATAACATCAGGCAACGTGCTTAACTTTAGTATCCTAATTTTCTCATTTCCAAAATGGCATATCCATTAGGATTAAGTTTGTCTCCATGTCACAGGAGGAAAAATAAAGATAGGATTTTCTTCTCTCTCACATAAAAAAATTTCAGAAATGGACCATCTAGCTCCTTCCAGCTCACTGCTCTGTCAACCCTACAGAATGGACCTTTTCTTCACTTCCAGACATGACATTCTTCTTTTAAATTTATTTTACTTTTCAATTACAATTTACATTCAATATTATTTTGTATTAGTTTCAGGTACAGGATAGCATAGTAGTTAGACAATCATATACTTTACAAAGTATTCCTCCCCGATATTTCCAGTACCCACCTGGCATCATACATAGTTATTACAATATTATCTCTATACATAAAAGCCTAAGCGACTGTTACGACTGAACAACTGAAATGACTGGCCAACCAGCTGGTAGCTATGATGTGCACTGACCCAGACCTTGCTGCTGGGGCCCTGACAGCCCCAGATCCTGTTCACCCGCACCCCGGACCCAGACAGGAGGGAGGAGGAAGCCCGATTCCTAGTGGAATCGGCTGTTGGTTAGTGTGCTGCTGGGACCCTGACAGCCCTGAATCCAGATCACCTGCACCCCGGACCCAGACTGGGCAAGATGGCCCGGATTGGCCCTGATCAGCCCTGATCACCAGCCAAGCCTAGGGACCCCACCCATGCACAAATTCGTGCACCGGGCCTCTAGTTAACTATACCATTGTATTTTCATCCCCATGACTATTTTGTAACTACCAATTTGTACATCTTAATACATTCATCTTTTCACTCAGTCCCCCAACTCTCTTCCACTCTGGCAACCAGACATTACAGTCTTGATCCAGGAAGCAGAAAGAAAGAAGGGCAACCCCCCTTCAGTATTTAAGGAGACTTCTTCAAAAGTACATTCCCATTTCTCATTGATCAGAACTTAGTCACATGATCACCCCCAGAGACCAAGGAGGCAAGGAAATATAGTCTGACAGCAGTAGTGTCTTCTGTTGAAAATTACAGTCTCTTAGTAAAGGAAAAGGTAAGAAGTATAAGGAAGTGAAAACAAACTGCCATGCCCAGCCGGTGTGGTTCAGTGGTTGAGAATTGATCTATGAACAAGGAGGTCACAGTTTGATTCCCAGTCAGGGCACATGCCCAGGTTTTTGGGCTTGATCCTCAGTAGGGGGTGTGTAGGAGGCAGTTGCTCAATGATTCTCTCTCATCATTGATGTTTTTATCTCCCTCTCCCTTCCTCTATTAAATAAATAAAAAAAAACATATATTTTTAAAAACTGCCACATTTGGGAATACTAATAATGGCTAATTCATATGGGTGTTGTGTGAATTAAATGAGTTAATACATGGACAGTGCTTAGAATAGACAAATAGCAGTGATTCTCAGTTTGTGGGGAGGGCATGAATGAATATGTTCACTAACCTTTGTCTATATATTGAATAAGTAATTTCTACAAAATCTCACTACCTTTTAAAAATGTCTAAGATGCTATTGTGGTGGATAAAATTAAATTTTATTTTAAAATTACTATGATTTCATCATTATTTTTTAAATTATGTGTTCTTTTTTGAGTATATTTTTATTGATTTTTTAGAAAGAAGAAGGGAGAGAGAGATAGAAGCATTGATGAGAAAGAAATATCATCATTGATTGGCTGCCTCCTACATGCTACCACTGGGGATTGAGTCTGCAACCTGAGCATATGCCCTTTCCTGGAATCGAACCATGACCTTCTGGTTCATGGGCCGACGCTCAACCACTGAGCAACACCAGCCAGGCTTTATGTTTTCTTAATCAGTGGACACTAAAAGTATAATTATTACCACATGGGTATCTGTACATTTTTTGACATTAAAAATGAAATTATTAGAGTAAAAAGATTGACAATCTTTTTTTAAAAAAAATATATTTTATTGATTTTTTACAGAGAGGAAGAGAGAGGGACAGAGAGCCAGAAACATCGATGAGAGAGAAACATCAATCAGCTGCCTCTTGCACACCCCGCAACCAAGGTACATGCCCTTGACCGGAATCGTACCCGGGACCCTTCAGTCCGCAGGCCGACGCTCCATCCACTGAGCCAAACCAGTTTCGGCAAGATTGGCAATCTTAGACCTAAAAGCCCATATTTAAAAAAATATATATTTTATTGATTTCAGAGAGGAAGGGAAAGGGAGAGAGATAGAAACATCAATGATTAGAAAGAATCATTGATCGGCTGCCTCCTGCACGCTCCCTACTGGGGATCGAGGCCACAACCTGGGCATGTGCCCTTAACTGGAATCGTACCTGGGACCCTTCAGACTGCAGGCCAATGCTCTATCCACTGAGCCAAGCCAGCTAGGGCTAAGCCCATATTTTTGGTAGAACTGTAACCCAGCCTCTATCAGCCTCTTCAGACTTATTTTTTCTTTATGTCCCTAGCTCTAAGGATGTCCTGTTTCCCAAGCTATATTATGTCTCTGATCCTTTGGATTTTCTATATTAGAATGCTTTTCCACTTACTTCTTTCACTACCATTCATCCATTATTAATAACAATAATACAAATTTCTCAGATACCCATATAATCACAGTTATATTATTTTTTAAAAAATTTATCTTTATTGTTGAAAGTTTTACAGATGTCCCCATTCCCTTCCCACCCCATTGACCCTTTTTCCCACTCCCCTCCCCTCCCCAGGCTTTCACTGCACTATTGTCTGTGTCCATGAGTTATGCATATTGCATATCACAGTTATATTATTAATATAGTAGTTGATTGAGAAAATACTTAATCAAAAAGGTTATTATGAAGTGAGTAATGCTTTTAAATGAAATTTCTAAAAATTCATTATTATGGCATTGTGTTATTGGAAGCTCACTTTGTTCAAGCCTTTATATCAGGGCATGTGGGTTAATTAACTGACTAATTAATTATTCAAATATTCATAGAGTGTCTGTTGTGTGCCACCTAGTGTTGCAGATAGGAGGAGTTGCAGTCATACAGCAGAGACAGAAAGGTTCTCCTGGAGCTTCCAGTCTCTTTCTCCTTTACCAATGCCCAGCCAGGGAACTATTCAGTCTACCTCCTCTGAAATATTTCTGACACCTCCCACGCCCTGCTGCTCCCAAGTAGAACTAATCATCATCATATTGTGCCTCCTTGATATCCTCTAGATTTCTATCATAGCAATTTCTTTTGCCGTGACATGTCTGCCTCCTATTAGACTTTTAGTAGATGTTTTTCTGCTGGACCACATTAACAGATAGTGTGCAGCAAGCTGTAATTTTGCTTCCACCCCACATCATTAGGCTTTCTTCCCCTTCTCCAATGACTGCTCACTTTTTTCTTCCCAGTTTCTTTGGATTTTTCCAAAACACTTAACCATTTTACCTTTATGTTTTTTCTTATATTCTTGGATGATGGAATTTTAGAACAGGAAGGCAATTTAGAGGTTGCCTAATCTAAAACTTCCATTTTGAAATATGAAGATAAAGATGAAAATCCAGAGAAGTAATGTGACTTAATTATTCTATTTTGCTGGTTAAAGGCAGACCTAAGATCAGAATCTATACTTTCTTCAAGATCCAGCATAAGTCCTCCCTTTTCAAGAGCTTCCTCAAGATTCCAACTCAGCTCATCTCTTTCTATTCTGAAGTAAGCACTCATTGTCTACAAATTGCATTGTTTTGGCAATAATCATAGAATATAATCCTGCCTTACAATGTTACTCAATTCTTTCATCCTGGTGTGTCTCAATTGGCCAGTTAGTTGTAAACTTCGGAAAGCACACACTTCATCATCTTTGTTTTTCTCTCTTTTTAGCACATAGCATAGTAGCTAGTAGATATTAAGAAAATGCATATTAAGTGAACCAATAGACACATGGCAGGTATTCAAAAAATATTTTTGACTTATTAATCATCACTTCTTACATATCTCTCCAAAAGATAGTGGTTCTTGTTCCTTAATATTTTGCTCCTTTTTTTTTTTTTTTTTTTTGTAATTTTTAAAAACCAGACTTAGATTCTTGGCAATCAATGAAAAAATGGTCATGCCTCTGCATAGTCTGCTGCAATGTAGTTTTTCTGGACTTGGCAGAAAACCCAAGGTTTCTGCCCTATTTTTTATTTTCTGCACTGCAGTTCATCTAATCTTCTAGCTCTTGGTGGCTTTCTCTGCTAGTCATTATTCTGTAGTGACCCAATTAAATGTGGCCCCATTTGGGAGAGAACCAAGATGGCGGCATAGGTAAACACCTGTACTTGCTGCCTCCCACAACCACATCAAAATTACAACTAAAATACGTAACTATCATTCAGAACCGCGGGAAAGCTGGCTAAGTGGAAGTACTACAACTAGAGAGGTTAAGAAGAAAGCTCATTGAGACTGGTAGGAGGTGCAGAGGCGCTGAATGGGCTGGCACCCGGGTATGCCACTTTTTTAATCAGGAGGGAGATACAAGCTCCCACTTGCTCTGAGCTCCAGTGCCAGGCAAAACTCGGGGGGACCCAGACACATACGAGGAGAAACTGGACTGTCTGGCATCGGGGCAGGAATGCGGGGGTGGCTTTCTTTCAGACAGAGGTGCTCACAGTGGTCATTGTTCCTGTGCTGGGACCTTCCCGGTGCAGGGCTGACTGGCAGTCATTGCTGTTTGCTCTGCCCTGGTGATTCCCTGAGACCCCTTCCTACCCAATTTACAACCCCACCCAAGCTGTGCCCAGCAGCTTTTGCATATGAATGGTCTGTCCTTTCTCAGACTAAAACCTGTCAAACAGGCAGCAGCTGGGTCAGGGAGGCCCAAATATATCAAAAGAAGGCCCAAGGCTGCACCAGCACCAGCCTGCCTTGCTTCACAGCTGGGCCTTGTCTGGGCACTTCCAAACCTGATACCAAGAGGAGGAATATGCAGATCTCTCTGTAGCTCCAGCTGGGTAGCCCCAGGCAGTGGCTGACCTTGCACCTTCTTGGAGATCCAGGAGCCAGTGTACCCAGTGGTCAGTGTGAGACCATACCAGATTACAACTCTTCACATCCATAAGAGACACACTCAAGGGGCAGACTCAATGAGCACTAAAGCCCCACTGAAGCAAGTCCTGCCCCATAAGGGTGTCTCCTGAGCAACAGATCTTCCAGTGTAGACTCAGCTGGTCATCACAGCCAATTGGCCTGGAGGTCAATTCCTCCCAGTGATACCAACAGCAATCAAGGCTCAACTTCAACAAGACTGTGCACACAGCCCACAAAGGGGTGAACCAAGACTCTCCACCTCAGGAGATTGGGGAGGCTGAGCCACACTCAAGGAGACTTAGCAGTACCCAATACATAGAAACAAACACAGGGAAGCAGCCAAAATCCAGAGACAAAGAAACATGTCACAAATGAAAGAAATGGAAGAAAGCAAGCTACTGGATATAGAGTTCAAAACCAGTTATAAAGTTACTCAAGAATCTTCTAGAAACCTCTGAGGAACTTAGTGAGACCTTCAAGGATCTTAGTGAGAATGCAAAAAAAAAAAAAAAAAAAAGGAAAAGGACAAGTCAGAAATGAAGCATACACTGACTGAAATAAAGAAAAATGTACAGAAATTCAACAGTAGACTAGAGGATCCCAAGAATCAAGTCAAAGATTTGAAATACAAAGAAGCAAAAAACACCCAACCAGAAGAGCAAAAAGAAAAAAGAATCCAAAAATATGAAGATAGTGTAAGGAGCCTCTGGGACAACTTCAAGCGTACCAACATCTGAATTATGGGGGTGCCAGAAGAAGAGAGAGAGCAAGATATTGAAAACCTATTTGAACAAACAATGACAGAAAACTTCCCCTACCTGGTGAAAGAAATAGACTTACAAGTCCAGGAAGTGCAGAGAACATCAAACAAGAGGAATCCAAAGAGGACCAAACCAAGACACATCATAATTAAAATGCCAAGGGCAAAAGACAAAGAGAGAATCTTAAAAGCAGCAAGAGAAAAACAGTTAGTTACCTACAAGGGAGTACCCATACGACTGTCAGCTGATTTCTGAACAGAAACTATGCAGGCCAGAAGGGAGTGGCAAGAAATATTCAAAGTGATGAATAGCAAGAACCTACAATCAAGATTACTGTACCCAGCAAAGCTATCATTTAGAATTGAAGGTCAGATAAAGAGCTTCACAGACAAGAAAAAGCTAAAGGAGTTCATCACCACCAAACCAGTATTATATGAAATGCTGAATGGTATTCTTTAAAAAGAGGAAGAAGAAGAAAAAGGTAAAGATAAAAAGTTATGAACAACAAAGTGACAACAAATACATATCTATCAACAAGTGAATCTAATAATCAAATGAATAAAAAAATCTGATGAACAGAATAAACTGGTGAATGTAATAGAATCAGGGGCATGGAAATGGAGCGAACTGACAATTCTCGGGGAAGGGGGTGTCGGGGGTGAGGGAAGAGATTGGACAAAGATCTTATATGCATGTATGCAGTACCTAAGGACGTGGACAGTGGGATGGCGAGGGTCTGGGATGGGGTGGGAACCTGGTGGAGGGGAGCTATGGGGGAAAAAAAGAGGGACATCTGTAATAATCTGAACAATAAAGATTAAAAATATATATATATTATTGTTTAAAAAATAAATAAATGTAACCCCATTTAATGTTGGGGTACTTTATTTGGGGGCTGGTTTCAAATGATCATCCTGTAATTTTCCAAAACTTTATTTTATTTATTTTACTTCCCTGGTGCAGTGTACCTATTTCTGCTGCTGCTAGGCTGGTGTCACAATAAATCCACCTGAGGTTCAGGCAGAAAACACAATGAGCAGAGCTAGTCATGTGTTATACAGTGCCCTTTCAGCAGATCCTCATTTATTCATTGTCTGGTCTTTAAGTAGAAGCTAAAAGCTTTTTTTTTTTTTTTTTTTTTAGGCTACATAGTTTTTCACTAAATCTGTTAGTTTCAGCATGTTGTTTGTATTCTTTTTAGCAGCGCAGTCCCCTGATATATATCAGGTAAACATGATAATGGATTGAATTCACTTCACTGCTCCTGTTCAGGTACTATGCTTGGATTTGTCAGTATCTTGGAGAATAAACACATGGCATCCCAAGACAGAACAGAAGCCAACGTCTGCAAAACACCACATTTTTCACCAGGGTATTATAGTAACTTTGAAACACTAATATGTTTGGAAACATGTTTGTGAGCACTTCCTTATTAACATTATATTGGTACACACCATGTTCTTTCTCTTGGCATTTGGGCATTGGTCGGATTATTTAAAATCCATATTAAGAATTGTTGGAATTTAAAGGAAATCCTATTAATTTCTGTAACCAAATAACTTATTTGAAATTATACATGACTGGAACATTTTATAGCACACTGTGCTATTTCATGACTTCCATTTCTCTTCCCTTGAATGCACTCCTTTCTCATTTTCTAAATCCTTTATGATCTTATTTGAATGTCTCTTTCTGAATTGTTTCTTCTTTGTGTCTCTATTATACCTAACTTACATGTCTGATATTATGCTTATTAGACCTGTATTATAGCTATTATTTACATGTTTATTGTCCTGTTAGCTTGTGAGATCCTTAGACTTTGTCCCATTTATCCTTCTATAATCTAGTGTTGTGGCTGGTATATATTATGTCTGATTGAATAAATAAAAATGATTTATTCCCCCTGGATGTAGTTAACTCATCCTTACTCTACCACATATTAGGAAAATCCTAAAAGTATGAATTTTCCCATTTCTTTTAGAAATTGAAATAATTTAATAGTTTACCTTCATGATTGTGAAAGTAATGCCTGCTCAGAACAACAGCAGCAAAAATCAGAGAATCGGAAAGGAAAACAAAACATGAAAATTTCCCATAATTCCATTCATACGGTATAACCATTGGTAACACTTTAGTATAGATCTTTCCAGACTTTTTTTTATCTATATACATACACATATAAATATAAACAAAAATGGGATATCATAACATACTATTGCATGATCTGCTTTTTCACTTAATATCTTGTAGGCAACTTTCCATGCCAATAAAATGTAGCACTACGTATCCATTATAGCTATTATTTACATGTTTATTGTATCCACTTTTAGTAAATGCATACAAAGATGTACTTTATTTAACCAATCCCTTTAGATGGACATTAAACCTTTTAGGTAGATTCTTATTGTTATATGGAACAAAGACACCCAACCCCACAAGACACTTTAAAATATAAATAAGACTCATTCAATTGTCTCAAGAAAAAGAAGGATGTATTATAAGGATGTACAAAGGTTGGAACTGGAACCAGAAGTCAATCTTTCAGGAATCAAGGTCTAGGAACCAGTTATTACTTCTGATGACTCTGTCTCTCTTCTTTCTCTGTGTCTCCCTGATATTCCCTTCTTCCTCAGAGTGTTTGCTTCCTCTTAACTTCCACTTGAACATAGTTTGGGGTGGCTCACTGACTCTCAATGTATGACAGTCAGTTTTTGTTGCTGCTTTTCAGTTTGTAGGAGTTCAAATATATTTCGGATGCTCTTGTACACTCCATTTGGGTCCCCTGCTATAGAGAGTAGAGAATAAGTGGCAGGTAATGAGAATAGAGAGATAAGTGTGGAGAGGCTCAAAAAGGTCTGGATTTTTACACAGTAGTAATAGGAAGCCACCAAAAGTTTTTAAGAAAGAGTGACATAATCAGATTCATGATTCAGAAAGACTTTTCAAGCTAAGTGTGATTGTGCCTCCAAGTCTACAGATGGCAGGAAGGCCAGTTAGGAGACTGTTGCAATAATTCAGGTAAGAAATGATAAAGCCAAGGAAACAGTTTTTAATTTTGGCAACTGGATCCATTCAGGGGCATTTCACTGAAATAGGAAACCCTGGAGAACTTATCAGAAGTTTCTTTCTAAATGAACTTTTAGTCTTTTCTATAACTGCTGAAGATATTCCAGTTGCAGAAAAAAATTGCACACCACTTGAAGATCTTTATCTGACAACCTCAGCTCTTTCTACTCTCTTAACTCTATGTAAGAGCTGTGTAGGAATGTAATTGTCTTGAGTCTTAAGCCAGGCTTTATCCCCTATCATGATAAAATCAATTTTCTTGACTGAATATCATGTCATGCCTTATACCTCCTAAGAGATACACATTTTCCTTCTCTGGGAAGTAGTTTTGGAGGAAACATCTGTCTAGACTGTTCTTCACTTCTAGAAAATATTAGGATGGCTGACTGATGTTTTGGAGTGGAATGGCAGGAAGGCAAAGTTCATCATGCCTAGTGCTCCTCGCACACAGGCCTGCCTTTTATTCCCCAGAGGGGACCTATTCGAGCAAGACTGATGGCCAACTCTCCTGAGCATGCTCGGAGCAGGAGTCCTCTTTCCATTACCTTTCCTCTTTTTCCTCTCTCACTGGGGGATAATTTTTGGGTGGGAACAAATTAAGTCTAAGAATTTACTAACTTGAAACATTGCTTGTTAGAATATATGTCTTAGCTACAGTATTATCTGACCCATCTTACCTAAATCCACTGAACTATTCCTCAAAACACTATCCAAGAATTAACAAGGATTTACCTCTTGCTTAGAACTTCTTTAAAGATTGTCTATAAATACTAGCTTAGAGTTTTTCCTTTAAAAAAATCATATATTTAGTATTATCAATTTATTGTAAACATTTCCCATGTTATTAAATACTAGAGGCCTGGTGCACAGACTTGTGCACTGGTGGGGTCCCTTGGCCTGGCCTGCGGGGATCAGGCTGAAACTAGCTCTCTGACATCCCCCGAGGGGTCCCGAATTGCAGGAGGGCGGTTCTCGGGTGATGCACCCCGGAATTGGGCTCCCTCCTCTCTGTTTCCGAGTGCGTCACCTGAGAACCGCAGCTGTCAAGTCACTACAGCTCGGCAGCTACTGCGTTGAGTGTCTGCCCCCTGGTGGTCAGTGCGCATTTTAGCTACAGGTTGGATGGTCAGACGGTCACTTAGGCTTTTATATATATATAAAGATTACACAGTGTCATTGTTTTAAAGACTACTACTTGCAAATAACTTACATATATGTCATAGCATAAAAATATCATATTTCTAGTAATTTATGTGGTTTTATTAATTTTAAACAATGTATAATCCTGGGTGAATATTCATAAACTAGAGGCCCAGGGCATGAAATTCATGCACGGGGGGTGGGGTGGGGAGGTGTCCCTCAGCCCAGCCTGCACCCTCTCCAATCTGGGACCCCTACCTGGATCGGGCCTAAACAAGCAGTCGGACATCCCTCTCACAATCCAGGACTGCTGGCTCCCAACTGCTCGCCTGTCTGCCTGATTGCCCCTAACCGCTTCTGGCTGCCAGCCTGATCACCCCCTAACCACTCCCCTGCCAGCCTGTTTGATGCCTAACTGCTCCCCTGCCAGCCTGTTTGCCCTTAACTGCCCTCCCCTGCAGGCCTGTTTGCCCCTAACTGCCCTCCCCTGCAGGCTTGGTTCCTCCCAACTGCCCTCCCCTGCTGGCCATCTTGTGGCAGCCATCTTGTGTCCACATAGGGGCAGTCATCTTTGACCACATGGGGGCAGCCATTTTGTGTGTTGGAGTGATGGTCAATTTGCATATTATTCTTTTATTAGATAGGATTAGATAGAATAGAGGCCTGGTGCACGGGTGGAGGCTGGCTGGTTTGCCCTGAAGGGTGTCCTGGATCAGGGTGGGGGTTCCCTTGGGGCCTGGGTGAGGGGCCTGTGGTGGTTTTCAGGCCAGCCATGCCCCCTGGCGACCCAAGCGGAGGCCCTGGTATCTGGGATTTATTTATCTTCTATAATTGAAACTTTGTAACCTTGAGCAGAGGCCAAGGCAGGCCAGGGCAGCTGGAAAGCTTGGCTTCCTCTATCGCCAGGGGAAACTCAAGCCTCCTGCTCTCTCTGTGGTCGAAGCCATCTTGGTTGGGTTAATTTGCATACTTGCTCCTGATTGACTGGTGGGTGTGGTTTGTGGGTATAGTGGAGGTATGGTCAATTTGCATACTACTCTTTTATTAGATAGGATGATAGTTTGTTTCTATTCTTAAGGGATTTACCAGGATAAGTTCTAAAAAGTGGAAATATTTGGCAAAATAAAGGATAATATTTTTAAGGCTGCTGATCTGTATTGCTGAGTTGTCCTACAAAGACATTTTTTAAAAATATTTTTTATTGATTTTAGAGAGGAAGGGAGAGGGAGAGACAGAAATCATTGAATTTTTCTAAATGGATATGTAGCAACACCATTTCTATGGGATGTTCATAAAACAAGTGAGCGGTGGCTTTGTTCCATGGAGCAAATAATTTTATGATGTACTTCATTTTCTGTTTAAAGATTTACTAATTACATTAAAATATTAGAGGCTCTGAGAAGTTCTAGAATAAAGAAACCTATTAACTTTGTAATCACTTAATTTTTTAAAAAAATATATCTTATTGATTTTTTTTACAGAGAGAAAGGGAGAGGGATAGAATTAGAAACATCGATCAGCTGCCTCCTGCACACCCCCTATTGGGGATGTGCCCGCAACCAAGGTACATGCCCTTGACCAGAATCGAACCTGGGACCCTTCAGTTCGCAGGCCGACGCTCTATCCACTGAGCTAAACTGGTTAGGGCTCTAATCACTTTATTGAGATATAATTTACATACCATAGAGTTCACCTATTTAAAGTGCATAATTAGTGATTTTTAGTATATTTACAGAGTTCTGCAACCATCACTACTATAACTCCAGATCATTACCATGATCTGAAAAAGAAACCCACAAGCAGTCACTCCCCATTCTCCCTACTTTCTAGGCTTACCTTCTTTCTCTATGGATTTTCCTACTCTGGACATTTCATAGAAATGAATTCATACAATATATAGTCTTTTGTGGCTGTCTTCTTTCACTTAGCATAGTGTGCTTGAGATTCATCCATGTCTGTAGCATGTAGTGTCAGAACTTCATTACTTTTTACTGCTGAATAATATTCCAATGTATGGATATAACATAGTTTGTTTATATTATCAGTTGATGGGCATTTAGGTTGTTTCCATTTTTGACTATTAGGAATGACTAGAGTCCCGGTGCACGAGATTCGTGCACTGGGGTTGTGTGTGTGTGTGTGTGTGTGTATCCCTCAGCCTGGCCTGTGCCCTCTCTCAGTCTGGGATCCCTCGGGGGATGTCTGACTGATGGCTTAGGTCCACAGGGCCTAAGCCATCAGTCGGACATCCTTAGCTCTGCCTCGAGGCGGGAGAGGCTCCCGCCACCGCCACTGTGCTCACCAGCCATGAGTCCAGCTCAGGGCTTCTGGCTGAGCAGCACTCTCCCTGTGGGAGCACATTGACCACCAGGGGGCAGCTCCTGTGTTGAGCGTCTTCCCCCTGGCAGTCAGTGTGCGTCATAGCGACCAGTTGTTTTGCCATTCAGTCGATTTGCATATTACCCTTTTATTATATAGGTTGCTTCTATTAACATTTATGTACAATGAAACCTATTAACTTTGCATATGTGGGAAAAAGCACGCTGAGACTGTAGCCACATGCCTGTGAATATCTGGACATCACAAACTATCACTTAGAGAATTAAGTTGGGCAAATATTATATTAGCTTAGACTTAGGTTGTTTTTATTGTTGTTGTTGTTAATCCTCACTCAAGAATATTTTTTCCATTGATGATTTTTAGAGTGGAAGGGAGGGAAGAGGGGTGAAGAGAGAGAGAGAGAGAGGGGGAGAGAGAGAGCGAGCGAGTGAGCCTGGTCAGTGTGGCTCAGTAGTTGAGCATCAACCCATGAACCAGGAGGTCACAGTTTGATTTCCTGTCTGTCTGGGCATATGCCTGGGTTGCAGCTCAATCCCCATTGGCTGTAGGAGGCAGCCAATCAATGATTCTCTCTCATTGTTGATGTTTCTATCTCTCTCTCCCTCTCCCTTCCTCTCTGAAATAAATAAAAATATTTTTTTTTAAAAAAAAGAGAGAGAGAGAAGAGAGAGAAACATCGATATGAGAGAGACACAGCAATTGGCTGCCTCCCACACATGCCCTGACCTGGACTGGGGATCTAATATGCAACCCAGGTATGTGCCCTTGACCAGGAATCATACCGGCAACCCTTTGGTGTGGGTGCCAACACTCTAACTACTGAGCATACTGGCCAGGGAGGTTGTTCTTTTTCTACAAATAACACATGTACATTATATCAGAGGAAAGGAAAGAACATATCAGATGTACTATAATGTTACAAAAATATTTGCATGCTTACGATTTTATAATATTTCTAGTAAAGAAGAAAGGAAGCCTACCTTTTAGTGTCCCAAATGATAAGGAAAAAATTGTCATTGGCTGTCTTCACTGCCAATCTTGATTAAAGGAAAAGAAGGCAGGTCACCTGGGAGACAAGGAGTAGTAACTAGGTCATGTCTTAAGGAAAGGGTGGGGTCAATCTCCAGTCTGCTTGAAACTTTGACAAAATTCTAGAAGCAAGATCACCAGGAGCAAATGGCTAATAAACCAGCACAGATTATATCCAGTGATTACTCACTGCCATCTTGAATAAAAAATAAGGGAACCATGTTGAAAACCACCTTAAACACATCGCACACCAGTCGTTTTATTGGTAGCTTTACCCAGTGGCCAGATAAGTTTCTACTGAACAAGTACAAAAAATGTTTTACAAAGTGTCATTTTTTAAAAAGACATTAGCTTGTAAGAACATGTAATAAATAACTTCAAAATGCAATAGGTACTTAATTTTAAGGCATGCCTTTAACATTTATGTAAAACAGTGTGTAATATGAAAGCACGAGAATGCTCGTGTTAACTGATGCCTGCCTTTGGAGAGCTGACATTTTTCACTTACTGAAACTATTAATTAATTTGGGTCTTAGTTTTAAACACACACACACATGCACACACACACACACACACACACACACACACACACTTCCCCCCCTCCCCATAACGCTTGCTGACTTCCTTGGAATTAATATCCTTCAGACTGTACAACGGGGAAATGCTGCTATAGTTACCTCTGTTCTTAACTTCATTCCATGAGCAAATTTCTCTTTGGGTCAAATGTAATCTTTTCTTGACAGCAGTCATTTGAGACTTTATAAACATCAAATACAGATCCTGACACCTGGACATTTCCCATATTTTGTGTATTAGGACAGTTTATCTAATTCCTAATATAGACCTGGAGTCAAAATGATTTATACTCTTTAAATGAGTAGTCAAAATCCTGAAATTTAAGACTGACCTAATGGGTGGATCATACATGGAAATGTAGACAAACTGAACTGACAGTGTACATGGTGACCAAAATAAAGCTCCAAATTCCAGAGGTTGGATTACTTTAAATCATATCTTTTCTAATAGAAGAGAACGGTAATAGGAATTCTAAAAGCAGGTCATATAAAACTATTGAACGTTGATTACAATGTATATTTTTTTTACAGTAGCTGCTTTACCTTTCTACTTATGTTTTATTTAAGATATTGCTAAAATTTCTAATAAGCCAATAGTTGTCAGGCTTTTTGTTTTGTTTTGTTTTTTTGTTAATCCTCACCTGAGGATATTTTTTTCCATTGATTTTTAGAGAGAGTGAAAGAGAGAGAAAAAGGGAAAGAGAAAGGGAGAGAGAGAGAAACATCAATGTGAGAGAGACATGTCAATTGACACATGGACTGGTTGCCTCCCACACGTGCCTGACCAGGGACAGGGGTTGAATCTACAACCTAGGTACATAAACTTGACCAGGAATCCCATCTGAGACTTTTTGGTACATGGGCCAATGTTCTAACCATTTAGCAACACCATCCAGGGCTGTTCTCAGCCTTTTTTATTCTATGACACACAGGATGATAATCAGCGATGTGACACTCTTCTAGGGTTGTCTGTAATTCCCAGCACAAGCTGCAATTTCACCCCTTCATTTCTAATTCATGAAAACATGTTAGAATGCAAATAAGGGAGAGTGAGGTCATAATAGGAATTACTGCTTATTTTTTCTGGTAGGGAGCTCAGCTGGGTCTAACCAAGCTAACATTCCTCTTGAAAAATGATCCTCTCTAATAAAAGAGTAATATGCAAATTAACCATCACTCTGCTACATAAGCCACACCCACCAGCCAAGCCATGCCCACCAGCCAATCAGGGCGAGTATGCAAATTAACCCCAACCAAGAAGGGAGGCTTGGGTTTCCCCGGTAACAGAGGAAGCCAAGCTTTCCACACACTCTGGCGGGCCCAGGCCTCCACTCAAGGATACAAAGTTTCAATTATAGAAGGTAAACAAATCCAAACAGAAACGGCTGCCCACCACGGAGCGAGCAGGAGGCTTGGCTCCGCTCCAGGCTACAAAGTTTTAATTGTAGAAGGTAAATAAATTCCAGATACCAGGGCCTCTGCTTGGGTCGCCAGGGGCATGGCTGGCCTGCAAACCACCACAGGCCCCTCGCCCAGGCCTCTCCACGCCCCAAGGGAACCCCACCCTGATCCAGGACACCCTTTAGGGCAAACCAGCTGGTCCCCACCCGTGCACCAGGCCTCTATCCTATGTAATAAAAGAGTAATATGCAGATTGACTATCACTCCAACACACAAGATCAAGATAGCTGCCCCTATGTGGTCAAAGATCCTGCCCCCATGTGGACACAAGATGGCCACCACAAGATGGCCAGCAAGGGCGGGCAGTTGGGAGGGACCAGGCCTGCAAGGGAAAGCAGTTGAGAGGGACCAGGCCTACAAGGGAGGGCAGTTGGAGGCGATCAACCCTGCAGAGGAGGGCAGTTAGGGGTGATCAGGCCGGCAGAGGAGGGAAGTTGGGGGCAAACAGGCTGGCAGCGGAGCAGTTAGACATCAATCAGGCTGGCATGGGAGTGGTTAGGGGGTAGTCAGGCTGGCAGGCAGAAGCAGTTAAGGGAAATCAGGAAGGCAGGCAGGCGAGCAGTTGAGAGTTAGCAGTCCTGGATTGTGAGAGGGATGTCCGACGGGCAGTGAGATCGGGCCTAAACGGGCAGTCGGACATCCCTCGAGGGGTCCCAGATTGGAGAGGGTGCAAACTGGGCTGAGGGACACCCCCCCCGCCCCAGTGCACGAATTTCGTGCACCAGGCCTCTAGTCTCATATAATTAACCATCAAAACCAGACCTTATTCTAGTAAATAGGGGGTGAGATGGGAGGAATGGAGGTACAGTAGAAGCCAAATTTCAAGGAGAGATTGCCTCTTAAAAGGAACTCATCCCAAGGAAGAAGTAATTAAATACTGTCTAAATTTAGGCCTCTCACATTTTGAGCCAGCCTTTTTAATATTATACTTGTGCCATTGATAAACCTTGTACCATGGAAGGCTATAAAATGACCACTACCATAGAATTAGATAGCAGGACAGTGAGGGGATCACCAAGAGGAAAGGAATGTTCACAGCTCATTTTTATTTTGTTTCTACTCTTTACCTGCCTAAGCCTTGTTGTGTTTCATTAGGTTTCAGAACTTTCCCAATCTTACTGCTACCATGGCTCTCCGTTGCTGAAAGTGAGAAGCATTGAGCCCCATGTTAATTCTGAAAGAGGACGCATTCTTAAAAGCAACACTAATGACATTTTGGGCAGGTCAATTCTTTGTAGAGAGGGACTGTCCTGTGCATTGTAGGATGTTTAGCATATACCAAGTAGATGTTAATAACATTCCCTCCCCTCAGCTGTGATAATCAAAAATGACACCAGACATTGCCAAATGCCCCCTGATGGGAAAAAATGGTCCCAAATTGAGAACTACTATGATGGAGGTATAAAAAAAAAACTTTTCCTTTTAATTCAATGGAAAGAAGGAGAGAGTGTACAGTATTTAAAATAATATTTTCTAAGGAAACTACAAAAATCATAGCATTGATAAATAACCATGATGGTTATACAACATTATGAATGTACATAATGCCACTGAACTGTTCACTTAAAAAATGGTCAAAAGGTAGCTTTATGTTATGTATATTTTACTAGAATATTTTTTAAAAAGTGATAGCATCGGTCAAGTATACAGGTTTCTGAATCTAGTTTAATTAAACTTTAATGACAGATTAGCATTGCTAGCATAGTTTATCATATACCTAGGTTGAGGTTCTTCCCATTACCTCAGCATTGTCTGGGTAACTCTACCTTTCTTAGGAAGTAAATATTTTAATTTGTTTTGTGCCAAGCATCTGAGGCAAGTCTTCTAAAAGACAGGACATTAGGCTGCTAATTAGCTCACAGTTCACCATCTGAAAGGAGCATTAAAATAGAAGGGATCTTGGAGATCATCTTATTTTATAGGTTAAAAAAATGTTGTGGTCAAAACGGCCAAGTTCAGTTCATGGAGCTCTTTGAAGGATGTGCCAGGACCAGGACCCAGATAGCCTGCTTTGGATTCAGTGTTCAAGCTGCTAAATCAGACTAAAGCCCGTCTCTGGTTACATATTTTTATCAGAGACTGCCACTGCCTTTTGCGAAGTATATCGTTCTAACAAAGGGGGTGAAAGGGCTAATGGGAGGAAAATGAATGAGATTAACAGGAGTGGAAATAATCTAAATACATTGTATTGAGAAGTGACTGAGGAGTATTAGCATCTATTCTCAGAAAATAAGATACTGGTTCTACACAATGAGATGGATGTGCATTTGTACTATCCTAAAAGATTGCAAAACTGTTTCAACCATGACAGTTTAATTTCTGGTCTCTGGACTTTCACAGAAATGTTTCCTGCCTTTGTTTACACTGTGTCCTCACCCTCTTCTACATCCACAGACATGCTTCTCTTTACTCAAAACTCAGATCAAATGTGAAGCCTTCCCTGAATTTCAATTTCCCTTCAAGAAGGAATTAAACATTTCCCTCTCTCTATTTCTATAGGAATTTACATATGTAGGCATTTCACCTACAGTGGGTTTCCATGTTGCAAACTGAATATAATTAACTACACAGGAAACATGAATTGCAGTGCCTAGGTTCTATAACACAACTGTGATGCAGAACTGCTGCTGCTTGTTGCAGTAGGAACATAAGCTGAAAAAATGGCTGGCAGCAGAGTTGCCCTCTTGTTTGTAGACTGGGCTGGACTTTGTTTTGCAACGTATTTCACTTTTGTGTTAATAGTATGAGAAATGGTTCACCTGTCCAAATTTTAGATGACGGACTAGGAAACAGAAGCATGGTGAAAATGAAACTTTTAATAACACTCTCAAGAGTGGGTGCCCATTTTACAGGATCAGACGTGGGGCAAGAGACATAGCCTATTTATTTAGACCTCCTCCAGTTCCTCATTGGCTGAGGACTATTTGGTCACCTATCCTATACTAGAGGCTCGGCGCACGAAATTCGTGCGTGGGTACAGTCCCTAGGCCTGGACTGTGATTAGAGCCATCTTCCCCAGCTGTTGGCAGCCGGCCACGCCCCCTGCTGCCACCCACCCCTGGTTCCTCATTCTCCATCAGGCGATTGGAACCTGCCAGCCGGGGGGAGGGACCAAGAAGTCGGCCGTTCCCACCCACTCGCTGGCTCCGCCCCTGCCGTGGGTCACCCTCTATGTGTGGGGCGACTGGCGGGGTGGGGGCCTTGGCCTGGCAGCACCCGCATCCCCCGCCACCCACCCTGGTTCCCAGTTGCCATCGGGCGATGGGAGCCTGCCGGCCGGGGGGGTCTAAGAGGTGGTCAGTGTGCCTCATAGTGACTGGTTGAGCGGTCATTCTGCCATTGGGGTCAATTTGCATATTACCCTTTTATTATATAGGATAATAAAACCCTAATATGCAAATTGACCAAATGGCAGAACGACTGGTCGCTATGATGTGCACTGACCACTAAGGAGCAGACACTCAACACAGGAGCTGCTCCCTGGTGGTCAGTGTGCTCCCATAGGGGGAGTGCTGCTCAGTCAGAAGCTGGGCTCATGGCTGGCGAATGCAGTAATGGTGGTGGGAGCCTCTCCCGCCTCTGCAGCAGCTCTAAGGACCCCTTGGGGGATGTCTGACTGCTGGCTTAGGCAGGACTAAGCCGGCAGCTGGACATCCCCAAGGGGTCTCGGATTGCAAGAGGGCACAGGCCAGGCTGAGGGACCTCCCCCCAGTGTACAAATGTCATGCACTGGGCCTCTAATTTATATATATAAAAGGCTAATATGCAAAGTGTCCCCTTGGGAGTTCAACTGACTGGGAGTTCAACCGCTCACTATGATGTGCACTGACCACCAGGGAGTGGCACAGAATGAAGGAAGGCCCCAGCCAGCAGCTGGGGAAGGAAGGGCCTGGCTGGCAGCCAGAAAGCCCCAATCGGCCCTGATCGCCAGCCAGGCCTAGGGACCCTACCCGTGCATGAATTTTGAGGACCGGGCCTCTAATTTCCTAATAGGTTGCCTAGGTCTTGTTGCCTCCCATTGGGTTATTTTAAAAAATGGGCTGAGGCCTTCTCTAGTTGCCTCCACCTCCCTTTGTCTAGGGGAATCTTCCTAGGACATGTGCTGTCAGCCACGTGTACAACTCTCATCCTTTCTCCCCACCCCCACATTCTCTGGAGAAATTCAGTAGTGGCCTGCCCACATGCTGTTGCTTTTCTATGAAGATAAATCAGAGGCATGTTTCTTATGATAGGTAATAAAAATAATAATAATGTTTGTAAGAAGTGCTGAGTTAATGATAATATTGTGTAGAGCAAGAAAAATAAAGGAAATAAAGACCGTGACTTATGCAAAAGTCAAGGATAATATATTTAATATGATTTTAAAAATTATCTTTCTGCAGTATAAGTGCTTGGAAAACTTCAGGGCCAAAGTTGATAATAGAAATGAAAAAGCTCTGGAGTGTGAAGTTAAAGGATCATGAGAAGGGTTCAAGCTTGTTTTTGTCTGGTTGATCACCCAATCTGTTATTTTTAGGCTACAATAACAAAAACATCTTTATTGCTGAAATTACTGAAGAAAAAGGAACTATTATTTTTCTTTATTATATCTCAGTTCTTCCTACGGAGACATTCACTTTTATAACACAATCCTATATAATAAAAGCCTAATATGCTAAGTGTCTGGTTGACTGGTCAGCCATTCAACCAATCAAAGCATAATATGCTAATGATATGCTAAGTCGCTCAACCGCTCACTATGACGTGCACTGACCACCAGAAGGCAGACGCTCTGACCGGTAGGTTAGCTTGCTACTGGGGTCCATCCGATTAGGACTGAACCAGACATGCTGGACAAGCCCTGGAGCCCTCCTGCGGTCCTTCCCCGGCTGGCCAACCTTCCGTGTCTCTCCCCGGCCCTGATCTTGCACCAGTGGGGTCCCTTGGCCAGGCCTGCACCCTCTTGCAATCCAGGACCCTTTGGAGGATGCCAGAGAGCGGGTTTTGGCCCGATCCCGCAGGCCAGGCTGCAGGATCCCACTGGTGCACGAATTTGTGCACCAGGCCTCTAGTTTTTAAATAATGTAACATTGGGTTGGAACCCAATAGTGCAAATAGCACAACAATATCTTCACTTATTGCTTATTTAATCCCACCTTGTAATACTTTATATATCTCTCATCCCCATAAGATTGTAAGCATCTTGAGAACAGGAATCATGGCATTCATCTTTGTATCCCATTGCTCCCTGGCTTCGTAAAAAGAGCACCAAGCTTAACACATAAGCACTCCATACTTTTTTGCTCCTGTGGAATTGAATGGAGGAATAAAAAAAAATTCTGCTCTTTTTTCTCTCTGTTTAAAACCTTTTTTGTTGTGAAATTTAACTCTCAATCATCAAAGTACACAATACAAAAATGTATAGTTCAGTAAATTATCACAAAGCAAACACCCATGTAACCACTACTCAGCTCAAGAAAAAGAACATTACCAGCAGTTCTCTCTTAATCACTATTTCCTTTGTTCTCCCAAAGGTAACCATTTTCTTGACTTTCCTAGGCTTGTACTCTTAAACACTATAGTTTAGTCTTGCCTGTTTTTTTCAAACTTTCTACAAATGGAATAACACATTATGTTCTTTCATATCTAGCTTGTTTTACACAACATTATGTTTGTGAGATTCATCCATAATGTTGTATTTACATGTGATGTGTTCATTTTCATTGCTGTATATCATTCAATTGTGTAATTATATCACATTACATATTTATCCAATCCACTATCAATGCCATATTTGGGTTGTTTCCAATTTGGAGAGATCACAAATAGTACTGTACTTCCATGAAGATTTATGTACATATCTCTTTGGTATACATGTGCACACATTTCTATTGGGTACCGGAGTATTGAATTGCTTGGTCGTAGGGTATGTGTTTCTGTAACTTTACTAGAGAAAGTCAAATTGTTGTTGTAACATTCCCACCAGCAGTCTATGAGAGTTCCAGTGCTTCACATCCTTGCCAACAGTTGTTATTGTCAGTTTATTTAATTTTAGCTATTCTAGTGGGTATGTAGTATTATCCAATTGTAGTTTTAATTTGCATTTCCCTGATTACTAATGAGGTTGGGCAATTTTTATATATTTATTGGCTTTTGATATGCTCTTTTGTGAAATGTCTATTCAAGCCTCTTGCCTATTTTTCAATTGCATTGATTATCTTTTTCTTGTTGATTTCTAGTAGTTTTTTATATATGCTGGATACAAGCCCTTGCCAGTTATATATGTTGTAAATTTCTTTTCCATTTTGTAGCTTGTATTTTCATTCTCTTAATGTTTTTTTTGTTGTTGAATAGAAGTTCTTAATTTTAATAGAGTCAAATTTACCAACTTTTAAATCTGTGTATCCTATTTTAGAATGCTTTCCTTATCCTAAAATCATGAAGATGTTCTGTGTTATTCTCTAGAAACTTAAATTTTTTTGCCTTTCAATCCACCTCGAATTGATTTTTGTGTGTTTTATGAATTAAGGTTGTTTCTTTTTCTTCTTCCCAAGATTCTTGTTTAAATATCCCAGTATCACTTATTGAAAAGACAGTTATTTCCACACTGCTCTGAAGTACTCTTTGTTAAGAATCAAATGTTGCCCTGGCCAGTATAGCGCAGTTGGTGTGCACCGAGGAATTGCTGAATCAATTCCCATGGCACATGCCTGGGCCGCAGGCTCAATCCCCAATGTGGAGAGTGCAGGAAGCTGCCAATCGATGTTCTGATCTCATATCAATGTTTCTCTCTCTCTTTCTCCCTCTCTCTCTAACAATAAATTTTTAAAAATCTTAAAAACAAAACAACTCTTTGGACCTTATTTTTTAAAGTAGTGCTGATAATCCCATTCAGACTTATTGGAGGATTAAATTGATTTTTAAAAAAATCTAAGGTGCATGAGTTCTCTACTTCATTCTATTTGTCTATCCTTACACGAACACCACAGTCTTAACTCTTATGACTTTACACTGTGTATTTATATCTGGGAAAACAAGTTCTCTTTTTCAGTTCTTCAAAAGAGATGGCTACTTTGCATTTCTATGTAACTTTTAGAATTGTGTCAAGTAGCACTTTCCTTTTCTCTCCTAAGGCTGACTTTCAGCTAACTTTCTCTGGGATGATGTTTAGCTAGAATTGTAATAGCAATAGCACTTTGAAAGAACATGATATAATGGAGAAAAACCTGGGCTGTGGAGTCAGACTTGAAGTTTATCTCTGCAGCTCTTTATTGGGCCATTAGAAGGGTTTAGGCTTGTTTTTGTCTATCTCGATCAGCAATCTATTATTTTTAGTTTGCAACAAAAAAAATCTCTATTACTAAAATTACTGTAATAGAGTAATTACATACCTCAGCATTGCACAGGTATGTTGGCGTCATGATAAATATTTCTTAGTTCATCTCAGGAATATGTCAAAGCTATCACAGCAATGCTACCTACATTGTGTATCAGTCAGCTTTGAGCAGCATTACTCGTGTATCATAACTATAGCTCATGCATTGCTTTTTAAAGAATATATATACTTATGGATTTCAGAGAGGAAAGAAGAGGGAGAGAGAGATAGAAGCATCAATGATGAGAGAGAATCACTCATTGGCTGCCTCCTGCATGCCCCCGACTAGGGATCAAGCCCGCAACCCAGGCAAGTACCCTTGACCGAAATCAAACCTGGGACCCTTCAGTCCACAGGCTAATGCTCTATCCACTGAGCCAAATCGGCTAGAGCATGCACTGCTTTTTTAAACTTTAAATATTTGTAGTTGCCTATAAACTTGTTCCACCATCCCGCCTGCGGAGCGATAGGTTGGGGCCGGGCCCCTCGCCTGGCTCCCTTAGGGCCTGGGAGCCAGGCGGCGGCCCTGACCCCCGCCACCGCCACTGGTCACCATCAGCCAGGTGATCAGGCCCCCACTCGCACTGGCCTTGGCCTAGCGCTGCCCGCTCACCTGCTCCACCATCCCGCCACAGTCCCGCTCTCATTGGGGCCCATTGGGCTGGCAGCACCTCCACTGCTGCCTGCTGCCAGCGCTGTGTCACCCGCCATGTTCTGCGCCGCCCCCTGGTGGTCAGCGCACATCATAGCGAGCAGTCAAACTCCTGGTCGAACTCCCGAGGGGACAATTTGCATATCAGGCTTTTATTATATAGGATACTCGCAGAGCATATATTTTAATTCACAAAGCACACATCATATATAGAAATTATAAAATTATAATGAATACCCATGAACCTAAATCTGGCATCTAAACTATGTGCTCCTCTTCTGTTCATGCTAATTGGTTTCTTATGTAAGCATCTTTGAGAACTTGGCCTCTCTAATTGATACTATTAGCTTAATATTCTCTTAAAATATTCTCAAACTTAGGACCGACAGCTACATCCAGCTTCAATAGATGGTTATTTTGCAATTCATTAATGCTATGAAATCTGTGAACATATTTATTTAGAAAAATTGGCAGGCAAGTAGTTTTGTCTCCAATTCTATCTACACCTCTGAGTGTCTGTGTGTAACTGTGTCTGCATATGGCCTCTTATACACATTCAGAAATGAATCCCAGTCTCCCTTTTCTGTGTTTCTCTCTCACAGACAGACATACAAATTCAGACACACAAAAAGAAAAGTATCTAGAAAAGGAAAAGATAAAAACAGCTCCCATCTGATTCATTTACCATCTGTCCTTTTCTATCACTCTGCAAAATTGGGCAAAATGTTCACCCTTGTATTCATTTCCCTCTTTTAGTCCCTATCCTCTTATTCATGCTGGGTTGGAGACAAAGTGGGAGTACAAAAAGGCAGTCCCTTATTTCCCACTGCATGGTTTCCCTTTTCGGTGACTCCATGGCTGCTGTCTGCTCACAGGAGTCATCAAGAGATGCTCTTTTGTGGTTACATGGGGGAACGCTGTACTTTGTGGAAGGCGTCTCACAGGAGGAAAGTGGTCGGTCAGCCACTGCTTTTACGGCCATCCTGTCACCAGGTGGCAAAGGCAAAAGTGTTTTGTCAAATAGCTCAAAAGCTTATCAAAGAGAAAAAGGCTGTTTATATAACATGCTCCCTCAATTAATGGGATGTTTTATTTTTGTATTTTGCCCTTCACTGTTAGGAACATGTCTTTAAGGTTGTAACCTTTTGGTTCCCCTTCATGTGTGTATGTGTGTGTGTGTGTGTGAATATATAATACAAAGTGGGCCAAAAGTAGTTCATATAGAAAAGAATACATTAATCTATAATAATAAAAGCATAATATGATAATTTGGCTCAGTGGATAGAGAGTTGGCCTGCGGACTGAAGGGTCCCGGGTTTGATTCCGGTCACGTACCTTGGTTGCAGGCTCCCTGTCCTGGTCAGGGGCATGCGGGAGGCAACCAATCAATATTTCTCTCTCACATCAATGTTTCTCTCTGTCTCTCCCTCTCCCTTCCATTCTCTCTAAAAGTCAATGGAAAAAATATCCTCAGGTGAGGATTAAAAAAAAGTCATAAGATTTTAAACAGTACATTTTTGTTTATAAAGTTTTATATAAATGTTATAGAGTTATCTCTGTCTCATAGCACAAGGGCATTGTATCCTATTCTTTTAATTATTTTGTAATGGTCGTTAAGAAAATGTTTTTCTGATTACACAGAGAGGCCCATTCAAAGGAGAACAATGAACAATTGAAATTGTCCTAGCCAAAAATCTGAGCCTGGAAACAGATTAATGTATTTACTCAGAAGCAATCTCATTTCTATAACTCTATTCATTGGGAAAACTGGAGGATTACACTGTAATAAGCATGACCCCTCTGTCTTTCAGGCATAAAAATGAAGGCTTTATCCCTATCAAAATATAAAATATGTGAGGATCAAATTATTTTTACTACACAGCCATACTATATATTTCCCAAACCAACATGAACTATCACGTAGAATCAATTCTAGTTGTAAAGCCTGGTTGTTTGTTCATTAATCAGTGAGATTAATGCAGCACCCATTACATGCAAAGAATACCTACTGCAGGCACCATCCGGGAAGTAACAGGCTTAGCACCTGCCCGTGAGCAGAATGAAAACTACCCTAACATTTCTGGAACCTGAAGCTAAAGAAGGAAATCATTTTTGGCATGACTTTCTTTAATCAAACTGGAATACAAAGCTTAAGTGAATATATAAAATGTGACTCCAGAGAAACTTACGTAAAAACCAGGAACGGACAGAGTGAACGGAAAACCAAGAATCAGTGGGAAAGTGCTTTGTTTTCTCTTTTTTAATGGCCTGTTTTCTTATTTTCCTCCCTCTCTTGTGTGTGTGTACGTGTTTGCAAATGTCTCATTGTCTACTTCAAACTTCAGTGTTTGACTTGACTCAATTCTTGATGGACAGAGAGTGATACTGAAGACCAAATAAATATATTTTATGGTGCAATACTTGAAAGAAATTCAATATAGTATGCCATTAATCCTCTATCAAATGTTTATTAAAAGCACACAGAGCCCCTTCTATGGTTTAGCAAATCTAAAATAACCCAGTAATATAGCATCAATTTTTTAAAAAATTATTTATTGATTTTAGAGAGACAGGATGAGAGAGGGAGAGAGAAACATCATTCCTACACATCCCCTTCCAGGGATCGAGCTCACCCCCAGGCATGTGCCCCAACCTGGGATGTGGCACGGAATGATACTCAACCAAACGAGCCAAACCAAGGCTATACTATCAATTTTGTGTATAGTAAACTCAAAATTTGGGCTAGCCCTGGCCAGGTGGCTCAGTTGGTTGGAGTGTTGTACCATACTCCAGAAAGGTTTGGGGTTCGATCCCCAGTCAGGGCACATATGATATTTCTCCCTCACATTGATGTTTACTTCTCTCTCTCCCTCTTCTTCTCTCTCTAAAAATCAATAAAAACATATGTCTCAGGATTTAAAAACTTTGGGCTAATATAGTGATGCTACTGAAAAACCTGCAGCTTCTGATTCTAGTCTTACTCTGAGCCCCTTTCCTTCCTTCATGAAGTCTTAGTAATGGCATTATGACAGTTAATTTTTAAAAATTTTTAAATTTTTGTTTATTGATTTGAGAGAGAGACATTAAATTATTGTTCCACTTATTTATGCATCATTGGTTGATTCTTGTATGTGCCCTGACAGGGGATCGAACCTGCAACCATAGCATATGGGGACCGTGTTCTAACCAACTGAGCTACCGGGCCAGGGCTATGACAGTTGATTTTAAAAGGATCTGCAACATTATCTGGAAAGCAAAGAATACGGACCAGGAACCCAATTAAATTCCCACATAGCCCAAACTTTTCCTCTTTCTCCTGACTTCCACTCTGGACTCGTATTTCTTGCCCCCAGTTTTTATTATTTTCAGGAAGGATTTGAACTTTAATGTCTCAAATTGAATATAATTGCCACATATGTGTCTTAAACAGAAAAGAGGCCTGTAGATTACCCTTTCCTTGATTTTTTTGGTTTGGAACTGTAACCAGGTTGCATTATGACATTTCAGCACTAAGTGGAGCCAGACACTCAACTGCCTTAAAACTTTAATCAGCAAAGAGCACAGCCCACTTACCTGAAAGCCTGATGTCATTGTTGGGTTCACAAATGGACAGAGCTGAAGTTTTATGGTGAGTCACCTATCTATAATAATACATAATATGCTAATTAGACCTGACGACCTTCTGGACGAAGCTGGGGCTGCGAGGAAAGCCCGGGTCCCGAGTGCCAGAGGGAAGCTGGTGCCAGCAGCTGGGGGAAGGAAGGCCTACTCTTGCACAAATTTCATGCATCAGGCCTCTAGTTTAGTATATTTGGATGCTCAAGCCTCAGGGGACAGACACCAGGTGAACAAATATTTTAGTTCATCTTATGTGGATTAAAGAAAATAGGTCAAATAAACACAAACTAACCAGATTGTTTGTACATTGTGACTGACAATCCCTCTACCCTTTGTTGCAAGTTTCTACAAGACAGAAACCTAGCCTTCGGTGTTCAAATCCTGATCTACAGGATGAGAATGTTCCCAGTGGAGAAGAACCCTGGTTAACAGGAAGTTTGTGATAGTGTTTGAGTGATGTTTTGCAAGTAAATGCATACTTGATTATATATGGACAGGTTTGCCCAGGGCAGAGAATCAGATTGTGGGAATAGGAGCCTGCTATGGGGTGTGTATTTGTAGGAGACTGACGGAGGGTAATAGAAAGAGTCACAGACCAGCCTCACTAGAAACTCAGCACAGACTGAGCAAATCATCCAATTCTTGAGATACCCTGAGATCTAAGTATAAGAGATGAGCTTCTTAAAATTATTCCACTGCGTTCTGCCTTAGTTTCCTTATCTGTGAACAGGAATGTTTATTTCCACTTACACTTCTGTTTCAGAGGCATAATGACAGGGTGTTACAAAGTTTACAAATCCGTATTTCTAGTTTGTGGAGACTAAGAGGACTGCACGTCATGGATAAGGAACTTGGTGTCAACTGACTTTTGGAAGCCCAGTACTGAGCTTGTCTTAATAGAATGATTGATGGACTGAATGAACAAATAAAGTACCACGTGCTGCCTTCTAATCCTACTTTCCTTTACTCACTCCTTTGTTCAATAAACATTTCTAGGTCCCTACTCTATGTCAGGCACTGTGTTTGGCATTGGAAAGCCAGCAATAAAAACCTCACTCTGAAAAAAAACAAGAAATTAAAAACAGAAACAAAAAGCACACCTCACTCTGTTTCCATAGGGCTTGTTGTTTATGTGAGGAGACCAATAAAAAATGCAGCAGGGTGGGGACTTCGTTCTGTGGGGCTGTAGAGCAGAGGCTTTCACTCAGACTGGGGCCAGAAAAGACCTCAAAAAGGCAGTGGCATTCGAGTGGAACCTTGGAGAACATAAAGAGATAACCGAATGGATAACTCAGAAGCATGAAACAGCTTACTTGTAGCAATCCTATATAATAAAGAGGTGATATGTAAATTGACCATCACTCCAACACACAAGATGGCTGCCCCCATGTGATCAAAGATGGCCGCCCCCATGTGGACACAAGATGGCCACCACAAGATGGCCTGCAGGGAAGGGCAGTTGTGGGTGATTGGGCCAGCAGGGGGCGCAGTTGGGGGGGGGACCAGGCCTGCAGGGGAGGACAGTTAGGGGCGACCAGGTCTGCAGGGGAGGACAGTTAGGGGAAACCAGGCCTGCAGGGGAGGGCAGTTAGGGGCAATCGGGCCGGCAGGGGAGCAGTTAGGTGTTGATCAGGCTGGCAGGGGAGTGGTTAGGAGGTGATCAGGCTGGCAGGCAGAAGCTGTTAGGGGCAATGAGGCAAGCAGGCAGGTGAGCAGTTGGGAGCCAGCAGTCCTGGATTATGAGAGGGATGTCCGACTGCCCGTTTAGGCCCTATCCCAGTGGGATAGGGCCTAAACGGGCAGTCAGACATTCCTCGAGGGGTCACAGATTGAAGAGGGTGCAGGCTGGGCTGAGAGACACCCACCCCGTCCCATACACGAGTGTGGTGCACTGGGCCTCTAGTATCTAATAATAAGCTACAACTTGAAACAGCAAGTAAAGAAGGACTAGATTGAGTAGTACAGGACAGACTTGCCCTTAAAGAGATCCCAAGAACTCAGAGTGAGGTGCTGTTTGTCACTTACTGATACATAATTTCCATTTGAATTAGAATCAAAGGAAGGACTTCTCTGGAATATCTTTAAAAATCCCTATTTCCAGTTTCTGGAGACTAAGAGGACTGCACCTTATGGGTAAGGAACTTGGTGTCAACTGACTTGTGGTAGCTCAGTACTGAGCTTGTCCTTATAGAATGAGGACAAGGTTGGAAGGAGTGGAGTATCTTTCTATAGCAAGTCCCTAGGGCAGGAGAGAAAACTGACCTTGCTGACACTGTTAGTTCATGTCCTTCCTCTCTCTCTTCGCTGTCAATCTCCTAAAATGTGAAGACCATACTCAGTGCCCCTACTTCCTCCTCTTCCATTCTCTTAGTAACTGCTTGAGTTTTGACTTTATCCCTGAGTCTGCTTTCTATAAGATAGCCGATATTATTTTTTCAGTCAGTTTAATTTAGCTCATGTTCTCCTCTCAGCAGCATTTATTGTTGACCACATTCTCTGATTGATGAATCTTTTAGTGTCTTTGGATGCTCCACCACTCTATTTGCTTTTACAGCATTTCTTCCTCTTTTTGTCTCCAGTTGTGTGTGCCCCTAAAGTTGTGTCCTCGGCTTGGCTTTATACTCATTCTTTAGCTCATTTTTATGCCCTCCTATTCCTTCATACCTACTCCTCCCAAATTCTAAGACTTTACCTTTGACCTGTGCTTAATTCAAAAGGCATGATAGCTTAGCTCGATTGGCTCAGTGGATAGAGCATTGGCTCTCAGACAGAAGGGTCCCGGTTTGATTCCAGTCAAGGGCATGTACCTGGTTGCAGGTTCGATCCCCGGCCCTCATGGGCCTGTGTGGGGCAGCAACAATTCTCTCCCCTCCCTTCCACTCTCTCTAAAAAATCAATGTAAAAAAAAAATCCTCTGGTGAGGATTAACAAAAGACATGATAGTATGTAGGCTAAAAGCATGGATTCTGGTGTCAGAAGATCTGTGCTCAGATTCTGACCCTACCACTTACTAGCATGTCACCTAATTTCCTTACTTGTAAAATGGGGATAATAATATAACATACTTCATTGGATTATTGGATGATTAAATAGGGTCATGTAATATGCTTAGAATAGTGCCTATTACATAGTAACTTCTATGTAAGTATTAACTATCATTATTTTTATGCTCTAGATCAATCTGCCCTAAGTACATCTCCACTTGCATATCCCTTGAATTCATTCCTTACTTGCAATTCCTACACTTCTTTCTTCTCTTTGTAGAGTCAATTCCCCTGACTTTGTTTGTTAAGACACCATCTTTATTTCTGATCTCCTAGTTTGTAAATCTTTTATACATCTCATGAATTGCTCATGGACAAAATCTCACTGAGTTCTATCAGCTTTGCATGTGACTGGCTCAGTGTCTACCACATAACACTTGCTCAATAAATAATGAATAAATCAAAATATAATTTACTAGATTTTTATTTTAAAATATTTCAGATTTACCTTTTCTCTTTATCTCCAATGACATCACCCTAATCCAGACCCTCATTGACTCATGTCTAGAAAATTGAAATAATTTTCTACCTGGATCCCGAATTTTCTTCTTTCATTTTAATCTATCTTGCCTAATTGCTAGACAAATATTCTCAAAATAACATTTCTTTTTGAAATATATTTGTATTGACTTTAAAGAGGAAGGGATAGGGAGAGAGAGATAGAAACATCAATGATGAGAGAGAATCATTGATTGGCTGCCTCCTGCATGCCCCACACTGGGGATCGAACCCACAACCCAGGCATGTGCCTGGACCGGGAATCAAACCATGATCTCCTGGCTCATAGGTCAACACTCAACTACTGAGCTATGCTGGCCGGGCTAAAATATTATTGTTATTCACAAATATTACCTCATTTAATTCTCATAACAACTCTAAGAGATGGTTTCTCTACTGCTTTTGGAATAAGCTAATCCTCTGAAGCTATTTTTTGAGGTCTCCCACAATTTGGTTTCACTGTATTTTTCTTAGTATTTTCTCCCATCAGTAACCCTTGAAACTCTATTCTCCACTCAAGCTGATACCACTAGTCTTCCACATTTTCCTCCATACCTACTTCTGACATCATGCCAAATCTTGCTTTAATCATGAACACCTTTCTCTTCCCTTTTTTCCCTTCAAAATTGACCCATCTTTAAAAAAGAAAACAGAATCCCATCATGAAACTTTCTTGGACTGTTGTAACCTTCTTCTTCAGATAACTCCCTTGTAAACTTATATAACTCCCACATAAAATCTTTATTATTCTACTTAACATGCAAGGGTTTACTCCAATTTATTACTGTCTTCTTATTTTATGTGAGTTAATATAGCCTCCCTAGTTGTATCATATATCTATTAAGAGTCCTTGCTATAATTCTTTGTTTTTCAGTATCTAAGTAGAAGCTCAAAAATACTTGTTTGATAGACATTATGGAAGCTAATCTAATGAGGTCAGTGTTTTGGGAGACATAGCTTTCTCAAATTTTGATCCAAGATAATATCTATGATGTTTTCAAATAATTTGATTGAATGCCAGATTAAGTTGTCTATCTTATATTGACCAATAAATAGGTAAAATGTTATCTTTTTTAAATCTGAGGTGCCTGAAAATATTTTATAAAAAGGAATTTAAAAATTACAGAAATAAAACACCACTTGAAGTTTTTCTTTCTAAGTGCCAGCTCAACAAGTAAACTCAAGGATGTTCATTTCAAACCTCTTAACACTATTATCAAGGAGAGCTCATGGCTGCTCTCCCGTATAACGAGTTTAGGTTCTGATCATGCTGAGACCTTAGTATTTAGAGGAATCTGGTAGGTTCAACTGCAAGTGTAGTTGGTGATTGTTGCTGGAAGCTACGAACATTGTGACATGAGAAAAGGACAAAGACTCTGAAGTGTTTTCCTGTCAAATCCTGTTAGAAATCGAGCTTCTGTGGTTTGGCACAGCGCGCTACACTGTTTCATTCAGTTCCGCCTGGTGCCTGTCTGTCTGTAGGGGCAGAGGGAGCTTTGAATGCCATCCTCCTCCAGCCTGTCCTCCTCCCTCCTTGAGTATATGGAAACTTACGTGGACAAGGGTTCCTATGCTTCAGTAATCCCCATCTCACCTTCATGGTTTTTGCAAATATTTTTAAAAGATATTTTTTATTGATTTTTTTACAGAGAGGAAGGGAGAGGGAGAGAGAGCTAGAAACATCGATGAGAGAGAAACATTGATCAGCTGCCTCCTGCACAACCCCCACTGGGGATGTGCCCACAACCAAGGTACATGCCCTTGACCGGAATCGAACCTGGGACCCTTCAGTCCGCAGGACGACGCTCTATCCACTGAGCCAAACTGGTTTCGGCAGTTTTTGCCAAATATTTTTCCTTTAAATTGATTACTTTTATTTACATACATTTACCTAAAAAGAAAAATATCTTTATATCACTCTTGAAAATAAAAAACCAGTTTCTGGATGCTGATGCCAGTGACCCAAAGACCACACTTTGAGAACTACAGCTCAGGCGACACAATGGCGGCCTGGAACGTGCTTGGCGCGGTTCCCCCGGCGGTCTCCGGCTGAGGGGACGGCTCCACTGGCTGCCGAGCACGGACAGACAAGCCCATGGGAGACATGGGGTGGGAGACTCCGCGCTTGCTGACCTCCGAGTCCTTCAAGAATCTCAATGCCCTGGAAGCGGCCAGGTGCGCATGCTCGGCGACCGGCCACCGCTGCAGACCCAAGGGCTGACGCAGCGACACCGGACCAGCCCACCGCCGTGCACCGGGCACACCGGAGCTTCGCCGAGCCCGCTGCCCAACGAGTTCTGCAGCAGCCGTCCTGGAGCTCTGGGAAAATGGCCGAAGGAATTGCTGAGAGGGAATTGACCAACAGGAATTGGGATCAAGAAGACGAAACCCCGCTGGGACCCGGGTGCGGGCGAGGTTGCGCGCCTCTGGGCTCAGGTGTGGTCACACGCCTCTGGGTCTAGGTGAGGCCTCACGTCTCTGGGTCTGGGTGAGGCCATGGGCCCCTGGGTCCAAGTGAAGCCGGATTCCGGGTCCGGGTGAGGCCATGTGCCCCTGGGTCCGGGTGAAGCTGGATGCCAGGTCCGGGTGAGGCCATGTGCCCCTGGACCCGGATGATGCTGGGTCCCGTGCCCGGGTGAGGCCACGCGCCCCTGGGTCCGGGTGAGGCCGTGTGCCCCTGGATCCGGGTGAGGCCACGCGCCCCTGGGTCCTGGTGAGACCATGTGTCCCTGGATCCGGGTGAGGCCTCACGCACCTAGGTCCGGGTGAGGCCACGCTCCCCTGGGTCTGGGAGAGGCCACGCGCCCCCGGGTCCGGGTGAGGCCATGTGTTCCTGGATCCGGGTGAGGCCTCGCGCACCTAGGCCCGGGTGAGGCCACGCGCCCCTGGGTCTGGGAGAGGCCACGCGCCCCCGGGTCCGGGTGAGGCCATGTGTCCCTGGATCCGGGTGAGGCCTCGCGCACCTAGGTCTGGGTGAGGCCACGCGCCCCTGGGTCTGGGAGAGGCCACGTGCCCCTGGGTCCGGGTGAGGCCATGTGTCCCTGGATCCGGGTGAGGCTGGGTCCCGGGGCCGGGTGAGGCCTCGCGCACCTAGGTCCGGGTGAGGCCACGCGCCCCTGGGTCTGGGAGAGGCCACGCGCCCCTGGGTCCGGGTGAGGCCATGTGTCCCTGGATCCGGGTGAGGCCTTGTGCACCTAGGCCCGGGTGAGGCCACATGCCCCTGGGTCTGGGAGAGGCCACGCGCCCCCGGGTCCGGGTGAGACCATGTGTCCCTGGATCCGGGTGAGGCCTCGCGCACCTAGGTCCGGGTGAGGCCACGCGCCCCTGGGTCTGGGAGAGGCCACGCGCCCCTGGGTCCGGGTGAGGCCATGTGTCCCTGGATCCGGGTGAGGCCTTGCGCACCTAGGTCCTGGTGAGGCCACGCGCCCCTGGGTCTGGGAGAGGCCACGCGCCCCTGGGTCCGGGTGAGGCCACGCGCCCCTGGACCAGGGTGTGGCTGGGTCCCTGGGCCCGGGTGAGGCCACGCGCCCCTGGGTCCAGGTGAGGCCATGCGCCCCTGGGTCCAGGTGAGGCCTTGCGCCCCTGGTCCCGGGTGAGGCTGGGTCCCTGGGCTCGGGTGAGGCCACGCACCCCTGGGTCCGGGTGAGACCACGCGCCACTGGACCCGGATGAGGCTGGGTCCCTGGGCCCGGGTGAGGCCATGTGCCCCTGGGTCCGGGTGAGGCCTTGCGCCCCTGGGTACGGGTGAAGCCGGATCCTGGGTCCGGGTGAGGCCGTGTGCCCCTGGATCCATCCAGGTGAGGCTGGGTCCCGGGCTCGGGTGAGGCCGCGCGCCCCTTGGGTCTGGGTGAGGCCACGTTCCCCTTAGTCCGGGTGAAGCCGTGCCCCTGGGTCCGGCCGAGACCAAACCAGAGGGAGTCGGACCTCCGTTACCACCATTTGTCCACCATCCAGAGCTGAGGGGTCAGTGCTGACATGTACACATAAGGAACTGGTAGACATTGAAATTGGGTCTCAAAGGAACTGTTGGTCCAGAAAGAAACTCACTACAGATTGATTCATTTGCCTGTCAGCATAACTATTATTGCTCGTCTCACATTCAGTTCTTATAAGTATATATCTAGTGACACATGATCTCGCTCATCTAGGGGAAATGATGAACAACATAGACTGAGGAACAAGAACAGAACCAGAAACAAGGAGGCATCGATCGGACTATCGGGCCTCAGAGGGAGGATAGGGGAGGTTGGGAGGAGGGGGGAGAGATCAACCAAAGGACTTGTGTGCATGCATATGAGCCTATCCAACGGTTAAGTTCAACAGGGGGTTGGGGCATCCGTGGGGAGGGGTGTGGGATGGGAATGGGGGGATGAGGACAAATATGTGACACCTTAATCAATAAAGAAGTTAAAAAAAAACACAAAAAAAACAAACCAGTTTCTGTTATAATAAGTAGAAAGTGACAATGAAAACAAATACCACACACACACACACACACACATCCACACACACACACACACACACACACACACACACACACAAAACCTTTTCATCAAATTCTAGCTAAATATTTTGAACTTTGAACTCAAGGCTTGACTCACTCTTTGTTATAAAGGAAGACTAGTAGATGTTAGAGGTGTTAAGACATATTAGCATTACTAGTAAAAGGAGATTTTCTTCTTGTCAAAATCAGTGCTACTAAAAGAGAATTAAAAGGAAAGTATTTTTGTTGTTGTTGTTGCCCACGTTAGTTAATGTCATTCCTGCATATCACCTAAAATTATTTCCTGCATGCCCCTTCTTGGGATATACTACACTAGGAGAAAATTTAAATTGAATCACTTAAAAACAAAAAAACTGAGCAGGAATCCCAAACAGGAGTTATCCTTATGTCATAAAACACTGTCATACCTTTTTATTTTAAAATTTGTAAAGCACAATTCTGTTAGTTTTCATTTTCATTCTAGGGTCCCTCTTTTTAAAGGATCAAGACTAATAAAAGGAGGTCTTTTATTGCACCTATGTCATCTTCTCTGAAAAGCCAAATAAAATATATGGAGGCCATCTACCTATTTAAAGGTTAACAAATATAATAGATATTAAGCTATGAACCTCAAACCTTGGCTTGTAAGTCCACAACAAGCTGAAGTGAAAAACAAGTCAGCAGAGGTCCAAGGGAGAAACATTTTAGGATTTCAATAGAGCAATAGGGGGAAGATGGGAAGTGAAAAAGTGCGTTAAGAAATCTGGGTAGGTCCAAATAAGTTTTCTTTTCTTTTTTTTAAAGGAGTCTTCAGGCCCTAGCTGCTTTGGCTCAGTGGATAGAGCATTGGCCTGCAGTCTGAAGGGTCCTGGCTTCGAGTCTGGTCAAGGGCATGTAGTACCTTGGTTGCAGGCTCCTACCCCGGCCCTGGCTCTGGTCAGGGCTGCTGCAGGAGGCAACCAATCCATCTGTCTTTTCCTCTCTCGCTTTCCCTAAAAAAAAAAAAGGAGTCTTCACAGTAAGAAGACTGTCTTCGTTTTTCTGAAACTGGGGGATTTCCTGGGACATAAGAGTTTTAAAATTGGGAAAGTCCTAGAAAATTGAAAGGAGTCAGTCACCCTATTTCAACAACTTCCTTCAAAGCATATGGTAGAAGTAGATGTTTTCCTCCTGTGAATGTTAGAGGTTGTATGAGATTCTACCTACAGAGCATTCTATCGCGGAGTCCAGAAATCACTTTGGGGATATGATTAAGTACCAAGGCTTTTTCCTAGATTGGTAATTCAATTTTATTGAGTAATTACCTTAACTTGAATGAAAGGGACAAGTGTCCTTTTCCAACACCCTTCCCCTCTATTTGCTATTAATTATGTAAGTGCTAATCTCCTAGTAATCCTGGGGATTCTGGGGGCACTAACTATGTAAGATTTAAGATATTAAGTAACCAAAGGCATTTTTGGTTACAAAGCCTTACAGTTCAACATGCCTGAGTCTTTCTCTCTCTCTCTCTCTCTCTCTCTCTCTCTCTCTCTCTCTCTCTCTCTCTAATTTTTATTTACATAATTTTTAGAGAGAGAGAGGAAGGGAGAGGGAGAGAAAGTGATAAACATTGATGTGAGAGTGAATCTATCCACTGCCTCCTGCTTGCCCACTACCAGGGATGGAGCCCACAGCCCTGACAGGAATGGAATCTGCAACCTTTTAGTGCACTGGACGATGCCCAACCAACGAGCCACACCGGCCAGGGCCCAGAGTCCTTTTTTACAAAATATCTACTTGTCTCTTGCACTCCTACCACTTGATTTACAAGACAATGTAATTAATCCAATAATCAGTCACTAAAATGCCTTCTCTGTGCAATTTAATTTAATTCTAAAATCCTCTTGTAAACCATATGTAAAACTGAATTATACAAAATTAAGATTTGGGGTTTTTCCAAATCTGCACCTTGAAGTTATAAATTTTCTATTGGGAAACCATTATCATAAAATGTTTAACTGTACATTTTCCAAGCACCTCTCCTTTAGAGTTCTAATAGGACTTTCTAGATAGAAAATGCAATACAGTATTAAGCATTCCACAATTCACTATATAGTAACATCATTTCAACTTAAAGGCATTCTTCTCAGTCATTTATTGCATTATTTTTAAATGATTGAACACCATCTTCGGGCCAGACACTTCACTAAGAATTGGTGATACAGGAAAAAGCCAAAGTCTCTGCCTCTGTAGAGCCAGGTTCGGTGCCTTTGAGACATTTGCAATGGAAATCGTAGGGGGAAAAGTCTCCAAGGCATAAAGCTCTGACTACTTTGGAAAGAAGGAATAGCTAGCTAAACAGATCTTGTCTATATTTAGTCTTCAGACTTTGGGGAGCAAGTGAAAGGAAAGCAGAATAGTCTGGAACAAGAAATTATTCCTATTGTAATAGAATCAGAATAAAAAGAAAATTAAAAAATAGAATCTACTCTTTTTGTCTTCCTTGGAGCAGAGTTCCACAAAAAGGAATTTTTTAAAATAAATTTTTATTGTTCAGATTATTACAGATGTTCCTCTTTTCCCCCCCCTTGGCTCCCCTCCACTTGGTTCCCCCCCACCCCCACCCCATGCCCTTACTCATCCATAGGAGTAAGATTTTTGTCCAATCTCTTCCTGCACCTCTCACGCCCCCTTCCCCCCCACCCCGAGAATTGTCAGTCCAGTCCCTTTCTATGCCCCTGATTCTATTATATTCACAAGTTTATTCTGTTCATCAGATTTTTTATTGACTTGCTTTTTAGATTCACTTGTTGATATATATGTATTTGTTGTCACTTCGTTGTTCATAATTTTTATCTTTACCTTTTTTTTCTTTCTCTTCTTAACGAATACCCTTCAGCATTTCATATAATCCTGGTTTGGTGGTGATGAACTCCTTTAGCTTTTTCTTGTCTGTGAAGCTCTTTATCTGACCTTCAATTCTAAATGATAGCTTTGCTGGGTAGAGTAATCTTGGTTATAGGTTCTTGCTATTAACCACTTTGAATATTTCTTGCCACTCCCTTCTGGCCTGCATCGTTTCTGTTGAGAAATCAGCTGACAGTTGTATGGGTGCTCCCTTGTAGGTAACTAACTGTTTTTCTCTTGCTGCTTTCAAGATTCTCTCTTTGTCTTTTGCCCTTGGCATTTTAATTATGATGTGTCTTGGTGTGGTCCTCTTTGGATTCCTTTTGATTGGCATTCTCTGTGCTTCCTGGACTTGCTGGTCTATTTCTTACACCACATAGGGTAAGTTTTCTGTCATTATTTCTTCAAGTAGGTTTTCAATATCTTGCTCTCTCTCTTCTTCTGACACCCCCATAATTTGGATGTTGGTACGCTTGAAGTTGTCCCAGAGGCTCCTTACATTATCTTCATATTTTTGGATTCTTTTTGCTTTTTGCTTTTCCGGTTTGGTGTTTTTTGCTTCCTTGTATTTCAAATATTTGATTTGATTCTTGGGATCCTCTAGTCTGCTGTTGAATTTCTGTATATTATTCTTTATTTCAGACAGTGTATGCTTAATTTCTAGTTGGTCCTTTTCATTTTTTTTGGCATTCTCATTAAGATCCTTGAAGGTCTCACTAAGTTGTTCAGAGGTTTCACTAAGTTTCTTGGAGGTTTCTAGAAGATTCTTGAGTAACCTTATAACTGTGGTTTTGAACTCTATATCTAGTAGTTTGCTTTCCTCCATTTCTTTCATTTGTGACATGTTTCTTTGGCTGCTTCCCTGTGTTGATGTAGTGGCTTTGTGTGGTAGGTGTCCTATAGGGCCCAGTGGCTCAGCCTCCCCAATCACCTGAGGTGGACACTCTTAGTGTACCCCTTTGTGGGCTGGGTGCACAGTCTTGTTGTAGTTAAGCCTTGATTGCTGTTGGTATCACTGGGAGGAATTGACATCCAGGCCAATTGGCTGTGAGGACCCACTATGTCTATAATGGAAGAACTGCTGTACTGGAGACACGCTTATCGGGCAGGACTTGCTTCAGTGGGGCTTTGGTGCTCACTGAGTCTGCCTCTTGAGTGTGTCACTTACGGTTGTGAGGAGTTGAAATCTAGTATTGTCTCACACTGACCACTAGGTACACTGGCTCCTGGATCTCCAAGGAGGTACAAAGTCAGCTACTTCCTTAGGCCACCCAGCAGGAGCTACAGCAAGATTTGCAGATTCCTCCTCTTTGTTTGGGGTTTGAAAGTTTTGGAGCTCTCTGACACAGCTGCAGTTTGTTAGGTTAGGCTACGAAGGGACAGGCCATTCATGTGCAAAAGCCACTGTGCACAGCTTGGGTGGGGTTGTAAATTGGGTGGGGCGGGTTCTCAGGGAATCACCAGGGCGGAGCAAACAGCCATCTCTGCATTTCTGCGTCCCTGTGTCCCTCGCTCCCACTAAGTAACAATGATCCCTGGGAGCACCTCTGCGAGAAAGCCACCCTCACTTTCCAACCTGATGCCAGACAGTCCAGTTTCTCCTCGTAGGAGTCTGGGTCCCCAGAGTCTCGCTGGAAACTGGAGTTCAGAGCAGTCGGGAGCATGTATCTCCCTTCTGATTGAAAAAAACAGCGCACCCAGTTGCCAACCCAATTCGAGCGCCTGTGTACCTCTGCTGTTCCACGCCTCTGCACCTCCTACTCAGTCTCAATGCACTTTTTCCTTTCCTTCTAGTTGTAGAACTTCTACTCAGCCAGCTTTCCCGTGGTTCTGAATGATAGTCATTTTGTCTTTTAGTTGTAGTTTTGGTGTGGTTATGAGAAGCAGCATGTACAGGTGTATACTGTATGCCACCATCTTGGTTTCTCCAAAAAGGAATCTTTCGATGTAGACATAGGGTTCCCTGAAACTTTTTGTAAGTTTTTAATAGACAACTTTGATGAATATATCCATCTAGGTTCTTTAAAAAAAGGGAACTATAGGTCATTTCAAGATTCTTTTGGCACAGAACACAACCACTATTATAAACAATAATGACTATGGTTAAAATAATAGCAGATATTTATTAAGTATCAGTTACATGCAAGAAATTAAGGAGAATAGAAAATCTAAGCAAGGCACAATCCTTGGCCTTAAAGAAATCACTACTAGTGTGTCACGTGCTAGGGACTAGTAGAGATACAAAAGTATTCAAGAAGGTTTGGGGCCAGAGAGAAATAATTCCTACATTTTATCTAAATAACAGAACTCTGATTTTGACCAAGAGTTCAGACCTAGCTGGTTTGGCTCAATGGATAGAACATCAGCCTGCAGACTGAAGGGTCTTGGGTTTGATTCCAGTCAAGAGCATGTATCTCAGTTGCAGGCTTGATTCCCCGTCCCAGTGGGGGTGGGTAACCAATGAATGTGTCTCTCTCATGTAGATGTTTCTCTCTGTGTGTCTCTCCCACTTCCTTCCACTCTTTTTAAAAATCAATGGAAAAATAGCCTTGGGTAAGGATTAACAAAAAAAAAAAAAAAAAAAAGAGTTCACCTCAGGAAAAATAAATCCAATTTTATAGTTCTTGAGACTTGATTAATCTAAACCAACAAGATAATCCTCCTCTTTGTTATGTAATTGGTTTAAGAAGAGGCATATGAACCAGTTCACACTAACAAGTCACAGAGGAGGTTTGTTGGAAGTTTCTGGAAAAGGAAGTTCACTGATCTGGCTGGATGTTAAGAAGTAGAATGTAGCCTCAATAGCTATTGACAACTATCAGAATGAAGCTGATATTAAGAGAGGCAGAGCAGCCTGGCTGGCGTGGCTCAATGGTTGATCATAGATCTATAAACCCGGAGGTCGTGGTTTGATTCCTGTCATGGAATATGCCCGGATTGTGGGCTCCACCCCCAGTGGGGGGTCCTGTAGGAGGCAGCTGATCAATGATTCTCTCTCATCATTGATGTTTCTATCTCTCTCTCCCTCTCTCTCCCTCTCTGAAATCAATAAAAATATATTTAAAGAAAAGAAAAAAGAAAGGCAGACCAAATAGATGTGAAAAACCTGAGTTCTTGGTCACATAATTTCCCCACTGGATTCAGAAACCCTGAAAGCTTCTCCCCCATCGCTCTAGCCTTCCAGTTTTGAGAGCCAATATATTTTCTTATAAGGTCAGTTGAATATGGTGCATCGTGGCCCCCCCCCCCCCCCAAACTAGGGTACAAATCTTTGACATTTGAAACCTGTATCCAAGTAGGATATTCTCTGTACATAACATCAACCTATTTCATTGACTCTATGATGCATATCCTTTCTCCCACATTTTAACATCTCTGAAATCAGGGTGGCATGTCATAAAATCGTTCTCAGCCAAGCCATAGTCTTATCGTAGTTATCAATGCCTATGCGTGTGTGACCTTGATTATACCATTCATATTATTGATGCTTTAATTATTTGAAATACACATATTAAGTGTAATTGCCATTTAAAATTAATCATCATTACATGATTCAGAATTGAAATAACAGCTTATTCTGTCTTCAGAAAAACACAAAAACAGCAGTGAAACATACCTTTGATATAAATGGAGTGAATATTCATCCTTGGAGGTATCACTACAATTCTATAGTTTCTTGCAAATACTTTATACAGGACCTAGGATAGGAAGACATGCACAAGTATTTCAAAGAAATCTCAAAGCCATGTGAGGCTTGTATTATTGATTCATGCATAAAGTAAATGCCATAGAAAATGGAAACATCAATTGTCTTGCTTGTAGGAAACTAATTGTCAAACTGCTTTTTTAGGTAGGTTGTGGTTATACTGGCTGTGTATGACTATTCATTTTCCTGAACTTGGGGAAGAGTTTTAAATAATTTTACCCTCTACTATTATTTTTATTCTCAAAAGCCAGATCAGACTCTATATAATTGAGGCATTTTGCTCTTTAAATGAAATAACAGGTACCAGTTATTGTAGATAGTGTTATTTAGCTCTGACAAAAGTCTGTTTCAAATACTGTATGGTATCAATTATATGTGAATCTTTAAAAAAAAAGTCAAACTCATAAAAACAGTTAGTAGAAAAGTGGTTGCCAGGGGCAGCAGGGTGGGGAAGATAGAGCGAGGTTGGTAAAAGGGTATAGACTTTGTTATAAGATGAATAAGGTCTGAAGATCTAATGTATAACATGGTAATTATAGATCGGGGTGGGAAACCTTTTTTCTGCCAAGAGCCATTTGGATATTTATAACATCATTCATGGGCCATGTAAAATTATCAGCTTAAAAATTAGCCTGCTATATTTGGTCAAACATTTAATTAACTCATCCCTAATATGTTGGCAGGACCAGACCAAATGATTTCGCAGGCCTTATATGGCCTGTGGGCCAGATATTCCCCAGCCCTGCTATAGATGATAACACTGTATTGTCGAATTGAAATTTGCTAAGAGAGTAGAACTTAGATGTTTGAGAAAGAGAGAGAGAGATAAATATGTGAAATGATGGATGTGTTAACTAACTAGGTGGGTGAAATTCTTCCACAATGTATACATATATCTAATCATCACGATGCACACCTTAAATTTCTTACAACTTTTTAAAAACTAAGTTTTTATTGATTTCAGAGAGGAAGGGAGAGGGAGAGAGAGATAGAAACATCAATGATGAGAATCACTGGTTGGCTGCCTCCTGCATGCCCCCTGTTGGGGATTGAGCCCGAAACCTGGGCATGTGCCCTGACCCAGAATTGAATCATGACCTCCTGGTTCATAGGTTGACGCTCAGCCAATGAGCCACACCAGCCAGGCTCTTGTAATTTTATTTGTCAATTATATGTCAATAAAGATGAAGAAAACTAATAAAAACCTTTTTAAAAAAGAAAACCATTTAAACTGGAACTTGCAGCAATCAGCATAAATTTAGCGGATTGGATTTTTTTCTCTTGGAATAAGCATCTGCAGCATCCATAGGATAATCTGCATCTTCTGGAAATGCTTTGTGCAGCAGGTCAGACTTCTTTTTTTTAATCACTTGTGTGTTTAAAATTTTTGCAGATATATTTAGAGTGTGGAGAGGCTGGGATCTGTAAATAGATTGCCTCCTCTACACAGTCCCTACATGATCTCTCTTCCTCTTCTTTCTTCTGTTTTATTTCATTCTATACAGAATTTTCTTTTTAAAGCCAGATCTAATCCTATTGCCTGCAGAATAACATACAATTTCCTCAGTCTGATATGCAGTTTGATAATGCCAGCCTACATTTCCAGCTCTATCTTGAACCACACCGTTCCAAACAGTCTATACCTCAATCTTGCCTTTGCCCAAGTCTACCTGTAGTCTCTTTTCTCAATTACTTTGCTTATACTACTCCTTCCTTGTGGAATCCTTTTCCATTATTCTTCCCATTGGAGTTCTTCCCTTCCTTCACGGCCCAGCTCAAGCAGTGCTATTTTACATCTTATCGAGAGTTAATGTTTCCCTCCCTTATTTTCCCATTACTTTCATTGCATGTTGCATCACTACCACACTTGCTTTATCTTGTATTAAAGGGAAGAGTGATGTGTGTGTGTTTCCTCTACTAGACTGTGAGCTTCTGATGGTAGTGGTTTTTCATTAATTTTATTAGTTTTATTCACTCAGTAATGAATGGAGCTAGCCACTGTCTTAAATGCCCCCAAGAAGCTTCTAGTCTATCAGAAAAGCCAGGCATTAACACATAATTAATTACAAGTGTGTTGAATATAATGATGGAGAAATGTGGGTTTTAACAGGAGTATATAATAGGGGGGCATAATTTAGTCTGGGGAATTAGGGAACGCTTTCTGGAAGAAGTAATGTTTAAACTGAATTCTAAAGGTAGTAAGTAGCAAGGTGAAAGTGGGAAGGGAATTGATAAAGAGTGTTTAAGAAATCTAAGACCAGAAATAATGATGTGTTCTAAGTCCTAAAAAAAAGTCACAGTTGTGGGGATTGAATGAATGAGGGAGCATGTGACCTAACGTGAAACTACTGAAGCAGGCAGGGGCTGAATCATGCAGTACTGAGAATGTATGATTTCATCCTGGGGGCAGTAGGAAGTCGTTGGAGGTTTAATAAGGGGAATGAGGAGGTCAGAATTATGATTTTTAAAGTGCACAACAACTGCAGTATGAAGAACAGATTGGAAACACAAGAGTAGATGTGGGAAGACTCATTTTTATACGTGTGTGGTGGGGCCAGGATTGGTTTTGTTTGTTTGGTTTTGTAATAAGGCAAGCAAGAGACCAATGGTGACTTAGATCCTTAGACCTCTTCATTCCCTACAAGGTTGTGTACAGTGTTGTTTCCAGTATAGTTAATAAATGTTCCTTGAACTGAAGGAAATTGATTGATTCATCATGTGTAAACTCCAAGGCACTACAAGGAAGTGTCAGGAAGGCTTTCAAGCAATGGAGAATTCTTCTCCAGGTGACCGCCTCAGGTCTGTGAGTCTAGGTTCCAATTATAGTCCAGAGCAAACCATTCCTTCCTGAAGATTCTGTATCCGGAAGAAAACGCTGTAGCTGAAACTACTGCCCACCTCAATTTATGGGAAACTTCCCTGTATTACTTGTTAAGTATTGGTGGAAATGACATTCCTTTCAGCTTCAAGGAAGGAAGCGCATACTTTCTCATTAGCTGGCTCCTGCTTTGCTAGCTATTGCTTCCAAATATGCAAATAAAATCTCTCCCTGAGCTCACTGCATAAAAACAACAGCTTATGCTTTCAACCCTTTGTGAGGTTAGTCCAGGTGTGATATTGGGTAATCTTGTACCAGACCCTTTTTAAAAATTTAGATATTTTACTTTTTGGACATAGATTTTTAAAATAACCATTATTAACATATTCGAGAAAATATGGATTAAACATACAGAACAGAGAAGACATATCAGTAAAAATTTCCAGATTGAAGCATCAAAAGAAAAAAATAATGGAAAAGAATAATCAGTATTTATTAAACAAATCAATTATGTTAAGTTCATTAATCAGGTTGTTTATATCTTTATTGATTTTTCTCTAATTGTATTATAAGTTTGGGGACCATTATGTTTAAACCCCCCAGTATTAGTACAGATTTTTCAAAATTCCCCACATTTGTCAGTTTTTGCTTTATCTGTTTTAAAGATATGTTATTCACATGTATATATAAATTTATATTTATTTTCTCCCTCTGTTGAAATTACTCTCTAACAATTAAAAAGTATCTCTCTTTAAAATATTTCTTCTATACTTCATCTATTTTATCTGGTATTAGAGCAATACCGGGTTTCATTTGAATAGGATATTCATAGAATATTTTTTTCCTGTCTTTTTCTTTTGATTTTTCTGTGTCTTCATATTGAAGGTATATCTGTTGTAAGCAGAATATAGTTAGGCTTTATTTTTAAAGTAGTATTATAATCTTTGTTGTTAAATTTTAATATCTAGACAATTTATACATAATATAGGGCCAATAAATTTGCATTTACTTCTACCATATAATAATTTGTTTCATTTCTTTTTTCTCATTTCTTGCCTTCTATTGGATTAATAAAAAATGTTATTAGTTAAACATCCTTCTACCCTTCCTTATGTTTTTTTTTCAGTTTATAATATACATTCTTGAATTATACTATCTAATACACATTATTACTTTTGAAACTTCACAGACAATGCTATGACTCTAAAAAATATAAACTCTACTTATTCCTCCCCTGTCTTTTGGACTACTGTCATAAATTTTCTTTCTACGTATATCTCAAGCTCCACATGACATTATGTCTCACACAGCCAATACACATTTAATGTCACCCACATATTTATGGATGATGCTCCTCATTCCTATAGGTTACAGGTTCGATTCCCAGTCAGGGCACATACCTAGGTTGCAGGTTCAAACCCCGGTCATACAGGAGGTGGTTGATTGATGTATCTCTCTCACATCGATGTTTCTATCTCTCTCTCTTCCTCCCTCCCTTCCTTCCTTCCTTCCTCTCTGGAATTAATATAAAAAAAGAAAAGATGAGCAGAGGGATACCAGCCATAATTATTTTATTTATTTATTTTTACTTTTTAAATTCTTTTTTAAATTTTATTGTTGGCAATATTACAGATGTCTCTCGTTTTCTCTCTTTTTGCCTTCCCTCCGCCCAAACCCCACCCCACCCCAGGTCTTCCCCATTCTATTGTCTGTGTCCATGGGTTATGCATATATGTTCTTTGGTCAATCTCTTCTATCCCCTCCCCTTCTCCTGAAGTCTGTTATTTTGTTCCATGCATCCATACCTCTGGCCCTATTTTGTTTGTCAGTTTATTTTGGTTTTTTGATTCCACTATAAGTAAGATCATATGATATTTGTCTTTCCCTAACTGGCTTACTTTGCTTAGCATAATTCTCTCCAGGTCCATCCATGCTGTCTCAAAGGGTAAGAGATCCTTCTTTTTTATAGCTGCATAGTATTCCACTGTGTAAATGTACCATAGCTTTTTTACTTTATTTTTGTTGTTAATCCTCACTAGAGGGTATTTTTTCCACTGCTTTTTAGAGAGAGTAGAAAGGAGGGAAGGAAGGAGAGAGAGAGAAGAAGAGACATTGAGAAAAGAAGTGGACATTGTCTGTTTACTTCCCACACGTACCCCAACCTGCCCTTGACCAGGAATCAAACCCATAACCCTTTGGTGTGAGGCCAACACTCTAACCACTGAGACACACCAGCCAGGGCACCACAGCTTTTTTATCCACTCATCTACTGATAGACACTTGGGCTGTTTCCAGATCTTAGAAATCATAATAATAAAAAGCCATGAGGCATCACATCACGACCAAACGGCCGGTCACCATGATGGGACCCCCGCCTGGATCAGGGGCGTGGCCGGCCTTCAAACCACCGGTGACCCCTAGCCCAGGCTGGCCCAGCGCCCCAGAGGGGGCCCCCCACCACGACCGGGGGCATGGCTGGCCTTTGGGGAGGCCTCCTGGCTGCAGATGCCCGAGTCTGTTCTGCACCTAGGGCCGTGCTCTCCCCGCGAGTGACTCGGAAGCCGCCAGAGTCTAACTGCCAGTCTCCGGGAGGTGGGAGTACATCCACTGTCCACCAAAAAGTAGGGCCATCAAGCCATTCAGTCTCAGTGCAGGCACAGGTCCGTGGCTGACGGGGTGGAGGCCAGACCAAAACAAAACAGCAGAAACACCCTGCCCACCTCGGCAGGTGCAGCTGCAGTCCACGTGGGCCTGGGCAGTGTAGAAAGCGCTACCTTCTCCCCAGTCCTGTGCTGGCACCACCCCCTCGCTCACCCTCAAGCCCCCCTGAGTCCTGACAGGGAAGTGTGTAGGGCATCCTGCAGGAGTTGTGCCGTTCTGGGTGCTTTTGCCTGAAGACACCCTTTGGGATGAATTCAGAGCCACATCTCACTTCCCATGAGCCTGGAAGAACCATGTAAAAGGAATTCGACAAAAGCTTTCCACATCTCTGTTTATTCTTTTGAATCCAAAAAACGACCTTAGAAAAAGCGTTCGGGCCACCTAAGAGAGAATGCACTTTCTGGCCCGAGCACGCAGGATTCTTTTGCCCAACAGGTTAAAGGGAGCAGAGCTGGCACAGTGGAAATGGCCCTGGTGCCCTATGAGGAGACCACGGGAATGGGGTTGCAGAAATTCCATAAGCCTCTTGCCACCTTCTCCTTTGCAAACCACACCATCCAGATCCACCAGGACTGGAGGCAACTGGGAGTCACAGCTGTGGTTTGGGACGCGGTAAGCAAATCCTGGGAGGCCCCTGAAAACATCTGCAATTGATTATAAGACTGGTCTTTATTTAAAAAGAAGTAAAAGAACAGCTCTGTTGAGATATAATTCATATACTGTACATGTCATCTAAAGTGTACAATGAACTGGTCTTTTAAAGTAAATTCAGAGTGGTACAGCCATCACCATGCTCAATTTTTAAATATTTTCATGACCCCATCCCCTCAAAAAAAAAAAAAAACTTCTATCCACTAGAATCACTTTCCTGATCATCTCCCCCAAAATAGATTGCATTTTAAGCGTGGGTAAAGGAAAGTTGAGAGAAGTCAAAATACTGCACAAAGGATATTGTAAAATGACAAAACCCAAAGTGAAGATCATGTGTTTTCTTTTTCTTTTTCTTTTTTAATATTTTTTTATTGATTTCAGAGAGAAAGGGAGAGGGAGAGAGAGAGAGAAACATCAATGATAAGAATCACTGATCAGCTGCCTCCCCCACACCCCCTACTGGGTATTGAGCCCGCAACCCAGGCATGTGCCCCTGAACTGGAATCAAACCTGGGACCCTTCAGTCCACAGGCTGATGCTCTCTCCATTAAGCTAAACTGGCCAGGGCCATGTGTTTTCTTTAAGTTCTGCGTGGTTGTAATGGTCCCCAAATCTATACTAATAAAAGGGTAATATGCTAATTAGAGTGGATGTCTTCTGGACGTCCTTCCAGACAAAGCTGTGGAGGCTGAGAAGGGCCAAGGCTCAGGCCGGCAGTGGCAGCAGGTAATGAGGGTGGTGCCTTCCCCTGATCCTCCAGGTCGCCTCCCGCAGAGTGAGGCCAGACTGGGGGCTGAGGCAGAGGCAGTTAGGGGCAATCAGGCTGGCAGGGAAGCAAGTTAGGGGCGATCAGGCCAGCAGGGGAGCAAGTTAGGTTCAATCAGGCCGGCAGCGGGGCAAGTTAGGGTTGATCAGGCTGACAGGGGGGCAAAGTAGGGGCGATCAGGCTGGCAGGCAGAAGCAGTTAGGGATGATCAGGCAGGCAGGCAGAGGGGTTAGGGGTGATCAGGCAGGCAGGCAGGCTTGTGGTTAAGAACCAGCAGTTCTGGATTGCGAGAGGGATGTCCGACTGCCAGTTTAGGCCCGATCCCAATCAGGCTTAAACTGGCAGTTGGACATCCCACGAGGGGTCCCAGATTAGAGAGGGTACAGGCTGGGCTGAGGACCCCCCTTCTCCACCTGTGCACAAATTTTGTGCATCAATCATCTAGTCCTATATAATAAAAGCCCAGCAACCAAATGGCGGAACAATCAGAACAACTGGTTGGCCAGTCGTTATGACCCGCACTAACCATCAGGGGGCAGACGCTCAATACAGGAGCTGCCCCCTGGTGGTCCGGGATGAGCAGGGAGCAGCTGCTCAGCTGACCAGGATGAGCAGCCCTCCCACAGCGGGCTGATCCCCACAGGCCACGCCCCCCACCAGTGCACAAATCCCGTGCACCGAGCCTCTAGTTGTAAATAATGCTGCTATGAACATAGGGGTGCATATATTCTTTCTTATTGGTGTTTTGGAATTGTTAGTATATATTCCCAGAAGTGGGATCGCTGGGTCAAACGGTAAATGTATTTTTAGTTTTTTGAGGAACATTCACACTGTTTTCCACAGTGGCTGTACCAGTCTGCATTCCCAACAGCAGTGCACAAGGGCTTCCTTTTCTCCACTTCCTTACCAGCACTTGTTTGATGTTAGCCATTCTGGCAGTTGTGAGGTGATACCTCATTGTCGTTTTAATTTACATCTCTCTTATGATTAGTGACTGAGCATTTTTTCATGTGTCTATTGGCCATCTGTATGTCCTCTTTGGAGAAATGTACATTCAGGTCCTTTGCCCATTTTTTTTTTTTGCCACCATTATTATTTATTAAGAGATAATAACTACACTATGACTACAGAGAAATTTTAAAATCTGTAATATTTTTATGACAAATGATTAAAATGTCAAATAGATTCTGAACCTCCTTTGCCTGTTTTTTAATTGGATTGTTTGTCTTCCTGGTGTTAAGGTGTATGTGTTCTTTGTATATTTTGGAAATTAAACACTTATCAGATGTATCATTGGCGAATATGTTTTTTCATACGGTAGGTTCCCTTTACATTTTATTGATGGTTTCTTTTGCTGTGCAGAAGCTTTTTTAGTTTGATGTAGTCCCATTTTTTCCCTTTGTTTCCCTTGTCCTGTGTGATGTATCAGTGAAAATACTGCTACGTGAGATGTTTGAGATTTTGCTGCCTATGGTTTTAGGATTTTTATGGTTTTGCAAGGTACATTTAAGTCTTTTATCCATTTTAAATTTATTCTTGTGTGTGGTGTAAGTTGGTGGTCTAGTTTTTTTGTTTGTTTGTTTGCATGTACCTGTTTGAGTTTCCCACTGCCACTTATTGAAGAGACTATCTTTCCTCCATTGTATGCTTTTACACCTTTGTCAAATATTCATTGGCTGTATTGGTGTGGGTCCATTTCTGGGATCTCTGTTCTGTTCCATTGATCTATATGCTTGTTCTTGTGCCAGTACCAGACACTTTTGATTACAATTGCTTTGTAGTGTGTGTGTGTGTGTGCGTGTGTGTGTGTGTATGTGTGTGTATACATATATATATATATATATATATGTAAATATCCTTTCAGATACCAAATAGATACATTAAGATAGAATTACCTTTTGATTAAGTTTCTTTTCAAAATGACAAAGCAAAAAAAGTTGACCCAAGTTCCTTCAATCCCAGTGTTCTTATCTGTAAAGTGGAAATAGTAAGTACTTCATTAATTGTAAAGATTAAATAAAACAATACATTATGTAAAAAAACAAATAGAGCCCTGACTGATTTGGCTCAGTGGATAGAGCATTGGCCAGCGGACTGAAGGGTCCCAGGTTTGATTCCGGTCAAGGGCATGTACCTTGGTTGCAGGCACATCCCCAGTGGGAGGTGTGCAGGAGGCAGCTGATCGATGTTTCTCTCTCATCAATGTTTCTGACTCTCTATTCCTCTCCCTTCCTCTCTGTAAAAATCAATAAAATATATTTTTTTAAAAAGAAAAACAAAAAAAAAACAAATACAAAAGTTTTCCCTTATTTGAGGTTTCACCTTCTGTAGTTTTGTTTACTTGTGGTCACCAGTGGTCTGAAAATATTCAACAGAAAATTTCAGAAATAAACAATTCATAAGTTTTAAACTGCTGCCTCTCTGAGTAGCTCAATGAAATTTTGAGCTGTTCTGCTATGTTCTGCCCAGGGCACGAATCACCCCTTTGTCCAAAGTCTCTAGGCTATATGCTCTCTCCACCCTTTAGTCACTTAGTGGCCATGGCCAATATCATAGTGCTTGTATTCAAGTAAACCTTATCCTATCTAATAAAGAGGGAATATGCAAATTGACCATCACACTATCACAAAGATGGCGGCACCCACAGTGGAGGCGGGGTTTCCATAACACAAGATGGCTCCACCCACAGCGGAGGCCGAGTTCCCATAACAAGCCTTAACAAGCAATCAGCAGGAACCTGAGGCTGCGTGGCACTGGGCTGGGGCAGGGGACCTGAGGCTGCGCCCCCCGCCCGGTGGGGCTTGACAGGGGACTTCAGGCCACGCTCCTGCCTCAGCGCCAGGCTGGGGGACCTGAGACCACGCCCCCCGCCCAGCGGGGCTTGATGGGGGACCTCAAGGTGCGCCCTCCGCCCTGGTGCTGGGCAAGGGACCTCAGGCCATGCCGCCCGCTCTGGTGCCAGGCCGGGGGACCTGAGGGTGTGCCGGGGGACCTGAGGCTGTGCCCCCTTCCCGGCACCAGGCTGTGGGACCTGAGGCTGCGCCCCCCCACCCTGCGGGGCTTGACAGGGGCCCTGAAGCTGTGCCCCCTGCCCAGCAGGGCTTGACGGGGAACCTGAGGCTGTGCCCCCGCCCCCACCCAGCCAGGCTTGACAAGGGTGGAGCCAGCCTGGTCTGTATCTCGCCCAATGGGGGTGGGGCTGGCTGGGTCTGGGTCTTGAGCAATTTTGAGGTGCCACGGGTGAATGGGGACTTGACTCTGGGTCCTGTGGCATGCCCCAGACTCTGACAGGAGGAAGATTTTCATATACATTTTACTAATTTTCTTTCAACTCTGACACTTCTATTATAGAGAAAGGGCAAATAGCAATATTAAAATATGTCCTCTAATTAATCCCCTTTTAATGTGCATGAATTTCGTGCATTGGGCCACTAGTTTTACTTAATAATGGCCCCAAAGTTCAAGAGTAGTGATGTTGGAGACTCTGATATGCTGAAGAGAAGCTGTAAAGTGTATGTGTGTATATGAAAAAAACATAGAGTTCAGTACTATTCCAGGTTTCAGGCATCCACTGGGTGTCTTTGAATGTATCCCCTACTGATAAAGGACTATTGTAAGTATAGTACATGAAATATTTAATTAATGAAATAATATATAGAAATCATACTAAGATTCTCTGTGCAGCTAGTCTCCTTCTCTACTCAACCTGAAAGATTTGATATTAGCAAGGATTACATTATGGACTGGATTAAGGGAAATTTTTAGCAAAAATGTTTTCCACCTTTATTGAGATAAAATTGATATATAACATTGTGTAAGTTTAAGGTGTACAACCTGTTGAGTTGATACATTTATATATTGCAAAATTATTATCACCAAAGGTTTAGCTAACAGTGTCATCATCTCAAAACTACCATTCCTTTTTTGAGGTGAGAATATTTAAGACCTACTCTCTTCGCAACTTCCAAGTACATAATATAGTATTGTTCAATATAATCATCATGCTGTACACAGGATCCCCCAAATGTATTCATCTCATAGCTAAAATTTTATACTCTTTGACCTAGACAAAAAAAAAATTTTTTTTGACCTAGACAAAATCTGAAGTCATTGCAACTAGTTAGTCTTTGGTTCACCTTCCACTCCTTTCCATTCCTCTGCTACTCCCTGGTTCATCCTCTTCCATATTCACATTTGCAGTGTCTTCATGATGGTTTCTAGTTGCTCACTGCTTCCCTTTCTGCAGCCCATGCAGACCTAACCTCTCCCAAAGTGTTTCATGATACACTTGGAAATGAGTTATCTTTTCCCCCTAATCCTATTTAAATGATAAAATTCTTCACGGGGCTACAGGTTAGCAAGAAACTACTAGTAGTGAGCTAATTTGAATTAACAAATTTGGTTAATTTAATTTTTATGGATATATTTGCATTTGAAAAGGGGATAATCATTAATCCAAGCTACAGTAATTTGGTAGTAGAATTGTAAACTCTGTAAAGGAGATGTTTTCTAGGTCAGGCAATAGTTCTCAATCTCAGCTGCACATTTGAGAAGCCTTTAAAAGATGCCTACTGCCGAGAGTCCACACTCAGAGATTCTAATACAATGATTGGGTCTGGAGTGGGGCTCAGGTATTGGAATGTTTACAGCATCCTAAATGGATTCCAGTGTGCAGCTAGGGTTAAGAACCACTGGGTTAGAATGACCATCTTGATTTAGCTTTCAATACTAAAATTTTCCATTTTTCTGTTACGTGGGTTACGTACACATTAATGGCTATATCTGGTAAAAGAAGGTTGGGGAAATTTTAATGCAAAGGTATTAGAGCAATAATTAAAATCTATGTCATTAAATCCAACTCCCAATTTTACTAATGTGGAAACAGATTCAAATAATTAAGTTTACTAGTACACAGCTAGTTAGAGTGGAGACAGGACAACCTTTAAATGATGTAAACAATAGGATATTTTAAAATAGCCTAGCCCTGGCTGGGTGTCTCAGTTGGTTGGAGCATCGTCCGTACACCAAAAGATTGCAGGTACAATTCCTGGTCAGGGCACATGCCTAGGTTGTGGTTTGGGTCCCCAGTCAGAGCGAGTACGGGAGGCAACAAATCATTGTTTCTCTCTCTCTCTCTCTCTCTCTCTCTCTCTCTCTCTCTCTCTCTCTCTCTCTCTCTCTCTCTCTCTCCCTTTATCTCTAAAATTTAATAAAAATTTAAAAATAGAAAATCAAATAAAGTAGCCTAAATATTTTTTTTTACTCTTTGAAATTTAACTTACTTGTTAAAGGACTAAGCTTATTATAAATTAAGATTCATTTGTGAAAATGACAACAATTCAAACAATGTACAAAGATACAAAGTGAAAAGGAAATCTCCCGCCCCATTACAATCCTGTTTCAAAGATTACTTAAAAAATAATTTCTGCCACAGAGTATAACCATTGTCTTCCACAAGGTAGCAGTATTGCTTATTCTTGAACAATTTCCCCAAGGCCAGTTGCTTCCCTGATTGTCAGGGTGGACTATGAAGATTCAAGTCTTCCCAGTGACAGAATCAGTCCCTGGTACTGCAGTGTCAGGTCAAAGCCAGATTACTGTTTCATGAGGAAAACCAGAAGTGAGCAAAGAGCTGTACTGTACAGAGCTGTATGTGTGAGGAGAAACAGTAGGAAGAGATCAGGGACTGAGACATCCAGTGGAAGCACAGGACTACAGTAGATGCTGCCTAGAAAGCTATCAGTCACCTATCTCGGCAGAGGTATTATCCAGTTTTGTGAAAATGTGCATCCAATTCTGTCATGCACAAAAATTTTCCCTTTGCAACAAACTGGTCTCAGACTGTAGGACCCAGTCAGGGACTTCCAGGAGTCTCTGGGCTACTGGAAATAGGCCTGATATTTTGATACTGCCCTTCTGCAAAAAGAGTTGGGAAGATCATGTTTGGGCTTCCCCCACCTTGTAGATTTCCAGCTAGGAACAGGTGATAAACAGCACAGATGCTACAGTTTTCATCATTAAATTCTAGAGACATGTGAGTGAGGAAAAATAACTTTTGGACTTTCTCTGTGATCATGTATCTACAAGAATAAAAAGTTTATTACTGGTAACATCTTTGGAATCTTTCAAAAATATATATTTTAATATATTTGATTTCAGAGAGGAAGGGAGAGGGAGAGAGAGATAGAAACATTAATGATGAGAGAGAATAGGCTGCCTCCTACACAACCCACACTGGGGATCAAGCCTGCAACCCCTGCATGTGCATTCCGGGAATTGAACCATGACCTCCCGTTTCATAGGTTGACACTCAACCACTGAGCCACGTCAACCAGGCATCGCTGGGATCTTGAGAGAATAATTTTTCTCTGTGCCATACAAGTATAGGCTTCTCCATGACTTAGGAGGGGACAGAACTGAAGAGAGTCATAAAATAATATAATCTTAGGAAGAAAAACTCTTTTCATCTCAAGGCCTTGACATTGTTCCAACAGGGATAGGGGAAGGGACAATGGATAGACTATGAGAGGAGAGGATTATGGGAGTGCCATATCACTAAGCAGGAAGCTCTGTCCTCAAGGTGAATTCAGACAAACCAAAGAGACAGAGGTATGTGGAAAGCACGTAATGGAATTTTTAAGATAAAGCTCTAATAACCACAGACTTAAAGTGATCTGCTTGGGATCCTTTGGAATAAAGGGTTTAGTCTCCAAAATAGAACATAGAGCAAGAACCCAATTTTTATGTTTTCGTAACCAAAGGCTTTCTAAAACCTTCCAAGCTTTTACACCAAAAATAGTTTGGTAACTAATCAATGGGAGTTGCTGCACTTAATTGCAACAAGAAACAAGAGAGGCATCATATTAACTTTGAGTCATAATGTCAAAAGTTAAATTCCTTACTTTCCCTAAGCATTATTTCTTTTAGGGCCTCCTAGCTATCCTACCTAATAATAGACAAATATGCAAATTGACCATACCTCCAACACACCAACAAAGCCACGCCCACAAGCCACACCCACCATCCAATCAGAGTGAGCATGCAAATTAACTCAACCAAGATGGCTACAGCCACAGAGAGCAAGGTTTCCTAGGTAACAGAGTAAGCCAAGCTTTCCGCCTGCCCTTGCCAGGCCTAAGCCTCCACTCAAGATACAAAGTTTCAATTATAGAAGGTAAACAAATTCAAACAGAAATGGCAGCAGAATGGAGCTTGAGAGAGCAGGCCAGGGTTGCCCCCGGCAACAGGGGAAGCAAAGCTTTCCGCACACCCTGGCCCGGCTCACCTGCTTAAGGCTACAAAGTTTCAATTATAACCCCAACAGAAATGGCTGCCGGCTGCAGAGGGAGCCCCAGGCTTGGCTCCGCTCCAGGCTACAAAGTTTCAATTGTAGGAGGAGAATAAATTCCAGATACCAGGGCCTCCACTTAGGTTGCCAGGGGGCGTGGCCAGCCTGCAAACCACCACAGGCCCCTTGCTCAGGCCGCCCCACGCCCCAAGGGAACCCCACCCTGATCAGGGACACCCTTCAGGGCAAACCAGCTGGCCCCCGCCCCTGTACCAGGCCTCTATCCTATCTAATAAAAGAGTAATATGCAGATTGATCATCACTGCAACATACAATATAGCTGCCCCCATGTGGTCAAAGATCCTGCCCCCATGTGGACACAAGATGGCCACCACAGATGGCCAGCAGGAGAGGGCAGTTGGGAGGCACCTGGCATGCAAGGGAGGGCAGTTGAGAGGGACCAGGCCTGCAAGGGAGGGCAGTTGGGGGTGATCAACCCTGCAGGGGAGGGCAGTTGGGGGTGAGCAGGCCTGCAGGGGAGGGCAGCTGGGGGCGACCAGGCTGGTAGGGGAGGGCAATTAGGCGTCAATCAGGCTGGAAGGGGAGTGGTTAGGGGTTGATCACACTGGCAGGCAGAAGTGGTTAGAGGCAATCAGGCAGGCAGGCAGGCAGGCGAGTGGTTGGGAGCCAGCAGTCCCAGATTGTGAGGGGGATATCCCCCGAGGGGTCCCAGATTAGAGAGGGTGAAGACTGGGCTGAGGGAACCCCCGCCCCCCCCCCCCCCGCCAGTGCACGAATTTCATGCACTGGGCCTCTAGTTTCTAAATGATGTGCTTGATTACAACTGTGAAGTTACACTTGTTTTTTGTTTTTTTTGTATACTAAATCCAAATATCATGCTAGATTAGAGAATTTGGCAATGTGTCCAATCATCATGATTTGGCATGGGAAATCCTGGCCATTTCCTTTATGAGGCTTTGAAATATTACTCTGTCCTGTATCATCCCAATATGCCAATGTTGTAGGTTTAATCCCTGGTCAGGGCACATACACTAATCAACAAATGAATGCATAAATAACTGGACCAAGAAGTTGATGTTTCTCTCTCTCTCTCTCATCAATAAATTAAAAGCTTTCAGATCCGCCATCTGCAGTGGAGTCACTGCCAAGATGCAGATTTTCTTGAAAACTCTCACGGGGAAGACCATCACTCTCGAGGTTGAACCCTCGGATACAATAGAAAATGTAAAGGCCAAGATCCAGGATAAGGAAGGAATTCCTCCTGATCAGCAAAGACTAATCTTTGCTGTCAAGCAACTGGAAGATGGACACACTTTGTCTGACTACAGCATTCAAAAGGAGTCCACTCTTCATCTTGTGTTGAGACTTCGTGGTGGTGCTAAGAAAAGGAAGAAGTCTTACACCACTCCCAAGAAGAATAAGCATAAGAGAAAGAAAGTTAAGCTGGCTGTCCTGAAATACTACCAAGTGAATGAGAATGGCAAAAGTAGTTGCCTTTGTTGGGAGTGCCCTTCAGATATATGTGGTGCTGGAGTTTTTATGGCCAGCCACTTTGACAGACATTATTGTGGCAAATGTTGTCCCACCTATTGTTTCAACAAATCAGAAGACAAATAATTGTATATGGGTTAATAAAAGACGTGAACTAATAAAAACAAACAAACAAACAAACAAACAAAAAGGCCTCCAGGAAATTCTAATTTGCAGACAGGGTTCAGAATCACTGGACCAGACTTTCTTAAAGACGACACTGCATTGTTTCCCCTAGGGCAGTGATGGGCAACCTTTTGAGCTTGGTGTGCCAAACTTCGCCAAAAAACTGAGCATAACTCGGGTAGTGTGTCACTTTGAGGAAAAAACATTATTTCGCAAATGTTTCATCCTCGGAGCAGCAAATGTTTCATCCTTGGCATGCAGCCGCCTCAATGGCCGCGTGTCATCAGAAATGGCTACGCGTGTCAGTGCTGACACGCGTGTCATAGGTTCGCCATCACTGCCCTAGGGAAAGGTGCTTCACAACAGTGCACTGGAAATGGCTGGCGTTGAGTCCGACTCACTCTTATTTTAGATGGGCTATTCTAGCCTCACACTAGGTAACCAAAAGCTGGATTCATTAAGAAGAGACAGCAGTGTCCAATTTCTGTATTTTATCTTTCCCATTTCATGACACCCTATTTGAATGCAGAGGTCCTTTATGACTCATTTGGAAAATATAAGAAGAAAAAAATGGCTGTAGTTATTCCTGGACTAGTACCCATAGTCAGCATTTTCTGCACAGATGCAATTTGAAAATCATCTCTATCTTCAGCTCCTAAAATTCTAAGTTCTTACTAAGTCAGTTTTAAAAGCTATTCAGCATAGGAACTTATTTATCCTCCATATGCAAAGAAGCTCTAGGTGCCAGAGAGAGACTTTCACATAGATTGTTAAATTTTAAAATTTAAAAACCGAGAACATTAGCACTTTTTCATTAGACCAGAAAGGGGCTTTGGTCTGGGCTAAAGGGCATTGGACAGGAATATCATGGCTGAATTCAGTCGTTAGATGGATCATCATTTATTCTTTCCCAAAATGTCACTTGAAATTGACAATGATATGGCTATATTTTAATGAAGTGACTGCATTTCCAGCTGGAAAGTCAAAATTACAATGTGTTAATTATCAAGGTTATCACTTTATATTTTCCTTTTATATAATTTCACAGCAGATGGCATTTACATTGGTTTCATTTGTTTGGAGGGTCTAACTAAAAGGTGTAGGTCGGCTTTCCTGGTGTATTGTATTAGGTCACTGATCACCTAGCTTGGGGGCAAGGGTGGAGGTATTTGCAGGCATTGCTTGTGAAATTTCTTGAAGCATGTAAATGACATTTCTAGGAAATCCTCCTTGAGAAGGAGAGAGGGTCAAATGTATAAGTTGACAAATGTTCACAACTAGCTGTTAACACTTGGTTGGTGAATTTGGCAGGATGCAAACATGAGAAATTCAAGTGTTTAAGGTTATCCGTAGAGACAAAGGTGGGTTTGATATGCAGGGATAGATAAAGTGTGGATCTAAGAAGGCTTAAATGCTAACACATCTGTAGTTCATCATCATCTAACTCCAAAGAATGGCAACCACGTGTTGTAGTGAATCCTTTTAGAATGCCTTCTGGCCCCACTTGCTAAAGGGGAAGAGCCGCCCAGTATCCATGTGATGCGGCTTCCCTGGCCACAGTTGCTTGGACCAGAGGAAGACACCGGGCCTAAGCTGAGTTAATCACATCCTCTCTCCTGGGTATTGGGAATAGGGATGCAGCGTCTTTGGGTTAGCTTGTCTTGGGCACTGGAGCTAGTAGGTGATGCAGAGCTGGGGCTGGACTGCCATTTTCTACCAGGGGGATTCTGAAGCAAAGAAAGCCAATCTTCAGAGAAAAAGGAGATGTTCTTGAGCCTAGAAGAGACGAAGAGAACACCTTCAGTGCCCAGCGTTCACGTTCCACGTCAGGTCCCACATCAAGACCTGGCTGTCCTGCAGCTTTGGCTCCAAAAGATACTCCTGTGTCTTTTCAATAAGCATCGCTCCCTTGGGCTTGAAGGGGTTAGTTTGGGTGTCTACTCCTTGCAAACAATGATCTCTGATTAAGATAGTGTTTTTCTCCACACACAACATCTATGAAGGACATAGGCCACATTTACTGCAGATGTTGGCCTTCTTAAAATTTTGCTTGATCTATCCACATTAGTTTTCTGGTGGGTAAACCGGCGGTTTAGTATAACAGATGTGGCAGGCTTTGTGAGCAAATGGGTCAAAAAGAATTGCTGAATGGCATGAAATCTTTGCAGCAATGGACACACGTTTTACTATGTATGTTCTAAACAAAAAGGCAAAGTCCAAACATGCAAAACCGTTTGGTTGTATTTTCTTTCTTTAACCTAATTAAGCCCTAATAATATAGCTAGACATGAAGGAGAGATGCACAGTAATTTAATGTCTTCATTATAAAAGGGCTTGAAAAGATGCTAAGATGGGTAGAATAATCAGCTCTATCAGTCCCATCAATTTTTAGCCCCCTTTTGCTTCAGTGTTAGACCCCTGGCACCAATTATGTAAATTTGCTCACACAGTGCCTGGTTACTATTGCATTGTAATTTAAATGTAGGTGTCTTATGAAGACAAAAAGACATGCATTGTCCTTTTCAAAATTTGAACTGATTCACTGATTTTGTTTCTGTCAAATTACCAGGCAGCTGGAGAAACAGCTGGGCCAGTTTCTGAATACCAACAAAAAATATCAAGTTTGAATTACAATAGGGGTTTTCATTAGAATTTTATGGTATTGTTTAATAAATACAAAACACACTTTACTGGTACTTGGCTGCTTTCCTGTTTACATTAGCAGATGTATTATGCAGATGGAATCAAATGTACTAGGAGTTGCTTGATTCACGGAGAGCAATCAGTCTGAACTTCCTTTATTTTTAAGGACTATAAAGTCAATTTTGCAGGAGGATCTTAAGCGCCCCTACCTGACCTGTCTTAGTTTCCTAGCGGCAGTATAGTTTAGTGATCCTAGAATTACTTGGGTTCAACAACTAGTTCTACTAGCTGTGTGACCTTTGGTAAATTACTTAACCTCTCTGTGCTTTAATTTTCTCATTTGTGAAGTGGGGATAATAAAAGCACCTACTTTACTGGGTAGTTGTGAGGATTAGATGAGTTGGATTATATGAAACACTTAATACAGTGCCTAGCGTATAGTATGTATCCTTAGCCGTTATTACACTCCAGAATGCAAAATATTATATTTTCTTAAAGTTTCAGCCAATGGAACTAATTATTCTAATTAGTGCAATATCATTTTAAACCCAGTTAGGGACTCAAAAGTAGGAAAATAGGTATATGTAAGGAGGAGTGTAGGAAGCGGTTATAGGGTTAAGCCTCGGACTGACCTGCTGGCAAAGTCGAAAACAAGTCCCAGCTTGGAGGGCTCAGTCCTCTAAGCATAATTAAGCTTGATCTTGTGACTGCTCCCTAGATCTTTCCTGGGTAGCTAGTGGGCTGTGGGAGGGGCAGCAAGTGCTGCCAAAACAAGTGAAACTTACAACAACATTGTAGATTACCTTGTTTGTCCCTGACTATAAACAAAACCTCAACTTTGCAGTCTGGATCTGTTCTGTGGCCTCAATCAGGCACAGAAGATCCACCTAGACCCAGCTTTTTCTCTTTGTCTATCATTTCTCCATCCTTCACCACCTCCCTCAGGCTCGCCGAACCCTTGGCTGTGCTGGCGCGGCACAGAGGGATATTGTGGGGATTCAGAGCTACTTACTCCAAAATGTGCTTCTATAGTATTCAGATTGTTTTGAGCTAAAGGCAACTTTAGCTTCAGGCTCAAGAGAAACTTGTGTTCCTCCCTTTAACTACCTAGTCCTAGAAGAACTTGAATTAGAGCCTTGCCTATCTTACTGATAATCTTTTTGACCCACCTGTAGGACGGGACAAACTTTTATTTACTAAATATCTGCTCTTCTTATCATTCCCCCTTTGAAGCCTCCAAGGTGTGTTACCTCCTTTCCAGCTCAGGATGTCTTATATATCCCTATCCCTCTTTCTATCTCTGAACTTCTTATGCATGTAGGGTCTCTGACTCTCACGTATGCGGGATTCCCATACCTGTGTATGTATTAAGTTTGGTCATTTTCTGTCGTTAATCTGTCTCATGTCTATTTGATTATTAGACCAGCCAGAAGGACCTTAAAGGGTAGAGGAAAGTTTGTTCCTCCCCCCAGTATAGAGTCATACATGTGCAAGCTGCCTTGAACTCAAAAGTTCAGACTTCCTATTTCCTTATGAGAATCACATTCTTCCTAGTAGGTTGGCTGGATGACTGTCTTATCTTAGAACAGGGCCAGCATGTTCTGATTAACTGTAAGTGGACAAGGTCAAGACAGGTACAAGGTGGACCCAGCTGTAGGTCCTGGGAAGAAATCCTGCCTCACTGGCGCACATCAGATGGGTGTGGAAATAGAAAGAGGAAGGGAGCCTCGGGAAGTGGTTGACACGAAGGAGGAATAACTAGGAGTTAGAGACTTTTCCTAAGGTAGACAGCACAGTCCTGGGTAATTTAGGAGAGGGAATATTCAGAAATCTGGACTGACAGGCTGCTGTTTGATTCAGGCTATTTGTAGATAGCAGCATCCGGAATGGGGGACTAGTAAGAACACATTAGCCCCTTTCTCAGAGGAACTGACTTTTTAGTGTATCAAGTCAAGGGAGTCAACTGAAGGAACCAGAAAGGAACTCAGACACCAAAAGTGGGGCCAGATCTCAGAAACTGGAGGTAGTTCTGTGTCAGAATTGCAGCATGAGATCAGAACCATATCAGCGATGGCGCATTATACTGGATGTTGGGATACAGACTGCTCCGGATGCTTATAGGGTTGGGTGGAAACTTTTGGTCCAATGGATCCACCTGCATGGATAAGAAGGAGAAAAAAAAAAAAAGCTGGAAAGAGGAGGGAGAAAGAACACCAGGATGTGCATGAGGGAGTGAGGCAGTCCTTTAGGCAGTTTCTTTTGTCTTCTAAACTTTTGAGAGGGTAAACTTGAAACACACGCAGACAGGGCAGGGGTCCAGAGGAAAACAAAGGCAGGTGGAACATAGGCAGGGGCAGACACGGCAGTTTGAGCAAGACTAATCACAGGAACCAACCAAGCAGAAATAATAAAATGCTTCTGGACTCAAAGGGGCGAGGTTGGGGGGGCGGGGCATGGGAAAACAAGGGAGGGCCTGCAACAATAAAGTGAACTGGCACACAGAAACAGAAAATTCAACATAGGAACAGAGAAAGAACATAGAAACGGGGAAAGTTCAGGTCCGTTGCTGGGCAAGAACAATTGAGGGAATCAATCAGGTGACAACACAGGTAGACATAGAGCAGACTTGTAGAGAATATATACCCCTGGACTACAAGCCTTTAAGGGGCAGCCCATTATTGGGGCCCCCTCCCCATGAGGGGAGTCTGAATCTGCTTGTAATAAAATTTCCAGTTTTGCTTAAATCTCCTGGTCCACGGAGATCATTCTTCGGTGTCGGCATCGGCATCGGGAGACACGACCCCGGGGAAAACATCTTGGCTCACCGTTCCGGTTATCACATTGAGTCACAGAAAGCATCATTAAACTCTGGGCCTTCTCTCAAGGAAGGAAAGACAACATCTCTGAGTAATGGGTAGAAGAGAAAATAAAAAAGATCTATATGCCATACAGAAACCCTAGGTTTTTTCTGGAAATAAACTCGAAGAGATTGGGAGTTTCCCCTTTCTCAAGTCCTTAAAAAGCCTGCTTCTGTCGGCCAGTGTGACTCAATGGTTGAGCATCGACCCATGAACCTGGAGATCATGGTTTGATTCTCGGTCAAGGCACATGTCCAGGTTGTGGGCTCAGTCCCCAGTACGTGGCGTGCAGGAGGCAGCCGATCAGTGATTCTCTCTCATCATTGATATTTCTATCCCACTCTCCCTCTACCTTCCTTTCTCTAAAAACAAAACAAAAACAAAAACAAAACAACAACAACAAACAAACAAAAAACCCAAAACAGTCAATTAACCAAACAAAAAACCCCTGCTTCCTATCATGCAAGAAAGAACTAGGCTTACTTAGCATGACATAAAAATCTAATCTGAAAAATCATGTTTTGTGATTATCAGATTAGGGAGGCAGAAAGGCTTTTGAAATCAGAATTGCACCAGTTGCAGAGGAAAATGATCTTCTATGAGAGTTGGACGCTGGTCAAATATCTTTGTGGTTGCTCTTGGATTAATAAGCTTCTATACCTATCATCAGTCATAACAACTTCTTGTTGAAGAAAAAAAAAACTCCTTTCATATCAACAATCTTAACCTGTTGTCTAACTTATGTAAGTAGATAAGCTGAATACATGGGAATCAGAGACTTCTTGTAAAGGGAGTTTGGCATTTAATTAGCATTTGTTGAATGAATGAGATACTCGGTATGCATTAAAAGATGATGATGTAAGAAAAAAAGATGATGACAATGACAATGGTTAGAAATGAAGGAGAAGAAAAGGGAAAAGGATAAAGGCAGTAAACAGCTGTAGTTCTAAGGCAATTGGCTTACCAATTACCGCTGCTGAAGCAACCATAATGCACAATTTTCAATGATTCAGAGGCTGGTTCTCCAGTGTCGTCTTAGATTTTTCCTTCAGATTTTTCCTTCTACTGATTGCCTTTTAGCCATGCACTTACTGTTGATTAATTCATAGAGAAGATGAGGGCATGAAAGATCAATATTAGTTAAACTTTTCCAGTGTTTTCTTTCTGCAAGGGCTTACCTCATTTTATTCTTATAGCAACTCTATGAAAGAGAGACTATTATTATCTCTGTTTTGCAAATGCCAAGCCAAGGTTTAGCAATATCCCCAAGGTCACACAGCTAGTACAGAGTAGAGCAAGAATTTCAACCAGGGGTTGCTGGAACCTAGAGCCTGTGTTCTTACTTATTATGTTCTTCTGCTTCTAAGCTACTCAGGCTACTAACTTATTTCCAGTCACTGTAAATGTTCCTAGTGCTTTATTTTTGACAAATGCTTCCAAACTTCCTCGTCTTATTTTTCATTTCTTCTTCTCCTCCTCCTTTGATGTATAAAAGTGTGCTGCATTGGTTTACTATAATAAATTTTTTTTATTATCTGAAGTTTTACATATGTCTTCTTTTTCCCTGATTGACAGCCCCCCCCCCCCCAAGCCTTCACAGCCCCAGTGTCTGTGTCCATTGGTTATGCTAATATGCATGCATACAAGTCCTTTGGTTGCTCTCTAACCCACCCACCTCCCCTGACATTTGTCTCTGGATCTATTTTTGTTCATCAACTTATGTTCATTATATCCCACATATGAGTGAGAACATGTGATATTTATCTTTCTCCAACTGGCTTATTTTGCTTAGCACAGTGGTCGGCAAACCACGGCTCTCGAGCCAAATGCGGCTCTTTGGCCCTTGAGTGTGGCTCTTCCACAAAATACCACGTGCAGGCGCGCACGTACAGTGCGATTGAAACTTCGTGGCCCATGCGCAGAAGTCGGTTTTCCGCCTGGGCGAGTCTATTTTAAGAAGTGGCGTTAGAACACTCAAGGGGCCAAAGAGCCTCATGTGGCTCGTGAGCCACAGTTTGCCGACCACTGGCTTAGCATAATGCTCTCCAGGTCCATCCATGCTATTGCAAATGGTAAGAGTTCTTTCTTTTTTATAGCATCATAGTATTCCACTGTGTAGATGTACCACAGGTTTTTAATCCATTCGTCTGCTGATGGGCACTTAGGCTGTTTCCAAATCTTAGCTGTTGTAAATTGTGCTGCTATGAACATAGGGGTGCATATATCCTTTCTGATTAATGTTTCTGATTTCTTGGGATATATTTCTAAAAGTGGGATTACTGGGTCAAATGTGAGTTCCATTTTCAGTTCTTTGAGGAAACTCCATACTGTTCTCCACAGTGGCTGCACCAGTCTGCATTCCCACCAGCAGTGCACGAGGGTTCCTTTTTCTCCACATCCTCGCCAGCACTTATCGTTTGTTGATTTGTTGATGACAGCCATTCTGACAGGTGTGAGATGGTATCTCATTGTTGTTTTGATTTGCATCTCTTGGATGATTAGTGACTTTGAGCATGTTTTCATATGTCTCTGGGCTTTCTGTATGTCTTCTTTGGAAAAGTGTCTATTTAGATCCTTTGTCCATTTTTTGATTGGATCATTTATCTTCCTTTTGTTAAGTTGTATGAGTTCTCTATTTTGGAGATTAAACGCTTATCTGAAATATCATTGGCAAATATGTTCTCCCATGCAGTGGGCTTTCTTGTTGTTTTGTTGATGGTTTCTTCTGCTGTGCAGAAGCTTCTTATTTTGATGTAGTCCCATTTGTTTATTTTCTCCTTAGTCTCCATTTCCTTTTTGTATCTTTTGAGTTCTTAAGCCTCAAGCTGCCCCTGTGCTGCAATGTTTAAGATTAGTGTTTATTTTTTATCAAAGTGAAACACACACATAGTTTAGGAGTCAAATAGTTCTCTATAAGGCCTAACACAGAAAACAGGGATTCCCTAGGCCCCAGTCTAAGATGATACATGAACTGGAGAACCAGCCTCTGAGTCATTAAAAACTGTGCATTATGGTTGCTTCAGTCAAATAGTTCTCTGTAAGGCCTATTACAGAAAACAGTGAGTCCCTAAGCTTATGTTGCTACTTCTTGATAAAAAGAAAATAGTTGAAAGATGTATTTTTTCAACTACCTCAACCACCAGCCTACCCCAATCACACACTTACAAACTTTTTTCTATTCATTCTTCAATATAGTTATATCATAATGTGGTTACATTAAGTCAATATTTATATTTTTATGATTTTGTAAATATTTACATATTATGATTACCCTTCCATTCCATTTTTTCCCTAAAGTTAATACTTTGTTTTTATTTTTCACTTACTTTGTTTTAATATAATTATCGGTAACTCATAACCAAACTCTCCCCAAAAGGTGCATTTCTTTGCAATATAGTCAAACACATTAGGTAATCTGTCAATTTCATTTTCTTTTACATATATATTTAATTAAATCTTTATTGTTGAAAGTATTACATATGTTCCCTTTTTTCCCCCCATTGGCCCCCTCCAGCCTGCCCCTGCCCCTCCCCTTCCCAGGCCTTCACCACCCTATTGTCTGTGCCCATGGGTTATGCATATATGCATACAAGGTCTTTGGTTGATTACCTCCCACCCACCGGTCCTCTTTCACCTTCCCTCTGAGATTCCACACTGTGTTCCATGCTTCCATATCTCTGGACCCACTTCGTTCATCAGTTTATTTTGTTAATTAGATTCCACATATGAATGAGATCATGTGATACTTGTCTTTCTCTGACTGACTACTTCACTTATCATGATCAATTTCATTTTTTTTTTAAACATTTGAGCCCTAGCCGGTTTGGCTCAGTGGATAGAGCATCGGCCTGCGGACTCAAGGGTCCCAGGTTCGATTCCGGTCAAGGGCACATGCCTGGGTTGCAGGCTCGGTCCAACGTGCAGGAGGCAGCCAATCAATGATTCCCTCTCATCATTGATGTTTCTATCTCTCTCTTCCTCTCCTTTCCTCTCTGAAATCAATAAAACTATATATTAAAAAAAAATTTGAGAGCCTTCTGGTTTTCTTCATTCTGACTTTGATTCTTCTCAGACTTGCTTCACAGCTGTCATCCTGGGATTAAACTTCACCATTATTCTCTTTTTTGTGTTAAGTTCCATTTCCAAGACCCTACATATATTAGTCAGCTTTTGATTCTCTCTCTCTCTCTTTCAGTAGTGACTCCAAAATTTCAGTGGCTCACAATAAAAATGATTTATTTCTCACTGTCATTAGATATACTTTCTGAGTTCGCTACAACTCTGCTCCACGTTGTAAGGACCCAGGACCCAGGAACAATCTTCACCTGGACCATACCAATTTCCAATCTTTTGGGAAAGAAAAGAGCAATGATACCCATCATTTCCACTTATTTCATTGTTCAAAGCAAATCAATGGCCAAGCTTGATGTCAGTGGATGAGAAGGAAAATTCTAGTCTTGATAGAGAGGGCAGGAAATATTTTCAACACATAACACAATCTGCCATGTATTCCTATTTCTTGGTTTGCTCTTACAGTTTTGGAGAGCTCATCCTTCAATAGCTTCCTGAGGAGAAGTGCATACAAGTTAAATTATTAAAAGATCTTGCATGTTTAAAATGTCTTTTCCTAATTGACAGCTTATTTGGATATAGAATTCTAGATTGGAAATAATTTTCCTCAGAATTTATGGGTATTTCCCTACTTCTTGATTCCAGTGTTAATGTTGAGAAGTCCAATGTAATACTAAAATATAACTTTTCACCATTCTGGAAACTTATTTTTGTTCCTCATGTTCTGAAATTTGACAGTTGTGTGTCATGGCGTGGATTTGTTGCTTTCCATTTTGCTGGACACTTGGTAGGCCCTCTAAATTTGGGAATTCATGTCCTTCAGTATAGAAATTTTTCTTGAATTATGCTTTTGATAATTTCCTGCCCTCTACCTACCCCCCCATATTTCTATTCAGTTTTATGTTTCATTTATTCTGTTTTATTTTACATTTATAAAGTTTTCTTCTTTAATTCTCTGAGTATGTTTGCTTCCCCTAAATCACATTTCTTATTTAAGGGATGCCCTCTCTTCTCCTATCTCTGTTAAGATATTTACTAATAATTTGCTTTTTGAAAATTTTCTTTTTTTCTGCTTAGGTCTTTCATCCTCCAAGTTGCCTGTTTTGTTTTGTCCTTTTGGTTTTATGTGAGAAGTATTAAATTTCTCAAATTTCTGGTAAACTCCTCCCCCCACACCCAGGTTCAGAAACTGTTTTGCTCTTTTCAGAGAATTATTCTCGTCTTCTGATGGGGTTGAGATATCTCTTAGCTGCACAGAGTTGGGGAGGGAAACTCCCTCCCCTTTTTTTTTTTTTTACAAGTTAGGGAAAGTCCCTGTAATTAAGAAGCTTTAAAAAAATTTTTTTAAATTGTTTTTAAAAATATTTTTTTGTCTAAGCCAGTTTGGCTCAGTGGATAGAGCATTAGCCTGTGGACTGAAGGGTCCTGGGTTCAATTCCGGTCAAGGGCGCATGCCCAGATTGCGGGCTCGATCCCCAGTGTGGGGTGTGCAGGAGGCAGCCGATCAATGATTCTCTTTCATCATTAATGTTCCTATCTCCCTCTCCCTTCCTCTCTGAAATCAATAAAAATATATTGATGAGAGTACACTGGGGATCAAGCCCGCAATCCAGGTATGTGCCCTGACTAGGAATCGAACTATGACCTCCTGGCTCATAGGTCGAGGCTCAACCACTGGGCCATGTCAGCCAGGCAGGAAACTGTTTTTTAAATGGACTTTCAAACAATCCTCCTGCTTTAGTTCTGTGTCCATTTGCAAAAACAACTGATGTATAGATGTCTAAATATTTTGTGGGTTCTATGTGCAAATCAAATTGCTTTTCAGCTTTCCCCTTTGCTGGGTTTGAATTCAACTTTCTTGGGCCTATTCAGTCAATTATTACTCATCTGTATGCTTTCTGAATTCTAAAATGTCATTGCTGCATTAACTGTCTATTCACATTGATTTTGTAGGTTGATGCTTTAAAAAAAAATCACTTTACTGTTGTTTTAGTAGATTTGGAGCAAGAGCAAAGGTAAAGGCATGTGTTCAACCTGTCATTTCAAAGCAAAAATCACATGATTCTCAGAACTACCAGGGAAGACATTTTTATCCCCATTTTACAAATGAGAAATTGAGTTCATATGACTTGCCAAGATTATATAGCATATAATGTTGGATCTGGGGCTTGTATTCAAGTCTTCTGACTCCAAGTTCAATGCTCTTTTCACTAAATTCCTAAAAAAAGAAGGCTTTATAATGCAGTTCTTTAAAACAGTGTTTGGCATCAAAGACTTGGATATGAGTCCTGGTTTTGCCTCTTGATAGCTGAAAGTTACTCATCTATAAAATGGGGATGGTAGCAATAGCACAACTTGACATAGCATCAGGTAATATAGGTAAAGTATCCAGCAGAGTCTCTGGCATACAGTGAGTGCTCCCTTATTTCTATATTAGAAAAATTGAAATGATAAGATATAATAATGATTTTTAGTTTTAATTAACTGAACTATGTCCAGGGAAACTTCGGTAAATTCATTCTGCAGACATTTACTGAATAATTAGCATGTGCACAGTGGAGTGTTTATTCTTCTGTTCTCTTCTGTTTGAACCTCTTTCTGAAAATATCATTGGTTAGCAACTACTTCCAACCTTGTTGAGCTTAGATGACAAACTTCTGAGTAAGGACAGAAGAAGTAGACATAGATTTTCTAACCACTGATGTCTAATGAACAACAGCAACAAAAATGCATTAATAAGGCCCCAAACTCACTAGATAAAGGATGAAACCTTACTCATAAATGTTTTATTATTTTTTTTTAGCATGGTCAATAAAATAAACAATATTCTGGTGTAGTGAGGTGTGGCTCCTCACCCTGCCCCCTACTCCTCAGAAGCCATGGAGAGGAAAAGAGGGTGGGGGTGAGGGGGAGTTGACAGCATTCTGAGATTTCTCCCTCATTCCTTCACTAGCATGGGAAGAAGAATTCTGAGGGTATATAGTAGATTAAGCAACCACTGGGAGGGTGGAAGGGGGGAATCCAAGAAAACTGCATATTACCACTTCAAGCCTGCAGCAGAGACAATAAGGCCTCCAGAGCTTTCCATTTTCCAGGTAACCAGGCTGAGCAGAAGAACTGATACAAATTACACAAGAGTGTAATGTACTCCTGGCTGTGAGACTACGGCTGAGGCATCCACATAACTGAAATCTCACAAGAGAGCAGCACTCTTAGGATCAACACTCAGCCCCCACTTCTCTCCTTCCTTCCCTTTATCCTACATTCTCATGTTAGAGGAAAATGGTTAGGCAACAACTCCAAACTCTGAACCTGGGGGAAGAAAAACTGGTACATATTAGAGGAAACTGGAAATCTGAAAGGTCTGTCCATGCTAAGCATGAACTAGATAAAATGGAATGACATGACTACCATTTGAGCATGGCAGAAACAAAGAAGAGTTTTGAAAGACTGGTGAAGAATCCAGTTTCGACAAAAACAACTGTTCAAGAAAACCAGAGATGGACAGAGTTCAGGTAGTTAAAAACAGATTTTATTCAGGAAAACGATTGCAATAGGGGGAAAGAGACCTTAGTATATAGAACGGGGTTCAATTCTGAATACAACAAAGAAAATTGGGAATTTATAGCCAAGAAACATGATGGGGTGAAGAAGTATGTGTCACTGCATGAAAAATTATGAAGAAAATCACCTATAGGGGAAAATTTTTGACTCAGATTAGACTTCCCCATAGCAAATATTGGGAAAAAGGCGACGGAGCCATGGTCACAAAATTCTGAGGGAAAGAAAGTGAACAGTGTGAGCCATAAGTACTATTTATATTCAAAAATTTATTCAAGCCAAAACCGGTTTGGCTCAGTGGATAGAGCCTCGGCCTGCGGACTGAAAGGTCCCAGGTTCGATTCCGGTCAAGGGCATGTACCTTGGTTGCGGGCACATCTCCAGTGGGGGGTGTGCAGGAGGCAGCTGATCGATGTTTCTCTCTCATCGATGTTTCTAACTCTCTATCCCTCTCCCTTCCTCTCTGTAAAAAATCAATAAAATGTAAAAAAAAAATTTATTCAAGTATAAAGGCAGACATAAAAGAACTCAGGGACTCTCTCCCTCTCCCTTTCTCTCTGAAATCAATTACACACACACACACACACACACACACACACACACACACACACACACGGGACCTGGTGCACAAAATTTGTGCACTGGGGGTAGGAGGGGGTCCCTCAGCCCAGCCTGTGCCCTCTTGCAGTCCAGGACCCCTCAGGGGATGTCCGCCTTCCAGCTTAGGCCCGCTCCCCAAGGAGCGGGCCTAAGCTGGAAGGCGGACATCCCTCTCACAGTCCAGGACCCCTCTCTCCTTACCGCCTGCCTGCTTGCTGCTCCCTACCACTCGGCTTGCTGCTCCCTACTGCTTGGCTTGCTGCTCCTTAGTGCTGCCTCGGGGGCTCCTGGCACCAACGCTGCACTCGCCAGCCGTGAGCCCGGTTTCTGGCTGAGTGGTGCTCCCCCTGTGGGAGTGCACTGACCACCAGAGGGCAGCTCCTGCATTGAGCGTCTGCCCTCTGGTGGTCAGTTCATAGCGACCAGTCATTCCACCATTCAGTTGATTTGCATATTAGGGTTTTATTATATATGATGATACACACACACACACACACACACACACACACACCCCTCAGGGAATGTGGCCATTTTCCATTCTTGAACAAACTACTTAGCAAAAAAAAACTTACCTTCCAGGATGTGAATAAAAAACAAATAAATACCCCCCGTACCCCCCCCCCCCTGCAAGGAATGATGATACTAGGATAAAAGGACTGGTGGTAAGCACTGAACCCAGTTGAATACAGAAGTGAGACTAAGCAAATGAAGGAAATATGTTTGCCTAAAGCTGTAAATACTATAAACCCTGACAAAACAGAAACAATATAAGCCACAAAAATTGAGAGTTGGGGTACAGAGGATAGGAGGAAGTATAATGATGTTAATTGTTTCATTTTGCAGAGCAAGTAGTTAATTGACACTCTTAATCCAGAAATATGAGGGGGGGAAAAGAACTATGGGCTGTTCTGATTTCCTCTTGCTTATGTATATATTTTTGCCTATGTTCTTTGGCCTATTTCTCATATCTTTGCTGCCTTTCCCCTTTATATCTTTTTTTAAAACCAATGTGCATTGAATATTAATGTATATAAACTGAATACTTAATAAGTGTTATTGAAGTAATTTTGCAGATTGCATGGGACTGTAAATTCTATGAGGACTGGGAATATGATTTTATTCATCTTTGAATTCTCTCAGCACCTGGCACAGGGACTTGCACATAGTAGACTGTCAATAATTTTTTTGAATAAATGAATTAATTTGCTTTGTTTTGTATACATTTTGTTCCTAGAACAATGGTTGAAGATTAGCTGGAAATATAAAGAAAGTGAACCATAATTGGAGAATATAATAAGGCTTGTCAATGACATCTGAGAGACCTATTATAAATGCTTCTGATGCCTACTTAAAGACACTGTACTGTTTTCAAAATGCATTTTTACTCCAGTAAATAATCTCATCTTGATCTAATTTAATCATTCACATTGCTATGAAAATGATTATTTCCAAATGCAGGTCTGATACAGTCACTTCTCTGCTTTAAGAAGTCCAATCCCCCCACCTCCCCATTGATATAACAGAGTCCATATTCTTAAGCATGGCATTGAAGGTCCTATATGATCTGGCCTCAGTTCATTTCTTCTCAGCCAATGCATCCCACATGTTATATCCATCCAGGGTTACCTGCAATTTCTGAAACATGCTATAGACATTTGTGCTTCTATGTTTTTCTTATTCTGTTTCCTCTACTTAAAATGTCACTCCTCAAAAAAAAAAAAGTCACTCATCTTATATCCTTCCCTTGCTGTTTGCACCGATCATGATACTACTCTATTTCTGAGGGCCCAACTCAAATGCTTTTTCTGCAAGGCTTCGCTGTCTCCCATGCTTAAGTAATGATACGATTTGTGCTTCAGTAGTACTTTGCTCATGTTTCATGTGTTGTATTATAGCTAATTCTACACACATCTAACATGCTCTCCTAGATTGTTAACTTTTTGGGTTTGTAGATTTCCTTTTCCCATATTCTTTGGGCTATGTCTTATGTATTCTGGAAAGCTGTCACAGAGTATGGGCCTAACACATAGTAAATGCTCAATAAATGTTTGTAGTTTGCACTTATATTTCCATATAAAAATACTTCTCAATGTAACAGGGGCTAAACTGAAAATCCTAAAGGTTGATAGATGGTAGAAAAGCTGTCTCTTACACTGTAGGTATTTTTATGTCCTGGTAAGAGAAAAGACAAACATTTCTTCAGAGGCAGATTGCTTTGGGAAAACTATGTGAATTATTTACTCATATTAAACAATACATACATGTACTACTCTTGGAAAAGTATAACGTAACCATTAACCTTAATGTAGATACTTTAGTCTGAGAAGCAGAGTGTTCCATTTGGATAGGCAAATCTTTGTGTGTGGAACATAAGCATTGCTTCTGCAGACATCGACGCAGAAGAGAACAGAACGGTTTCTGCTCTCTGTAGATTTACACCAAATCTATAAGGTGTGTGTGTGTGTGTGTGTGTGAATATATTGTTGTTTCTGTGAAGATGTGCATGTCCTTGTTTGAGTTCTTGCTCTTAGGAGAACAGAAGCTGGGATATAAAAGATGCAAGAAAGCAAAGACTGTCATGATCCTTGCTGCTTATCAGAGAAATAGTTATGCAAAGGGACTGGACTGATTTGGTGAGGTTCTACTTGGACCTCCATGTTAAGATTGAACATCTTTGTGATAAATGTGCCTATGTTGGACTGTTATGTTCTAAGGTGATAGTCCAGTTGGGTCAGAGGTCAAGGTCACACTCCTGGAGATGGAGGGTGGGTGTCCTCTAAAGGGGTAGATATTCTCATGGTCAGTCTTCCTAGAGACAGGCAGCACCTGGGACGGAAAATAGGGCTTTGAAAGTGGACTTTAAACTGGGCAAGGAGAGTTGTTTTCTGCTCAGTTTCACAGTGGTTGGACCTGGATGCCCAAGACATGGTCAGCGGAACTCTTGATGGAAGGGGAGCTATCTTTAGCCATATGGACTCAGGCTAAAAGTCAACACTAAGGCAGGCCTGTGTGTAGTCCATAAGTGCTTTGAGAGTAGCCATACGACACCTGCAGAGTACTCTGGATTATTTTTCCTTTCTAATAGTGTTATATAAAATAGTGATCTTAACTGTGCTTGGAGGGGAAGGGACTTTTTGTGTGATGTCTGGTGGAGAGGGCAGTGCCCTTCTTGCTGAATCTCAAGGCAATGCTGGAGGTTGCACTGGCTGGAGAGACCTCAGTGTCCTAGAACATCATGGTATGGGACATCTGAAGCAGAGGCAGGGGTAGTTCAGTTATTTCAGGCATATGTGGGTAACAGTACCTCCCCTGGGGACTCCTCCATCTAGAGAAGTGAGGGAAACTCTAAAGGGAGCTCACATCCTGATAATTTGGAAGATAGAAGCTCAGAGCCATTGTACTTGGGACTTTTATTTTAAATATGACCTCCTTTATACTAAAAAACTCATTAAAGCTATGACACTGATTTTCAAGGGTACATGAGGCCTTTTATTGAACAAAACCTTTCTATCCTGGGCAATCCACGCAATAGACTTGAGAAAAACAAAGGTAAACAAAGTATTTATCAGTTTGATTTTATATGAGCTCTTTCTTTTTAGTTCCCCTTAGACTTCTGCCTTTAGTTAGTTCCCTTTGAGTCTTTTTAAAAAATAAATATTTATTGTTCAGATTATTACAATTGTTCCTCTTTTTTCCCCCCATAGCTCCTCTCCACCCGGTTCCCACCCGACCCTCTGCCCTTACCCCCACAATGTCCTCATCCATAGGTGTACGATTTTTGTCCAGTCTCTTCCCGCACCCCACACACCCCTTTCCCCCCGAGAATTGTCAGTCCACTCCCATTCTATGCCCCTGATTCTATTATATTCACCAGTTTATTCTGTTCATCAGATTTTTTATTCACTTGATTTTTAGATTCACTTGTTGATAGATATGTATTTGTTGTTCACAATTTTTATCTTTACCTTTTTCTTCTTCTTCCTCTTCTTAAAGAATACCCTTCAGCATTTCATATAATACTGGTTTTGCGGTGATGAACTCCTTTAGCTTTTTCTTGTCTGTGAAGCTCTTTATCTGACCTTCAATTTTGAATGATAGCTTTGCTGGGTAGAGTAATCTTGGTTGTAGGTTCTTGCTATTCATCACTTTGAATATTTCTTGCCACTCCCGTCTGGCCTGCATAGTTTCTGTTGAGAAATCAGCTGACAGTCATATGGGTACTCCCTTGTAGATAACTAACTGGTTTTCTCTTGCTGCTTTTAATATTCTCTCTTTGTCTTTTGCTCTTGGCATTTTAATTATGATGTGTCTTGGTTTGGTCCTCTTTGGATTCCTTTTGTTTGGGGTTCTCTGCGCTTCCTGGACTTTTAAGTCTATGTCTTTCACCAGGTAGGGGAAGTTTTCTGTCATTATTTCTTCAAATAGGTTTTCAATATCTTGATCTCTCTCTTCTTCTGGCACCCCCATAATTCGGATGTTGGTACACTTGAAGTTGTCCCAGAGGCTCCTTACTATCTCATATTTTTGGATTCTTTTTTCTTTTTCTCTTCTGATTGGGTGTTTTTTGCTTCCTCGTATTTCAAATCTTTGACTTAATTCTTGGGATCCTCTAGTCTGCTGTTGGATCTCTGTATATTATTTTTTATTTCAGTCAGTGTATGCTTAATTTCTAGTTGGTCTTTTTTCATATCCTCGAGGGTTTCACTAAATTTATCAGCCTTTTCTAGAAAATTCTTGAAAAACCTTATAACTGTGGTTTTGAACTCTATATCCAGTAGCTTGCTTTCCTCCATTTCTTTCATTTGTGACCTGTTTCTTTGTCTCTGCATTTTGGCTGCTTCCCTGAGTTGATAGAGTGGCTTTGTGTGCTAGGTGTCCTGTAGGGCCCAGTGGCTCAGCCTCCCCAATTACCTGAGGTGAACACTCTTGGTGCACCCCTTTGTGGGCTGTGTGCACAGTCTTGTTGTAGTTAAGCCTTGATTGTTGTTGGTATCACTGGGAGGAATTGACTGCCCCCTGAGTGTGTCCCTTATGGATTTGAGGAGTTGTAATCTGGATGGTCCTACTCTGACCCCTGGGTACACTGGCTCTTGGATCTCCAAGGTGGTGCTAATTTAGCCTCTGCCTGAGGCCACCCAGCAGGAGCTATGGAGAGATCTGCAGATTCCTCTTCTTTGTTTGGGTTTTGGAGGTGTCCAGATGAGGCCCAGCTGTGAAGCAATGCAAGCTGCTGTGGGGCCATGGGCCTTCTTTTGGATGTTCTGGGTCTCACTGACTCAGTTGCAGTTTGTTAGGTAAGTTTAGATTTCAAAGGACCCCGCCATTCATATGCAAAAGCCTCTGCACACAGTTTGGATGGGGCGGAGTCTCAGGGCATAGCAAACAGCAATGGCTTCCCCTCAGCCCTGCCTGGTTCTCAATGTCCCTCGGTAATTGCTGCAAGCATCTCTGAGAGAAAGCCGCCCTTGAGTTCTGCCCGCTGCTAGACAGTCCAGTTTCTCCCCGAATGAGTCTGGGTCCCCAGAGTCTCACCCGGAACTGGAGTTCAGAGCAGTTGGGAGCTTTTGTCTCCCTCCCGCTTAAAAAAGACAGTTGTGTACTCAGTTGCCAGCCCTCTCCGCGCGCGCCTCTGTACCTCTGCCTTTACTTCCACAGCTCCTATGAGTCTCAGTGTGCTTTTCTCTTTCCTTCTAGTTGTAGAATTTCCACTCAGCTAGCCTTCCTGTGGTTCTGGATGATGTCCGTTTTGTCTTTTAGTTGTAGTTTTGAAGTTGCTGTGCGAGGCAGCAAATTCAGGTGTTTACCTATGCCACCATCTTGGTTTCTCTCTCCCTTTGAGTCTTATAGAGAAATATATCTAACCAGAAACTGATTGATTATTGCTTTTCTCCCATTATTTGTCCATCCTCTGTCTCCTTTATGAAATGTTCTGTATCAGAGAGTAAGGGAGAGTTTGAAGCTTTTTATGGATATTAGGTATAAGCATGGATGAGTATCTAGCTGGTTTTTCAATAAGGTGAGCATCTAAACTAACATGATTTTCTTAGGCTGAACAGGAATGTTTCTTTTAAAAATATTTTTATTGATTTCAGAGAGGAAGGGAGAGACAGAGAGAGATAGAAACATCAATGATGAGAATCATTGATCGGTGGCCTCCGCCCCTTACTGGGGATCGAGCCCGCAACCTGGGCATGTGCCCTTGAGTGGAATCAAACCTGGGACCCTTCAGTCCACAGGCTGATGCTCTACCCACTGAGCCAAACCAACTAGGGCAGGGATGTTTCCTAAAGCACTGGCATAGCAGCCACAATCTAATCGATGTTGAATGCATCTATGGTCATACTTTGGAAAAACGTTGCATTCAGTTCCTTAGAGCTTTTCTGGACTCATGGTGCTTTGTGTTTTTATTCTAACAGCTGCTTATTTGCATAAACTGTTAAAGACACTTCCCTACTATCACTGGGATATTTATCCCTCTAGCTTCTGGGATATTTTTTCTTGCTCTTATAGATTCTATCACAAATATCATCTGTAACATCTTTTCTTTCAACAAAAGTTCTGCCTAGCTGAAATCTCATTATCTTCTCTCAACTACACAACAAAACTGAGCTTTATACCATATTACCTTGGCATATCAATAATTTCATTCATCTCCAGGACTTTCCTGAATCTCTCTTAGTTTCTTTTCAGATCTTTCCCTGGGATTTAGATACTGTAATTATCAATTCCATTTACTTTATTTAACAAACAAATATTGGGTACCTATTATGTTGCAGGCATCAGGTTACCTGTTCGAGCTACAGAGTAGAGGAGCTCACACTTGGTTTTATGGCTAGAAACTTGATTCAGTGGTTCTTAGCTAACACCTCCAGGACTGTACTGAAAAGAGGAACCCCCTCCTATGCCTATTAAATGCTACAGGGAGAATGCAACTAATTAGGAAAGCAATCCAGGTTACTGAGGTGATAAAAAAAAAGGGAGGGTGGGGGGAGAGAGTTCAAAGCAAATAAATTGGAAGAAATACTAAATCCAAAGACCCTAGGGAAGAAGCATACTTTAAAGGTTGGATTTTTTTTTTTTAGGACAATATAAGATTTCATTTTGTTATGTGTGTAAATAAAAAAGAACAATTTAAATGAAAATAATAGGAAACTGCATATTTCATTGTTTTAAATTAACATTTATCACAGCATTAATGTTCTGTGTTGGTATGATTCTTTTATAGCATTTCCTTCCAACAAAAAATGTTGAGGGGGAGTATTATCTCTTAGTGAAGTTTTCGTAAGTAACATGAGGTTTTTAGATGTGGGGTCACCGAGGGCAGGAGACAATTTTTTCTTTGCGTTTTGTTGAAGAAGTTTGAAGACGTAATTCTGGTTCTAAAGGTGCAAGGAACTGACTGAGCCATCGCTCCCCCTGCTCCATACTGGCTGAAGGAGGACATCCCAGTCTCCTTTTGTTTTCTGAAAATAAAAGGAAGGAGGCAAAGGGTATTAAGAGTGAATGGTTTTCTAGGGGTTAAACCTGGGTGCTTAAGAATATCCGCGAACCCTCCAGCTTTTACTTACTTAAGTAGCTCCTGTAAAATACTGTAGAATGTAGATGTTCCCCCAAATAAAAGGGCTAGGGCAGAGAGGCTCGTCCGGGAGACGGGGGAGAGCGCGCAGGTTGGGGCAGCCTCCAGGTCTCGAGCGGAAGGTGCGTGCATTCTGCAGGTGCCGGGATTGTGGTCTCGCCCCGCCCCGCCTCCTGAGAGGGCGGGAACCGCGGCGGAGCAGAGTATTGGACTTGGCCTCTGAAGCAGAGCCCACATGTATTCCAAACAGCAGGCGCCGGTCCCGGCGAGTGCCCACATCTGGCTCGGGGGAGGGGAAACAGCATTTGTCGAAATTGCAGGGAGAAGAGCCCCTCGTTTGGGACGCTGGAAGGCTGGTCCGGCTTGGCTCTTTCCGACTGTTTTCCCGTGATTGCTTCCCTAACCTGTCCATCATTCCAGCCTACTATTTCAATTGGTTGTACCGTCTGCCACTCGGTTCCGCCGCGCTGACCCCCATTGGGCCCCCGCCGGACGAGGCCCCGCCCCAGGAGCTGGGCACCAACACTAGGGCGCCGAGGAGCGAGAGAGCACGGTGCCTGCTCTGGGCTGGGGGAGGCGGTGGCGGACCGGGAGGAGGAGGAGGAGGAGCGGGGCCAGCGGGAGGCAGCGGGCGGCGACCGGGCAGGGGTGATGGTGCAGGTGCCCGGGTTCGGCGCGGAGCTGCCCCGCTGAGGGGCGCCCAGTCCGGGGTCCGCAGCGCCGCGGCGTCTCTCCCGGGGGCGGCGGGCGGGCGGGAAGATGCTGAGCAGGTTGATGAGCGGCAGCAGCAGGAGCCTGGAGCGCGAGTACAGCTGCACCGTGCGGCTGCTGGACGACAGCGAGTACACCTGCACCATCCAGGTCAGTGCCGCGCCGCCCCGCCCGCGGGACCCCTTCGTCCCCTGAGTCTGGCCAACTTGGCCCTTTCCTTTGGCCGCTGCCCGGAGTCGCCCCAGACCCCAGCGCTTTGTCCGCCCCTGGCTACGGAGGACGGCCCGGTTGCAGGGCGCCTCCTCCGGAGCCCCCCCTGTCCGTGGCCAGGCGCTGGGCGTTTTGCGCCGCTGCGGGGCGAGTCGCCGCGTTCCGGATCCCCAACTCGTTCCCTGCTCTTTCCCGGGGTAAGGGCGCTTCATCCTGGCTTCTGGAGCCAGCCCGGGTAGGGGGGCATCTTACGCGGGCGTCCGGAGGGAGGCGGGCAGGGCTGGAGGCTCCTTCCCCGGCCGCCCCGTCGGGGGCGGGGGGGCGCAGGCTTTGGCTCTCCGGCCCAGCAAGGACGGCTAGCAGGCTTTTCTTATCTCTCCTTGGTTGGAAGGATAATGGTATATGTCATAATCTCCCCCCCGCCCCCCTTCCCCAGCATTTGTGAGTCAGAGCTCTCTGAAGGTAGAACTGAACGCGCAGCCCATGCAGAGTGGCCTATTGAAGGCAACCCAGCCAGCCCTCCGGGTGTTAAAGATCTAGGCCCCCCTTCCGCCGATCGCTCCCCAAATCTTATTCTGTTGGGCAGTTCTGGGGGGCGTGAGGTGAAGATTTAGCAACAAGTCCCAGCGATTTCAGGGTTGACAGTGGCAAGAAAGAATCGGTGACTTACAAAAAAAAAAAAACAAAACACACAAAAAAAAACCAACCCCACGCCAACAATAAGATAATGCTGCACAGCATTTTCCCAGAACCTGGTGTTTTTGAAGGGCTTTTTACAACCTCTGGCTTAATGTCCCTTCACCACTGCTGTGTGGCACGTCATGAGTAGTAGTCTTCCCCAGGAACGCGGTCCCCGTCCTCTCTCCTCCTTTATAAAGTCAGAGGTAGAAAACACTGACGATGCTCCGGCGTGTAGTTCAGCAGCCCCGGGTGGATCCTGCGCTCCCCGCCGGAAAACTGCTCTTTCTGGAGAAGCAAATTGAGTTGAACCCGCAGGGGTCTCACCTGATCCCTATTTCAGCAAGAAACCAGAGGGCTTCTCGCCTCAGACGTGGCAGACAAAAACTGTCGGCCCAGGTCCTACCCTCTTTGTCTCCCTGCCTACCCCCCCACACACCCCCGTCCCCATTTATTTTTTTATTTTTTTGCTGACAATGCTCAATAGCGGAAAATAGCGGTGTGTGAGAAAGACGCTGGGTAGTGCCTGAGAGCAGCTGCCTCTGCTGACTCCGTGCTCAGTCCTGCCTTCTCTCCACTCCCCCCGCCTCCCAAACCAGCTCTGGGCAAAGGGATGACTGCTGCCAAAGATCCGTGAGGGCAGAGAAAAAGAACAGAATCTCTTTCTAAGGTCACTTAAGTACAGATTAAGCAGCCATAAAGATTCTAGCCATCAAGTGAAAGGATTATTGTAGTCGAAGATGATAGAGATGTCATGTATTATTTCCTTGCTGAATAAGTGGCATGCTACTTTTTGTTTCTATTGTATCTTTATGTCATGTACAGTTTTTTGTTTTTTTTTAGTGGGGGAGGAGAAAATATTGAGTTGACATTTTCACCATTTGAATACATGGTCTAGAGCTTTTAAAGTATTTATCCTTTTGTTTTAAAATTTAAGGCTTTACACAACAGCATATTAAGGGCAGTGCAAGATTAAGACTTCATGACTCCTAAAAATACTTTTGGGGTATACATATGGTGAAATAAAATTCCCAGGACAGGTCATTAACTTTTGCCAAGGTGTAGAGTAAAAATGAAACACAATTCATGCCTCCATTCCACTAATGATAATCTTGTGGTTTTAAGGTATCACAATAAGGCAATTGGTTATTTTTCCCAGTTAGTAGAGCCTTTAAAGTTGTGGGTAGTTTTCATTACTATTGAAAAAATACTGTTTTTAAGTTAAGCAGAACTTTTTGGATTTATGCTTACTATATGGTTGCGTTTATTATAATCTAATGTTACAGAAATTTAGGAAAATTAAAAATACAATTTTAAAAATTAAGCTTGGTATAACATGACCATACTGTAATGTGTCCACTGTCTAGACAAGTTAATGATTGTGCATGGTGATTCTTGCATAAAATCTAAAAGACACAGGAATTCGAAAGTACATATAATATGGTTATTTTGGGGCACCACTATTGTGAATTGCTTTTGCTTTTATCTATGTGAGGAAATGTAAGAAAAGACAGTATTTTATGTGAAATTAACATTTTGTTTATATAGCTTGTCTGAGCATTCAGAGACTAAGCTTTTCTTAGCAACTTTTCCCCTTGTGCATTTCTGTGTGTGTGTTTGCGTGCTTATTTGTAAAATACTGGGTACAGGGGTTTTAAAATCAGAATTGAAAGAAACTGTGAGCTACTTACTAGGTTAAAGCAATATTCCCAACATTTTAGGAATTGCAGTACCGTATATTTTTTAAAAATTTGGTGACATTTTGAACTTCTTTTCCTTATTGTATTGTATGCCATATTTTCATTTAAATAAGGCATGTATTTCAGAGCTTCTTGAGATTAGACACCACTTAGGGTACTGCAAAAGCAGAGTTGCAATAGCCACATTTGGTAAATTTCAGTTGTAGGAAATTCTGTCAAAAATATTGGTCTAGCCTTTAATATTGCAGCAGTTATACTGATCTGGCATTTAAGATGTGATTATTAAGGTGATGAAAATGCCTTATGTCCTCTCAATGAAGGTTGCCACAGTTATCAAACTATTCTTTCTGATATGCAAATGTATTTGTAGACCATGGGAAATGAAAGTACACATACATAGTAAGGTTGTAGTGTAATTGCTCCCCTGTTGAAGAACATTGTTAACAGCTCCCTGCCAGTTTTTGAAGGTCATTGTCTCATAAATGCAGATCTGGTCCATATTTTTTACACATCTGTTTCATTTTATTCATATCTATATCTATTTACCACATTTACTGCCTTACTTTGTTATTTTACTTGGTAGAAAAATAGGAAAAGTAAAAAAGCTACCTAATATCTTTGAATGCAATATACCAAATGGAGTCATTTTAAAGCTTAGGCATACGATATACTAAGGAATAGACTTTTAACTATCTTTGAGGTTATAATAGTTTATAAAATATTAAGAACATTTGTTGCATAAATGCCAGTAGAAATATGTATTAGAAAATACATATTTTCAAGTCAGAAATATTAACCCCTTTTGTGATTATTGAAAAGTAGAGTTACCCTATAAATGAATTTGATTTTACTGGAACCTATTCCAATAACTACTGATTAAATAGCTAGGTTAAATTGGTTTTTGCAGTTAATGAGGTACTACCATTAATAAAAATGTGTGTGTGCAGAGACAGTTCTATAATGAAATTAAGGTTTGGGTTTGATGTGGCTCAGCCACTTATTAACGGTGGCTCATCCACTTAGTAATGTACCCTTACCCTTAGTAAGGGAGGCAATATTAGGGGAGAGAACAGATGTATTAGCCCTGTAGTTGTGAGGCATTCTACCTGTGTTATATTATCTCATGTACCTCACAACATTATACCCTTTGTACCCGCTGAAGAAAATGGGATTGTGGATTTGTGGGAGAGCTGATGTTTGTTGAATGGCTAACCCTATACGAGGCTCTCTGCTATATGCTTCACTCATTTGAGAGGTAGGTGGTATTATCCTCATTTTATAAATGAAAGACAGGCCCAGGTGAAGGGACTTGCTCAAAGCTAGTAGGTGGCTGATTCTTTTGTCTCTAAATCCCATCTTTTCCCCTTTATCCATTCTCCCTAAGTCACTTCACCTGTCTATACCTTAATTTCCTCATCTATAAAACGGGAATATTAATACTTATTTCACAATCAAGAGAAAATTAGTTAGAAATATTACGAGTAATAGAGAAAATTTAAACAGAGTAATATACTATACTTACATTGGGCCTTATTCTATGCAAATAAAAAATAGAGTTGAGAAATGTTTTACTTAAGCTGTAAGTTCCCTTAAGAGGACGTCTGATAAATCTCAATGAAATTGTAGAATCCGAAGCTGGGATGATTGGAATCTTTATTAGAACTGTTCTTTAAATTTTAAGAGTTCAGGTTTGCTTTCCTTCTATCCCACCAAGTCTTTGGCGTTAGAGGGGCACTTATTGCCTGGACCGTGATCTGTCTTTTCTAAGAACTTCAGCGTCATATTTGGTAAGCGGAATCCTTGGTTTCATTGTATTTTCGTGAATTTTAAAAAATACTTTAAAAGTAATTATGCTGTCTCAGGATCTCTGTTACAATAATAAGCAAGACTAATTCTTAAAACTAAGATAGTTCCAGAATTAGCCCTCCAGAATCCTAACATCCCTTGTATTCTGTTTCTTAATTTGTGTATTTTTAAACATTTATTATTACAGAAAATGAATGCACACCATCCTTTTTCACACAGAAGGTAAATTCTAGATGTCTATTTTTGCTCTGATTCTTTTTGTGTTTGAAAAAGTACTGTTTAAGGAAGAAGCATCAGTGGCATCCCAAAGAAACCTGGAAGCATTCACCACAGCAAGTTTTACTCAATGGTATTTGTATTCATTTCATCCTATTAAATGCTTGGAATGAATATGCTAGATGAGGCTATTCAACATAGTGTAAAATAGAAGAGCATGTGGTTTTTGAGTCTTGTTTTTGCTACATTGTCCAGAGACTCTTTATCATGTCTGTGCTATCATTAATATGACACACACAAAAATGTTTGCCAAAATGAAATCAGACAACCTAAAGACAAAAAGTAGTCATTTTTATTATTTATTTGGTTTATGGATAGGTATTAAAATGTATAACTCACAATCAGAAGGAGCAAGGCATTAGTTTTAGAAGGGATTTGCCAGTGATATAACAATTACTATATTAAAATATTTTGAATTCCTTTTAGAACTATATTTTCATATAGATTGTACTTTAGAACTTATAAAGAAGAGAGTCAAGAGAAAACTGTAAATCTTAAGCCCTAAGAATTATAGTACCTAGTTCAGTGCTTTACATAGTTATAGTTCAATAAATATTTTTGATTTGTTTGTGCTACATGATTGCGGTGTTAACTTCAACACTAAAACTTCTTATGCCTGAAAACAGTAAACATTTCTAACAACTGTACAACCCTTTTTGTAGTTTCAGCTCATCCATTTCTAAACCATTCTGCAACTCCTCTCCCTGGTGAGAGGTATAGTATGTAAATATGGTATTTTATGGAGCCTTTGAGGTCTCTGATAACTTTCTGCAATTATCTTTTTGTTGAATGAGTGGAGCTGCAGTCTATAGCTTCTATAATTTTTAAATTAATCTCTTAGGATGTCAAGCTTTTCAGGTCCCTCCTCTCCATCTTTGCAGGTTTAGAAGGCTTAGGTCAAATGGACACTGTAGTGCAGTGCTTCATGGAGCATTAGGTCTGGCAGAATTAGGATACTGAGTATAGGGATTACCCCAGTCACAGAAACCTCCTCGACTCCTTTCCCCTAAGTCAGTATCACATAAAATGACCTCAGAGCCTCATTTTCTAACATTTTGCCCCAATAGGAAGTGAACCATGCTTCCCAACCTGTTTCTAATTATGTCTGTTTTAAGCTGACTTCATTTTCTCTCTGACAGTCTCATCTGTAACATTCTGTCTGACTCCGCGGACCCTGTTTCGTGGAGCGGCCTCTTGGAGGTCACTCTTCTTCAGCTGTGCCTCGCCAGAGCTTGTCCAACAGATGTGACTATCATGGAGGATTGGCAACAACCTTACAGCTTCTCGGTCTCACTACATGGTGCTTAGGGAGGAGGGTGCTGTTCCCCTAGAGGTCAGGTGGCAGTTCTTGCCCCTCTGTTCTCTGCCTTTTAACCTTTGGGGCTCAGGCCAACCACCTTAATGGTTTTCTCATGCAGCCGAGAAATACGAAGAGTACCAAAGCGTGGGATGGGTTAAAGCGGTGGTTTCTCAAAGTATGGTTTGTGGGTGATCAGCATCAGTTTCACCTGGGTAATTGTTAGAAATGCAAAACACCTTGTCATGTCCTTCGTACCTGGGTCTTAGGTTGGCAATACAACTTTTTGAACTTCTACAAACATTTTAATATAGGTAGAGCCAAAGATAGAGAACCGTTTCGGTGGGAGGCCAGCTTCTAGATTTAAATTATGGACCTCTTGCCTCCCAAGACCGCCTTGTGATCCTCATTATTGTTGTCAACATTTTGAACAAGATAGGGCCCTTGCATTGGTCTTTCACCGATTATAATTGCTATACTATTTCTAAGAATGGTGTTTTATCTTTGTGGTCTTTCCAACTTAATTGTATAACATCCTGGGTTTGGAAGGCAGGAACTTGTAAAGACTCTTAGGTTCAAATTCTCCAGGCTTTTGCTTGCTAACGTCAAACTAGACACTACTTGTGTGAAATAAGTCCTCTAAGGAGATCCTTCCGTGCCATGCTCATACAGGCAAAATAATTAGGCCACATGCTTGGCAACTACTGAGTTTGTGTACAATAGCTCCATTCACTTGTCTACAGAAAACACCCCTTTGACAGTGATTATAGCTTTTATTCCCCCTCCTCTACTTCTGACTCCCAGCATAACCATGACCTCATCTGCTGGTCCATATTTAGAAACATTCTAGACCACTCCAGAAATGCTTTAGGATTCATTCCTATATATTAAGGATTGTTTCAAAGCCTCAGACAGTCACTGCTTACCAAGGGAAACCATTCAAGATCAGGACCAAACCTAGCTATTATGTCTTATTAGAGCCATCTTATTGTGTCACAACTCAGGGCCCCTTTTCCTTTTGTAGAAATTGTGAACCTTGTTAAAAGCAAGAGGAATAGAGTAAGAGATGGGTTAAAGCAGTGGCTTCTCAAAGTATGGATTGTGGATGATCAGCATCAGTTTCACCTGGGTACTTGTTAAGTGCAAATTCTTGGCCCTACTGCAGACCTAATAAATCAGAAACTTGGGTGATAGAGCTCGGCAATCTGTTTTAGCAAGTCTCTCAGGTGAGTCTTATGTTTGCTGAGGTTTGAGAATCACTACTAATGGGTTATACAGAGATTTAGTAGACAAAGTTGATGAGTCTTGTTGATTGACTGAATTATAAAAGATGAGAAGGAGAAGCCAAGAGTCAATCTTACATTTTTAAAAAATATATTTTACTGATTTTTTTACAGAGAGCAAGGGAGAGGGATAGAAAGCTAGAAATATCAATGAGAGAGAAACGTTGATCAGCTGCCTCCTTCACACCCCCTACCGGGGATGTGCCTGCAACCAAGGTACATGCCCTTGACCGGAATCGAACCTGGGACCTTTCAGTCCGCAGGCCGACGCTCTATTCACTGAGCCAAACCTGTTTTGGCCAATCTTACATTTTTTAACTTTTTATTTTCTTCGCAATGGCCTTACCGGATTCTCTACCCTTGTAAGGTAAAAGTTAGGTTATTTTGCAGATATGCATAACTGTCTTCAAGTGGGCAGGATTCTAAACATTCTACAGTGGGTCATAATTCCAATTTGATGCTCTTATTTTTGTGTTCCCTGACCTAAAAATAATATGATTATTTTATATTTGTATATTGATTTTCAAGAAAATCTTTTTTTAAAATTAATTTATTTTTTAATTACTTTATTGATTAAGGTATCACATATTTGTCATCAACCACCCCCCATTCCCTTCCCAAACCCCCCACACGCATGCCCCCCTCCCCCTGTTGTCCGTGATCACTGGTTAGGCTCATATGCAAGCACACAAGTCCTTTGGTTGATCTATCTTCCTTGTCCCCACCCACCCCTACCTTCCCTCTGAGGTCTGACAGTCTGATCAATGCTGTTCTTGTTCTTCACACTATGTTGTTCATCTTTTCCCCTAGATGAGTGAGCTCATGTGATACTAGGAATACACTTATAGGAACCGAAAATGAGACAAGCAATAATAGTTATGCTGAGAGGCAAATGAATCAGTCTATAGTGAGTTTCTTTCTGGGCCAACAGTTCTTTTGAGTCCCGGTTTCTATGTCCAACAGTTGTTTATGTGTTCATAACAGCAATGATATTTCAGTTCTGGATGGTGGACAAATGGTGGTAATGCAGGTCCGACCCTCTCTGGTTTGGTCCTGGGCATTCTGCAGTGACGCACATCTGCTGACTGCTAGTATGGCAAGGCATGGTCAGCGTCTTCCATCTCTGGACTGTTTCTCTTCTGACTTCATGGCTGGAGCACTCCTGTCAATTCCGCTCTGTTGCAGGAATCCACATGGTCTCGGAGTTGTTTTCTGAAAATAGACAAACATATTCTCGACCAAAAGTTAATAAAGGAATATTTTCTATGAATTTGACTTGGATCCTTTTTCATTTTTTTGCCCAAACGATTTTCCTTTGGCTTGTTTTGACACCATGTATGTTTTACCTGGGTGTCTTGCTGTTAGCATTACAAATGAAAATTAATTTCTAAAGTAAAAATTTTCTAGATGTAATTTAATTACAGGATATTTTTCATTACATGATATTCTTCTACTCAAGAAAATCTTTAGAATTTAAAGCACTGAGGGATTAGGAAGGAGTAAAGGTGCCTAAGGGCTGAGGGACTGCAAACATGTAAATAGCAAACTGTAAAACATCCTGGAATTCAGGGCTGCGACAAGGTGATAGGCTATGGCGGTGCAAATGTTGGGGACTCAAAATTAACAGATATTTCTCAAAGGAGTTGAGATTTGAACTAGGTCATGAAAGAGTTCCAAAGCAGAAAGTGGGCTATGAGGGGGTTGGGGTAGGTGGGTAAAGGGCATTCCAGGCTGACAGAATAGCAGGCTCCTTCTAGGTAGAAAAGCTAAAAATGTAAAGCCAAATATGCTTAGTCTTTACTATGTTTATCTGACTTACTCTGGTACAGTTGAGGCAAACAACAGAAATCTACTTCTCTAGGAAAAATTACTGTCAGCAAATTTCAATCATTCTTGACGTGTTCAGAGGAGTCAGTCTAAACTAAAAATAAACGCATTTGGCGTTAGGTTAAATCTAATTCCAAAACTGTATAACACAAATTAAGATTCTTCACAAAGCAATGGCACCAAGGTAGATTTAGATATCCGTCTTAATTCTGTGGCTGCAGCAACTACATGTGAATTTTATTTCTAGGAGACCTCATCCTTGGCATCAGTTTACTTATCTGACCAAAAACAAGGGTATCAAATTCCAACATTTAACTGATGTTTGAAAATCCTTTAACTGATACATTGCCACCTAAATTGTGCATTAACAGTTAGGAACTGTGACCCATGGATCCCTAAAAGGCATACTTAGCATTTCTGTTCCCACACCTAAGTGGCCACCAAGAATAGCTTTGCTAGAAGACGAAGGAGTGCAGCTTTAGATTCCCCAGTGAGCCCAGGCCTGCCAGCTTCAAAGTTCCCAGCCTTACCCAGGGTGCACTTTTTAGCCCTCAAAACAATGCCAGGCTAGAGCTTTGGGAATGGGAGCCTCTAAGAAAGCACTATTTGGCATTTGGGCAATCAGTGTTCGGCAGAAAGCCAATGCTAATAGGTTATTTTGCTCTGGAAAAAGGAAGAAAAGAAGGGATAGTCTAAAGACTGATGAATAGGGGAATGACTGACAATACGGGCACTCCACTTTGTTGGAGAGATTAAGGAGGCTTGCTGTGAAATGGTATTATGAGAGCCAGATAAATTAGCAAAGGCCCACAGGCCCAAGACCTAAAAGAAATAGTGGTACATCAAAACAGCATGCCCCAGGGCACACTCACATGTCTGGCCACTTCCATTGAATTTGTCGTAGGAAAAAGCCAATCATTGTGAACCCTCACAGTCTGGTATTCCATCCAGGCATCCATAGACAGGCAAGTTATCCTTGGCCTCCAGGCAGGTGCACAGCCTTCTTTCTCTATAGCTTGATTTAACTCAAGAGCCTGGACCCCAGCCTTATTTTGAGGACACCTGAGTGGACGAGTTGGCTTTAGGAGTCCCAAAGGATTCCGAAAGCTCTAGGCAGGATGTGTCAGTAAGAATCTGCTTGGCACGAGTCAGGCAGATAAGAACATTGATCACAACACAAGGAGGCAGAATTAATCACGTCATCTAAGGCTCTCAAGCACTTCTAGGGGTAATTTAGGCTGGAGAAGGCATCCAGCCTACCCTCTTTTCAGATTTTTCCCTTTAGAAAAACCCAAAAGATCCCCCCCGAGTTATGGAATTGGGAGGTTGTGGATCAGAAGGACTCTATGGGACTGGCAATGATGCCTGGGATGTTATGAGGCATATTGAGCCTGCAGTTTCACAGTACACACTCATCTGTACAGCAGAAGATCTCATCAGCTCTTTGGGAGCCCACTCAGAAGAAATTTGGCTGTTGAAAGATAAGCGTCTGATCAAAACATAAGGTAGTTCCAGCACTACAGTGCAACTTCTTCAATCTATGCCAAGCTTTAGATTTCAATGCATATGAAATAGGCTTTTAAAAAAATGGAATGGAAGTTTGCTTGGTGTAGTTTCAGGATATAAAGATACTGAACCAACTATTGCAGTGTCAGATTTCATAAGCAGCATAGCTTATATGAAAAAATCAACACTTTCTTTGCTTATTTTCAAATACACTTTGGGTAATTTAATAAACATGTTTTAAATGAATAGCCACAGACCAGCTGGAGTGGCTCGGTGGTTGAGAGTCGACTTATGAACCAGGAGGTCACAGATTCCTGGTCAGGGCACATGCCTGGGTTGCAGGCTGGATCCTCAGTGTAGGGCGTGCAGGAGGTAGCCAATCAATGATTCTCTCTCATCATTGATATTTCTATGTCTCCCTCTCTGAAATAAATAAAAATATATTAAAAAGAAAAGAAAAGAAAGTGACAGAAGTGGATAAACTTTGCTTTCCAGATTCCACAATTTTATTTCCTACCATCTTTTCTGACACAATAGCTCTTCTATTTATTTCTTATTATCTCCTTTGTTTTATGATAACTTATACTTTGGGCCACTCATTTAATACAGCCTTTTATCACAGTTTCTGATCACCATTACTACTAAGCTATACCTTTGCTTACTGTCAAATTCTTTGTGTGGTGGTCACACCTTTTATGATGATGGTGGTGGTGGAAGGTGTTTAAAAGTATTCAACCATAACATATTTAAATATACATTATGCCGAAACCGGTTTGGCTCAGTGGATGAGCGTCGGCCTGCGGACTAAGGGTCCCAGGTTTGATCCGGTCAAGGGCATGTACCTTGGTTGCGGGCACACCCCAGTAGGGGGTGTGCAAGAGGCAGCTGATGTTTCTCTCTCATTGATGTAACTCTCTATCCCTCTCCCTTCCACTCTGGAAAAAATCAATAAAATATATTTAAAAAAAAACACAAAAAACAATGTGATACATGTCCTTTACTTTTAACACAAGTGTTGTGTATTTTAATTAATTGGAGCTTAAGATAATACAAATCCTATATAATAAAAGAATATGCAAATTGACCATCATCCAACACACAAGATGGCCACCACAAGATGACCAGCAGGGGAGTGCAGTTGGGAGGGACCAGGCCTGCAAGGGAGGGCAGTTAGGGGTGACCAGGTGGGCAGGGGAGGGCAGTTGGGGGCAATCGGGCCGGCAGGGGAGCAGTTAGGTGTCGATCAGGCTGGCAGGGGGAGTGGCTAGGGGGTGATCAGGCTGGCAGGCAGAAGCAGTTAGGGGCAATCAGGCAGGCAGGCAGGCAGGCAGGCAGGTGAGCAGTTGGGAGCCACCAGTCCTGGATTGTGAGAGGGATGTCTGACTGCCCATTTAGGTGGGATCGGGCCTAAATGGGCAGTCGGACATCCCTCGAGGGGTCTCAGAATGGAGACGGTGCAGGCTGGGCTGAAGAACACCCTCCTTCCGCCTCCCCCCCCCCCCCCCGCCCTGTGCACAAATTTTGTGCACCGGGCCTCTAGTATCTAAATAAATTGACATCTTGGGACTGGACTGAGATGAATTTTCAGTATGTTCAGAATTTTCTCTTAACTTTTTTGCAATGATTTCATAATGGATGAATAGACCCAATGAGGCTCTATGTCTCTGTGACTTCAGGTATGACGCTTAGGGATTGAGTGGACATGGTGACTGCTCATGGCCAGGAAAGTCTTTATTCCGGGCAGCTGAAATTAGTGAAATTTGAGGGAGATTGAAATAATTGACTGAGGGGAGGCACTAAAGATCAAAATCAAAGAGACAGTTGGGATGGAGCAAGATGAGCCTTAAGGAGAAATATCTGGTTGGATCTGGAGGGAGAATCTGGATGGGGGATAATGAAAGGATGTTGGAGATCTATTTTTCTGTTGCTGCAGCTGTGTGTGATAGTAGAGGCTTAACTTTAAAGTATCTCTCTGGACTTGCCCCCCATGTGGGAGTGATACTTAAAATATTCAACTATCAATGAGTCACTGTGAATACCTCACTGACCAAGACTGCTAGAGTGCACGGGAGCTGGGTCTGGGGCCCTCTGCTGGGTCAGACATGATTGAACGCTGAATTGTGGAGGTTGAGGGTGGTTCCAGGGAAGAGAGGAGGAGCCTCTCAGGGCAGTGGCTATTTGTAGAGAAATATTTTAATATTTTAATGACCAGCAGGATTTTATTGGAGTATGACAAAGCTGAATCCACTCCTCACTCCATCAGGCTTCTTCTGTTAGGTAGGATGAAATGGGAACTTGCAAGAAGTTACAAGTGCCCAGGTGTTTTTGAGGTGTGATAGGGATCACAATGAATTCAGTCTTCCTCTTCCTACTGCAGCCTCAGTGGTGGCAGGCATCAGAGCCTCCTGCATTGCCTCCCCTGGCTCTCATTTATGCTAGCCAGATATGGGGTTCAAATGGTCTAGGTTTTACCCCCCTGTGGAGCAGTGGGCCCATTCCTACCTTTCACATGCTTCCAAAATGCAACTCCGATCATTTCTTTTTAAAATCCTTAAAGCTTTCCCATTGCCTAGTGAGTAATAGTCTTTTAGCTTTGTTTCCTATCATCCTGCATATGCATTTTCTCTTGCTGCAGGAATCACCAGTCTCTCATCAAATCACCTCCTCATTCCAGGGTGGACTCCCTCCCCAGTGTTGCTGGGCAGTGCTTTGTGGATCTTATTATAGCACTTTCCACACTAAAATGTAAATATTTAAGTACACGTCTACCTCTCTTTAGACAGTGAACTGTTTGAAAGGCAGAGCTGAAATCTTTGTACCATTAGTAGCTAAGGTCTTACCTGGTGCTTAACAAAGGTTGATTGTAGATGTGCATGAATGGAAGTGTTACCTCTGATAAAGAGGATTATTAATAATGCAAATGTAAAGTTACCTCTGATTTGAGCTAAACAGATTTTTAAAGATGAACACATCAGTCCTGGCCTGCGTTTCTCAGTGGTTAGAGCATCCCCCTCACCCACCAAAAAGTCTCGGTTCGATTCCCTGTCAAGGGCATGTACCTGGGTTGCAGATTTAATCCCACTTGCTCATGTGGGTGGCAACCAATTGATGTTTCTCTCTCTCTCTTTCTCTTGTGCGCTCAGCCCTCCCCCACCCATTCCCTTCCACTCTCTCTAAAAATCAGTTGAAAAAAATATGCTTGGGTGAGGATTAACAACAACAGCAGCAGCAACAACAACAAAAAAACCCAAACAAATAAACAAAATGAATACATCAGATTTTCTGGTCTTTAGAATTATGTTATTGTGACTTTAAAAGGTGGTTGTGCAACTCTAGGAATATATTAAAAACCACTGAATTGCCCACGTTAAAGTGGTAATTTTATGATGTGAATTATATTTTAACTAGAGGCCCGGTGCACGAATTCGTGCACGGGTAGGGTCCCTCTGGGTGGCCTGCAGGGATTGGGCTGAAACCCACAGTCCAATGCCGCCTACATCTTCTATGTGCTGCTCCTGCTTATCCTGGCCCCATTGTGCCTGCCATGCGCTCGTGCCCAGTCAGTCCTGATGGGGAGAAGCTGCCACAGCAGCACTCGCCAGCCATGAGCCCTGTGCCTGGCACCCTCCCAAGGGGAGTGGCCTTCAGGATTGGGCTGAAACCGGCTCTCCGACATTCCCCTGAGGGGTCCCAGATTGTGAGAGGCACAGGCCAGGCTGAGGGGACCCCCCCCCTCCCCCCGGTGCACGATCAAGTCAGGGAGGGACTGCGGGAGGGCTCCAAGGTGTGTCCGGCCCATCTCGCTCAGTCCCAATGGGCTGGACCACAGCAGCAAGCTAACCTACCGGTCGGAGCATCTGCCCCCTGGTGGTCAGTGCAGGTCATAGCGACTGGTTGACCAGTTGACTGTCTGCCCCCTGGTGGTCAGTACACATCATAGCGAGTGGTTGAGCATCCTTAGCATATCATTAGCATATTATGCTTTGATTGGTTGTTTGGTTGTTCTGCCATTTGGTCTATTTGCATATTACCCTTTTATTATATAGGATTTACACAACAGTTTCTTGGTTTTGATAATGTACTAGCTATAATAATAAAAGGGAAATACGCTATTTAGATCGGGCGTCTTCCGGATGTCCTTCCTGACGAAGCCAGGGCTGGAGGGAAGCCAGCCTGGGTCCCAAGTGCCTGGGGGCAGCTGGGGGGGAAGCCAGCTGGGGTCCTGGGTGCTGGAAGATAGGAAGGCCTACTCTTGCACGAATTTTCGTGCATCGGGCCTCTAGTAGTTTTATAAGATGTTACCATCAGGGGAAACTGGGGGAAGGATACATGAGACATGTTTATACTACTTTCACAATTTCTTGTGAGTCTGTAATTATAATATAATAAAGTTTTTATTTATTATTTTTTTGATAATAAAACAATCATGAATTTATTTGTACTTAGCAGCACAGTTTCACAATATATAAAACATTAACTGACAAAATTATAAGGAGAAAAATGACAAGTCCATTACCACAGTGAGAGATACTATCAGAAGCTGAGGAATTAGGCAGAATATTTGAGTAATAAATTAATAACCTTGATCTGCCATTTAAATAGAATCCTGCATTTAATAAATGCAGAATGCTGATTATTTTCAATTATACATGGAACATTTACAAAAACTAATCAACTGCCAGGTCAGAAAGGAAGTCTCAACAAATTTCCAACAATTGCTAACATTTAGATTGCATCCTCTAACCATAATGTAGGTAGTTAAGTTAGAAAATAATAAAAGAAAATGTTCTTAAAAAGTACTTGTTTGAGAAACTTAAGATGCAATCCTAAATGAATCAGGAATTAAAAAGGAAATAACCATGAAAATCACAAAATTAACAACGATGAAAGTACTACATATCAAAATGTATAGCATACATTTAAAGTGATGCTAATATGTAATTTTATTTTTTTTAATTAAAAGGTGATTAGTTTTCCTGAGCAAATATGTTTATTATTTTTAGTTAGGATTTATGGTTCAGAGTGACTATAGAAAGTTTTCTCACTTGATTAGGATCCAGTTACTTTCAATATTATGTAGGATTATTTATAAGTAGATAAGTTTTGATATATGATGCTTGAAAATAAAGTCAGTTATAGTCTAATAAAAAGATAAATTAAGGGTTTAGAAATATTTCAATAGTCTGTTTTTGCCTACTTATTATTCTTTGTTCCTCTCCTTAATGTTTCTCTGACATAATTACAATGAAAATGAATGTACGGCTACATAACATGGTGCCATTATTGTGTTTTAGAGTTATTTGATATAATGTAAATATTGCATATTTTAATTTTAATGTGTATTAATTGATCCATTAAAATTTTATTGAGTACTTAATGTGTTTTGGACCCTGTGATAAACACTTTATATGCATTCTTTTATTTAATCCTACCCATTTGATAGAAAATATTATTGTACCTAATTACAGATGAGTAGAGTGAGGCTTGGAGATGTTAAATAACTTGCCTAATATCTCACAGCTAGCCAGTGGGAGAGCTGGGATTCTGTATGACCTGCTTTCTTACTGCTCTGTGATGCAGCAGGCAGTGTAGTGCAATGGAAAAAAAACACTGATTTGTGGGAGTTGGGAGACCTGTATGAAAGCCCGCCTCTCTGACGAATTAACTTTGAAGCCTTGAGCAGGTAACAACTTCTCAGGTGCAGCTTAACCTCTCATATGTAAAATGAGACTCAAATGGGAGACCTCCTCCACTCTCTTTTAGCACAAACATTCTATAGTTCACAAGAAATTTGTCCACAGCACAATAGTGTTTTTCTTGGTGTTCCCATTGTAAAGAATAGTCTTTAAAAATGCAAACATTCCTTTTAAAGATCGGATGTTAATAGAAGAGCTTGGTGACTGTTTCAGTCTATGATCTGGCCCTTAATTTTGCAGAACACAAAATATAGTTTTATCCACTCATTCAACACAGATCAGATACTGGAGGATTGAGTCACACTAATCAAAATCATAGGGCTTTTTTTTTTTTTTTGTAATCCAGAATCTCAGTTTATTATATTGGGGTAGTGAATACTAGTTTCTGTCATTGTAGGCACTTCTTTTAGGATCAGAGACTTTGGAAAACCAAATTAGAAAGTTGTTTTGGAAGGCAAAGGGAATCAAATGGTATCGAGGGAAATTCTTCTATGTCATGTAAAAGCCTATAAGCTATCCCTGTCCAATAGCAGAGTTCTATTCATTATATATCTACCAGAATCAGTTTTTACTCTCTCCCTGAATAGTAATTACTAATTGCTAATAAAGTCTTCTCTTTAGCTTTTCCCCTACTTCATGCAGATCATTGTATATACGTTAATAATACAGCTTTACTTTTTCTTTTTTTAAGGTGTATCACAGTCTAGAGGATATACCCTGCTTTGATTAGACTTGGGTGTTTCAACAACAAAAAAGTTCAAGACCCTATTTTATGGTAAATGCCATTTTCTCCCCTAAGTTAGTGAACTTGGCCAGATAGCATTTTAAAATTTTATGTTGACTTTTACTAGTTTGTCTTTTTTGAGGGGAGCCTTTTTAAAAAAACTTTGATCTCAAAATATAAGGGGCGGATTCTGCCGTGGTCCTCATGTATATGACTATGTTTTTACTCTATCATAAGCAATATTGATATCCGTAGGAGGCATATTACATGTATGTTATGGATCATAAGAGTTAATTCTGATGTATTTTAAAAGTTTCCACTATTCTTTTGCTCTTGTTTTCTGCTTCTCCTATAATGTAAACTTAACTTTTTCAAAAGTCAGATTTATCAGGGAACAATTTACATAGCGTAAAATTGACTCCTTTATAGGTATGCAGTTCTTTGAATTGTCACAAATGTATACAAATTGTGTAACTACCACATATAGACTATTTTCACCACCACATAAAGTTTCCTTGTGCTCCTTTATGGTTAGTCTCCTCCCCTTCCTGGCAGCCACTAATCTGATTTTGGTCCTTATAGTTTTGCCTTTTCTACAATGTCATAAAATAGAATCATACAATATGTAATTTTTAAAATCTGGCTTCCTTAACATAATGCTTTTTTGAATTACAAATTACATATTCAAAAGTTCATCCATTTAAGGTGTATAAGTCAACAGTTTTTAGTATATTTACAGTTGTGCATCATCAACATAATCTAATTAAAAACATTTATATCACCCCCGAAAGAAAGCTTTCACCCATGAGCAGTCACTCCCATTTTCTGTCTCTCTCCCCCAAATTCTCTGCCCAGGCAAACACTAATCTACTTTTGGTTTCTATAGATTTACTTTTTCTGGACATTTCACATAAATTGTATCATACAATATGTGGTCTTTTGTAACTGACTTCTTTCACTTAGTATAATGATATTGAGGCTGACCCAAGTAGTAACTTGTATTGGTACTTCGTTCTTTTTTACTGTTAATTTCCCATTGTATGGATATATCCCATTTTGTTTAACTATCAGTTGCTGTCCATTTGCATGGTTCCACTTTTTAGCTGTTATAGATAATGCTGTAATCATTTATGTCCAAGTTTTTGTGTAGATGTATGTTTTCCTTTCCCTTGGATAGACACCCAGGAGTGGAATGCTGGGTCATACGGTAACTTGATGTTTAGTGTTTGAGGAACTGCCGAACGTTCTCCCAAAGTAGCTGCGTGAGGGCTCCAGCTTCTGCATGTCCTCTCCAGCCCTAACTACCGTTTGCCTTTGTGATGGCCATTCTGCGGGTGTGAAGTGGTATCTTATTGTGGTTGTGATTTGCATTTCCCTGATGACTAAAGATGTTCTTTTCATGTGCTTATTATCATTTGTATATAATTTTTTTTGAGAAATGTCTATTCAAATCTTTTGTCCATTTTAAAAATGGGATTTGTCTTTTTGTTATTGTGTTGTAAGCATTCATTATATATTCTGGATATAAGTCCTTTATCAGATACAGTAGTCCCCCCTTGTCTGCAGGGAATATGTTCCAAGACCCCAGTGGATGCCTGAACCCTACATATACTATATATTTTTTTAATACATAGATATCTATGACAGTTTACTTTATAAATTAGGTAGATTAACAAGAGTAACTACTAATAAAAATAGAATAATTATAATATACTGTAATAAAAGTTATGTGACTATAGTATCTCTCTCAAAATAGCTTATTATACTATATGTACAGCATAGATATGCTGGACAAAGGGATGATTTATGTCCCATGTAGCTCAGAGTGGGATGGAGTGAGATTTCATAACAATATTTAGAATGACATGCCATTTAAAACTTTTGATATTTTTTATTTCTGGACTTTTCCATTTATATATTTGGACTGTTGTTGAGTGTGGGTAACTGAAACCATGGGAAGAGAAACCTTGGATAAGGGAGACCACTATAAACAATTTACAGATATTTTCTTTTATTTGTGTTGTCTTTTCATTTCCTTAATGGTGTCTTTGGAAGTACAATAGGTTTTAATTTTGATAAAGTTCAACTTATCAATCTTTTTTTTTTTTTAAATTGCTTGTGCTTATATCTAAGAAATCACTGCCTAGCCCAAGGTCAAGAAGATCTGTATTTTCTAAGAAGAGTTTCTTAGTGTTAGCTCTTACATTTAGGTCTGTGGTCCATTTTGAGTTAATTTTTGTGTATGCTGTGAGGTAGGGCTCCAAATTTATACTTTTTTAATATTGCTATCTAGTTACTTAGCCCCATCAAATTGTCTTAGTCCCTTTTGTTGAAGATCAGTAGACCATAAATACATGGGTTTATTTCTGGATTCTAAATTTTGTTCCATTGATATATTCCATTTCATTTATATGTCTATCTTTATGCCAGTACTACACTGTCTGGATTACTTTAGCTTTGTAGTAAGTTTTGAAATAGGGAATTATAGTCGGCCAATCTTGTTCCTTTTCAAGATAATTTTGGCTATTTTTAGTCCATTGCATTTCTATATGAATTTTAGGATCAGCTTGTCAATTTCTGCAAAAAAGAAAAAAAAAAAAAAGAAAAAACCGGGTGGAATTTTGATAGGACTTTTATTGAATCTGTAAATCAATTTGGGGAATATTGCCATCTCCTTCACAATATTAAGTCTTCTGATTCATGAACATAGATGTCTTTCCATTTATTTAGATCTTTAATTTTTAACAGTGTTTTGTGGTTTTCAGTGTAAGCATGTTTTTGAGATTCATTCACATTAGTGCATGTATCAGCAGTTGGTTCCTTTTCATTGTGGAGTAGTATTTCATTTTATGGATAGTTTATCACAGTTTGTTTATGGATAGTTTGTTTATCACAGTTTGTTTTTCTATTTGATGGACATTTGAATTATTTACTCTTTTTGGCAATTATGAATAAAGCTGCAAAAGTTATTTGCATACATGTTTTTGTTTAAACATAGGTTTTCATTTCACCTGGGTAAATACATAGAAATGGGGCAGTTGACTGTATATAAGTATATGTTTACCTTTATAAGAAACTACCAAACTGTTTTCCAAAGTGACTGTACTGTTTTGCATTCCTATCAGCAATCTGAGAGCTCCAGTTGCTCCACATCCTTACCAAACACTTGGTATTATTAGTTGGTGTTTTGTAAAAGCTATTCTGATAGGAGTATAGTAATATTTCATTGAAATTTTAATTTTTCTAATGACTAACGGTATGAAACATAAAATTCATGAGATCCTAGACTTTTGGAGTTAGAAGAGGCATGAAAGAGTTCACCCTCGGCTTTTACATTGTGTTTCCATGGGCTGTCTGAGGCTGGGGCAGTTGGGGGACTGAGGAACATGCCGAGTAGGTGGGGATCTGCACCTCCTACCCAGAAGGGTTTACTTTTACCAGGTTTTTAAAATATTGAATTTCCATGTGACATAATATTAGAAAAAAGATACTTCTATTTAAAAAAAGTCTGAAAGCTACTGAAATTCTTTTTTTTTAAAAAAAAATACTTTTATTCATTTCAGAGAGAAAGGGAGAGGGAGAGAGAAATAGAAACAATGATGAGAGAGAGTCATCGATTGGCCACTTCATGCACACCCCCAACCAGGGATCAAGCCTGCAACCCAGGCATGTGCCCAGACTGAAAATTGCACCATGACCTCCTGATTCATGGGATGATGCTCAACCACTGAGCCATACTGGCCGGGCTCATTCTTATTTTTTTGAGAGGACAAAAAGACCCAGAGAAGTACATTGACTTGCTTAAGTTCATAGAGTTAGTCTGGAGTAGGCTCAGACTCCAGTGTTCTTTATTTTGCACTGTACTATTTGTCATAACTCTAGAATTCTAGTATATATTGGCTCAAGGAAGAATTATGATGAGAAGCCTAATCAAGATTTGTTAAAATGATAAATATTTTTAAAAGAAGTTTCTTTTATGCTGAAAAATAGTACATGGAAACTAAGTGGAAGGAACTAAGTCATCTTATTTGAGTTAGCTGCACTGACTAAGAAAGTGAGGGTAATCTTTTCTTTAGGAAACCAGTTTCTAGTACAAAACCTTCTAAAATCACTGTGCTTGGTTTCTAAGTAATGTGGAAAATGTGGCACAACTGTCAGAGGTTATAAATGACAACGCATTATGGAAATAGGTGAGGGAACAAGCAGGGATTTGCCATGGGGAAACAGACATCATATTTTGTTATCAGTTTTGACAAACATCAGCAATGGCTCATCAGTGTTGGAAGGGTAAAATTGAATTCATTAGGCACAATCATAATGGTTAGAAAAAGTTATATTTTATAAGAAGGAGTCAGTTCTCAAATCCTTTCTTTATTGAGGTTTTTGTAAAAATTACTAGAGGGTGAAAGCAGTTCTATATTGACAATTCTGAGATTGGCTGCAGGACTAATGAGTAAGGCGTGCATGGTTAGATTGAGCAGAATTTCATTACAATGCTTTTGGTGGATTTGAGTAAGTTTAATTTAATAGAGGTGTAGTGAAAGGAACATTGTAGCTATAAAAAAGAAGGAACTTTTACCATTTGCAACAGCATGGATGGAACTGGAGAGCATTATGCTAAGCGAAATAAGCCAGTCGGAAAAAGATAAATATCTCATGATCTCACTCATATGTGGGATATAATGATCAACATAATTTGATGAACAAGAATAGATCCAGAGACAAATGGTAGGGGAGGGGGAGGTTAGAGAGCAACCAAAGGACTTGTATGCGTGCATATTAGCATAACCAATGGACACAGACACTGGGGCGGTGGGGGCTTGCCCGGGGTGGGAATGGCTGGGGGGGGGGGGGGTGTCAAGCAGGGAAAAAGGAGACATATGTAAAATTATAGACAATAAATAAAATAAAAATAAAAAGAAAGGAACATTGTATTTGGACTCAGAGAACTTGAAGTCAAGCCTTGGCTGTGCTTCATACTATTTATGTGACCTTGAATGAGTCACTTAACTTCTGTGACATTTTTTGTGCTTTAAAAAATGTCAGAAGAGTTATAGTAGTATCTGCTCGCCCTACTGCCCAGAATTGTATGAGTAGATTAAAAAAAAAAGAAAATATGTATGAAAGCACTTTGTAAATTTTAAAGTATTATTCAGCTATAGTTTTTATTAACAATAGCCTTTTGGAATTGTGATATACAGGTTTAAAGAAAGGCTTTTCTTCCTTTTTTTTGCTGTTAATTCTCACCTAAGGTGAGTTTTCCTGTTGATTTTTTAGAGAGAGTGGAAGGGAGTGAGTGAGTGAAGGAAATAGAGAGATAAGAGAGAGACATCAATTGGCTGCTTCCCACAGGCATCCCAACGGGGCGGGAATGGAACCTGCAACCCAAGTACATGCCCTTGACTGGGAATCGAACCTGAGCCAACACTCTAACCACTGAGCACACTGGCCAGGGCTCTTCCTTATATTTTGCCACAATTTACTTGCATTTCCTTTGCCTCTCTTTACTTGCACATCTCTAATTTTAGGAGGAGTTTTGCTCTGTCCTCAGTCCTCCTCCTCTTTCAAATAGATGATCCTTCCTCACTTCTGTCCATTACAAGAGATGACTGTATTAATTTTCTCCTAAGGAAAAGATGAGTTGGTTTTCATTTTGTACAGATATTTAGCTTAACTAGCCTGGCTGAAGTGTTAAATTTACAAGCTGCAAGTAGGTTTTCTTACTTGGCATTGAATTTCCCTCCTTGTGGTTGTTCAGTTTCTTATCCTACTGCCTTTTCTCTGGCCTCTCTGCTTCCTGTAGGTGTTTGACACCTCATATGCCTTCACCTTGGTCAGACCCATTTTTGGGTCTAACAGAGTTCATGATACTTTATCAAGATATATTTTGTGGACATGAATGGTGGTGTCATATATTTCACCTCCTCCAATAATGACAAGAAGAGATTTCATTTGCTGATTTGGCTCCTCTGTTTCAGATAGAGTTAAAGGTCTTTGTCAGTTTTCAGAAACTAGATACTGGAAACAACAATTTCTTATTTGTTGGCAGATGGAAGCATCTTCCCTTTCTGATATCTAAAGCTGATGAGGTTGTCAAATTTAATGTTATTTCCTTTTCTTCCTGGTTAAGAGAGGGAATTTTTTTTTTTTACCCTGAGGGTTTTCAAGGTTATTTGAGAGACACTGTCTTATCAACTTGTTTTTATTCAAGTTAATAAGAAAACATATACTTTATTTATTTATTTTTATTTTTTATAAGAGTTTATTTGAGCCAGACTGGCAACATACTCCGGGAGCAAGATTTCAAATGTTCCCTAAACTTGTATATTTTGAATATTACTGAGATAAATGGGTAATTAAAAGAACAGTCATATCTAGCATAAAATACTGTTGCATTCTTAGAAGACTTATGCTTTTTTGTACTCTTGCCATCATCACTTGGAGTAATTGTTTTAAAATAGTGCATCTCATTTTAAAAAATTAGAGGCTACTTTTTAAAAAGTCACTGAATTTAGTTCTAAATTAAAGCAAAGGAAATAGAAATACCAGTGTGCTTGTAATTTATTTAGAATTACTGCTAGGTTATATTATACTTTTTAAAAAATATGTGTATTTTTATTGATTTCAGAGAGGAAGGAAAAGGGAGAGATAGAAACATCAATGATGAGAGATAATCATTGATTGGCTGCCTCCTGCACGCCCCACACTGGGGATCGAGTCTGCAACCCGGGCATGTGCCCTTGACGGGAATCAAACCCAGGACCCTTCAGTTTGCAGGCCGATGCTCTATCCACTGAGCCAAACCAGCTTGGGCATTATACTTTTTATTTTAGAAAACATACCATTTGTGTAGTTAAATAAAAATGATTTATAGGGATATTATGTTAAAAGCCAGCAGGTAGTCATTTAAGGAGTACTGTCTTCAGTAATGATGTTCTAGGGTCATCAGTTGAGTTGCACATTGGGAATTCAAAGGTCATTTATACAGGGGCAGCATTCTCAGCATGCATTATTGTATGCTCCATAGTATATTAAAAACAAAAACAAAAATGCTGGGTCCTGGAACACAGCTTTGCAATTATAACCAAACCAGAAGCCCAGTGCACGAATTCGTGCACCAGTAGGGTCCCTTGGCCTGGCCTGTGGGATTGGGCCAAAATTGTCTCTCTGACATCCCCTGAGGGGTCCTGGATTGTGAGAGGGCACAGGCCAGGCCGAGGGACCCCACTGGTGCACAATTGGGGTTGGGGAGGGATGCGGGAGGTTGGCCAGCAGGGGGTGGGGGGGAGCAGGAGGGCTCCAGGGCATGTCCAGCCTGTCTTGCTTAGTCCCAATCAGCCAGACCCCAGCAGCAAGCTAACCTTTGGAGCGTCTACCCCCTGGTGGTCAGTGCATGCAAAGCGACTGGTCGACCAGTCGACTGTCTGCCCCCTGGTGGTCAGTGCACATCATAGCGAGTGGTTGAGCGGCCTTAGCATATCATTAGCATATTATGCTTTGATTGTTGAACGGCCAACCAGTCAACCTGACACTTAGCTTATTAGGCTTTTATTATATAGGATACTCATAGTGTTGAATACAAAGTAGACCAGAGAAATTCATACCCAGTAAAATTGGGCAGTTTGAACAGCTTAAACAATAGTTTAGCTGGAAATAGAATGACTTTTTAAAAATGTCACTTATCAGAATTAGTTATGGTGGGAATTATAATATGGCTTTCATATTTTTTAGTAACCTGTACATTAAGTCATAAAATTGCCACCATTTTGTGATAACTTAGTGTATTTTGTATTTAGATGTTTTACAAAAAAGTATGCACTAATATACCTTAAGAAGAGCAGGTCCTTCAGCTTAGTAGCACAGGGCATCTTTGTGGGCTCTTAAAATTGTCTTTTTGTAGGAACATATCTTGTCACCAAGCTATGAGTACTATAGATTTTAATGGCTTTGTGTGTTTTTTAAACATACAAATATGAAAGGCTATATCAATTAAAGCATTATCATCTAGGGTAATATAGGTATAATTTGAGTTACAGAGTAGATGACTTAAACGTTGATTGTATTTGGAAGTATTTTTAAATGAACTACTTACAAAAATCTATAGCAGATCTCATTGTTCAATGAAAAATTATACACTGTATAAATTAAAATAATATATAAGTCAACCTAGAGTTTTCATGTTATAGGAGCCAAGCAAGGTAACCCTTTCTAGAGTAGCAGACAGAAGCCAGCCAGTTTTATCTAAGGACAAAAGCCCCATTAGAATTTGCTGGCTGGAATCAGAGATAGCCTGCTTGGTTTGCAAGAGGCCCTGGGCCTAGAAATGCTGTTGGGGCCCAAAAGAGGAATAGTAAGTGTAAGGACTCTCAACACTACAGAAAGGGAAAAATCTTAGGAAAAGATTTCTTTCCATGTTCAAAAAGATATCTGGGCCAGAGGGAAAGGGGGTCAAGAGCTGGGGGGTGGGCAAAGTGTGTGTGTGTGGGGGGATAAGAAATGGGGACATCTGTAATAGTGTAAACAATAAAAATAAAGATATTTAAAAACATATAAAATACATTTATTTATTTATTTGCGAGGAAGGGAGAGAGAGGAACATTGATATGAGAGAGAAATATTGATCAGTTAGTTTCTGTACATGCCCAGTCTGGGGATCAACCTGGGTAGGTGCCCTGAATGGGAATCAAACCCACAACCCTTCGGTGCATGGGATGACATTCCAACCAACTGAGTCACACTGGTCAGGGCATATTAAATACTTTGAAATGAACAATCATATAGTTTTTTTAAAAGTGGGAAAAGTAAATTTTGGGAAATCTATATTTGAAAAGAAACCCTCAACAAGTAATATTTAAAAGTCAGAAGGAACAATTTATATGCTAATAATATTTTCTCTCCAGAAATAAAAGGGCATGTAGTTACCAAATATAAGGCAATATACAAAAGGCTGAATATTTTATTCTACCCCTGTATGTGTTTCAGTAATGATAGCATTTTTTTTTCCCTGTAACTTAATGGAAAAGAGTTTTAGTAGTACTATATCTAAATAGGGAAATAGCTATCCTATATAATAAAGAGGTAATATGCAAATTGACCATCACTCCAATACACAAGATGGCCGTCCCCATGTGGTCAAAGATGGCTGCCCCCATGTGGACACAAAATGGCTGCCACAAGATGGCCAGCAGGGGAGGGCAGTTGGGAGGGACCAGGCCTGCAGGGGAGGGCAGTTGTGGGGGACAAGACCTGCAGGGGAGGGAAGTTTGGGGGGACCAGGCCTGCAGAGGAGGACAGTTGGGGGGAACCAGGACTGCAGAGGAGGGCAGTTGGGGGTGACCAGGCTGGCAGGGGAGAGCAGTTAGGGGTGACCAGGGCGGCAGGGGAAGGCAGTTAGGGGCAACCAGGCCTGCAGGGGAGGGCAGTTGGGAGCGACCAGGCCAGCAAGGGAGGGGGCAGTTGGGGGCGACCAGGCCTGTAGGGGAGGACAGTTATGGGTGACCAGGCTGGCAGGGGAGGGCAGTTAGGGGTGACCAGGCTGGCAGGGGAGGGCAATTAGGGGCAATCGGGCTGGCAGGGGAGCAGTTAGGCGTTGATCAGGCTGACAGAGGAGTGGTTAGGGGGTGATCAGGCTGGCAGGCAGAAGCGGTTAGGGGCAATCAGGCAGGCAGGCAGGCAGGCAGAGCAGTTGGGAGCCAGCAGTCCTGGATTGTGAGGGGGATGTCCCAGATTGGAGAGGGTACAGCCTGGGCTGAGGGACACCCCCCCCTCCCCAGTGCACAGATTTTGTGCACCGGGCCTCTATATTATCATATATTTTTAAAAAGTATATTCAGATAGTCCATCTGAATTTGTCATTACATAAATTATGTATAAGTAGCCATCATATTTATGGCTAAAAAATTCCTTGTTTTGTCATTGTGTCATATTGGAACTCACATATGTGTGCTTGAATTTTTTTAGGATAACTATTCTGAGCAGCTCTGTTTGCCACCCATTCTCTCTCCTTTCAACTCTTACTTTCTTAGGAACTTCACTTCTTTCAAATTCTCCCTTCTATCTAGTTATGTTAGGTTTCAGATATATATTTTTAAAAACAATTTTTCTCTTCAAAATAATATTTTTTATTCCAGTTCATTTGATTAAAGGTAATCTTCACGTAAGATCTGGAGCAATGGAGAAGAATCTAGGGGACCTTGTTATATTTTCCTCATGCTTCAGAGAGGAAGCATGTAGAATGTCCTGAAGCAGTGATTATATACAAGGTGAGAATAAAAGATGATTAAGGCCTTTCAGGAAGCCAGGAGTATATGGAGGTGAAGAGAGTAAATTCTAGTGTAATACAGGAGGTAGAAATAAGTGTTTTATTAAGTGCATAAGTTTTATACTTACCAGTTTCTATTGAATAAAATTAAAGTTGCCTCATCCAGGGCTTGTGCATTTTTTATGTGATTTCTCTGTGGCCAATGATTGTACGTGAGTACAGGAGAGATCAAAGAGAACAATTTGAAGTAGTAAGCGAGGGGGAGGAGCAGCCTAGGTCATCCTGAAATGATATCGATCAGGGAGCAACAGGGAGAGAAGAAACCTTTGAAGTAAAGGAGGCCTGTAGCTGCAGCAGTGTGGAGTGTTAAGATGGAATTAGCATTTAACTTAGTCAGTTTGGCTGAAGAGAAACTAGGGCATTAAGATTAGCACCCAGGAGGGAATCAGAAGAGAAGTGGTGGGGAGAGGTGGAGTAAATATAAAATCTGGACTACCAAAAATGAAGACTTTTGGGGAAATTAGTTAACTTCAGTTCTTTGCATTGTCCCAGCCTTCATATATAATTGCACCTACAGTTTTAGCTCTTTACTCACATATACATCTAAATTGATTGCTGGATTCTGATTGAGCAGTAAAGATGCAGTTTATGTTTACTTTCAGAAAGTGGAGCTGTTAAAATATTTTTACACGAAATAACTATCTTGTCATTATTATAGTTAACAGTTGTGTTTGCCACTGGAAATAAAATTGGCTCTATCACACAAAAATCAAAGACAAGAATTCCAAAATTCATTTTAATTTGGCCAGGAGCAAGTCTCTATGCACATGATTCTCCTGCTAATCCTTGTGGGAACATAAATGGGTAATCTATATGTGAAAGAATTTTAAACTGAGAAGGATCCTAATACGCAGTCTTACTCTGACTTAAAAATTTTAAAGATTTAAAAAAATTGATTTAATTGCATTATAAAATTAATTTTAACTTAATTGGGAAATCACTCAGAGAACATGAGATTTATGTTTAAACAACTGTATAATCTGTCTTGCTCCATTCTGTTTAGTGTATTCATTCTTTTGCTACAATAGGTATACTTCCTCATGTAAACACTTTGATTCTAACAATTGTTCTAACAGTTAAATTAATTATTAGCCGAAACCGGTTTGGCTCAGTGGATAGAGCGTCGGCCTGCGGACTGAAGGGTCCCAGGTTAGATTCCAGTCAAGGGCATGTACCTTGGTTGCGGGCACATCCCCAGTGGGGTGTGTGCAAGAGGCAGCTGATCGATGTTTCTAATTCTCTATCCCTCTCTCTTCCTCTCTGTGAAAAATCAATAAAAATATATTTAAAAAAAATTAATTATTACCCCCTTTCAGTGAAGGATAGCTAATTTGTTTGATTGGTTATAGTGTTTTTAAAGTTTTATTTTTTATTTTTTGTTAATCTTCATCCGAGGATATTTTTCCCATTGATTTTTAGGGAGAGTGGGGGAGAGAGGGAAAGACAGAAACATCGATATGAAAGAAACAAATTGTTTGGTTGCCTCCTGCATGCACCCGACCAGGGCCAGAGGCGGGGAGGAGCCCTCAACCATGGTATGTGCCCCTGACCAGAATTGAACCCAGGACTCTTTGGTCTGTAGGCCGACGCTCTACCCACTGAGGCAAACTGGCTAGGGTAGTAAGAGTGTCTTCATTTACTTACTTGATTAGAAGATTATGCTGATAACTGATATTAACATCAGAGTATCTTAGTACAGAGGAGAAATAGGATCAATGTTCTGCTTTGATGAACATGAACTTTCTCTCAGTGACTTTGAAGTTAAATTGTATTCATGAAATGCCTCATTATAATACCTAGAATGCCTCAAAAAGGGAGACTTGGAATGGACATCATTCAATCACCCAAAAGAGATTTATTGAGTATGTCTTATATGCCAGGCTTTAGACCCAAGTACAGAGGATGAAGAATGAGGAAGAAAGTCAAGGCCCCCAGGATCCAGGTGTCTGGGGAAGAGCGAGCACTGTTGCTCTATTCCCTTCCTGGACCATGGTCAGTTATGCAGGTACTCTTTTCTGCTGAGCATTTTTCTGAATCCAGTGCTCCAGGCAGCCAATACCAGTTGCTTGGCAGTGAAACTATTGGCCCTTTGTCTGCTGTTATTATTATATTTAAAAGTCCACTTGGTAAAGACAGACTTCTTAGAAAAAAGATTATTAATTAAGGAGTTATTTGGATGAAAAATGCTGAAAGATATTAAGTCTGTTGTGATTTGCTTCAGTTGGAATGATTCATTGACTTTCAGAGATATTAATTGAGATGAAATAAAAACACTCAGTAGATGATTTCTCATTTGGATAAGTCCTAATTTCTACTAGTAAATTAGTAGTGGTACGAGTCACTAGAATGAAATAGAAATATTTGTTTAATCTTTGTATGGGGAGAGCTTTAGAAGCATAAAGACAATGGATGAAATAAAAAAGGAAAAGATCAAATGGTATACCATATGAAAATTGACTTATGTAAAAAACATCAAAAATAAAAGCTAGAAGGCAAGCAAAAATTCAGGAGAAAAATTTGCAGCTAATATGGCAAAATATTAATGTCCTCAGTAGTAATAAAAACACCTTAAATAAACACTAAGAAAGAACCCAGTAGCTCACTGGAGAAAATGCTACAAAATGGACAGTACAATTAGAAATCACAGTTGGCTAGTAAACATGTAGAAAATGTTTATACTCATTAGTAAGCAAAACAAAACAAAACAAAACCCCCTATAAGTTAAAATGGGATAACAGTGTTTGTGATTTATGTTAGCAAAAACTAAAAAAATAATTCTCAATGATGGTAAGAATACACCAAGTGCAAGTTTAAATTGATAAAGTCTTTCTGAAAAGATCAGCAAGTTCACTTTTAGGACTCTCCCTTAAGGAAATGATGAAAAATATAAGAAAATAATTTTTGTACCTAGATGTTCATTAAAACATTATTTGAAATAGTGAAAAAGAATATAAAATATAAAATAGAAGAATGGTTAAATAAATTCTGGTATGTCAGATGGAGTAATACATAGTTAATCATGTACATAAAAATTTAATTCAAAAGATGCTTTTATAAAAATTTAAATGTATATTATATTCTGAACTATGTGAAATAATACATAGACAAATATTTGAAGGTATATTAATTTCCTGTGGCTGCTGGGTTACCATAAACTTGGTGGCTTAAAACAATAAACATTTATTATGTCACAGTTCTGGGGACAAGAAATCCAAGATCAGTATCACTGGATTGAAATCTCTCAAGAGACTCTAGGGGAGAATCTGTTCCTTGCCTCGGCTAGCTTCTCATGGCTGCAGGCATTCCTTGGCTTGTGGCTGCATCACTCCAATTTCACTTACATTGCCTTCTCTTCTGTGAGTAACTGCCCTCTGCCTCTCTTGTATAAGGACACATGCATTAGGGCTCACTTGGATAATTCAGAAGAAACTCCTGAATTTAATTCATCTTAGTCGCATTCCTAAATACCCTTTTCCATATAAGGTAACACAAATTCCAGGGATGAGACCTGAGGTTTTGGAGGCAATTATTCAAACTATTACAGAAAGTAATATATCGAAAACATTTTAATATTTATCTCAGGGTACTGTGCTTATGCAGGATTTAAATTTTACTTCTTATATCCTTCTGTCATCCAGTAAGTTTCAGAGAAATATTATTAGCTTCATGAGCTTCTCTTAAAATGTATCAGATATGATTTAAACCTTTTTGAATTCCTTGATTATTAGGTCACTCTGCTTAGATGTTCAGAAGGGATTTAAAAACTCGCCGAAACCGGTTTGGCTCGGTGGCTAGAGCGTCAGCCTGCGGACTCAAGGGTCCCAGGTTCGATTCCGGTCAAGGGCATGTACCTTGGTTGCGGGCACATCCCCAGTCGGGGGTGTGCAAGAGGCAGCTGGTCGATGTTTCTCTCTCATCGATGTTTCTGACTGTCTATCCCTCTCTCTTCCTCTCTGTAAAAAAATCAATAAAATATATTTAAAAAATAAATAAATAAAAACTTAAAAATGTGGCTTTTTCTCCCCTCCAGTTGTGTGATGGTTATCTGATTCAGAAGTTGTATCCCATCAGGACCATTAATCAGAACCACATATTGTTTTGCTTGCCTCAGATAATAAATGTGATGTGACCAAGTTCATAATTTCATTTCTGAGGTTTATTGTATGCTGCAGTATCTAGTTTTCCCCGTCTTATAATATTGGATTAATATTTCCTTAATTTATCCAGAATAGTATTATTTCACCAATACTAGCTATTTATAAGTACTAAACTAAATTGACTTTCCTTAGTATGGGTATAAATATATATCTTGTTTACCTGGAGATTTAAATTTTATTATTTTTAATTACAGCTAACTATGATCAATGCTTTTGACTGGAATTATGTACTGGGGAAATATGCTTGCAAAGTGACCACAAAATAATAGAGTTAAGCAAATCTGTGATTTAAAAAATCTCAAAAAGCTTTACAAGAGATGTTAGAATCTAAGACTTGGCAATCTGAGACAAGGATACTTATTTTCAGTGTGACGAGGGAAGTGGTGGTACAGAGGTCAGTCTTTATGCCCAAGTCGTATCAGTGGAGCTGAGGTTAGAATTCTGTTTCTCACAGAAGTGTTGTTAGTTTTTTTCTGAATTAGTTTTCTTCTACATATTGAAATATATATTATACCTCTTTTAACACTCACAGGTTATATGGCTTGTAACAGCCTTTCATCATATTGTATATAAAGCTTGAGAGTCATAAAAATAGGTTTGGAGAATGATTTTTCTCCTGTAGGGTGAAAATTGGCCGGTGTTGGGAGTTCCCACTGAGTTAGGAATGGAGTTGATTTAAGAGAGAAGGTGTCACGGAAGTAACATTCTGCTTCATACTGCTAGGCAAAGAGGAACAGAAGCATACATATGTATTTCTTGAAAAATTTCTGTAGGGAATTTTTCTTACAATTTTCTGGTGACATTGGGAAGAATCAATAATGCTGTTTTACTTTTTACAAATGTGCCAAAAGGGGGCACTTGAAAAATTAAATATATATCTGAGCATATATGTTTTTAACTTGTAATAAAATGTTTCCACTATATAGTTCTAAGATTCTATCACTTAAGCTCCTAGAAGGTAGAGTATAACTATTTTGATAAATATCTGTGTTTCACAAGGTTGCTGCAGGAGACAATTCAAATATCCATCAACCGATGAATGGATAAACAAATTGTAGTACCTCCGTAAATGGAATAGTACTCAGGCACAGAAAGGAGCGGACCATTGATATGTGCAACTGTATGGATGAATCTCAAATGCATTATGCTAAGTAAAAGAAGCCAGACACAAAAGGGTTACATATTTTTACATTCTGGAAAAAGCAAAAATATAGGGACAGGAATCACTTCAGTGGTTCCGAGGGAGTAGAGAAAAGGAATTGAGTGCATTAAGACACAAGGCAACTTGTTTAGAAGATGGAAACATTCAGTATCTTGATTGTGGTAGTGGTTATATGTCTGTAACATTTCAAAAAACATTAGTTAAAAAGGGTGAATTTTACTTTTTGTAAGTTGTACTCCATTAAATGTGACTCCTCAAAAGTTATGGTGTACCAAGTGGGTCCCCAACAAATGCTGATTTGCTGAAATTCAATTAATATCTGCTTCCTGCTAGCCACTAGCCTATTGTGTCAGAAACTGATTCTGGCTAATTTTAACAGGAGACATTTATTGAAAGGACAATGGGTAGCTCAGAAAACTTACATAAAGGATGCAGAAGTGGACTTGGAAAAGAGACAATGACGCCCTGACCAGTTTGGCTCAGTGGATAGAGCGTCAGCCTGTGGACTGAAGGGTCCCAGGTTCGATTCCGGTCAAGGGCATGTACCTTGGTTGCGGGCACATCCCCAGTGGGGGGTGTGCAGGAGGCAGCTGATTGATGTTTCTCTCTCATCAGTGTTTCTAATTCTCTATCCCTCTCCCTTCCTCTCTGTAAAAAAATCAATAAAAAATATATTTAAAGAGAGAGAGAGAGAGAGAGAGAGAGAGAGAGAGAGAGAGAGAGAGAGAGAGAGAGAATGGCAAGGGAGGCTAGGGAGCACTCAGAATGCAGAATAACACTATGGAGCCTGTCCAGAGAGGAACTTCCACCTCTGCCTCTGAACTCTGGATACCACAGGTTGCCCCACTGTCACCAAGGGTACTGGAAAGTAGGCACCGATGCCATATTGCTGCCACTGCTGCCCCTCTACACTTGATATTGGTGCTGCAGCTGTTTTAGCTGCTTGCATCTACCACCACAATGTATCTTCCTTGGTCCCTGCTGCTTCTGTGTCACAGCTTTAGAGTCAAAGCTCAGAGTATGAGTGTCTGGTTGGCCAAGCCCAAGTTATATGCTTTATCCTAGCTGAAAGGAAGGCTATGATAGTGCGTGTCTGATACTTTTGGTTTCTAGGTATTTCCCATTCAGACTCGAAGTATAGAAAGCAGTTTGCATGCTGGGCAGAAAAGTCCATTATATCTATGTATCTATCAAAACATGGGCAAAGTTTAAAAATTTGCTTGCTTTAATCTTTATCTTACTAATAAAAAAGCCAGCAGTCTGTTAATGTTTATTATTGTATGATGCTATTTATGAGTATTCCCAGCTTCATGTATGATATTTGATTTTTAGGCTCTTTGAATATGTTCTTTTTTTTAGAGCAATTTTAGGTTTCCAGTAAAATTAAGGGGAAGGTAGAGAGATTTCCTATATGTATTTGCATAGCCTTCTCTATTATTTAGGCTGACTTTAATTTGAAGAATAGTTCTGAATCTGCAAAGAATGAACAACATGTGCTTTGAACATGGTAAGTAGTCAGTAAATGTTGTTAAATTCATAAAAGTTAGAAAAAGTATGTTTTTCTTCTAACACAAAAATGTGCTAAAGTACAAAAATAAGCAGTACACTAAAAGAATGTACTGTGATCAAGCGGGGGAATCTCAGGCTAGGTTATTATTGGAAAATGCATTAGTAGACTATCATATCAGAAGATCAAATGTGGGCAGTCTTGGGCTTGCCTTCTCAGAATCTGCTTAGATGACCATATGCACTTAAGTAAGGACACTCAAGAAACCAAAGAAAACATAATGGGAGGGTAGACATTGTCTGGAAGGAAGTGGGGCTGCAGAAATGAGAGGTGGGGGAGGAGAGGGAGAAGCTGAAAAGAGAGAAACCTCTTGTCTTTAGTTTGTCTTTGTTCCCTTTGTCTTGCTTTCCTAAGAGGTGGTGCAGAGGTTAAGGAGCAATATAAAAAGGAGCGCAGATTGGAGAGACTTCCTTTTGCTAGGAGAAAGGCAGAGATAGAGAACATGGGGTTAAAAAATGGGTGATGATGTCTATCAACATTTAATTTGGCTCCTATGGAATGAAGTGGAGGCACTTGACAATAGGCAACCTTCAGAACCTCTAATCAGCTGCACATTCTCCCCATGCAGCAAGAGAAGTGGCCTTGTTAAAATTCTTAGCACAGCAGAGAGAGGAGAGGGAGACAGATAGCAGCTTTTTACCCTTGCCTGAGACTCTGCAGAAGTTGTTACTCCCTAGATAATTCACTTTCTTCTCTTTCAGATCTGGTCAAGAATAAACACTTGGGCGTTTTGCTTCATGTAGTTTTAGTTAGCAATCTCATTATTAAATGGTAGAATAACCATATGCATTGAAGCCTGGTTCTCAGCAGCTCCGTTTTGGATAGTCATATGAGGGTGATGAATAAGTAATAGCGCGCTGGGGCAGTTACCAAGTGGATATAAGAATTAGGGAGTGATCAAAAGAAATAATGTAATCTGTTAAAACAAAGCTAGCAAGCGCATCATGACCGCAGTCATTATTTATTATTCACTTAATCATTCAAAAAGTGAGTGCCCACCCACTCTTTTCCAGACATTAGTGAGGTGCAGAGGGTACAGCAGAGAAGGCAGACAGGCCTGTTCCCTGCCCTTGAGGAGTTCACAGTTTACTGGGACATAGACACATGGAGTACAATCAAGAAATGCTATGCTCATGTTTAGCACGTTCCCAAGATCCTGAGAGAGGGATAAGCATAATATAAGCTCTAATAGATAGGTATTTGTGAGGAACATAGGAGTTTTAAGACAAAGAGAACATCAGATTTTTAGCTTGGAGACAGGAAAAAATATGACTTTAGAAAAAAATAACAAATCCAAAATTGGCTAATAGAAGAATGATAGCAGAGAGGAGAAGTTCCGTGTTAGGGAATGCATTTTAAATATAAAAACAAAGAAAGAGTCAAATGTGAAAAAGAAATTAAAATGCTAGAAAAATGTAGTTAAAATGAAAAAAATATTTATTGGATATTTGTGAAGAAATTTATAATTAAAATCTGAGGAAAAAGTTGAAAGTAAAATTATAAAGTTACGTGAGTGTGAGAAAAACCAATAACAACCTGCATGTTGGATGAAAAATTGTTTCAATAGATTAAGTGACTTTCTCAGAATCACAGAGCCAGTGATGGAGCTGAGAAGTAGATCCCAGGTAGTCTATTTTCAGACCCTGGACTCATAACTATTACATATTACTGCATCTTTTCATCAAAGTGAGGTATAATTTTGCACATAGTCATTAAAAAATTTTTTGATGCCGAAACCGGTTTGGCTCAGTGGATAGAGCGTCGGTCTGTGGACTGAAAGGTCCCAGGTTCGATTCCGGTCAAGGGCATGTACATTGGTTGTGGGCACGTCCCCGGTGCGGGGTGTGCAGGAGGCAGCTGGTCGATGTTTCTCTCTCATCGATGTTTCTAGCTCTCTATCCCTCTTCCTTCCTCTCTGTGGAAAATCAATAAAATATATAAAAAAAATTTTTTTTGACAATCCTTTCTTCTTTTCTAAGTGATGCTTTTGTTGTTAATTTCATGATGGTGGTCAAGTTTTGCTTGGTACCTAATTGATGTTTTTCCATATATGAATAGATCAATTATGCAGTTTTTGAGGCTTTATCTTTAAAAAAATAAATTTATTGGGTAACATTGGTAAATAGGATCATAAAGGTTTAAAGTGTACATTTCTATGATACAAGAACTGTGTATTGCATTGTGTGCCCATCACCCAGAGTCAAATCCTCTTCTATCACCCTCTGAACTCCCTTCCCTCTGGCAACCACCACACTGCTGTTTGTGTCCACAAGTTTCAGTTTTATATCCCACATATGAGTGAAGTCATATGGTTCTTAGCTTTCTCTGACTGACTTATTTCACTTAGTGAAATGTTCTCAAGGTTTATCCATGTTGTTGCAAATGGCAGTATTTCCGTCTTTTCTTATGGCTGAGTAGTATTCCATGTGTATGTACCACATCTTCTTTATTCAATCCTCTTATCACAGGACACTTTGGTTGTCGCAATGTCTTGACCACCATGAATAATGCTGCAGTGAACATAGGGGTGCATAAATCTTTGCTAATGCGTGCATTCTAGTTTTTTGGGTAGATACCCAGGGGAGGGATTGCTGGGTCATATGGTAGCTCTATTCTTAATTTTTTTGAGGAATCACCAAACTGTTTTCCATAGTGGCTGTACCGGTCTACATTTAGTAAATGAAGGTTCCCTTTTCTCCACAACCTCTCCAACACTTGTTATTACTTGTCTTGTTGATAATAGCCATTCTAAGAGGTGTGGGGTGGTATCTCATTGTAGTTTTGATTTGCATTTCCCTAATTACTGGTAAGGTTGAACATCTTTTCATATATCTGTTGTTTGTTTGTATGTCTTCTTGGGAGAGGTGTCTGTTCAGGACCTTTGCCCATTTTTTAATTGGGTTGGTTGTTTGGTGTTGAGTTTTATGAGTTCATTATGTATTTTGGATATTAAACATTTATCTGAGCTATTGTTTGCAAATATTATCTCCCATTCAATCATTAAATGTGTCCCAGGTATATCAGTAGCACTTTATCAGCATTCACCTTTTTGAAAAAAAAAAAAAAGCTTTACTGAGATGTAACTTACTTACCACACAATTAACCCTTTTATTTTGTTTCTTTATTTTTAAAAGAATAGTTTATTGACTTTTGAGAGAGCGGGGGAGAGAGAGAGAGAGAGAAACATCAATGTGAGAGCACAACATCTATCGGCTGCCTCCAGCACGCTTCCCACAGGGCAAACTGAGCATGTGCCCTTGATCAGGAATCAAACTGGCAACATCCTAGTGCATGGGACGATACCCAACCAATTGAGCCACACTGGCTAGAGCACAATTCACCCTTTTAAAGAGTACATACAGGGCACTGGTTCTTATGATATTCACCAAGTTGTGCTACTATTACCAATGTAGATTTTTATTTTCACTACTTTGTACAAGAAACCCTTTACCTATTAGCAGTCACTTCCCATTCCTTCCTACCACCAGCCCCTGGAAACCACTAATCTACTTTTTGTTCCTATGATGTGCCTCTTTTGGACATTTCCATGTAAACGGAATCACTTAGCATGTGGCCTTTTGTGAATGACTTCTTTCACTAGCATAATGTTTCTGAAGTTTACCCATGTGGTAGCACATATCAGTACCTTATTCCTTTTCAAAAAAGTGTGATAAATTATGCAAATATAAAATTTACCACGTCAACAATTTTTAAGTGTGCAGTTCTGTGGCCTTAAGTACTTTCACATTCTTGTGCTTCATTCCTTCTTATTGCTGAACTAGAGGACTGGTGCACGGATTCGGTGGCCTGCAGGGATCGGGCTGAAACTGGCAGTCCAACGCCGCCTGCCACTCCTGCCAGCCGCTCCTGCTCATCCCGGCCCCACTGCACCTGCTGCCGCTGCCACTTGGTAGGCTTGCTGCTGCTCTGCTGAGGTCTCTGGGCTGCGGCGGCCAGCCATAAGCCCTGTGTCTGGTGCCTGTCGGCCAGCTGAGTGGCGCTCCCATTGTAGGAGCACACTGACCACCAGGGGGCAGCTCCTGCATTGAGCGTCTGCCCCCTGGTGGTCAATGTGCATCTCAGTGACTGGTCGACCGGTTGTTTGGTTGTTTAGTTGCTTAGGCTTTTATATATATAGACTAGCAGCCTGGTGCATGAAATTCGTGCATGGGTAGGGTCCCTAGGCCTGGCCAGCAATCAGGGCCGATTGGGGCCTTCTGGCTGCCAGCCGGAGCCTCCCTTCCCCAGCTGCTGGCTGCTGGCCGGGGCCTTCCTTCATTCTGCGCCACCCCCTGGTGGTCAGCGCATGTCATAGTGAGTGATTAAACTCCCAGTCTCCCGGTTGAACTCCTGAGGGGACAATTTGCATATTAGGCATTTATATATATACTAGTAGCCCATTTGCAGGAAAAATCCTGCAAGCGCCACGCCTGCACCCTCTCGCCGCAGCCACCCACCCCACTCCGCCCCGCCCTGCCCTGCCCTGCCCTGCCCCGCCCGGGCTTTCCCTCTGGCAGCCATCTTGCTTTCCGCTTTTCCTCCGTCTTCCTTCTAAGTTGTCTTCAGTCTTCACTCCTCCCTCCCTCAGCGTATGCAAATTAACTGCCATCTTTGTTGGGTAATTTGCATACTCGCCCTGATTGGCTGGTGGGCGTGGCTTTGGATGGTGGGCGTGGCTTGGACGTAGCGAAGGTGCGGTCAATTTGCATATTACTATTTTATTAGGTAGGATAGACTAGAGGCCCGGTGCACGAAATTCGTGCACGGGGGTGGGGGGTGTCCCTCAGTACAGCCTGCACCCTCTCCAATCCAGGACCCCTCGAGGGATGTCCACAGGGATTGGGCCTAAAGTGGCAGTCAGACATACCTCTAGCAATCCGGGACTGCTGGCTCCTAACCGCTTGCCTGCCTGCCTTCCTGATCGCCCCTAACTGCCTCTGCCTCAGCCCTGCACCCGGGACCCAGGATTCCCTCCTCTGGTTGGCTGCAGGCACCCGGGACCCGGGCTTCACTCCCTCTTGCTAGCCTTAGGCACCCAGGACCTGGATTGGCTTTGCCCAGGCAGGTCATAGCTACAGGGGACCATGGGCGGCGGCTTTGCCCGGGCCAGCCGCAGACACTCGGGACCACAGGGTGGGTGGCTTTTCTCTGTCTCCCGGGCGGCAGGCTTTTCTCTGTCTCCCAGGCCACAGCCGGGCGCCTTTGCCCGGGCCCACCTTTGTCAGGAAGGACATCCGGAAGGTCATCCGGAAGACGTCTGGTCTAATTAGCATACTACCCTTGTATTAGTATAGATAATATTCTATTAGCAATAAGAAGGAAAAGATATACCACATTTTTAAAGTTTCTAATTGTTTATTGCTATTATACAGAAACACAGTTGATATTTTTATGTTAACTTTTTATCTTCTCACCTTACTAAAGTCACTTATTAGTTTTAATAGCTTTTTGGGTATATTTTATAGAATTTTCTACATAGACAATCATTTTGTGAATAAAGATCAACCACTCTTGCTTCCTCTGGCACCATGTTCTATTTTAAATTCTTATTACAGATTCATTCTTTTTTTTCGTTATGTTCTATCTTTTTTTTTTTTTTTAAATCTTTATGGTTGAAAGTATTCCATATGTTCAGATATACCACAGTTTGTTCATCCACTCATCATTTGATGAACATTAGATTGTTTCTACTTTTTGGCTATTTTGAATAATTCCGTTATGAACATTTATGTACCAGCATTTACTTTTAATCTGAAATACCTCAATCATGCTGAAGAAGAAATACATCTCTTAGACCAGTGGTCGGCAAACCGCGGCTCGCGAGCCACATGCGGCTCTTTGGCCCCTTGAGTGTGGCTCTTCCACAAAATACCACGTACCCTAATTAAGTTAAGAACAATGTACCTACCTATATAGTTTAAGTTTAAAAAATTTGGCTCTCAAAAGAAATTTCAATCATTGTACTGTTGATATTTGGCTCTGTTGACTAATGAGTTTGCCGACCACTGTCTTAGACTAATGAGGTAATGTTACTGTGTTCCTGGGCATTCACCTACTTCACTTGGTTGATGAGCAGGTGGCCTTATCCCTGTTTTCAAGATGAGAAGACTATGTTTAGCTCAAAGTATTGTTGTGAAAGGTAAATGCATATGTAGCAGTTAAGACCAAGGAATGTTAAGTGATCTCTTCACCTGGCAGGTGCTGAGGATGGAGGCCAGCTTTCAGAGGGAAGGAAAGAAAGAAGGGATACTTAGGCAGCCATAGATTGAAATTAGAGGTTATTCTTGGGCTTCACTCTGTTGGCATCCCTTGTGCTCTCATCTTCAGGCTTTCTTGTCATCCCATTTCAGCAGTTCCACTTGCTCCTCCTCGTCCTCTTTCCCTCAAAACCATCCCCTTTGTATGATTTATCAGCTTGCTTTGTATCATCACCTGTGTTCCCAATAAATCTCTGTTGCTTAGTTTGTATGCTTTTTTGACAGCAGGAGTAGTGTGTGTATTTATTTGTTAACCTGAATGAACTGCAAATGATCAAATGCCTAGTAATGGAAGGGAGAGATTTTGAGGCTGGACATGCTTTTATTGATTCAAACCATTAATTTTTTTTAAAAAAGACACTTGGAATAGGGAAGGAATAGGGAATGAGTCTGAGGTTCTTATAACCCTTTAAGGAAGTGTCTCTACCTAAAAATCCCCAAAAGGGGTGGCAGAACATAAGGCTCATAAAGGTGACAGACAATCCAGTTTCAGTACAAAAGCAGAGAAAGAAGTCTCTCATCTGAATCCCATTTCTGGAGGAAATCATCATTTTAGTGGAGAGTGCATAGAAGGAGGGGAAGGTAGGTGTAATAGGGGCCAGTTTTGGAGCTAGATAGAAGCAGACACATCTAGATGAGGTCTGAGCTCAGAGGGAGGGAGAAGTTGGTCACCATATGCCATTCCACTGCATTCCTGTAAATTACCAATGGGAGTAACTTATACAACCACTTATTGTTTGCTTAATTACCATGGATCACAATAATTATGCACTGTAAAATTACCATTGTATTTTACTTCATTAGAAACTATACGCAGCCTCTGTTGCTCTCAATAGAAAACATCACTGGTGGGTAAGAATACTGATAGGCGGGTGAGACTTTGTGACACTAAATCACAGCATTCTTTTCAGCAGTCATTCATTGAAGCAGTGTGCGAGCCCCAGCAGATGAAGTGGAAGCCAAGAACCCAGTGTAAAGAGATGCATGACTTGTTGGGTACTGTCACATCACCATAATGAAATATGCTAAGTACTGAGAGATGTAGGTAGGACTCTTTGGGAACACTTGGCTCAGGATGAGAGTGGTCAGGGGAGGCTTTCTGGAGGAAGTAAGAGTTGAACTCTCTGGAATGATAAGTTGGGCACAGAAATTAGTATTGCCGAGGGACATTACAGGTCCTTATAGGGAGAAGGAACAGTATGAGCACATGTAGAGGTTTCTCTGTCTGCGTTTATTGCTAACTCAGGGAGGGAGAGACCAATAATCATTCATGGGATGAGAAAGAAAATATAAAACAACACACTTGATTCTGCTGACAAAGAGCATATGGTTCACTTCCCGGAGATGCATTTATTCTTTTTTTGCCAAAAGGGTGTCGTTTAACAAATTACCTGCCTCTTCCATTGTACAATATGATATGCTAGAGGCTTGATAAAATTAATGTACCCCCAAACAAGTGAGCACTTGACTGTCTCCTGATAAAATCATGGATAGTATGTGGCTGTGCATTCATTTAGCTGGCTATATAGGTTTAAAAATGTTTTAAGCAAAATATCACATGATCTCACTCATTTATGGAATATAATGAACAACATAAACTGATGAACAAAAACAGATCCAGGGACAGAGAAACATCGATCAGACCATCAAACCTCAGAGAGAAGGTAGGGGAGGGTGGGGGGGAGGGGGAGAGATCAACCAAAGGACTTGTATGCATGCATATAAGCCTAATCAATGGACACAGACAACAGGGGGGCGAGGGCATGAGTGGGGGGGGGAGGGATGGGGGCGGTAATGGGGGAATAAGGACACATATGTAACACCTTAATAAAGAAATTAAAAAAAAATCTAAAGGGAATTTTATGGATAAGGAATCTTCTAATAAAGTGCTTAGGCATTCTTAGTAGTCATAAAAATGTGACTAATTGGTGATGATGGCTTAATGCTTAAAAGCAGCTTGAAAAGCTCCATTCAAAACCAAATGTCCAATAATAAATCCTGTTATATAATCAGATACTGTTCAGCTTTAAACGTGAAGTTATAGAAGAATGTTATAGATGCTCACCATGTTTTTAAATGTCAAAGAGCAGTCTAAAAGACAGTGAATAATGTGGTTTCACTTTTACTAACTGGTAAGCTGCAGGCCTCAGGAGCCTAGAGAATAAAATAGGTCCTATTTATATTCTCCAAATGATAATAACTCACCCTTCCCCTCCCTTCCCAGCCTGTCTGATTCCTGCCCCCAGTTATTTCTGAGACACCTAAATGTCAGCGGTGGCCACCAGGAAGTGCCAGCCGTGCTGTGCGTCTTTGGCTTACCCTTGTTGATCGGTGGTGCCCTCAATGAGCCTCACGGAAGGTACTGCTGAGAAGCTCAGGGCCTTGACAGAGAAGCAGCTATCGGCATGAGCCTATCAAAACCCTTAATTTGGGGATGACAGAGAGGGGCTGGGCTCCATTCAGAGGTAGGGAAAAATGATTTCCTTCTCAGATATGGGCCGTGCTTTGTTGCCAGGGCCTTGAAGTACGCACAGAGTCCCCTGACTGATTAAAAAAAAAAAAAATCAAGCAAATCCTCTAACTGCTGGTCTTCATTCTTTATCCACAGGTTTCAAACTTGGCAGGTCAAAGCATAAGTTACCATGCTCCCCAATCCAACCTGATGCTCCTCCTATTTTGACTCTGTGAGTGAAGGGCACCATCATCTGCCTCCTTGCTCAAGCCAGAAACCTGAGAGGCATTCCAGATGTTTCCCGTGTCTTTATATTTAGTCTCCAAGGCCTCTTCATTCTTCTGTCTTGCTATCTTGGAAATCTATTCATTCTTTTTGTCTCTCTTGCCTCTTAGAATTCAGACTTTCATTTGTCATCTGGATGATATTAATAGCCTCCTAAGCATTTCTGAAGCTTTCAGTTCTCCTTCCCCTCTGACTTACTCGCACACTCCTTTATCAGGGAATACAGAGCTCGCATGGTCTGGCCCTGAACCATCTCCATCCAGTGGTCCCCACAGATACCTCGCTTGATGTTTTTACTCTCCCAGACATCTGTGTCTTCCTTTTCCTGGGTAACATAAAGTTTACCATTTTAAAATTTGAGATTATAATTGACATACATTAGTTTCAAGTATACAACATAGTGGTCTGATATTTGAATATATTGTGAAATAAACGCCACAATAAGTCTAGTTAACATCTGTTACCACACATAGTTACAATTTTTTTCTTCTGGTGAGAACTTTTAAGATCTACTCTCTTAGCAACTGTCAAATATACAATACAGTATTTAAAAAATATATTTTTTTATTATTGATTCCAGAGAGGAAGGGAAAGGAAGAGAGAGATAGAAACATCAGTGATGAGAGAGAATCATGTATTGGCTGTCTCCTGCATGCCCCACAGTGGGGATTGATCCCACAACCTGGGCGTGTACCCTGACCAGGAATTGAACCGTGACTACCTGGTTGATAGGTTAATACTTAATCACACTGGCCAGGCTAATACAGTATTTGGAAAAAAAATATTTTTTTTATTGATTTCAGAGAGGAAGAGGGAGGGAAAGATAGAAACACCAATGATGAGAAAGAATCATCTATTGGCTGCCTCCTGCACGCCCCCCAGTAGGGACTGAGCCCTAAACCCCGCATGTTCCCTGACTGGGAATCGAACTGTGAACTCCTGGTTCAGAGGTAGACGCTCAGCCACGGAGCCACACTGGCTGGGCTGCAATACAATATTTTAAACTATACTCACCATGCTGCTCATTATCCCTATGTCTTACTTATTTTATAAAATTTTACCTTTTTAAAGTGTACAGTTCAGAGACATTAAGTACTGCACAATGTTGTGTAACCATCACCACTCTCTATTTCCAGAACTCTTCCAAACAGAACATCTGGGACATTTTTAATGCTGCCTCCTCTGAATAAAATGATCCTCCCACTGCCACATCTGTTCTCTTATGGGTCTCCCCACACTTGATTCTAATGCTACCTTGTCTGAGAAATTTTCCCCAATTCCTTTTACACTTGAGTTAGGTCTTTTTTTTTTTTTTCCTTCCATGACACTCTGGACAAATTATCATGACATATGCACGATATTATGATTATAGATTCATGTGGCTCTTCCACTAGACTTTGAAGTCTTTGAATGAAGAGTCTGACAGATTCTTTTATCTTTGCATCCTTAGCTTCTAGCATTGTGCCTGCTGTGAGTAAATGATTGGACTCAGCTTCCTATCATCTATGCAAATTAGCACTTGCTCACATGCTAGCATTGAATGAAAATCAGGTAGCAGGTCTAAAAGAAATTTCATAAATATATGCTCTTTCCACTTCTCATTAGATATTCATGGAAATTTGTTTTTGAGAGTTGCTTTGAGTATGTAATTTCTCAGGCAGTTGCACATAGTCTCATATTTATAGTTTTAGTGAGTGATGTGAATATACAGTAACTGGGTGAAGGGGACAAGGATTAGTGAGAGTAACAGTTTTACAAAATGCTGACAATATGTGTGGTCTGAAATATCAAGAATAGTGAGTTTTTAAGACTGCTGTATTTGTCAGGTTATGAGTTACAAAAGAAAGAAGAAATGGAAGTTTTATTATTTATTTGCCATTGCATGGAAAATCAGTGAAAAGACACTGGAATGAGTCAAGATACTAAGCAGGACTTAAAGGCACAGCAATTTTTTTTTTCCTTCCGTTCATGTTCATTCCTGCCCAATCCCCGCCACGCCCCAACAGGAAAATAGATGGGAACAATTCTTAAAAGAGATGCTACTGAGTCTAGTTTTGAATCCCCTAACTTCTCACAGTAGTAGTTCAGTGTTTCATTTCTGGTTATACCTTACCCTGATATGAGATGCTGAATTTATTAAAAGGGGTGGGGGAGAGGCTCTTAAATTCCTAGAATGAAAATTAGATATATGAATCTGTCATCCATGAACTTTTATTTCACTTCCTTTTGCCTTAAATTGAATCAAATAAAATCCTAAGCATACGCTTTAAAATCCTTTTTAGCCAACTGCTCAACTAGAAAGGTCAATCTTCATCACTCCATTTACACTGAACAAACATATCTGGGGCAGCAAGAGATCTGAATCGGAAAGAAAATGTCGTCCAGTAAAGTGATTCACTTGTCTAATCAGGCATATGACTTGAACATAATTTGAAGGGCCCTTGAAGTTTCTTTTTTTAATGGCTGGAGATCAGAAATTTGCAATTGACACAACATGAGTCATGCAGATCTGATTGAAGTTCCTGTATTTTCTTTCAACCCCTGAATTGTATTCTTTCATTTTCTTTCCTGTTTGGAGTCTTGTGAAGAAAGGAAGTGAGAGTAATTTAAAGTGAAATTAGATTGGACATTTACATATTGTAGAGCTGTTGGTATTTTGGATTTACAATTTGTGATATAAATAGCTTAGCAATAGTTGTTTTTCACACAACACATTTAGGAATTTCTCTTTCAAGACACTGAAAAAGGAATAGCTTGGTAGCATCGTTTACCTGCTTAGGACTTTTTAAATCATCACTGTTACTTAGACTTAAAAAAAAAATCTCCAATCAAATACTGACAAAATAATCTGTCACTTTATTTTATTTAAATATATTTTTATTTATTTCAGAGAGGAAGGGAGAAAGAGATAGAAACATCAATAATGAGAGAGCATCATTGATCGGTTGCCTCCTGCACACCCCACACTGAGGATCGAGCCTCCAACCCAGGCATGTGCCCTGCCTGGAAATCAAACTGTGACCTCCTGGTTCATAGGTTGACGCTCAACCACTGAGCCATGCTGGCTGGGCTGATTGTTACTTTAAAATGCCTGCCTCTAAGATTTTAGCCTAATTCATCCAGTGGTAACTTAGGGTCACATTATGCATTCATGTAACTGAATTTCTTTTTGCTCCCAAAATACATCATTTAAAATATAAGTAGCAACTCAACAGAAGGATGTTCAACATGGATCTTTTTTTCTAGTATGCCTACCCAAAGCATTTGGGTTAAGGATGTTCTATATTTTCTGAACAAAGCAGATGTTACGATGTTGTTGACTTATTTGCCCAAAGATATGTATAATTTAGAGGAAAATTCTTTTCAAGAATAAAAGCATGTGGGCACTGCTGCCTGCAGGGTAGTATGGTGAGACTAATAAGTTAGACATCTGTTAGGCCTTTCATATAATCAAATGATCCACATTTATATAAAGGGGTTATTCTGAAGCTTTGGCCCTTAATGTGAGGGAACCTCATGGATCACAAACATAAGAGTGTCTCCTGCATTGATGCTGTTGCATGATCTTTGAACATTTGGCCAGTGGAGAAAACTTTTGAGGTGTGCTTTGGATCCTTTAAGGGTTTGTTGACATGAATTATGCTTTTGAAGGGGTTGAGGAGATGGGGCTTCTGAAGAAGAAAGGAGGCTTTGTCCAGAGACCTAGGAATGAAACATTTGAATTTCAGCTTTACATAACAATTAATGCATGGAAAATTTTTGTGTGTTTAACATGATGTAATTGTACTGACTGCTTTTACTTGAGAAGGTTGACTTACTATTTTTAACAGTAGAACAAAAGGATACAGAATGAAAAGTTGATCTCTGTCCCACCCCTGACCTTCAGTCTCCCAGCTTGCCCTTTCAGAGGTAACTAATGTTACTAGTCTCTTGTGTATCAGAAGAGTCTAAAAGATGTATTATTCCCAGTGTTTATTATAAGATCTTGTACATTATACATTGGGTATAAGTCAAACTGTATATCAGATCCCATTTTTATACTTCCAAATAGCAGGGTAGCAATGAGGTTTAGCTTCAGAATCAACAGCTGACTTGTGTCGTATAAGTATTCCTCAACTTTCATACATTATGTGTTACTGGAAACATATAAAAGTCAAATGTGTGACCCTCAAACATTAGACTCACATGTTTTAGGGGAAACTTAGAGTGCTAAAAGCTACTACAAAATCCTTGAACTTTACCTAATCTTTGATGACCCTTATATGCAGTTTTAAAAATTATTTATGTCTTTTTTTTTTTCTTAACAATTGAGCATATAGTTGACTGTATGATGTCCATTGACAGTAGTCTTTTCCAGGGCACATAAAGCTTTGAAACATTGATGTGAGAAAGACATATCGATTGGTTACCTCTGGCACATGCCCCAAGAGAGCCTGCAACCAAGGTACGTGCCTTTGACCGAGATATATGCCCTTGACCGGAATCAAACCCTCGACCCTTCAGTCCATGGGCCGATGCTCTATCCCCTTAGCCAAACCATCTGGGGCAAAGCTTTGATCTTTGCCTCAGTGGTTCTACCTTTATGATACTATGCTGTTTATCCTTATGATCAACTCTTTTTTTTTTTTTTTCTTCCTCCTTTCCTCTGGAGAACTTCTGCATGTTTCATTATATTCCTTATTGCCTCTAGCCAATGGTCTCTTAAAAAAAGGCAGGGGTAGGGGTTGGGGGGGGGGGGAGGGATTAAATTGGTGAATAAAATAATTTTAAGACCATAGAAGGTAGTGATCATGGACACAAGTTTAGAGATATTTTGAAATTGAAAAGGTAATTCTAAGTCAGATTTTCCCAAACTTATTAACCATGGAACATTTTAAAATGTGAAAATGAAATGTTTAATCAGTGCTTGGATTAAAATGTAGCAAAACTCTTTTTCATAGGAGTTACTTACTCAAGAAATGTAAAGGATTTGAATCTTTTGCTTTTTCACTTTATAATAGGGTCTCAATCCACAAGAAAAAAAAATTAAGAACAAAAAGAATACAAATTGCAAGATAAAAATGCCTTCATTATATATTTTTTGGTTTTAAAATATAACACAAAAACAACATAAAAATGAAAACAGTGCCCTGTCCAGTTTGGCTTAATGGTTAGAACATCAGTCCTCAGATTGAAGGGTCGTGGGTTCAATTGTGGTCAAGGGCATGTATTTTGGTTGCAGGCTCCATCCTTGGCCCTGGTGGGGGCACGTGTGGGAGGCAACCAATTAATGTGTCTCTTTCACATAGATGTTTCTCTCTCTGTCTCTCCGCCTCCCTTCCACTCTCTCTAAAAAATCAATGGAAAAATATCTTCAGGTTAGGATTAATAAAAACAAACAAAAATGAAAACAGTGTCTTGTATATACATATCCTCTGTTTACAGTTAGAAACCATGTTGTTCAGCCCGATTCTCATAGAAAATGTAGCATCAAATCAGTTTATTTTGTTGGGAATGTTTTGTTGCAGCATAAGCCCATTTCAGAAAGGCTTTTTGTAACAGGGAAGAATATGGACTGCAGGTTTACAATCTACTGCTCTTGATTGAAGTAGGCAGCTCTGAAAATTATAAATTGCTCACCTTCCAATTTTTTAGATACCAAGTGTTTTGATTATTATTTTTACATTGAAGGGTTCTTCTGCCTTTTTGCTTTGGTCTTTTATAGATTATGAACTAGTCATAGGTCTATGGGAAATAACTAAGTGGTATAAATATTTAATATAATACATAAAATATTACAAATAATGTTGAAATAAAATGACAGGATTCATGACATAGCCAAGGAACATTTACTGAATTGGCAATGTTCCATGTAGCTGTTTGTTGGTAAATGCTCTGGATAAATGACAGATCAAACTTATTGGTATTGTCAAGTATTATGTGCCATTCCTTTTTTTTTCTTTAAAAAATAAACTTCTAAACTAAAGTATATTTATATATTTAAAAATACAAATAATAACTATACAATTAGATATGTATTCATGAGTTGATGGGCGTTTTAGGTGTTTCCGCCTTTTGCCTATTATGAATAACGTTGCTATAGACATTTGTGTCCAAGTCCATGTATGCCAACATATGTTTACATTTCTCGGGGATAGGGTCATGCATTATTACTTAAAGATTTGCATGCAGTAATAGCTGTTACGGTGTTGAGTGTTTTTCTTAGACATGTATTTAAAATAATTTTTAAAATAAAAATTACTAACATTTTTAATGTTTTATGTTGAACACATTTTTGCGGAATACTACTGTTTCAAGGAACAAAGTGTGAGAAAGATTCCTAAGTGGTCACACTCTTCAGGATGATGTGATGTGAGAAAAGGCATGAGCCAGGAATCAGTGAGTGATAAGTATTAAGTATTGAAGTCTCATTTCACAGAAGATTTTTAATATGGATTTCATTCTTGAAGGAACTGTAGTCAGTACTGTGTGTTAAGATCCTTTCTTGGAAGGGGATGATAGAGGACAGAATAGGATTTTATGAGACCCCAAAAGATCTAAGAAACAGTCTTTTAAAACAGGAGAGAGCTGTGTGATTTCTAGAAACTTTCTGTGAAGTATTCAGGACTCTTCATCTTTTAAAACTGTCATAACTATATAGAATTTGTTTCATATAGGCACTTTCTATATGTATCAGAGTATGAGTTAGCAGGCCAGATATAAAAGACATTATCTAGTGGTTGCAATAAAGGCTTTATCCATAAAGTGTTGCCTGTTTCACAGTGAAAACAGTTCACTAAAACTTAATTAGCAGTATATACCAAACAGTTTTTACTCAGAAGCATCATATAAATGTGCTCTGATTATAAACCATAAATACAATTTTATACTATTGAATAGGATTAAAACCCAAATTAATCCCAAAGAAAAAGCTTTGGTTCCCTAAGTAACCAATAAGCAGATAAAGAAGTAACATGGCAATTAGGGAAAACTAAAAATTTCTGTACTGTATTGGTTGTTCTTTTCTTAACACCTATTTCTGACATATTAAAAGATAAAATTCTTTCACGTTAAGTTTATGTGAAAGTGGAAGTTCAGTCCATTCCTGTTATGCAAAACCATAATACATTAATTTTTTACATGGTAATAGAGCATTAAATTTTAAGTTGCTGTTTCCGTATGGCAAACTCCTTTAGTATGATGTATTTTTCTTCTAATAAAGATGATTAAAATGAAAGACAAGGGGCCAATTATATTTTATTAGTGGCCAAATGTGCTCACCTAATTACATGTATTAAATCTTTAACTTTCTCATTCAGTTTGGCAGAATTATCCTTGGTAACCATGTGTCCCTGATGCTTATTAAACATAATGGGACTGCTAGTGTGCAATCAGAATTGTAACTGTAACAATGCTAACAAATTCTGGACTCTCCAGCCTATTACAGTGACTTCCAGGATTGGGTTTCTTTTAAGTTGGAAAACAACCTGTTCAGATAAGTTTTACGCCTGAACTGGATTTCACTCCCAAATTTCCTGTTTTGTAATTTTCTGTCATCTCAGTTTCCACTTACTTTTCCTGCCAAATCTTCTCCTAAACTCTCTTACTGACACCAGCAATTAAGGCCTGGTTGTTTTACTGGTATAAGAACCCTGCATTTATGGAACACTTGTTCAGAAGTGAAAAGTAATACATTAGTTGAAGCAGTGATTTTAAAGAGATGCTGGATTTTAGAGAGTTGAGCATTAATGGGCACACTAAGTTGATGGTGCCATAACGGCTGATCATTTCCCATTCCCACTTTGGCCTACAGCGATTAGCTGGAGCGTTCAGTTCTGTACAGCTTTGCTATCTGCCAGGCCTCTGATGGCCTGGGGCAGTGGTCGGCAAACTCATTAGTCAACAGAGCCAAATGTCAACAGTACAACGATTGAAATTTCTTTTGAGAGCCAAATTTTTTAAACTTCTTCTAACGCCACTTCTTCAAAATAGACTCGCCCAGGCTGTGGTATTTTGTGGAAGAGCCACACTCAAGGGGCCAAAGAGCCGCATGTGGCTCGCGAGCCGCAGTTTGCCAACCATGGGCCTGGGGCATTAGGACCGTAGGACCAATGTTTGCAGGAGGCCTTTGTAGGTAGGTCTGTCAAACAGAATTAGTAGTGAAGCGGCAAAAATGGAGAAGTAGGCTGATGCAGTTTATATGCAGGGGTTGGCAAAAGTAGGTTTACAGAGTACATGAAACACCGAGTTTATTCTTGTATTATTATTTTTTAACTAGAGGCCCAATGCATGAAATTCGTGCGGCCGGGGGGGGGGGTCCCCCTCAGCCCAGCCTGCACCCTCTCCAATTCAGGACCCCTCGGGGGTTGTCCGACTGCCGGTTTAGGCCTGATGCTCAGGCTTAAACTGGCAGTTGGACATCCCTCTCACAATCCGGGACCACTGGCTCCTAACTGCTCACCTGCCTGCCTGCCTGATCGCCCCCAACTGCTCCCCCTGCCGTCCTGGTCACCCCCAACTGCTCCCCCTGCCGGCCTGGTCACCCCTCACTGCGTCCCCCCCCCCCCGGCTGGCCTGGTTGCCCCACGCAGTCTGCTGCTCGGTCGTTTGGTCACCCCTCATTAACCCCCCTGCCAGCCTGGTCACCCCACACAGCCTGTTCAGTAATCCTTTCGGTTGCGATGGTTGCTTAGACTTTTATATATATATAGATTATTATATTTCCATATGAACTGTACGTCTACTTTTGCCCACCTCTGTATCCTCCTGGTTATCTGCTCCAGAAATTTTTATTTAAAATTTTAGTAAACTGAAAAGAATAAGAGCTTTTTGCCTCCAGAACAACTTATGGGGACAAATTCAGCAATACGTCTGTGATGGTGTGAGTCTGGCCGGGCTTGAACAGGAGCCCTTTTCTGTCCTGCCTTCCATACCAATCCTGCACCAAAGAGCAGCTTTCTTTGCAACCTGTTACAGTAAAGTGACAAGCAAGGGCTTTCCCAGTCCCCTCACAATATGGAGGTCACGTGGACTTAACTCACTCTGCTACAAGTTCTACCTTTTAGAAGGGTTTTGTTTGGAGAATATGAATGGAGTATAACAATACATACTTATAAATTATGCAAGCCTTCAAAAGACAGTTGCTTATGGGAAGTTGTGTTTGAAGTAGAAAGCACAAAATGGTGGTTAGGCTGTCAAGCTGGCCCATAGAAACAATTTAGCTCAGGATGTCCCTGCCAGGAGAAGTCGTTACCGTCTAGGATCCTTTGGGGAGCAGTCAGTCAACAGGCTGATAGATTCAGAGGCTGAGTGGGCCTCGTTATTTACAAGTTCCTTTTCCAGAGGGGTTTTACTTGGGGGGAAAAGAAGAAATATTTATAAAAAGAATACCTGCTCTATAGTTATCCCCAACTTACAAAGCCTTGTTCTTAAACAGAAGCTATGCTTTTTTGTTTGTTTTTTAAGGGAGAAGAAAAGAGTAGAAAAGCCATGTAATGATGTGTGAAGAACACTGGCCTGGCGATCAGGACAGCCAGCTCTTGACTCTGACTTTGTGCTCCACATGGGGAGCTTGTACTAACCCCTTAACCTCCTTTTGCTTATGTGTAAGAAGCAGGGCTCTGGAGGGACAGCCCAAAATACTATGATTATAGGAGCCCAACGTATTCTGCACTTTCCTAGAGCTTGAGAGGATGAAAAATAACAAGTCCTAGTCAGAAGAGTGAGACTGACAAACGATGGTTATACTTACGAGCCTGGAGTCTCATGATCTCGGTTCTAATCCCAGCTTCACTGCTAACTAATCAGAGACTTTGGGATCTTGAATTCTTTGGGTCTGTTTTTCCTCTGTAAAGTTTAGATGGTTGCATTAGGGGGCTTCTAGAATATTCTTCAGCTCAAAAATTCTAATATCTCTAAAAAACAGGTATTGAATGATAATCATAGCGTCTAAGTAATTCAATCTATTTTTTTTTCCTGGTGAAAAGGGAGTGACTACAGAGAAGTAGATAAAATAACATAAAAATATTGAATGCCCAGTGTGTTAGACACTAACAGGCTCTGGGGGATGTTCAGAGTGACGCATAGTAGCTGGCTGTAGCTTTTAGCTTTTAGGAGTTCTGTATTTCCATTTATCATTTACAATGAAAAGAAAGAGCTTCAGGCAAAGATAATATTGTCTACTATCCACTATCGAAGTCTGATCCCTGTAGTGTAGTTTGTTGGGAAATACCATGTTTCTCTTTGTCTCCAGAATTGGTTTTGCAGTTAACAATAATTCTCTTATAATATCTCTAATAATATCTTGCTTATTCTCTAATAATTCTCTAATAATATCTTGCTTATTAATGGAATCCTTGGAAAAGTGCTTTAAGCAGCAAAGTATCTATTTTTGCTTATGGTTCTTCATGGTTAGTGAAAATTATTGGCTGTGTGTCCATCTCTGTATACACAGTATCATTATAGAGAGCTGATTTCTCAGTCCCAGAGTGAACAGTCTGTATTTGTGGGACATTAAGAAAGCTACTAGTATATGGAAGTAAATATATTAAGTACTCATGTGTGAATTCATCAGGAAGATCAAATGAAAAAGTGCTTCAAAGTTGGCTGTGTGAGGTTGGCAGAATATGTTCTAATCTCCAGGTTCAGTGTTTGGGGTACACTGTGTGTGTGGTACATTCCATGTGGTCAGGTGGGCACCCCTTGTTATCTTGGTAATGAATTTCCTAACTCTATCTGGAGTTGGAACACATTGTTTACCCTCCTCTTAGGAAGAAGTGCAGAATTTGCCCAGTTTATCCCTATGTAACTTCTCCTAACTTACTAGTAAATAGTCAAATTAATTCTTATTAACTCAGTTATTCTTTTACATTTATTACCTTCCCCAAACTTTCCCCCACTCCAAGAGGCTCCATTTCTTAGAATTTCCAGCTCTGTTTTCTGAATGATAGATTTTAAAGAAATTTTCTGGCCTACACATAGTAAAGATATGTAGATATATACATAACAGGGTGGGGCAAAAGTACGTTTGCGGTTGTTCATATGGAAAATAATACAATAATGAATAAATAGTAATACAAGAATAAACTGTATTTTGTATATGTACAACTGTAAACCTACTTTTGCCCCTCTTTATACTTAACCATTTTCTGTCCCTTATAGAGATTGTAGTAATTATGTTATAATTGTGTGGAGTCCCCATAATTCGGTCTCTTTTGCACTTTATGTTAATTTCTAATGAATATACTTATAGAACTTTTAATAAATGGTTGTGATCATCTAAGAAAGAAGCACAAGTTATTTGATGCTGCCATGGGTCCACTACAACCAAGTTATATCTTAATCTCACTTCTTCTTTTGAAAGGTTCAAGATTATGGAAATGCAATAAGCAAAGCTTAGCCCAAACTCATAGGACATTTGACCACATCATAATACTTTTGAAGTCCAGATGGGAAAATATGGGCTAATTGCTAATACAGTTATGTGGATTAGTATTAATGAGTCATTGGAGGAAATTTTCTGTTTTGAAACCTTTTGGGTTCTCTGTTTAAAACTTCTTGATCAACCAGTTCTTTGGATGAAGCCTCCTATAGAAGGCATACTTACTGATTTTGTGAATGACATAGTATGGGAAGGGATAATGAATACATTTGATCACATAGGGAGATATGGAAAAGGTCACTACAGACAAAGACTGGCCTAACAATGATAGCATTAAATAGATGTAAGAATAAGGCCTTGCACCTGGATGAAACAAACAAAAAAAAACCTATACAACTGAGCCCAGAATATGAGAGTCTTGGCGTCAGTGTACTTAGGTGTGAACATGACTTAGGGATTTAATAGATGGAGAGTGCAGTGTTCATCAGTCCTATTTTGAGGTGCACAGATGAAGCTAACATGGGAGAAGGCATTACCAGATGCTTAATAACGGACTGGGAGAGTGATGCCCCACTCCACTCTGTAGCTTCCCAACTACAGGAATTCAGTTCTGAGTACAGGGTGCCCTTGAGGAGAACAACTAGGATTGTTTAGGGCCTAGAAACTGTATCAAGTAAGAAAGTCAAAGGAACCACAATGTTATCATTCATTTGGAAAGTTTTACAGGTTTGCTTTTCACAATTAGGGTTTATTTTTTCCTGTCTAGTTTATTTGGTTGTATGGTGGGGATCTCATTTCCCCTGTGCATGGTCAGTTATCTCAGCACCTTTTATTGAATTGTCTAACTCCCCCTCCCCCCCTTGATTTGGAATGCCATCACTGTCCAATATCAAGTCTCTTGACTGTCTGAGTTCTCTATTCTGTTCCAGTGTTTGTCTGTCCCTGAGCTTATATCACACTATTTTAATTATCTTACCATTTTTCTTCAAAATTATCTTGCTCTTTATTCTTCTATGTGAATTCTGGAATGAGCTTGTTGCTCAGTTGGTTAGGTGTCATCTTGGGCAACGAAAGGTTGCTGGGGATTCCCTGTCTGGGCACACAGCGATTGATGTTTCTCTCACATTGATATTTCTCTCTCTCTTCTCTCTCTCTCTAAAAATTGATAAAAATATTTTTAAAATGAGCTTGTTAAGTTTCATAAAAGTTCCTGATTGGATTTTCACAGGAATTGATTTTTTTCTAAATGGAGTAATTTGAGGATAATTGATAGGATTATTCCATCAACTGTTCCTATTCATGAACACAATATATTTTTCTATTTATTTGTTTCTTCTTTGAGTTTTTAATACAGTTTTATACTTTTTTATGGCAGAGTCTTAAATTTATTTCCAGTTATCTTGTAATGATTGTTGCTAGTGTAATTGGTTTCTTTGTTTAAATTACATTTTCAAATTGGTTACTAGAACACTTTATATAAGAACTGGCATATAAGAACACTTTAAATTTTTGTACATTGATATTTTATCCAGAAACCTTGCTGAATTCTCTTTATTAATTCTAATTATAGATTTTTTGAATTTTTTATAAGAGTAGTAACATGCAAATAATAACAGCTTTGATATTTCCTTTTAAGTATTATTTTTCTTACTTCATTGTACTGTCTATGACCGCCAAAATAATGTTGACTAGAAGTGGTGATAGTGGACATCATTATTCCATTCTTGACTATCCCTCTTTATCTTTTTTATTTACTTTTGACATACGATACTTTCATTATTGTTCAGTTCTAGAATTTCATAATTTCTATTTTTATTTCATCCCAATGAGCTATTTTGAATACATTTAAATTTTTCTAAACATATTATTTTTTATTTACTTGCTCTTTTTGATTTCTGACTCTTTGCATTGTGCTTAAATAATGGGATTAGTTTTCTTTGAAATTAGTTGATGTTACCTTTGATACCTGATATGTAGTGCACTTTAATAAATGTCTTCTGTGTGCTTAAAACAATGCATATTCTTTTTCTGTTTAGTGCAGGTTTGCTATCTATCTATCTATCTGTCTGTCTATATCTATCATCAGACTTACTATTGTGTTCAAATTTGCTATATCCTTAGGGAATTTTTATCTGATTGGTCTATCAATTTCTGATAGCAGAGTGTTAAAAATCTCCTGATTTTAGTTTTGTCACTTTCTCCTTGTTAATTGTATCAGTTTTTTGCTTCCTACACATTTGAGAGCCTATTATATTAGTTGCATAAGTTCATTATATCTTTGTAGAGTATTCTTTTTATATTATGTATTGTCTTTTTTATTCCAGTTTTTTTTGTCTTGTTTTATTTTATCTGTTAATATTGCTTTATGTGCTTTCCTTTGTTCTTGCTTGATATATTTTTTCACCATCTATTTTCAAATATTCTGGATCATTTTATGTGTCTCTAGTTGAATTTGTTAACCTAGTCTGATGGACTTTTAATAGATGAGTATGTGTGTGTTTAGAGAGAGATTTGGGCTACCTTTGCCATTTTATTGCATATTTTCTCTTTTTCTTTTTTTAAGTTACTCTTTGTCATTTAGATTGGTAAAATTGTGAGTATTATTATTTTTGTTCATCTACTGATTTTGGGAGCTATAGATGACATTTCTCTTCTTGTAATGGTTAGTCCTAAGTTTTTCTATTTATTTGGTTCTTCTTTGAGTTTTTAATACAGTTTCATACTTTTTTTCTGACAGAGTCTTAAATTTATCACACATAATTGCAAAATTTTCTATCATAGTTTAAAAGGATTTTAGTATACTTGAATATCCTCTTTTTCCTTTCTAGTTCCACTGTTAGAAACTGCTTCTTTGAGATATAATTCATATACCTTTTAATTCATCCACTTATAGTATATAATTCAATGTTTTTTAGTTTATTTACAAGGTTTTGAAACAATCTAATTTTAGAACACTTTTATCTCCCTTAAAAGAAATCCTGTAACCATAAACAATGTCTATCCTACTATCTGTTCCCTCCTGTTCCCCAGTCCTAGGCAACAACTAATCTGTTCTCTTTAGATTTGCCTATTCTGAACATTCCAATAAGTGGAATTATACAATATGTGGTTTTGTTACTGGCTTCTTCCACTTAGCATAATGTTTTCAAGGTTTATTCACGTTGTCACTTTTCTTTTAATTATGAAAAAGTAGATTATTTTAAAATAACATGTACTTATATACATTTGATAATATGTTTTATCAGTTTTGGGGACACCAGCATATCTGGGTTCCTTCTTTGGGCTCTTCTTTCTGAAGCACATCCTAAAATATATCAGTTCTTTAGTGAGAATCTGTTAGTGGAAAACTCAAGACTTGTTGTAGATCTTAAAATGTCTTAATCTTGCCTCATTTTTAATGATAGCTTAGCTAGGCATTGAATTCTAGCTTGACAGTTCATATAACATTTTGTACATATAATTCTAGTTTCTTCAAGGAATCTGTTATTGCTGATGAAGTGTCTGCTGACAATCTAATTGGTTTGTGTGTGTTTTTTGGTAGTAAATATTTTTTTTATGGCACCTTGTTGTTCTGCAACTACTATGGCATGTCTAGGTGTGGATTTATTTGTATTTATCTTGATTGGTATTGAGATTGCATTTATTTCTATTTTATGGCTGTTTTTCCTTTTATCTCTTTGGGGTATTCTAAACGTTTATTTTAAGGTCATTTTTAGAAGGTTCAGTTATTTTCATTTTGTTTGAGTGAATTAATCTCTCAGTAGTTTATGTTAATTGTAGTATTACTTCATGTATTTTGGAATTTTTGTTTGAGAGCCTAACTTGAGAGTTGTTACCCATCTCACCTTACCCTGCCCTGCCCCGCAGTTCTGTGGTTGCCTCCATCTGGTTTCAGTAGGTAACTCAGGGTTTCCGATCCTCATGATGGTGGTGGTGGTATACATCCCGCCACTGAGCTAGCACGTGGCTGGCTTGAATCCTTGCCCCTCTGACTCCCTTCTTTTTGGTCTCATTTCTGGAGTTCTGCCTACTCTGTTTTTACGCAATGAACCTGGCTCCAGTTCCCTGCCTTAAGTGAGGCACTTTTAATTGTCATTAACCTACAGAAGCTGAATTCCTGGCCCTCTTTACTTCCAAATCTGGAGCTTAGTAAGCTTTACTCACTGCTTTGTGTTTCTGTTCCGTTTATAGCCCTTGGAAATATTTATTATAACCAATATGTGACAATAGAATTCATATAATTTATCATTGTCTTTTTTTGATATGGGGTGCCGAGTGCTGGACAGGATTACATATTACGCATATATGGTGGATGGGATAACTCGGCATCTGTTTCAGCCTTCTTCTAGTATGCCTTCCTTTACTGCACAGACTGGAAAGTAAAATGTACAACTTAGGTTTCCTTGCATCTGGGGTTCCTGATGTGGTTCAGATCACACTAATAATATTCACATCTATAAGACTTGAATTCAGACCTGAGTTCAGTGGGGGTAGGGTGCAGTACACCTGGCATCAATTTTGCTGGAACACATCCAGTGGCTTAGAGTTTACCGCTGTTTCTGATCCCCAAGTTGTAGCCTCGGCTATGTTCCGGGAAGCCAGTAATTCTGGCAGCAGCTTTCTGATCTCTAACTGAAGGTAAGACATTGTGTTCTGAGAGCCCACAATCACATTGGTGATTGCCTAATTCCTCGACTGTGGCTAAGAGATGTAATCCTGTCCAGCACTCGGCACCCCAGTGCCCTGCTGTAACTTTCTGATGGTGGCAGAGGTGGCAGTTCCCTTGGCAGGCCAGTTCTGTGTGGATCCTGAGAGTCTTCCTTGAGGTCTCATGAGACTGCTCTTCCAACCCTTCCAATTATTTTGTTAGCATCTAAATGTTAGCACCTACGTATTAAATCTGATTCTGCTTAATGTACTAGAGGTTTTTCATACTTTAAACTGAACTCTGACTAATGAAACAGCTCAAATTTTACATTTTTTACTTTTTGTGTTTTTTTTTCTATCACTCTGAAGTGAGTAGTGCAGAAGTAGGGGCCGGGTGACCTCAACGTATAAACTTACACAGTCATCTTAACCACGACGCTCTGTCACTTATATTGTATTTTTATTTTAAAATCATTTCTTTGAGGTTCTTGACATGTGAAAAATGCTCTTGATTTGTATAGTTGTTGAAACCAAAACCTAAAACAGAAATAAAATGGTATCTGTTACTCCTGATGAAAACGAGGACAGTATGTACTTCAGATTCCAATGCAAACTGATTGGCCTAAGGAAATTCAGATGATGTAACACATGTTTCTATCACTGGATGGTGATGAAGGGTTGTGCTCTTTGAAGACTATAATGAATTAATAGGTCCAAAAAGTTGAAAATCCAACTAGCTGCAAATCTTACTTTCCCTTTTTCATTTTTACTTTTATATTTTATCATAGCCATTTCTTAGTTAGGTACATAGAGAAATAAAGCTCTTGACTAGAATTTATAGAATAAAAATAAATATCCACTCTACCCAACCATCTTTGTGAAAGGTTCTGTGATTTCTGACATTCTGTTTTTATTAAAATGTTGTTTGCATTTGATAGACAATGTTCTATTTCATAATTTTCTTGGCATGACTCTGTTGTCACCCAAAGCATACCTGTATCAGGTTTGTATTTTAAATAATATTGTGACTCCAGTTCAATATTTTATGCCTTATCTAAAAACTTGTCTCTTTGCTGCCTTTCATTTGCAAAAATGTATGTCAGAATCATGACATAGAGCAATGCTTATAATACAGTGAAATCTAAAACAATGAGTAATAAAAATGTGTCTATATTATAATTACAACTTGGAAAAATTATGTGTGCATAGGAATAAGGACTAGAAAGAAATATGAAAAAAAAAATGGAAAGAGTTGAAGCTTTCTCAGAGGCGATAAAACCATTTGAGCTTGTTTTGTTCATGGTAGACTTGTTTTGACTCCGAGTTTCTGGAATCTGTCTTTTCCTCTTTTTTCCATTTGTGAAAACTGGGAAAACATTTTATCTCTAGGCTTCTGATACCACTCTTGTTTTTTTGTAAGTTATGAAAAAAAATCATTGGGAGTGGTTGTGCGAACACCACATCTGTATAGTTTTTTCTGTACTCTGAGATGTAGTTTATATAGACTTGGGGACTCAACCTCATTTTAGCCACCATCACTCCTGTCCTGGCATTGCAATAAATAGCCTCCTAGCTGGTCTGCCTACTTTTCTTGCTTATCGCTCAATAGTCTTTTTCCATAGTAGCCCAAGTGATACCTTCAAAGTCTGAGTCCACTCTGATCTAACACTCCCACGATTTTCCATCTCACGCAGCATGAAAGCCTGCAGGCCCTCCAGGTTCAGGTTCTCTTTCCAACTTCATTTCTTGTTGCTCTTTGCCTTGCTCCCTCCATTCTAGCCACAGTAGCCTGTGGCTGTGCTGTTTCTCAGTTAGGCATCCTGCCAACTCAGGACCTCAGCTTGCAGGGCCTTTCCCCCAGGGGTTGCACCCTCATCTCATTCAAGTCTCTGCTCAAATGCCTTCTTCTCAGAAAGGCCTTCAGGGGTTATCTAAAATAGTATCTCTCTATCCCTCTTACCCTGCTTTATTTTTTAAAGTATTATCACTACTGAATATTAAATTCTACTAGAGGCCCAATGCATGAAAATTTGTGCAAGAGTAGGCCTTCCTTCCCCCGGCTGCTGGCACCGACTTCCCTCCAGCACCTGGGACCCGGACTGGCTTCTCCCGGGCCGCCCGCAGGCACCCACGACCCGGGACTCGGGCTGGCTTGCCCCAGGCCACCCCCAGGCACTGGGGACCCGTCTTCGTCAGGAAGGATGTCTGGAATGATGTCCGGAAGACGTCCTGTCTAATTAGCATATTATCCTTTTATTATTATAGATTATTATAGATATTTATTTGTTTATTGTCTGTCTACTCCACTAGAATGTAAGTTCCATGAAAGCAAAGATTATGTCTGCTCTGTTCACCATTATAGGCTCAGTGCCTGGAACAGAACCTGGGACATAGTGCTCAATGAATTAATTAAAGTGGCCCCTTAATGTATATATGGAATTCATTTCTTTTGTTTTATTTCTTTCTAATAAAGGTTTTCCTATCCTTGCCAAGTTGAATTTCAATCCGGAGAAAGAGAGACAAAGCACGAACTGAGGGCTTCTTTCTTCTCTGCCTTATACAGTGGTCCTTTCCTTCCCTCATTCTCCCTACTTCCTATGCATCTAAGACGAGGTCTTATTATTGCCCTTCTTATTTTTCATGAGTCCTAGCTTATTTGGGGCCTTCACCTGGTATCGTTGTAAATAACCCAGTTATTAATTAACTGGAAAGGAACAGAGGGAAGGTCGAACACTATAGTCATGCCCAGTAAAGTCTGGGTGACATACAGAGAGTGCTAACCTGTCAGTCACACCTGGGAGCAGGTCCTTGGCCAGAATGGGCATGGCCATTGCAAGGGCGGGAAATCTGAGATACTCAAGCTCTGGAACAAAGGAGTTCTCGCCCCTTCTCTCTTGCTCCTCGCACTTGACTCCTGGCTTTTGGGCGCTCATGCTCTGCATTTGCCCACGTGGCCCACAGCCGTGTGGATCCCACACACAATGGACTGATGGTCTGGGAGCTAGTCTGATGCTGTGCCCCACTTCACCATGAACCAAAATGTTGGGACACTGGCTTTGCTTTCAGCTCTGCTGAATCCCCAGCTGCACGTCCTTCAGGATTGGTTTAAGGGAAATAGGACTTTGGAAACGGAGGGGTATAATTCCACACAAATAAAGCTTCCTACCACAGCTCATCTGCCCGTTGGACCCTCCAGAAATTCCAGTGGCTCCCCAAGAGCCCCACCTCCACTAGCAATGGAGAAATTCCACCTACACAATTCTCTGGTAACACACCTTCCAGACACTTTTAATAAATGTTTGCTAGTCTTTTGTATATTTCACTTTGGCCATGTGATTTTTTTTCTTCTATCTTTTGAACACATCCTTTTAAAGTTTGGGTGCTTTCCAGTGGCATTTTTACTATTCATATTGGCTTAGTCAGAGATCTCTCCCTTTTTTTTTTTTTTTTTTTAGTGATTGTGTGGTTAAAATTTTGATTTTTTTTTCAATCTTCTAGGACTTCAACATTTTTTTCATGATCTCTGAATATTGACTTGTCTGATTTTTCTCTGAACTTTTTATAATATATTTTCTTAAACTTTATTATGTATGTCTAATATGACCAGAGTTTATTGTCATTAGATACTTGATTTTTAATAGGCCACTTCTTTGAAAGTATTTTGTCATTTTCATTTTCATGTAACCAACCTATTCTTTTTTGTTTGTCAGAATTAAGTCCTGCTTAGCAATTCTCTTTTTCCTGTATTTTTTCATTGTTAATTTCTCTAAAAGCATACTTTTAAAAATTTAAGTTTGTTTTAAAGATTCTTCAGAGAGATAGTTAAGAAATACTTTTGACACTCTTTTGAATGAAAGTATATAGCACTGTCTTGGCAACACAAAAAGGGTTAGAGATTTTATGAATGGCAATTGATTTTATGAATGGCAATTTAGAATAGTTAGCTTTTTTGTTAGACCTCTGAGTTAAATTTTGGATAACTATAATGCTAAGCCCTGACTTGGATTCATCCTTTGGTCAGTAGAGGTCATCTGTGTCTAAGGAACAAAGCCCTATTTATTTACTTACTTACTAATAGTGATCTTACTGTGAAATTTGCAGCATAGAAATAAGAATTTCTTTTCGATGTTAATGTTAACTAGTTTATGCCAAGTTGGTTTCTGCTTGCCCGAGTCAGGATGGTAAATAAATCTATAAACCTGTGTACCCTGTACATTTAAGTTCTAATAATGAAAAGTTACACAAGATGCTATCTTCTCTCCCTTTTAGTTCATTCCAGATTGATCCATATACCTATAAACCATGTACTATCCTATAATTTGTGTAGCTACTCGAAGTTTGGAAGAATTCGGTACCTTCTGAAGGCTAAGCTTGCAAATATCCAAATAGGCTTCCCAGTTCTAACAGATGATACATATTATGGGAAGATTTCTTCTAGAGTCATTTTCCAGAAGGAAATGGACTGCACTCGACTAGACGTATCCTTTTCCTCTTCAGTTACCCAAGAACAGCTTTCCCTTTGTGGAATATAAGCCTCACTTTGGAACCGCCTTGCAGTAGAGGGATAGAAATACTGTATAACCTTTGGGAAAAGAGACAGAAAGGAACGCTGTCAGGGTCCTGGGAGAGGGGGTCTCATCTGCACTGCCAGTGTGGGGAGGAAGGCTGCCGAGGTGGACCAGAGCTCTTCTGGTTCTTGGGCAAGTTCTGCTGCCTCCATTGGCGGGGTGCCAGTCTCTCGTCAGGGCATGGATGTGGTCACGGAGATAAGTGGTAGCAGCCTGCCGAGGCATGGTGGATTCAGAGGGCAGACCGCAGTTCTGGTGGTGGTGCAGCTCACCTGGAAGCGGTGCCATTGGCTGCAGGAAAGGAAACCGTATTAATCACCAAGCAAGGCTCAGACCATCCCAGCATCTTTCAAGGAGAAGGGAGGAATTTCTGTGGGCGAGGACACTAACTTAGGGATATCTTAGCTGACAGTTGTGGATGTTGACATCGAGGATCCTTAGTTGACTCCCCCAAACTGGGGTTCTCTGCAGGACACCTATTATAAAGTTTGCTGAGTCATTTGCTTTGCCCACGGCTCCTTTGTTTTTTTGTCAGAAGTCAATGCTGGGAAGGATCTTAGTCACTAACCTGGGGAAATGCTGCAGGCAAGTCAAAGCTGCTAGACTGACCTTTCTGCCAGAGCAGTGGTCGGCAAACTCATTAGTCAACAGAGCCAAATATCAACAATACAATGATTGAAATTTCTTTTGAGAGCCACATTTTTTTAAACTTAAACTTCTTCTAATGCCACTTCTTCAAAATAGACTCGCCCAGGCCGTGGTATTTTGTGGAAGAGCCACACTCAAGGGGCCAAAGAGCCGCATGTTTGCCGACCACGGTGCTAGAGGAAGCACAGAGGCTGTGAAAATTGGAGAGGAAAAGGCTCTTCCTTCTCTTTGGATCTCTGGTTAGGTCTGTTTTTGTGGTGTGGACTGTTATGAGGAGCTTCTGTCTAAAAGCTTATCCTAGAGTCTCTCGTGATGTCCTTGGGAATGACTTTAAGTGACTTTCCTTGTTTGGCGTTAATGGGATATTGAAGCGGAAATTGAGTTACAGCATAACCTGGGGAGTTTCTTGAATTAACTTTTTTAAAATGGCATGTAAGCAAGGGATCTCTCTGTTCATTTTAGACTGGGGGGAGATAAGAGTATTGTGTACATTTTCCCAATATAGTTAACATTGATCCTTAAGGGTTATTTGGATTAAGGTTAGCCTGTAGTCTGTTTTCGTGTTGTTATCTCTTTGAAAGTAGGACTTGCCTGAGATTTTATAATGTAGAAATGATTTATGCCTAATGCTGCTGACTTTTGTCTGTGTAAGAGTATTAGACCCCATTCACTCTGCTCCCTGCTGCTGATGGTTTACCTTTGCCTCCCTTCTCCAAAAGTAACATATATGCCTTCTACCCCATGGATGCTCAGAGACTTCCCATCATATTATTCTCTCTATGTTGCCCTTTACTTAAAAACTTTGTGTGTTTTTTTAATCTTCACTGGAGGATATTTGTTTCTGATTGCTTTTAGTTAGAGTGCAGGGGGAGTGGGGAGAGAGAGGGAGAAACAGAGAAACATCAATGTGAGAGAGACACATCAATCGGTTGCCTCCTGCATGTACCCCTACCAGGCCGGGGAAGGAGTCTTTTAGACTTGCAAATTTTATTTAGAACTCTTAGACACTCATTTAAACATGCCATAGTTTCTAAACTGTGGCATTTAGTCTCAGATAGTATGCTCTAATACAGATCACATAAAAACTTAGATTATTCTAAAGACTTGTTGTATTCATGTATGCATTTTTTATCATGAACTTGGATCTAAGGTAATTACCGTGGCAAAGAAGAAGGTTAAATCAAAATTTGTGGAAAGTATAGACATCACATGGAAATGCCAGTATTTCAAGTGCTCAGCCTGGATTTCAAAACTATCAGTTGGAGCCATATTTGTTGAGGGTTTTTTTTTGTTTGTTTTTTTTTTTTGAACTCATGCAGCTGGATTGTGTCATTTTAATGTGGTAACATATATATCAGAGAAAAGGATAAAATGATCCTGGAACTGATTATCACTTGGGAGAAGGTTCAGAGAGGTGAACTTTTAATGAGATTTTGGTGTACTTATGATACATTTGTCCAAAAAATTCATTGACGTAGCTGACCTGACTTATATTGGTTTTTTGATACCATCTGATTATAACTCCGGGGGAATTTCTTCAAGTGAAAAGTAATTTGTGGAACTTACTGATAAGACCACTTACATTTTAAAAAGCTCTCTATTGCTTTTAGATACACTCGGGAAAGGCCAAGATGTCCCGGGCTTCACTGCTAATGTGCTGACTCTGAAGTCAGTGGTGGTATGCAGCAGTGAGTCGATTAAACAGTGAGAGGAGGACTGCTGGGGCACGACTGGTGATAACACACACAACATGCACAAAAGAGGTCATGAAAATGATGGTGGATTTTTTTTTAATCCTCATCCAAGGATATGTTTTCCATTGATTTTTAGAGAGAGTCAAAGGTAAGGAGGAGAGGAGAGGAGAGGAGAGGAGAGGAGAGGAGAGGAGAGGAGGGAGAGAGAGAGAGAGAGAGAGACAGAGAGAGAGAGAGAGACAGAGAGAGACAGAGAGAGACACTGATGTGAGAGAAACACATCGATTGGTTGACTCCTTTACTCCCCCAACCTGGGACAGGGAGCAAACCGGTAACCCAGGTACATGCCCTTGACCCTTAGAGCGTAGTTAGAGCATCTGGAGGCCGACGCTCTAACCACTGAGTAAACCAGCCAGGGAAGTGGCAGATTTTTGAAGATTGATGGGAAAGAATGAGATTTTATAACTTTTTACATTCTTCTTTTCCTATGGAAGTTTTTACTTCATCTGAAAGTCAAATCAAACTAGTTAGTATTCATCAGATCACCCTTCTTCCTTCTAATGTCTAAGAATTTTAAGATCTTGGAAGTTATAGCTGAAGCTTTATTCTCAATTCCAAAGGCCCTGAGGTAAAATAAAGGAATTTAAAAATTAGCTTAACCTCAACATTTAGAAAGAAACTGGAATACATCCTCTAACATCTCTCTTGGCTTCACTTGTAAGAGCACAAGGTACTGGGGCAATAATCAAAATGACTGAAAATTGGTCACGTCAGATCCATTGCCTGTTCTATGATAGAATGAAAGACCCATTGCCAAGGATGAAATAGTAATTTATTCTTTCTTAATTTCAATAAGCTTTTGGGTCTGACTCAAGTGACATTCCCATTGACAAACTAGAAAAGCATCCTTTTCCTTAATGTAAGCAACTTCACAGAAAAAGTTATATAATGAAAACAAAAATTTATTTACATTTTTTCAAGTTAATTGCTCTCCCTTGTCACTGGATGTGTTTTTAATCACTGTGTTGAATTCTGTCTTATTGATATATCATAATTTGTATAACCATTCTTCTACTGAGGGGTACTTGGATGATTTCTGATTTTTCACTATTCTAAATAGCACATTTAAGAACATCTCTATACAGATTATTTTTCTTTCTTCTCCTACCCTTCCTCTTTTCTTCCTTCCTTTTTTCCTTTTTAGGGTACTGAATATTTTTTTACATTTCTTATATTGGCAGCTGGAATTATTGGCTTAAAAGATATGAACAATTTTATAATTCTTGTTACATATTCTGGGTACTTTTTCAGAAAGATTGAATCAACTAATAGCATCACTTAATAGAAATACAGGTCAGTCAGCATGCGAGTTTATAATTTGTGTGTTCTTAGTTGAACAGTAGTATTTTAAACTTATTTTAATTAAACTGTAGCATTTAGTCTCAGATATTATTATATATTATATTATACTGTGGCCCGGTGCATGAAATTCGTGCACAGGGGTGTCCTTCAGCCCGGACTGCACCCTCCCCAATCTGGGACCCCTTGAAGTATGTCCTACTGCCGGTTTACAGTGATCGGGCCTAAACAGGCAGTCGGACATCCCTCTCGCAATCCGGGACTGCTGGCTTCTAACCGCTCACCTGCCTGCCTGCCTGATTGCCCCAAACCACTCTGCCTGCCGGCCTGCTCGCTCCCAACTTCCCCCCGCCACGGGCCTGCTCGCCCCCAAATGCCCCCCCCCCCCGGCAGCCTGATCATCCCCAACTGTCCCCCCTGCCAGCCTGCTCACCCCCAACTGCCCCTCTGCTGGCCTGCTCACCCCCACCTGCCCTCCCCACTGGCCTGCTTACCCCCAACTGCCCCCCTGCTGGCCTGCTCACCCCAAACTGCCCCCCCTGCTGTCCTGATCACCCCCAACTGACCCCCACTGACGGCCTTCTCACCCCCAACTGGCCCCCCTGCTGGTCTGCTCACCCCTAACTGCCCCCCCCCCCCCCGCCTGATCACCTCCAATGGCCCCCCCACAAGCCTGATCACCCACAACTGCCGTCCCATCTGGCCTGATCACCCACAACTGCCCTCCCCTCTTGGCCTCTAACTGCTTCTACCTCAGCCCCGCCACCATGGCTTTGTCCAGAAGAACATCCGGAAGATCTGGAAGGTCTCCCAGTCTAGTATTACCCTTTTATTGGTATAGATAGAGGCCTGGTGCACAGGTGGGGGCCGGCTGGTTTGCCCTGAAGGGTGTCCCGGATCAGGGTGGGGGTTCCCTTGGTGCATGGGTAAGGTGACAAGATTTTAACATTGGTAAAGCGGGACACCATTGATGGGGGGGGGGGGGGGGGGTTCTTTTTTAAAAAATATATATTTTATTGATTTTTTACAGAGAGGAAGAGAGAGGGATAGAGAGTTAGAAACATCGATGAGAGAGAAACATCGATCAGCTGCCTCTTGCACACCCCCTACTGGGGATGTGCCCACAACCAAGGTACATGCCCTTGACCGGAATCGAACCTGGGACCCTTGAGTCCGCAGGCCGACGCTCTATCCACTGAGCCAAACCGGTTTCGGCCGGGGGGGCGGGGGGGGGGGTGGGGAGGTTCTTGATTAAAAATTTGGTCTATATTGTAATCGCTTTTGGTTTTTTTAATAAAAGGAAATTCACTTCTTGGATCATCATTGAATTTGCATCCTCTTTTCTTACTCATTATGTTAAAAATCTAAAAAAAATAATTTAAAATTATATTATAAATTATTATGTACATATTGCTTAAAAACATAGTAAGTAGGTACATAATTACATGAAAATATTTTATTGTTAGTTTATAAATTAAATTAATTTGATTGTTATAAAGTAATTATATTTTAAAAATTATTTTAATCCTATATTTCTTTCTAAATAATAACAATACTAACTTGTATTATTTTTCCTCTGAATTTTCCGTAACGTAAGTCGTGTCACTTTCAAGGCTGGCGCTAGACTTTTTGCCACCACTATAAACTATAAATAATACGAGTACTGTCTGCTAAATTCAAGAAAATTTATGTATTTATGAAATAAATAAATAAATTACTCACCTAAATTATCTGAATAGCTGATTTGTAATGACATCACTTGTTTAACTAGCTTACTAGCACGCAGTACGATGTGTATCGTCTGAGAGACAGTTACAAAATGTTTTCATCATTGCCAATCCCAAAAAAATGCCATTGTTCATTAAGCCCAAACAATGGTGGTCGAATTCTAACAACTGATCAACAATGCGAACTTTGATAAGCAGTTCTCGATAATCAGTTCTCAATAATTATTTGTTATTATTAAAGTTTAACATTATAAAATTAACAAAAATAATATAAAACTCATATCCTGGCTAAATAGCCACATGGCTGCCGAAAACTGTATATTCCCTTCCCGTTCTCCTGCTGTTCCTTAGCTTGTCATGCATTCTTTCCAAAAATCGGGACTTTTTTAAAACGCTGCGGGACGCGGGACAAATTGTTAAAAATCGGGACTGTCCCGCCAAAAGCGGGACGTCTGGTCACCTTATGCATGGGGCAGCCTGGGCAAGGGGCCTGTGGTGGTTTGCAGGCCAGTCACGCCCCCATGGGGTGAGGGTCCCCGCTGGGGTGCCTGGCCAGCCTGGGTAAGGGGCTGATGGCTGTTTGCAGGCTGGCCACACCTCTCAGTGGGGACTCTTACTCCATGGGGGTGTGGCCAGCCTGGGTAAGGGGCTGAGGACCATTTTCAGGCTGGCCACACCCCCTTCAAGGTGGGGGTCCCCGCTGGGGTGCCTGGCCAGCCTGGGTGAGAGTCTGATGGCTGTTTGCAGGCTGGCCAAGCCCCCAGTGGGGACCCTCACCCCATGGAGGTGTGGCCAGCCTGGATAAGGGGCTGAGGGCCGTTTTCTGGCTGGCCATGCCCCCTGGTGACCCAGGCTCCCAGCCCCTCCTTGAGTGGAGGCCAGGGCGGGTGAGAAGCTTGGCTTCCTCCATCACCAGGGACAACCCAAGCCTCCTGCTTGCTCCAGCTCCATGGCCACTGCCATCTTTGTTGGGTTAATTTGCATACTCCTGATTGGCTGGTGGGTGTAGTGGAGTGATGGTCAATTTGCATGTTTCTCTTTTATTAGTGTAGGTGTTATATGTTATCTATTTATTATATATTATTTATTATATTATATATATACTAGAGGCCCGGTGCATGAAAATTCATGCACTGGATGGGAGGTCCCTCAGCCTGGGCTGCCCCCTCTCACAGTCCGGGAGTCCTCAGGGGTGTGAGGCGACCTGGCAATCAGGGGAAGGCGACGCCCCCATCACACCTCTGCTGCTGCCACTGCCAGCAGCGCAAGACTTGGCCGTCCCTGGTTACCTGAGTCTTGGGCAGCCCTGGGCGGTTGTGCAACTGCCATCCGAGGCTTGCCTGTGTCTCGGGCGTCAGCTGGTCAGCCGCCATCTGAGGCTTGCCTGCGCCTTGGGCCAGCCCTGGGCAGCTGAGGGGACTGGGGGACTCCGGAGGCAGGCGCGTGTAGCAGCCGGGCCTCCCTGGGGGTGGGCCCGGCCGTGCCATGCGCCTGCCGCCCTGGCAGGGCTGAGGGGACTGGGCGCCACCATCTTGTGGCTGTGGGTGCCGCCATCTTTGTGAGGATGTGATGGTCAATTAGCATATTCCCTCTTTATTAGATAGGCTATTTTATATACTATATAAACAGTACCAAATAAACATACCTATCCTATTCCATGTCTCACCTTTTCTTTAATTTCTAACTATGTGTTTTATAAATCATTCCTTTCCCATTTTATTCTTCAAATTTTTTTCTCTCCTTTGACCAATTATGAGTGAATTTTGTATTGCCCTTATGTAATTGTATACTTCTTTTACATTTTTGCACAACAAACATCACTTTTTCAGTTCATTGCATTATTTTTTTGTATTTCTGTATTATAATGTAGTAAACAGATATTTTTATTATATTTTCCCTGAGATATTTCCTTTTTTAAAATATTTTTATTGATTTCAGAGAGGAAGGGAGAGGGAGAGATAGAAACATCAGTGATGAGAGAGAATCATTGATTGGCTGCCTCCCACAGGCTCCACACTGGGGATCGAGCCTGCAACCTGGCCCTGTGCCCTGACTGGGAATCGAACTGTGATTTCCTGGTTCATAGGTCGATGCTCAACCACTGAGCCATGCCAGCCGGGCATCTCTGAGGTATTTTCTTTCTTCTTCTTCTTCTTCTTCTTCTTCTCTCTCTCTTCTTCTTCTTCTTCTTTTTCTTCTTTTTTAAATATTTTTATTGATTTCAGAGAGAAAGGGAGAGGCAGAGAGAAACATCAGTGATGAGAGAGAATCACTTTATTGGTTGCCTTCTGAATGCCCCCTACTTGGGGTTGAGCCCAAAAACCTGGGCATGTGCCCTTGACTGGAATCAAACCCAGAACCCTTCAGTCCTCAGGCCAATGCTTTATCCACTAAGCCAAACAAGTTAGGGCTGAGATATTTTCTTAACACAAAGTATTAATTTTCAGGCTTATTTTCTTGTTTGGGGGGCTTGTTTATTAATTTTAAAAAATATTCAGTCATAAAAATATATAGATATACTAGGCAAGGTATGTATCCAAATAAATTTTAATATGAATATTTAGTTATTCCAACACTTAAGTGGCCATTCCTTTCTCCAACAATGAGTTACTGTTGATTTCTTGCTTATTATATATTAAATAAACAGTACCAACTAAACATACCTATCCCATTCCATGTCTCACCTTTTCTCAAGCCTATGTCATACCATTTTAATTAATGATATCTACTTTATGATATCCATAAATGATTCTTGCCATCTTATTTTCTATATTTTATCAAGCTGGTAATCACTTAAAATCCCAAAGGATTTTAATTGGTATTCAATGAAATTTGTTTTTAATTTAGGAGTTTTATTATCTTTGCAATACTTAGTCTTATCAGCTTAAAGTATAGCTTTTAAAATTTATTTATATCTTCCTGTATTCTACCATTTATAATTTGTCTCTTAAATTAAGATAGTAAATTTGGTTAAAATAATGTCTATTTGAAGATGTGGTGTGTTTTTTTACCTTTTGTTTATGGAATTTTTATATTTCATTACATCTTCTAGTTTACATGCTACTATAATTTAGGAATTCAATTTGAATAAATGTATCTTATGTCTTATAGTGAAAAGTATGGTATTGACTAGACTAATTTAGCCATCATATAAGGAGTATTTTTTTTTTAATGTTCTCCCTCAAAGCCTAAAGAAAAAAATCCAACAAATTGTAAAATTTTCCAAGAAAGGTCTGGGAGAAGGTGAAGAGGGGAGGGATTGAGAAATCAATAAAACAAGCCCTAGGGATTTTGCGAGTGGACTCTGTCTACCCATTGGAAACTCCTGGTCTTAATCATACTACATTTAGGCCACAGATCATTGACTTGAACATTGAAATCAGATCAATATTTCAACACTAGTGTGACAGTACTTTCTTACATAATAAAAATCCTTTAATTCTTTTCTCCTTCTGATAGCTGTTTGTTGCTCCCTTGGCATTTACTTCACTTCCTTGGCATTTATTCACTTCACACCCACTGAAATCTGGCTTTTGCTGCCACCTACTAAAATGCCCTAGTCATTGTCACCAGTGACCTTCTAACTACCAGATGCTGGAAATGCTTTTCAGTCCTTTCCTAATTGGCCTTTTGCAACATTTGACACTTAACCATTTCCTCTTTGCTACTTTCCTCTAAATCAATCTAAATATTTCTTTCTCTTTTTTGGTTTATTCTCTGAGTTATTTATAAGTTCTTTTTTTTTTCTTCCTACATGTTTGGGACTCACGAAAGTATGTACTTGAACTTATTTTTCTCACACTACATTTTCTTCCTGGGTGATCTTACACCCATGGCTTTAGCTTCCACTACCACGTAAGACACTGGTGACTACCAAATCTATAAGTTGACTGAGTTCAGGCTGTCTTCCTAAGCATAGATGTGTATACCCAACTCTTGCTACATATTTCTACTTGGGTTTAGTTTAGGCGCCTCAAACCTACCTGACCAGATTGAGTTATCTCATCTCCAAAAATCTACTGCTCCCATAATGTCTATTTTGGGGGAATATATTCACTGTCCCTCCAGTTACCTGAGCCAAATATATTATTTATCCTGTAATCCTTCTATTCTACCTCTGCATTCATCTGTTACCAAACCCTGTCAGTTTTATGTCTTCAAAATCGCTCTTAAAACTGATCCTTCTTCCCTGTCTCCTCTGCCAACACCTTATTTCAGGCCTTCATTATTCTTGCCTGAACTACAGTGACCTCTTACCTGGTCTCCTTGCTTCTAGACAGCTCTTTCCTATTTAACCTGCATAGTGATTCCAGAAAGAGCTTTTTAAACCTCAGTGTGCTCATGCTATTCTTCTTCTTGGAATTCTTTAATTATTGTTAGGATGAAGCCTAAACTCCTTAGTGTGGCCTATAGGCCCCTATCTGACCCCTCTGTGCATGTCCACAGTTCTGTCTTGACATTCTCTGATAGGTGGTTTATGCTCCAGTCATATTGAACTATCAGAACATCTCTAGACCATTGCTACTGTGTTTGTACATTGTGTTCACTTGAAATATGCTTCCTCTTCTTTATTTAGTCACTTCCTCTGAGAAGCTCACACATTCATTCACTAACTATTTCTTACTACCTCCTGTGTGCTAGGTACTGTTTTAGATGCCAGAAATAGTAATGAATAAAACAGACAAGAATCTCTGTCCTCATGGAGCTATATATTCTGATGGAATCCAGGACTTGGTTAGGTGTCTTTGTCCTCTCACAGGTCTTCTCCTCCTCCTTCCTCCTTCCTCCTTCCTCCTTCCTCCTTCCTCCTTCCTCCTTCCTCCTCCCTCCTCCCTCCTCCCTCCTCCTTCCTGCCTCCTCCCTCCTCCCTCCTCCCTCCTCCCTCCTCCCTCCTCCCTCCTGCCTCCTCCCTCCTCCCTCCTGCCTCCTCCCTCCTCCCTCCTGCCTCCTCCCTCCTCCTCCTCCTCCTCCTCCTCCTCCTCCTCCTCCTCCTCCTCCTCCTCCTCCTCCTTCTTCTTCTTCTTCTTCTTCTTCTTCTTCTTCTTCTTCTTCTTCTCTCTCTCTCTCTCTCTCTCTCTCTCTCTCTCTCTCATACAATTTGAAGAACAAACTTAATCTCTGTGATTCTTCTAGCTTTTCTGTCAATGGTCTTTCTTTTCATATCTTTCCCAGGAGATAGCATTGCTGCTAATGCATGAATTGTTCTCTCTCATCCATTATCAAAACCTATTCTCATAAAAGAAGCTGAAACTTACTTCTTTTACAGAAAGTAAAAATGCATTTGAAATAGTATCCCTCTCAGGAATATTCCATTCCAAAAGGCCAGAGAAACCTTCAGCTCTGGGAATAGTAAGCATCCACTTGCCAAAAAAATCCAGTTAAAATGTTGGAGCAGTCTGCATATTTCACTACTGTTAAAACTGACAAAAAGAAAATGGAAGAAAGGAAGAAAAAAAAGGGAAAGAAGAGAAGAGAAGAAAGAAGCACCGTGTAATATAACCAGTTAGGTTATGACAGTTAGTCACTCTGTCCCAGTCAGTGGCCTTCAGTTCTTAACATAGTAACTGATTTCATTCATATTACTTACTTATTCCCAGTGTCATCTAGGGAGAAATAAATACATTGTTTATTTCCTTTTCTTGGATCTTGGGAAGATTGGTGAGGCATTTTGGAGGAAAAGTGCCATATAAATCTAATCAATGATAACAATTAAAAAATATTTTTAGAGGACAACCCATTTCAGGGATATGATTGAATCTGAGTTTGTGACTACCTAGTTTATGAAGATTTTCTGCTTGGGACTTGAGTTTGAATTGGATTTTTAATGAGAGAAGTAACTACTGTAATAAATTGAGGCAAGAATTTAGTGCAGTAGAAGATAGGGTAGGAAATGAAGAAAAGATAGGTCCATGGAAAAGTGAGTATGGGGGGAGCCTAGAAAGTGACTGAATACAAAGACAAATTATTGCAGAACTGGTAAGTGAGGTACCTATGCTAAAATAATGCAGAGTAGTAGGCACAGTTGGCCTTATAGTGGTCACAGGAGACACCAGCATGTTCTGGGCTAGTAGGTGCACCAGTAAGACACTTACCTCTGCCTTAAAGTACATTTTTCATTTACTAGTGAAGGCTGAACATTCTTTTAAAGATTTTGTTGTCCTTGTGCAATGCAAATCTGTGTAGATAGAAAACACCGAATACTCCCTATAAAGTAACTTGGTCTACCTTGATATTTGGCTCAGGGTAGGCCTGGAGTTATTTACTAATATGGAGTCACCTGGGAGCTATTAATAAACTTTAAGTATTGAAGTTTTCATAATTGTTTCTTTAATTTCTACCTCATAGTTTTATTTTAAATCACAAGTGGATAATTACTAGAATATATGAACCCCCATAACCACCACCACCAGCAAGCTTCATTAATCTTTGAGATATTTTTTTCTGTAAAGAACAGTGACCAAAGAAATTAAATGGAATCCAGATTAACTGACTAATTTTTATTCCTTCTTCTAATTCCTTAAAGCAAATCTTTAAAGCTGTGTGTGTATTTGAGAGAGGGGGGAAATTTATTAGTGACTGAAGGCTGCTGTTATATTTAGAAATCCCTTTTAATTTTAATATTTGGGGCATAAGTATCATGGACAAGTGGAAAAGCACACAAAGCTCTGACCCCTAATTATACCTACACCATGTCCCCTTCCACCTGTTCTGGCCGCCCCAAGTCCCTGACCTTCAGGAATACTTTGGTCCTCCCGAGTTGCATACAGAGAAGCATAGTCTAGAACCCAGAAGGAATGTGAAAGGAATCTCAGCCTTAACTTGCTTCCCTCAAAGAATGTTAAATAAAACTAAGTTACAACCCATAGCTATGCTTCTTGCAATCCTTTTTATTATATTCTCCAATTCTTTCCCCTTAGGGCTGCTCAGATATCCCCCTCCCCACTAAAAGACTGAGATTTTTCTGATACTCCACCCTGATTTTTGTTGTTCTCATCTACTCTCCCCCACTCTTTGTTAGATGGATAAACTTAGTCTTTCTGGCTTCTTTCTTATTTTTTTTCTATTCCTTGCCCATTATTTGGATTCTCTACAATAAAGCTGAATCCAGAAACTGACAGAACAAGCAGGAATTCTTCTTTCTTTTCTCTCAGCTCTCCAGTCCTGACTTTCTCTACTTATTCTCTTGATTCTGAATCATAAGAAAACCTGGGAAACTGGACAGTGCAAAAGAGAACTTTCCTTGTGAGTGGGCCTTAGAGGAGCATGGGCAAGTTGAATGAATGAAGATAAGTTACATACACCCTCCTTCTTTAAGGATTCACACTTTAATAAATCTTGTTTTGTTTGCTTTGTGGATCCAACAATCCTGTTTTCTGGGTCCAAGGGAGGAAGGATGCAGACAGAAGAGCATGGTAACCTGTAGCAGTGGAGGGGGAAGCGGAAAGGAGATAATGCAGAGATCTGTTCTCCCTCTCTCCCAACCATAATCAGTGGTAAGCAACTGATTTACTAGAACAACTAGAATATATGCAAGCAACTGATTTCTTATTTAACCCTTTAGCTCGTATTTGAAAGTCTATTAAGCTGGCAGATTCAGATCCTCTGGCTCTTATAGTCCTACTAGAGGCCCAATGCACAAAATTCATGCAAGGGGCTCAGCCCTCGCAGCCCTGGCTTCATCTGGAATGTCATCCAGATGGTCGTCTGGATGGTCGTTCTGCTGTTCAGTCTAATTAGCATATTAGCTCTTTATTATATAGGACTAGAGGCCAGGTGCACAAAATTCGTGCACGGGAGAGGGGGTCCCTCAGCCCAGCCTGCACCCTCTCCAATCCAGGACCCCTTGCGGGATGTCCGACTGCCGGTTTAGGCCCGATCCAGCAGGGATCGGGCCTAAACTGGCAGTTGGATATCCCTCTCGCAATCTGGGACCACTGGCTCCTAACCGCTCACCTGCCTGCCGGCCTGATCGCCCCTAACTGTTCCCATGCCGACCTGATCGCCCCTAACCATTCCCTCCTGCCTGATCACCCTGAACCGCTCTCCCCTGCTGGCCTGGTCACCCCTAACCACCTCTGCCTCAGCCCCTGCCATCGTGGCTTTGGGTAGGACATCTGGAAGGATGTCGGGAAGATGTCTGGTCTAATTAGCATATTACCCTTTTATTAGTATAGATAGTCAAGGTGCAGGTTCTTCCAACTGTTAAGCTAAAGAAATATATCCTGAAACATTCTTCCATATTTCTTAACTTTTCTTCTTCTTCTTTATCCCCACCACTTCCCTTGGTTAACACACATCCTGATCCACTGTCATATTGAAGAAGGATAGCAGTCAGACAGGGGTGATGGGACAGGGCCTGAATTATCAACAAGCTATAGCTTGGACTCCAATGCTCATATTAGCTGCTTTGATCAATCAGCCACTTATTATCATGGTCCAGGGGAGGAAAGATCTGTACCTGGATGGATGGATGGATGGATATATACACTGAGTGGCCAGATTATTATGATCTCTGAACGCATAATAATCTGGCCACTCAGTGTATATCATATATAATAAAAGGCTAATATGCAAATTTTCCCCTTGACCAGGAGTTCGACCAGCAGGCAGGCCGGCCAACCGCCATGTCCCCTCCCCCTGGCCAGGCTGGCCGGACCCATGCACAAATCCATGCACTGGGCCTCTAATATATATATATGTATGTGTGTGTGTGTGTGTGTGTGTATATATATATATTTACACACACACACATACACACATATATATGTATACACACACACACACAGACACACTGAGTGGCCAGATTATTATGCGTTCAGAGATCATAATAATCTGGCCACTCAGTGTATATATAAATTTCACAAAGGAAGGGAGAGTGAGAGAGAGAGAGAGAGAGAGAGAGAGAGAGAGAGAGAGAGAGAGAGAGAAGCATCAACGATGAGAGAGAATCATTGATCACCTGCCTCCTGCACGCCCCACACACCAAGATCACAACTCAGGTATGTGCCCTGACTTGGAATCAGACCATAACCTCCTGGTTCATAGGTCGTGGCTCAACTATTGAGCCATGCTGGCCGAGCCCTGGTGCACCTTTTCACCCTGATGATTCCTGAGAGCCTCTAATTGCTATTATTTAATTGACTCCTAAGTTTGAAGCTCCCAGAAACTGCACCTGTCTCCACAGCAGTTTTTTTCTGTAAGTGTTTAGAATTCAGCTTCCCTCCGGTGTTGTTTCTCTGATCTGATTCTACCTGCTTTCTGTCTTTTAAGAAATCCTCAAAATTTGTGAACTGCTTGGCACTCTTTCTTGCTTTCATTGAAATTTTGAATTTATTTTTTTAAAGTAGTTTCATTTCATTGGTCTTAGGATGGGGAGTTTAGACATTTATAAAGTCTGTCATCTCAATCCAGTCTTGATTTTTATTATTATTTTACATATGTATATCTGTAGTTTTGTTTAATATCCTACTATGTGTGATTGACTCAAATATTATTAAATATCTCAACATTATTTATTGTTTTCTTTGCTAAAAAAGAACTTATTTGTAGCTCAAGTATACTGAAAAGTATGGAACATGTTAGGTTGATTTTACAAGTCAATCCCAGATTAAAAAAAAAAAAATGCATTGTGACATAAGTATAGATGACCACTGTTTTCCTGGAGGTAAAAGTTGATGTTGATAGCAAATTTTATTACCGGCTCATATTACATGTGACACATATGGATAGTTTTGATACATCTCTAGTTATCAGAAAAGCACATTGCATTTGTATAATTGGACATATGTTCCACTATTTTGTGCATTTTCTTAACAGAATAATAACATGCATTTTTTAAAGTTGCAGAGCTGAGTTCAAATCGATGAACTTCAGGCCAAATCCAGGCCATACTCATGTTTTGTTTGACTCTCATAATATTAGTACACTCACTGGTTTTGTTTTGTTTGTTTTGGTTGTTGTTGTTTAAGATTGAATTAATTGCCAATGTGTGAAAGTCAAGATATTTTATAAAGTGATCCCGACTCCCAGATTCTTTTAAAAACTCAGAAGATGTGACAACATTGGGTCCATATTTCTCTATGGCAGTAAACAATGAGCTGGGTGGTGGCTGCGCTTGTTAATTCACCATAGTTTTCATCATTTCCTATTGTCTTTTAAAACAGTTTGCCTCTATCTTTAATGCTCCTTTCCTGATGCTGTGGGCATTTGAGTTTGTGACCCCTGCTATATTGTAGTCTTTATAACCATTACTTTCCATTATTATAAACTATCCATAGAGTAGGAATACAATAATTATCAGGTTGCTTTCTGTTTTTTGAAAGTGTATATAATTCTGTGTTTTTCAACTTTGTAAACATATTTTTTCATGTTGGCATTATAACCTAGAAGCAGAAGTATAGAGTAAAAAAATGAGAACAGTTATATGGGATCTTGTTAAATATGTAAATACCTTTTCAATAAAAATAGCCATTGAGAAGTTAAAGGCTGACTTCTCATCCACAGGGTTTCACAGTATCCTTGTGGGAATCGGTTTAGGTCTGGTTTTTACTTTTGTCCATCCAATTAGTAACCAAAACATGGCTTGGTGAATATAGAATCAGGATAAAGGATGCCAGGTAGTCTTGAAAGGAGATTTCAATACTCCTCAGCGAGGGCTGGCATTTTAAGCTTGTTTTATAATACAAAACATTTGTCTCTCAAAATTATAATGCTTGCTAAGCCAATATTTACTTCCCTTGGACACTGCTGGGTAAATATTGCCAATTTTTTCTCCTTTACAAACCCCCTCCCCCTAAAAAATTTTAATTTATACTGCCATCTGCTTTTAACACATTTTTTCTTCATACATATTTTGGTAACATTAGGTCACAGCTTTATTTTAAATAAATCATTTTTCCTGAGGTACCTAATCCCCTTACTGGTATTGTGGTAGAGAAATCCAAATGGCCTTTTTATGATGGATGACTTTTACAGAGAACTAATGTCATCTATTATATATCTACCCTTTCTAGATTCATGTTCAGTTTTATCTTCCAAGTTCTGGGTATTCTTCATTCTTATGGGCTGATTAAATTGGTATTTGTTTAATACTTCATAGTTCCCCAAACGAAGTTCACATATATTGTATTATCTTATCCAGTTCAGTCCCTGTGACAGTCTTCTGAGAGAGGATATCATGATCTCCATTTATAAAAATGAAGACGCTGGCCCTGGCCAGAGTGGCTCAGTTGGTTGAGCATCGTCCTGTACACCAAAAGGTCACTGGTTCGATTCCTGGTCAGGGCACCTACATGAGGCAACTTATCGATGTTTCTCTTTTACATCAATGTTTCTCTCTCTTTCTCTTCCTGTCTCTCTAAAAAAAAAATAATAATGAAAACATTTTTAAATATAAAAATGAAGGAGCTGATGATCAGATGATGCAATTGACTTGCTCAGGGTAGAAAAGCTCAGGGTTGGGAATTAAACAGATTTTCTGTTTCCAAAATAAGCAGTAGGCTGGAGTCTAGGAGATCAAGTAGAACCAGACAGTGACCTAGGAGGTCAAAATCTAGAAGGAAGCATGATCCTTGAAGGTCTTCCCTGCTCCTGCCATGATGGCAGGATATAAGTTGTATAGGTAGAAGTGGTACAGAACTCATTAGGAGGGGTTCTCAGGGATGTAGTTGCAGCCTGTTTGAGAGTCCTGCAAATTGAGCACCCTCTGGTCCTGTCTGGGGCAGCTTCAGGTAAGAGAGCAAAAGTTGAAGAGAGATATTTTATAGAACATTCTTGTAAGATCCTCTTCTCATCTGGCTAGGCACAAAGATACTCATTAATGAAGCTTAACTTGTCCCCAAGGCATTTTCATTTTAATAGAGGACTTGTAAATAGAAATATGACACAGGGAAAAATCAGTGAGGAAGGTGTGATAGATAAGGGATTCTTTGCTCATTAAATTTTTAACATTAAAATTGCATTATGAATTTTAAAATAATGAACAAAATGCTTAAAGTAAGGAGTTCTTATATTCTCTTCAGGCTTTTATTCTTGTAAAATGATTTCTAAAGCTATTTAATAGGAAGATTTTTGTATAAAACTACTTTTATAAGTTCATTATAATTCCTGCAACACTTAAGCATAATAGCACAATTTTTAAATATAAAAATAAGATCTATTTCTGTCTCCATGGCACTCTGGCATTTTCATATGAAAAGGGAGAAGTATTCAACAATTCATTTTCTAGCACATAGGTTTGTTGTTGTTGATTTTTAAAATATCAGTTGGTGACTATATTTTCTAGCTCCTATTGCACACCAAATGACTGAGAATGGGGAGAGCTCTAAAGTAGCATTTCTTTTTTTTTTTTCATAGAGACTAGAAACAAGATGCTTATTGTCCAAAGGATTCAGAGTAGGTGATAAGAGCAACTCTAAATGTTTAGGAGTTGAAAGAAAGTTGGAAGCTAGTTCCTCCAGGCCTAGTGACCTTGAGGTTTACAAAGAAACTGAAAGAAACCATATGCCTTTATTGAGTGGTATGTATTTGAAAACTTTCAAATGTATTGCTGCATTTTAGCTGAATTAGTATATATTTAAGATTATATATAAAGTTGGAACTCCACTCATCTCTATTGCAGCAAAGTCATTCTATTCCTGGTGGTTGAAGCCTATGTAGGCATGACATCTGAAATGATTCCTAGATTTGTGTATGCTTTAGCTAGTGCTAAAATACATACCGCTACTCTACAACTCTTCTTTACTTTTAGGAAAAATTCAAAACTGCCTTTCAACCTATGGAACTTTTCCACATGCAGGTAATTTTAAGGGAAAAAACCTCCACATGATCTGCAGGTGCTATCCAATGCATTTTCAAATACTACTAAGGTAAAAGACATCCTACCTAATAATAGACAAATATGCAAATTGACCATACCTCCGACACACCCACAAGCCATGCCCACCATCCAATCAGAGCGAGCATGCAAATTAACCCAAACCAAGATGGCTACAGCCACAGAGAGCAAGGTTTCCTAGGTAACAGAGGAAGCCAAGCTTTCCACCTGCCCTTGCCAGGCTTAAGCCTCCACTCAAGCTACAAAGTTTCAATTATAGAAGGTAAACAAATTCAAACAAATGGTGGCAGAATGGAGCTTGAGAGAGCAGGCCAGGGTTGCTCCCGGCAACAGGGGAAGCAAAGCTTTCCACACACCCTGGCCGGGCCCACCCGCTTAAGGCAACAAAGTTTCAATTATAACCCCAACACAAATGGCTGCGGGCCTTGGAGGGAGCCCCAGGCTTGGCTCTGCTCCAGGCTACAAAGTTTCAATTGTAGAAGGAAAATAAATTCCAGATACCAGGGCCTCGACTTGGGTTGCCAGGGGGCGTGGCAGGCCTGCAAACCACCATAGGCCCCTCGCTCAGGCCACCCCATGCCCCAAGGGAACCCCCACCTGATCCGGGACACCCTTCAGGGCAAACCAGCTGGCCCCCACCCCTGTACCAGGCCTCTATCCTATCTAATAAAAGAGTAATATACACATTGATCATCACTGCAACACACAATATAGCTGCCCCCATGTGGTCAAAGATCCTGCCCCCATGTGGACACAAGATGGCCACCACAAGATGGCCAGCAGCAGAGGGCAGTTGGGAGGCACCTGGCCTGCAAGGGAGGGCAGTTGAGAGGGAGCAGGCCTGCAAGGGAGGGCAGTTGGAGGTGATCAACCCTGCAGGAGAGGGCAGTTAGGGGTGACCAGGCCGGCAGAGGAGGGAAGTTGGGGGCAAACAGGCTGACAGCGGAGTGGTTAGGGGGTGATCAGGCTGGCAGGCAGAAGCGGTTAGAGGCAATCAGGAAGGCAGGCAGGCAAGCAGTTGGGAGCCAGCAGTCCTGGATTGTGAGAGTGATGTCTGACTGCCCGTTTAGAACGGGCAGTCGGACATCCCTTGAGGGGTCCCATATTGGAGAGGGTACAGGCTGGGCTGAGGGACAACCCCCCTCCGTGCACGAATTTCGTGCACCGGGCCTCTAGTGTCTTCATAAATGTGTCCTGTAAACGTTAAAACGTGTTTGTTTTTAGATCTAGAAATCCCATTTTTATGAATCCCTTTTGGCCTGAGAATTACTATTATGAAATAGATGCATACTCAGTCAGTATCTCAAGGATACTGCCAGCAGCTGCACCAAAATATTCTTAGAGACTTTGTTTACAGACAGGATGAAACCTGAAGATCAAGAGAAATAAATTGATCAAGTGCTTGCTCTGGAGCATTTGATCACTCTGTGATACCTTTGGCGGTTGCTGAAAATGCATGTTGGCAGGAAGTTTTTAAATTACCAAAACCATCAGGTTATTTGCTTGTTTCCCTTAGAGTCAGTGAAATATGTGCATGGGTAATGGAGTCTGTCCAAGAAAAAAAATGAACTAAGTACTGTGACTGGCACTGTCCCTGTTGCAGATGGAAGCCCCAATGAGGAGAGGCAGTCACCTGTCATCAGGCTCGCACATATAGAAACACACACACATATGCTACACATATATGTATACATGAGAGTTAAAATAAAGCAAAGCTATTTTGTAGTACATAGGAAGACCTCATATTTGCGGTGGGTTGCATTCCCGAAAAAGGCATTTTAAGTGGAAATGATTTTTAAGTTTAATTTGGTATTCCCTTAAAGTTGACATTATGATAGGAAATATGCTTGACTAGGGGAGAGATGCCTGAATCTTTATACAGTTGGCTATAAATCTGATATTTAATCAGTATTAATGATGGTAAAGTACAATAATAGCCAAGCACTTTTCAAAGATAGTACATTTTCTCATTTAATTTTTCACACTATTATCTTCATTTTACAAATGAGGAAATGGAAGTTTAGAGAGGTTCAGTTATCTGAGGAAGATCATAGGGCCAGGAAGTACTAGAGTCTGGATTCCTTTAAGAGGTTAGAAAATACTTATCCCTTGAGAATTTAAGAGATAGAGGTGTGAGGAGCAATGAAAAATATTGAGGCTAGAGATGGATACTAATGGGAAAGAATATGTGGTCTGTGCTTTTACTGTGTTAAAAGCAATAATGGAATGTCTTTGCTAAAGGATTGTATGGGTGATTTACTTTTTTGAATGGCAATAAATTGAGGACTCTCTGTACTGCAGTTGTAAAAAATATGAAGTCCTGCAAAAGGTAGGTAGAATTAGTGTACTCTGTGCTACAAACTTCTTCTTGGTACATGATGACATTGGGCATGATATCTCTAAAATAGATTAGATTAGAAGAGCAGAGGAAGTTATGAAGTAAATAACAGCTATTCATAACCAGAGTTTAAGAATAGTCAGGATGAAACAGACTTATGCCTAGTATATAGAAACCTAAGAGTATTGCTTTCACAGCAACAACAAGAAAAAGTCACATAACAGACCAAACCATAAACTTTCTTGAACTTAGAGAGCGGAGGTTGCAAGGCCTGAAATCTAGGGGTATATAGGCACCTCCAAGGAGAGACAGAATGTAAGCGCTGGCTTACTTGTGGCAGAACATGGGACAATGGCCAGCATACAAGTGAATAAGAATTCAGCTATAAATTTTAATAAATTATTAAAGGTGGGGTGTGGGTTAGAATGAGAATATAGAATACCTAGGAGCTGCAGACACAAATGGTGTCTACCTACTTATAGTTTCATATCCAAGGATCTCTGTTGGGTATTCTTTGGAAAGATTGGGGACAGTGTGGGAGACCAATTCTCCTTAAGTTCTACAAGAGTAGAGAGGGGAGCAGCTGCTGCTGTGGGAAAGACACAAAGCTCTCCCTGTACCCTTCTCTAAGGAAAAAAGCCTTCATTCCTCTGGAGAAGGACAGCAAATTCTGTTGTACCCTAGGGGACAGGTTGGAAACCCACATGGCTGGGGAGAAAAGGAAATAAAATACCATTAGAAGTCTCTTACACAACATATTCAATAAAAATATTGAGACACACAAAAAGCAATAAGAACCAGCCCTCTATCAAGAAATAAAACAAATAGGCAGAACAATACTTAGAGATCACCCAGATATTGGAAACGTCAGACAGGGAATTTAAAATAACTATAGTTAGTATATTAGATGAGCTAGTAGAAATGATAGGCAACATGCATGTGCTGATAGGGAGTTTCAGCAAAGAAATGGAAACTATAAGAAGACTCAAATAACAGTAACCATTTAAAACAGTAATAGAGATGAAGAATGCCTTCATGGGCTTATCTATCGACTTGCCACTGCTGATGAAATAATCAGTGAACTTGAAGGTAATCAGTAGTAACTAACCAAACTAAAACACAAAGAGAACAAAGAGTGGGGGGAAAATACCCTGAAACAGAACAGAGCATCCAACAGCTCAGGGACAACATCAAATGGTCTGACATGCTAACGTAAACATAATTGGAATCCAGGAAGAAAAACACAGAGAGAATGGGCAGAAGAAATATTAGAAGACATGTGGCTGAGAGTTTTCCAAAAAAAAAAAAGAAAAGAAATGAAGGACGTCAAATCACAAATCCATAAAGCTCAGAGAATTCCAGGTAGGATAAGTGCCAAAACAACAGACACATTCCTATCTAGATATATCATATTCAGGTTTCTGAAAACGAAAGATAACATGAAAATCTTGAAGTCAGCCAAAGAAAAAAAGGCACACCACATACAGAGGAACAAAGATATTAATTGGAATAAACTTCTCTCAGAAACCTTGCAAGCTCTAAGACAAGGAATGACATCTTGAAAGTGTTGCAAGGATAGACCTTAAGAGTCAATCCAGAATAGATTTTCAGTGAAATACTGTTACAGGAAACAGAGAAGGATGTTATAAAGTGACAAAGTGTCAGTCCACTAGGAAGACATAACAATTATATATGCATAAACATCAGAGCTCCTAAATATAGAAAGTAAACATTGACATAACTGAAGGGAGAAATAGGCAGCAATACAATAATAGTAGGAGACCTTAGTGCTTCTCTTTCTATAATGAATAGAACATCCAGACAGAAAACCAACAAGGAAATGTTGGACTTGGACCGAACTTTGAGAACAAATGAAACCGACTAACATATACAGAACATTCCACCCAACAGCAGCATTATACTCATTTTTCTCAGGCTCACACAGAACTTTCTCCAGGATAGATCACGTGTTAGGTTACAAATGAAGTCTTAAAAAATTGAAGAAGATTGAAATCATACCAACTATTTATTCTGATCACAATAGAATAAAACTAGAAATCAATAGCAGAAGGAAAACTGGAAAATGCACAATATGTGGGAAATAACACACCCTGGAACAATCATTGGGAAAGGAGGAAATAAACGAAGTTAGAAAACTTCTTAAGACAAATGAGAACAAAACACAGCATACCAAAACTTACGGATGCAGCAAAAACAGTAGTAAGAGGGGAGTTTATTGTGATAAATGCTTACATTTTAAAAGAAGGAAGATCTCAACGTAACTTTACACCTCAAGGACCTAGAAAAAGAAGAACAAACAAAACTCAAAATTGGCAAAAGAGCCTGGCCAGCATGGCTCAGTTGTTGAGTGTTGACCTATGAACCAAAAGGTCCTGGTTCAATTCCTGGTTGGGGCACGTGCCCAGGTTGCGGGCTCTATCCCCAGTGTGGGGCGTGCAGGAGGAAGCCAATCAAGGATTCTCTCTCACTATTGATGTTTCTATCTCTCTCCCTTTCCCTTGCTCTCTGAAATCAATAAAAATTTTTTTTTTAAATTGGCAACAGGAAGAAAATTACACAGATTAGAGAAGAAATAAATGAAATACAAAAAGAAAAGCAATAGAAAAAAATAAACAAAACCAAGAGTTTTTTTTTAAAAAAGATAAACTTTAGATGCCCTTAGCTAGACTTAAGAAAAACAGAAAAATGAAAGAGGAGACATTACAATTGATTGCCACAGAAATTAAAAGTTACATGCCAATAATGGATAACCTAGAATAATTGGATGAATTCCTAGAAACATACAGCTTACCAAGACTAAATCCATGAAGAAATAAAAAGTCTGAACATCTGTACCTAGTATGGAGATTGAATCAGTAATCAAAACTCCCAACAAAGAAAAGCCCAGGACCAGAGGGCTACACTGGTGAATTGAAAGAAGAGCTAATGCAAATCCTTCTGAAACACTTACAAAAATATTGGAGGACAGAACACTTCCAAACTCATTTTATGAGGCCAGTATTACCCTAATACCAAAGCTAGCCACATACACTACAAGAAAAGAAAACTACAGATTAATATCCCTGATGAATATAGATTCAAAAATCCTCAACAAAATGCCAGCAAACTGAATCCAACGGTACAGCAGGTCCTCAGTCGGTATTGTTTTGTTATAACTTTTATGAAATGCCGTAGGTAACTCTTGTTTATATCAATTAGCCTGTGGTAAAATTGGTTTTGTTATATGGTGGTTTCACCGCAGTTCTAAGAATCTATTGAAGATGTTAAGTGAGAACTTGACATGAAAAGGATCAGACAGCATGACCAAGTGGGATTTATCCCTGAGATGCAAGGATGGTTCAACATACAAAAATCAATCAATGTGATATACCACGTTAATGGGATCTAGGATAAAAAAATCACATGATTGTCTCAATAGCTTCAGAAAAAGAGTTTGTGACAAAATTCAACACTCTTACCTTAAACCATAAACAAAAACAATTCAAAATGGATTAAAGACTTGAAACATAGGGGGAAAGTGTCATGATATTGGTCTTGGAATGATTACATGGTTGACACCAAAAGCAAAAATAGACAAGTGGGACCATATCAAAGCTGTACACAACTGTTGGTAGGAATGCAGACTGGTGCCACCACTATGGAAAAACTGTGGAGGTTCCTCAGACAATTAAAGATGGAATTTTTCTGTATTATGGACCAGACATTGTGATGAATGCATGATATCTGTCATTGGCAACATTTTTTTTGTAAAGACCAGACAGTAAATATTTTTGCCTTGGTAGACCATGTACAGCTTTTTTTTTTTTTTAAAAAAAAAAAGCATATTACTCTTAGTTTTTTGTTTGTTTTATGGCTTTGTTTTTGTGTACTTCTAAACATGTAAAAGCTATTCTTAGCCTGAGGGCTATACAGAAACAGTCTTCAGGCTGGGTTTGCCCTGGCCTATAATTTGCCTATTTCTGGTCTAGACCTTGAGGTGTTTTGGTTTGTTTTTATACCTCAGCACATGTGACGACAGACGGTCCTCGGGTTACGTATGTCGTTTCGTGGTTACGTTGCCATCTCCCATTTATTTATTAAAATAAAGTTTCGTTATTTCGATGTATGTACATATGTGCTTTATGTCTTTTATCATTTATTTACCACAAGTAAAGGTCAGGAATTGTTATCTTTCTTTTAATTTTTTTTTTTACTGTTTCACTTCATTACTGCTGTGTATGTGCTCCATGTGAGTGACGTAGGTGCTTATGTAGGTGGGTTCCGACTTACGGCGAAAATCGAGTTACATTGTGCCATAGGAATGGATCTCCAACATAACCCGAGGACCTACTGTATTTAACAAAATTTAAACCAATTATATTTCCCTGAAAAGACCAAAGGCAAATTTAAGTTGAGAATTAATTGTCATATTTCCATGGCTTTTTTTGCTGTAAAAAGGATGATTTGACAACATTAAAGAAATAACTTTAAAAAATTTATATCATCTGTGTCCTAGCACTATAACCAAGTCCATACTACTCCAATCCTGGCCTTCATGCAGCATATTTTAAGGACACTAATTTTTAATGTATTTTCAGCATGTAAAAATAACTTCAGCATTCCTATTTTTAAAATCCCATTATCATTTTTTATAATCTAATAGGATCTTTAAAAATGTATCAGTTGGATTCCAATTATGCAGCTTTATCAGAGCTGTCACTTTTTTTTTTTTTTTTTTTTTTGGTCTCAAGTCACATAACATTTGAGCAGGTTTTTCAACCAGTGACTACAAAGCAAGAGAGAATCGAGTCCAAAGCAGGAGAGAAGAGCGGTACATTAAAAAGAGCACATGAGGATTGACAATGACAAAAAGATGGGAGTGGGATGTGATAGGATTGTCAAAATGGCACATTTCAAACCTAAAAGATCAATTTCTGTCTAAAATTTTGATCAGACTTTTGGCCTTTGATGACCTTCTTGTTTTTCATTTTGTTTGTGCAGAATTGCTTTTGGCTTCTTTATTATTTCTCCTAAGACTGGTGCTGCTTGTACTCTCCTTTGCCTTCCTGTCCCCAGCAGTTTTCTCTCGCTATGTCTAAGGTTGTTTCTCCCTTCCCTTGTTACATCTTTTCATTTGTCTATAACCCTTCCAAAATACTTTAATTTTAAAATACAAACACAATCCCCTCCCCTCGTTCTCCCCCCCCGCCCCCCCCCCCCCCCCCCGCCCCACGATTCCATTCGGTTGTGGTCTGGGCCCTTGGGCCCAGAAAATCCTTGGCGTCACAGTTCTTTTCATAATAATGCTAGGCATTATTTACCTTTCTCACTCTCTTGAATTAATACGTATTTCACAAAGTTCTCAGTTGTAATATCTAATAAGGTAGATATTAATAGATAGAATATACATAAATGAAAGCTCTCTAAATTCTCAATTATTTTTAGTGGTGTAAAGGGATCCTGAGAATGGCTGATGTATCCTCTCTTATTTGCAAACATTGACTAAGCACCTTTGTATTTTCAGGCAGAGTTCTGGTTCCTTGGAATAAATGACAGACCTTCCTTCAAAAGATTTCACAGTTTAAATAGGGAGATGTTGGTAATAGGCTACAACCTTTCAGCTGTAAGGTGAATAAGGTCTGGGGATCTAGTGTAAAACAATGGTGGCAATAGTTCATAACACTGTATTGTATAATTAAAATTTGCTAAGAGAGTAGAACTTAAATGTTTTCACCAAAAAAAAAAAAAAGATAAATTTAAGAGAGAAATAAGTGAAGTGATGGATGTGCTAATTAACTAGATGGAGGCAATCCTTTCATAATGTATATCAAATTATAGTACCATGATATTCACTTGAAATACCTTAAAAATTTATGTCAGTTATACCTCAGTAAAGCAAAGCTTTAAAAAAAAATCTCACAATTCACTGGAGAAGACAGACTCTTCAAAGAATAAGTAGAGTTGGAGGCAGTAAGTGCAGAGATATTACATGTCATGGGAATCCAGAGGGAAGCATACCTCACTACTTGTGATTACAGTGCTGGTGGAAGGAGGGATCAGTGAGAGGTGGCGCCATCTCGCTGAAGCCTTCCAGAGCAGCTGGCCACTGAACCACTGGTTCTGAAGATCACAAGCAGTTGTCGAGGTCAAGGACTGTGGTAGGAGGCATTCTTGAGGAAGGAGCAGGAGCAAAGGACTGTAAACAAAGAGTGCAATGTGTACAAGCAATACCAGCAGGTCTGTGTTACTGTGTGCAGGGTGGGCTTTGGGGAGGAGTGGGGATGAGACTAGAGAGAGGCCCGGGAACAGAACTTAGCCATTTGAGGCCTGCTAGGAGTTCAGACTCCATCCTTAGAAGGAAAGGAAGCTTCATCCTTCCCCCCAGCCTCCTCTTTTTTTTTTTTTTTTTTTAGCACATATTTGGTTTTATTGCTTCTTTGTATACATGAAGAATTTGGTTTATTAAAATAATACTAGTTAATTATTGAGTGTCAGGTTTACTTCTTACCATTTCACATATATCAATGCTTTACATACATCCTTATTTTACATCTAAGAACGTGAAAGGTCAAAGAGGTTAAGGAAACATAGCTGTCTAGAGGATGAAATGATATTCAAGTCCAAGGCAGCCTTGTTACAGACTCAGCACTCTTTCCCGGTAGGTTATAGCACCTGTCAGTTCAAAGGAAAAGGAGGAAGGGTGAAGGTCCTAGAGGTGAACAGCTAGTTACAATGCTGTCCTCAAAAAAAATGAAAACCAGCTCTGTGAATGTGCTAAAAACAATTCTGCCCTGGCTGGTGTGGCTCAGTTGATAGGATGTCATACCATGCACCTAAAGGTTGCCAGTTCAATTCCAGGTCAGGGCACATGCTCAGGTTTTGGGCTTGATCCCAGGTAGGAGGTGGGCATGCAGGAGGCAGCCAATCAGTGTGTCACTCTCACATCGATGCTTCTCTCCCCCCCCCCCCCCCCCGCTTTCTCTCTCTAAAAATCAATAAAAATGTATTTTAAAAAGCAAACCTGAATTCTGCATTTTGAAGGGGTGAGATTTCTAGTTGTGTGAATTATATCTCAGTAAAGTAAAGCCTATGTTGAGATGTGTAGAGCTTTTTTTGGATATAACTCAGAAAATAAAAGTAAGTCTCTGACTTATAGCTAAAATAAAATAAAGTCCTTCTAGTGACATTTGTTGATAGACAGTTAGAAAATGGGCTTTTGAGAGGTTTCTGTGAAAATAAACCCTTAGGAGCTTCAAAGGCAGGTTATGAGGCATATGTGTAAATTGGGTCACAGCCCTCTACATGGTTATATGTGGAAATGCAAAGACTTAATGCAGTGAATGTGTATAAAGTAAGCTTGTTCCATATCATGATTTAACTTTGTTGTTTTTTTTTACTATTCTACCACTGACCTTGCACTGTATTCTCTGCTTTGTATTGTCTATATATTGATTTATGTTTTTGCTTTAAAATCTGCTTATAAATATGGTTTCTGCTAGGCTTTGTAATACCTTGAAGAAATAGGTGAAAAAATAAGATTTATTACAAATAACATTAAAAATAGTTGTATTAACAATTTATTAAAAATAAGTTGTATTATTCCTAATTGAAAAATATGTTTGCAAGTTTATGGTCTTTGATGGGAAAACATTTAACTTTATTTTTTTGTAAAACAGAATTTAATCAAAGCTTTTAAAACACAGTAATAAGCTTAATAGGAAGTGTGTAGTAAATATTCACCATCCACTCGTTAAAATGGGCAGTAATGATGTGTTTTCTTGTTAAAGATAATGATATAAAAAGTATTTCTGCCCTAGCTGGTTTGGCTCAGTGGATAGAGCGCCGGCCTGCAGACTGACGGGTCCCAGATTCAATTCTGGTCAAGGACACATGCCTGGGTTGTGGGCTCGATCCCCAGTGGGGGGCATGCAGGAGTCAACCAATTGATGATTCTCTCTCATTATAGATGTTTCTGTCTTTCTCCCTCTCCCTTCCTCTCTGAAATCAATAAACATATTTTTAAAAAAATAAAAAGTCTATTTTTTTGGTGTACAGGAAGATGCTCCTACTAATTGAGCCATACAGGCCAAGGCTTGTATTTCCATTTTTTGAAGGCTAAATTGAGAACTGCTAGAGCTAAGCAAGATTGACAGGAAAGAAACACTGACAGGCAACAAAATACGTAGTGGAAAGATGAACCCTCACTCAATAATAAATGACAAAACACTTTACAAAATCTGCATCATTTATTATTATTATTTTTTTGCAGCCATTTAAATCTAACTCTGACAGTTTCTTACAGCTGGCACATTTGTTTTGAATAAATTCTGCTTTGCAGAACTTTGAAATAATTTGAGTTATAGCCTCTTGACAACTTACTATATATGGTACCAATATGAAAGTTTCAGTAGCACTATTCATAATAGCCAAAAAGTAGAAACAACTCAAATGCCCATCAACTGAGAAATGGATAAATGAAATGTGGTGTATTCATACAATGGAATATTACTTAGCAATAAAAATAAATATACTTTGCAACATGACGAGCCTTGAAAACATGCTAAATAAGAGAAAAGTAGTACATATTATATGATTCTATGTGCATAAAGTGTTCACTATAGGCAAATTAATGAAGATAGAAGTAAATTAATAGTTGTCTAGGGCTGAGTGAGATGGGAGGTGGGAAATGAGTGACTGCTAAAAAGGTATGGAGCTGCTTTTTTGGGATGTAAAAATGTTCTCAATTTCTTTTGGGGCAAAGATTGGACAGCCTCGTGTAAATACAAAAACCCACTAAATTGTATACTTTAAATAGGTATATTATATAGTTTGTGAGTTATATCTAAATAACGTTGTCTGATCTGTCTTTTCAAGTGACTATACCTCCTCAGTGAGAGTGATAATTTGAATACTGAAAAGCTTAAAAATGCATGTTTTGAGGGGAGGTGAAAGGCCAAAGACTATGATTGTACAGGACATCTAATCAAAATTACTCCATAAAACTGCTTCACAATTTGAATAAAGGATTTTGTTCCTTAGAAGATAAAAACACCCTATATCTTGAGGTCATTTTAATTAATATTTAATTCTTATTTTCTCTCTTTCTGGAGAAATTTTGGACTTTGACAGACTTTATTGACCTGACAAGGCCTTAGAGATGAGCACTGTTGCAGCTGATGAGTCGAGTGCACATCTGAGCAGTGTTCCCAAGGCTCTCCTTACATTAGCATAAGTGGCATAAGGACCATGCATCTAGTATATCAGCCGTAAAGAGGCTTTCTTCCTGATTGCCATTGTGTCTTCCTGTCCTAGCCTTGTCTTTCTTTGGATCACAGAAGGAAAATCTCCCGGTTATAACTGCTGGAGTTCCCTTCAATCCCTCTCCCAGATTCTCAGAGTATGAGAGTAGGCAAAGCTTTTGTTTCAAAATTGTCATCTCCTTTTATCCTATTCCCTTCTTCATTCCAAGCCTCGGACCAAAAGGTGGGACTGGTAACCTTTTCCGATTTGTTCGTTCTGTGGACAGCTGGGAGCACAGTGTCTTTCTCCCATTGCTTGTCTAAGTGATTCCCAAGTGAGTCAGTGAGACCTTAAGTCCAGCTCTAGTCATCCACTTGGATAGTGGGCTGGGTAGGCTGTGGACCCACCTTTCAAACCCATTGAACTTTTACAGAGTACCTTTGAACTCTTACTTTTGTGTTCTGCAGAATAGAATGAAACTCTGCTGGGAGAGTTCTTGAAGAGGCTCTCATCCACAAACAAACAAAAGTGCATTTCATCCAAGCTAGGTCAGTTTCTCCATTTCCTTTTCCTATCAAAGAGTAGTCTGTTTATGAGATCTTCATTTCCTTACCCTGATTTCTCCATGACCTTTTACTTTAGCTTCATTTTCATTGGTATGCCAGGTCTGTTTACCAGCAATAGTATTCTTATAGATGAGGACCTACTTCATGCCTAAACCTTCAGTCCTCATTCTACTTGCCCTTAGTGATAACACACCTTAACCACTTCCTCCTCCTCAGAACTCTCTCTCCCTTGGACTGGAACTCAACTGATGCTTATTGAAATCAGCTACATTTTCTCACACTGATGCATCCAGGCTCACTACTTACCATTCAGCTAACCCATCTTTGTCTCTTGCAATGAACTTACATATTTCTCTCATCCTCTAATTGAATTCAAGGATCTACATGATCAACTGTATCTGGTTTATAATTAGACCTAGGGTAGTGGAGGTGTCCAAAAGGTTAAAAGTAATTGCACAGAATGGATAATGGTCCCAAGTGGACTGCTTCTGCCATTAAGTGTGATGTAGCGGTCACCACAAAAATCAATTAACAAGACTTTTCAACAAGTCAGTCGTGCAGTTGTTTAGCTCTATAGTGCCTTAAACCAGGGTTCCTTAGGTTTTAGGGAGCTCAGAATCACTAAAGGTAATGTTTTAAAATAGATTTCTGGACCCTGGCCAAACTTGTGATTCAGAATCTCTTTAAGGGGCCCCTAGGAATCTGCATTTTTAAAAAAGCATCCAAGTGATCCTGATGCAACTGGCCTAGCCCTCATTCTTGGAGGAAACAATGCCACAATCCCCACTCCTTTATTTATAGGCTACATCCCTAGAGAATAAGGAGGAACTAATAGTAATTTGCAAAATGTAGTGTAAAGTTGCCTAGGACCTGGAATATATCTGTTTCTGAAATAATAACAGTTATCACCACCTTATATTTATTCATCCTCACCCTGGGAATACATACATTCATTGCCCTTCTTTATAATGAAGACCACCAGTTCTCACTGTTAGCCTATTTCCACCTTCACAGGAGTTTCAGAATCATCTGGAATCCAGAGGCACCCAAGAGAATTAGCAACAAGAAATATATAGTAAGTAGGTTAGTTAATGAGGTTATGTTGTTTCACATTGTTTAAGATAATCTATTGTGCCATTTAGGGGAAACATGTATATCCTCTAATATTTTGACTTGATTTGGTTTTATTTCATCCACTGCCTGCTCTCCATAAGCCTTCTCTGTGCCTCTCTTCTTGGGGTAAAGCCCCCCAGAATTACATGAATGTCTGCCCAGTCACAAAGCTGGCTTCTCCACTTGGCATCACAAGGCCTGAAGGACTAATTTATTTATAGCTGCAGGAGCTAGTTCTTTTGTCTAGGCCCTTCAGCCTACCAAGTAGAAAAATTCAGAAAAACTAAGATTATTTTCATAGAGCAACTTTTTCAGGAGGTGTGGGATCTTAGGCTCATAAGACAACTTGCATACGGCTCACATCTGCCTTGGGGAATACGGCTTGCATACAGCTCACCTCCTCACATGGTGTTTCATTGACATGGTTGTCAATTTCTTTTGTTATAAGAGACCCTGGATTTGGTTTGAGAGTACTAAGACTTAAAATGTAGGAGTGGTTTTTAATTCAGATGAGCAACTTGTCAATAGCTTTTATTTTAAAATGTCCTAGGAGGAAGTATATTGTATTCATAGAGTATGTGCTTCATTATTGGTGACTTTAATGCGTCTAAGATGTACCCAAATTAGTTCTAGTATTTTGGATTCCCTTTGCTGCTAGGTGGCAATGTAGGATGTTTGAGATGCAAAATTGTGATTATGAAAGCATCAGATACAGTCTGGGTGACGGAATTTCAGCTCTAGGGAGTTAATTTAAACTCTTTCCCCTCTATTCTCCATCTTTTAAAATGAAAGACTTTTGGATGTGCTCTAATGTGTTTCTTCTGTGGCTAGTCTTAGAGTTTAGTGGGTTTTTCAGAGTGTTAATGAAATACTGTAAATTAAATCACCAAGAGTCAAAGCCAGCAAATATTGCTTAGTCAGAATAGTTTGGTTGAACTCACATAAGGTTATCCTTTTAGATGCTCTGGGACTGTTGGAGATTCTTTATAGGGAATTTAGGATTGTTTAGCTATGTCTCCAGTGCCAGAGATAGCCCAAAGGACTGCCTCCACAGCAAGCCTGAAACCACCCCAGGGCTGGCCTCTCTGTGGTAACTGCAACCACACAACAAAAGGTGATGCCTTTGTATCTTGGATACTGTTAGGCCAGCAGCAAACAATCTCCATCTCTCTTACGGGAGTCAGGACATCAAGTCATTTTTAAGGAAAGGAGAATAGAATGATGGTATGAGTCAAAAAAGGGGCCAAGAATCATAATTTTTTTTTCTTTTTTCCATTCTCTAGAACCAGGAACTGTAATTTCCCCATATGAACAATGTTTTTTATTTTTTATTTTTCATAATCATGTGAAGGGAATTTATATGTGTCAGTTTGTCCTCCCAAGGAAAGTCATGGTAGAAGACCTTGGTTTGGTACTCAAGACGTGGTCCATGGATCAGCAACACCTGCATCACCTGGGAGCCTGTTATCCTTTCTGATCTCAGGCCTGACCCAGGTCATTTGTATGCATGTTGAAGTTTGAGAAGCACTGGCTCAGGGAATTATGACTATTTATTTTACTGGTTGTGAGCACACTGTTTTCCGGTTTCTTTTGATCATTCCTATAACTTAATGGTTAAAGGAATTAAATGAATATTAAAAATATAGGAATTTGTGGAGTCTCCTTTAAGCCACAGTTGTGACGGTGTCGCTTTAGGAGACATCAGAAGTGTCACATGATTATTGGTGAGGAAATGGTACATTTGCAGTTGGGGTTCCGATGGCTAAAGCGAGACCCAAGGCTCTGGCAGAAGCTACCTTCTGGATTGCTTTCCTGCTCATGTCTTCTTTTGTAGAGAATATGCTTTCCATTCAGTGAAGAGTCAAGTGACCAGAGAGAGTCATACAGGCATTGAAAGCTTGGATTTTTTGTTTTGTTTGTTGTTTTTGTAACTCTGAACTTTTGGGGAGTGCGGCATTTCTTTTCTGGCTGCTTTAGGCTCCTGGCTCCTGCTGATGCACACACTGCAGGGTCAGGGCAGGGCTTGTGCTGCTGCAGGTCCCTTTTCCCGTTCTTTCAGCAGATGACATTTCACATCAGGACGCAGTACACATGCCATTCAAATGCTGTTCCGCCGCTTCTGGAGCACAAGGACTCACTGAGTTTCCCATGATTGCATGCGAATATCTGAGAAGTCAAATGCGTAGATGAAACAATCTGTTAGGCTATTCTTGGAGGAAAACAAGAACAAATTGAAATCCGTTGTTTGGGAGGAATATTTTGGCATGGCTTCTCTGAAGTTGGGTAAACATCATTTGTCCATGTACCCATCTGGGCACACAGTAGCAGTCCTTCTGCCCACAGAAGGAATTTGCACTCATTAGAAAAGTTACTAGTCTGAATCCCCAGGACATAGATAAACAGTTGCTGAGTGTGTGTATTTGTTTATATACACTATTATATATAGGGTACCCCCCTCACATGTATACACACACTTTGACTAATTACAAAGGCAGTGTTTATTAAAATAGATTTCATTTTTAAAATTGAGCTATCAGCTGTTACAGTGTGTATACCTTTTTTTGAGACACCCTATATCGTCTCCATTTATAATGTTGAAGGCAGAGCCTCCCCCTGGACTACCTTGCTTTCTTTGAAGAGACTCCTGTAGACTGCTCTGGCAGCACCTTCTACTTCTTCTGAGGTTAGTACAGGTGTCAGGCTGATGGGTGTTGTGCTTCTTGTCTGCCTGACCTGAGCACTTTCGTAGCCACATCATCCTATGGGTTCAAATCTGACCCAGAGTAAGTCTTATGGCCCAGACTGCTCACCCATCAACCCTGGAAAAGTGGGTTTTACCATTAGAAATAATTTATTTCAGAAAGCAAAGTGGTTCTATTGGACTTCTTGCTAGCTTTTGTGGAGAGAAAAAAAATATCCTGTGTCCCATAAACTAAAATGATAGCTTTATAAATTTACATCATTACATGATTTAACTATTATTAGTAAATTTATGGCTAATCCTTTCTTGATGTCCATTTTCTACCTTTTGGCTGTTGATTCACTACCATGCCGTTTGTACTTCTAAAGCAGACTCCACACTTTGTTGTCTGAAGTATCATAAGCATCAGACGGGTGAGGATCATCCACTGTCGTCCCTCCTTCTTGCTGCCTCTTTTCTTGCTTCTGCCGTTTCCCAGGGAGTAGTGGACCAGTGTGGCAGCCGGAATACACAGTGGTGCCTCTCTGCATTGACCTTAAGGACACATTTGTGGTTTATGAAGTGGGTTGGCCAAGGACTACCCGCTCGAAAATCCCCTTCTACAAAATTTATTTCAAAGAAACTACTAGTCTGATCCTTCAGTAATACTCTGGGGAATTTGCTTCACTGTTTTTGAAGTGTACATATAGGAAAAGCGCTGTGTGTGTGATCAAATAGATCAATTTGAGTTGGAATGATGGACATGGCTTACTCTCACATTTATGGATGACATGTGGGTCAGTCTTCCTGGAGTCTATTTTGGATTGAGGTGGCCTATCAAGGCCAAGCCAAACCCAGTCAGAGCTGCCTTCGAGTGCAGCATACAGTTGGAGGGGCTAGGGAAGAAGGGGGCGAAGATATAGGGGCAGTACTTTTATAACGGGGTTGCCAGTGGACCATAAAAGGAGTAACAAGGCAGTTGAACTTGGGGAAGCTCCAGAGCCTGTGCAGAGGGTCATTTGGAGAGGAGCCAGAGAAGTTAATGAAGTTTGCAAAATTTGAACCAGAGAGAAGGCACGAGGTACAGGAAATCAAAGCCTGGTTCAGCAACATCAGACAGGGGCTTTCTCTTGGGTGTGAAGCTTACGGGTCATTCTTAAAGTCATGCTCGACAGTTTGGGGAAATTCCGAGTCCTCTGGGGATGCTTGTTGTACATACAGGGTCCTAGGCCTGTCTCAGAGGTTCCTATTCAGTAGGTCTGAGGTGGCTCCTGGAATCTGTATGCTTACAAGTGTTCCAGGTGAGTCTTATGATTGGGTAATTTTGGGACACACTCTGCTGCTAGGTTGTATATTTTGTTGGATGGAACTGTGTTGGCTGACTCCCTAGGAGTCCAGTGAGTGATGCACAGTGTACCACTGGATCATGGTAATGTTAAACCTGTGGATGTAATGATTCCGTTGCTGCTTTCTAAAGAGGCCATTTCAGTGTGTCCTTCAATGAACTTTCCTAGGACTTTTTACCAGCCCAGTTGAAATTTGTTAGATGAACTTGGTCTCATTAAAGAGAGGAAAGATGGCTTCTCTGAACTCCTTGCCCCTTTATCTTCCAAAATGTCTTTCAGAATATTGATGTACATATATCAGCAACTCAGAGGGAATACTAGCTATAAAATGAAACAGGAATCATAGGTTCTCAACATACGTTATAGACACAAAACATAAATTTGTGTAGCCTAAAGTAACTTGTGCTATAGTCAAAAGAAAATGTTACATAAAGTGGAAAATACAACTCTTAGATTTTTGTACACTGAGGGTAGAAAACTTGTGCATGGTAGGAGCTTGATAAACACTGGAGGATTTCCCACACCCTGGTAAGTGGAATATTGTGGCTCATGCAATGTTTATGTCTTAGGACTAGCCGGATATAGGTGTCTCAAAGAAACTTGAACTAACCTTAGCAGAAAGAGGGGTTTATTATAAGGATGTAGCGGGTGGCAGACCCAAGAACAAGAGAACACCTGGGCCACAGAGAGATACTGGAACCAGGGAACAGATCGGAAGCCAGCACAGACTTAAGGGGGAAGGAGCTCCTGGAACTCCCTGTACATCTGCTTTCCTTCTTACCTATATACAGACCAGATTTCTCTGTTCCATTGTCCACTTGGTAGAAAAACGACTACCCCAAAGTACCCAGGTTTACATGTTATAGTTCCAGCATAATGCAGACACTGCTTTAATTGCTCTCATGGTTCCAAATTACAAACTCTCAAGAGAGGAAAACTGATGGGCCGGATTTGAGCCAGTGCATATCCCTGGGCTCACGGTACACACAGGGCTGCAGGGTCCATATGCCTCTGGAGATGTGGGATGGAATGTGAACGTGTAGTTTTTGAGAAAGGAGGATCCTTGTGAAATGACCCACTCACTTCAAAATACAACTACTCTCATATATATTGTTGAAGATTTTTGTGGTTTTTTTTTCCCCAGTGGGGCTGGATTGTTTTGCTGCTCCATTAAGACCTTAGCATGGTTGCAGTGATTTATCAGCGAGGCGTTGCTTCTCTTCTGTGCGTGAATAGATTTAGTCACCTTTACCCTTCTCCACCTGACCCCTATTCATATTCAAATTTCAGATTAAATGACTCTTTTCAGGGCAAGAACCTTCCAGTCAGATTTCCTTTCTTCTATACGTCTCTACCATCCTTATCCCTGATGAGACCAATTTTGCTTGTTTGTTTGATTTTTTGCCTGAAAGAAAGGAGGGAAGAGAGTTTAGAAATTAACCCTAGGCTCTGTACCTCCTACCTACTTTATACACATTTCTTTGTTAATTATTGTAACTAATAACAATAATTAACAATAAGAGGGTGCAAGACATGGCCTAGAACAAACACATAATGATTATACTACAAAGCAAAATAAAAATTCCAGAGAAACAGGATAGGGAGAGATAACATTAGGATGTTGGGTCAACAAAAGACTTTATGAAGGAAATTTCACTGAGACAGGTCTTGAAACATAGATTGAATTTCTCAAAGTCAAGACAGAGAGGAGGGCATTCTAAGCACAGAAGTCAGAATAGGAGCATGACGTAGAAAAATTCAAGGTGTGCAAAACCCATTTCACTAGGATAGGGAACAGAGGTGCATTAGGTGATTAACCTAGAAAGGGTTATTTAGCGCATATCCTCCAGTGGGCAGAGTGAGGAAATTACCCCTAATTCCACTGGCAAAAGGAAGCTCTTGACGGATTTTGGACAGAGGAATTACGTCATTAGAATGTAAGCTCCATGAGGTAAAAAAAAACCTGCGTCATTTTCTCTGAATCCTTAAAGTCTAACAGCATCTGGTATAGAGAATGTGTGCTTAAAAAGTGTTTGTGGCTGAAACCAGTTTGGCTCAGTGGATAGAGCGTCGGTCTGCGGACTGAAAGGTCCCAGGTTCGATTCCGGTCAAGGGCATGTACATTGGTTTCGGGCACATCCCCAGTAGCGGGTGTGCAGGAGGCAGCTGATCGATGTTTCTCTCTCATCGATGTTTCTAGCTCTCTATCCCTCTCCCTTCCTCTCTGTAAAAAATCAATAAAATATATTTTTAAAAAAGTGTTTGTGACTCCGTGAATGATCAAAACTATATATTAGCAACATTAATCTAGCAGTACAAAATAGAATGAGTTACAGGGGAAGACTGGGAGGCAAGACCAGTTTGAGGGTAAATACAGTAATCTGGGTGAGAATTAATGAAGACCTCTCAGCTAGAACAGAAAGGATGGAGGCTCACTTGTAAGACACAGTGAAAGTAGAATATGAAGGATCAGACAGACATACAAGAGGGAAGAGACCTTTTCAATCAAGGGACTGGATTCCCAAAAGAGATTGAGGACCAAAAAATACGAGAGAAAAATACGAAATATTTAGTTCTCCTTGCTTTAAAAAAAAAATCCTTACCTGAGGACATGCTTGTTGATTTTAAAAAGAGGGGGGAGAAGGGGGAGAGAGAAAGGAAGGAGAGAAAGAGAGAGAAACATTGATGAGAGAGAAACACTGATCAGTTGCCTTCCAGTATGCACCCTGACTGGGGAATAAACCCGCAACCTGGGTATGTGCCCTGACCAGTAATTGAACCTGCAGCCTTTTGGTACATGGAGCGATGCTCCAACCAACTGGCCAGGGCTCCCCTTAAGTTGGGAACATTAAACCTAAATCAGTTAGAAGGGATTTTTAAATATACATACAGCCCAGACGGCATGGCTCAGTAGTTGAGCATCAACCTATGAACCTGGAGATCAGAGTTCAATTCCTGGTCAGGGCACATGCCCAGGTTGTGGGCTCAATCCCCAGTGTGGGGCATGCAGGAGGCAGCCGATCAATGATTCTCTCTCATCATTGATGTTTCTATCTCTCCTCCCTTCTTCTCTGAAGTCAATAAAAATATTAAAAAACACATAGTGACCCCCCCTTATTTGTGGGGGATATGTTCCAAGACCTCTAATAGATGCCTGAAACTGTGGATAGTACTGAACCTTGTGGATACTATTTTTTTCCTATACAACATACATATGATAAAGTATAATTTATAGGCACAGTGACAGATAAACAACCATCTATATTATAAAAGGCCTATGGCCCTAACACTGTAACGACCAAAGACTGGCGCAGGTGAGCGGGGCTCGCGTGCGGCTGAGCGGGATTTCGCAGCCTGGTCTTCTAGTCCTATATAATAAAAGGGTAATATGCAAATAGACCAAACAGCAGAACAAATGAACAACCAATCAAAGCGTAACATGCTAATGATATGCTAAGGCTGCTCAACTGCTCACTATGATGTGCACTGACCACCAGGGGTGAGACAGTCAACTGGTCGACCAGTTGCTATGATGTACACTGACCACCAGGGGGCAGACAGTCGACCAGTCGCTATGATGTGCACTGACCAACAGGGAGCATATGCTTCGACCAGTAGGTTAGCTTGCTGCTGGGGTCCGGCCAATCAGGACTGAGCGAGATGGGCTGGACACGCCCTGGAGCCCTCCCTCGGTCCCTCCCTGGCCCAATCATGCACCAGTGGGGTCCCTCAGCCTGGCCTGTGCCCTCTCGCAATCCGGAAACCCTTGGGGGATGTTGGAGAACCAGTTTCAGCCTGACCCCACAGGCCACTCCCCTTCGGAGGGCACCAGATGCAGGTCTCATGGCTGATGAGCGCTGCTGCGGCAGCGTGAGCCTCTCCCGATTGGGACTGATTGGGCGCAAGCCCGTGGCAGGCACAGTGGGGCCGGGATGAGTGGGAGTGGCAGGAAGGAGCTGCAGGCAGTGTTGGACTGCAGGTTTCGGCCCAATCCTTGCAGGCCACCCAGAGGGACACCACCCGTGCACGAATTCGTGCACCGGGCCTCTAGTAACTAATAAAATAGAACACTTGTAAAGTTATGTGAATGTGGTCTTTCTCAAAATATCTATTGCACTGTATTGTATTGGACAAATGAATGATTCACATCCTGGGTGGATGGCATGAGATTTCATCATGCATGTGATTTAAAACTTATGAATTGTTTATTTCTGGAATTTTCTATTTAATATTTTCGGGCCGCAGTTGACTGTGGGTAACTGAAACCATGGATAAGGGAGGACTACAGTATTTCAAGGTCTGCTCCTCTTCTAGCCTGGGTTATATATACAGTGAGTCTCCATATGGGGTGTCAGACCTGAGCTTTACCCTAAAATTATTTCATATGTGGGCACTCTTTGTATTTATCCCTTCCTCTCTCGACTGAGAGGAAGGAGGGAGAGAGAAGAGTCAAGGCCCAGGTAGCACCCAGTTCTAAAGAAAAAACGAAAACTGTCAGTGGGCAGAAGAAATTAAAGGTTAGACTTGGTCTGGGGTTTCCTCTCTTCTAACCCCAAAATAAAAGGTTAGTTGGGGGGAAATGAGTATTTAATGAAATACTGTGTTCTTAAGCATATAGGTTGTTTACTTTCTAAGGATAACCTTCGGGAACTTAGCACTGTAGGGCTCTCCGTCACTGATTCCCATTTCCTCACCAGAAAATCTTGTTCACCTTAATGTGCTGTGGTTTATCTTCTTCCAAAGCCTCTTGTGTTTAGAAAACAAAAGCTAAATCAGTCAAGAAAGTGGGCCGCGTTATGGGCCCTCTGGCCCTCTGCTAGGTAGTGGTGACGAGGTGTATGTTTTCTGCACTTGAGGAAGTTCTAACCCTGGTTGAGGAGATAGGCTATCCATATATTTGGAGTAAATAATATTACAAAGCATATGCCAAGTGCCCAAGTAATCCGGATTTCATAGTGTTTGTTTCATAAATGGATCAAAACCAACAGTCAGGTACTCCACACCACTTAAGTGGACTTAATTTATCATTTTCTTCTCCTTACGGAAAACGCTTAAGCATTTCCTAAAGATCTCATTGAGAGAGAAAATCATGTTTGACAAATTAAATAGAATACAGTTATTAGTCGCTTACAGTTGCTATAAATTGATCTCAAATGCTTGGTACTTGAATAATGAAACAGGTTCTTTGATTTATGTTGTAACTCCATTGCCAAGTGTTTCCATAGTTACGATGCTCTTTGTGCAAGGTCCCCAAGCTGGCTATGTGAGATAGTCTCAAATTGCCCATTTTCTCAGAGTGCATATTTGCAGTCTTTAGCAATGGAAGGAATTTCGTGGTAAGGATTCATAGTGATCTTGTAAAAAATTCAAAGCAGGGAAGGTAAAATGATTAAAATATAGCACTTTTTTTTTTTAACGAGTACAATAAGGCTTAATTTAAACACACACATCTTCAGGAGAAAAATCGCAGTTATTCATCTTTCTGGTAATTCAGAGAAAGCTACCACATATTTTGTCTTTGGTTAAAAATGTATCTTGAGCTAGCTGGAGTGGCTAAATACTGTATATGCTAAAATATAGTTACACATGAAAACGCAAAATCTCATGTGTAACTTGAGATTATACTATTCTATACATTAAAATTGGTAACATATGGGACATCTAAAGAGAGCAGTACCTACTAGGTATTTTATGTATATCATCTTGATAATTTTACAGGTGAGCATTCTCAAGCTCTAAGAGATCAGTTAACTTGCTTATGGCCTTGCAGCTCATAAGTAGGGTCTAAAATTGTACCCTGATGTGACTGACACTCACCAATACCAGACTTTCAGATTCTTGTCCTCAGCATAGTTTGCCTGTGGCTTGAACTTTAGATTAGCAGAGTTTAAAATAGGGACTGGAGTAGGAGTTCCCTAAATTACAAATTTAGTTCAAGTGAAGTGTGTGATGGAGGCGAGCATGTGTGTGGCTGTGTGCATGTACACACACACGCACACACACACTGCTGAGGGACAGTGCTGGAGGTCTTTGCAGCATAGAAGTTAGGCAATCATACACTTTTTTTTTTTTTACAAGTAATTCCCCCAATATATTCATTACCTACCTGGCACCATACATATTTATTACATTATTATTGACTATATTCCTTATACTGTACTTTACATTCTCATGACTATTTTGTAACTACAAATTTGTACTTCTTAATCCCTTCGCCTTTTTTTACCCAGCCCCTCTCCCCTCCTCCCCACACTCCTCTCCTCTGGCAACCATCAGTATATATGAGTCTATTTCTATTTTGTTTGTTAATTTAGTTTGCTCTTTAGATTCCACATGTAAGTGGAAGCATATGGGATCTATTTTTCTCTGTCTGACTTATTTCACTTAGCATAATACCCTCTAGGTCCACCCATGCTGTCACAAATGGCAAGTTTTTATTATTTTTTATGACCAAGTATTATTCCATTGAATTTATCCACTTGTCTATTGATGGGCACTGGGTTGCTTCCAAATCTTGGCTATTGTAAATAACACCACAGTGAACAGAGGAGTGCATATATTCTTTTGAATTAGTGTTTTGGGTTTCTTCAAGCATATGCCCAGAAGTGGAATTACTGGGTCATAAAGCAGTTCTGTTTTTAATCTTTTGAAAAACCTCCCTATTGTGTTCAGTAGTGGCTGCACCAATATGCATTCCCACAACAAAGGTTCTTTTAAAAACAACTTTTATAGTTCTTTAAAAAAACAACTTTATTGAGATATAACACATACCATACAATTCACCTATTCAAAGTGTACCCTTCAACAGCTTTTAGTATATTCACATAATTGTGCCAAAATCACCATAGTCAATTTTAGAACATTTTTAATACCTCCAAAAAAACCCCTGTACCCATTTTCAATCACTTCCCCAGTCTCATCTTCCCTCAGCCTGACAAACACTTGTCTATTTTCTTTCTCTATGGATTTGCCTATTCTGTACATTTCATGTAAATGGAGTTATACAGTATGTGGCCTTTTGTGTCTGGCTTCTTTACTCAGCATGTTGTTTGTAAGATTCATTTCTCCATGTGTAGTATGTATCAATGCTTCATTCACTTTTATAGAATAACTAGTAGCCCTGTGTAGCCCCCCCACCCCCGTAGCTCTCCGCAGCTTGTAGCTCGCTGCCCCGCCCTCCTGCTGTTGATCGTTATGTGTCACAGTGTAACAACCATTTGCATATTACCTCTTTATAGGATACTAGAGGCCCAGTGCACGAAATTCGTGCATGGCGGGGGGATGTCCCTCAGCCCAGCCTGCACCCTCTCCAATCTGGGACCCCTTGAGGGATGTCCGACTGCCTGTTTAAACAGGCAGTCGGACATCCCTCTCACAATCCAGGACTGCTGGCTCCCAACTGCTCGCCTGCCTGCCTTCCTGATTGCCCCTAACCACTTCTGCCTGCCAGCCTGATCACCCCCTAACCACTCCCCTGCCAGCCTGATTGATGCCTGTTTCCCTGCCAACCTGACTGCCCCTAACTGCCCTTCCCTGCAGGCCTGGTCACCCCTAACTGCCCTCCCCTGCAGGCCTGGTCCCCCCAACTGCTCTCCCCTGCAGGCCTGGGTCCCCCCTAACTGCCCTCACCTGCAGGCCTGGTCCCCCCAACTGCTCTCCTCTGCAGGCCTGGTCACCCCTAACTGCCCTCCCCTTCAGGCTTGATCGCCCCCAACTGCCCTCTCTTGCAGTCCTGGTACCTCCCAACTGCCCTCCCCTGCTGGCCATCTTGTGGTGGCCATCTTGTGTCCACATGGGGGAAGGATCTTTGACCACATGGGGGCAGCCATCATGTGTGTTGGAGTGATGGTCAATCTGCATATTACTCTTTTATTAGATAGGGTAGAGGCCTGGTGCAGGGGTGAGGGCCAGCTGGTTTGCCCTGAAGGGTGTCCCTGATCAGGGTGGGGGTTCCCTTGGGGCGTGGGGCAGCCTGGGTGAGGGGCCTGTGGTGGTTTGCAGGCTTGCCACGCCCCCCCAGCTACCCAAGCGGAGGCCCTGGTATCTGGGATTTATTTATCTTCTACAATTGAAACTTTGTAGCCTGGAGTGGAGGCCTGGGCCGGCCAGGGTGTGTGGAAAGCTTGGCTTCCTCCATCGCCAGGGGCAACCCTAGCCTCCTGCTCTCTCTAGCTCTGTGGCTGCCGCCATTTTTGTTGGGATTTATTTATCTTCTATACTTAAAACTTTGTAGCCTGGAGTGGAGGCCTGGGCTGGCCAGGGTGTGTGGAAAGCTTGGCTTCCTCCATCGCCGGGGAAACCCAAGCCTCCCTCGTGCTCTCTCCATGGCCGCAGCCATCTTGGTTGGATTAATTTGCATACTTGCTCCTGGTTGGTGGGCGTGGCTTGTGGATGTAATGGAGTGATGGTTAATTTGCATATTACTCTTTTATTAGGTAGGATTCTATGGTAAGGATATTTCATGTTTTGTTTATCCATTCATCAGTTGATGGCTATTTAAGTTGTTTCTACTTTTTGGCTATTATATATAATGTTGGTATGAACTTTGTGTGGGCATATGTTTTCATTTTTCTTGAGTATATACCTAGAAGTGGAATTGCCAAATCATATGATACCTCTGTGTTTAAACTTTCGAGGCACTGCTAGCCTATTTTACTAGAGTTCTTTTAACTTAAAATAATATTTCTATCGACTTGCTTATCTTTATAATATCTTAGAGAGATATTTGAAGAACTGTTCTCTCCATTTCAAAAATGAGAAAACCGGGGCACAGGAAATTGAAGCTGTTTTGCCCAAGGTCACACAGCTAAAAAGAGTCCCGTCTCCTAACACCTGTAGTGTCCATCTTTCTGTTTGAGCATCTCAGCTGCCATCTGTATCCAGTTGCAACTATAGGGTGGAGAAAATATGACTGGATAACAATGCATTAAAAATTTTAAAAAGTATAAGTCTCATAAGTTAGTGTGATCTTAGTTATGTTAATATAAATATTCATATAGATCTTCGAAACAAAGGAAGGTATAATCCTCCCATTCTTAGCACTTAACTATCCCATGGCTAAAATGTTAGTTTCCATCTGGCATGATGTATTTAAGACAGGCCTTGTAAAGCTGAAGTTTGTTGAGAGAACAGCCCATGAAAGGATTAAATACTATGATATAGAAATAAATTCTAGAGGGTAATTATCCTAGAAGAGAGGAGACTTGGAGGAGTGTGATAGCTTCTTTCAGTGTTAGACCTATCATGTGGATCATGCAGAAAAAAAAAGATTTAGGCTCTATGCTGGATTGCTCCAGAGGGGAGAGGCAGGAAGTGGCAAGGAGATAGATTCATTTCAACATTTATATCTGAAGTCATATCAGAATAATTTCTGACAGTTGGAGTTCGTTGAAAATGAATTGGGCTGCCTTGGGAGTTCACCGAATTCTCTATCAATAATAGTATCTAAACAGGAACAAGATGAGTGCTGATAGGGAATTCTATAATAGTGATTCAGGCATCCTGTGGGTTCTAGTAAGTGATTTTCAAGGGACCTTTCAATTGCAAGAAACTGATTCTTTGAAATTTTGGAGAAAGCAAAAGTGGAGGAAGTTAACTACAGCCTGCAGAATAGTGGATATGAATAACATAAAATAACTTAAATATGTGATATCATCTTCTCAAAATTTGGTAGCCAAATCGTAACATCTTAGAGCAGCAAGAGACCTCCTTGACCATTTTGTCTTTGCCTCCTCATTATATAGATGGGAACACTCATACAGAGGTTATTCACCTGGATTAGAAACCATATTGAATTGTTTAACTGTTAAGAGAAAATACAGATAGCTTATTAGGTAGACATACTGAAAAATCCAAAACTAGGTAATGACCAGATCCTTAATGTATTATTAATGAAAGCTAAGTGTGCTCAAGATGTCTTTCTAACCTTTTGAGGACTAAAGAGTGTGAACGGCAAGCCTTACCACAAAACTTACCCTGATCCCACTGTCGGAGAGAAGAGATTAAACTGAATGAACCATTGACTTGACACAGAATGGCTTTTTAAACTGTGTTCTATGTCTTTATGTTTTTTTCTCTCTTTGCATTTATCATTGTTTTGGAATGCTGTATTATTTTCATAGTTTGATCCCACCAATTTTGTTTTATCCCAGGTTCACCTTTATCTTGGCGTCTTGAATGTTTAACACAAACAACAAATGCATTAAATAGCAAAGCTTTCAAGATTCCTAATATCAGTAACAGTAAACACAGTGAAGTACTCAAGAACAATGAAATAAACACACTGGGAAAAAGCCTGGGTCTGTCAAAGCTTGACTATGAGTATGTCAGTCAGGAGGGAGGCAGGACCACTGAGGTGGTCAGGTTGGGCATAGATGTGCCAGACTGTGGGTGGACAGTAATTCCCCAAAATTTAGGCCCATAGTGTGAAAATATTACACAATTAGTAACCATGTAATAATGGCATGAAAAATGAAATCTGTTGTTAAGTCCTTGTTTTGAATATTTTAAGAGGATTTATCAAATAAATTTTCTTCCTTAAAATGAAAGATCTTTGAGGTTCTCTGGCTTCTTGATTCTCTTCTGTTCTTCTCTGGGATTTCATGTCTTATTCTTCCCCATAGTATCCTGAAGAGAATATTAGGATAATTTGCATAATAGGATTGTTCTCATTTCACTGTCTTGTTATCACATGAAATACTTTTGTTGTTGTTGTTAATTCTCACCTGAGGATATCCCCCCAACCCCCGCCCACTGAGTTTTAGAGAGAGTGGAAGGGAGGGGGAGAGACAGAGAGAGAGAGAACCATCAATGTGAGACACATCGATTGGTTGCCTCCTGCACATGCCCTGGATTGAGCCTGCTATTGAGGTACATGCCCTTGACTGGGATCGAGCCCACGACTCTTTGGTACTCGGGCCAAAGCTCTAGGGCTCATGAACCAAACTGGCTAGGGCTCATGAACTATCTTGTGATATTTATATACATCCACTGAGGCCCAAAGGTTAAAGGGCATTTTAATCTTCCTGTCCTTTAAAGAATATAATCAGAAAGTGTTTGAAAAGCCTGTCATGAATTATGAGCACTTTCAGTGAGTCATTTACAAAGTGTTTTCAGCCACAAAATCCTGTGAAATTTAGTTTCATAATTGCATCACACCCCTTTGGTATCACTGTTGGAGTCAGAATTCACTGGGGAAAACACTAACTTAATTGCCAAACTTTATCTCTGTTCCTTCAGCCTACCTGCAAAGCGCTTATCATAATGAGAATTTTGCTTGTTCCAAAGAGAGGCTATCTTTGTGAATTAGCCAATTAGCCAGTGCTCCATATCTTAGCTTTCATTCCCAAGCCTATGAATTTTTCCCCTCCAAGTACTGACACTTGTTTGTGAGCTTGTAAATTGAAATGTATGTATTCCTTTACATGACATCTCATCACTGCATAATATGACCTTCATCTATGCTTCCAGGTAGTGATTATATATGTCTGGATAAAAAAAAGTCTGCAAACTGTCTGTGGAAACTGATTTTTTAAAACAACTTTTAGGGAAATCTTCCATCGCACAGTGTTTCTTGGCATATGAAACAAGGCAGTCTTCCACAAAAAGAGAACACTGGAATGAGATTTGTGCAAAGCTTGTTTCTGAAAAGTCAGCACATTTGGCTGTCACTTATGGACAAAACCACCAGAGATAAAAACACTGGTCCCTCCAGGGACAAGAACTTATTGGCCCATAAGCAAGAATCCTGGCTGACCTAGCACAGTTTGGTGTATGGGGTCCAGGGGATCTCAACCACCAGAAAAGTCATCTGAGAGACTTTTAGAAAATACACTTGTTTGGTTTTGCCATTGCAGACTTCTTTTAAAAACTAACAAACACAATACAGATGTCCACATTTTCCTGCCCTTTGCCCACCTCCACCCAGACCCTGCACCCCCTTCCCGCCGGCCATCACCAGACTGTTATCTGTGTCTCTGGCTTATGCATATGAAGTCTTTGGCTAATCCCTTCTTGATTAGTGTATAGAGTATATTTGAAGGAGATTTACTATAGTCTTGAATCTCACTTTTCCTCTGTATTTTGATGTGGGCTAGTATAGGAAAAGGGACTTGGTGTTATAGAGTTAATGTAAGAAGGAAAATATTGTGTGAAACTTTGAGCAGTCTTAAGAATGACTGTTTATGAAAATAAATAGTTTTATTGTCCCCAGAATACCAAGAAAATTAAAGAATTCATGGGAAAAGCATGTTTCAGGGTAATTTCAAAGCCTGTTGCCATTTCTTGGCTCATGAAAGGACTGAGGGCATTGGGGTTGACGTTTTGGGTTCACTCTCCTTCCTCATTGCCCTCTGAGGCTGTGTATGTGCAGCAGATGGGCCAGATTGTGGCACAGCTGACCCATTAATTTTGACCATAATCATTATTAGAAACTAGCTCATACTAATAATTTTTAAATTAATCCTCTGAGTTCCTAAGCCCAGAGAAAGAATCTCAAAGGATCTCAATAAATGTGAATGTATTATAAGTAAGGGAGTGGACTGTAGTTCATTTTTGTATGTGAAAGGATATAACTAGTGATTTCTTTGTGGTTATTATTACTGGATTCCCCCCAGCAGTCTCTTTGTTTTCTAGAACAGATGATCTCTTAAAGAGATCACAATGTGGATTTGCTTTTTGTTGTATAGAACAGTGAACACACTTTCCCGTGTTCGTAGTTGAGGATTTTAAGCAGTCAGTTAAAGGCAGAAAATTAAAGGAGAGAAAATCCAAAGCAAGCGGTTCAAAACTAATCAGAAGGAAATTATGTAAACGTAATTAACTAGGACATCAAGGAGAGGGCTACAGAGTATAATGAAATATTTTTGAAACGAGGCAAAGCAGCCAAACTAAAACAGGGTTAGTTGAAGTCTTTCCAAAAGGGTGGGAGGGACTATTTTTCCTGCATAGGGAGCACTGCTTGACTTTTGCTTTATTTTCTGCTGTGAAACTCTGTTCCAGGATTCTCAGGAGGGGGTGGGTATACAAGGAAAGTTCTGGCTCGCACTTTTTTTTGGATGATGTTCATGTAGTAAAATGGATTCTGAAACATAAACGTGGTCCAGCTGCCAACCTCTAACCTTCCACTTACAAATGAGCTATCAATGATTAGTGCGTATTTAGAAGAAATCTGCACATTTCAGGTCTAGGTAGACCAGATGTTGAAAGACTGAGGGTTCCTTGTCTAGTGCTCAGATTCAGTTCAATTTTGAAAAATGATTAGAGGCGAAGTGCTAATGCTTCCGGGGACAAAGAGGTGAGTAGGGCATTCATTCCATAGCCCTTTGTGAGCTGACAACATATTATGGAGAACGAGACAAGTACACAGATAGTAAACACACCAGGCAGTGGTACAAAATCCTACTCCTACACCAGAAGACTCCTACATGTCTATCTCTAGTCCTACCTTCTCTCTGGAGACCAGATTGAATAGCCCACTGCCCGTTGAACCTCTCCCATCATTTTTTTTTAATTTTTAAAATTGTGGTAAAATATACATAACATAAATTTTACCACCTTAACCATTTTAAAGTCTACAGTTCAATGGTATTAAATACATTCATAAAGCTGTACAACATCATTACCATCTATCTCTATATCTCCATTCGTCTTGTAAAATTGAAACTATAACCATTAAACAATAACTCCTTGTTCTTTCCCCCACCTCTGGCAACCACCGTTCTACTTTCTGTCTCTCTGATTTTGGCTACCCTAAGTACTTCACATAAGTGGTGGAATCATTCACTATTTGTCTGTGTGACTGGCTTATTTCAAGGTTCATCCATGTCAGAATTGCCTTCCTTTTAAAGGCAGAATAATACTCCGTTGTATGTATAGACTACATTTGTTTATCCATTCATCTGTTGATGGACATTTGGGTTGTTTCCACACTTTGGCTGTTGTGAATAATGCTGCTATGAATATGGGTACAAAATATCTGTTCAAGTGCCTGGTTTTAGTTTTTTTTAATGTATACCCAGAAATGGAATTGCTGGATCTTACGGTCATTGTGTGTGTACTTTCTTTTGAGGAACCACTGTATCATTTTCCATAATGGCTGCCCCATTTTATATTTTCACTATCAATGGTACAAGGAATCCAATTTCTTCATATTTTCACCACCCCTTTTTATTTTCTTGTATATGAACAGTAGTCATCAAATGGGTATGAAGTGATACCTTTTTGTGGTTTTGATTTGCATTTTCCTAATGATTAATGCTGCTGAGTATCTTTCCATGTGCAAGTTGGCTGTCTCTTTTCTTTGGAAATATGTCTATTCAAGTCCATTGTCCATTTTTTAATAGGGTTATTTTTTGTTGTTGAGTTGTAGGAGTTCTTTATATATTTCAATAATAATCCCTTATCAGATATATGATTTGCAAGTATTTTTCCCATTCTGTGGATTACCTTATCAATCTGTTCAGTGTCCTTTGATGCACAAACGTTTTAAATTTTGATGAAGTCAAATTCATCTATTTTTTCGTATTTTGCCTGTGCTTTTGGCATCATAATCAAGAAATTATTGCCAAATACAATGTCATTAAGCTTTTCCCTTTTGTTTTCTTCTAAGAGTTTTATAGTTTTAGCTACTATGTTTAGGTATGTGGTCCATTTTGACTTATTTTTGTATATGGTGTAAGGTAGTGGTCCATTTTCATTTTTTTGTATGTGACTATCCCATCACCATATTGTGAAAATTGTCATTGAATGGTCTTGGCACCCTTATTGTAAATCATTTTACCACATATGTGAGGATTTATTTCTGAGCTCTTTATTCAATTCCATTGGTCTTTATGTCTATCTTTATGCCAGTACCAAACTGTTTTTTATTATTGTAGCTTTGTAATAAGTTTTGAAATGTGGAAATATGGAACTTTCAACTTTCTTCTTTTTTTTTTTTTTTAATCCTCACCTGAGGATATTTTTTCCATTGATTTTGTTTTTGTTTTTTTTTTTTGAGAGAGAGAGAGAGTTGAGGGGAGGGAGAAGGAAGGGGGGAGAGAGAGAGAGAGAGAGAGAGAAAGAGAGGGAGAGAGGGAGAGGTGAGAGAGACACAGCGATTGGTTGCCCCCATACTCAACCCCGACTGGGGCTCGGTATCGGGACAGGGCATTGAGCCTGTAGCCAAGGTACATGCCCTTGACTGGGGATCGAACCCGAGACCCTTTGGTCCGTGGGCAGATGCTCTAACCACTGAGCAAAACAGGCCAGGGCAACTTTGTTCTTTTTGAAGATGTTTTACCTATTTGGGGTCCCTTGAGATTCCATATGAATTTCAGGACAGTGACATACTTTTACTTGTGATCTTTGAAATATTTTATAGGAAGTGCTCTGACATTTTTATACAAAATCTCCTTTTGAGATAATCCTCTCCAGCTCATCTGAGTTTAGGGTAAATGGCAGGGTTTGATAATTTAAGCCAATATAGGGCTACATGCTATTCCTTACTCCCTTAGGGGAATAGAAAGTTTACAGAATATAAGATTTGGAAAAGATATTTCCTTTCTAGAGGAAAGGGGAGAAAAAAATACATTAAAAAAACCCATAGGTAACATGCCTTTTGAGTTAAAAAAAAAAAAAATCTAGTTGGAAAATGTTCAGCATTCGCCCTTAGAGAAACATTAGATCTGTCCCCTCCATCCCTTTCTTAGTAACCTAATTTTTAGCTTTGCAAGTGGATAAGCTTGGGGGATTTTCTACCATAGTCTACAACATGCAAGCTATGAATAATTACTTAAATTTTGCAAGCTATGAATAATTACTTAAATTTTTAGGGGCTACCTTTTTGTTATTTAAGGATATATAAATTATAACTTTTAGATAAGTCCTTCTTATCTTCATAACCTTCAAGAAATCTAGCATAGTTACTTTCTGTAGCAGATGTTTGATAATTATTTTTAATGAAATTTAAAAAATAATTTCACATCTATATTTTCCTGTCCAATAAGGAACTTTTCTGACTTAATATGTCGTCACTTAGTTTTCTCCATTCTCTATTCAAAGGAAAGATACTTACTTTGTGATGATCAGATTTTTAAATTTTCTAGGCTCTGCTTAATAATTTTGGTGAAAAGTTAATAGTTTACCATCAATATGTACATTTATTGAATTATCAAATTTACTTTGGCCTTGATTTCAGCATGCTGCACAGTCTTTTTTTTTTTTTAATCTTGTAGTTACTTATCGATCATTTCCTTTTGTGATATATGTAAGAAGTTCTTTGCACCCCCTCCAGCAGGTAGAGTAAAATCAGATCTATTTTGGGGGACCCCTAATGTTTGACCATGAGCACCTCTGCCCTTTCCACTAGATCTGAATAGCTCCTCTTCCATTTAGGTCACAATGTTCTCCCTACCAACCACATGTCTCACATACACAATTAGACAAGAGACAAGTTAAATCTTTGTCCAGTTTGATATGGAAATTTATATCTTGCCAGCTTTCTTTCAAAGTTAGTCACCAATATACTGCAGAATGTCATTTGCTCATAAAAAGGTAGCAACCACATTAATCTTACCTGAATAGTTTCCAGTAAGTTCCAAATTGTGTGGATAGTTAATAAATACTTTCTAATTAATATATTTTAGACATATATAAAGCCCAGTTAGATCATTTGAATTTTTCAGTTGTAATAATGAGATATTGTGAAATGCTTGATGGGTTCACTGTGTGGTTGATCTACTTTGGCTACAATAGCAGCGAAAAAAGGCAAAAATTAATGAGAAATGATTTATTGTATCATGCTGCGATCTCAGCACAAGACAGAGAATGCTGTATTTTTTTTAAATGAAATGATACATGTTTATTTCACATGAATGTATTTTAAAGGTTTTTAAAAAAACATTCATTGAAAGATTAATGGGTAGTGTTTTTTTTAACAATGTGAATGCCTCCTTCAAAATATATATGATTATGGTGGTCCCTAATATATACATATGTTTTGGTTAATCCTCGCCTGAGGATATTTTTTTCCTGAGGATATTTTTTCCATTGGTATATATATATATATATATATATATATATATATATATATACATACATACACACACACACACACACACACACACACATATACACACACACACACACACAAATATATATTAGAGACAGTGGAAGGAAGGGAGGGGAGGGGAGGAGGGGAAGAGAGTGGGAGAGGAGGAGGGAGGGAGGAACATTGTTAGAGAGACACAGAGACACAGAGACACATCGATGGGTTGCCTTCTGAATGTGCCCCGACTGGGCCTGGGGATTGAACCTGCAACCTACTTATATGCTCTTGACTGGGAATCGAACCCGAGACCCTTCTATGCTTGGGCTGATGTTTTAACCATTGAGCAACACTGGCCAAGGAAAGCCCTACCGTGTTTAAATAATGGTTTATCCATGTGAAAACATCTTTCATCCCAAAAGCAGAGGCCTGAAGGACCTGCTGAGTGTATGCTGCCTGGACTGTCACTGCCTGGGGCTTGGTCAAATCCTCTGTATCATGGACATTTGGCAATTTTAGCAAAACTAAAGTAAGCTGTGATTTGTGTCACCAAAATTTGCTTTATTAACATTGCCACCAGGTAACATTTATTTCACATCAATAACACAAGACACCACCAGAAAACTAAGTGCAGAGAAACCCTACTTTAGAGATTCCTGGACCACTCCTCTGAGTTGCTTGCTGAATTTAGATAACAAGTGTCAGTCTCGTCCTGGGTTTATAGAAATAGCAGGCTACCAAAATTCAGGCTGTAAGTAGAATCATAAAAGATTCCTTTGTCTTTTTAGCTCAGAGCAATTCCAAACTTTTTATTTGCTACTTTTCTCTTTGCAATTGAGACTGGACGTGATAGTGCTTCTTGGAAAACTTGGTTCCAGGAAAATTAACTCAGAGATGTGTGATGTCTCTTAGTGTTTACAAGCGGTCAAGGGCACAAGCTTTGAAGTTAGACCTGTATTCAAGCCCCAACTCTGCCACCTCTGTAGTTTCAAAATGGGGATAATTATAGTACCCAGCCTCAACAGATTATGGTGAGGATTAAGTGAGATAATTACTGAAAAGTGCTTATTTGTTCAATCTAGCACCAAGTGAACATTTGTTAAATGTGGCCGTTGTTAGCATTATAACTCATTGTTTCTTCTTTGTATAAAAGCAATATGTATTCTTTTGGAAATTTTGGAAAAATTTTGAAGTATTCTAAAGAAGACTTTTAATTACTCATTATGTCAGAGATAGTCATTGATAACAGTATTGGTGTATTTGTATTCTTTTCCACATGTATGTATTTGTATGTGTGCAGTATGGCAGATAGTAATTGTTCAGTAAAGATTTGTTGCATGATATTGGATATGTTAGAATGTGTCCTTTAAAAAAAATAACTGCATAGTATTCTCTCATGATGTACCACAATTGATTCCTATTGTTGGGCTATTAGGTTATATTTGCTATAAAGAAATAGATTTTTCCATTATAAAAACCTTTGAGATGAACATTTGTATTTATAAATCTTTATGTATGTGTCTGATTATTTCTTAAAAATAAATGCTCCTAAGTAGAATTACTGAGTTAGGAGTTAGGAGTATTGTAAATTTTTTGGCACATATAGCCAAAAAAGCCCAATATAAAAGTTGTCCCAAGAACAATACTGCCTTTCTAAATTTTGTTTATTCAATACATCAAAAATGGTCTTTTGGCCTGGCTGCATAGCTTAGTTGGTTAGAGCATGAGGCGGTTGTGGGTTGGATTCCCTGATCAGGGCACATAACAAGAATCAACCAATGAATTTATAAGTAAGTGGAACAACTAATTGATCTCGCCCTCAATCTCTCTCTCTCTTTTTTTTTCTCTCTCTCTCTTCCTTCCTTCCTTCCTTCCTTCCTTCCTTCCTTCCTTCCCCTTCCTCTCTCTCTCAAATCAATGAATAAATTTTTAAAATTTTTAAATGGTCTTTTGTCATTTCTTTTTGCAATCTCTTATAGTTTTGGTTCATAATTTTGACTGTTAATGCAATTTAATATTTCCTCCCATATTTAAGAATATTTTAAAGAAATGTCCATTTCTTTGTAATGATTTTTTTTCTCAAATAAAATCTCAGCTTCTCTAGTAATAGTCCCTGTCCCAAAGTAGTACACCATAGTTCCTTACAAGAAAAGGAAAAATAATTGCATGTGTGTTTTAAGTAGAGGATAGTTTCTTTGATTTACGTGAACATTAAGCCATGATAAGTAATGACAGCTTTCTCTCAAAACCATGTTCAGTTACCCATTCACATATATATGCTATAACCTGTTGTTGTTTTTTTGGCTTATAGATCTCCCCAGGAAAAAATGTTCCAGGACAGTGAGCAAAAGAAATGTGTTGTGGGGAGGGAATCAGGGCAAGAGTGTTGTGGTGTTAGACATCACAGTTTTTGCCTATAGCAGTCTATGTCCAAGAGCAAACCTGTGCTAGCCAAGCATAGGAACCGGCATTTCTGGGAGCATATGTGATGGCTGGAATTGAGATTTCTAGTGACAACTGCGGGCCACTCTCAGACACGCACTTCTGGATATCTCAAACTGGGAGATGACTAGAAAAGGGATTGCTTTATGCCCAGAGACCAAGAAACCTGAATATTTGTTCATAGAGCTTTTCTAACTCTCTGCTTGTCAGGACTTGTGTTCTCACAGGTGCCTGCTGTTACATCAGGGGAATGAATAATTGAACTTGGATAGTTGGTTTTTAAATTAGACCACTTCTTTCCATATGGGATGTCTAAAAGAAATGGATCAAATAGAGGACATGCAGGCAGGGGAGGCAGTTCTGAATGCTTAACATGGATACGTACATATCTCTTTTCTTTGATATGTTGGAACCTGTGTGCAAGGAGAGTACTGTCTAAAATAAGAGGATGGTGTTCTATATTTATACCATCATCTGAGTACTTGCCATTGAATGTTTCTTGATATAAGTGTCAAAAAGCAGGTTGGATCAGAGCTCACCTAAATTAAGAGGGGAAACACTTGTTCTTTATGATGCTGAAACTCTGTATTTGGACATAGAAGCTTAAGAAACTTAGATCCTTTAATGTAATAAACCATGACCATTCAAGGGTTGAGCATCATCTTATTGGAAATAATTTATTTTCCATTAAAATTGATACTATTTTAGAATTTGCAGTTTGAGGTCTAATGGCAAAAACCTCATTTCTCATCCGATACTTCAAAATTGTTGCTTTCTAAACCAGGAGGTGACAGCTTCTGGGTCTCTATCAAACCAGTAATGTCTAGTAACCTTCCAAGAGTTGTGTGTTTTTTTGGAGATTTATTATGTAGTGAGGAGGTAAACATTTTCTCTTTCGTACTGTCTATATATATAAAAGCCTAAGCATTCGTTATGACCTAACAACCGGAATGACTGGTCAACCGGTCGCTATGATGTGCACTGACCATGAGGGGGCAGATGCTCAACGCAGGAGCTGCCCCCTGGTGGTCACTGCGCTCCCACAGCAGGAGCGCGTCTCACCTGAGCTAGCAATGGCAGCAGGCGCAGCGGGGCCTGGATGAGCAGCAGTGGAACTGCGCCCAGCCCTGGCTGGGGCTCCTCCCCGGCTGCCGGCCGCTTTAGCACTGCTACATCCCCCTGAGGGGGCCCGGATTGAGAGAGGACGCAGGCCAGGCTGAGGGACCCCACCCGTGCACTGAGCCTCTAGTTAGGAACATAAAGTCACTCTTTCCACCCAGGATTTACTTGTACTAAGGCCTGGACAGAGAAAAGCTGGCTGTTCAGCATCCTAAGCAGCCTCAGCCTTTGAGGCAGTCTATACTCTCAAGAGAGTCCCCAATCCTTCCTTTCCTTGGAGCTTAGGATATAAGTTCTAGACTTCTGAAATGTAGACCTAGGAAATGCCTGGTGAAGGCACAGAGCTGACCTCAGTATACAAAGGCAGGAGATATTGTGCCCTTTGTGCGGAAATTTTAAATGTTTCTTATATCCTAACTACAGTTAAGGAGGAAATCATAAATTAAAACACCACCACCAATAACAACCAACATTTCCCTTAACAAATAAATAGACCTTCCGTTTTGCAGCTGGAAAGACTCCTAAGAGATCATCCCCTGTATTGAACTACTAGAGGCCCGGTGCACGAACTCGTGCAAGGGGGGTCCCTCAGGGTGGCCTGCGGGGATCGGGCCGAAACCTGCAGTCCAATGCTACTGCAGTTCCTACCTGCCGCTCCCGCTCATCCCAGTCCCACTGCACCTGCTGCAGGCCCAATCAGTCCCAATCGGGAGAGGCTCGCGCTGCCGCAGCAGCAGCACTCACAAGCTGTGAGCCCTGCTTCTGGCGCCCTCCCAAGGGGAGTGGCCTGTGGGATAGGGACGAAACTGGCTCTCCAACATCGCCCGAGGGGTTCCGGATTGCGAGAGGGCGCAGGCCAGGCCTAGGGATCCCACCGGTGCACAATCAGGGCCGGGGAGGGAGCACAGGAGGGCTCCAGGGCATGTCCGGCCCATCTCAGTCCTGATTGGCTGGACCCCAGATGCAAGCTAACCTACTGGTTGGAGTGTCTGCCCCCTGTGATGTCAGTGCACATCATAGCGACCAGTTGTTCTGCCATTCAGCCGATTTGCATATTAGCCTTTTATTATATAGGATCAGTAACTCATTTCTTTTTATGGCTGAATAATACTCCATTTTTATATATATCGCACATTTGTTTTTCCATTCATTACTTAATAGATATTTAATTTGCTTTTACTTTTTGGCTGTTGTGAATAATGTGTACAAATGTTTTCATTTCTCTTGCATATATACCTAAGAATGAAATTGCTGAGTCATATGCTAACTGTATGTTAACTGTTTGAGTAACAACCAAGCTACTAGTATTTCCAAAAATAGCTGTACCATTTTACATCCCTAGTATCAACATATGAGTTCCAGTTTCTCCACACCGTTACCAACACGTGTTATTTTTTATTATGGCCACTTACATTTTTTATTATGACAATTCTAGTGGATGTAGAGTAGTACCACATTGTGGTTTTGATTAACATTTTCCTAATGATTAATGATGTTGAGCATTTTTTACATCTGCTTATTGGTTATTTGTATTTCTTTGGAGAAATGTCTCTTCAGATCCTTTGCTCATTTTTTAACTGAGTTATTTGTCTTTTCATTGTTGAGTTGTAAGGCTCCTTTATATAATCAGAATGCTGGACCTTTATCAGATATGTGACTTACAGATACTTTCGAGTATTCTGTGAATTGTATTTTCACTGTCCTAATGGTGTCCTTAGATTAGAAGCACAAAGGTTTTTAATTTTGAATAAAACTATTTTAACTATTTTTTCTTTGGTTGCTTTTTCTATCTTAATATTTTTTAAATGAATACTTTTTTACTCTTTATCACATTCCCTTCGATCTTTTCCAAGTGGCCCCCATTCACAACAAGTACCCAGTTCCTTTATGCAGATGAACTTTCTTCTACTTTCTGAGAAGGTTGAGATTATTTGCCATAAATTCCATTCAACTTTTTTAAAATTCAACTTTTTTCCCTCAACCTCGCCAGTTTCTATGTATTTTTATTTTTTTAAATATATTTTTATTTATTTCAGAGAGGAAGGGAGAGGGAGATAGAAACATCAATGATGAGAATCACTGATCAGCTGCCTCCTGCACCTCCCCTACTGGAGATCAAGCCTACAACCCAGGCATGTGCCCTGATTCAGAATAGAAATGTGAACTCCTGATTCGTAGTTCAGTGCTCAACCACTGAGCCATACCGGCTGGGCTCTATGTATTTTATTCTCCCTCCTCTTGTCACTCTTCCTTTGGAATACAAAAATGTTGCCTTTCCTTTTAATATGAGCACCCCCACCTGGCCATTTCATCCTCTCCTGTAGGATTTTGATTCAATGACTGGTCTCTCTCTCCCTCCTTAGCATCAATACTCTATCCTCTACTATTCTTTTTTTTTTTCTTTCTGACTTTATATAATTTCAGGTCTCTGTTTTCCCTTTAAAGAAAATAATTGCGGGGGCGGAACTTTTCCCCATTTTATTTTTCTTTAACCTACCAACCTCTTTGACTTCTTCTCTTTACTTTTAGTCTGAGCTGTTTCGTTTAATCTAAAATATTGCAGTAGCCTTCTTAGTGGTCTCCAAGGTACCAGTCTCCCACTTTGACTCATTTTGCACACTTTCCATCAAATAAATCTTCCCAAAGTGAAGTTCTGATCACCTAACTCTCCTTCCCCAATATTTTTGATGACTCATTTAATACTGAGTTATCTATAGGACTCTCCAGCCAAATACTCAAAGTTCTTTGTAATGTGTTCTCTCAAATCTGTCATATTTGGACAACTACTCTTCCTGGGACACATCCCCTAGTTTCCTGCCTAATGCTGCTCCCCAGAACACCTGTCTTCCTTAGTCTCTTCCTATGGAAATTCTGTTTTAACTCAAATCCCTTGAAATCTCTTTTCACCATCTCACCCTTCCACCAGAGGGCACTCTCCAATCTTTAAATCCCTATCACATTGCAAACTTCTCTGAGGCCCACATTATTTTGCCTTGTATTTTAGCTTTTAAAAATAGACTGTAAGCTCTGTGAAGGCAGAAACAAGTAGTTTGTCCATCTCTGGACTCTCTCTAGCAACCACATAGGGCTTTAGATCTAATAAGTACTAAGTATTTCTTGATTTGATTTGAATGGCGCCAGAATCCCTGGAGAGAAATCTGGAAAAGGCAGAAAACATGAGTTAGACAGGGACCAGTGAAGCTGAGTAGGTAATTTATGCTTTAGCTTTACAATAAATAAAAGCACACGCTCAAAACCTCATTTTTCTGAATGTCAGTTTTGTCTTTTAAAACTGTTCAGTGCATAGCAGATGTGCTCTTTGTTTTCAAAACACTAAGGGTAAAGGAAAAGTGGAACCAGTTGAGTACAGTGATACAGAGTCACCTGTGACAAGTTGTATTATTTGTTCTGAATGAAGGCCTTAGAATTGTTATGAAGGATGTCATGTTCACCTCCTAGTTACAGAGAAAGGAAATAGTGAGTTGTAGGAACTTGGTAAAATACTGCAAATAGGTTGACTTTTAAAATTCAAAAATATTGCCTACAAAATATGGGTCACTTTATATGCTTTTAATTGGAGGTCTCTCAGCTTCCTCTGTAAGCAACTCTTAATGGATAGCTGGATCATGAAATTAATTTCAGGACCAGAATCAATGTATACTCAAGGATAAACCCAATCTCAAATTTTTCTATTAAAAAACTTTAGGTCAGCCTACCTACCAGATTGTTTTCATATATCCATTATATGCATAGTGTTATTAAAACTTAGTTACTCTAAGATAAATTGAGTAAATAATTACCTTTTGGGTAGAGTGACTAAGAAGTGATTTTGTTCTCATTTTTAGGTCTGACTAGAAATGTGATACTCTTCATTATTTTATCTTTCCATTTGGGATTTTCAAATTTATTTCTAAATTGTAAGCTATTAAAAGCCAGGAAACAGCACAATATTTTTTGTAACCTTTAACCCTAATAGAACTTTTTTAGCCCTGTAATTATTCAATAATAATGATAATCCCTAGTATCTAGTGAATGCTTACTAAGGGTTTGATACCTTCCTAAATACTATATATTCATTATTTCTTTTAATTCCCATAACAAGTTTGTAATATTTTTTTTCTCTCTTTTCAAAGGAGAAAATGAGGCCTCTATAATTTGCTCAAGGTCACACATTACATAAGTGGCTGAGCCAAGACTGGAACCTAGGCAGTCTGACTCCAGGGTCTGTGCTCCCAACCACTACACCATCTTCCTCAATAAATGTGGGCTCACAGTGATGCTAATTAGAACCAAGCTGTGCACATGGCATATGTGCAGTGACATCCTATTTATGTTTTTATTGTGTAATGTACCCAGGATACTATGAGCCCACAGCTGGTGTCCCTTAATGATAATGGTGTTGGGATTCAAAAATAATTTCCAGAGCATCCTGGGTACAGGCATTACATACTTTTCATTATCAGTGATCTTTAAATTCTGGGGCTTAAAAAGATTTATTATGTGAATACCCCAAATTGTTTATTTTTTTATTTTTTTAAAAGTTGGATTTGAAAGGAACTAGTATAAGATTACAATGTGTTTTCTGTTTATTATTTCAGTAGGATTTTATTTTTACTTTTATTCTAAGTTATTTATTTATGACCCTCTAAAGGAAAATGTAATGGCAACTTTCAGGTTTTCTTTATTTCATCATCAAATTTATTAGATGAGGGGAAAATATCTATAATTTAAAAGACTTTCTAAGGAACTTTTGCTTTATCTTCAGGTAAGAGTGCACTCCAAGTTTCTACTGCTACTTTAAAATACATTATGAGCCTTGGCCACTGTGACTCAGTTGGAGCGTGCTCCTGTACACTGAAAGGTCATGGGTCCAATTCCTAGTCAGGGCACATACCCAGGTTGCAGGTTCAATCCCCAATTAGGGTACAAATGGGAGGCAACCAATCGATGTTTCTCTCGCACATCGATGTCTCTCTCTCTCTCTCTCTCTCTCTCTCTCTCTCTCTCTCTCTCTCTCTCTCTCTCTCTCTCTCTCTCTCTCTCATCAAATTTTAAAAAAGAAAAAAATACATTGAGTATCCTTGCAGTGGAATACTATGTAGCTAATAAATAGAATGAGCTATATTAAATATGTTCTGACAAGGAAAAATGTTCATGCTATAATGTTAAGTAGAAAGAGCAAGGCCCAGCCCAGCCGGTGTCACTTAGTGGTTAAGTGTCAACCTATGAACCAGGAGGTCACAGTTCAATTTCTGATCAGGGCACATGCCACGACTGTGGGCTCGATTTCCAGTAAGGGGCATGCAGGAGGAAGCTGACCAATGATTCTCTCTCATCATTGATGTTTCTGTCTCTCTCTCCCTCTCCCTTCCTTTCTGAAATCAATAAAAATACGTTTTTTAAAAGAACAAGCACCTGAAATAGGTCCAGTATTCTCTCTTAAGAGCAAATTAATATATAGAGTTGAATAGAAAAGTTTTGGAATGCTATACACCAAGCTCTCAACTATGATTAACTCTGGGAAAAGATTAAGATTGAGGGGAGGGGTAAAGTAGGATTTTTTATTCAATATGCTTGTTTTATTTGAAAGTATACCTGTCCAATTTTCCCAATACCATTTATTGAAAAGACTATTTTTACTCCATTGTATGGTCTTGCCTCCTTTGTCAAATATTAATTGAACATAATGGCCTGGGTCAATTTCTGGGGTTTCTGTTCTGTTCCATTGATCTATATGCCTGTTCTTGTGCCAGTACCAGGCTGTTTTGATTACATTGGCTTTGTGATATAACTTGATATCTGATATTGTGATCTCTCCAATTTTGTTCTTCTTTCTCAGGATTTCTATGGCTATTCAGGGTCTTTTATGGTTCCATATAAATTTTTTGAGTATATGTTCTAGCTTTGTGAAATATGCCATTGGTATTTTAATAGGGATTGCATTGAATCTATAGATTGCTTTGGTAGTATGGACATTTTAATGATATTAATTCTCCCAGTTCATGAACATGGTATATTCTCCCACTTGTTTATATCGTCCTCTATCTCTTTTTCAATGTCCTATAGTTTTCTGAGTATATTTGCCAATGATACATCGGATAAGGGGTTAATATTCTAAATATATAAGGAACTCATACAACTTAACAAAAGGAAGACAATCCAATCAAAAAAATGGGCAAGCCCTAACCGGTTTGGCTCAGTGGATAGAGCATCGGCCTGCGAACTGAAGGGTCTGAGGTTCAATTCCAGTCAAGGGCATATACCTTGGTTGCGGGCACATCCCCAGTAGGGGGTGTGCAGGAGGCAGCTGATCGATGTTTCTCTCTCATCGATGTTTCTAGCTCTCTCTCCCTCTCCCTTCCTCTCTGTAAAAAATCAATAAAATATATATATTTTTAAAATGGGCAAAGGACCTCAATAGACACTTCTCCAAAGTGGACATACAGATGGCCAAGGGACATATGAAAAAATGCTCAAAGTCACAAATCATCAGAAAGATGCAAATTAAAACCATAATGAGATATCACTTCACACCTGCCAGAATGGCTGCCATCAATAAATCAACAAACGTGCTGGTGAGGATGTGGAGAAAAGAGAACCCTAGTACACTGCTGGTGGGAATGTAGACTAGTGCAGCCACTGTGGAAAATAGTATGGAGTTTCCTCAAAAATATTAAATATGGAACTTCCATTTGACCCAATGATCCCCTTTTAGGAACATATCCTAAGAAACCCAAAACACCAATCAGAAAGAATATAAGCACCCTTATGTTCATAGCAGCACTATTTGCAGTAGCTAACATCTAGAAACAGCCCATGTGCCCATCAGTAAATGAGTGGATAAAAAGGCTGTGGTACATTTATACCATGGAATACTATGCAGCAATAAAAAAGAAGAATGTATTACCCTTTGAGACAGCATGGAGGGACCTGGAGAGTATTATGCTAAGCAAAATAAGCCAATAAGAGAAAGACAAGTATCACATGATCTTACTCATGTGGAATCTAAAGAATAAAATATATAATTTGCAAAATATTTCTTGACTAAAAAATGGTTTTATTACACAGATGGACTATGAAATAGCCTGTTTAAAAAACATTTCACAAAAATTTTCATAAACATATACACATGTGCATTAAATCAAAATGTTAAAAAATCTTTACATTGATTATTTGAACAATAACAATTAAAATAATTATTCTTGGCATACTCACATACTTTAATCATGTTCTTAATTGCATCTGTTTCTATTATCAGATCTTATTATTCTGAAGATGTATTTATTTCAAAGTGAAGTTACTATTTTTTTATTTTTTTAAGTTACTATTTTTACTACTTTGATAAAATTGCTCATGATTATCTTCACAGTTGCATTTTATGCCAGTGAGTTTGACAACTTAGATGACACATTTCTTGAAAAACATTAGCAACCAAATCTCATTCAGGCAGGAATAGATAACTGGAATAGCCCTATATCTGGTAAAGAAATTTAACTGATAGTTAAAAACCTTGAAACCAAAAAGAAACTAGTTTTAGATAGATACATTGATAACTTTTACAGTTCTATACAAACTCTTCCTAAATGGCTTTTTGATGAAGAATCTCATAAATACTAAAAATCATATGGAAATACAAAGAACCTGGAATAGCCAAAACTGTTTTTGAAAAAGAGCAACAGAGTTGGAGGTCTTACAGACTTGCTTTTAAAATTTAAAATAAAGCTACCATATCAAGATAATATCGTTTTGGCCTAAGGATAAATAGATATGTACATCAGTGGAACATAATAGAGTCCAGAAATGGATCCAAATCAAACAGTTATTTTCAACAAAGATAGCAAGGAACAATTGGGTATCCCTGGACAATGTATAAAACCTCAACCTTTATCAACTTATACAAAAATTAGCTTAAAATAGACCATAGACCTAAATGTAAGAGCTAAAACTTCTAGAAATTATAGTAGAAAATCTGTATGATACTGTGTTAGGCAAAGAATTCTTTGAAAGGAAATAAAAGGTACACATTATGAAGAAAAGATTGATAAGTTAGACTTAATTAAAATGTGTAACTTTTGCCTTTTACAACACATTTAAGAAAATGAAAGAGTTGATATTAAATGTGATTATTATGTATGGCAATTAGTGCTGTACTGGCACTTTATTGGGTACCCCACATATGGTCGAAGGGAAAAAGCGAAGATAGGGAATATATAAAATGGAGTCACTTTAGCCAAGCTGCTAAAATTATTAACAACAACAAAAATTATTAACATTATGAAGGCTGAGCCATGAAGAAAGACACTGTTCTCTTTCTAACTGTCCTTGGAACTTTTTTGGACTTTCCTGTCCTGTGTCAATGCCTGGATATACATCTAGACCTCCAGATAACCCTCTGATAACTTCCTGAAGGACCTGATTGATCACTCCATGAAGGATTCACATATACATTAACCTGACATCTACTATCCGGACCATTGGAAATGACCAGACCTCCTGGTGCCCATCTTCTGGACTACCTGACATCCATCATCCAGTCTGCCTGACATCTGAATGATAACCATTCTGGACCAATCCTAAGGCTAAGAATGCAGCACAGATTTTTCTCAAGAATGTGCTTTTAACCATAAAAAAATTTACTTTTTTTTTTGTTCATTGAAAGACTTCTGGATTTTTGCTTAACTGTGTTCACAGTTTGCAAATTCTTAAGACCCTTGCCCAGCAGGTGTGGCTCAGTGGTTGAGTGTCAACTCAGGAACCAGTTTGATTTCTGGTCAGGACACATGCCCAAGTTGCTTGCTTGATCCCCAGTAGGGGGCATCCAGAATGCAACTGATCAATGATGTTTCTCATCAATGTGTCTCTCTCTCTACCCTTCTCCCTTCCTCTCTTTCTAAAAATCAACAAAAACATATTTTTTTAAAAAGACCCTGGAACAGATCTTTACCATTTCTAAAAGGGAGAGGAGGAAGAGCAGGAAGAAAAAGTGAAAAGACAAATCGTGGGTAGAGAAAAATTTGCAAAATGCATGCTTGATAAAGGACCTATATCCAGAAAACTAAATTTCACAATCATTAAGTCATATAACTCCATTTTTAAAACAGGCAGAAGATTTAAACACTTCAACCATTGAAAATATACAAATGGCCAATAACCACTTGAAAAGATGCTCAACATCATTAGTCATCAGATAAATGCAAATTAAAATGACAATGGCATAGCACTGCATACCAACTAAAATGGCTATAATTAAAGATTTATGATATCAAATGTTGAGAATCTGGAAACAGTATAATTATCATATATTACTGGCAGGAATGCAGTATGGTACATCTACTTTGGAAAACAGTCTGTTTCTTATAAAGTTAAACATACACTAAGACTATGACTCAGCAGTTTCACTCTTTACATATGTCCACATAAAGACATGCGCAAGTGTTCATAGCAGCTTTATTCATGATAGCTCTGAAGTGGAAATATCCCAAATGGTTGTTAACCAGCAGGTGAACTGCAGCATATTCATGTAATGGAATACTACCTAGTAATAAGAGACTTCTAATAGGGCAACAGTATAGATGAATTGCAAAGGCATTATGCTAAGTGAAAGAAGCCAGAAACAAAGGACCATATACTGTACTATTCAATTTATATGAAATTCTAGAAAAGGCAAAATCATAGAAGACACTAGTTTGGGAGGGGGGAGCTACCGGGAGCGCTGAGGGTCAGTCCAGGGGATCTCCCGTGGTGGGGCACCAGTCAGGTTCACAGGAAAGTGGAGGGAATGATCCCTGCCCCAATGCTACACAACTCAGTCACTGACATGCCCTTCGTTTGCCTTGGCCCAGGCAGCTGACTCCTCAGCAGGGCACAGCTCTGCAGGGTGGGGCCAGACGGAGTCCAGAGGATTGGAGCAATTGCATTTCCCCAGGCTGATGCTGTATAGAGGGGAATGCTCCACCCCAGGAAGTTGGTGTCTGCAGTCTGGAAAAGGGACTCACCATAGAAATCCTGGTGGCTGTCCCTTTAGCTCTCTCCCCAGAGTCACAAACCTCTGTCTCTCCTCACACGACTATAGTCTACTCTGCCCTCCCACCACCAGAGCCCATGGTGAGTTGCTGTGAATGAGATTTTGTGCATTGGCCCTTTAAGAGAGTGTGTGTCTAGCAGACTCACATCTCTCCCTGGTGGACAGAATTCCCCCTGGTTTTCACAGTTAGGTGTTATGTGTGTGCCTCTTCACAGCTCTGGTGCTCTGGGCTGGGGAGCCTGGCTTAGGGTCGAGACCCCAAGCTTCTTCAGGAGGAACCTCCATGGTTGAGATATCCCTCCAGAATCTCAGCTACTACCCTTGGGAATGGGGCCAGCCCTTTTCACGTCTCCACCCTTCCTAAAAGTCTCAATGTGTCTTCTTCTGTATATCCTTGGTTATAAGACTTTCCTTCAGCTAGTCTTAAGTTCTTCAGCTAGTCAGGTTGCTTGCTTTATATTTTAATTCCACTTGTAATTCCAGTTTGGTCCTGGGAGGAGGTGAGTGTAAGTAACATCTGCCACTAGCTTGGATCCTACAATAGGTATGTTTACACGACCATCACCACAAACATGTAACATGTTGTGCTACAATCTTATGAAAGCTATGACATCACTAGGCAATAGGAATTTTTCAGCTCCATTGTAAGCTTATGGGACCATTGTCATATATGTGGTCCTCCTTTAACTGAAATGTCATGCAGCTCATGACTGGATATAGCTCTGCACTGTGGTCAGCCCCTTCCCCCAGGGTCCCTTCAACTGAAAGTTGGCAGGCTTCTGGGTAGATGCCTGTACCCCTAGGTGCTCTTCCCTTTCTCTTTCTCCTCTGCCTTCAAGGGCTGTTTTTTTGTTTGTTTTGTGTGTGTCTGTGTTTGTGTGGGGCGGGGGGCGGGTTTGAGCTTCTAACTCTTTGTTGGCTTAGACTGTCGAATGAGTTTCTTTTCTACCTCTTTTGTAATTGGCTTTCTTCTGTCCCAGTGTCTGCCACTTGCAACCTTGCCACCTTCCCTATCATTGTTTCCAGTCGCTGCTTCTGCTTCTAGTTTCTGTTGCTGTCCAACAGCTCTCTCCCTTTCCCTTATCTTTTTCTTCTCTTTTCTCTTCTCCTTTGTGCTCATAGACATTGTCAGCAATTCAGAGGAAGGTTTTTCCTACAAATAGCCATCTGATCAGCCTTCAGCTCTTGGCTGTTCTTGTAGCCAAGTGTTCATGGGCTAACTCTGAACCTTAAATACCTTAAGAAAAAGGTGCTTCTGAATTGGAAGCCAAGGACATGTCAGGACACTTGCCTTCATATAAATGAAGTATCACTCTACCTCTCCTGAAGTGTAGTGACTCATGCTAAGAGTATTTCTTTTAAATAAGATAGAATAATTCAGTGTTTGTATGTATTATCCTCTTTGAATGGTTCCTATTATTTGCTTGATTTCTCAGGATATGGCAGCATATTGAATTGATAGTCTCAAATGCTTGAGGCCAGAGAAAATGCCATCTGTTCTATGAAGCCTTCCTTTACTCTTCTAGTACCTATTCAGACTCTGTCACAGCATTTATTCACCTGGCCTTGCAGTGTGCATGTTCCTCTTTTGAGATTACAGCTTCTGTGAAGTAGAGAAAGGGGTGAGAATCTATTCATGGCGTTTGTGTAGTCCTCTTTTGACTACTGCTGTTAACACGTTAAGCGCCATATCAGTCACCGGTGACTGACACTATACTTTCCGTCGGGAAGACCAAACAGGCTGGGCGCTTAACGTGTTAAAGCAGTACCTTGTAAATAATATTCTGTTGGATCGAGTAACCGACTCGCTCCCTCAGGTCTCTTGTGTAGTCTGTGACTGATGCTTGTTGAGGGTCCCTCGCACTTGTGTCATCTTGTACTTGCTTACATTGAAACTCCTCTGCCAATTGCAAAAATTCCCAACTTCTTTCTGTAGTCTGTCCCCAACGAGTCTGGCTCTTTGCCCTGGCCAGGTAGTTGGAGTGTCATCCGTACACCAAAAGGTGGCTGATTCAATTCCCAGTCAGGGCACATACCTAGGTTGCAAGTTTGATCCCCAGTTGGGGTGCGTACCAGAGGCAACCAATCAATGTTTCTCTCTCTCACTCTTCCTCTCTCTCTAAAAATCAATAAAAACATATCCTTGGGTGAGAATTTAAAAAAAAAAAAAAGTCTGGCTCTTTGCTACTTGGGGGAATTTAGTGTCAAACATAAATCAACATTCCTCAAAACTGTCAAAATGATGTTACTGTGTTCATCCTCTTCCAGAGCCTTTTTGAAAGACAGAGGTTCTTTTACAATTATCTGTACTTAGAGGAAGATGCTGATTTGTTTCTCACATATTTTTGTCTCTGAGCCAGTTTACTCCCCACAATAAAACAGCCTCATTCCTTTTTAAACAGCTTTATTGAGATATAATCCACATAACATTTATTTAAAGTACTGTATATGATTCACATATTGTACTTTTAAAGTATATAATTCAGTGTTTATTAGTATATTCACATAGTTGTGCAACCATTACCATAATCTAATTTTAGAATATTAAAATGGTCCTGTTTCAGAGCCAAGAGAATTTTGCCCGTGATTCAGTTATAGTTGTATTACATAAGGCTGATCCAAACTATTGCTATGGTCAAATGAATTGGGATATAATACGACTCCATGATTTTCCCGTTGACCCATGTTCTAATCTAATGGGTTATTTGAAGCATTGGCTTGTATACTAATAATTCCCGAGGATCATAAGACATTGGAGCTGGAAGCAGCCCAGCAGTCATTTAGACTAGTCTGTCTTCCTCTAACTCTTATCCCGATTTTACAGATTTCAGGATGTTAATAGCTAATTAATAGAACCTGTTATAGCAAGATTAGAATCAGTGTGTCTCAATTACTAATCCAAAGTTCTTTCCTTTACTTCTTTTTGGCCTTGTTGCATTTTTAGCCTGACTTGACTAGAAACCAGAGCTTAGGACAGGAATTAAGTGAAGCTTTATTAGAGGTACAATCCCAGGACAATGAAAGTGAGGGAAAAGAGATGAGAAGCAAGAAGCTATGAGAAGCGAAGGAAAGTGACTGGATTTCCAAGCTGGCAGCTGTGTCATGATGAGCCTCATGGGAGTGAACAGACGAATCTCCCATGCAGAATTCCAAAATAATTTATGTAGCTACTTTGCCCTCAAGGAGGTCGAACATAAATCCCTACTTCTTAAGTATGCACTGTGCATAGTAACTTCCTTCCAAAGGGTACAGCATGGAAAGGTCGTGGGAGAGTAACTTTATTGTGGAGAAACTGACAAACATTACCTTCGCCAAGTGATGAAAATTGATGTCAGTAGTGACAAGTGATGTTCATAACATGCATCCTTGATGTCATGTGGTGGGAATGGCACTGTACTTCTTGTCATCTTCCTCTCAAAACCCATAACCCAGATTAATCATGAGGAAGGCCTCAGACAAATTGCAACTGAGAGACAGTCTACAAAATACCTGACCAATATTCTTCAAAACTGTCAAGATCATTTCAAAAAAGGAAAATCTAAAAAATAGTTACAGCAAAGAAGAGCCTAAGGAGACATGATGTAATGTGGTGTCTTGGATGGATCCTGGAATAGAAACCAGACATTAGGTTAAAACTAAGGAAATGTGAATAAAATTTGGATTTAACTTAAAAATAATATATGAATGTTGGCTTATTAATGGTGACAAATGTGCCATACTAATATAAGGTGTTAATAATAACAGAAGAAATTTCTTTATCTCTAAAACTGGGGAAAAATTATTTAAATGATTTTATAAAGGTGGCTGAATATATAAATTAATTAGATGAAGGATAGGGAAGGGTTAAAGAAGACTCTGGAATTTCATAGTCAATGAGAAATAGTCAATTTAGTATCTAATTGTTTACTTTATGGTATGTTGCCCATTTGGGGTAGATTTGAGGAAAATTTTTCTAAATTCTAGGAAAAAGTAAAAATACTCCTTAATCATCAGATATCCTTCAAATACAACTTCCCCATAATATTTTTGTTTTGTTTCTAGTGTTTTGAGTTTCTTTCACTTACAATGATTTATTCTAAAAATGTAACGACCTCTTTTTGGCATACTGCTGAAGAGGAGAAGAAACATTTATATGGAAACTAGACTAGCTGGTATTCCAGTCTAAGGTAATAAGCTTCTGCATTAACAATTCATGTATGTAATTTTTTGTGAAAAATGGTGTATATTAATCTACTGGCATTTCTAAATTTGATCTTTTAAAAACTTTATTCACTCAACTAAAATGTATTGTCCTCAGGTACAGGATGATATGGTGGTCAGAAAGGTGACTTATACACAGGTCCTGCTCACAGAAGTTTATAGTTCAGTGCTGGACAAGACATGTTTATAAACAACTATGCCAGAAAGTAGAGGGCTATAACTTTCCAGTAGAGGTGTTGATAAAGTCCTATCCAAGATAAGTAGCAGAGGAGATTACTCCAATTTGGAGGACCCTGGGAAGGCTCCATGAAAGGGATAGGAGGTTGACTTGATCTTAAATAATTGCAGACTCTTGAGTCAGGGGTTATGTATTATTAATTTACATACCTATGGTATACAATAGGTGTTAAATAACATTTGTTGAATGACTGAAGGGTTTGTAAATGCAAAGATGGTAGGAAAGGAAAGACATTTAAGTCCTACCTGTTGCTTCTTATGGTGTGATACAAAACTAATGTCTATGTCTGTCTTTTTTTGCCTAGTTGATTCTTCAGTTGATAAATCAGTTCATTTGATTTTGTCATTTTCCATTTCTGCATCTCAACAAATACATTACTTATAAATTTATTATCTATAAAGGTTTTTACAATGACTTTCTAATGGCTAGAGTATGGAATGAAGGAGGAAGGCCAGTCATTTCTTCATAAGAATCATCTATTTTTTAAGGCGCTCACTGTCCAGCTAGAGATTTATCCAGGATACTTGTACTTTTGTTTGCCTTTCTACTTTGGGCAATTTTAAGGCATATGGAAATATTTACCAGATGGTGGTACAGATTTAGGGAGAAGGAAAAAGAAAGCCTCAGTCGAACAAGTCATCTACTAGTTAGCAACTCTGGTCAAGAATCTGGTGAGAGTGGTTTAAAATATATATATTGCATATCATCTGTGGATTTCAAGTCCATATGTTCTCTCCCATATTTCTATAGATTATTAAAAAGTAGCTGATAGCACATCTAGACTGTTTTTGGAGGATTTCTCTGTCAATTGCACTATTGTTATTTGTTTTTTAAATGACCCAACTTTTTAATCTACAGGCAATAGCAATAATTCATGCTGTCTTCCTCCTAAGAACTATAAAGTGCCTTAGCAGTGGCTTTCTGGGGATATAGCTATAGTAAAAAACTAGTATAGATATGATACCAAAACCACAAGTGACAAACTAAAAATAGATACTTTAGACTTCGTCAAAATAAAAAAACTTTTGTGCTGCATATCATAACCAGTTAGAAAGTGGAAAGACATCCCACATAATGGGAGAAAATATTTGCAAATATTTACATTTAACTGATAGGACTTTGTATCCAGAATATATAAAGAGCTCTTACAACCCAATAATAATGATCCTATATAATAAAGAGGTAATATGCAAATTGACCATCACTCCAACACACAAGATGGCCACCTGCATGTGGTCAAAGATGACTGCCCCCATGTGGACACAAGATGGCCACCACAAGATAGCCAGCAGGGGAGGGTAGTTGTGGGCAATCAGGCTTGCAGGGGAGGGCAGTTGCAGGGGGACCAGACCTGCAGGGGAGAGCAGTTAGGGGTGATCAGGCCGGCAGAGGAGGGCAGTTGGGGGCGACCAGGCCTGCAGGGGAGGACAGTTGGGGGAGAACCAGGCCTGCAGGGGAGGGCAGTTGGGGGGAACCAGGCCTGCAGGGGAGGGCAGTTAGGGGTGACTGGGCCAGCAGGGGAGGGCAGTTGGGAGCGACCAGGCCTGCAGGGAAGGGCAGTTGGGGGTGACCAGGCCTGCAGAGGAGGACAGTTAGGGGCGACCAGGCCAGAAGGGGAGGGCAGTTAGGGGTAACCAGGCCGGCAGGGGAGGGCAGTTAGGGGCAATTGGGCTGGCAGGGGAGCAGTCAGGTGTCAATCAGGCTGGCAGGGGAGTGGTTAGGGGGTGATCAGGCTGGCAGGCAGAAGCGGTTAGTGGCAATCAGGCAGGCAGGCGAGCGGTTGGGAGCCAGCAGTCCTGGATTGTGAGAGGGATCCCAGATTGGAGAGGGTGCAGGCTGAGCTGAGGGACACACACACACACCACCACCACCCCCCATGCACGAATTTCATGCACTGGGCCTCTAGTAATAATAATAATAAAACAATTTAATTTGGGCAACGGATTGAATAGACATTTCTCCAAATAAGATACACAAATGGCAAGAGTTCCAAAATGGCAGTAGAGTAAGTGCAAGCTACACTGAACTATTCCAGGACCAAAATGGAATTACAACCAAAATACAGAAAAACCATCCTGAATAATCAACTGAAAACTAGCTGGAGAGAACCTGGCTAATCAAGGACTGAAACTGGAGACTGCATAAAGACTGGTAGGAAGTATGGAGGTGCGAAAGGACTGGCTGGGCTCCCACAGACAGCAGCTGAAATCCTAGCCACAGCAATTAGACAAGAAGAAAACATAAAAGGCATCCAAACTGAAAAGGAGGAAGTAAAACTGTCATTATTCGCAGATCACATGATATTGTACATAGAAAACCCTAAAGACTCCACCAAAAAACTACAAGATTTAATAAGTTAATTCAGCAATGTAGCAGGATACAAAATTAACACCCAGAAATTAGTGGCATTTTTATACACCAATAATGAATTCTCAAAAATAGAAACTAAATAATCCCATTTACTTTTGCAACAAAAAAATTAAAATACTTAGGGATAAACTTAATCAAGGAGGTAAAAGACTTATACTCTGAAAATTATAGAATGTTAAAAAAAGAGATAGAGGAAGATATAAACAAGTGGAACAATATACCATGTTCATGGATTAGTAGAATTAACATCATTAAAATGTCCATACTACCCAAAGTAATCTATAGATTTAATGCAATCCCTATTAAATTACCAACTGCATATTTCACAGATCTAGAACAAATACTCTAAAATTTTATATGGAACCAAAAAAAACAAACACCAAATATCCACAGTAATCTTGAAAAAGAACAACAAACTTGGAGGGATCACAATAACAGACATCAAGTTACACTATAAAACACTATAATCAAAACATCCAGGTACTGGCACAAGAACAGGCATATGGATCAATGGAACAGAACAGAGATCCCAGAAATTTACCCAAGCCATTACACTCAATTAATATTTAACAATGGCATCAAGACAGTCTCTTCAATAAATGTTGTTGGGAAAATTGGACAGACACATGCAAAAAATGAAACTAGACCACCAACTTACACCATACACAAGAATAAACTCAAAATGGATAAAAAACTTAAATTTAAGTAATGAAACCATAAAAATCCTAGAAGAAACCATAGGCAGCAAAATCTCAGACATCTCTTGTAGTAATATGTTTGCTGATACATCTTCTAAGACAGTGGTGGGCAAACTGCAACTTGCGAGCCACATGCGGCTCTTTGGCCCCTTGAGTGTGGCTCTTCCACAAAATACCACAGCCTGGGCGAGTCTATTTTGAAGAAGTGGCGTTAGAAGAAGTTTAAGTTTAAAAAATTTGGCTCTCAAAAGAAATTTCAATCGTTGTACTGTTGATATTTGGCTCTGTTGACTAATGAGTTTGCCGACCACTGTCCTAAGGCAAGGGAAACTATAGTGAAAATAAACAAATGGGACTACATCATAATAAAAAGCTTCTATACAGCAAAAGAAACCATTAACAAAGTGAAAAGGGAGCCCACTGTCTGGGAGAACATATTTGACAAAGATACATCTGATAAAGGGTTAATATCCAAAATATACAAGGAACTCATACAACTTAACAAAAGGAAGACAAACAATCCAATCAAGAAATAGGCCAAGGACCTAAATAGACACTTCTCCAAAGTGGACATACAGATGGCCAAGGGACATATGAAAAAATGCTCGAAGTCACTGATCATTAGAGAGATACCAATTAAAACCAACAATGAGGTATCACCTCACACTTGTCAGAATGGCTACCATCAACAAATCAACAAATGACAGTGCTGATGAGGCTGTGGAGAAAAGGCAACCCTAGTACACTGCTGGTGGGAAGGCAGACTGGTGCAGCCACTGTGGAAAACAATATGGAGTTTCCTCAAAAAATTAAATATGGAACTGCCATTTGACCCAGTGATCCCACTTCTAGGAACATATCCTAAGAAACCTGAAACACCAACCAGAAAGAATATATGCACCCCTATGTTCATATCTTACAATAGCTAAGATCTGGAAACAGCCCATGTGCCCATCAGTAGATGAGTGGATTAAAAAAAAAAAAAAACTGTGGCACATTTATACCATGGAATACTATGCAACAGTAAAAAGGAATGGTCTTTTACCCTTTGAGACAGCATGGAGGGACCTGGAGAGTATTATGCTATGCAAAATAAGCCAGTCAGAGAAAGACAAGTATCACATGATCTCACTTATATATGGAATCTAATAAACAAAATACAGAGACATAGGAGCATGGGACAGACTAACAAATCTCAGAGGGAAGCAGGTATGGGTGGGTGGGAAGAGATCAACCAAAAAACTTTTTGCATATATGCATAACCCATGGGTACTGGCAGTAATGTGGTGAAGGCCTGTGGCAGGTGGCAGGGGCAGGCTAGAAGGGGTCAGTGGTGAATAAAAGGGTTCATGTGTAATACTTTCAACAATAAAGATTTAAAAAATAAAAGATATACAAATGGCCAAAAAGCACATGAAAAGATACTCAACTACTAGCTGTTAGAAAAATTAAAATCAAATCAAAAGTACAATGAAATACCACTCCACACCAGGGTGGGTACAATTTTAAAAAACAATACAAGCCTCCTTGATCAGTTTGGCTCAGTGGATAGAGCATCGGACTGCAGACTGAAAGGTCCCAGGTTCAATTCCGGTCAAGGGCATGTACCTTGGTTGCAGGTACATCCCCAGTAGGGGGTGTGCAGGAGACAGCTGATCGATGTTTCTCTCTCATCGATGTTTCTGGCTCTCTATCCCTCTCCCTTCCTCTCTGTATAAAAATCAATAAAATATATTTTTAAAAAATACAAGCCTTGTTAAAATGTTGAAAAACTCAAATTCTCATATACTGTTGGTGAGAATATAAAATGATGTCACTTTGGAAAATAGTCTGACAGTTGCTCAAAATGTTAAATATAATATGTAGAATTACCATATGACCCAGCAATACCAGTCCTAGGTATATACCCAAGAGAAATGAAACCATATGTCTACATAAAAACTTGTATACAAATGTCCATGTCAATCCTATATAATAAAAGGGTAATATGCAAATTGACCCTAATGGCAAAATAACCAGAACAACCGCTCAACCAGTCACTATGAGGCTCACTGACCACCTCTTGGTCCCTTTCCCCTGCTGGCAGGCTCTGATCGCCCAATGGCGAATGGAGAACCGGGGGTGGGTGGTGGGGGATGCGGGTGGTGCCAGGCCAAGGCCCCCGCCCCACTAGTTGCCCCACACACAGAGGGCAACCCATGGTGGGGGTGGGGCTGGCAAGCAGGCGGAACGGCCAACCTCTTGGTTCTCGCCCCGGCTGGCAGGCTCTGATCACCCGATGGCAAATGAGAAACAGGGGTGGGTGGCGGTGGGGGGCGGGGCCGGCTGCAGGCAGCCAGGGAAGATGGCCTTGATCGCAGGCCAGGCCTAGGGACTGTACCCACGCACGAATTTCGTGCGCCGGACTTCTAGTATTATTTATAATAGCCTAAAGGTGGGAACAACACAAATGCCTATCAACTGAGAAATAGATAAACAAAATGTATTAATACACACTATAACATGGATTAAACTTGAAAACATGCTAAGTGAAAGAAGCCAGAGTTTAAAGGCCATAGTATGATTCACTTTATATGAAATGTCCAAAAAAGGCAAATCCATAGAAGACAAAGTATATTAGTGGTTGCCAGGGTTGGTAGGGGTGCGGGTAGCAGTTGGGAGGAATGAGAATTAGCTGTTAATGGATACGGGTTTCTTTTAGGGGAGACAAAAAATGTCCTAAAATTATATTCTGGTGATGGTTACACAACCCTGTGAATATATAGAAAAACTTCTGAGTTATACACTTAAGATTTTATAGTATGTAAAGTATATCTCAAAAATGTTGTCCTTACAGTAAAGATGGTATTTGCATGCTAGACACCTACAGCAAAATCTGAATAAATATCTTCTTAAGAATGGTTCCAACTGATATAGCTGTGGAAAAGTTACAGGGTAATCTCGGACGACATGGATGCCCTAGTTCTTGATATTTGAGAATTAAGAGAAATTGGATTTGGCTAACCTTAACACAAGTTCCAAATGTATTAAATGTATACATTGTATTATTCCCAAGAATTTGCATTTTACATTATGCTATTTCTAAGAATTTGCAAACACTAAAAATATGTAAAGGTTAGGAATTGCTTAGAAAATTTTTACTGACCATTCCTAGAAAAGTAATTATGCCAACTTGTATTTCACTTCCAAAGCCAACAGAATCTATGTTAGCTTAAGCTAGCAAAGACCAGGAAAGTGCTAGGAAGGAAATTGGAAATAGAATTAATATTAGCCTCTTGAGCCAGTACATTTATGTGTGGCTCATTGTACTTTTTTGTTTGCCTTGAATTGGCTTTGGCAATAGGATGTTGAATTTAACCTTTAAAATAAATAGATAGAAATGTATGCTGTATGGAAATGTCCTTGGAGCAATAAAACTTATGAAGTACTTTTCATCATTTATCTTAAAAAATTATTTCTACTGAATGAGTAACTTATATACTTCCATTCTTAGTATAATGTCCTAATACATTTGTGGCTATTTATTGCTTTTTTCCCCTTTTCATTTTCTTTGACTTAACTCCTACTTAGTCTCTATTCAAAGCTAAACTAAAGATAGCAAAATCTTTTCTTTTGGGGGAAAAGTTAAGGAGGGAAGAATACGATACCTCTCTTTTTTCTTAAATGAAAGGAGAACCCATTCATTTATTCAGGAATTATTTACTGAGTGCCTACTCTGTGCAAGGCCTTATGCTAGGTGTTGGGTGTTTCTAAAATAATCAAGGAGATTACTACAAAGCTGAGCTCTGAAATATAGTTTAATGTAACATTACAATTCTATGAATAATGATAGTAGCAAAGAGATTATTCTGGTGTAGGTAAGAGGAAATAGAATAATTCTGTTGAATTCTCTGTGACAGAGTGACAAATGGCAACAGACCCTGTTCAAGCTCTGAACATGAGCTGAAGAATGACTGCTTTTCCCAGTGGTGAGATAGTAGTGCTTTGACCTGATGTTCAAGCCAGCTATTCTCATTTTCAGGATATAACAGCATTGTATTCATATATCAAAGAGAGTGGATGACAAATACTACATTTCTCCTTCCTACTCTTGTCCTTATGCCCTTTTCTTGCACTCTGAATGCTCTGACCATTCCTATCTCCATTTTGTTTCTCCTCCTTTCATATTACTGTCTGTTGAAGAATAGCCTTTATTACTGTTGTCACTGATATTTCTTAACAAATCATCCAGTCTCCCATGTTGAGCTTAAAGGACATACATAAATGTATATATAAATATGTACATAAGCATAGTCAACTTTTTATTCCACTTTCCCATTCTCTTTTTGCCTATTTAAATTGTTTTAACTATGGTCGATGTGGGGTGAACAGCCTTTTGGTCTGACTCATTTGAGCGTAGTTAGAATACAAGATATATACCAGAGGGGGAATTGCATCTGTCATAACTTATTAGCCATCTCTCTTATATCAGAAAAGACAACATGACAGGAAAATGAGTCCTTGCCATAAATGCCACGTCTAAAAATCTAAGGTCAAATTGAAAAAATATCTAGGAAAAATGATGGAATTTGCTCATTAGTCAGTAATGCCACTTGTCATCACTTTGGAGGAGAATGGATGACTGCCTAGACACATCTAACTGATCCAGGAGAGACTGAGCTCTTGCTAACAGAGCTCTGTAAGTTATTAGTAAGTCTACACTTTCAACTGGATTAGATATCAGGCTATGTTTTACCTGCTAACCAGTGAGTGTAGGTTTGGGAGGAAAATCAAATTAGTTCTAAATAGTATAAAGGAAGTTTATTTTTCTTTCCAAATCTGGGTTGTAGTGTGAGTTAAATAAAGTATGTGTCACAGTTATATTTAGGAGGCACTCAGAGAAAGTGTAGTCATCAAAGGAGTCTGAGACGGAACATTCAGAGAGGTGGGTGAGGAACATAGGGCAGGTGCTATTGGGAAGCAAAGGGAGCAAGAGTGAAAAAAAAAAAAAACTGCAGTCATTAATGTTGAATGATACCTAACAGGGAATGTGACTAACATGTGCCTGTTGGATTTAACAACAAGGAGGTCATCCATGGCCTTTGCTAGTGACATGGTGGGGCAAGGGCCTGTTGAAATGGAAGTGTGAATGGAAGAGTCAGGAAGGAGATAAGGATGCTGACCAGCACTGCTTCTACCCCATTGGACTAGGATCCCATGCATAAAACAAACAAAAAGTAAAAGGCTTAGAAAGAAACAAGAGTAATGTCATTACTTACAGATGATATGATTTATTTGTCTACTAAAAAAAAAATCCAAGAGAATCTACAACTACTGGGTACACAAATATATAAACCTCAGAGTTTAATTTTTGTTCTAAGGCTTAACATGTGTTATCTTGTTTAATTCTGTTAATAGCTATAAAGCATGATGACCATTCCCATTTTATTGATGAGGAAATTGTGGTCCAGAGAGGTTAAGTAACTATCACAGTCACTCAACCATGTGGGTACAAGGACTTGAGCCCAGGCAGGTCGGCTCTAAAGGCCCACAGTCTAACCACTGCTCTCCATGTCTTCAAAGACAGGGAGAGAGTAACTTGTAACTTAGGAAGGACACAGGATACATGGAGTTTTGGGATTCAGGGGTTGTGTTTTTTATATAAAGACTAGAGGCCTGATGCACGAAATTCGTGCAAGGGGCTCGGCTCTCACAGCCCTGGCTGCCTTGGCTGGCCCTCACAGCCCCGGCTTCATCTGGAAGGTCGTCTGGAAGGACATCCAGAAGGTCGTTCGGCTCTTCGGTCTAATTAGCATATTAGCTCTTTATTATATAGGATAGGAAAATGTTGAGCAGGTGTATGAGTGATGGGAAGAGTGGGACTGGTTAATAGAACTAGTTCTGGAAGAGACAGAACAGTGAGTTGAGCCTTGTTCAGGAGAAAGGACCCCTCTTCCTCTCACACTAGTTCAAGGTTATTATGTCTGAAACAAACATCATAGTTTGGAGGAAGGCATTTCTGTTGTTCTAATCCTGTTGACAGTTGCTGTCTGACTACTGGTTATAGGCAATACTATATTAGGAGAAATTCCTTTAATTTTTGTGACAAGTGGTGCAGTTTCTCTGGCCAGAGGCTTCTCTTAGGTCAGCATACATTTCTCACTTAGTTCATCCAAGTGGTGCCTTTAGAGAGGGTTTACTATAGGGAAGATCTGTCAGGGACATGCCAATGACATTTTTGAGTCATTCTATTTAGTTAGCTTTAGGACAGAATAAAAGTCTCTCAGCTGATGAATTAAAAAATAAAAAATAAATAAACACCGGACTGACATCACCTTCTTGACATGCCTCAGAAACAGCACGGGTTTTATGATACATAAACAGAAAATAGAGATTTTAAAAAATAGGATCAACATTGTTTAATTGGCATTGAGTTAAAGACCATAGTCAGGCATGAACCTCTAACAAGGGAAGCATCCACATAACTGCACATCCCAGTGTGGATTCCCAAAGTGTCTCCAAATGCTGTTACTTCTGCAGTACACTAATACTAGTAGGCAGATGGTAATCAACAGACATTCATCGGACAAGAAAAATCAAATATTCTTTAGGACGTAAAACACATTTTGACACCTTCAAACAAGTGTCAGAAGAATTTGGCAAAAGACATTCTAGCAAACGCCAAAGTCGCAGTCAACCAGGATGCTGTGTGCTCAGCTCACAGCCAGTCATGCACACGCAGAGTTGGGGGGGTTGCTTCCTTACACCATCAGTGCCGCACTTAGGCTAACGCTCCAAATGTAAGTGTTCAAAATTTGAACTTGGACCAAGCATAAGAGGTATACGACCTGTTCCAAGGTCGATTTCATTGCTTAGTGATTGTAGATCCTTTAAGAATCTATATGGCCTTTTGTCAGCATGACCTGGCAAGACAACAAAAATTTTAAACAGTAGATTTATGTAGAGGGCCCTCCGGGTATGGGCACCACATATTTTATCTCTGCCAGCCCAGAGTTAACTTTAACAACATGGTTGCAGGCTCTTTGGCTCTTGGACTAAAGTCTGAACCTGTTGCGTGTGCTGGTAGGAACTCAGCAATTCTACATGTAGGACAAGGTCTTCAGTAAATATGGAAATGGACAAGAGGGGGATTCTAACAAGAATTAATAGCATCTTGATAAACCAACGGAGGGCCTTAAAAACCAAGAGAGGGGATAGTATAGAAGGAAACAAGGTAGAAATTCCGTTCTCTTACCTGAGTGCAGGGAAAATGGACTCCTAGTTACAAGCAACCAGTTGCTAGGTTAGAGCTAAACTGAGCCTGATACAGAACTTATCAGTATTGTACTAGGGCTTCTTAAATCCCCACTTCCCCTCGCCTCCAAAGACTATCCCAAAGGCTGGAGAGAGAGCTAAACCTGAGAGTAAAGTCACTGAGGATTCAGTGTGGAGGCTGGGGTAGGGTGTGGAGGGACAGGGAAGGAGGCAAGCCACACCTCTCTGCCCCAAACAGTGCTGAGTAAAGGGGAAATATTTTCCTGAGATAGAAGGCACCGAAGCCCATTAACTCCCACAGAGTATGAAAGGGAACTTCGCTTTGTTTCTGTAATCCCTTATTGCAAAAATAACTGCTGCTAGTGCAGGTGGCAAATGAGAGGAATTGAACTCCTGTTTACCAGTCGTTAGAAGTCTGTGAACTTGAGTGTAGGCCAAGTAGGCTTTTAGGGAAAATACACAGACATTATTTGGTCAGGGCCACATGGCATATAAGTAACTAGTCAGATATTCTAACTAAAAGACCTAAGAAAATAAATTACCTTGCTGAGAAAGCAGGGATGAATGAACAGTAGCCACCCCTGCATGATCGGTGACCTTTTAAGGTTCTACTGTGGTAAATCATATCACTGTACTTTTCCAGCAGAGCAGATTCAATTAGACACATGCCTGAAGAGTCTATTTTTCATTGACTTTTGATTATCAAAATCGGGATCTTTTTCATGCCCGGACTATTGCCAAGGAAACAAGAGTAAACAAGAGTCTGCAGCCTGGCTAAGTTCCAGAACCCCGTGTGACCAGGCAAACTCCTGGTATCTTTCTGACCACCAGTATTAAATATGCTATATCTGTGGCCTACTTTTTTTTCCTGTATAAGTGCTGCATAGGAAAATTTATACTCCAGATCAAATATGTAAGAATGAATCATGGTCATCATTTACTGAACACTTAGTAGATACCAGACACTGTTCTAAGCCCTAAATACGAATGAGCTTACTTAATTATTACAAATCCTTAGGGACAAACTACTCCCATATTATAGAAGAAGCCAGGTTTAGAAAGATTAAATAACTTGCTCAAAGTCACCCAGTTAACTTCAGAGCCAGAATTTGAACCCAAAGAGTTTGATCTTCATCATTATATTCTTCTAGAGGCCCAGTGCACGAAATTCGTGCACGGGTAGGGTCCCTAGCGGCCGCTGCCTGCAGGGGGCGGGAGGGGCCTTCCTTCCCCTGGCCGCCTGCCACCGCTGGCTAGGGGGAGGGGCCACGGGTGGTTGGCCTGCCAGCCCCAACCCCAGTAGAACTCCCGGTCGAGGGGGCAATTTGCATATTAGGCTTTTATGATATAGGATTGCCTTTTCCACTTTTGAAATTAACTCAGAACTAAAATCATTTTTTAAATATTAAAATTGTGTAGTTTTCTGAGAGAAAAGTCTTACAAAGCAAATAGAAATAATGGGATAATGGAAGCCTCAATTGAATATATACAATGCAAATTATAATACATGAAAATATTAAGCATGGAGCTCACGCATGCCATATTGAGAAAGAGGCTCGTGTGAGAAGTGTCATTTGTGATATTTATTGAGTCTCCTCTTAAAAGAGAATTTGTCTTTTATCATCAGTTGGAAAAGCTTTATGATCTGTTTTGCGGCCAGCTGGGATATTAAAAGGCTTCCCAGAGACAGTGTGGCCCGCTTCTGGCCATATAATCTGTAGAACAGGGGCAGAGGAACATTCAAGAAAAAAAACAAAAGAAGATGCCGTTAGTTTCTCTAATGTCTTTGTAACATTCAGGTAAGCTTAAAGTTAAGGCAGATGAAGGTGTAAGGCGGTAGGGGAATACCATAGAAATAGCCACCCAATACCGTAGTACACGAAATAGAACAAAAGAGCATTAACATTATCGATTTTGTGTTTGTATTTATGAAAATCTATGAAGAGAAATGATGGACTAGCTATAACACCCAGTTTCCTCCCCTCGTCCTCTGTGGAAGGGGGCCTTGAACAGAACTTTATATTTTTGCTCGTTTTAACCTTCATGGACACAACCTAGTATCATTGCTTTTGTCAGCCAGGGCAGGTTGCTGAGTGTGCAGCCCCTGTCCACCAGGCGGGCGGGAGCGCAGAGCACGAGGGTGTCAGCATGTGGGTGTTAATCACTCTGCCAGGACTTCTGATTCGGACACCCCATCAAACTAACAGTCCTCCTGCACGCTTCAGGACTTCTCCTCTCTTTACCTTTTATTCTGGCCTCTTTTGGAAAACTTGTCATAAGAATGCTTTCTTTGTCAGAACCTTTAAAATAACCTGCTGCTAAAGCAAGAACTTTTCACCATTTTAACAGAGAATGAATAGATGTCGCCCAATTTCATTCCAGACCATTCTTCCCACTCCCACCTGTCTCAGACTTTGCATCTTTTTTTTTTTTTTCCTCCAGAATTCCTGGTCCAGCACTTCCCCCTCCTCCCTTCCCTGTAACCTCAAGTCCGAGTGAGACAGAAGACTGCAGGATCTCCCTCAGACTTTCCACCAGTCAAACCTGACAACCTTTTGCTCCCTGCCTCCTTCACCTTCTCTTGCTTTGGGAATGGAGTGGGATTCATGGTGCCACTGAGATTTGCTAACCGGAAAGTTTCCTGTGATGATAGCATTTAGCTAGATTTGGAAAGCGAAACATGCTTGCTTTTCCCCAGCATCAGGTTTTGTTCCCACAAAGCTTGAGAATGAAGCTTACAGGGAGCTAGAAATTTTACTGAGCCAGTCTGTGTTTGCTTCATTCATCCAGGGCTTTGGAGTCATTAACACATTACGCATCCCCACAAAGTGGTGCCAAATTACAGAATAAATCGTAGCAGTCACACTAGGTGTTTTCAGTTGTGCCGTATACGGTTGCCCCAGAAGAAGTAAATATAAAAATAAACAAATAGTAGAGACAGAATGAGGTGGCTTTCTGATTCTACTCTCTTTTCAGAACCTGTCTCTCGGTGTAGTATTTCGTTATGCCAATCATCTTATAGCACTGTTTTCCCCTGTGCTTCTCCCCTGGCCCCCCAGTCCAACAAAAATTAACTTCACTTAATTTTAAAACATCAGTGTTATAATGATCACACATGTTCATTCTCTTTTAGTCTCTCTAAAATTATGCCAGGGATTCTTTTGGGGAAGTACATACTTAAAGCAAACATCAGCTATCAACCTTTCTGTTGGTTTCCCATGTTCAAGTCTCCCTGAGAGATCAGGCCGTGATCACGGCAGAGTATTTCATGACTCGTTCCTCCATTTATTCATTCATTACGAGAGGCCAGAGAATGGAGAAAACGAATAAGACCCAGTCTTAAAGAAGTTATAATCCCAAGGAGCCTTTTGATTAGCAGGGGAGACAAGTTACCTAAGTAGCTAATCCGGTTTAAAGCTTAAACTGCCACAATAACTCAAACAGCCCTTGAGATAGTGTCATAAATGGCAGACCCGTCTCCAGGTCTCAGGAGAGACATCCTCCATCCACCTGAGTGCCGACTGCTCTGCTGGGGTGCGTGGTGGAAATGTGTGGCTGTGGGTTGCTCGATTAGATCCCAGTAGCACTCTGACCAACTGGGCCTCACTTTGGCTTCTATTGGGAGCCAACCCAGAGCATCTGCCCCATGCATCTGCCGCCCACATCACCCCTTTGAAATCTCCCAGTGCCCGTGCCTTCTGGGAACTGTGGGAGCTCACGAAACCTCAACATCAGGCTCTTCTCCGCCAGCCCTTCTTCTGAGCCACTGGGCCTGTGCGCATGTGGTGGTGGAGGCCACCTGAGAACTGATCTTGTCCCGGAGTCCCAAACAGACAGGAAGAGAGCGCAGGCGCTCAGCCTTCGGTTCCATCCTCACTTATTTGCCACCAATTCCTCTGCAGGCTGAGTGAGGAACCTGGGCTGCTTTGCTGCCCTTCCCCCCACCTCCCAGAGTCTGAAGAACAAGGCTCTCTCTTACACTATATCCTCTTCCTTCCATAGGCCTAGTGCAGTGGTCGGCAAACTCATTAGTCACCAGGTGAATGGACTAGCTTCTCTACACTCCCTTTTGTGTAGGTTTGTTGGTAGATAGAGCAAAGGGAGAAGTAAAGGATTTGGGGAGATCCTCTCTCAAGACTCCCTGGCGACAAGGCCACTGTGGTAGATGACACTGTTGTCTGCAGATGTTCCTTCTGCCTCCTGGTGCCAGGTAACTTGCAGCTCCTCCTGTGAGGGGAGTGCACCCGCTTGCCCCTTCATGTGGGGTTCAGACATGTGGCTTCTTTGGCCAGTGGCATGTAACTGGATGAGATCTAGGCCACATCTGAGCAAAAGCTTTGAGAGTCAGGGCAGGTTTCCACCAGTCCTCTTGCTCTGTTCCTTCTGCCATGAGAGTGGCATGACCAAAATAGGGGCCTCTTCGTCAGCCTGGGTGAGAGAATAAGACATGTGAGTAGCAGCCAAGCTCACACTGACCTGCAGCCAAACCTTAGTGTGAGTCGGAAGTAAAATTTGGTTGCTGAAAATCACTGAGATTTGGGGTTATTTAATACTGCTGCAAAGCTGACTAACATACTCCATAATGTTTTGCATATCAAAAGCCAAATGTCACTTCCTTTTTCCTATTTATATTCCTCCTCTAATAAATCTAATCTCTCCCCAAGCAGATGGATGCCGTGAGCTAGATAGGGTGAAGGTTATGCATTCAGAAAGGCAAAAGAATAAGCATCTTAGTTCTTTTCAAAATATTGCCATATGACATAAAGAGAGGAACTTCATGTGGAAAATAATTTAAACTGTGGGTTTTGGTTTTCTGTAGGTTTGGCTTTTGGTTTTTGTTTTGCTCTGAAAGAAGGAAGTAATCATCATTTTGTAAATAAATGGAGGTTTATGCTATGCATACAGGACACCCAGGTGAAAATTAGAAAGCAGGGTGTGTGTGTGTGTGTGTGTGTGTGTGTGTGTGTGTCTGTCTGTGTGTTAGAAAGTGGTTTTTAAAGGATAGAACCTTGTCCTGGCTGGTATGCTCAGTGGTTAGAGTGTCAGCCCTCGCACCAAAGGGTCAACAGTTCGCTTCCCGGTCAAGGGCACGTACTGGGGTACAAGTTTGATCCCGAGTCCTGGTTGGGGCAAGTGCAGGAGGCAATCATTCAAAGTATCTCTCTCATATTGATGTTTTTTCCTTTTACCCTCCTTTCCCTCCCTTCCACTCTCTCTCTAAAAAAAAAAAAAAAAAAATCAATGAAAAAATATATCCTCAGATGAAGATTAACAACAGAAAAAAAAAAAAAAAGGATAGAACCTTAATCATTTTGAGGTTATGCTGTTGTTATAGAGAAGAAGTCACCAACCTCATTCAGTGACAGATGAATTCTGGGTTGTGATCCCAGATTCACGGTCTGCTGTTTGTGGCCAGCCATAGGATCTCTTCTGCCCTTATTTGTGTGGATGCAACTGCTTTAGCTCCGATTCTAACAAACACCAAGAATTCTTCTCACGATTTTTCATTCTGTTGTATTTCAGGAATTGGCAAACATGTAAGACTTATTTAGTGGTGACTACACCTGCTGTTTATTTACTTATGCCAGAGGCAAACAAAAGAACTGTTGGTCCCATAATGATCATTTTAGCTACATCTGTGCACACATGGTAATCAGCACAAGCAGATAAATTTTGGAAAAAGTGGGAAAATGTAGCTTTTTCCTTTAGACATGCTGAGGATTCTGCTGGATTTGAGCAATTGGAATTTCCCTGCTGCTATGGTTCATTTCTGGTTTTGGATATAGAGCTGCTCACCATTTTCTATTTGAGAAAAAAACATTTCACCGTGCTCAAACCTGGGATTTTCCTAACTTCAGATACTTGGTTGTGATAGACAAAGTTTACAGCTAGATCTGATGATAGATTTGTAGGTCCGTTGTCTCATGAGTAAATAAATTATAAACTATTAAGAAAACAATAATATCAGGCCTAATCATTTATAAAGTAACTAGAGGCCCGGTGCACGGATTCGTGCATGGGTGGGGTCCCTCGACCTGGCCTGCACCCTCTCGCAATCCAGGACCCCTCAGGGGATGTCGGATAGCCAGTTTTGGCTTGATCCCCCCAGGCTTGATCCAGACAGGAGGGAGCCCGATCTCCCCAGGCCCGATCCAGACAGGAGGGAGCCTGATCCCCGCAGGCTCGATCCAGATAGAAGGGAGCCCAATCCTGTGCGTTGAGCATCTGTCCCCTGGTGGTCAGTGCGCATCATAGCAACCCATTGACCGGTCATTTGGTCGTTTGGTTGCTTAGGCTTTTATATATATGGACTAGAGGCCCGGTACACGAATTCATGCATGGGTGGGGTCCAGCTGGCCCTGATCTGGGTAGGGGGACCGATGGGTGCTGGGGCCAGCTGTGGGGAGGGACTGCGGGAGGTTGGCTGGCTGGCCCCACCCCTGATCGAGGTGCGGGGGGCAATGGGTGCCAGGGCTGGCCGTGGGGAGGGGCTTTGGGAGGTTGGTTAGTTGGCCCCACCCCCAATTGGGGTGGGGGAGCCGATTGGGGGTGGGCTGGCTTGGGGGAGGGGCCGCGGGAGGTTGGAGGGGCCAATCGGGGCCCGATTGGGCCAGTTGGCCGCCGCAGTGTGCCTCATAGCAACTGGTGGACCTGGTCATTCCGGTCGTTCCGTCATTCCGGTCGGTTGGCTTTTATATATATAGATTGATTGTGTGATATAAATTTAGAAAGAAAAAAAAAAAGATTGAATATGAAAGATATAATAATAGATATTTTAGTTTATTCCAGTACAGTCAAATGCTATCTTACATTATCCTATCTAATAATAGAGTAACATGTAAATTACCATCACTCTGCTACGCCCACGATTGGGCAGGCGGGAGGCTAGGGGGTGGGACTCAGGGTGGCCTATCCGGCCATTGAGAGGCACGGATCCGCTGCCACTGAGGGGAGCTACCCTGCTGTTGAGAGGCGCAGGGGGCGAGACTCCCGCCCCCTGTGCCTCTCAACGGCCAGGTCCGCGGCCGCTGAGGGGGCCTGCTGTGGACACCCAGCTGCGCCTCTCAACGGCAGGGTAGCCAGGTGTTCGCGGCAGCCCCCCTCAGCGGCCGTTGAGAGGCGCAGCTGACTCCCGCCCCCTGCGCCTCTCAACAGCAGGGTAGCCCCCCTCAGCGGCCGCAGACCATCAAAAGTGGGGGAGCTGGGTGCCTGTCTGCTCCGGCACCAGGTCTTTCAGAAGCCTCCGCCGAGCCGGAGGCTTCTGACAGGCCTGGTGCACCAGCGGACAGGCACCCAGCTCCACCGCGAAAAGCGAAAGCGTGTAGGGGACCCTACATGTGCATGATTCAATCATGCACTGGGCCTCTAGTAAGAAGATAAAAAGTAGATAATAAGTGGACCACATTTTGTTTAAGACAAAACATACTGAGTGGAATTTGTTTCATTAAAAAAAATTAGGCTGACAATGCCTATATAAGCAAACGCAATAAGAAAAAGCTGTGCTTTTTCTGGGTCAGATTTCAGAACAGATCCTGCTTAACCTTTTGCACTCGGATGTCGAGTGTGACTCGACACGGTTAGCATTAGAATAAAGGAATCGAGAAAAAAGCAAGCGAGTGCAAAGGGTTAAGAAAGAAAATCATACCTTGCTGATCCCCAGAAAGGCAGAAAGTGAGCAGCCACCTACCCTGGCTCTCCTGAGGAGCAGGCCCCTACCCTGTCACTCATTTAGCATCTGCATGTTTGCTTTCTCTACACCAGTCACATGTGCTATGTCCTGTTCTCCCAACACACCTTTCTCTGGATATTCCACTGATCCTTATGCACCCAATTTTATTCCAGAGTGATAGTATTTCATATTTTTACTCAGAATACTAATGAAGTCATGAGTTACCTTTTGGTACATAGAATATATGCACTGAGAATCTGAAAATGTCCTGCTAACCTGAAAAAGGAATGTTCCCTTTCTGAGCCTGACCATTCAGTTGTTCCTATAGCTTAGCAGACGGGAGATACATATATATTCTCCATGCCTCTGTTTGTTTGCCAGAATGTCCTCCATTTCTATCTTTCTCCATGATCCATTTGAATGCCATTTCCTATGTGAAGCCACCCTCATTTTCCCCTGGCCCCCAGCTGGACATTATCACTCTCATTTCTGCATTCTGATAGCATTGAATTACTATTTTCCTCATAGAGGATTTTTGTGATAGTTTGCTCTATATTATAATTACTTGTCTATATTGCATATCTCTCCTACTAATGATGATGGTGATAGCAGTTACCATATGTTGAGAACTTTGTGTTTGCCAGCCAATACTTTATACCTCATAGTAACTGTGAGTTAAATACTAACTTCGACAAATGAGGAAATTGAGGCTAAAGAGCTCAAGCAAGGTAGGCTGAGGTCATAGAGCTAAATATAAAGTTGGGATTCAAACCAAATCTGTTCAACTTCAGAACCAATGTTTTTAATCACCCCTCTATTACTCAGTTATGAACTTCTTAAGGTTATGAGTTGTGGGGGAATGGAGGAAACTCACATTTATTGAGTATCTAATCTGACTAGGAGCTTTCAGGTATATTATTTATCATATGAGGTAATATAATTTTTATTTTAAAGATGATTGTAGTTCACTATAAACAAAGTTAAAAGGCAAATAATAGACTTTTGAGACATGTAACTGGCAAAGGATTGAGAACCAGAATAATTTAATAATTAAGGAAATATAAGTTAAAACAATGAGATACCATTTCATTTCCATAGCGTTGGCAAAAAATTAAAATGCCTGACATCTAGTGTTGATAAGTGAGAATGCTCCCACAGTGTTTGGTACAAAAGAAAATGATGCACCGCTCTGGAAAGCAGTTTGGGATGGGAAGATTACCATACCCTGTGTCCAGCAATTTCACTTCAGGATGTGCGCCCTAGAGTAACTCCCAGGAGGCATGTTCAGTGCCAGTGTTATTTGGGGAATGGATACATTGTGGTATTTTCATTTTCAGTAGAAAATCATAGCAAGTTAAAACAAATGATCTGCCAGACATCTGTTATTTTTTTTTTCTGTAATCTTCTCTATGATTGAAATATTTAATAACTTTAGACAAAATAAAAGGTGAAACAAAACCTAGATTCCAGACCATGGCTTGTATGTTCTAACACTTCATTTTTTGTTTGTTGTTTTTTTTTTTTGTTCTAACACTTTAATAAATATTTATTTATTTATTTGTGAGTTTGGCTCCAGACAACCACAATAAAGCAAGTATTGCAATAAAGCGAGTCATATAATCTTCTTGCTGGTGGAGGGCTTTGCCTTCAGTTCGTAAAAAATGCAGAACCTGTGAAGTGGACTAAAGCAAAGTGCAGTAAAATGAGGTACCTGTAAATGAGGACAGTGAGGCTCAGCGTGGTAAAGTATAACTTCTTTCTTTTCTTTTTTAAATTATTTTAATCCTCACCAGAGGATATTTTTCCATTGATTGCTAGAGAGAGTGGAAGAGAGGGGGAGATACATAGAGAAACATCCATATAAAAGAGACACATCAATTGGTTGCCTCCTGCATGCGCCCCAACCAGGGCCAGGGATTGAGCCTGCAACTGATGTACGTGCCCTTGACTGGAATCGAACCCAGGACCCTTCAGTTCGCAGGCCATTTTCTCTGAGTAAATGTTTTGCTCAACATCATGACTTAGGAGTTCGTTGTCAGGCTGTCATTGTTAGTGCCTCATTTGCAGAAATTTCTTTGACAACCTCCACATGGGAGGTTCTGGGGGACCTGACAAAATCACGGGAGATGAAGATATCCATGGATATCTGTTGTCTAGGTGATAGCTATATTTAGAAGGTAGGGATGTATCTTGAGAACCCTGATCTCAACCTAGGAATGGACATAATTGGTGAGGCCCAAAGAAGGGGGTTTTTGTGACTCCCTCCCACAACATTCCTGCTTATCTACAGATCTAGCAGATAAGCTACTGGAACTCTGCCCTTTTTCTACTTTTTAAAAAATATATATATTTTTATTGATCTTTTACAAAGAGGAAGGGAGAAGGATAGAGAGTTAGAAACATCGATGACACACCCCCTACTGGGGATATGCCCATAACCAAGGTACATGCCCTTGACCGGAATCGAACCTGGGACCCTTGAGTCCTCAGGCCGATGCTCTATCCACTGAGCCAAACCGGTTAGGGCCTATTTTCTATTCTCCCATCTTTCTTTCCCAAAAACTTACCCCATCCATTTATTCCAAACATCATCTCAAAAAGTTTAACCTCCAGGGTCATTTTTCTGGCTTGCAGCCATTATATAATGAACACATACACCGCAGAACTGTGTGACACTAATTTGGTAATTACTTGTGTGTATGGAAAACTGCATGCTGCTCTGGAAATAGTGCTAGACCACTCAGAGGGCCTAGAGTCAGGGCTGGCTCTTCCATTTCAAGTATGGCCCTGAGCAAATCTCTCTACCCTCCCTATTAGACAGAAGGTACGCTCATTGGAATGCTGGAGCCAGCCTGTTTTCACTCACAAAATCTGATCATCAAATTTCAGTGAGCTTACTTAATGTAAAACAAATTATTCAAACATCAGAATATTTCATTATTTTCTGCCCTCTCTTTTTTAATACGTTTTTATTGATTACAGAGAGGAAGGGAAAGGGAGAGCGAGAAATAGAAACATCAATGATGAGAGATAATCATTGATTGGCTCCCTCCTGCATGCCCCCCACTGGGGAGCAAGCCCACAACCCGGGCACGTGCCTGACCAGGAATCAAACTGTGACCTCCTGGTTCATAGGTCAATGCTCAACCACTGAGCTACACTGGCTGGGCTCCTGCCCTCTTTTTATGTTAAAATATACATAACATAAAGTTTATTATTTCAACCATTTTAAGTCTACACTTCAGTGTCATTAAGTGTATTCACATTGCTGTGTGACCATCTCCATTGTCCATCTCCAGAACCTTTTCATCATCTTGAACTGGAACTCTGTCTCCATTAAACAATAACTCCACTTATCTCCTCCCCTGAACCCCTGGTAACCACGGTTTCACTTTCTGTCTTTGAACTGACTTCTCTAAGTACCTCATATAAGTGGAGTTATACAATATAAGGTGTCCCAAAAAAATGTATACACACTTTAAAGGCTGATAGCTCAATTTTGAAACGGAGATGTATTTTAATAAACTCTGCCTTTATAATTATTCAAAGTGAGTGTATACATTTTTTGGGACACCCTATATTTGTCCTTTTGCATCTGGCTTATTACACTTAGCATAATGTTTTTAAGGTTTATCTTTGCTGTAACATGTATCAGAATTTCATTCATTTTTAAGGCTAATAATTCCATTTTGTGTGTGTGTATATATAATATATTTATTCATTCATTCATTGATGGACATTTTGGTTGTTTCTACCTTTTGAGTGTTGTGAACATTGCTGTTCAAATATTGTTCAGGTCTCTGCTTTCAGTTTTTCTGGGTATGCCTAGAAGTTTAATTGCTGGATACTATGGTAATTCTATGTTTAATTTTTGAGGGACCACCATACTGTTTTCCACAGTGGCTATACCATTTTATATTTCTACTTGCACGGTATGAGAGTTCCACAGTTTCTTCACATTCTTACCAACAGTTATTTTCTGGGGTTTTTGTTTTTGTCTGTTTAATAATAGCCATCCTGGTAGGTGTGAAATGGTATCTCATTGTGGTTTTGATTTGCATTTCCCTAATGATTAGTGATGTTGAGCATCTTTTCATGTGCTTACTGGCCATTTGTATGTGTCCTTTGGAGAAATCTCTATTCAAGTCTTTTGCTAATTACTTATTAGGGTGGTTTTTTTTTGGGGGGGGGGATTGTTGTTGAGTTGTAGAAGTTCTTTATATATTCTGGATATTAATCCCTTATCAGATACATGATTTATGAATATTTTCTCCTATTCTTGCCTTTTGTGAGCTAGTCAAAAACACAGAAAATATCAAAATTTATATTATAGAACCTTGAAGGCTGTGGGCAAACCTGCGGCCCGGGCGCAGCCAGAAGGGACACGGTTAGGCCTTTTTCATCGGGGCCAAAGCATCCTAGAAACTATTTTCAGGGATTTGTCTTTGTGCCTTCCTGTATCTGCAACTTTTCCTGCTGCGCCTTGGTGCTGTTTGCATCGTAACATTAATGATAAAAAGGGTGGTGTTATAGCTGTGGGACCTGCACCGGGTGTCTAACCGGTGGGGTCAGACCAAACCTGGGTTCAGCAACCTCAGCACTTGCATTCTGGCTAAGAAAAAGATTCAGAGCCAAGGCCCAAATTCACTAGAGAAGATTTATTTGAGCAAGCAAAGAGAAAGGACACTCTAAGACAAGCATGTCAAACTCAAAGGCTAACATGGGCCAAATAAAGGTTTAAGTTTATGTGGGCCGCAGAAAAACAAAAGCTTCAATTTTCATAGAAACGTACATTTATTTCGATAGAGACATGCTGAATACAAAGGGCTGAAATAAATGAGTAATCATTAACATAAAATAATAGAACATTTTAATAAAAATTAATATTTTTTTCTTGAACATTAACTTACCAGACACTGACTAACTGCACAAATTAATAAGCGTCACGCAAATAAACCTATTTTTCTTTTCTCCGAAAGCTAAATATTTCCTGTTGCACACACCAAACAAGTCAGTCCAAAACTAATGACGTGGCCATCGGCTGCTAAAATATTCCCTGCTAGGATTAGTGGAGAGAAATGGTGCGCCTGCCCATAAGGGAAATGAATGCAACACGTTTATAGTTATCAGTCATTAGCGAACGTTGTAGTTCGTTGTTAATAATTATGTTTAACAGGATATTGTAAAAATTAAGTTACAGAATTTTTATTAAAATGTTTCTTACATACCGTTATATTGGCTGGGCTGCAAAAATATTCATTGTGGGCCACGTGAGGCCTGCAGGCCGCGAGTTTGACATGCTTGCTCTAAGAGAAATCTCGAGCTGGCGACTCAAAGACCTGCCCTTGGGGAGTGGCTAGGATTCCTTTTAAACCCTCAGAGGAGAATTTACTGCTTTCTTCTTCAGACTGACCTGTCAGGGCCTGGAAGTTAGATGGTGCTTTCTACCAGCCCCTCTCCCTTGTTCTCCTCTATGGGTAGGGGTCTACCAAAAAAAAACAAAAAAACAAAAAAAAACTTACATTATACAAGCTTAAAGTAAGTTATAAGTTATAATAACAATATACTAAATACTCAAAAAACACATTGAGATACCATTGCACACCCACTAGGATGGCTGTTATTAAACAAAAACCCCAGAAAGCCCTGGCCAGTATAGCTAAGTGGTTAGAGCATCGGCCCACACACTGAAGTATCTCAGCTTCAATTTCAGGTCAAGGGCATGTACCTGGGTTGCAGGTGTGATCCCTGCTCCAGTTAGGGCACCTGTGGGAGGCAACCAAGCAATGTGTCTCTCTCACGTTGATGTTTTCCTCCCTTCCTCCCTCCCTCCCTCCCTCTCTCCCTCTCGCTCTCCCTCCCACTCTCTAAAAAGCAATGGAAAAAGATCCTCAGGTGAGGATTAAACAAAACGGAAAATAACGATTGGTAAAGAGGTGGAGAACTAGAACTCTCATTTTATGAGTATCTATTCTCTTGAGGTTATTTGCATCTGTTATTCTGAATGGTGGAAATACTGTATGATGGAATACTATTGTGCCTTTTCCCCCAACTCTGAATACAGTAACTTCATACCGTTAGCATAAAATTGGTCAGTAGCAGTATTTACAGCATAGAAATCAGCAAACACTACAAATCTGGGTTTAATTTATTGTTTTCTTGATTGCCTAAACTTAAGGAAGGGACAGAAAATGTTAATTCGTTGTCTATGTCTGTTACACTGTGAATAGTGCAAACACTTGAGAAAATACTCTTCTAATCTTTGAAAACTATTAATTTAGCAAAGAAGTCACTCATTATTGGGAACTGAATGAAGTTCCACCAGATGGTTTTGTTATCTCACTTTTGTCGTATTTGTTAAAGTAAAGGAAAATGTTAATTACATACATTTCTGGTGAACCTACACCAGAGAGGTGGTTGTTCAGGATTTACAAACGCCGCTGAGGAAGCTCCATGCCAGCAGGAACTTGGTCTTGTTCATCACTGTGAACGTGGCACCCAGGAAAGTGCCTGGCTTGCTGAACAAGTGAAGACACAACTTCTGAGCATCTCAGTTTCTCGTCTGTGAATGGAGGACACTGAACGTAAGCTGCTGCCACACTGGGTGAGGGAAGAGTGAAGTGATAGCAAAGGTGAAAGCACTTTATAAGCAAGCAGCGCTAAACAAATGTAGCGTGGTCTTATTAAGATACGTTATGATAATATATATTGAATGTATTTTCATCATATGTTGTTGGTTAAAGGGCTCTTTAATGAAATATAGATCACCGGCTTCACCCAAAGAAAACATTCTCTCTCTTTTTTTTTCTTTCTTTAAATACTTGACAGTCTTTTCTTTTGCCTGATTCAAGTCTAGGTGCTTGAGAAAATACCAGAAAAACATATTCCTCGTGCTGAAAGGGTTGGTTATCTGCTGATAATGATAACTTACACAAAACATGTAGAGAGTAGAAAAAATTAAGTGGTAAATATTTGATGTTAGACACTCTGCCAAAGATTTTAATGTTTGTTCTTTTTTTTTTTTTCTTCTTGGCAAGATGCCAGAGATATTTTGAGTAGCCTTTCTGATTATAAAAACCCTCCTTCTAATGCCTTTAAGTTCGCATAAATTTGTCTTGTCCAGGGCACCTTGAATGGTAGCTTAGATCATCATCAGTAAACATTTAATAGATGATCACTTTGTGCACTCACTGTGCTAATAAGAATGTCAACTCTACAATTTACAAACTTGGATGAAATATGGCCTGTTGGAGAATAGACAAGCATTAGAAAGATATATCTATATCAACCATTAGCCATCTTTCTTCCTCTCAACAGTCTGTCTTACTCTACTAAAAATTATTTTCCTGGAATAAATTATGTCAGTAAGACCAAAACATTGAGGAATGAAGGAACTGTGCTGGCTTGGGGTCTCTAGGCAAAAGACTCTATCGAACCACGAGAAATCAAAATAGAAAGGGAAATGATTTGGACTGTAGAAGCCAGGACTTTCTCCTCCCACCCTATATACTTTGTCTCACCCCTTAAAGTCAGACTAGACTTCTTAGGGGTACGGCCACTGGCCCGTGCCTGTGGATTTGGTCATAAACAAGTGCGTAGTTTGAGAAGTTAGTGACAGGACATTTTTAATGATTATGCCCCAAAGTGGTATTCTTTCTTTTCAGGGCTCCATGTACAGAGTTCCCTATCAGGTTTTCTTGCTGAGAGTTAATTACCCACATGCCTAACCTTAATCAAAACTTTCCTCATTACCTTGTACAGACAGCCATTAAGGAGTTAACCATCAACACTGTTGAAGGAGTTGGTCCTCTCAGTGAGATTTGGGTATTAAACAGGGGACAAACAGATCTGTGTTTATGGCTTAACTGTTCCTTGGAGACAAAAATGATATTTTATATTTATATATTCCATTTATATTAACTTTTGTGAAATGTGCCTTTTGACGTTTACTTCCGTTAAGCCGCAAAGTCTAATCCCTTGATCTAGAGACCATATTAAATGCTTTGACGGCAGCCTGTGCTTTAAACAAATATTTCAGGTAGATAACATTAACTTAAATAACCTGGCCACTTAATATGTTCTCAGATAAAATATTGATTTAAATGCTAATATAGATGTGCAGCTTTCCATTTCCTACTGCTCTTTCCTTATATACAAAAATCGATAAATATTTAGCTTTTCCTAGACAGTGGGGCTGTTCTGTAGACTTCAGCAGGGTTTGAAAGCCATTTAACTTCCCCAGGTCTTCATGCTGTTACATCAGTGAGTTGCCAAAATCAGCACCGGGCTGATTGATTTATAGTATACCCTGCCTACGATCCATATTATTAATACTGAGAATAAGCAGTCAAATGTAATTGTGTGGATAAAGAGTAGAATCTGGGAGGTCTTAACAGTTTACAAAATACTTCCAGGTGGATATATGGCCTCATTGGATTCTCTCAGAAATCCTGTGAGGTAGATACAGCAGGTATTCTTACCATCCCTTGTGATCCAAGGCCACCCAGTTTATACATAATGGACCACACTTGAACCCCGGTCTTCACTCTCCTGTGCACTGTCCAAAGACCTCGCTGTGTTTTTACCACCCACTTCAGGGTATAATGAAGAAACACATTATTTTTTTTTAATTTCTTTATTGATTAAGGTGTCACATATTTGTCCTCATCCCCCCATTCCCATCCCATATCCCTCCCCACACATGCCCCCACCCCCCTGTTGTCTTTAACCGCTGGTTAGGCTCATATGCTTGCACACAAGTCCTTTGGTTGATCTCTCCCCTTTACCCCCACCCTCCCCACCCCTCCCTCTGAGGCCCGACAGTCTGATCCATGCCTCCTTGTTTCTGGGTCTGTTCTTGTTTATCAAGAAACACATCATTTACATGTAAAAAATATTAGCTACATTATAAGGACAAATGGTTTCTTGGTAAACCACTTCATTGGCATAACAAATTTCTGCTACATTGCTTGGTTCTATTGGTCTAAATGTTCTAAGTAGTTGTAGTGATTTTTTTTTTTTTTTTTTTTTTTTTTTTAGTTGTTTCCCCCTCTCTGGCCAGATCTGGCACATTTTGTCATCACTCGGGGTTTGCAGATGTTGCTATTTAATGAAATTGTTGTGTAGAGGATGAGAGAACTGGGAAGACTGTTAGCATAGCTGGTAAGCAGCTTGGTTTTGAAGCAAAAGATCAATACTTCTTTGGGGCCCATGAGCTGGTGAGAAACCAAGGTGTTAGCCTTTTCCATTAGATACGCTGTATACGGGGATTTCTCCACATCTAGGCACTCCGTCCTGAATATTGAATTCTTAACCTTACTCTGTGCTCTAACAAGATAATAAGGATAATGCACATATAAATCAACCTTTCATTTACTTAAAAGGATCCTGCAGGAAAGGAGGAAATGAGAGCGACTCTGATCCTTGAGTACTGGCAAAGGCAAATCATTCCTCACTACATGGTCCTTCACTGTGACATGACCTTTTGCATTTAACAAACATTTCCCCCTAGTAATTCTTTGTGCTGACAGACCAGGAAAGGAAGCGTGAAGACTTGGCAGCCCAACCCTTAAGTTTGTGTTTTAAAAAATGATTGTAATTTATGCACCAAGGGTTCAAATGATATCTGTCATTCGACTGGGCAAAGATACTTTTGAAATTAAGAGGATGACCTTATTTCACTTAGTGAAACGAGATGTATCCTTAATGGAACCCATTTTGAATGGTTGTTCTTAAGGCAGTGCTGCCCAAAAAAAGATGTATTTTATATTCTTCCCTATCACTCTTAAAATAGTCTCAGTAAGACTTACTTGGTTTTCACTGAGAGCCTTATGGTACCATTTAAAAATTCCTATTCCTAGGTGGTGGTTTGGCACAAGTTCTTCTCTTGAGGTGAAAATCAGTGCTCTCAGCACAATTGAAGATAGTGCTATGCTTTTTGTTGGTGTTTAATAAACAGCACCCATCTTCTTTTCCTCTTGTTCCTTAATTCTTAGGAAGGCCATAGTTTTCAAGGTTGACCATGTTTTTAATCATTATATGGATAACATGTAATCAGCAACTTACAGGTGCTTGGTATGTTTGTTTAGTTAACACTTATGTAGCCCTTGTATATCCCAGGCACAGTTAACTTATTTAATCCTCCTACCAACATCTTAGCCCCATTTCCTTTTTTTTTTTTTTTAATCTTTACCATTGAACTTGTTACATATGTCCCTCTTCCCTCTCCCCGCATTGACCCTTTTTAGCCTGCCCCCACCCCAGGCCTTCACCACCCTATTATCTGTGTCCATGGGTTATGCATACATGCAAACAAATTCCCTGGTTTATCTCTTCCCACACGCCCTCCCTCTGAGATTCGACAGTCTGTTCCATGCTTCTGTGTCTCTGGATCTATTTCGTTCAACAGTTTATTTTGTTCATTAGATTCTACTTACGAGTGAGATCGTGTGATACTTGTCTTTCTCTGATTGTCTTAGCCCCATTTCACTGGGGTACAGAGAAGATAAGTACCTTGTCTGACATCACATGGCTAGTTAAGTTGAGGGCGAGGACTTGAAGCCAAAAAGTCTGGCTCCAGGCTCGGCTCCTTGCACTTGACCATTATGCTAGCGTGCTTTGCATTTGGGTGAATACTGGCCTTAGATAGGAAGACTCCTTTCCTCAAGGTTGGCCCTGGGTGGGATTTTTCTCCCATTGCAACTGCAGACACTTTGCTACCTAGACCCCTTACCTAGACCCCTTCCCATTCCATCTCTGTCCTCACCTGCTCCAGTTAGGCTCATGTTGGCCAGGTGGTGACTGGATTGGCTGGACCCATCCAGACGACACTCTCTGTTGAATGTGTCCCCAGACTCTTGCCTCACTCTTCACCCTCATCATCACCTTCCTTTCACCCATCTAACTTTATTTATAGGATTTCCCCCATGGAAGTGAGAAAATGGCAAGGATAGCTGATACTTAATTTGAGTTTTATTTCATAACTGAGAGGGAAATTCCCATTTGGCCAACAAAGTTAGAAGAAGAACCATATGAGAGGTTGTTCCTGGCAACTAAGCTAGAACTCAGAATACATTTTCCAAAAGAAACATTTTTTAAAAATATATGTTTTTATTGATTTCAGAGAGGAAGGGAGAGGGCGAGAGAGTTAGAAACATTAATGATGAGAGAGAATCATTGATCGGCTGCCTCCTGCACACCCCCTATTGGGGATTGAGCCAGCAATTCGGGCATGTGCCCTTGATTGGGATTGAACCTGGGACCCTTCAGTCCACAGGCTGACATTCTATCCATTGAGCCAAACTGGCTAGGGCCAAAAGAAACATTTTTTAGATAGTACTTGTATTAGTTATTTACTTTCAGGACAGCATAGGCCTATGTATTTCATTTATTTGTTAATTCATTTAATCATTTCTTCAGCAAAATTTTAAAAAGCACCATTTGCGCCCTGACCAGTTTGTCTCAGTGGTTGGAGCATCAGCCTGCGGACTGAAGGGTCAAGGTTTTAATTCCCAGTCAAGGGCATGTATCTCCATGGCTGGAGGCAACCAGTTGATGTGTCTCTCATGTCAATGTTTCCCCTCTCCCCTGCCCCCCAGCCCTGTCCACTCTGTCCAAAAAAACAATGGGAAAAATATCCTCGGGTGAGGATTAACAAAAAAAATAGAAAAAATAATACAAATAAAAAGCATCATTTGCCGGGTAACACTAGGGACACAAATTGCCACTGTGATCGCACAGGGGCTGGCCCGGAGCAGGTCTGCCTCAGGCCACCTGTAGGGTGTGGGTCCTTGACTTCGTGTAGGAAAGGTTTTGCAACAAGAGTCCAGATGGGTTTGAGAGTATGTTTATTAATCCTGGGGACAGTGAAACGAAGGAAGAAATTAGAGTAGAAGAAACAACAGGGGAGAGAGAGCCTAGGCGGTGGTCTGCTTTGGCTCTCTGGAAATGTTATAGGAAAGCAGTGAGCCAAGGCAGGGCTGCTGTTAGCTCACTGGGAAGTCAGAGAAAAGGGGGCCTTGGAGACAGGATCGGGAGGTGAACCTGGGTGGAGCTGCCACTGCCCATCGCTCCCTGGCTGCAAGTCCTGTGGGGACCGTTAGAATGTAGGAAGAATAAAAAGTTCATGCTCGGGAAGGGGCCTGGGCGTGCTCTAGAGGAAGCCTGCCTTGAGTCTTTGTCCTGAGGGCTTTTGATCCATCTTAGGGGAGGGTTTCAGCAGAACTTATCAGTTTTCCAGGTGCATTTTTAATATGCTGATGTATTAAAATGAGTGTATAGGGGAGTTTTGGATTATTCTTTGGTCTTTTACTTTTACCTCAGGTCTGTCTGGCTTTAATGAGGTTTTTGTTATTTGTTCCCCAACTTCATCCGTCCTTGGGTTTGGCTGGCACAAATGGCGTTAATTGGGTCTTTGTTCTCCATTTTCCCCAGGCAGGGTGATGTAAACTATGTATTTTCTGGTTAGGGAGGAGGGTATAAAACATTTGCTCTCCAGTGTCCTCGGTTAGGGAAGATCAGGTCTTGCAATTCACAAGCTGGCTGCAAGCTGCCCAAACAGTTTGGCCTTGTTTAATTTTCTTGTCTCAGTTTCCTCATTCCACTTGCCCAGGGATTTTCCTAGCTTCTTACTATCCTGCTACACCAACTCTGGGTTAAGTCCACGATTGGTCCTCAGAACCTAGTCAGTACTTATAGCATTGAATCTGTGAGAAAATAAGTTACTGATTAACTTACATCTTTAGGAATTTACCTTTTTTATAATTTAGGTATTGCTAGTAATGATAGTCTTGACTTTAGGTGTTTAAGAAAAAAAAGTTGGAAATGCAAACTGCAAAATAATGACCTTTAAAAATTTTGTGCTTTTTTTCATTTGAGAATGAAGTTTTCAAAAATAATAACTTGTCAATAACCAACAGTTGTTTTAGGTAAACCCAAAAGAGTATGCTAAATCTGGATTAATTTATATATCCTGCAAGTGTACATCTATTAATTGAGATCAGTGAATAACATTAGTAGGACATATCCTATAATTTTTTTCCACCAACACTTGTCACATTGTATCTTTTCAGTGCAGATGTTTGGGAAGTTGGTCACTGAATTTGGAAGTCGCATATCAAAGTGTGTTATGTTTTCTTTTTCATCTATGAATAGAATGGTTAGACTTATTTAATTTGATAGGAAAACTTTATCAGTTAATGCCATTTTCTGCTATGGATTTGAAATGGCTAAGTACACTAAATTCCACGATGATTTCTCACTAAATGTAATTAGAGTGTGTAGCTTTACAAAACTTATGGGTGTCAAAAGCATGATACTAGCTGCAGTCTCTAGGAAGATTTCGTCTCTGCAATACGCAGTAAGACTTTGGAAGTGTGCACACACATGATCATTTATTCACTGGTGCACCTATACATACTTCTTGTGCGCGGATGGCTGCCTGCCCGCCTCACTTTTGCTTCAGCTCCCCTGATGCTCTCTGTCATCTGAAGGCTCAAGGTCCAGACCTGTTGGTTCATTAGGAGCAAGTCCAGTCTAGAATGAGTCTTCTGCTTCTAATCCTGGCTGGTATTCAATATTCACTTAGTCCTCTGGACTCCTGCATGAGATTCCCATTTCATTCCGCCTGTCTGACTCCACCATGTGAAGCCATTCTGAGTTTTTCTGCCCACCCCCATCTAATCTTGCATGGACTTCCCAACAAACAGTCCAGACTCCATCAAACACCAAGAAGTGCTGCCGTACTAAAGTGACAGGCTCCATCCTGCATACCCAGTCCATGTGCAGTTACGCCCATCACTTACTCTCCACCTTCAGGAAGCTGGTTTCTTAAGTGACCCCAGCATGTGCATAGGTGTTTCTGCATTTACACCCTCAACCCTCCTCTGGACTACTTTTCTCCCTCCCCGTCCCTCTCCCTATTCACATCCTATGAAAACATCTTAATCCCACCTATATTTTGAGTCTCAAATCATCTCCACTTCTTCCTGGTTTTCTCTTTCACTTATAGCAGTGATTTTCAACCTTTTTCATCTTATGGCACACACAAACTAATTACTAAAATTCTGTGGCACACCAAAAAATATATATTTTTGCTGATCTAACCAAAAATAGGTATAATTTTAATTGATTTACAAATAATATATAATACTAATAGTAATTACCCTTTTTGCTCCCAAGTGACTTTTTGAAAAACCAGATGCCTATCCTATCTAATAAAAGAGTAATATGCAAATTGACCATCACTCTAACACACAAGGTGGCTGCCCCCATGTGGATACAAGGTGGCCACCACAAGATGGCCGGCAGGGAAGGGCAGTTGTGGGCGATCAGGCTAGCAGGAGAGGGCAGTTGGGAGGGACCAGGCCTGCAGGGGAGGGAAGTTGGGGGCGACCAGGCAAGCAGGGGAGAGTAGTTAGGGGCAACCTGGCCAGCAGGGGAGGGCAGTTGGGAGTGACCAGGCCTGCAGGGGAAGGCAGTTGGGGAGGACCAGGCCTGCAGGGGAGGGCAGTTGGGGGGACCAGGCCTGCAGGGGAGGGCAACTTGGGGAGACCAGGCCTGCAGGGGAGGGCAGTTGGGGTGACCAGGCCGGCAGGGGAGGGCAGTTAGGGATGACCAGGTCAGCAGGGGAGGGCAGTTAGGGGTGACCAGTCCGGCAGGGGAGGGCAGTTAGGGGCAATCAGGCCAGCAGGGGAGCAGTTAGGTGTCAATTAGGCTGGCAGGGAGTGGTTAGGGGGTGATCAGGTTGGCAGGAGGAAACGGTTAGGGGCAATCAGGCAGACAGGTGAGTGGTTGGGAGCCAGAAGTCCTGGATTGTGAGAGGAATGTCCGACTGCCCGTTTAGGCCCGATCCTGCCGATCCCACCAGAATCGGGCCTAAACGGGTAGTCGAACATCCCTCGAGGGGTCCCAGATTGGAGAGGGTGCAGGCTGGGCTGAGGAACACACACACACACACACACACACACACACACACACCCCATGCACGAATTTCGTGCACCAGGCCTCTAATATTTGTATATAAGAATTTCTGGCACCAAGAATTAACCAATCAGATGCAACTTATAATGTGACGGGGCCGATAAGATGCAACTCCATTATGTGACCTGTTTATTTATGGTTCAAGACAGGGTATTTATTTGACAATCTAAGAGAAAAGAGGGAGTCCTATTCGTGGGTGCGCAAGTCCAGGTGCAGCTAAGCGACCTGCACCCGGGTCTTCCGACTCCTGGCCCAGGGTCCTTTGCCAGAGAGAGTTCCTGCCTCCCCCGCACCCCATCTAGCTCCCCACCGTCTTGCCCCTGAGCCCAGGAGCCTGCTTGCCGCCGGAGCTCGGTCCCCGCGCCACGCCTCCCCGGAGAACACGCTCGCTATTAAGAAACCCTGAAAGCAAAGGAAAAAAAAATGGCGACGGAATAGAGTCGGGTTTGGAGTCTGTTCCTGGGGCGGAGAGTCGGAGCAGCAGAGGCTCGCAGAGGGAGTGTATGTGGGCAAGCCAAGGGACAGCTAAACTCCAGGAGAAGGCGGGGGAGTGCTGGGCAGTGTTCCTCTGACCGCGCAGCACCCACAGGGGCTGGTTCCCCTCCTGGAGCTGCGGGCTCGCCGGGCGCCTCGCCATCTTGCAAGGAAAGGAGGATTTTAGTGGAAACCTGACTTTCCGCGACAACTGCAAACACTGAACTGCTGGGAGCACCAGACCACCGGTCCCCTAACAGCGCAAACACTCGGATTCAAAGAAACTCTTCACTGCACCACGGAAAGGTCAGATTTTGTCTGAAATAAGCTGCGGTTTCTAATCCCCGCGGTGGGTGAGGGAAGCGCTGGGTGAGGGAAGCGCGGCAGCCGCAGGACCGGCAGGAGCCGGGAGGTCTGTGCCTAGAAAAATCAGCGGCAGTTGGAACTGCCCTGATCCGTGAATGAGGAGGGGGGTCTTCTGAGCTGCTAACAGAAGTGACCTCTTGAAAGCAACTCATTTTAATCTGACGAGGAGGGTCAGACTAAGAATTTTCAAAGGAGTGCAGGCTCCTTAGTCTGGGGCACAGACCCACGGTCCGCACACCTGGGCTCTTTCCGACTCTGATTGCTAAGCCCAATACAGAGGTAAACCCAGGTGGAAACCCTGAAAGACTGCAGGGGGAAGGTGTTTTTTCGGAACCTGGGGACCAGAGCTGCGTGTGACCATCAGAGAGGCAGCTCTGAGGCGCACACCTCCACAAACTGGTGGTGAGTGCCATAGAAGGGGGAAAAAAAAAAAAGAAAAAAGAGCTAGAGAGGCCCGGAAGTCAATTCAGAAACACTGCCACCCAGGGGCTGAAACGCTAATTGTCTCTGGTGTAATCAAAAATAAATACGAGAAATTAAGACAGGGCTGGCTTAAAAAGCAGGACTGGCTTCCAACACTGAGGAGCCCTGGAATGAAGCTGAACTGAAATACCGCCCAGACTGGGAAAAAGGCGTACCAAACAGAATAATAGAGGAAGTGAATGACAGCCGCTACTGCACATTTTAGTCTTCCTATTTTTTAATTTTCAATTCTTTTTTCAATTTTTTAATTTTTTTATTCTCATATTTTTTTATTTTCATTTTTTGCATCTTTTACTTAAGAAACTAATATTTTTTTTCTTTTTCCTCACTTGTTTTTCACCTTTTTAATTATTACATTTTTATTTTCAATCAGCACTATTATTACTATTATTTTACTTTTTTTTTTTTTTAATGTCATTAGATTTTCCCTTTCTTTTATTTTTGGATTAGTGTCCTACATTCGATTTGCATCTTTCCCTTACAATTGCTTTACCCTATCTCAAAGCTAAAATTATGCCATCACTCTCCTCCTAACCTTTCCCCTTTGGGTCCCCAGTTTATCTTAACCCTTTCTGGCTTTAGATTTTCCCTACTTTTTCAGTTTACTCCCTGCTAAAACTTCACCCTACTTATATATCTAATTCCCAACCCCCTGCTCCAAATCCATACAAACCTCTCTCTACGCTACCTTTAAAAAAATTATTTTTCTCTCGGGCCTTTTGTTGTTGTTTGCTTGAATGTTGATTAGATTGAATTTTTATGCTTTTTTATGAGATTGTTTTGATTATTCTTTTTGTTGGTTTGGTTGGTTCTTTTGTATGCTTTGTTTTTGTTTGTTTTTTACTTTTGTTTTCCCTTGCCTCACTTGATATTAGCTGCTGTTGCAGTTTGTATTAATCTCCAGGCTCGTGTTGCTGGAATTTGCTGGGAATAGTGGTTGTTCTAGTGGAGTTTACTCCCCATATATATAGTTTGTTCCCCTTTTCTCTCTTAGTATCATTCTTGTCTCTCTTACTTTTTTTTTCTTTTCTTTTCTGTTTTTTCTTTTCTTTCTTTCTGCTCTTTTCCCAAGTTCAGATTCACACTCTTTGTTGTTTTTTTTTTTTTCTTCGTTGTTGTTCTTTCTTTTTACTCTCCCTCTTCCACTCCTATTCCCTAATTTGTCTTTCTCTGGTGGTTACCTTTATTGGAGGTTATTAATATCGTGAATACAATTCTGTTCAGTGCCTTGTCTGTTGTGCCTGGTTGTGTTGTATTTTATACCTTTAAATCAACGCCAGAGAGAGAAATCTATATAACCAGACATCCGGAGAAGAGAGACCATGGGGAGACAAAGAAACAGCCCAAACAGGAAAGAGAAGCAGGCATCACCAGAAAAGGAAGTAAACGATTTAGAGGCAAACAACCTATCAGAGAAAGAATTCAGAGAAATGGTCATAAAGTGGCTGAAAAGGATGGAAGACAAATTCGACAATATGAGTAAGAACCAAGAAGAAATGAAGAAGAACCAAGAAGAAATGAAAAATGACATCGCTGCTGTAAAGAACTCAATAGAAAGCATCAAGAGTAGACTAGATGAAGCAGAGGACCGCATAAGTGAGCTAGAAGACAAGATGGAAAAAAATACCCAATTACAACAGCTTCTAGAAACAAAAATTAGAAAGATTGAGGAGAGCGTAAGGGAACTTCGGGACAATACAAAACAAAACAACATCAGGATAATAGGGGTGCCAGAAGGAAAGGAAACTGAGCAAGGAATAGAAAACCTGTTTGAAGAAATAATAACAGAAAACTTCCCTGATATAGGGAAGAAAAAACCCACACAAATCCAAGAAGCTCACAGAGTTCCAAGCAAAATGAACCCCAAAAGACCGACGCCAAGGCACATTATAGTTAAGTTGGCAAACACCAACGACAAAGTAAGAATCTTACAAGCGGCCAGAGAGAGACAGACAGTTACATACAAAGGAACCCCCATCAGACTAGCAACTGATTTCTCAACAGAAACTCATCAGGCCAGAAGGGAATGGAATGAAATATACCAAGTCATGCAAAGGAAGGGTCTAAATCCAAGAATACTGTACCCAGCAAGGCTATCAATCAAAATTGAAGGTGAAATCAGGAGCTTCACAGACAAAAAAGGACTAAGGGAGTTTATCACCACCAAACCAGCAATGAAAGAAATGCTAAAGGGTCTGCTGTAAAAAAAAAAAAAGAAAGAAAGAAATAGGAAGCAAAGAAGGTACACAGGGGTATAGAATAAAAATGGCGTCAAATAAGTACCTATCAATAATAACTTTAAATGTAAATGGATTGAATGCCCCAATCAAAAGACACAGGGTAACAGACTGGATAAGAAAACAAAACCCAGATATCTGCTGTCTACAGGAAACCCACCTCAAAAAAAAGGATGCATACAGACTGAGAGTAAAGGGATGGAAAAAGGTTTTCCAGGCAAATGGAAATGAAAAAAAAGCTGGGGTTGCAATACTTATATCTGACAAATTAGATCTCAAAGTGAAGGACATAACAAGAGATAATGAAGGCCACTTCATAATACTAAAGGGAGAAATCCAACAAGAAGAAATAACTCTGGTAAACATATATGCACCCAATACAGGAGCACCAAGATACATTAAAAAACTCCTGGAAGATATCAAAGGAGAGATTGACAGTAATACAATCATAGTAGGAGACTTCAATACCCCACTATCACCATTGGACAAATCCTCTAAACAAAAAATCAGCAAAGAAACATCAATCCTAAATGACTCACTAGAACAGATGGAATTAATCGACATCTTCAGAACATTTCACCCCAAAGCCACAGAATATACATTCTTCTCAAGTGCACATGGGTCATTTTCAAAGATAGACCATATGTTAGGACATAGGCAAAGTCTCTCCAAATTCAAGAAGATAGAAATCATATCAAGTATCTTCTCAGATCACAGTGGCATAAAACTGGAAATCAACTACAATAAAAACAACCCAAAGAAATCAAACACTTGGAGACTAAACAGCATGTTATTAAACCATGACTGGGTTACCAAAGACATCAAGGAAGAAATAAAAAACATCATGGCAACAAACGACAATGAAAACACAACAATCCAAAATCTATGGGACACAATGAAAGCAGTCCTGAGAGGGAAGTTCATAGCTCTACAAGCCTACTTCAAAAAACAAGAAACAATGGTAATAAATTACCTAACCCAACAACTCAAAGAGTTAGAGAGAGAGCAACAAGATAAGCCCAGTGTAAGCAGAAGGAAAGAAATAATAAAGATCAGAGCGGAGATAAACGACATAGAGACCAAAGAAACAATACAAAAGATCAACAAAACCAAGAGCTGGTTCTTTGAAAGGATAAACAAGATTGATGGACCTCTAGCCAGGCTCACCAAGAAGCAAAGAGAGAGGACCCAAATAAACAAAATCAGAAATGAAAGAGGTGAAATAACAACAGACCCCGACGAAATACAAAGGATTGTTACAAAATACTACGAACAACTCTATTCCAACAAACTGGACAACCTAGAGGAAATCGACATATTCCTAGAAAAATACAACCTTCCAAAACTCAATCAGGAAGATTCTAAACAGCTCAACATGCCAGTAACTATGGAAGAAATTGAAGCAGTCATCAAAAAGCTTCCGGCAAACAAAAGCCCGGGGCCAGATGGCTTCACAGGAGAGTTTTATCAAACTTTCAAGGAAGAACTAAAACCTATCCTCCTCAGACTATTCCAAAAAATTCAAGAGGAAGGAACACTTCCAGGCTCCTTCTATGAAGCCAGCATCACCCTAATACCAAAACCAGATAAAGACAACTCAATGAAAGAGAATTACAGGCCAATATCCCTCATGAACATTGATGCCAAAATCCTCAACAAAATTCTAGCAAATCGGCTCCAGCAGTACATCAGAAAGATCATACACCATGACCAAGTAGGATTTATTCCAGGAATGCAAGGATGGTACAATATCCGCAAATCAATAAACGTGATACATCACATAAACAAATTGAGAGATAAAAATCACATAGTCATATCAATTGATGCAGAAAAAGCATTTGACAAAATCCAACACCCTTTCTTGATAAAGACTCTCAACAAGGTGGGAATAGAAGGCTCATACCTCAACATAATAAAAGCTATTTATGATAAACCCACAGCAAACATCATACTCAATGGGCAAAAACTAAAACCATTTCCCCTAAGAACAGGAACAAGACAGGGATGCCCACTCTCACCACTCCTGTTTGACATAGTACTGGAAGTATTAGCTATCGCAATTAGGCAAGAAGAAGAAATAAGAGGCATCCAAATTGGAAAAGAAGAAGTGAAGCTGTCCTTATTTGCAGATGACATGATATTGTACATAAAAAACCCAAAAGATTCCATCAAAAAACTAATAGACTTAATAAATGAATTCGGCAATGTAGCGGGATACAAAATTAACGCCAAGAAATCTATGGCTTTTCTATACACCAATAATGAACTTACAGAAAGAGAGACTAAAAAAGCAATCCCATTTACCATCGCACCAAAAAAATTAAGATACCTAGGAATAAACTTAACTAAGGAGGTAAAAGACCTATACGCAGAAAACTACAGGACACTGAAAAAAGAGATAGAGGAAGAAGTAAACAGATGGAAGAACATACCATGTTCCTGGATTGGTAGAATCAACATCATTAAAATGTCCATACTACCCAAAGCAATCTACAGATTCAATGCACTCCCCATCAAAATACCAACAGCATATTTCACAGACCTAGAAAGAACTCTCCAAAAATTCATCTGGAATAAAAAAAGACCCCGACTAGCCTCAGCAATCCTCAGAAAGAAGAATAAAGTAGGTGGGATCTCAATACCAGATTTCAAGCTGTATTACAAAGCCACTGTTCTCAAAACAGCCTGGTACTGGCACAAGAACAGACATATTGATCAATGGAACAGAATAGAGAACCCAGATATCGACCCAAACCACTATGCTCAATTAATATTTGACAAAGGAGGCATGAACATAACAATGGAGTCAAGACAGTCTCTTCAATAAATGGTGCTGGGAAAACTGGACAGATACATGCAAAAAAATGAAACTAGATCACCAACTTACACCATACACAAAAATAAATTCAAAATGGATACAGGACTTAAACATAAGACGGGAAACCATAAAAATACTAGAGGAATCCACAGGCAACAAAATCTCAGACATATGCCAAAAGAACTTCTTCACTGACACTGCCCCTAGGGCAATGGAAGCTAAAGAGAAAATTAACAAATGGGACTACATCAAAATAAAAAGCTTTTTTACAGCAAAAGAAACCATCAACAAAACAACAAGAAAGCCCACTGCATGGGAAAACATATTTGCAAATGCTATCACTGATAAAGGTTTAATCTCCAACATCTACAGGCAACTTATGCAACTCAATAAGAGGAAGATAAATGATCCCATAAAAAAATGGGCAACAGACCTAAACAGAATATTTTCAAAAGAAGACAGAAGGAAGGCCAAGAGACACATGAAAACATGTTCAAAGTCACTTATTATCCGAGAGATGCAAATCAAAACAACAATGAGGTACCATCTCACACCTGTCAGAATGGCTATCATCAACAAATCAACAAACGACAAGTGTTGGCGAGGATGCGGAGAAAAAGGAACCCTCGTGCACTGCTGGTGGGAATGCAGACTGGTGCAGCCACTGTGGAGAACAGTATGGAGTTTCCTCAAAAAACTGAAAATGGAACTCCCATTTGACCCAGTAATCCCACTCCTGGGAATATATCCGAAGAAACTAGAAACACCAATCAGAAAGGATATATGCACCACTATGTTCATAGCAGCACAATTTACAATAGCTAAGATTTGGAAACAGCCTAGGTGCCCATCAGCAGATGACTGGATCGGAAAACTGTGGTACATCTACACAATGGAATACTATGCTGCCATAAAAAAGAAGGAATTCTCATCATTTGCAGCAACCTGGATGGAATTGGAGAACATTATGCTAAGTGAAATAAGCCAGTCAATGAAAGAAAAATACCACATGATCTCACTCATTTAGGGATAGTAAAGAACATTATAAAGTGGTGAACAAAAAGATAGATACAGAGACAGTAAAGCATCAAACAGACTTTCAAAGTACAGGGGGAAAGTTTGGGAAAGGTGGGGGAGTTATGAAATCAAACGAAGGACTTGTATGCATGCATATAAGCATAAACAATGGACGCAAAACTCTGGGGGGGGAGGGCATGTGTGGGTGTGGGGTGGGGGGGGGTAATAGTAAGATATGTACACATATAATACCTCAATAAAAATATAAAAAAAAAAAAAAAAAGAGAAAAGAGGTCAAGTGCCCCTGACTAAATAATTGGGTATTGCATGTTTTAAAAATTCTTGTGGCATACCAGTTGAAAATCGCTGACTTGTAGACATTCCCACACCACCTAGCACTAGTCAGGTGTTTTTCTTTTATTTTCTCATCTATATCAGCCTTAACTCTTCTAATAAGATTGTAAACTCCAGTGAGGCCAGAAATTATTTCAAACGCTTCTTTTGTGTTCCTTAATATCTCTATCAATAATAAGTACTTATTTCAATAAGTAACTTTTGATAATAACATCCCAGTGACATAATAGAAACACACGGCCTGGTCGGCTGTGGCTCAGTGGTTGGAGCGTTGGCCCATTAACTGAGGGGTTGAGGGTTCGATTCCAGTCAGGGGCACGTACCTGGGTTGCAGGTTTCCTGTCCTGGTTGGAGTGTGTGCGGGAGGCAACCAATTGATGTGGCTCTCTCACATTGATGTTTCTCTCTCTTTCTCCTCTCTCCCCCACCCCCTCCCTTCCACTCTAAAGTCAATGGAGAAAATATCCTCCAGGAAGAATTAAAGAGACAGAGAGAGAGAGAGAGAGAGAGAGAGAGAGAGAGAGAGAGAGAGAGAGAGAGAGAGAGAGAGAGAGAATGAATTTATTGAGCCCCTACTATGTACTAGGCACCATATATGTTATCCCATTTAATCCTCACATTAGGTCTATGAAATGAGAACTATCATTATATCTTTTTTGCATTTGGAAACTGTTGAAAATCACACAACTAATAAGTGTGTGTGTGGGTGGGGGGGGGGGGGCAAGGATTTAAACCCAGGTCTGACTTCACAGCCCATGAAAATAAGCTACTAATTTCACTTGTTTTCCATATATCTGTGCCTGGGAACAAGCGCTAGATAAGCAATAACCCTTTTAGGACCCTGGGATTCCTAGAGGGACTTATTCATTAGTGTTGTCTATGTTCGTCAGTATCTATTGAATCCTTAAAGTGAGGAGGCTTTCGAAACTTGCACACAGCAGTGAAAGTGGACAGATGGTCAGGGAGCAAAAAAGAAGAGGCAAGCAATAAAGACAGACACCCACAAATATAAATTGAACAAGCCATTTGTTCCCTCTTTAACCCTTGAGCTTGAAACCCGATTTGTGACCTCACCAGAAGGCTAATAAAACTGCTTCTCCAGGCCCCTTTCTGACCTCTGTGTAGCACTTCCTGTTGTGACCCCCACTCCTTGAGCCTCTTTCCTTCTTTATTTTCTGTGACAATCTGCTGAATTTCAGATTATTGCTCTGACTGCTCCTTCTTTGGTTTCTTTCCTCATCCTGTATGCAAGCATTCCCTAAGGTTCCGCCCTTGACCTCCTTCTAAATTCTCTCCCATGGCCTCATCCATTTTCATGGTGTCAGCTCTCATTTGTATGCAGAATACTCTCACATCTATAGCTTCTGCAGTCCAGACCTCTCTCCAGGGCTTTAGTCCCACATTTCCAACAGCTTGTCAGTAGCTTCACTAGCACTTCAATGTTATCACACGTCATCTGTTTCTCTCCTGGGGATCTGTTCTTGAATGACATCAGTATTTGCCAAGCCACATTTGATTCATTCCTCTTGCTGAACCCCACAACAGTCAGTTGCCTAGACTCGTTGATTTTATGTCCTAAATGTTTGTTGGCTCTGTGTCTCAATTCCCATTACCACAAACTTTTGTTGTTGTTGTTGCAGTTGTTGACACTATTACAGATGTCTCCCATTGCCACAATGTGTTTTTTCCTATCCTCACCTGAGGATATGTTCATTGATTTGAGAGAGAGAGAGAGAAACATCAATTGGTTGCCTCCCATATGTGCAACCTAAATATATGCCCTGACCGGGAATTGAACCTGTAACCTTTTGGTGTATAGGATGAAGGACCAACTGAGCCACCTGGCCAGGGCCCTATTGTCACAAACTGTATTGTTCCTGATTAATCTCTCCAGGGAACCGTTCTGGTCACCTTCAATTTTCTTTTTTAAATTTGCAATGATGTGAAGTGTTAAGAAGAAAGAAACTAAGGAGGGAGGGAGGGAGAAGGGGGAAAGAAAAGAGAAAAGAAGCCTCCTTAGCTAGGCATCCAAGGCCCCAACCTTTTTTTCCTTCCTTTCTTGATCCACTAAGCACAACAGACCCCACTGCCACTCTCTCTCCCTCATCTAAACACGGGTGTCTGTATCTCTTTCTCCTTTGCATTGCATTACGGTTATTATTAGTGTTTATGTTTTATCTCTACTACTAGAGATCCTGGGCTCTCATCTTGCTCACCTAGTACCCCAACACTATGCTTTAACACTGGTAGGTGTTCATGGAGTTTCTGTTGTTGTTTTTAACATTGGGTAATGAGGTACGACTTTGAAAAACCCTGCCCCCCGTTACTGCTCCTTTGCCCAGCATGCAAAGTAAATGGGAGATTTCCCCATTGTCTGCCTGTTTTGTTTACCTCCCTTTGGGTTATTTTCTGTGTCTCGAATACCTCATTCCTTTGGAAGAAATGTGGTTTGTGGGGTCTGCTTTAGGGGAGGGGTTCTTGCAAGGCTTATCTCTGAGGTTGGCCGTCACTGTGGCTGGGTAGAGCTTCTGGTGCCTGGTTACTTCTGGCAAACTCACTGTGTTCTGTAACCGCTTGGGTTTTCTGCTGAGTGTGAAGTGGGGACAGAGGTGCCTTGCTGCTCCCATGAGTATTTCTGGAAATTCACAATCAAGCCATCCATAGCAGACGTTTCCTCGGCAGAACAGATGCAGCCAATTTCAGAGATGGAATGTGTCCTCACCATAGCCTGATCAATCTTAACAGATAGTTTTCTTATATAGCAAAATGAATCATATGTCCAACATGGTACAGAACTAGTATAATAACAACATTTATTTTTTTAAATTTAAATTCTTTATTGTTTAAAGTATTACATATGTCTCCTTTTCCCCCCATTGACCTCTCCCTGGCCGCTCCCACCCCCAGCACATGCCCTCACCCCTCTTACTGTCTGTGTCCATTGGTTATGCTTATCTGCATGCAGACAAGTCCTTTGGTTGATTTCTTATCGTCCTCCCACCCTCCCCTGCCTTCTTTCTGAGGTTTGACAGTCTGTTCAATGCTTCTATGTCTCTGGACCTATTTTTGTTCATCAGTTTATGTTCATTATATTCCACAACGAGTGAGATCATGTGATATTTATCTTTCTCTGACTGGCTTATTTCACTTAGCACAATGCTCTCCTGGTCCATCCATGCTGTTGCGAATGGTAAGAGTTTTTTCTTTTTTTACAGCAGCGTTTAAATCCCTTTGAAGTTCAGGGTATCAGAGGAGTAGCCTCTGTGCCCTGATTTTTTTCAGTTCCAGAAGGAATGGCACTCCACTAACAATGAGCACACAACACCCTATATCAGTGGTTCCCAGCCTTTTTTTGGCCATGCCCCACCTAAGCATCTCTAAAATCTTGATGACATATAATTCTTATTATTCAAAAAGTGAACTCCTGTTCACCTGGAGGAAGCCTAAAAGGCTATTAACTTGGTCTAAACAAGCTTCCAAAGAACATGTCATTCATGAAAGAGAAAAATAAAAGAATGAAAGGACAGTTGAAGTACTGAGGAAGAAATCACTAAGAAATTGTTTTAAAAAATAATAATATGAAGTGATATGAAAAAAATAAAGTTTCAAAACATATAATAGAATGGAAATGCATAAATATGTCACAATATATGTTTATATACTGCGTATCAGGCCCCTAGAACCACAAAAAATGCAAAAAAAAAAAATGCACTATTAACTCATTCTCGAATTGCCCCCCCTAAAAATCTAATTGCTTCCCTGTGGGGTGTGTGCCCCATGTTGGGAACAACTGCCCCAGATGTAGGTTTTTCCGGGCCATGCTCCCCTAAAGAAATCAGGCATCTTGGAGAAACAGCTGATTCGAGGCTGGGGCAAAGAAAGGATAAGATGTGCCAGAAAGTAAGCAAGTGCTCAATGATAAGGACACATCAAAATGACACAGGAGCAACTTAAAAAGGGCTCCCATTTCAAGGGACTATTTTAGCATCAAAATAAATAATGATAGTGACAGATTATAACCTGTAAAATAAATGAGCATCCCAGAGTCCATCCTGATATATAATAAACTAGGGGCCTGGTGCACGAAATTCGTGCACTGGGGTTGGGGGTCCCTCAGCCCAACCTGCCCCCTCTCACATACTGGTGCCCTCAGGGGATGTCCTACTGATGGCTTAGGCCTGCTCCCCACGCTCCTTTGTGGGAGGCAACCGGGCTGATCAGGAGAAGGCACCAGCCCCATCACCCCACTGCTGCAGCCACTGCCAGTCACCACAGCCACCAAGGTGTTTCATCAACACGGACTCCAGTCCCTTCACCAAGAAAAAAATGACAACTTTCTTTAGGCATTTTCAAGATGTGTCTTTCACAGGATATGCATTTTTTTTTTTTAATCCTCACCTGAGGGTATGTTCCCATTGATTTTTAGAGAGTGTGGAAGAGAGAGGGAGAGACAGAGAGAAACATCAATGTGAGAGGGACACTTCGATTGGTTGCCACCTGTATGAGCCCTGACCATGGGCGCCAGGCTGGGGGGCATGCAGGGACCCCTGGGCCGCACGCAGCGGTGGCCGCCAGGGGGTCTCCACACACCCCAGAGGCCAGCAGCCAGTCCCCCATCGTGTGCGCCAGGCTGGGGGCATGGACCCAAACTGCCTCTTGGTGCTGGAGCATTCCCAAGCGGCTGGGGACACTATGGTGACACAGGATGTTCCTGCCCCGCCCCACCCCCAGCCCCTTGGCGCCTGCACCCTTAGGCTCCAAGTGGCCAGGGGGCATTCTGGGACCCTGCTGCTCAGGACCTAAGTGCAGGCCTACAGGCTCTGAGCGGCTTAGGTCCGGAGGATATTTTCCTGGTCCCAGACACCAGACTGCTGCAAGTGTTTGGGGGCGGGAACATTCCCGCGTCGCTATGGCGACATGGGAATGTTCCCACCCTGCTAAGGCTCCCAGTGGCCAGGGGGCGTTCTGGGCCCCTGCCGCTCAGGACCTAAGCATGGGCCTACAGGCTCTGAGTGGCTTGGGTCTGGAGGATGTTTCCCAGACCCCAGACCTCTGCAAGTGTTTGGGGGTGGGAACATTCCCGCCCCACCAAGGCTCCCAGTGGCCAGGGGGCGTTCTGGGCCCCTGCCACTCAGGACCTAAGCGCGGGCCTACAGGCTCTGAGCGGCCTGGGTCCGGAGGATGTTTACGGGACCCAGGCTGCTCAGCGCCCGCATATGCAAATTAACCGCCATCTTGTTCGCTCTGATTGGCTGTGGGCGTCGTGGAGGTGTGGTCAATTTGCATGTTTGTCTATTATTAGGTTAGATAAGTGAATAAACACATTAATGAGAGAGAAACAAAGCTCTTCCTTATAGAAAAATGCCAAATGATAAATGCATAAGGAATGATAAAGTTAGAAAAATCATCATTTGACAAATATCAAGGTAATCAATGATTTATGCAAGAATTATCAATGGGTCTGATCAGTGTGGCTCAGTGGTTGGAGTCTGCAGCCCAACTGATCTCCCTGCCTCCATCTTGGTTCATGGGTGTCGACCCATGAACTAAGAGGTCACTGGATCAATTCCGAGTTGTGGGCTCAATCCCCCGTTTCTCTCTCATCGATGTTTCTATCTCTCTATCCCTCTCCCTTCATCTCTCTCTCTCTAAAATCAATAGAAACATATTTTTTAAGAATTATCAATGGGTCCTAAACTAATGGGTGGAAATTTGATGAGAAATAGGGTACATAGTCTCAAAGTACTTTTAAAAAGGAAACCGCTATCATCTAAGGATCAAAGTTATTCATACCATTCATGGGACAAACTGACATCATGACCTCCTTCTATGATGTAATGAGAACACAGCATTGCTTTTGTCCAATTCCCACCCAAAACATACAGTGTCAATCTACTCACAAGGAAACCTCAGACAAACTCAAATTAAGCTAGTTGTTTAATGGATATAGAGTTTCAGTTTTGCAAGATGAAGAGTTCTAGAAATTGTTTGCACAACAATGTGAGTATACATCACACTACTGAAGTGCACAGCTTAAAAATGGTTATACTAGTATATTTTATGTTATGTGCATTTTACCACAATTTGTAACAATGAGAAAAAATTCCATAAAATATCTTCAATAAGTAATGAAAGTATTGTAGCAATGTCACCTTCTTGGTTTGGATAATTGTACTGTGATTAGGTTATGTTAAAGAATGTTTTTGTTCTTAGGAAACATACACAGGTATTTGGAGGAATAAAAGACCATTGTGTCTGTAACTCTCAAGTGGTTCAGAAAATAATATATGTACATACAAATATGAAGAGAGAAAGAGTGATTAAGTAAATATGAGAAAATGTTAACAATTAGAGAGAATATGGGTGAAAGGAATACAGGAGTTCTTAGTAGTATTCTTGCAACTTTTCTATAAATCTGAAATTATTTCAAAACAAAAAGGCATTCATTATTGGACATGTGGAGTTTGAGATATGAAGATGTCAACCAGGTGGCTGTATTTTATTCTGGAGTTTTTTTTATAAAGGTTTGGATTGAAGATTGAAAATTGAGGGTCTGCATATAATGCTATGAAACTTGACAAGATACCAAGGGAGTAAGTTTTAGAATAAAACCAAGAACTCATCTGGTTCTATTCTTAGTATTCCATTCGTCTCTCTCAATAATGTTTTCCACTTCACTTTTAGTTAGTTTTCTTGAATGGAGAACTTGGGATTTGTCTAAAAACAAGTTATAAAGAGAAAAGAAACACAGTTAACAGCTGGGGAGTGGAATTATTGTCTGTTTCCTATCTCCAGCGTTGGATGACTCCAGCTCATTTCCCCCCGAGACGTTTTGGTGCCTGGTTGCCAGTGGGTTGTCCGCAGAGATTATCTGTGTTCTAGAAAGTGAAGCCATCTTGCCTGGCGGAGAGCAGCTGGATAGAAATATGTGTGTGTGTATCTACATGGCAGGGTAGAACTTGCACTCAGATCACGGGCAAACTTCCTGATGCTGAAATCAGCCCACATCTCACAAGTCATCTCATCAGTTTCCTGGTAGAAAGCAGCTGTGCTGCCAGGGATAGAAGCCCCTGGCTGGCCTTCATTAGCTCTAAAGAGCACCCCTGGCTTTCCCTTTAGTGTGCAAGCCGTAGTGTCTGGCAGTGTGAATTGGCGGTGGGGTGTGGCGGATTTCACTTAGCATGAGTGAGCCACAGAAAACAGTGGATCACATTTGCATTGCCTCTGATCAGTCTGTCTTGTTTGAAACGAATGGCAAAGGTAGTGTGTAGTGTTGGCTCTAACCTTTAACAAGAAACTAGAAATAGAACCCTTTTCACCTGTATGGAGATTTGCCATCAGGGAGCTCTGTCTTTCCTTTAATACCTTTACTGTGTCCTGGAAGTTATTTCTTTACTCATCTGCTAGGAAGTATCATTCACCTGTCTACATCTTGTAGAGCACTTTGCAATTTACAGGCACTTGTATATCCATTATCTCATTTAATCTTGACAACAGAACTAAAAAGGAGATAGTCTTATCCCCTTTTTGTAGAGGAAGAAACATAGCTAAGATCATATTTCACCAGTAAGCAGCTGTGACTCTCTTTTCCCTGATGAATTGGTGTGGAAAGTACCTGAGTTTCCACATTGAGGAAATGTAACTATATTAATCCCAGCATCCAATCAAGTCTTTAAAAGACCTACTGGAGGCAGATGGGAGGTCTCAATCGCGTGAGCCTTAATAAGTTTTTGTTTTTGGTGTCACTTGGAAACAACAGAAGTTGGGTTGACTGAACTTATTGGTGTGTGTTTTTGTGTGGTTTGTGACCACTCTGGTTTTTCTGTAAAGAGTGGAGATGGAGCATATTTTCTTGTCATCATTGGCAAGCATCTTCTAGACGATAGGGAGAAAACTGTCACTATTAGACTTCAACAATATGAAGACTTACCTCTAGATCAATTCCAGGGAGGGAAAAAGTTACTGACTGTGGCAGCAAAGCTACATCAAGATAACTCAGGGGAAGAGAGACAGCAGTCAAATAGAGTTTCTCACTTGGAGAGAGACTGGATTCTGTCGGCAGATCTGACTTCCTAGGTTATTGCCAGCAGGCACCTTTGAAGGAATGTAATGAACCACAAGAGAATGTGTTGGTAGGAATATACACTTTACATCCTTACTGCAATAGGAATTTCTATTGAGCTTGATCCATTCTACTTTTCTAAAGCTAGAAATATGTTTTCTTGAGAAATCTCAAGAGTAGAGTATTTGTGTATGGGTTGGGAGAGGAATGGGCAGAAATAAGGACCACAGTGAAGGCTGGTTTTAGAGACTTGGAGCAAAGATGCTGCAGAACACAGCAATTAGAGTATTCCACTTTGGGTGAAAACCAGATAAAACTTGAAAGTTATTCTCCAGGCTTTTATTATCATAAGGTTCATTTTCCTTCTGGTGCCAGTAGCATTCCTCTGATAAGACAAGTCTCCTCTGTCCACCCCTTGAAAGTGGGGATTCGACCCTCCTCTCTTCCTTCTACCAGAGTATACTTGAAAAGTCCCTATTTGGGTTTGTACATTTTACCTCAGTGGTTCTCACATTTGGCCCCACATTGAAATCATGGGGAACTTTAAAGAAATACTGATGCACGTATCATTTTTTAAAAAGCTCCCCACATTATTCTCATGTATGCTAGGGTAGACAACACTGTTCAGAGTAGTGATTCTCAAACTTTGATGTGCAAATGAATTATCTGGGGATCTTGTCGAAAAGTGGTTTCTGAGTTCGGTAGATCCAGGGTGGAGCCTGAGAGCCTGCATTTCTAACAAGTTATCAGGTGATGGAGCACCATGAGTAGCAAAAATTTACAGCAATGGCTCTCAGGCTCTGGCCACACAATTAAAAAAAATCACCTGAGTAAACATCCAGAGTCCCATTTCACATGTATACCTGAAACCTATATATTTTATTAACCAATGTCACCCCCAATATATTCAACAACAACAAATTTTTAAAGGAGGAAAAAAAAAACTGAAAAATCAACAACTTTTCTTGGATCCAAAAGAGAGGAGAGGACACAGAGCAAGCCATTGCCCCACGATTGGGGAGACAGGTGAATGCAGGGAGTGGAGGCCTTCTGGAGCAGAGATTCACAGTCATGCAAGAGGAAACTGCCCAGGGAAGCAGTGCCACGGTAGGAAAACGTGAACTGTTCTTGTCAAATTGCTGGAGGCTCAGTGCGGACAACTCTGAGAGTTAAAAACTCCAGGGTGTGAACCCTGAAATGGGGGGTGGGGTGAGCAGGGGGGGGCGGGAATCTAAGAAGGACTCCTGCCGAAACCGGTTTGGCTCAGTGGATAGAGCGTCGGCCTGCGGACTGAAAGGTCCCAGGTTCGATTCCGGTTGGGGGCATGTACCTTGGTTGCGGGCACATCCCCAGTGGGGGGTGTGCGGGAGGCAGCTGATCGATGTTTCTCTCTCATCGATGTTTCTAACTCTCTATCCCTCTCTCTTCCTCTCTGTAAAAAATCAATAAAATATATTTAAAAAAAAAAAAAAAGAAGGACTCCTGGTGGCTAACTGGGCTCAAAAACAGAAAAACCCCAGCCTAGCAGCCCATTCTGTACAAGGGCCTCTCTGAGCTGCGCTGGACTGCCTGCCTCTGCACTGTGTTTCTGCCATCTGGGCCAGCGCTTATAAAGGAGTTCCTGGAAAAAAGAAGAAAAGAAAAAAAAAAAAAGGCGTTCCTGGCATCCTATTTCAACCAGTAGGACTGAGGCTTGGAGCTGCACAGCTCAAGCCAATTAGAGCAGCTCTATTCTGACCAGGCAGGATAGTGCCTATGGGCCAATCAAACCATTAGTATTTGGAGTCCTCATCTGTATGAGGATGCACTAGTGTCAGGGACCAGGGGTGGGGACTCTGTCCATATAAGCCAGCTTCCCTCTGGCTCAGAGAGCGCACTTTCCCTTTCCACCAAGAGTGAAGACTGCATCTCCCTGACTGAGTTGAAACATGGAAGTCTTGCCAGAGTGGAACAGGCTTGGAGTGGAGCAGAGCAGAGCCAGCCTTTGCAGAGCAGAGCAGAGAGAACTATCTAGCGGGAGAGGGGCCTGGCCTCAGGGATCCCTGATCCCAGAGCTGTTCTACAGCCATGCTGTATCACAGTGTGCACTGAATAAAGTTTCCTTCTTCACCGCACCCCAAATTGGGGGTTTCTGTTGGCATTGAATTGGCGCCGGTGACCATCAGTCGACAAAGGGGACTCAGTCATAGGATGCCCCTCGCAATATAGTAAACTTGCCCCCCAGAGCTCCTCCAGGTTCCCACAGTAAACATCAAAGAAAAATCCCTTTGTGGTTCTTGCAGGGGAAAGGAAAACAATTATTTTTAAATGCACACTGTTCTTCAGCCAGCCAGCCCTCAGGAGAAGCCAGGTAACCAGAGCCTAATCTGCGAGGATATGGAGCAGCAGGAACTCTCATTCGTGGGAATGAAAACGGTACCTCACTTTGGAAGACAGTTTGGCAGCTTCTTTCAGAACAGAATAGACTCTTACCATCTGATCCAGGAATCTCGATCCTTGGTGTTTACCCAAAGGAGTTGAAAACTTACGTCCATATAAAAATCTGCGGTTTTGTTCATAATTGTCAAAACTTGGAAGTAACCGAATGTCCTTCAGTAGGTGAATGGATAAACTGTGGTACATCGGACAGTGGAATATTATTCCGTGCTAAAAAGAAATGAGCTATCAAGCCACGAAAAGACATGGAAGAAACTTAAATGCATGTTACTCAGTGAAAGAATCTAATCTGAAAAGGCTGCATCCTGTATAATAATTCCAATTCTGTGACTTTCTGGGAAAGGCGTAACTATGGAGACAGTGAAAGGATCAGTGGTTGCCAGAGGTTAGAGGGGTGAACAGGCAGCGCACAGAGGATTTTTAGGTCAGTGAAGCTACTCGATGTTGACGCCAGATGGTAGATAATGTCACTCTACATTTGTCCAAACTCATGTAATGTACCACACCAAGAGTGAACCTTCATGGAAACCATGGACATTGGGTGATTATGCTGTGTCAATGTAGGTTTGTCAATTGTAATAAATATATCTTTTTTGCAGTGTGTGTGTGGGGGGGCGGGGGTGATAATGGGGGAGGCTGTGCATGTGTGGGGTCAGGAAGTATATGTGAACTCTCTGTACCCTCTTAATTTTTCTGTGAGCCTAAAACTCCTCTAAAGGAATAAAGTTGTGTGATTTTTTAAGTTTTTAAAAAGTCACCTGGGGAACTTTTTTAAAATGCCAGTGGTGATTCTTACTCAGACCTATTAAGTCAGAATCAATAGAAGACAGGATCCAGAGTATTGTTTAGGCTCCTCTAGTGATTGAGTCTATTGTGTAGCTAGATCTGGGAACCTGGTTCTAGATCTGCACTGCACTAGCCACTAACTGCATGTAGGTACTTAACTTAAAATTAGACTAAAAATGTAGAGCCTCGGTTGTATTCACCGCATTTCCAGTTGCATCAGGCCATAAGTGGTTAGTGGCTTCCATATTAGAGAGTGCAAACGTCGAACATGTCCATTAAGACAGAAGGTTTTATTAGCCAACCCTGTAAAGTCTAGAGCAACTCTATGCAAACACTTCCAGAGGAGTTCTCTTATTTCTAAAATTGTTACATTCTGTTCTCTTTAGTTAAAAACAATATAATTTGATCTAAAAGGAGGACAAATCATAGTAGTTACTGTTTTCTTTGCTTACAGTAGTTATTTTCAAATCTTATTCTTCCATCCTCCTACTAGAATCTTCTATGAGCTTGTGAGAGAACGAATTGTTCAGTGTCTCTTTGTAAGTAGAGATGTCTGTGTCAGAGTTGAAGCAAGGTTGTCCACGTGTGATAGAGAGTGGGTCTTTGTTACACCCCGAGGGTGTTTGGTGATGTGTATTTATTAACATCAATATTAAATTTAAATGAAAACTTAAGTAATTAATCTTGTTATTTTAAGGTGTGTTTTTTTCTCTTAAGAATTCACAAATTTCCCCTCAAATAAATAATTGGTCATACTCAGGATTCCAACCAATTGGATATTTCTGCTGTAGGAGACAATTCTCAATCTGAAAGTACAAGTCATATTAAACCAAAACAAAAACACCAAACTCAAAACTATCTGCCATTAGAAGTGTGCTGAAACAACAAATTTCAGTTCCAGTGTGCGACTGATTAATGGAGAAGCAAATATTCTATTCTCAGCAGGTTTGGGGTGTGTGTGTGTTTTAATGAAAGACACCTTATCCTCAAGTAACTTACACTTTAAGGAGCTTCTGTGTCTCTTGGACTTCATCTTGTTGGAAGCCAAGGTTTGGGTTTTGTCTCTCACATGCTTCCTCCTTGGAAATCTAGTCATTGGAAGAAGAACGCAGGGCTAGGACATTGCACTGTATTAGAGATTTCATGATTGAGCCATTTCCTGAAGAGTGTTAGAGTGAGTCTCAAGTTTAGTAGCCCTAATACATAAATGCCAGCCAGAGATGGGAGAATGGAGAACAGCTCTGAGTCCTGTTCAAAAATGTCAAGTATTCCCTCATTTGGTAGGCCCAATAATTCTTAACAGAGAAGAGATTATGGATTTCTTGTGGCAACAATTGCATGGATTATAACTCAAGAATTGTCAGTGCTGAAGAGAGCTCATTCACAGTCCTCACTGTGCCTGCCTTGTCCTGGGAGGGTGTTAAGGCTGGTTTGGTGGTGAGCTTTGAAATGGATACCTGGAACCCTGCAGGTCTGCGTGCAGAAAATGCAGCAGCCGCAGCGGCCACAGGAGCAGGCCCAGGCACTTGGGGCTCATTTGTATGGAAGCACTGATGCGGTGGGTGCTGCATACATCAGAGCCACTGCAGCAGTCCCCAGCACAGAGCCTTGGAGAACAGCATTGCTCTGCAGCTTTGCTTTCCCGTCAGAGTTCCACTCCATAACCTAATGCCCTTTAACTGGGACAGACAGAGCTGAGTGTATAAAGCAAAGAACAATGTAAGTCCGGTGCTCAGAAGTAATTGGCAGCTTAGGGTAAGATAAAGTCTCACAATGGAAAAAAATCATAGCATCTGGCTCTAGCAAAGCCCTTGAAAGGTCGTACAGTCCATCATTCGTTGCCTGTCTTCAAAACCTAAACCATTCCAGATGGATGAGAACTGACTCTACATTTTGGGACTTCCAAAAGGAAAATTACTGAACTGTCTTTGAAACATGTTTTGATATATGGCACCTTTTTTTTTTTTACTGTGTGTAAGTTCATTCTTCAGTTACCCCAGGCCCCTCATATTGCAGTTAAAATTGGTTTTTATTTGTTCAGTCATTAGTGGAGATGAATACTGACTAGTCGGTATCTAGTATAGAAAAGTCACTGAAGATCAGCCATACTTAAATTACCACTTCAGCCTTCTTTTCATTGACAGAAACCCACTTCCTTGCATGTTTTCCTATAGCTTGGTTCTTTGGCCTCTTACCTATTATTCCTTTCATCTTCTTCAAATTCTTTGTGTCTGTTTCGGTTGTGATGTCTAAACTGGACCTGGTGCTGTGGAAATATCTGATGAGTACTTAGTATAATGAGAAACTCACCTCATGATTTCTAAATACCAGCCGTTTCTGCTGTGCACAGTAGTGTGAGATTGTAAAAATGACCATGGGAGACTGTAAAATAACCGTGCAAGCTAAGACTATATAATGTGATCTTACTGATCAATGGGGAGATTATGATACATAAATGTGTTTCAAAACACTTAAAACTCGCCCTAGCCGGTTTGGCTCAGTGGATAGAGTGTCAGCCTGTGGACTGAAGGGTCCCGGGTTCGATTCTGGTCCAGGACATGTACCTCGGTTGCAGGCTCCATCCCTGCACTGTCAGGAGGCAACCAGTCAATGTGTCTTTCTCTGTGTCTCTCCCCCTCCCTTCCACTCTCTCTAAAATTCAATGAAAAAAAATATATTCGGGTGAGGATTAACAACAAAAACATTTAAAACTCTATTCCTGGTATAAATGTATAGGGGAGTGAAAAACATAGTCAAACTAATATCAATACCAGTATACTGTAAGTTAAAATATTATAAATATTGACAAAGTGTATTGTTGTTGTTTTTTAAATCTCCTCCAGGGTAGTTTGAACAGTGCTTGCCTTCTTGTCCTATAACTTACGATACTGAGGAAGCATCCTTTCTATGCCTTGGCGAATTGTCATATTCCTTTCTAAGTTTGGATCAGCTTCTAATATTGTATCCTTTGTGCTTTCAATGCTATGAGATATCTCCAAGGTTTCCTTTAATAGGAAGCTTTTGTGCCAGCATCACTTCCTCTGGGACATCTTCATACCTTTCATCACAGCCGCTTTCCTCATTTATGCCGCGATGAGTTTACCTTCACTAAGTTCCTCTGGCGCGGATCCCGTCTCTCGAACGGCAGCAGTGTCAGCAATCCCACAGTTGGCTGTGTCTTCTACAAACTGTTTACATTCCAGCGGCATCACTCTTTGTTTCTTTGCTGCGCTTTCATCTTTGCTGGCCATCTCCCCCCTCTCCCCCCTGCATTATCCATTCATTTTTTGCTTTATCACTGGGAGACAAGGAGGCAATCTCATTGCACGCTTTGTTGTTCATTGTGTGAACTTAATAACAGCTGCACACTGACCAATCACGGACACACTTTGAAAGGAGTTGCATAATGTGTCACTGATCCTGATGCGTTGTGATTTGTACGCTGAAGAGTTAGCAGTGACACTTGTACTGTATGCAGTTACCCACAGTCCCTATACCATGGCAGCTGAAATTTGGACGCTATTCTTGGGGAACTAGTGTTATTTAAACTGTTATAACTGGAATTCTCCATGTAAAAACAATGAAACTCAGTCTTATTCAATTCCTGTATCTACCGCCAGGTCCAGTGCTAAAGTCTGGTTCCTGGCCATTTTGTTATCCACCCCGATGCTTAGGTCTGTTTCTGCCCCCGCCACTTTCATCCTAGTGAGGTTTTCCTTTCGTCTCCAAGGATCCGTCATTGGATCTTTCCTCTTTGGTCTTTATACCATTGGGTCCTGACCACTCCTTCAGCCTCTGAGGTTGTTTGAAATACTGATTCCCCTCCAAGATTTACTGTCATTTGCAGATTGGATAGACATTTCCCCATTCATTAATGTGAACGGTCGTTATCCCCACAGAATGTCAGTTCCTGATCTCCTTCTGGTTGACCCAGCCAGTTCACTGTTGTCCTGCTGGCCATCCAGTCCAGCCAGTTCTGTTGCCTACAGCCAGGGGTTCCCAGTTCTGGATCATCATCAGGATCTTCTGAGGTGCTTTAGAAACCACTTCCCCCGCCCTGGGATGGGGCCTGGGAATCTATACATTTGAACGTTCCCCCATGTAATCAGCTAAGTTTTATATTTAATATAAACAATGCTTTCCTAGTTCTTAGTAACCTTATCATAGACTACTAGAACTTTAAAACCTATAGCTACATTAAAAATCATTTTCTCAAACCTACACATTTTATAAATGAGAAAACTAAGACCCCCAAGGTGCCGGACCACTTGGCCATGGTGCCACAGTTACAGGACGAGTGGGGACTAGAACCCGTGTTTTCAAACTCTGACTTTAGTACTCCTTATACCTAATTTCCATCATAGGGGACATAATCAAAATGATTGACGATCATCATCTTCAAACTCTCCTACAGTGATTTTTTTTCTGGGTATGAGTATATCTGTGGAATGCCTTCAAGGAAAGATGCTCAAATAAGGTTCTCCTTAGCAAATGGGAAAGTGGTTGTGGCAAGGATCGTTGAGGTCATAGGTGCCCAAGGGCCTGGAGAAGCTCTGGAGCCTCAACTCAGTCCTGCTCTGGTGCTCACGCTGCCTGCTCTGTGCCTGCACGCGGTGCCCAAGCGATGCCTCTTGTGTGCTCAGATATCTAAGTTGTACACCGTGCTTGTTTCCAAAGGCTGTTTATGTGAATGCACACACTACCTGGTGGGAGAGTAGGGAGGCCGGGAGGGTGCGGGATGCACTATTTTTATTTTGTAAAGTTCTTTCTATTTCCATGAGTTACTCTTAGGAAAAGCAGAAGAAACTAAGTCAAAACTCAACAAAGACCCTGGCCTTCAGGTTTGCTGGCAGAGGGAAATGAGTCTGTAACTCTGAGAGCAGCACTAGGAGTGGAACATTGTCCCTTTGATATGTTTGTATGGGCTCATGAAAAATGAATGGGGGGTGTTGAATAATGTGTATGAGCAGTTAATGTTTACGTACTGGTTTGAAAAACAAAACAGAACTGCCTCCCTCCTTACCTCTGTGAGTTCACCTGTCACAGCTACAGTGTTTGAAATGCTAATGTGTCTTGGAGAGCCACATAGTCCTGGGAGGCTGGGATCTAGGGGCTTCCTATAAGTTATCCTGCTGTCCCCCCCGCCCCATCCTGGCCTCCCACTTGGCCCTAGAAGATGAAAGATTGTGTTTTATAGGAGCATGGAATTTTAGAGCAGGAAGAGGCCAGACTACTCGCTATTTTAATTCCAAATTCTTAGTTTTCTCCCTGGAGACCCAAAATGGTCGACACACTTAGCTGCAGTCACACAGCTTGTTTGGGGCTGAGCTCAGCCTAGAGCCTGGTCTCCCGACTCCCAGGCCGGCGTGGTTCTGACTGCATCATCTTGTGTGTAAAAACACTTTCAGATTTCTTTAAATGAAATGTGAGATCCTGCTGATTTAGTGATTGTGAATTTTGGTGTCTGTGACAGACTTTCGGAGGAGATAGAACTGCATTCTTACAGCTGGAGAAACCAGATCAGTACTTGTCTTCTGAGAAGTAGATGGGAGTTAGACTACATCTTGGGTGACTGGAATTGAGACAGTAGGCCCATGGGAGTGGCTAGGATATGGACCTGGGCCCCGCGCCTAAAGCTAGGGGCCAGAAGGGGACTGTCCAGAGTGTGGGAAGGGTCCACAGGGGATGTGGCACAGAATTGGGCAGCCCATGTGGACAGTGGGGGAAGAAAGAGTCATCCCTGAAAAATCAGAGTGCCAACCTGCCCGGCAGCTGGCGTTGGGCCCAAAGTTATATACTACTCAGAAAGAGCAGAAGCCCCACCCTGAAGAAGGAAATGTAAAAACCAATCCAAGGACTGAAAAACTAAACAAAAACCATCCTCACATCTTCCCCATGGAGACGACTTTTTGACGCAGGGCACCAGGAGGAGTCTCCCAAAAGGCAGCTGTCGCTGGAGATGAGCTCACAGTTAAAAACAAAGCCCATTTGCATAGTCGAACTGAGACTCTACTGAGATAGAGCAACCAGAAAGGAACTTTAAAATAAGAATGCTAAAAAAGCTCAGGAGGCAAAGGAAGAAAGAAGTCTTCTATGAACAGGACATTAGGAAAGATGTTCTTCATTATCCATGTGATTCTGTGCAGGGTATTTATCTCAGACATCGGGCTTCTGGGACTGATTTCACAGGCAAGTTGCAGATTTGAATCCATTGAGTGTTCCTTGGTGGTGGTGATTTTCCCCTTTTTAAGTAGTTTTGCCTTTTCCTACCTTCACCAGAACTGATGAATAAACACAATTCCGCTTCTAAAAAGCACACCCAGCTCCCCCGAGTGGGTTCCCATAGACCAGTGGTCGCCAACTGGTGGTCCGCCGACCACTGGTGGTCCGTGAGGTCCGAAAGGTTGGCGACCGCTGCCATAGACTGCTTTTGCCATAGCTCAGTCCTTGAAAGAATTGGTGCAGTGTCTTCCTCCATGTCTCTTGTGTGTTCCATCTCTAATTTATCCTGACCTTACCAACCTGGTCTATAGGCCAGTGGTCGGCAAACTCATTAGTCAACAGAGCCAAATATCAACAGTACAATGATTGAAATTTCTTTTGAGCCAAAAACCGACTTCTGCGCATGGGCCACGAAGTTTCAATCACACTGTACATGCGCTCCCGCACGTGGTATTTTGTGGAAGAGCCACACTCAAGGGGCCAAAGAGCCGCATGTTGCTCGCGAGCCGCAGTTTGCCGACCACTGCTATAGGCTATGCCTTGAAACTATTAGAGTAGCAGGCCCTACTACCCACATTCTTTTACACGATTCACATTTTCAGAAGCTATTGAGACAGTCCTTTCTGGGCTACAGACTAGAAATGTAAAGAATTATCAATCCATGAGTACTTCTCATATTAGCACATGCTTTTAAAACATTCACAGGCTCTACTGAGAAGATGCAGAAAAGATTCCATTACAGATTAAAATTAAGTTCACCCTGAAAACTGGGACAAAAAAAATGTACATACAGCACCGGTTTTGATTATGTGTAGGTGAGTCAGTTCCCAGGATAATGAGAAAGAAAAGATCATGTTAAAAAGCTAGAAGATTTGCAAAGAAACATGGAAAAACGTGGGAAAATTTAGTTTGCAAGTGAATGCTGTTTTGTCTTTCCAAATGAAGGTTAGCATCACTTAATAAATATTTTAAACATTAAGTCTTACACCCTGATAAACAAAGAATCATTACCTTCTGTTCTTTGAAAACCATACCAGAAGTCTATTTTAAGATCAGTTGTTTTTATTTTCTTTCCTTTTAAAATGACTTTTCAATCTAATTTGTAAAAAGCCAAAGTGTTCTTTGAGAACTCCTTAGTAAGGTTGCCGAAGGTCCATTTCTCCCCTAATATAAAATTGGGCCCTCCAAACAGAAGGTAAGGATTGCTGGCAGGTTCCCTGTATATAGAACCACGTGTCTTCCCCACCCGACTCCCTATTCTGTGAGTCCTATGAAATCTTCAGTAGCCTATCTTAAATATTCTGCAATCTGCATACTATAATTGGACACTTGTAGTTTTCCATCATTTTCTAGGCCATGCTTGGCCTAAGCAGAGACCAATTCAGTCTCAATTTGGCATTTTTAGCTGGTCACTCATTCAAGAGTTACAAAATGATATCTGTCAGAGACTTTCTTTGTAACATTTAGTGAGGACCAGGGTTAATATTATTAGGTTTTCCTGTAAGTGATGCTTTTCCAGTGAAACTTTAAGTTAAGGTAGCTATAAAGGCTCTCCAGTGTTTCTTTTTCATTTTTCCTAAAGAAAAACAAAAATAAATGGGAAGAAAAAAAAGAGTAAAAGCTGTAATGTCCTGGCTTCCTTCTACAAGAAAGCATTTAACTTTGCTATAAGTAAAACCTTTTTTCTTCAATACTTGAAAATTCTTGAGATGCACACTTTCTTTAATGAGGTGGATTACATGACATTTTATGAAGTTCTCTGGCATCCTTATCAGATCATTTTTCTGCTACTGTAAGATGTTTTTCTCATTTTAAGAGCTCACCCAATCTCACTGTTAACATAGAAAACTGATGTCATTAAAGCTTTAGTTGGTGATTCTGTTTCTGCAATGTAGGAAATGTGTTTGTTTTCTCCCTTCTCTGCAGAAGTAGTATTCTTAGCCCCCTATCTCACTAAATGGAACTTTCATCCAGGCAGTAGGCAAGCCTCCCTTTTCATCATCCCTCATAGTCCTTCCATCACCTCGCTGGATCCATTTTACTTCCTAGAGAACTATCAGGCCCACTCACTTCTCATCTCTTACCGGGGCCATTGAAAGAGCTTCCTAACTCCCTCCCATAATGTTCCCTCTGATGGTCACAGTCTGATCCTGTCAGTCATTTTGTTTAAAAATTTTTCAGTGGCTTCTTTTTGCTCTTAGGATAACATATCCGATCCTTAACACTGTCTCCCAGGCTCTATGCCATCTGGCCTGAGTCTCCTTCTCCACATCCCTCAGGGGCCCTACTTCGGGCTCAACCATCCTGGTCTTCTTCCAGTTCCTTGAGTGTGCCTCATTTCTTTCTGACTCAGGGCCTTACAGATCTGTTCTCTATGCCTGGAGGGGTCTTCTCTCCACTCCCCTTTCCCTTGGGTATTTTCTGTGCTCCCTTCACATTAAAGCACTTCCTTGGAAACCTTCCCTAAACCCCAGACCAGGGTGCATCTCCCCCTTTATTGCTCTTCTATTGTTCCTGCAGGTGTTTTGTTTTGTTTTGTTTTGTTGTTAATTGTGGAGAACTGGCTACAGCTTTCCAACAGGATCAAGCCTTGTTTTGACAGCACTTGCTGCATCCCCTGCAGCCCACATCCCTTAGCTACCTAGGACTGCAGGGTTGGACTATAAGGTCAAGCTTACAACCATAGCCTTTTGGCTATAACTGTGCTGGGAGGGCTTTGCCCTCCAAGCTGGGACTTACATGTGGCTTTGCCACAAGTCCAAGGCTTGATCTTGTCTGAACACTGTAGCCACTCTCCACAGTTAATCCTCACCCGAGGATATTTTTCCATTGATTTTTAGAGAGAGTGGAAGGGAGGGGGAGAGACCAAGGGAGATAAACATCTATGTGAGAGAGACACATCGATTGGTTGCCTCCCATCAGAACCCCGACCAGGTCAGGGAATAAAGCCTGTAACCCAGGTACGTGCCCTTGATCAGAAACAAACCCGGGACTCTTCAGTCCGAGGGCCAATACTCTATCCGCTGAACCAAACTGGCTAGGGCATCCCTGCAATTTTCCTTTGTAACATTTGCATAGTAGGTCTGAGGACTTGTAAATTTGGGGATCATTATTGAAAATTCAAAGACAGCAGAGATTATATCATTTAGCTTATTATTCTGTCTTCAGCCATAAGCACAGTAGCTGGCAGGATTAATGCTCACTAAATGTTATTGAATGAATAAGTAAGTGAATGCCTCTTACTTATAGCATACAATGAATATGTGAAAATGAACACCATCTTCAACCCTCTGTGTCTGGCCAAGATCAACTCTTGCCTTAACTTGACTGAAACTCTCTCCTGCATTAAAATAGCATGTATTTTCAGTCTTCTAACTGGGAACCCATCTTAAGATCAAGAAGATTCTGACCCTGACTGGTTTGGCTCAGTGGATAGAGTGTCAGCCTTCAGACTAAAGGGTCCAAGGTTTGATTCCGGTCAAGGGCATGTACCTTGGTTGCGAGCACATCCCTAGTAGAGGGTGTGCAGGAGGCAGCTGATCGATGTTTCTCTCTCGTCGATCTTTCTCTCTATCCCTCTCCTTTCCTCTCTGTAAAAAATCAATAAAATATTTTTAAAAAAAGAAGACTGATTTCTGATGTATGGTTGGGTGTTGATGTTTTCAGTGATCACTTCATTTCATAGGTAAGGAAACTGTCAGGAGCCTAGGGGTGTCAGAGTGGAGCCACACACCAGGGAGTATTCAAAGTGAGCCAGGGTCAGGTTCTAATTAAAATCAGAGGCAAGAAAGCATGTAAGGGACCAGATGACTTCAATGGTAGCAGAAAAGACATTAGGAGGTGCATAGGGAAATGTTAAAGAGTTAATGGGAGATACTACGTTAGAGATAATGAGTTATTTTCACTAATACTGTTCCTAAAGAGGGGCACATTTGTTTTTCTAATAGTGATAATTTAAAATCTATCTCTTATTACAACCAGCTTTGTCCATCTTCTGGAGGACTTCTTTGAGAATGGAAGGGAAAGTTCTCTATTACAGGAGCTGAGATGGTTGAGATCCTGGTTAAATTTAAGCAGAGGCAGATTTTACTGACTTAGAGAAGCACTGAAGTGTTAAGTGTAGTGAATTAGCTTTGGTTTTTTTTTTTTTTTTTTGGAAACATACTTTGTGGAGCCCGAATACCTTATTAAAAGCAATATGATGCTACATTTAAAAAGTCAACAAGCATCTTGGGAAATCATGCCTATAACCAATTAAATTTATAGGCTAGTAGTTCTAAGTGGCAACTGGAGGAATTCAAATGGAACATCTGGGACTCTGAGTAGTGCATCGCCCTTGGAATTAAACCATAATCTGATATCTTCAGGCTTCCTTACCTTAAATGCTCTGTTCTCCCATTGGAGATTGGTTCTGTTCTTCAGGTCTTGATTTTCACATCTTTGCCAACCTCCTGTGTTGTTGTTAAAATAGTCTGCCTTATCTCACCATTTGGCCACTGTGGGACATTTACCATGCTTATCTAACATTGGTGAAGAATAGTGGGTAAAAGTGAGCAGAGACCGCTCCAGAAATTCTTAATGAAGCAGAAAATATGCAGAAATATTCAGGGTATCCCCACTAAGACCTATGACAATCCATTGGGACTTTTTGGATTGGACAGAAAGTACCTAATACTTTTTGTATTATTACCTAGGTTTCTTCTGGTCGGTAATGGTGGTGATGATTTGAGACTCCCCATCTCTTTCCCCCCACCTATCCCCCAATCCATGCAGAGTAAACCATTTTGAATCTGGAATAAAATTGCTTTCTTTTAAGCTATGATGGGCCAAGTTCAAATCCCAGTCCCTTGCTTCAACAATTGACTCTAGTGACCTCTCTCTGCTCCTCAGAACAGAACACAGATCATTATGGGCCAATATACTAGTATATCTGTAAAAGCCCAGGACTGTAAGAGCTGCATAAACATGCCATGGGAAGCAGATTGAGCCCTTTATGTAAGCAGTTACTACAGTGCAAAAAGTAGTGTGCTGCCCTCAAAAGCACAGGCTTAATCACTGGCAATTTGGAGAACAGTATTTTGCCAATACAGTTCCATCTTCCTTTAAGCAAACAACATGCAAAGATTCGTGTTTATTCAGTAGAGTGAGGGCTAAAGAACTATCTGTTTCAAAGACAAGAAAAGCTGACATGTTTCGTCTCAAAACCAAACTTCCCAATGCCGTTTTTAAAACCTTTTTATTTAAAATTCAGACAGATACAGGAAACCATGTAAACCATTTGCTTAATACATTATTATAAAGTGAACATCACTGCTATGGATTTAATGTTTGTATCTTCCCCAATGTGGACACCCTAATTCCCAATATAATATTTGAAGGTTGACCTTTGGGAGGTGATTAGGTCATGAGGGTGAAGCTCTCGTGAATGGGATTAGTGCCCTTAAAAGAAGAGACACAGAGGGATGATCTCTCTCTTGCTCCCTCGCCTCTCCACCCCTCCCCACCACCACCACCACCACCATGAGAGGACACAGTAAGAAGACAACCTCTGTAAATCAGTATGTGGGCTCTCACCAGAACCCAACCACCCTGATCTCAGACTTCCCAGCCTCCAGAACTCTGAGAAATAAACATTTGTTGCTTTAGACACACAATCTACAGTAATTTGCTTTAGAAGCCTGAACTGACTAAGACAACCACCTGGGTAATAAAGTAGAACTTTGCCACCCATTCCAGAAGTTCCATGCATGTTCCCTGGCTCAACTGTAGCCCTTTCCTCTGATTAGTAACTACTCTTCTGACTTCCATAGAAATCTGTTTGTTGCATTTTTCTTTTTATAATTTTATCACCAAAATGTGCATTCCTAGGTAGTATAGTTTAATCTTGTTCATTGTCCTATTGTATTTTAAATTAATATATCAATTTCTAATTAACTTATAGTTTTTAGGGGAAAGCTGTTATATAAAAGAAGATATAACTGAAGCCCACTTATATTTTCCATTGTATTAAAGGCATTTGTGGACTAGGACATGTGCTACCCGTATTCTTGAAATTCATGGAGAGTGTCCTAAGCAATTTACTTATCTTGCTTGTATGAGCATGTAAAAGGCATCTCCAATAGGTGTGACTGACTGGCTCCAGAGAGAAAGGGGAAGGAAAGAAAAGGGACAGCCCTGAAGAAGAAAATCATAAAGGACAGAGACTACATCTTCAGTTATCCACTGCATTAGTAAGTATGGCAAGGTGAGGTTAGAAGGAGAGAAGGAGGAAAGGGCAATAGTGTCATATCCTACAGCTCTGAATTTGCTTAGACTATGAATTCTAGCAAGCATAAATCTTTGGAGGGAACAAATGGTAGACGAAATATAAAGCGTTAGGAATCAGGATGCGGTCATTGCAAACATTCCCTCCCCCATATCAAAGGGAGTTCATCAAGCTGGCATGGCTCAGTGGTTGAACATTGATCTATGAACCAGGAAGTCATGGTTCAATTCCTATGAGGGCACATGCATGGGTTGCAGGCTTGATGCCCAGTAGGGGGCATGCAGGAGGCAGCCAATCAATGATTCTCTCATCATTGATGTTTCTCTCTCTTCCCCCCACCCTCCTTCCTCTCTGAAATCAATAAAAATATTTTTTAAAAGATAAATGATATAGGAGAAATAAAAATCACCAAGTGAGTAGTTTGGATGGGGCTAATGTTATAAAGGATTGTCCCTAAAGATTCAGTTGGGATAAAAGTTTTAAAGTAAAATTAGATATAATAATAAATACCATCATTTTCTACAGCCCTAAAGAAAGTACAGGAGCTCCCCCAATTTATACATAGGGTATATTTCAAAAATTGTTTCATAGAAACCTAGAATGTACTACTTCTCTGGATAAATAATACTGTAAATGGTGAAGAGATTTTTAGATTGCACACAAAATATCATATAACTTACAGTATAACTGATGAACTGTACTTTTGTAATGAAAAACACCAGAACTACAAATAGTTATAGAACAGATTGTAAAAATAAAAAAACAGTATTTAATAACACAGTTTTAAAATTTTTTTAATGTGGTGTTTAATGAAAATCATTATCAGAGGCTGATATGGAAATTGATGGAAAGTTTTATAGTGATTTTCAAGTAGATTTTTGGACATTTTCAGGGGCTTTATACATGACTCCCTAATTTTTATTTATCCTTGCTTCAAGGCATATTGCTTTCGTGTTCATTGAAAGCAGCATATAACTAGACCTGATTGTAGGCATATTAGCTATAATTTGGGTAATTTTTGTATTTACAAGTTGAATGAAGAGTGAGAGAGGGAGAAAGGAAAAGATGATGAAAAATTTTTTGAATTGGAAAAAATGTATGAAGAGATAGGAAGATAAAAATGTGTGGGAATTGTGTGGGAATTAATATTTTCTTCTCTTTATTAACTTCTTAATAGTAAATGTGCTTTCCTTTACAATGGAGAAAAACTAAAATTTTCTTCTTAAAGAATGTGTAGAATGAGGAAAACATTGCCTGGGGTGCTATTAACTGAATTTGAGTTCAGGAGGCAGATGGGTTATCTCATTGTAGGGGCAATCCAAACTCTAACAGTGGGTGGGGAACCCCAGAGAGACTTCATAGAATAAGGGAAGAGATTAGAAGAAGAAACCAGCATTCTAAGGGATGGAAGAGAGAAAGAGTCTGAAACCATAGACAGGAGCATGGAATCTTGGAAGCCAACGTAGAACAATGTTGAAGAAGGAGATTGTTGTTCATGGTGTCAGATGAGGCAAGATGAGGACAGGTGGAGGGTGCTCATTGGCATGGCCTAAGAAGACCAGTTCCAGGATTCTCCACCTTGATTCCTGGTGAGGGAAAGGCTCCTGCTGCTGACTGTCAAGAATGTCAGTGCCTGTTAGGTTAGATCCCTTCCCTCACAAACGGACAACCTCATCATTCCAGGCCCACAGCGTTATACATACCAATCATAAATTTCAAGTAATAAAACTACTTGATATCCAATGCCAGGAGGACCATTTTCTCTCACACATAGGACCAAAGTCACAGTTAGCTTTCTCCCTCCAAAGATGATTTATAAAGGTTGTGATGAACCAACAGGATATAAACCAGGAGGATGCTAGTCTAGAGCAACCTAGGAAAAAGTGTAGATCTGTTTCTGGGCTCTTTATTCTGTTTCATTGATATATCTTTTTTCTTTGCATCAATACTACACTATCCTGATAACTGGTGCTTTACAATAAACTAGAGGCCCGGTGCATGACATTCGTGCACTGAGGGGGGCAGCGTCCCTCAGCCCAACATGTGCCCTCTTGCAGTCCAGGATCCTTTGGCGCTACCGTGGAGGTGAGAGAGGCTCCCGCCACCACCACTGCGCTCGCCAGCCAGGAGCCAGGCTTCTGGCTGAGCAGCACTCCCCCTGTGGGAGCACACTGACCACCAGGGGGGCAGCTCCTGCATTGAGCATCTGCCCCCTGGTGGTCAGTGCGCATCATAGCAACCAGTTCCGCTGTTCGGTCAATTTGCATATTAGCCTTTTATTATATAAGATGTTTACATTAGTTAATATTAGTCCTCCAAATTTGTTCTTCTTTTGCAAAGTTGTTTTACCTGATCTAGGTCCTTTGAACTGCCATGAGAATTTTAGAATTGGTTTGTTAATTTCTTCAAAAAAGCCTACTGAGATTTTGGCTGCAATTGCACTGAATGTATAGATGCATTTGAGCAGAATTGGCATCTTAACAATATTGAATCTTGAAACGCATGAACATAATATACCCCTCCATTTGTTTCGGTCTTCTTTAATTTCTGTTAGCAATATTCGTGGTTTTCCGTGTAATTGTTAGCATTTTTAATGTTGCTAAGTACTTGCATGTGAAGTGGTGTCTCCTTGCAGTTTTAGTGTAGGTCCCCGGTCACCACTGAGTGTTTATTGGTCCTTCAGGTTTCCATTTCCCTGGCTTGCTTTTATATTGGCCCTGCATTTTATTTACTAAGAATATTTTAGTTTCATCTATATTTTTGTTTGTTTGTTTGTTTTTATTGGTAATTGAAAATTTTTTTTTTTCTTTTTAAATTTTTTTTTGGCTCATGAATTTTGAAATAGTAATTTAGACTCAGGGCACATACCTCTTTGCATCTTTTCATTCCTTGTTAACATTATCATCTCCTAATTTCTGTCAGTAGGAAGTTCTGATGTATGTCATGTGCTTTGACATGTTCCAACTTTGATAACTTTTGAGAACTCTGATTTGAAAGCAAAGCATGAGGTCAGTTCATTTGTCAGTGCCCCTTGGGCAATGCCTAGTTTATCTCTTTGCTCAGCTAATCTGCTCTCATTCCGCATGGCTCACTGCTCTGGACGTTCTGAGATTCTGTTCCAGCTGAGCACATTAAAAGAGAGAAACAATCCCGCGTCTCTGGGCAGAACTTGGGTAGCCCGGGGCTCTCACCTTTGAGGCAGCAGGCACCTTGGCAGAGTGCTCAGCAACTCTTGGAGATGATTGTCAGAAGGCACAAGAGCCTCAGTCCTGTTCTGTAAACTTTCTTTGAGCGATGAAAGGAAATCTACATATAACAATTTCTCAAGAAAAAATTGTTGACATAGATTTTTATTAAATAGTAGCCCTTTGATTTCTTTCGGCTACAAAGTCAGTTTCCTATGATTTCTAAGTCAGAGGGCTACATGCATCTGGTTGTGTCTTACAGAACATTCTTTATGCATATTAGAATCTATAAATAGTTAAGTTTTCAATACTTCAAACGTGTTGAATACCTATGGCGTACCAGGCACCTGTCAGGGACCTAAATTATCAAAATGGGGAAGGTATGGCCCTTCCCCTGGAAAGAAGCAGGAATGTAGGTAGGAGTTAACTAACTCCAATGCTTTCTCAATGGAAAAAAAAGGCAAAGTAATGGCGGGTGTAGGACCATTCTACGGCACAAAAAGCAGGCAGTCTTTACTTACAGAAACTTGGCTAGAAAACATAGAGCTAGAAAATTAAATGAATGCCTGCAACATGTGATTTCTAGACAACTGGACAGGATACTAAAAAGAGAAAGATACTAAAAGAAGTTGGCAATCAGAGATTTTTGTGTTCCTAAATCCTTGCTTATACTGTTCTCTTCCTAGAATGCTTTCCATGATGCTTGTCATTTGGCCAACTCCCACTTATTCTTAAGGACTCATCTTAGATTTTATTTCTTCTGGGAAGATTTTCCTCCCTACCTCCCACTCTGGCTAGGGGACCCTATTATAGCACTGTACCATATACTCTGACTGTTCCACTTATCATATGGCACTGGAAGTGCCTGTCTGTCTCCTCCCAGTAGATCACAGATTTATCTTGCTCACCATTATATCCAGTGTCTGGCACTGTATAAAGGCGCATTGTGGGTGCTCAATAAATATCTGATGAATAAACAATGAATTATCTGATAAGTAATGAACAAATGCCAGCGAGAGGAGGAAGGTTTAGCCTGGAGAAATAAAAGGCCTAAGTTTAAGAATAAGGCTCAGAAAAGGGTTCAGAAGCTGGAGGGATAAATACCCACTAGAGAGAGAGCAACAGTAATTTGGAGGAGTGTCCCATTTCATTGTACTACTAATTGTTGTTGGCCCCAGTTTCCTCCACAGTTCAGGTTCAAGACTTGACAAGAATTATCAAAACGTGATTATGTGCCTAGCTGTGTTCTAGATATATTGGGAATTATGCCCACAGAGCACTTGCAGATTTGGCTGGTGACTTCTGTTGTCATCTAGGTCAGTGGTCGGCAAACTGCATGTGGCTCGCGAGCCGCAGTTTGCCAACAACTGATTAGGTGAAAGGACTATTGAGAAAAACAGGGTCATGACATAGCTTTCCCCTCTAGATTGAACTGATTTATTAATCAACACCCTTCAGAAATGGTTTGTCAAATGGCAATCAATCAAACTCACCCAAGTGATGAATTCCTGTCTTGGTAAAATGTCTTGTTCCAACCCAAATCCAACATAGCTATGACTTTTCCCTGGGTTAGCTGTGGATGACCTCCCCAAAAAGTTAATTTTATATGTTTAACAGGATCCTAACATACAACACAATGGGCTAAAACCAACAAAAAGAAATGTACCAGGCATAGTAAGTCATACATTTAGTCCCAGCAATTAATTTGACCAGTATAAGATTGGGGAGGTCTGGCTTAGTAAAGGAATGCTTGAAATGGGGTTCTAGATACCCACAAATTGAATAAGGCCAACAGTGTTTTTCTAAAACCAAGTACAGGTTTAGATTGTATTATGAAAATATAACATTCAAATCAAAATTTAATATCTTTACTATATTATAAAGCTGTAATGTATTTGGAGAATCATGCTCACTGTGATCTGAATGAAAGAACAGTAGCAAACCAGAGGCTAACAGGGATGTTGACCAAGATCTAAAAATAAGTCATGTGAAAATTCAGTTATAAAAATTAGGTATTTGGGTTATCATCAATAAATCCACAAACAAGTGTTGGCGAGGATGTGGAGAAAAGGGAACCCTATTGCACTATTGTGGGAATGAAGATGGGTGTGGCCACTATGAAAAACAGTATGCAGCGTCCTCAAAAAATTAAAAATGAAACTGCCTTATGACCCAGCAATTCCACTTCTGGGTATATATTCAAAGAAAGCCAAAACATGAATTTGAAAGAATATACAGACAGTCCTTGGGTTACGTCAGACTCGATGTACTTTGTTTTGTGGTTACGTCGCCATCTCCCATTTATTTATAAATAAAATAAAAAAATAAAAATTCCGTCACTTCGACGTATGTACATATGTGCTTTATGTTTTTTATCATTTATTTACCACAAGTAAAGGTCAGGAATTGTTATCTTTCTTTTAAATTTTTTTTACTGTTTCACTTCATTACTGCTGTGTATGTGCTCCATGTGAGTGACATAGGTGCTTATGTAGGTGGGATCCGAATTATGGCGAAAATCGCATTACGTTGCGCTGTAGGAACGGATCTCCGACGTAACCCGAGGACCTACTGTATTCACCCCTATGTCCATTGCAGTGTTATTTACAACTAGTGAGCCGGTGCACAAAATTCGTGCACATTAAAAGGAAATTAATTAGAGGAAATACTTTAATATTGCTATTTGCCCTTTCTCTATAATAGAAGTGTCAGACATGAAAGAAAATTAGTAAAATGTATATGAAAATCTTCCTCCTGTCAGAGTCTGGGGCGTGCCACGGGAACCAGAGTCAGGTCCCCACCTACCCACGTGCACCTCAAAATTGCGCGAGACCCAGACCCGGCCAGCCCCACCCCCATTGGGCTAGATCCAGACCCGGCCGGCCCCACCCCCATCAAGCCCCGCCAGGTAGGGGTGCGTGGTCTCAGGTCCTCTGTTAAGCCCCACCAGGTAGGGGGCGCAGCCTCAGGTCCCCCGGCCCAGGGCGGGGTGTGCAGCTTGAGGTCACCCGGGTCGGGGCAGGTGGCATGCCTTGAGGTCCCCGTCAAGCCCCACCGGGTGGGGGGGGGGGGGGCATGACCTGAGGTCCCCTGTCAAGCCCTGCGGGCGGAGGGCATGGCCTCAGGTCCCCTGTCAAGCCCTGCGGGCGGAGGGCATGGCCTCAGGTCCCCCGTCAAGCCCTTCATGGCAGGGGGCATGGCCTCAGATCCCCCGGCCTGGCACCCAGGCGGCGGGTGCAGCCTGAGGTCCCCTGTCAAGCCCCACTGGGTGGGGGGCACGGCCTGAAGTCCCACAGCCTGGTGCCGGGGCATGGGGTGTGGCCTCAGGTATCCTGGCCCGGTGCCGGGGTGGGGGGCACAGCCTGAGGTTTCCCCAGCTCGGTGCTGGGGCAGGGGACGTGGCCTGAGGTCCCCTGTCAAGCCCCACCAAGCAGGGGGCGCAGCCTCAGGTCCCCTGCCCTGGCCCAGCAGCCACGCAGCCTCAGGTCCCTGCTGATTGCTCGTTAAGACTTGTTACGAGAACTTGGCCTCCGCTGTGGGCACAGCCATCTTTATCATTATGGCGTGACAGTCAATTTGCATATTCCCTCTTTATTAGATAAGATAGTCAAGATATGGAAGCAACCCAAGTGCTCATCAATAGATGAGTGGATAAAGATGTGGTACATATATACAATGCAATTTTACTCTGCCATAAAAAAGAATGAAGTCTTATCATTTGCAACAGCATGGGTGAACCTAGAGGGTTTTATGCTAAGTGAAATAAGTCAGTTAGAGAAAGATAAATACTTATATGTGGAATCTAAAGAACAAAATAAACGAAGCTGAAACAAACTCATAGATACATAGAACCGACTGATGGTTGTCAGAGGGGTGGGGAGTTAGGGACTGGGTGAAAAAGGTGAACAGGCTAAGAAGTATAAATTGGTAGTTATAAAATAGTAATGGGGATATAAAGTACAGCATAGGGAACATAGTCAATAATATGGTAATAACTATGTATGGTCCCAGGTAAGTACTGGAAATGTCAGGGAGACCACTTTGTAAAGTATATGATTGTCTAGCCACTGTGCTGTACACTTGAAACTAATACAAAATAATGTTGAATATAAACTGTAATTGAAAAAATAAATTTTTTTTAAAAGAAGGAAAAATAAAAGAATGAGGTGGTCAGCCCGTCAGAGGGAAGACTTGGAGGACATGGTATAGTCTGGTATCAAGTATCTGAAGGGCAATCATGTGGCAGCCTGGGCAGAGGTTATCTCAGGTCCTTCAGAAGCAGAACTAGGATCCGTGGGTAGAAGTTACAGGAAAGTATTTCTTCTCATTGTTAGGGAGAACTCGGCACCATCAAAGCTGTTCAGAGGTAGAGTGGACTATTTGTATGAGGTGGTGAGCTCTCTGTCACTCAGGTGGAGACTGGAAATCTATACCCTGAGATAAGGACGGTACAGCTGTATAGGTTGTTGGCTCACAGGGCACCTGGCTAAGAGAACAACTAAGGCTGAAATCCAGCCAGTAATGTAGTAGCTATGTCGTGTATCCTGGCATCAGCCACCCAGAGGAAGAGGTACCTTTTCATAGTTCACCTAAAGGTACCCCAGGTCTAGCAGATATAGAAACACTTACTCATCAGGTAGATCAAATCAGTGAGGGCTAACTTCCTGCCAACTCTTATCCTCCATTAGTCTGTGGTCACAGTTATATGTCTTTAATCAGAACTCAAGAAATAGAGTGAGTGAAGAAGAAATGCAAGCAAACAGACTTCATTTAACCACAAGGAACCAATGCAATTATGCTTTTCAAAGCACTGATGCGCGTGAAGGCCTCCTTACCTCCACCCACATGATACTCTGTGGTGGGCTGCTGTTGGAGGGAATGAAAGGGAAGGGGCTGGGTTGTCTTCCAGGCCTGGTGAGGGATCTTAATAACAAGGTGTGAGCTCTCAACATCTGAGGCATATCCATATCTTTCTTTGGAGATGAAGTACTATTGAAATGTTTTCCACTAAAACGTCTTACATTTAAATGTGAAGTTTTAAAAGCAGAATATAAAGTTGTACATATATCATTTCAACTCTGTTTGCATAGACAGTTTCTTGAACAAAAGACAAAATAGTAGCAGAGATCTACTCTCTGAGGGAATGGCTAATGGGTGATGTTTTTAGGGGTGATTTTTATGTATTTTTATAAACAGTAAACAAATACATTAAAACAACCTTTCCTTCGCCTTGAAAAATATGCATTTAAAATGTTTTATTTCACTTAATGAAATGTGTTCTCTTCTTTGTTAACTTCCCATGACACAGACTTGTCTGTACTACTGAGCTAATGGGTTGGGTCTGTTCAGAAAGTTATTCCTGGTATATCTAGGTGGATTGTTGCAGTGTAGTAGTACCCCAGTAACACAAAAGATTTTGAATTTCTGAAAGGGCCCACATTTCATCTTCCCACCCTGTCAGCAGCTTACTCACCAATGGGATTTACACGTTTTACATTCTCATTCCTTTTACCACATTACTACAGGATGCTATGAAAACAAACCCAGTGCAAATTAAAATGTTGGGGGTGGGGGGGCAGACGCCTCATTTACTGAAGAAATGCTCCTGGAAATGAGCTTCAGAAACAGACGGGGTAAAGCTACAGCCAAGAAGAGTGAGTTTTCCCAGATACCACACATGTTGAAGCAGGAGAAGGCATAGCTGAAAACAAACATCTGATATGGTGCTTTGTAGACTCCTAAGCTGCCATTCAGTCTCCAAGGCTGGAGGAGGAGCATCTCAAAGACAAAGGATGGAAGCGTGAAGCAGTTAGCCAAGTGCTGGCAGCGGATAGGCCCCAGCACCAGGCCAGCAACCTGCACAGTCTCTGGGAATAGAAATTTATTTTTAAAGAAATCTCCACCTAGTTCTAGTTTTCATTTTAGAATTCTCTTATCTAGTTCATCAATCTCACTGCAATGTAGTAATTGCAGGAAATGAAACCCAGAATCAATTTCCCCTTTTTCTTATACCCTCCCTTTTGTGATTGTGCATTTTGTCAAGAGCAGTTTGTGCCTCAGCCAGGACACTCTTGCGCCTTTTTGTGTATACAGCAATACGCTTTGACTTTATGCTTGTGTATGATCCAGGAACCTCACTAAAGGGCATGTTCCAATTGCTAAGACACTGGCAGGACAGAAATTTGCCGCAAGTTCCTGCAGGTTCCCATGGAAAAAAAAGACCCTCATGCCCTGGCCAGTGTTGCTGGGGTGAGAGCGTCAACTTGCTGACTGAAGGGTCATGGGTTCTATTTCTGGTCAAGGGCATGTACCTGGGTTGCAGGTTCAATCCTTGCCTCAGTTGGGGCTTGTGTGGGCAGTAACCAATTGATGTGTCTCTCTCACATCTCTCTTTTCCTCCTTCTCTTTCATCTCTCCCTCCCTGCCCCTTCCTCCCTTTCACTCTCTCTAGAAAAAATATCCTTGGATGAGGATTAACAAAATCTATCTATATAAAACTCTAATATGCAAATCGACCAAATGGCGGAATGACCGGTCGCTATGATGCGCACTAACCACCAGGAGGCAGACACTCAACGCAGGAGCTACCCCCAGCCTGCAGGCCCCAACTGGTGGCAGCAGTGGGGGGTGGGGCCAGTGAGCAGGCGGCGCCAGGCCAGCCATGGCAGGTGCGAGCAGGGGCCCCGATCATCCCTCCAGTCACACAACAGATTGGCCCTGATCGCCAGCCAGGCCTAGGGACCCTGCCTATGCACAAATTTCATGCACCAGGCCTCTAGTAAGTAAATAAAACACCCTCACTACTGAAGAGGAACAGAAAACCTGAAAATAATTAAAGCTAGTTGGCAGATTTTATAATGAAAGGCAGGCTGAGGGAGAAGGATATTCATGTTAGAAAGCAAAAGAAATAAAATTACATAGTTCTGATGAAAGCATATTTATAACCATTATAGTTCTTACCTCCAGAGAATCTTAGGACAGAAGGATAGTGTCATTCATCTTGTCTTAACCAGCAGACAATCCAGTTAACTGGATAGGCCCTTCCTATTCCCACAATCACAGGTTTATTAATGGCCTGTGTTCTGTCTGGAGAGTTTTATGGATTTGGTTATAGACAACATACAATCCTCTCCGGACCCAATTGCAGTCATTTATTGGTGAAGATATTTAAAGTGAGTCCTTTTTAAGAGTTTTCAGTGTGTTTGAGCATATGTGATAATTTTCAGGAATCAAAGATGGCAACCTTTACATGGAAAAATTCTAATTTATATGGAAAAATTCTACAAGGTGGGGGTGAGGAATGACCATTATCTGTCTTGTTCATCATTTATATTCTCAGAACCTCACACAGACATAGTAGGTGTTGAGTAAATAATTCTTAAATGAATAATCAAATCATGAATGAATCTGCACAACTATAAAATTCTGAACAAAGAGCCAAGCAATTTAAATCTCTCTTTGGGGTATCTGTAAGAAACTATAGCCTTCCCTCTAAATCTGTATTAAGGCCTCTAGATATAATCATTCCTCATTTACCCACAGTCTTGTCTCACCCTGTGAAACATAAAGCAGTGTTACTTTAGGCACAAATACAGACTAAAAGGACAGTTTATAGGATTTTGGTGAAAGTGCAGGTTTTTCAGTGTCTTTTAGTAGTTAACTTTAAAATTCTTGATGGAATATTTTCTATAGTAACATAAGAATAAATGATTGTGAAATGGTAGTGTCCTTAGCAAAAGAAGTCTTTTTGCAATTTAGGAAAAGTGTGTTCAACACAGGAATGCATTTTTTCCTCAGAGTGCAGAGTGAAAACCAATTTCCTTTAGCCAGTAAAATCATCCTGCATATTCCATACACATTCATACACAGTAGAATAGCATAGATAGATACAAGGCATTCTATTAAAACAGCCTTTAGGAAAGCTCCGAGCACCTCATGTGCAATAAATAGACTGTCATCACTCCAGCCTGGAAAAAAGAAACATACAGAATAGGAGTCAGGAGAAGAAAGGAAATATTTTTCAGGTACCAGAGGTAGCTTAAAAAAATGAAATCCCCAGGAAATTCTTCTGAGAAAGGGGGTCAGTTGTTTTTGCTCTTCACTTTCTCACATCTTGGTAAGAAAAGGAGTACTCTGCAAGGCAGCACACATCCTCCTCCATTTTCCAACTAAAGGTAAAGATAGCCCAGCCGGTGTGGCTCAGTGGTTGAGCATCGAGCTATGAACCAGGAGGTCACAATTTGAGTCTTGGTCAGGCCACATACCTGGGTTGCGAGTTCAATTCCCTGGTTGGGCACATGCAGGAAGCAGTCTCTCTCTCTCTCTCTCTCTCTCTCTCTCTCTCTCTCTCTCTCTCTCTTTCTCTCTCCTCTCTCTTCTCTCCCTCTCCCTCTCTCCCTCTCTCTCTTTGTCTCTCCCTCCCTCCCTCCCTCTCTCCCTTCTTCTCTCTAAAATTAATAGTAAAAAAAAGAAAAAGGGTAGAGGAATTGAGGGGGGAGTATAGATGGAAAATTTGTAAGGAGTACAATTACTTTTGAGTTCTTTTTAAAAATATAATCTGGGCCCAGCTCAGTGGTTGAGCGTGGACTCATGAACCAGGAGATTATGGTTCAATTCCTGGTCAGGGCACATGCCTGAGCTGCAGGCTCAATCCCCAGTAGAGGGCGTGCAGGAGGCAGCCGATCAACGATATTTCTCACTGATGTTTGTATCTCTCTATCCCTCTCCCTCTCTCTCTAAAAATCAATAAAAACATTTTTAAAAAAATATATAAAAATATCATCTGGGCCTTAAAGAATCATGATATGATTTGGAGGATTTGCTTCAAATAATTGGGAGTAGGTGGAGTTCAGATGAGACGATTGGTTATGAGTTTATCATTGATAAAGCTGGGTGATAGGCATATGAGAGTTCATTATACTGTTATCTCTACCTCTGTGTATTTTTTAAATTTTCCATTAAAAAAAAAAAAAAAAGATGGGCCCTAATCAGTTTGGCTCAGTGGATAGAGCGTCAGCCTTCGGACTGAAGGGTCCCAGGTTCGATTCTGGTCAAGGATATGTACCTTGGTTTCGGGCACATCCCTAATAGGGAGTGTGCAGGAGGCAGCTGATCGATGTTTCTCTCTCATCGATGTTTCTAACTCTCTATCCCTCTCCTTTCCTCTCTGTAAAAAAATCAATAAAATATACTTTTTTTAAAAGATGGACTTCCAAAATGGAAAAAATCAAAACATTTTTTAAGATGAGTATGGTAAATAGCAGATGCATGAAATTTGGAATCAGAAGCCCATTATATGCAGAGCTCAGTCCCACAATGTGTTAACAACATAGCCTTACGTTAGTTACTGCAGGTCTTCAAAACTCTGCTTCAGCGTCTGAAAAACAGAACCATGCCAAATGTGTCCAGCTCATAGGGCGCTATGAGAGTAAACGAATGATTATTTTCGAAAATACTACATAACCTATAAAATTATATAAAGCTGTAAATTAAATTAAGTTAAAAATTTAATTTACAGTTTTTTGTACTTTATTTATCCTAAAGTTATTTGTGCTTTATTTATCCTAAATTTGTACTTAATTAAACCAGTTTCAACCAGAACCAAATCCAAATCTTCCTAAATCTGTTATATCAGAACAAAACTAAAGTATCTTCTTCCTCTTTCTCTCTGCTTCCATTGGGTATCAGAGCTGCTCCTATAGTCAACCCTACCTCCTCGGCCCCTCTGCCATCTTGCTACAACTAGCTGCAGAGAAATCTTCTTCCTAGAACACCACTTAGATCACATGACTCCCTTGCTCAAAACCATTCCTGGATTCCCACTGCCCATGGGATTAAATCCAGCTTACTTACCCGACCCCTCAAAGTCTCCAACACTTGGTCTCTAACCTACCTTTTCAGCTACCTCACAGCCACTCATGTTCTCAAACCTTCAGTTCCAGGCAACTGTGGTGTTTTTGTTCCCCATTCCTCCTCTTAAAATATAACAATAATACCCCTTTCTCCCTGTCTGTCCAGATTTTATCAGTCCCTACGAATCAGCCTTAACCCTTCTTCCAAATCTTCCTAGCCCATACAGTATGCCCCATTGGTTTTTATTATGTTTGATTTGGCAATTAATCATATATTCCTTCATGATATAACTTTTATTGTTATATTAAATAGTTAATGATCCCTGTGTTACTTAACTTTCTTCCTAGCTTGTCCAATTGGATTATAAACTCTTAGAAGGCAAGAAGTGTGACTTTTATATCTTTCGGCCTCAAGGCCCAGTGCTTTGCACATAGGAGACATTTTCATTAACATTTGGCGGGGGGCGGGGGGGAATATTATCTGAACTGAGGTAGAATTTTATAGTCCATAATGGTCATGCGTAGCATATGAACATCTCCTTCCTTTGTATTTCTTTGAATCTTAAAAATGACTTTACATTATTTAAATTTTACATTATACCTTATAGAGTGGCATAATGGGGGGAAAGTTCAGTCTTAAGTGTTACACAGATCTAAATTCAAATCTCAACCTAGACACATTAGCTATGTGAAATCCTGGCAGTTTACTTGACCTCTTTACCAGTATTCCTTCACTTTCTCCATCATAAAATGAAAATGCAGTGGTAATGCTTGCTTTGCACAGTTAGATAATAGCCTAGCATGGCATCAATAAAAGACAAGTATTATCTTAGTACACATCATGTGGATTTGACAGGACTTCAAAGTGAAGGATCATCCTAACTTGGGGGTTAGGATGCAGAAAATATAGACCAGGTCAGAAAAGCCTCTGCCCACTTCTCCAAGCCCTGATTCCATGTTCTGGTTTTGCCCTTTGCATCCTTAGCTATAAGGTTTATGGGCTAAATACAGCTGGAATCCCTAATTGTCAACTTTAAAAGTACTAAGTTCCCAAGCCATTCTTCATCCCTTTCTTTACTAGGTCAGTTCCCTTAGTACTAGGCTCCCTCTCAACCCAAACCTTAGCTCTGACCCTCCTTGTTTGTTTATTTCCTGACAACCCTAATTGTACTTAGTTCTCCTGCAGTCTTCTACCTGCAGTCTTCTACCTGCCGTCACCATGAGCTATAATCATCATGTTTTCATTTATTTGGTGATTCACGGTTGCCTCCTCTAGAGAAGACCCAGAGCAATGACATGGACGGACTCCAGTCATAAAACACAATGTCATCAACACTTAAAGACATAATCAATGAATAGTCATCTTATTTAATTCTGGTTATAATAGAAGTTGCACTTACAAATGCTTTTAAAACAACAATTTTATATGGGTTACATTTTCTTTCAAACATGCTATTAAGACTTCAATTTGTCTATTTTTGCTGCTCAGTCTTGAGTCATAAAAAGCGACTCAAATTCTAAATTATATTTTTTCCTAGTGTTCATTACTGTTGAGCTCTTTTTAATTTATCTTTTATTGTTTGCAAAACAGACTGAAGGAGAATTGTTGGTTTCCATTCTATCGATCTCATTTTTTTAAAAAAATAATCATCTTACTGAAGAAGTTTAGTGAGTGTGGATGTAAGTAACTTGATCTTTCAATAGCTAAGCAATGGGTCTTGCCAACTAGAACCCATTATCAGGGAAACGAAAGATTGCCTAAGTCCACTCACTGTTTTGTAAGTCTTTTAACAAGTAAGAATGTCCAGAAAAAAATCTGAGATTCCAGGAATCTCAACACAGAAGATATTATTATCAGTGGGATCCTCTTGGAACCCTAAAAGCAGACCAGTGGCTCTGGGTCTAAATGACACACTCCTAGAATGATGGAGTATTAGCTCTGGAAGGGGTTTCGGTAATCATCTGGGCTAGAGACATGAAGTAGTTGATGTCCCAGCGGAAGTCAGAACTCTTCTGTCTAATCTCCCAGCACATGGTGCTCACCTCGCTACTATATTTGCAGTTTTCCATTTCAACTATTAAAATCAATCAGGATTCTTTTCACACACATAATATCAGCTTTGCTAACAATAGCCTCCATTCCAATCAACTTCTTTGGAACTACCAGGACTGTAGTTAGTTTATTTTTAAAGCCCAGCAGTTTTTTAAAGCTTAAAATATTTTGTTTTTCAAAACCTAAAGGCTCTTTATTTAGTCCGTGATGAATATTTGAGTAGTGTTAAATTTATCGTCCTGGCAGTGCTCACATTGTACTTGTCAGTAATTGTGACTCATCAAAGAATGTTTTGATGTTGAGTCCTTGGCTAACAGATGGCTCTGTTGAGAGGAATTGAGGCAGTGAGCTATGAGGTCCAAGGAGAGAAACTTCTTACATAATTAGTCACTAGGGGTTGTTGGAATTTGTAAGAAAGCACGGAAGTCTGTGGAGAGGGGGTGGGGCAGGGGTGTTAGTCTTGGTACTGAAATAGGGGAAGGCCTTATCTTTTCTTCTCTGTTCAGAGAATGGATAGAAGAGCTCACGTCAGTGTTGCTGGTGTGCCAGCTGTGGTTGGAATGACATAGACAGCCAGCAGAGAGGCACGCGTCCAGCACTAGAACATTTCTGTTTCTATGGGGTCTGTCACCCAGGCGGTGACTGTTAGTCACAGAGAACACCATGCAGGAAAGAACAGGCCCGAGCAATAGTAGCCCCAGTGAGAACTCACTCACAGAGTGTAAAGCAACAAGCCCTCACCTCTTTGGAATGACATTTAGTGCTTCATTAATTTACTTTACAAAAAGGAAACACACGCTTGTCATAAATCGGACAAAGAGAAACCTGAAAGACAAAATTCAAGTCCTTCTAGATATATTCTAGAAATAATCCCAAGTAGCTTAATAAGTGACGCATTCTTCATCTTTAAAAAAGAATAATAATGCATACCTCGTGGTTTTATATGAGAATTAAGGGAAATGAGGTAAGCATAGCATCTCACCCACAGTAAAGACTCAATAAATGGTCTCTATGTTAAAGAGGGAAAATAAACTAAAGTAAGCAATGATGCTTATGTGCTTGCTAGCCCAAGGAAACACAGGAAAAGTGATTGGGAATCAAGGAAGACTGGTAGTTGAATTAATAATCAAGGAGAAGAGGCTTTTTAAAAAGGCTATTTGTCAAGAGCACAACATTCAAAGTCAAGTATAATGCTCTCACTGCATGTCACTGTGCTGTAACTTCGGTTTGGGTCTGCAAGACTGAAAGGCACTGAAAAACTAAATCAAGTAATGCAAATGACACTTGCGTGAGGTCAGTGAGGAAGTGGAAACAGTCAAAGATTTGGAGTAGAGAACCTGTATTTGAGCTCCTCAGCATTTTCTAGCCACCTAATTAGAAATTATCACAAATACTTTAATAGGTGACACTTAACCTCACTCAGTTTTCACTTGTGTAAAAAAGATTAATAATTTTTACATTTCTGAGAATTTTTGTGAATATGCACTTGGCAAACTGCAAAACATATGAATCCGTTTTTTAAGGCAATGATGGGGAAAGATATTTACTCCCCTCACAAAGGTTGACTTAACTGGCTCCTGATACTAGAGGTAAGGGACAGAGGATGGTGATTTTTCATTTTCACAGAGGGCACAGTTAGAAGAAATGAGATAACAGTACCATCAATGCTGCAGAGAAAGAAGAGAAAAAGCCTAAATATAAAGTTATCTAAATGACAGCCAACTACTAATGGACATTAGCAATCCCCTACTTGCTTGTATCTCTTCTAAAATTCCTAGACTCCTCATTTCCAGCCTTTTTGGAAGGATATACATGCACACTCACAGAAAGTGTTACATTGCATCTTTAACAAATTAAAATGGTTTAAAGTTAGTTTTGTTTGATGCTTTGGACTGTTGCAAAGTTAAGGTTCAGAAACACTAATTTAGGTAATTGTGTTTGGACAATATTTTTGTTGTCATAAGACCCAAGAGCAAGATCATAGACTGAATGACTTTTGAGATTACTTCATTCAATTTTTTTTTTTTTGAGCAGATGTTTCAAAGTAACTGAGCTGTTGAAAATTTTGGAGCAGAAAATATGTCATATCACGTCATGTATATTTTAATTGGTTTGATTTTATGTATTTTTTTACAGCATCTCACAAAAGAGCTGAATTTAAAAGAACTAAATGAGAAAGAAAATTCTGATTTCCCTTCTGATGAGCTGTTTGTATAAGAGCTCATTTACTAGTAAGTACCTTCAATACTTGAAGGGACTTAAGGAAAAAAATTGTGTCAGGATTAAAACATTAAAAATAGAAACGTAAGTTCCAAGATTAATCCCTCGAGTTACTTGACATTTGAAGTGATTTCCCCTAAAGTAATTTTCTTTGTACGGTTTTATAAATTTATGAGAGAAAATACTTTAACCTGCCTAGAGATTATTGTGTCAATTAAGAATAAACAGGATTAAAGAAAAACCAAGCATTACTTTGGAAATGGATCTACTCTAGGTGTGATGGAATCATATTCCAAGTATTAGGTGAAACATGTACCATCCTTTCTTCTTACCGCAGGCTTGAGGAAGTGCAGCTGTGAGTGATTTTCTGGAGTCCTTGTTTGCAGGTTACTTTATCCTTATGTCTTTGCCTTGTCTGTGGGGAACTTCCACCAAAATACCTGAACCCCAATGGATCCCAAATTATCCATCTGAGATTCTGAAAACATTTTGGTTCCCTCATACAGCCAAGACCTCAAGAAAATAGTCTACGGAGTTGCTACCTTATTCTTGATTGCAGAGTCAAGACAGCCCATTGGAAAACATTGCAACATACTGTATATAAAAATAACTTGCTCCATTATTGGAAACTAACGTATTTACCCCAGAGATTGATTGCTCGTGAAATGTATTAAGAAGTTGTGTGCTTAACAAAAACAAACCTCACTCAAGTTTTATGGTTTGCTGACCTACATGCGCAGAAACACAGCTCTTTTCGCAAAGCTGGGCCTTCCAGAAGTTTCTCCATAATACCTTGTGTACCTATTTCTGCACAGACATACATAAATGCAAACAGACTTTCAGGGATTCAGTGCAGAAAATTCCTAAGATCAAAAAGAAATCCCTCAAGAAAAAAAAAGAAAGAAAGAAATCCCTCATGATAACCGGATCTCCATTGGCTGTCTCTTCCTGGTCAAATGCTTCGTATTTTTGGTTTGAGATGATAACTTTATTTCAAGCCTGAGAGAGCAGTTGACTTGCCCTTGGTCTAATGATACCGAGCAGCTGCCAAAGCCTGTTTCACATCCACAGGAGAAGACTGTCCCTGGAGTGGGGACACATGACCATGCATGTCTCTTTCAAGATGTCTCTTTGGGTACCATGTCAAGAAATGACTTTCCAAGGAAAGAGAAGGCTCTGTGTGTGGCTTTTGGCTGCTGCTGCTGTGCACAAAGAGAGACTGTGTGAAAGAAAGAGCTGAGACTTTAAGGAAGGTCTTGTTGCTTAATTTGCATTTACTAGTACAGTGCACCTAAAGCTGAGGACAGATGTTTGGCTTGTTTTATTTTTTTGAGAAAGATATACCAAAGGCAAATAAATGAACTCACATATACAGTTAAATGTCATTTTTTTCTTCTAAGTTCCAGAATCAAAAGGGACATAACTTGCAGTGGGGGATGCAGAAAGGGGAGGCATAGTCCCTTTGGCTAATAATAATTACAGCTTCCATTTTCTGATTACTTACCATGTAAAATGCTTATCATACTATCTAGCACATACAAGATACTCAATAAATATCTGGCAAATGAATGAGGATTAGGCACCATGCTAAACATTTTATATCATTTATCTCATTCAGTCTCACACGAAGATGCAGATATATTTTCATGGTAAACATAGAGAAACTAAAACTAGAGAATTTAAATAATTTAGCCAATGTCATGGGAGTAGGCATGGCAGCCAGGCTTCCCTGCTAAACTGACTCCAAACCCACACTTAATATAAAACACCCACCTCGCCCGACCCTGCACACACAGTGTCTGTGAGTTCACTATCTTTTCAGATTGTCACTTATTTCAGACTCCCGCAGCGCCTTTACTGTACTCTCCTTGTCACTTTGTATTCGCTTGATTTCACTTCAGGACATTTTCTATACCAGACCCTGTTGTGCCAGAAACACCCACTTTATCTGGGAAATGACCTTCCCATTAATCATAGAGCACCTTAAATTGTATCGTCCCAGAAAGCCTTCTGTGAATATTTGGTGTTTTCCTTGACCTACAACACCCAACTCCCTTTTCATTTATTCATTAATTCCGTACTTAATATTCCCCCTCCAAATTCACTCATCGCTTATTTTCATTTAGCCAAAAATTTTCTAATTATAGTTGTGGAACTAGAAGGAACCTCAGCAGTCACCTAATTCGAACTGCAAATCAGTTTGTCCCACTTAACCTACACCACACCCATGAGAGATGCAGGCTGTGCCTCTGCTTCGTTACTTCCTTAGAGGGGCATTCGCGTGGTCAAAACTACCTGGGAGAACGCCGGGAGGCCCTGTTAGAGGTCCCAGCACAGATGGAGGGGGGGAAACAATTCACATGTGTTTGACAGTATTCATGGAGCACTCACCACAGTCAAGGCATTATTGTAAGGACTTCAGTGATTAAAGGTGAGTGGGATAGATAGTTCCCACCTCCAATGAACACAATAATCTAATGATTACTTCTTGTGGGGAAATGAACCTACTGTACAAATGTCTGTTAAAAAAAAAAAAAAAGACATGTTTAGATTAGAGATGAACATTTTGAGCCTTTAAAAGAAGGAAATATCATAGGATTTTTGGAAGGAATCAGAAAAGTCTTCATGAAAAAAGATAAATTTCATCTTGGGCCTTACAGGGCGGTGGGAACAGCCTTATTAAAGGGCATGAACCCTCCAGCCCTGTTCTACAGGCTAGTTCATCAATCAGGAGAAGGGGGACGTGGCCAGTGCCAAGCTCTTAGAAAGAGATGCTACAGAAATGCTAAGTAAAAGGTCACAGTTGTTGTTCAGATAGGGGAACCAGGATGAGTCAGCTCCCCTCTCCCACACCCATTCCTACTATCCCACACCTTTTGGGATGCCCTCAGGGTGAGTAAAAAGCAATCCATTTACCCTTGTTGAGTCATTCTCATACCTACCCTTCACTATTACTCATCTTACTTCGGCCCCCAGATTCTTACTTGTGCTTTCAGCCCCTGTACTTGGGGTTGGGAAGCACATATGGCCAATTGGATAACATGGGGCCTGTAAATGTAACCTCTGACAGCATCTCCGGGGCCAGGGACAGTGCCCAGTGCCTGGATGAGCTGGCCTCCAGCTGGCCTCCATCCCCTGGGTGATCGTTCAGACGGAGGCATCTCTGGCCCAGAAAAATGCCCGGATTACAATCTGCACAGCTCTGTGCCAGTCCCCAGTGACAGCCCGAGAGCAGGAAGGGATGAGAAGTGCATAAACTGAGTAGCCCTTTTCCTGATGATATTTAGTGGAATCTGGGCACTGGCAAGGCTTGGCTGAGGAGCTTTCTTCCCATCACAGGCAGCTCAGCTCTGCCAGATCCTTCTGTAATGATTATTCCTCCAGGTAGCACAGAACTTTTTCATAGAATGAGTCCTTGAGTAAAGATCAGGAAACCTGGGGCCTGGTCGCATCTGTGCCATAAATGTAACATCTGTGGTTACCTTTTCTGCCTTTATAAATTTTTTTAAATATTTTTATTGATTTCAGAAGCGAAGGGAGAGGGAGGGAGAGAGAGAGAGAAACATCAATGATGAGAAGCAAGCCCCCTACAGGAGATCGAGCCCGCAGGGAATCAAACCGTGACCTCCTGGTTCATAGGTCGATGCTCAACCCCTAAGCCATGCCAGCCAGGCTTCCTTTATAAACTTGGAAGCATGCCCATCCTGCCGGTCTCTGTGAATTTTGTGTGAGACTAAAATCCTGTAATAACTGAGAAGGCCCTTTGAAGGGTTAAAAATGCACTAAGATTATGATTACCAGAGTCTTACACTGAAAACACCTAAGTGCAAATAATACCACCCATGGAAGTAACAAATGAAAGGCACATTGTGGAAACTTGCTAAGAGGTCCTTCCTTTTGCACAAAGAGTGTAAATTGTAGGAAGGTGTGAGGTTATTGTTATTGGGGGGTGGGGGGGCGGCTGGAGATGAAATGTGAGGGAACCGGGTGTGAGGGGCAGGTGTGTAAAGGGCAAAGAAGGGTCTACACGGCTCAGGGAGCAACATGGTCTGTGGTGTTGAGCGACGAAGTCGAATGTGTACCACAAATTAATCTACAGTGCGGACCATCAGACTAGGAATCCTCCATTTGTGTTTTCTATTGCTGTCTGACCAAGCTGTCATTGCTGGTTGTGGAGTAGGAGTGACACTTGCTTCCTAATGCTGCCCCCTCAGCTCCACCACCAGGGGCTGGGCCTTGCTTGAAGGTGGGTGTGTTACCAGAGGGAAGCCAGGACTCTGTGATGCTGGCCCTGTCCCTCCTCCACACTCTGCCTTGGCAGATTCTGGGAACTCTGAGAGCTCATTAGCAGACATCGAGACTGTGCCTCTTCGTCCTCTTGATTGAATTCCTTCGTTGGGCAGCCTGATGGGCAAGTCCCTGGGTTTCATGCTGGCCCTGGGGTCAGCTCTGGGCTCCCACTCTCATAGTCTGAAGCAGAACTGCAGGTGGAGGTCATTCTCAGCCGCAGAACAGAGCTTGGGGGGATTTTTCAAGGCCCCACCCTGGTGCTGGGGTTCCCCAGCAGTAGGCGTCAGAGGCCTATTTCCTAATTTAGGTAACTTCCCAAGACCAGAGTCAACCTCTTTCTCAGCAGCACTTTTTCCTGTTTATACAGTTTCCCTCAAGGAAGTGGACAAACTATTGTTTGACTCCATCGCCCTCTTTTCCCACTCACTCCCCTTCCCTGATGGACTGTCCCAGGGTTTCAGCAACACCACCTTCCGGGTAGCCTGTGGCTGAGGCTGCACACTGGCCACCCGTGCCCCCTTCACTGTCCTGACTGAGGAGGACCCAGCTTAGAAGCTGCAGGCTCCCTTGCTTTTCGTGGCGCTCTTTCTGGAGAAAGTAGGCAAGTGCAGTCCTCCCCGGGAGCTGTTCTGCAGTGCCGGGGCCTCGGTCACCCAAGCGGAGCTCTGCGGGATGGCCACCCTCCCAGACTACTCAGAATGCAGCAGCGCACTGAGAGACAGTCTGCTGAGATGCTCTTGGAGTTATATAGAGTAATTACATACGTACCGCTGTGACACTGGGCGGAATCTCATTAAACACCGACTGAAGAACAGTTGAGTTGTGGTGGAGAATATTCATTTGATTCCAGGTGACTGTAATCCATATAACAGAGCACTAGCCCGAGCATAAATGCTGGCGTTGCTCTGGCTTCCTGACAGAATGTGTTTGGAATATATATTCCGTGCGGCATTTGCTTATGTGGGGCAGCTCCAGATTCTCCCACCTCAGGAGGAAGCTGCTTGCTGTGCTGAGCAGATTGTCGTTTGATCTTACTCCCCCTGGGAGAGACACTTGGCCAGCTTGGATGGGACGCTATGGTAGTTTGACCACATGGCAGCTCTGAAACACACACACACACACACACACACACACACACACACACACACACACACACGGGCATGTACAGACTCAGATTAGCTGAACATTCCCCTTAGTAGTTCAGCCTTCCACCCAAGGTAAGAGAGACGCCTGGCCAACCTAGAATTTGTCCTAAGTATTGTTCCCTTCGTTTTCAAAGAGATAGTGGGCAAGCCCTTTTTTTGTATAAGGATTTTTTGGTTGGTGGCATTATGAATTGTCCCTTCAGCCGTACTGAATTATCTGTCACCACAGTAATCAAGAGCCATTCTAAATAGATTGTAGCCTAATTCTCAAAAGCATCGAGGACAACAATACCTAATATATGGATACCACCCTACTATACCTAAGGTGCTTTCCCACACATCATAGCATCTGGTGTGTGGGGAATTCAATAATCTATGTGTAATTATCCAGAGCACAAACTATTTACCACTTGAAATCGGAGAGCACCAGGAATTATTTTATTTATAGATATTTTTTATTATTAAAAAAATCACATCACAGAACATTTAGAAACTAGAGAAAAGCCCTCTTAACCTCAGCACCTTAACACACTAATATTTTTTGGTCTTATTTCGTTCTAGTCTTTTTTCTTACGTATTCTTATCCTTGTAATCATAATGCTAATTTTTTTAAAAGTGCTTTTCCTCTTTGATTTCCAGGCTGCACCACCTGAGCTTTATCTGGTTTCATACCATCTCTCAAGGAAAGAAACCAAGATTAATCAGCCTCGGTTCACATGAAGGGCATTCTATGGGAGATTATACTAGTATATCTCATCGTTCAAAGTCAGTGTCGCTTTGCCCATAATCAGAGTGCCAAAAAGGATGGTGAGGAGAGCATTCGTCTGTTAAACACCAGCCTCTGTCTCTGGTTATTAACACAGCTGAGCGAGGCAGCTGGAGAAACCATTTGAGAATCTTAAGATTGCTGTGGCTGGTGAGGATCCCAGCTGTGCCTTATTGCTCAAGATCTCATCCTCATCTCAGGACGCTGGGCCCAAGCTGAGCTCCCTCTGGGGACTCAGCCCCATCAAATGGGAGTGCTTGGCCTCTGCCTGCATCATTTAGGAGCCGTCAGTGAAACGGAGATCAAGAGGCTCCGTTGATGTCTCCCTTAATGTGACCGTGCCAGGTGTGTGTGTGTGTGTGTGTGTCCGTCCGTCCAAGCATGTCTGAGACAGCTGAGGGAGAGCCACAAAATAGTCATCTCCAGGGACCCATCGCCAGCTTTGATCCTAGTGGAGTTCAAGCTTGGGTGTACATCTGTGTGAGTGCATGTTTTAAAGAGTGGAGTCAATGTCCTCCCCAGACTAGGACGTGCTCCCCTTTTTCTTGAGGAGAGAAGTAGTGGGTTTAGAGTCTCATTAAAGGAGGCACGTGTCCCTCACTGGTCACATTTTCCTTCCCCCTCGCCCCTCCCCATTCTACAGAAGCATGTCTGGCACACAGACTCTAGAGCAGAGATCTGAAGAGGCTTTTTCAGAGGGTGTGCCAGCTGCTGGTCCCTCAGCTGGGAGAGCTGAGACCCTAAGCGGTGGACTGTATTTGTAATCAGAACCTGCACTATAAGAACCTCCTAGCCTTCCTGCATACCAAGAGGAAGAAGGAAGCAGTTAGAGAAACTGAGGCATACTTGTGTTGAGTAGCTCATCCATCATGATGAGCAATACAAGTTCCAAAGCCCCTGGCTGCCTGAGAAGTGCGCCCCTCCCCATCCCTCACCACCATCTCTTCCCCGCCAGCCCTTCCCTCCCAAACCCCCCCCTTTCCCTCCACCTGTGATCCCACTCCCCAAGTCATAGAGTCACCACACAGCATGCAGATGTGCTCTTTTCTTCTTTCATCCCTTTTTTCAAGTAAGCAGAGTTCCCTGAGGTGCACTCATTCTTCAGTTATGTACCTGGCAGCGCGTGAGAGATCACTTGTGTCTGTGATGGATGCCTTGTGTCCAAGGCACTTTCCTGTGTATTGTGCTTTTCAACGTAGGACTCCTGGTGCATGACTAATGTGTCCAAACAGTCATTGCCTAATCGGACTGCTTCACCTTTGGGACAGTAGTGAGTACAGAAAACACCATTGGCATGTGTGATAGTCTGAGAACTCCGGCTCCGTACAAGGAGTGAGCGTTCCGGGGCTCACCTGGTGCCCGTCCAGTCCCGTGGTTTCCACAGCTGCCCGTGACGTCTCAGTTTTCAGAGCCTGGTTCCAGGATCAGCATGCAGTATGTGCTCAGCCTGTGGTGAGCATCTCCCCGCAAGGCTCCATGAGTTTCAGAAAAGGGACTGGATGTTGTCGCACTGGAAGAGAGCTTACAGTCTAGCAGGGAATAGAATATGTTTATGAATAGTCATAGCACCGGCTGGAAAGTTAGGAGGGCCTTCAGACTTGTTTAGAAGACGGATCGAAAGTTCATTGTGAGGAGGGACTCTTATGGACAGTGAGCGAGTAGGTGGCACCGGACGGGCTGAGGCGAAGGCGGGGAGTAAGGAGCTTGCAGTTATTGCCAGGAACCTTAAGGGGGCGGTTGCAAGGCCTTCCTTCCTGAGTCAGCCACACAGGCTCTGAAGTAAGCTCAGTGCCCTCCATCCGTGAGCCTTGCTGAGTTCTTTCCCTGTGGCTTTGCCTACTGACCTGTGGAGCCCTGCACCCTGCTCACTGCTGGTCTGGGCCTGTATGGCTGTGAAATACAATGTCCCAAGAAGAGTCCCCCAAATTCTATATTTTTATGTATAAAAATGTGATTTAACCTAATGATCTGTGGACAGATGGCAGGTAGGAGAGAGACTAAGGTGGCTGACCCTGAACCTTTGGCTATTTTCATTTCATCCCATTTGCAACCCTTGGAGGTCCTTAGAAAATACGCGTGTGACTCATTACAGAGTCTGAGCCCAAGTGGGTTCTGCCTGGAAAATGTGTGGGGACCCTCTTGCTCCGAGGCCTGTTAGTGAGAGGACAGCGTGAGGCCTGGCCTTTGCGGAGCATTCTGAGAACTGGTTGCTTATAAATAGAACCTGAATAAAAAAAACGGGAACATGATTTGAAGATATCTTCTATGTATATAGAGAGCTTTGGTGTGTGGGGGAGTTTTTTCATACATACTTTGAAAAATTACGCCCTCTTCGTGAAAACCGCTTTAGAAGTTAGCCTCATAATTGCTACGTGATGCAATCACCAAGTTACTGGAATGTTTTACCTCAAGGAGTATTTGACATTTAGTAGAAATTGTAATATATTGAAGTAAACATGTCAAAAATTCAAGCATTTTTAACTCTTTAATATATCCCTATTTGAATTTAGGAGAAAGGATAACTAGGTTCAGGTAGGGTTTTCCCCCCTTACTTAAAAAGAATGGTGGCTGTCAGAGGTTACACCGACGAGCTGTGACCCACTCGGACACCTACCACCACATCCTGACAGACTTCCATGCAACCGCCAGGTGTGAGGGCCCAGCTCACTTTCAGTCCCATTTATCCTCCTAACTTGGTTATTTGGAAAATGCCACGTGGCACAGTGATTACGTATTCAGAGTTTGTATTTAAACAGCCTGGGTCTGGTTCCCAGCTCCGTTACTTACTGTGTGAGAATAAGCAAGTTACCCACCTTCTCTGTGCTTAGTTTTCCCATCTGTTCAATGAGCTTATCATTCTCATTTAACAGATGGGGAAACGATTATCATAGTGATGAAAGAATGCATGTGAATGCTTAACACAGTGTCTGACACAGTTGCCACTCAGTCAGCATTCGCTTGCTGTCTCCCTCCCTCCCCACCACTCTTATTTGGCATCTCCACTGGGGGCCGGGGCGGTGGGGGGGGGCGCGGAAATTAACCCCAAGGAAAGCTATTTAACAATCCTCAGACCGGCCACATGTTAGCTTTTGCTAACAGCTGGGGTAAAGCTTTTTAGTTTACTAGAGGTGTTTGAAATGTGGTAGGGTTTTAGTTATCTCTTCATTTTCATGTATCCCAGCTGCCTCTGCCTCAGTAACAAGAAAAACTGAACTTATCAAAACTTACACTTTTCCAGGACTGCGCGTGCTCTATCAGACACGCTGTGTTTGGGCTGCTTCCCCCTGGGCTGTGATGCTGCTCCTCTCTGCATTTCTGAATCACTCTGTCCGTCAGCCAACTACTCATTCCCGGCCACCTCCATCTTCCTTCATTGTTTGTTCATTCTTCCTTTTGTTTTTCATGCTTTCCTATTCCTTGAAATCACCTTAAAACCAGGGATCATAGCCCTAACTGGTTTGGCTCAGTAGATAGAGCGTTGGCCTGCGGACTCAAGGGTCCTGGGTTCGATTCTGGTCAAGGGCATGTACCTTGGTTGTGGACACATACCCAGTAGGGGGTGTGCAGGAGGCAGCTGATTGATGTTTCTCTCTCATCGATGTTTCTAACTCTCTCTCTCTCCCTTCCTCTCTGTAAAAAAATCAATAAAATATATGTTTTTTTAAAAAAAAAACAGGAATCATAAAAACCATAATTTTAAAATCTAAGTGTTAAATTTCACATGGATTTTTTTAAAAAAAAAACAGCACATAAACTCTATAGGAAGACAGTTTAAACTGTCAATTTTTGCCTAACTCAAAGTTATCAGCATGGTATTGAGATAACTTCTAAATATATGGAGTTTGGAACACAGTATAAATGGAAATTTTTGTAGCCACGCGTGGCTACCAGTAGTATTTCCTAGCTGATATTCTTCATATATACTCTCAGATCTAAGGTAAATATTCAGCAGCCATCCCTGTGTAATGCTTGCTAAAAATAAATCATTCAAGACATTTCTACAAGGAAATTGAGATTTTAATAGATATCATACAATGAAATAGAAGTCATCTAAGTATCAGTATTCTTTAAATTCTACTCAAGTGATAACTTTAAAAACAGTCACTTCTGCAGATATGGGAAGAAACTTTTTCCTCCTTTATGGACCAGTTCACTCCAAATGGACAAAAATGTTTGGGAATTTAAAAAACCTGTACTTTTTAGCTTATAAGTGAAATAAGAGAATTAGTTTCCTGTTTGAATTGTGTTGTCCAGTGTTTTAAAGACTGAAATTGCCTATGAGACTTCCAAAGTATCTACTTTAATTAGCTTTAGTAAATAGATTATCGAAGTCATCATTCAGTGCCTCTATCTTTCGAAATGAGCTGGGAGTGTTTGAGCAACAGAGAGGAGGCCCTGTGACCACCATGTGGAGAGCAGGGGAAAGAAGAGGACAAGATGAGTCTGAGGCCCCCTTCAGTCCTGGAGACCCCCTGCCCATCTAGCAGGACTCTTGCTTTTAAACTTTTCCCCTCAACCATCCCAGCCCTCAGCCCTTCCCTCTTGAGCACAAGCCAAGCCAACTTCTACTCCCCTCCTGCCCCAAGACTCTCAGACATAGCTTGAGTCTTTCTGTTGCATTTTACATTACCGTGCTATGTGAGAGATATCCCAGAGTCCGTGTGCTGAGGTGGGAAGAGTATTAACAGTGAACCTGAGCCTGAAGTTCCTCATCTGAAAAATGGAGAGGCTTAGAAATAATGTGTATAAGTAAAGGCCTGGCCCATCGTTAGTTCAGATTCTGCGATCCTGAAACACATCCCTTCCCTTCTGTTATTTCCACATGTATATGAACATATAACTATGACAGGAGAACTATCCTATATAATAAAGAGGTAATATGCAAATTGACCCTCATGCCAGCAGTTGGACATCCCCCGAGGGGTCCCAGATTGGAGAAGGTGCAGGCTGGGCTGAGGGACATCCCCCCTCCCAGTGCACAAATTTCTTGCACCAGGTCTCTAGTTAAATTATAAGTAGTTACAGTCATGCTACATACTCACACACACACACACACACACACACATACACATCCCACCCCATGTGAGGGAAGGAATCCTGCAGTTGGACAACTCAGCTGTTCTGCTCTTGTTGTGATGAGTAGAGAGCTGGATAGAACTGCAGGTTTGAAGCAATCAAGAGCAGAGAGAGAGAGAGAGAGAGAGAGAGAGAGAGAGAGAGAGAAACATCAATCAGCTGATTCAAGGTCATGGGTGGCCTAACCCAGTCACTCAGGGTGCAAGGCAGGAACCAACCCTGGACAGGACATTCTTCCATCATGGGGCACTCTCACACCCACCCCCACTCACTCAGACTGGGACAATGTAGATGGGCCAATTCACCTCACATGCTCATCTTGGGATGTGGGAGGAAACTGAAGTGCCCCGAGAAACCCACGAAGACATGGGGAGAGAGTGCAAATTCCACCGAGACCATGGTCCTAGCCAGGAATCAGTCTTTTTCTCATACATTATGAGGAAATGACATATTGGATGACATGCTATTTATGAAAACATTAAACAACACAAGGCTACATTCACCATCAAAAGGACTGCCATATACACAGAGAGACTTTTGCCGTGAAAGAGAGTTGTATTAAAATAATCACAGACTAAGTGACTTGAAAAACGGAAGTTTATTTTCTCACAAACCTGGAGACCGGAAGTTTGAAATCAAGGTGTCAGCAGAGCCATGCTCCCTCTGAAGGCTCCAGAGAAGAACCCTCCCCTGCCTCTTCTGAGTTTCCAGTGGTTACTGGCAGCCTCAGCACTGCTTGGCTTGTGACTGCATCACTCCCACCTCTGCATCCACCTCCACATGGCTCTTTTGTCAGTGTGTGTCTTTCTCCACTCAGCCTTCTTATGTGGACATTATCGATTATAGAGTTAGGGCCCACCCTAATCTGGGATGGCCTCATCTTAATTAATTACATCTGCAAACACCTTATTTTCAAATAAGATCACACAATCTGATCTTCCACGTGGACATGAATTTTAGGGGAATACTATTCCACCCAGTACAGAGGTGAATACATAGTATTATGAAATATCCAGAACATCAAGTTCTTGAGTCTAATTAATCCTTAAATATTAAAGTACTCTACCTTACAGAACACAATTATTCATGGAAGTATATTGTGTGTTATGATTATGAACACCTAATCACTTGTGACTCATTTATATTTTAATTTTTATATATGTTGCCATTGAAAGCAATGAAAGTTTCATTTCATTGTTACTGTTTAAAATTAAGACACCACTGAGTATTCCTGGCCCTCTCCTGTCCCTTCTCCATTGTTCCAAATGAGTAATCCTATATAATAAAGAGGTAATATGCAAATTAACCCTCACACCCTCACAAGGTGGCTGCCTACGACCAGGCCAGCAGGGAGATTAGTGAGGGACGACCAAATGACTGAACAAGCAGGCTGCGTGGGGAGACCAGGCCAGCAGGGAGGTTAGTGAGGGATGACCAAACAACTGAACAGGCTGTGTGGGGCGACCAGGCCGGCGGGGTGGGGGGGCAGTTGGGGGTGACCAGGCCAGTGGGGGAGGCAGTTGGGGCAATTAGGCTGGCAGGGGGGACAGTGAGGGGTGACTAGGCTGGTGGGGGGGCTGTTGGGGGAGACCAGGCCAGCAGGAGGGGGCAGTTAGGGATGACCAGGCTGGCAGAGGGGGGCAGTTGAGGGAGACCAGGTCAGCAGGGGGGGCAGTAAGGGGTGACCAGGCCGTCGGGGAGGGGGGGCACTTAGGAGCTACCAGGCAGGCAGGCAGGTGAGCGATTAGGAGCCAACGGCCCAGGATTGTGAGAGGGATGTCTGGCTGCCGGTTTAGGCCCGATCCCCAGGGCCTAAACCTGCAGTCAGACATTCCCCAAGGGGTCCTGGATTGGAGAGGGTGCAGGCTGGACTGAGGGGACCCCCCCCTCTGTGCACAAATTTCATGCACTGGGCCTCTAGTGTTAAATAAATTTCAGGGAGAATCCTCTCTAATAAAATGGTAATATGCAAATTAACCATCACTTCGCTACATAAGCCACGCCCACCAGCCAAACCACGCCCACCAGCCAATCAGGGCGAGTATGCAAATTAACCCCAATCCAAGATGGCTACAGCCACAGAGAGCAAGGTTTCCCAGGTAACAGAGGAAGCCAAGCTTTCCAATAGCTGTTGCAGGCCTAAGCCTCCACTCAAGCTACAAAGTTTCAATTATAGAAGGTAAACAAATGCAAACAAATGGCGGCAGAATGGATCTTGAGAGAGCAGGCCAGGGTTGCCACCGGCAACAGGGGAAGCAAAGCTTTCCGCACACCCTGGCCAGGCTCACCCGCTTAAGGCTACAAAGTTTCAATTGTAGAAGGAAAATAAATTCCAGATACCAGGGCCTCTGCTTGGGTTGCTAGGGGGCGTGGCCGGCCTGCAAACCACCACAGACCCCTCGCTCAGGCCGCCCCATGCCCCAAGGGAACCCCCACCTGATCCGGGACACCCTTCAGGGCCAACCAGCTACCCCCACCCCTGTACCAGGCCTCTATCCTATCTAATAAAAGAGTAATATACAGATTGATCATCACTGCAACACACAATATAGCTGCCCCCATGTGGTCAAAGATCCTGCCCCCATGTGGACACAAGATGGCCACTACAAGATGGCCAGCAGGAGAGGGCAGTTGGGAGGCACCCGGCCTGCAAGGGAGGGCAGTTGTGAGGGACCAGGCCTGCAAGGGAGGGCAGTTGAGGGGGACCAGGCTTGCAAGGGAGGGCAGTTGGAGGTGATCAACCCTGCAGGAGAGGGCAGTTAGGGGTGACCAGGCTGGCAGAGGAGGGAAGTTGGGGGCAAACAGGCTGGCAGGGGAGCAGTTAAGCATCAACCAGGCTGGCAGCGGAGTAGTTTGGGGGTGATCAGGCTGGCAGGCAGAAGCAGGTTAGGGGCAATCAGGAAGGCAGGCAGGCAAGCAGTTGGGAGCCAGCAGTCCTGGATTGTGAGAGGGATGTCCAACTGCCCGTTTAGGCCCGATCCCACCAGGATCGGGCCTAAACGGGCAGTTGGACATCCCTCCAGGAGTCCCAGATTGGAGAGGGTACAGGCTGGGCTGAGGGACAACCCCCCGCCGTGCACGAATTTCGTGCACCGGGCTTCTAGTAGGGTTATAATGCCCTTGATAAAATCTGTTTTTTAAAGCAAAGCCATTCCATTAAGCAAATCTAAATTTAGATTGTCAAAGCCCATAGACTCTGAAAAGCAAGTTGTTAAAACTCATACTGAGTTTCAGTGTTACTGCATTTGGAAATGTCTGCCTCTCAGCGGTAGCCCTTACACTAGATTGCTCTAGGAGAGGGAGGAGGCAGAGACAAGGGACTCTTGTCTTTGAGGCTCTCATTTCAGATATTAGTTGGAATTCCATATTTTTTACCTTCATAAATTCTTAAATTATAAATTTCTAGCAACTGTAATTTGTAAAGAGCATATGGATAAATCTCCTAATGACAGAGATGATTAATTTAAAATATTTCATTCAACTTAGAAGAACCAAAGATGAAATACCCTCTTCCTTCATCCCTGTACTAGCAATCCTGGCTTTTTCTAACAATATCCTTGAGTGAGAGAAAATGCAAATGAGGCTTTTGAGATTCAACTTCAAGTGAAAACATTTTGCACCTGTACTGGTTAATTTGACCATAAACATGAGCACCAGTAATTTTCTCATTATATTTTTTGAGTCAGAATCTTAAGAGTTGAAAAAATATTGCCTCCATAGCTCTTGCTGATGGGCTAAATCTTCAGATATATTTCTGTGCCTGGATTGACTCCCCTTGGTCAATTCCACCAATATACAACTTGAAGTTAGTGCAGAGACCCAGCTCCTGGAGCCGGAGCATCCCCATAGTTTTTGTGCAGAGTTAGTTTCAGTTCTGCTGGCCAGTCTGGGAAAAGTGTACTTGGAGTGGGATTTGTAGAGATACCCAACTACTTTTATTGTCACAGCTTTTATTCAGTCATGATTCGTTTCTTGAGTGCCCACTGTAGTTCAAGGATTAGGCATACCAAAAGGAGTATGACTACATCCTTGTCCCACCTGCCGTGTCTCCATGACAAACTAGTCAATAATTACAATGTAGTAAGATGGAGGATATGCCCCAAATGCTATGGAAGCTCAGAAGAGAGCATCTGAAATTTGCTTTAAAGAACTGTACACATCTCTATTTATACAAACACTAGAGGCCTGGTGCACAAAATTTGTGCACTCAAGGGGGGGTCCCCTCAGCCCAGCGTGCACCCTCTCGCAGTCTAGGAGCCCTGGGGGGATGTCTAACTAATGGCTTAGGCCTGCTCCCCGCTCATCCTTAGCGCTGCTGCAGAGGTGGGAGAGGCATCCACCACCACCGCTGTGCTTGCCAGACGTGAGCCTGGCTTCTGACTGAATGGCGCTCCCCCTGTGGGACCGCACTGACCACCAGGGGGCAGTTCCTGTGTTGAGCTTCTCCCCCCCCCCCCCCCCCCCGCATGATCAGTGCGCATCATAGCAACCAGTCGTTCTGTGCTTCGGTCAATTTACATATTAGCCTTTTATTATATAGGATCATTTCTGTGCTTTGATAACTGAATTCAACCATGTTATGGACAAGAAAAAAAAAAATGTATTCTAGCAAACATTTTTTAAAAGACAAAATTTTCCAAAACAGTGTACTCTAAAAACAAATCAATGTAATGACTGATCTAAGAAATCTTAATTCTTCCCTTAATTAATTTAATAGTCAGAGCCTTAAAAGAATTAATGACCCATTCACCAAAGTCATCATGATAACGCTCTATTTAAAGATAGCTTTTCAGCCTATTCTTCCAGGCTCCTTGCTGAATTGAAATTGTGGAAATTATTTTCCATTCCTACTTCTCATTCACACCCCTCTTCAAATTAGTCACTTAAACACTATTCTACCACTTTAAATATTTCTTTAACCCATCACATTTTATCCTCATTGCCATTATCTTAGTTTGGGTGCCCATCAGAGCTCACTTGGATTTTTATAGTGATTTTCCAACTGGCCTTCCTTACCATCTGCCAGTCCTCCTCCAGCAACATGAAATCTACTCAGTCTTCCCACCTCTTGCCATCACCTGCAGAATGAAGTCCTTAGCATGCCATACGAGCCCATTCACCACCGGGCCTTTGTCTGCCTCTCCACATTGATCTTCTTCAGCAGACCTCCTTACACCAGGGCAGGTGGTTAAAATTCCTAGAACATGCCCTGCTCTGCACACACAGTTGCCCCTGCTGTTTGCCCACTCCTCGGCTGGCAAGCTTCTACATATCCTTCAAGACTCAAATTGTAAATCACTTTCTTTGTGTGGTCTTTCTGGTAGTCTCATTCCATCAAACTATCCCTGTACCTCTTGCATATTAAGGTTATGATATACTATATCATCCCATTATAATTTGTGAGAGATTCTTCCTACCCGAAAATTTTGTTCACCTCTAGTTAGTGGAAAATTGAGGCAACCAACTCATCATCCATCTCTAGAGTCTCCAGGCAGGGAGAGTAGGTATAAGTAATTTGGCCTCGAAAGAATTCTTACTTGAAGTGCAGGGAGGACTTGAATACATGAGGAGGCTGCTCCAGAGCCTGTTCCGCTAACTGGGCCACTTACACGGTCAGGTGCCACATGCATGTCTAAGAAAGCATCTCTGATGAATTGAAAAGAGCAGCCCAGACGATGACATATGAGACTCTGTACCTGGGGAGAAAACCCACAGAGCCAAACAAACTTGCCAATGATGTATCACTTTGCTGAGGCGGCAGCTTTTCTTGTAATGAGCCAATGACTTCCTCTGGCCTACACACATCATGTTGAAGATTAGGGCTCTCTGGAGTATACAAAGGAAGAACAAGATTGATAACTGCCTTTGGGGATATAGAAAGGGTACGTGTAACTTCTCGTACATCCAGCTCATGGCACAGCTGCCAAGTCTGGGGGTGTTGGGATTTGTTACGAGCTGCTATCTAATCTCTTGGATTTAGAAATTTGGAAATGTTCTGATACCCAAAAACCTAAAAGAAAAAAAGTAAGAAGAAATCTGGCTTTAAATGCTGCTCATTCTTATTCATCATCTTCAAATATGGTTGACTAAGTCACTGGTTTTCTGTTAGGTTTTGAAGATTTCCCCCTTGGAAGCCCAGCATCTGGACTTTCTCTAAGAGTGGTTTTCTGTGTGCAGCAGGCCGATAGTGCCAGGTCCAAGAGATCCAAAGAATTCAGAAAAGAATTCAAGCAATGGGCCCAGGTAAGATTAGCTGTTGCTAATCTTCAGCCACATGATTAGACATATAATCAGAGAATTACAAATCCAACCCAAAGCTACACAGAAGGAGGGAGCTGTAGGCTACTTGTGCAGGAGCCACGTGAGAAAATCAGCGGGTGGGAGTTCAGCATAATGGGTAGAGTGTGAACTTTAAGGCAAGGCTGGCCAGGGTTTGAGGTCACATACTAGTTGTGTGGTCTTAGGCATGTCACTTAACTCCACGGAGCTCTAGTTCCCTCTTTGTACAACGGGGGTAAATAGAACTCGTTTTTAGTGGAATTGTTCTTAGCACTAAAGATAATGCTTGTAGAATGCTTGGCACGTGGTAGGCTCTTAAGAAATGGAAGTTGTGATTTTGGGTTTGTGTCGAGAGAGATTTGCTAGACTCAGCTGTCCCACCCGGTCCCCCTGGGGGTGCCATTGGCAGTGGTCCTTACCCAGTGACTGCTTAAGGCAGGGGTACAGAAGGCGGGGCTGTTCTGGCACAACTCGAAACAACTCTGAAGGATCGTTCTAGCTCCAGAGCTTCCCATGGTTCAGCCGACTCCACACTAGGCCTGCGTCGTAGCTCAGCTTCTCCCCCTGCCCATCCCAGCTTTGTTCAGTCCTTTCCATGATCCTAAGAGCACACCTTAAAAACATCCAGCATGCTAGACTCCCTCCCAGAGTACACTTCCTGAGGAGCCTGACCTGTGACAAGTGGTAAGGCAGGCATCCAGTCCTGTGTTTATTAACCAGTGATCCGAGGCGCTAAAGCCCAAAGAATACCCTGTGGCACCTTGACCAGGTGTCAGGAAATGTTTTAGAAAGACAGGCAGAGCTTCAGAAAGAACTATAAGGGAAAGAGGAGATTCCCTAGGGCAGTGGTCGGCCACATGCGGCTCTTTGGCCCCTTGAGTGTGGCTCTTCCACAAAATACCACGGCCTGGGCGAGTCTATTTTGAAGAAGTGGCGTTAGAAGAAGTTTAAGTTTTAAAAATCTGGCTCTCAAAAGAAATTTCAACCATTGTACTGTTGATATTTGGCTCTGTTGACTAATGTGTTTGCCGATCACTGCCCTAGAGAATGGATTTGCCCATATCAGGGCGTTTGATAATTTCCAGAAGTTAAAAACATCCTAAATTCTAGCCCACATGAACCCAGAAACATGGAAGTGTTTTCCAACATCAACTTCCTAAAAAGAACTTGGCTACGAGATTGACATCGATATAATTAAGCAGGTGTAATGATTAGTCTTTTCCGGGATTATTGAACTTTTCATTCCCCATCCAAAGGCAAGGGACCCCTCCACCCCCACCCCCGACCTTCCTAGAAGCAGAGCCTTGTTTCTGTGTCCCGTGACTGTGTGGGTAGCTGGGCTGTGCTGTAGGAATCTTTGTGGTACACGATGATGTTGAGGCTGGGAGCCCTTGTCCCTCTCAAGTACAGCAAACTAGACTAAAGGTAATACCTGGGGGACCAATCCTGAAATGAATAGAGTTAATGAATTTCTGCTTTGGACGGGGACTCCATCTCCAGGAACAGTCTTACCCCAACACGATTCTTCTCAGTTCTTTCCTACACTCATCTCACTGGGTTTTAGGAGTTGAAGACCCAGGAGGGAAGAGCTCATAAGATTAGCTAGTGCTAATCTTCCGCTATTAGCCTGGCCACGTCATTTTGTAGTTAATTAGCAGATGCTCCTCAGGAAGTACAAGGCTCGTGTGCACCATGAGTGCAAACACTGGATAGCACGCTTCCATCTCTCCAGGTAATGGAGAGGAAAGTGGACATGAACACGGGCGGGGCAGCCGTAGGACAGTTAAGGGCCGTGAGATGAGGGGAAGGAAGCGGGCTTTTCCTAAGTCACTTTTCAGATGTCTCTAAAGCCCATGTCCCTGCAGCCCTGAAAACGCATAGGGAGCGCCTTGCCCAATGGAGGCCGTCGATAGACATACAGTTGACCCTTAAACAACACAGGTTTGAACCGAGTGGGTCCAGTTATATGCAGATATTTTTCAATAAATACAGTTGGCCCTTCATGTCCATGTGTTTCGTACCTGCAGAGTCAACCAGCCAAGGATCAAAACAGTATTTTCACATTCCCACCGGCAGATACCCAAGTGTGGATTGAAAATACTGTTTCCACAGTTGGTTGAATCTGCAGATGTGAAGGGCCAACTGGAGTCAAAAGTATACTCAGATTTTCAACGGGGCGGGAGGGTGTCAGTGCCCCTACACGCCGCGTTGTTCACGGGTCAGCTGTATATTGAATTGAGTGCTTTTCCTAATGGTTTGTCATCCTTTTCTTGGCCTTCAAATTACATAATACTGAGTTTGCAACAGATGTGCAAGATATTTTCAGTGGTGACACCTTGACCAGTGTTGCTGTGCAGCCCTGAGGGGTCTCCTGGTCTCCGTATTGGTGGCCTTGCCATGCAAAGACTCATTTGGTGGCAGGGATGTGCCAGAGGCCTCAGGGGCAACTGCTGAGCTAAGGCTCTTGCCTCTCCTGCACTCACCCCTGCTCTTCAGGCCACTTCTCTTGCCCCTCTGCTCTCCTTCACACTGCAAGGCCTAGACCAGTGGTCGGCAAACTCATTAGTCAAAAGAGCCAAATATTAACAGTACAACGATTGAAATTTCTTTTGAGAGCCAAATTTTTTAAACTTAAACTTCTTCTAATGCCACTTCTTCAAAATAGACTTGCCCAGGCCGTGGTATTTTGTGGAAGAGCCACACTCAAGGGGCCAAAGAGCCGCAGTTTGCCGACCACTGGCCTAGACCATGGTTTTACCTGAGGGTCTGGTCATCTCGCCCCACCCCAGAACACATTAGGTGATACATTTCAAAACCCAAGAATTATTTATAGACCGAGAGGCACTCATTACTGCTCAGCCACTGAGGTATTACACCTGGGAGAACCCTCAGGAAACGAACAAGTTCAGGGACCGCGGGCACTCACCCTTAACTTTTACCTCAGCCCAGGTTCAGAAGCTCTGCCTCGAAGTGAGTTTAGGATCATGCAGGATGAGGTGAAGGGACACTTTATCAGCCCCTTCTCATCTGTGTCATCCCCTATCCTTTCTTTATTGGATAGTTGAAGAGTTCGCAATCTTATATACGAGGCCATGCAAGTGGCCTCGTATATAAGTGCCCTGGGACAGACCTGCCACCGAGAGCAGAACTGAGATGAGAAGGAAGCACTTTCTCTGAGTTACGTAGGTCTGATAATAACTGTTAGCTTTGTGCTCTGGTGATCTAGTTCATGGCAAAAGTGCAGTGAGTTTGGAGCTACTTAGCCATTGAAAGGGAATGGTAACTGGGGACTTGAACTTTCCAACCAGAGTGGGACACCTGCCCACTGCCGTGAAAGGCAGAATTGGAGACCCTGGCAGGAAGGAGCAGAGTTTCCCTGTGGTATTTAGCTGACAAGCCTGATGTTCTGAAGTTGGTAGTCATGGTAGGTGAAAACGGGAGAACTGAGTGAAAAGTGAGAAGTGTGCTGACAGCTGCATTTTAGTAGAGATCAAATATCCTTTTTTCCTCCCCCTATCCCAGCAGTCTTTGCTCCGAGAGCTGATAGTGACCAACAGGTGCTGGAGACAGGCTGGTCTAGTCCATTGCTTCCCACACCGTCAGCATCAGCATCGCCTTGGAACTTGTTGGAAATGCACATTACTAGGCCTGCCCCAGACCCACTGAACCAGATGCTCTAGCAGGGGGACCCAGCATTGTGTGTGTGAGCAGCCCTCCAGGTGATTTTGATGCAGACTCAAGTTTGAGAACCACTGTTCCAGAGCATGGTGTGGTTCTGAATTTGTTTATTAAGGAAACTACTCTCAAGTGAGCTAGCCATCTGTCTCCTACCTTGCCTGCCCTCGCAGCTCCCCTCCCCCACTGGGACAGAGTGCCACTGCTGGGACATTTGGTGTTTATCCTACTGCTTTCCCAGGCCTCACTCAGCAGTTAACCCATCTCTCCACAGCTGGCTCCCGGCCCCAGCTGGCTCGTTCCTCCCCAAGGGCTTTCCGTTTTGTTGTCCTAGTGAGGTTGTTTCCACTTGCGCTGGGGAGAGAAGCATTTGTAACTGTGGCTTTGCAACATTCGTGGGACCACAGAGCAAGAGTCAGGCCCTGGAGCCCCACCTCTGAGTTCTAGCTGCTATGACCAGGAACCTCTCAAGGGAGTCTTCGCTGCACTTCTCAGGAGAAACAATGAGAATGACCTGCTGGTCCTAGCGAGGGAGGCCAGCAGCTGAGTTCCTGGGTGAGCTCTGTGGAACTTGGGACTCCTGTCAGAGCGCCATGGCCTCCACTTGTCCATCCCTCCCCTTTATCTGTCAACTAGTAGCCCTGCGCACGAATCTGTGCACCGGTAGCTCTCTGCCACCCTCCTGTAGCTCTCCCTGCCCCCTCCTGTAGCTCTTTGCCTCCCTCTTGCTTGCTGCCCTGCCTCCTCCTGTAGCTCTCCGCCACCCGCTTGTAGTTCGCTGCCCCACCCTCCTGCAGATCAGTGATCCGGTTGTTACACGGTCAGTTGTTACGCCGCATGGCATAACGTATAATTAGCATATTCCTCTCTTATTATATAGGATAGTATGGGATTGTATAGGATTCCAGGGAGAGGAATTTGAGACTACAGTTAGCCCCAGTAACTTTAATGCCAGAGATAACCAATTATTTTTTTTTTTAAGAGAGATTGAAGCTCTGGTTTAATTTAATGAAATACATTTTGCCAAATGCTTTTTTCTTTTCCTAAATGCCAGGGCATTAAAAGCTGTAGTGTCACTGACACTGGTTTGGCTCAGTGGATGGAGCGTCGGTCTGCAGACTGAGGAGTCCCAGGTTCGGTTCCGGTCAGGGGCATGTACCTTGGTTGCGGGCACATCCCGGTGGGGGGTATGCAGGAGGCGGCTGGTCGATGTTTCTCTCTCATCGATGTTTCTGGCTCTCTATCCCTCTCACTTCTTCTCTGTGAAAAATCAATAAAATATATAAAAAAAAAAAAAAAAGCTATAGTGTCTGTTGGAACTGTGTTGTTATCTCACCCTCCACCTCACTCAACTCTTCCTTCTGGGGTGCTAGGAGCATGTCAAGAGAGTATCGTAAGAATCTCTTCCTTTGTCTCTATGGTGTTGAGTAGAAGCTGCCAGGCCCTTGAGGGGTTTGGTTTGATGACATATATTTAATATTTTTCTACTCTCCTTCCAACCCAGTCGAGGAAAATAGCCTTGGGGTATGGAGAAGATGCCAGTCTGTTCTTTGAGAGCCCTGTAGGACAGCTTTCCAACTGGTGGCTGTCCCCATAAGCTTGGGGGCACAGCACAAGTGGACATGTACCAGGACCCACCAAGTGTTCTTGTCTAAAGAGGACTTGCTTCTGTTCCTTGAGCGCACAGTCTCGTTGCTAAGGTCTTGTCAGGTGCAAATCCATTCAACCTAAAGGGAGAGGTCAAGGAGACAGAGGACGTTGGTAGGAATAATACAGAGGGTTTTTATATATTTTACTAGAGGCCTGGTGCACGAAATTCGTGCACGGATAAGGTCCATCGGCAATCAGGGCTGATCGGGGCCTTCCTTTCCCCAGCTGCCAGCTGCTGGCTGGGGCCTTCCTTCATTCTGCGCCGCCCCCTGGTGGTCAGCACACATCATAGGGAGTGGTCAGTTGAACTCCTGAAGGGACAATTTGCATATTAGCCTTTTATTATATAGGATGTGTCTTGTTTAAGCCTCACAATTATCCTTTGAGAGATGTATATTAGTCTTGTTTTATAGCTAAGGAAATGGAATCAGACAGATTAAGGTCTGAGCAGGGCCTTGACTCCGACCCTGGTGCACATCCTCTATGCCTTCGCCTTCCCAGAGCCCTCCCCTCTACTATCTTTGCCCCCACCTCAGCTCCTAAGGGACATGAGTGACAAATTGAAAAAGAGATTGCACCAGGACTCAAAAATCCTGGCCTCTTTCATTCCTGGGACAGGTCTAGCCCAGAATCCATCACATTTGTTGGTACTGACCGGGAACCAGCTTTCTGCTGAGGGGGAGGGAAGTTGGGGGAATAGCTACAGAAACAATGAAGATGCTGATCTTGCCATATTTCTCCTGACCAAGACCACTCCTTGCAACTCCAGAAATCCTCAGATCCTCCCCTAAGGGCAAATGCAAATAACATATGCATTTGCCCTTAGGGGAGAAAAAGGTAGTAAAATTCATTGGGAGCAAGAAGTCTATTTATCCCAAAATTCTGGACTTTCTTCACAAGTTATCTGAAGCAACATTGTGTGCGAGGCCTAGCTATATGAGAGGGTTGTGTGTGTATAAGAGAGGGGGGAAACTATGCACTTCTCACAAATACGAAGTAATGAGTTTTTCCTAACAAGCCTGGCTGAGTTTTCAGTAATCCTGCAGCTATGGCATGACTAGTCCACTGAGATATTTAGCACTGGCTGGAAAAATACATCCAAAATATATTCAATCAATAGCAAGAAACAGTGATGCTTCTGAGTCACCTTACTGGAAAAGTGGCCTCACTGTGCGAAATAGAAACCAGTTTGCTTCTCTTCAGGCCCAGTTCAAGTTTTTTTTCTTTTCAGATGCAATGAATCCACATAGGAATGGGGATGCCTTGAGGAATGTATATACATATACATACATATATGTACATATATGTATGTATATGTATATATGTATGTGTAATTTCAGAGAGGAAGGGCCTCCTGGTTCATAGGTCGATGCTCAACCACTGAGCCAAGCCAGGAAGGCGAGACGTCTTGGCTCTTGAAGCATCATCATTGATATCTCAGTAAGTCTAGCCCTCTCATTAGCCCTGCGCTTTCAAGCTATTCAGCAGAAGGTTTGAAGGTTCTGCTCGAGGGTCTTAATTGCCCTTGTTGAGTCTGTTTTGGGCCATCTGTGCTAACAAAACACTTAGTCCTCCCTCCCATGACATTTACTTGCACACAGATTGGCTGTGTTTTCCCTGCCCCACGTGCACATCCTCTGCATGCAATGTGACAATGAGCTAAGCCAGTTCTCTGACCCAAGCAAGGACTGCCAACGCAGCTCCCTGAGGCACCACATGCCTGGCATCTGAACCTGCAGATATCGATTGGCATCATGAAAATCACCTAACTCCCTCAATTTGCATGTAGACTGGGGAGTATTGGTGCAAGAGGTTGTTGCCTTTATTAAGGACTAGGTGAGGCCAGTGGCTGCAGGAGTCTGGGTAAGCACTGTTCCCCTCTCCCTCTGAACTCTGACTTCCCTGCACTGGGGCTGGGCCTCCTGGCCCCATAGCAGCCTCCTGGTTCTATAGCCTAGATACCGAGTGCCTGGTAGGCCCCATCCTGCCGGCCCGAGTCCTGGAGTCCATCTCCTCTGAGAGTAGAGAGCAGACGGCACACGCTGATGCATTTGGGACAATCTGCTATGGAAGGCAGCATGGCTGCATTTCTCTCTGGAATGACTTCCCCATCTTTTCCCAGAGAGCTTTTTAGCCGCAGCCTCAGCAGTTCTTGGACAGATTTTGTTGGTTTAGGACTCAGCAAGAAAAGTGGGATCCTGGGCCAGGAGCTCAGCAGGGGTTCCCTCCCGTCAAAGAAAATGCAAATTAGTGTGGTAGGTTCTGAGGCTAAGAAATCGGGGGCTCTGCTGCTAGCATTTGTGCCCCTTATCCTCCCTCGGGGGGAGCTAGGCTGGGTGTAGCGTGTGAACACGGAGGTGGGACTGCACCCCAGTAATAGATTCACACTTTTTGGCTCATGGTGCTCATGTCATGACCCTGAGAAGATGAACTAATGTGGCTGTTCCTCTGTGGCATTAACATGCTTTTACACATTAACATCTGCTCCTGAACCTGGCAGACATGGCACACACATGCCCTTAGAGGACATTGGTAAGGAAAGCAAGGAAGTCTTTGGCCTAAAAGACACTTGTGGTAAATATAAAGGTAAGCTAGAATAGAGGCCAAGATGCCATCCCAGCCCTGGTGCCTACCCCTTCCCTGTCAGGCCTCTGAGGACAACTTGTTCAGCTCTCACCCTCTGGTCACCCCATCCTGGTGAGGCCTCTCCCCACCCTGGACTCCTATGCTTTGGGACTGCAGGTGTGCATGGTCCCCTGCCCTCCGTCTCACCTCTGCCTTCTCTAAGGTCCCATGAAACCAAGGCCAGCTCCCCTAGAAGAGCATGGAGCTGGGAACTGAGAAAGTCCGGCTCACACTTGCCCTCTTTAAGACTCAACGTAGTCTGCTCTTAAAATTGGCCTGCCTCACAGGTAAGCTGGATAGAATAAGGTGAGGCCTAATGAGTGAGGGGCTTTCTACATGTTAGCCCCTCTCATGGCGATGCACTCTGCCAGCATCTCTGGGATGGACCCTATAAGGGGTTCAAATAAAACCACTCTCCTGCCCCAGGGTATTGTTTATGAGACAGAAAATACAATTAACTCATTGGTGTCACTGCTTGCTGCCTCTGCCCCTTCCCTAAAGACAAACCATGAGAACCAAAACCAGGAGCCCCAGGGAGGAGCAAGAACAGGAATTCTCCCAACCTCAGAGTTCCAGAATGATTCTTAGGGGCTCATGAATCGTTCTGTGCACCATATAGAGAGATGAAATGGGCTGACTCATATGCATTGATTTTCATATGTGGGCACCATTGTGGTTCATAAGATGCCAATTTACTTCCTAATGTGCTTAATAAGTTAGTTTGACCCAACAATGACTTTGGAAGAGAATCTCCTCCGAAGGTTAGCTGGTGCGGGAGTTCTGCCTCAGCTCCCTTGTCCTGAAGATGAACATCCTCAGGCCTGGAGCCCGGACATTGCAACTAAACAATTATCACCTGTCAACGCTCAGGCCTGTTTCTCCAGAATAATCAATGACACAACACATGGGTTAGCCATAGCGTGAGGGCAACTGCAGGCCAAGGGTAAAGAAGATGGAACTCCCTGGACTTTGCCATCCAACAAAGAGAAGACTGGCTGCCACAGAATATGCCAGAAAGCCCCAGACTTAGCACAGGGAGGCCACAGAGAGGAGATTCTAGGATACTGCCTGCATCTGGACGTGCAGGGGGACCCACAAAGCCAGGTAGTATACAATTCCTAAACTCCTGTCCCTGCCAACAGCTTGTCCTAGGAAGCCCACCAGGAGGGTTCAGCTGACTGTTACCCCCCCTCCCGCCCCCGCTCCCCGCCAAGGCTGCCTGAGGCCACCCCACCAGCCTCAGATGTGAGCACTCAGAAGAGGGGCAGGTCGTCACCCTCTGTGAAGGTGCCACGCAGGGCTCTGAGGCGATGCTGCCTTTGTGTTCCTGCTGGGAATGTAAACTTCAGGAATTCTGCCATAACCAGAGCTCCGTTCCCACCTCTCCTGCCGTTCCCCTCGCCTCCCTCCTCCCACCTTGGAGAAACAACACAGGAAGATGCTTCTCTTCATTAGTCCACACAGGAGCCGAGCCTTCGGCTCAGAACCATGCACCTTCCACTGGTAGATGGAAACCCAGGGGAACTGGGACTTCGTGGTGGGGTTTCACCGGATGCTAAGAAATCACAAGAAAAAAGATCCCTTTTTTAAAAATTGATAAAGGGAATGTGTAATGGGATATGTCTGTTTTCATAACTTCCGGCTTCCTTTTCTTCCTCTGAGTGGGAGAACTGTAAGTGTGTTTGAGCTGCCAGCCCATGAGCGGGAGCTGTTTTTATGGAAGACGTGATTCTTATGAAAAGCCCGTGTGATTTCTATCACAGAAGCACGTTTTCCCCATGCCTACCCCGCGCTCCTGCTAATGTGGTGGTTATATGTAGGGAAGCAAACTCCTTCAGCCATTAACACTCACCCCAGCTGGGCCACAGTGTAGTACCCAGCTTGGTGCAAAGTAAAATTTGTAGAGAAAAATATTCACCATTGGAGGCTGTCTCTTAATATTCCCTTTTCAGCTGCTCTGAGAAGGATAATAGCACCGGACATGACGCTTGGGGTAGCGTTAAATTAGTTCCCCTACTCCCAGAAGAACCTTAACAATGAGTTTAGGCTCTTCCCACATGCTGGGGCATCAGTAAGGAAATGGTTGGCAGGCCCTGCCCAAAATGACAGTTGTTGATGGAATCCTTTGAAAGACCTGGTCGGTGGCCCACCTCCCAGAAGTCCCAGTGTGACTCCTAGCAAGTCTCTGTCCTGAAAGTAGCTCTTTCTGGTGGGAGACCAAAGGCGGGAGTGGGGAGGAGGAGAGTGGGGCCCAGGGCCTCAGGATTATGTTGTGAGAGGGAGTGTGAGGCCAGCAGAAGAGAGGGGGGCCTGCGTGGCTTCCTCCCACTCATCCTCCCAGTCCTCTAAGGATACGTTTCTTAGGATTTTTGCTGAGAGATGTGATCCTCTGCCCTAGTTCTCCTGGGATAGTATAGGGTGAGGCAGCAGAAGAGGAAGCGGTGAGGTGCAAACCTTCACGGACCAGAGCCAGGCCCTTCTGTAATAGCCCATGGCCTTGGCACGGGTGACATGCTTTGGATCTTATAAGACAACTTCGATTTGCATGCAGAATTAGACCCAGCCACCAGAGATGATTATCTGGGCTGTGGAAACCACTGGGGACAAGCCCACAGATCGATGCTCACAGAGCTCCAGATGTCCTGACAGTTTCCTGCGAGTCATCCACCTCCCAGGCAGGTCCCTGAAGGAGAAGGTTATGGGTTTAGAAATGGCCTAATTTCCTCACATTTTGTGAAAACTGTCAGCTAACCCTCTACCTTCTATTCATTCAGTCATTGGTTTAGTCAACAAATAATTATTGAGGATCTACCTGCCATATGCCAGGCCCTGTGCTAAGTTCAGGAGGAGGGCTCCTGCCCTCAGAAAAATTATAGCCCCTGCCCTAGCTGGTTTGGCTCAGTGGATAGAGCGTCAGCCTGTGGACTGAAGGATCCCAGGTTCAACTGTGGTCAAGGACACATGCCCGGATTTCGGCTTTGATCTGCGGTGGGGGGTGCGCAAGAGGCAACCAATCAATGATTCGATCTTATCACTGATGTTTCTCTCTCTCTCTCTCTCTCTCCTCTCTCTCTCTCTCTCTCTCTCTCTCTCTCCCTCTCCCTTCCTTTTTGAAATCAATAAAAAAAAATTTTTTTTGAAAAAAGGAATATTATAGCCTAGAAAGGGAACAGACAACAAATAAGTAGACAAATCAACAGGGTAATTACAGATTGCTGTAAGAGCCATGAAGGACATGAAGAGGATAAATGAGATAGAAAGGAGCTGGGAGGGGCCATTCGATAGGGGAGGACCCCTCTGCAGATAGCACATTTGAGCGGAGACCTCAAGGACAGGAGTGGCGTGAGAAGAGCTAGAGGAAGAGCGTGCCGGGCAGAGGGAGTTCGAAGATGCAGAGGCAGAAACGCCTTGGAGCGTTTAGGAACAGAGAGGCTGTGCCGAGAGCAGTGAGGAGAGGGATTTGGGGTGAGTTCAGAGAAGAGGCAGGAGCCAGGTCGTCGTGCAGGGCCTTGGAGGCCGAGATCAGAGTGTGGGCTTTATTCTGAGAGCAATGGGGAGCCAGTGACGGTGTGAATGAAGCAGGAGTGGTGATGTAATTAAAGGTCACTGCGTGCTCATTGCCACGGTGTTTGTAACAGAAGATTAGACACAAATTCCATCCGCATGGGGCTGGGTAGATAAATGTAGGTTCATTCCAGTGGTTTGCAGCAGTTAAAAATGTGAGGCTTCCACTTTTCTATTAGGGAAAAATAACAACAACTGTGAGGCTTACCCATTCATACTGCCTTAGCAGGATTTGCAAGATACCCCAAATGGGGGGAAATCCCAAGAAACAGAAGAGAGTATAATGTGCTGCCAATGTATTTTTAAAAGAGGAGATGTATGTGGATATAGGGGTGGCTGTAATGTTATACCACGCTAAGGATACATAAGAACCTGGGGAGGGGAACTGAGGCACAAGGTGACGAGGAGACTTCCTCTTCGTAGTACATACTTTTGTATGTTTGAATATCTTACTAGGTATCTATATTACTTATTCAGCAAAAAAAGAATAAATTGCGGCCCTGGCCAGTGTGGCTCAGCTGGTTGAGCATCCCATGCACAGAAGTCGCTGGTTTGATTCCCAGTCAGAGCACATGTCCAAGTTGTGGGCTCGATCCCCAGTAGGGGCTGTGCAGGAGGCAGAGATTGATGTTTCTCTCTCCCTTCCTCTCTCTCTAAAGTTAAAAACAGACCTAGCCAGTTTGGCTCAGTGGATAGAGCCTGTGGATGGATAGGGCCTGTGGATGGAAGGGTCCCAGGTTTGATTCTGGTCAGGGCCATGTAACTTGGTTGCAGGCTACATCCTGGCCCTGGCTGGGGTGTATGCGGGAGGCAACCAATCGATGTGTGTCTCTCTCACATCAATGTTTCTCTCTCTGTGTCTCTCCCCCTCCCTTCCACTCTCTCTAAAAATCAATGAAAAATATCCTCGGGTGAGGATAAATAAATAAATAAATTCGATTTAAAAAGACACATTTTTTTAAAAGACTAAAATATGGTCAGCCTGTTCACTGTGTGGAGAGGGTGTGGGCGCAGAAGCAGAGAACGGGTTGGAAGACTCTGGCTGTGACCTAGTTGAGAGATGGCGGTGAGCTTCACCTACGAGGCTGGTAATGGGATGGAGAGAATACACACTTTAGAGGCAGAGCCAGCTGCTCTTGGTGCATTCCACACTGACATGCCCTAGAAAGCTTTGTGCATGAGAGATCAGAACCAGGCTCCCTAACTCCCGGACTTCTTACGGACCGGCGCCCCGCCCATATCCTCACACAGTGTTAGAAATGATTTCTAATGACCATCAGCACAGAGGCCCATGGAGAAGCCCTCTCGTTTCTCAATGGAGCTTCCTTTCCTTGCAGAGAGATGCCAAAGGCCAGTACCTGTTTGACCTTCTTTGCCACCACCTGAACCTGCTTGAAAAAGACTATTTTGGGATCCGCTTTGTGGACCCAGATAAGCAGCGGGTAAGTCACAATTCAAAGCACAGATGGAGGAGAGGGTTGGTCAATAAGCCTGGCGCTTTGAACTGCCACTCATCTTCAGCGTTCAGGAGTCAGGGACCAACCAGACCCTACAGGTAAGTGTCATCTCTTCAGATCCTATTATGAGAGCCCGGAGGGTGTGCTCAGTGCTTGAGTGTCGACCTATGAACCAGGTCACAGTTCAATTCACTGGTCAGGGCGCATGCCCTGATTGCGGGCTCGATCCTCGGTGGGGGGTGGGCAAGAGGCAGCCGATCAGTGATTCTCTCTCATCGTCGATGTTTCTATCTCTCTCTCCCTTCCTCCCTGAAATCAACAAAAATATTTCTTTAATCACATTCTGAGACCTGGAGACACCGTAGCAGAGCTCACCTAGTTGCTCACCATTTTACAGAAGCTGAAATGGCAGCCTGGAGAGCTGAAGTGGTTTGCCCAAAGTTGCCCGGTTGGAGGTAGAGCTAGAGTTGTGGTCTCAGGGCCCAGGTCACAGGCTGAACCGCTCCTGCCCCCTTTCTAGTACATGACCTCACCTGAGGTGCCACCCCACCCCAATCTGAGCAGGACAGAAAGCCAAATTGGCACAGGCCTTCCAGGGCCTTGCAAGTCTTGCAATTCTTGTTCTGCTCTACGCTGTGTGGTCAGCTCTACAGACACAGGGCTATGTGGTCAGCTCTACAGACACAGGGCACTGACAAGGATTGTGATACTCCTGACAGGTAGAAGAACAAGTCCGCTATCCCCAGCAGCTGCTCACCTCTCCAGCTTCACCTCCCTGACCTTCCTCCTACCTGCTGTGGCCCAGCCAGACTGCTCTCTGGCTTCCCCATGTCATCCCTGTCTTTTCCCAGAGCCTTCACCTATACCGCGAGCCGCGGTTTGCAGCTCTGTTGACTAATGAGTTTGCCGACCACGGACCTATACAATCGCCTTGCCTCACTTCTCCACGGTCTACACTTTTCTTCTGGCTCATGCCTTCTCACACATAAGGTCTTAGCCTAGACTTTTATTTGTTCCAGAAGTCTTCCCTAAGCCCCACTCTGAACGAGGGTCCCTCCTATGTGCCCCATATGCCCTGTGATTGCCTGTGTCCCCTGCAAAACTGTAAGTCCTGTGAGGGCATGAACATTATCATATTCATTACTGCATCCCATGGCACTAGCAGGGGCCTAGAAGGGGGTCGTATGCAGGAACCATTTGCCGAGGGCGTGATGAGAGGGCGAGCTTATGGTTAGTAGTGCCGTATCTCCGCTCCCCTCGGCCAGGTGGCCCACTAGCAGACACCTGCAGTTTCTACAACGCTGTCCATCAGCCCTTTGCAGAAGCATTCAGGCCTCAATGACTCCCTTCCCTACACCCCTGCCCACCACCCAGTCTTGTCTACCAGCCTCCAAAAACCCGATCACCATGAATCCCAGAGGGACCCCCTGTCATGGGCCCACTAATTTTCTTCACAGCTCCAGACATGGGCTTCATCTCTGTCGCCACTAAGGGACCTTGGAGGGAGCCTCGGAGGGTGCAGCCCCCCAGCAGTGGCCAGGCCACAGATAACTAACGAATGAATGGGCACCTCACACCAGGCCGGCGTCAGGTGCTGTTTTGTTCTTTGGTGCTCTGAGCCAGCGGTTTTCAACCTTTTTCACCTCATGGCACACAGAAACTAATTACTAAAATTCTGCAGTGCACAAAACAATATATATTTTTTGCCAACCTGACAAACAAACCAAGTATAATTCTGGTTCATTCACACTGTCATCTTTTTATTTAACAACCTAAGGGAAAAGAGGTCGGTGCCCCTGACTAAGTAGTCGGGTATTGCATGTTTCAGAACGTCTTGCCACACCCCGGTTGCAAATTGCTGCTCCGAGCCATGTGTCTCCAGGTCCCATTCAGGGTGTTAGGGCTAAACACCTGAGCTCCAGGAGAGACTCAGAAGGACTGCGCCCTTTTACTCTGACAAGCCCCGCCCCCTTTGCTGGCAGGTGTTGTTACTCCTGGCTCAGCAGAATGTTGAGCCTCATCAGTGTTTGAAAGGTCGTGTGAGGTCAGTCCCTCACCTGTAAAGGCTCCACTGCCTTGACATAACTGCTGCCCTTAGCCCTGGACCACAGGGTGAGCCTCCAGGAGGCGCCAGACACCGAGCAGCTGTGTCCTCACACACGGTCGGTGTCCATTCGCTGTGTGATAATGGGCTGTTTTTACAGCGGGGTCCTTTGTTGTTGGTTTTTGTATTCTATTGGTGTGAGCTGTCTCTCCTTGAGAAGGAAGGCCAGTTACCCTAAGGTCTGTCTCTTCATGTCCCAGAGAGGGTAGCATAGGAGGAAAAAAGGGCACAGTGTCCTGTTCATTATTTTTAAGTTAGGTCAGAATGTGCCTGAGGAGAATAAGGGAGTATGTGGAGTGATGAGGATTAAGAGCAGGAGACAGCCCTGACCGGTTTGGCTCAGTGGATAGAGCATCGGCCTGCAGACTCAAGGGTCCCGGGTTCGGTTCCGGTCAGGGGCATGTACCTTGGTTGCGGGCACATACCCAGTGGGGAGTGTGCAGGAGGCGGCTGATCCATGTTTCTCTCTCATCGATGTTTCTGGCTCTCTATCCCTCTCCCTTCCTCTCTGTAAAAAATCAATAAAATATATATTTTTTTTTTAAAAAAGAGCAGGAGACAGAGAAAGGTAAGGAAATGGGGGGAAAGAGAAATAAACGTTTATGGAGTGGCTGCAGTGTGCCGGGCCCTGCACTGAGCACAGAGCTAAATCCTTCAGCGGATGGGTATTGAGCACTGAGTTGTATTGGGCACTGGGCTATGGCGTCACATACGCTATTTAATTCTTGCCACAAATGAGATGAATATCCACAATTATATTATCCATCTCCAGATTAGTGAACAAAGTCTCAGACAGGTTAAGTAACTTGCCTGAGGCAGGTCTTCTTCTCGTCTCCTGACCCCTCTCCCCCAAACCCATGTTAACAGTTTGCTAGTGATGCTGGGACCCAGACTTAGCCAGACAGATGCAAAACGTAACTCTGGCCATCACCATATTCTTGGGATCCTTTCAAGATTTTTCTACCAGACCCTTAAAATCTCTTGGGCAAGCTGTGACCACTTTCCACTCCCTCCCCACCCCACTTCTGATCTCCTCCAGCCTCCCTCCTTTCTTCAGTTTTCACCCCTAAAGTCCTCTCGCCAGCTTCTTGCCAAGGGGAAGAGCCTTTTTGTCATTCAGCTCCATCTGCCTTCTGCTCATAATGGATCTTACAAGTCATTCCTCTTAGTCTCCAAGTTTCTTTGTTGATTTACTTTCATCTGTCAGGGGGATGTCTAGGGCGTTCTGTTTACTGAGTCCCAGACACTTGCGGGCTCTTCTCCCTGCACAAAGTTCCCGATAGGCCTCCTGGAAGCCCCGTTGTTTCCATGCAATTTCATCTCTTGCCTTCACCATGCGGTGAAGCCGGGCCGCCGTGGGCCGGGTAATGTGAGAAGGACCTCTTAACCACATTGAGTGGCTATAATGAGTTGCCAGCCTCGTGGGAACTCAGATCAGAGGAAGCAAGAGAGCAGAATGTCAACCCAGATTATCCATGTGGAGCTGACGAGAGAACTGGCTCTTAGTGGGTCCATTAACTGCATAACCCGTGCCCAGCCCAGAAGGTGAGAGCTGGGAATCGAGGGAGGCCAGGATGCCGTCTGCGTGGCCCTGGCCGCTCTCCTGCAAAGGGAGGACTCTGCCAAGAGGTAACATTAAATGGAAGTAGCCAGAAAGGAGGGAGGGCGGTATGGACCTGGTTCCTTCGAACCTTTGGCAGCTGCATACTGAACACTGTGCTGGGCACGGGCATTCCACTGTAAACAAGACAGTTTTCTGCCCTCACAGGGCTCATGACTAATGGTTTTAAGCTGCTTCCAGATAACCGAACCCAAGTAACAGTAGTTCTAGCTCCCTGCAAATTGTCAAGGTTCCTGATTAGCATAACAGCAACAAACATCAATGATGCATTGATAAAGCATCCGTGTAGGACTGGGAAACATATCGAATGGTCTCATTGCTTCCTTCCCCAAACATAAGTACCCTGGGGGGAAATGCATTGCTACAGTGTCCCGCCTCCATGAAGTTCCAAGGGATGCAGGATAGGATCCTATACATCAGTTGTGGTTAGTTATCTTATGAGACAGACTTTGCCAAGGAATCCTGAGCACGCCTCTCTCACGCAGGGCTGGGCAATCTGTTACTCAAACAAAGATGAAAGATACACTAGCCATACCTCCCTTCTCACCATTTATGAAATTCTGTCAGTACTTTCTAGAACCCCCTGTCAAAAAACATTGGCATGTAGCACACATACATACAACCCAGTAAAGCCAGTATTTCCCTACTCAAGCCAGACGGGACTCGGTCCCCATCACACACACATACACCCACTTGTGCCTACTGGTGTGCCAGAAACGTGGATCAGGACCTTGGCACCCTGCTCTAGGAGGTGGCCTTGCCAGACAAGCCCAGAAATGGCATCTGAAGCTGGAACTCCTTCCTCTTCACAGCTGGTTCCCCGGGGAGCTTTTCAGAAACTCATATCACTCGTTACTCTCCAGGCCTACGTATCACAAGCGTTTGGGCTGCTTTCACCCTGGGCTACAGTCTGTCTGGTGATTTAAATTGGGTTAAACAAGTTACATTTGACACTGCTTCTCATTAGGGTTTTCTTGTTCTGTGTTCTCGCTCTCAGCACTGGTTGGAGTTTACGAAATCTGTGGTGAAGCAGTTGAGATGTAAGTATTCCCCAAGAAAAGACTCGAGCCCTACCCCTGGGGAGGGGGGTGAAACCTCCCACGTGTAGTGAGTCCTGGTAATTTTCCACTGTTCTGGGTATACGTGGCCCCAAACACCTGAGGATTTTCTTCTGAGGGTTCAGAGGCCCGTGCATCCGGTGGGGAGGGGAGCGCAGTCTTCTCTGGACCAGAGGGTCTTCCCTGATAGGCACCTGTTTTTTTCTGCAGCCCAGCCTCCGTTCACCATGTGTTTCCGGGTGAAGTTCTACCCTACAGACCCTGCTGCCCTGAAGGAAGAGATAACCAGGTGAGATGAAACATACCTCCCTCCACCACTAAGACCTGTTGGAGAGGCCAGGAGAGAGGGACTGTAACCTCTCAGATCCTCTATGCTGGAAGCTCCTAACTCTTATAGGCAAGGCATTCTTCTTAACTATAACCTTACTGCTGTGTTTCATTCCCACGTGCTCTCCTTGCTCACCCCCTCAGTAAATTGGAACAGAGGGAGTGTCCTTCTTCGGAAAGGGTGAACACATCATCCTGAACCGGACCTCCTCAGAGGGCTCTGGAGTAACGAATGAATCAAATGCATATTTTTCTCTTACCTGTGATGTGGCCACCGTGGACGTTTTGGAGACGGCTGTGTTGCTGCTTTTGGGGAGGTTGGAATAGACTCCAAAGCATGACACTGAAGAACCAGTTGGGAAATAACTGAGGATTTTAAATCGAAGTGGGTCAGTGCCAGTGTGCTGATGGATCAGGTCCCCGGTGAGCTCTTCATCGCGGGCATTGTGTCCTTTGGAGAGCAGACGGCCGCAGGGAATGGATTCGATCTCACTCAGCACCTCTTGTGGATGAGGAAGCACTCCTGTGCCCACGGCCATCCTGTGAGAGGGTCAGCGAGTAGGAGCTTCGAAGTTTCCCCAGGGTTTTGTATCTCGGAGCCAAATTCACTCTAAAAGTGTTGCCTCGGAGATTTAGGAACTCTATGTAACAGGGATCCTTAATTTTTATACCAGAAAGATCTAATGTTGACATAAACAAAACCTTGCTGTTACCTTGTAGAAGGAGGGGCCCAGGGGAAAAGGCCGTGCCAGGGAATCTTAGGGCTGAGGAGGAGGCAGCTCGCCCACTCCATCCCCTCCCTCACACCTGAGAGAAGCAAGGACGGGGATGAGGCCTTTGCCAGTCCTATAGCCTGTCCATCCTGTAAGGCTTTGCGATTTACTTCTAGATCCTAAACTACTTGAGTATAATCCAAAACAAAAGAGGAGGGAAGAAGGGAGAAAGAATATGGAATTATGTTCTCTTCATGTTCTGAAGAGCATGCCACTACCTTGACATCCAGTAAAAGGAGCAGAAGTTTATCTGAAAAGGACGATGGGGAAATGGGGAGAGAAGAGAGCAAGAAACAGGAACAAGTCGTACACAGGAAGCGAAGGAGTGGGGTGGGAGGGAAGGTGGCTTGGCCGCGGAGGGAGAGGGGTCTTCTGATCTGGTCAGAGGATCAGGACAGCGGGCTGCTCGGTGTGGAGCGGTGCACACCCACCCACTTTGAAACACGGCGGGCAGGGGGCGTGTAGGTGGGATCGAACCTCATGTTCCTTCCTGGACGTCGGAACTACACGCTCTGCTCATCCACACGGAGGTGGATGTGGCTCCCACTTTGCTTCTAAAAATCAAGCTCATCCATATTAATAAGCAATCCTGTAGCTTTAGGTAGAACAGTGAAGGGTAGAACTACTATCTTTAACAACTTAAACAGAGAGGCGTTTTGGCAAAGCACTAACCTGCCTTGCTCATGATCTCTAGTGTTTGCCTTAGGTCTGAGCACATCCTCCCCGCCCCTCCCCGCTCTTCCCCTCGCTCCCCTCCCCTCTTCTTTCCTTCCTTCCTTCCCCTCCCCTCCTCTCTCTCTCCCTCCCTCTTTCTATTGAAAGAGGTGATGATACCAGGACAGATCCAGAAGTCTGCGCCCCTGTCCACCTGTCAGAGCAAATTCAACACATCTTTGCTCGGAGCCTCGCCCCTGGCCTCCTAACAGCACACATCAGCTTTGCCTGGTCTGCACGTCACTGGCCGGCAGTGGGGTGAGGGACTGGTCTGACATAACCCAGTGAGAGCACCACAGGCACTTTCTGATTTGATTAAAGGACAAAAATATAGGATGAACTTGGCCCTTAGGAGGAGCTCTTAACGACATACTTTTCTACATCAAATGTCACCGCATAATATTAACATACAGACCCAACTACCCAAGAAGCAGCACAGACCCAGAGCTCCGGTCCTATTTGTCACTTCTTAATTATGTGGCCTCGGACATAAGATATTTAACCTCCTTGAGCTTCAGATTCCTCATGTATAAAATGAGGCTAGCAAGAGCTACCTCCTAGAATTGCTGGAAGGATTAATCACTATCCAAGGTCTTGCACTTCTTAATACCTCCCAAGGGTCTTACACGGCGCAAAGGCTTGATACCTGTTTACTGCCCGATTGGTTACACGGTCCGTGGACCCCAAGGGCTCTGCTCATGGGGCACAAGTACAGCTAGCTCTGACTTTTCCTCCTTTTTTATGTGAAAGGCGCTTCTTTTCTGATAATCCCCTCACCTCTTCTGTCCCCTTTCCCTGCCAGCAAGAGCCCTAACACTTCAGCAGCTAACTTGAGAACCCAGAGAGAAAGCCATCTTAGGTAATCACCCACGTCCGGGTCAGCGCAGTAGGGGGACCGTGGCCAGGCCTCTCAGTAAGTCAGCAGACTTCAAGGACACTGACAAGCGTGTGAGCACCTCCCCATCTGCGTGCATTTGTGCTGACCATCCTCCGCTCTTCTCCCCTCTCTCCATCTCACCAGCCTTCCTTTCCTAGAATGCAATTTCCAAGCGTGTCAGGAGAGTTAGTCACAGGCTGACTGCCTCCCCCTCCCCAAGGCGTTCAGTGGGGGCCTTAGAATTAGCAGCATCTTTCTCCTCGTTCACATCCCCGCTGATCTTAAAACAGCAGGTACCTGCCCCAGCCTTACTCAATACCCATAATTCATTCCTGGCTTAGAGCCCTCCACACCACTTTCCTGCCAAACTAATTTAGCTGTCAGTGTGTTTTTTCCTAGCCATATTGCTCCTAAATTTCACCACCGTCTCAGCCATTCCCATAAAGCCAGGCTGAGAGGAGGGGATGAAGTAGGGAGAAAAGAACTACGCTTCAGTTTATCTCTTGGACTCTTCCCAGATGATAAATTTAGTGGCCAAATCCTGATTAATCTCTTTTGTCATTTTTTAAAGTAATAAATAGATTTTCTTGTCTGAGCTGGAGACAAGGCAGAGAAAATGGGGATTAGGCACCAAATTTGGCTTTTAGCAGGGACTGCGGGTGTATGAATGCCTTGGGAAGATGGAGTAATAGAGGAAACTGAGTACAAAAGGGACCCGCCTTCCAAGGAAGCACACTGCCTGACACATGTTTGAGCAGGTGCTCAAGACAATGCTAGCAGAGGGAGCACATATATGCATGAATGAATGGAGTGCTCACGTCATTTATTCCTTCAAAGAATATCAGTTGAGCCCAGCTTAGGCTAAGATGGGTTGGCAAACTTTTTCTGTAAAAGGCCACAAGAGTTAGTATTTTAGGCGTTGTGGCCATCTGGTCTCTGTCCAGCTACTCGTCTCTGCCATTATAGAGCAAAAGCACTATGGATGATATATAAAGGGATGAGCATGTTTGTGTTCCAATAAAATTGTATTTTGTTTCATGGAAACTCTGGTGGCAAGCTGTAGTTTGCTGACCCTGGGCTAAGGAATCAAAAAAGGTTCAAAAACGCCAGGTTCAAATCCCAGATTTTCTTTTAACTAGTGCGTGACCAGGCAAGCAACACTATGTGAGACGGGGATAAAACCAGTAGTCACCTCTTCATTGTGAGGATTAGATGAGAGTGTGTGTGTTAAATAGTACAATGTGTGGCACACAGCATGCACTCAATAAATCATGATTATTATTTTTAAATATATTTTTATTGATTTCAGAGAGGAAGGGAGAGGGAGAGACAGCAACATCAATGATGAGAGAGAATGATCAGCTTGCCTCCTGCAGGCCCCACACTGGAGACTGAGCCCCTAACCCAGACATATGCTCTGACCGGGAATCAAACTATGACCTCTTGGTTCATAGGTCAACGCTCAACTACTGAGCCATGCCAGCCGGGCTTATTATTATTATTATTATTATTATTATTATTATTTTTTGTTTTGTTATTTTTGTCATCTGTCTCTCCCACTGGAATGTTCCCTGCTGAACTCCGGGCACCTGTGTAGTGCCTGGCACATGTAAGTGCTCAGAACCAGCAGGCTGATGGCTGGTGGGAGGGAGGGAGAGCAGGGGAGGTAGGCAAAAAGACACATGGGCTCTCTAGAAAAATATAAAAAGTAAATAAAACATCGTCTCTGACTTCAAGGAGCTTGTCTAGTGTGAGGGAGGAAGACATACTGAGCATGATTATACTTACGGAAAAGGGCGGTAGAAAATAGAGGAAGCCAGAGGCAAAGGATCTAATGAAGGGAAGGTGGGGCCAAAGGGTCTTCTGGAAGAAACTCTTCAGGAGCCGCCAGTGCTTTCCAAGGTTCAGACCTTTAATTCTGGAAGTGTCTGTGGATTGACTCATCCTCACCCTCTAATATCAGAAAGCATATGCCGAAGACAGTACCTCGAAGAGATGTCCATGTTACAGAAAAACTCGGGTTTTCCTTGGTCGTCTTTTAGGCTCTCACTTATTCACACCCCCACCAATATGGGACAACACCGACATTACAAGTGGAGGAGAAGCAAAGCCTCCTGGGGCCTAAAGGAGACAGGCAACGTTTACCAAAAAAAAAGCGTCCTAAAGGAGCAGGCCTGTCTTCAATCTGGTCTAAAGCTAATTTCTTGTTTGGTTCCCATGAGGATGTCTTTCTGAGGACAAGTTCTCCCGGACTTCATTCAGGACACCCCGCTCTGACCTGACAATTAACTGAACTACTACAGGGGCAGAAGCACCAGGTCCTGGGTCAGGAGGCCTTGCTGATTCCTTGCTGATCACTGTGTCACTTCAGACAAGTCACTCTACATCTCTGGACTTTACTTTCTCAGCTACAGAACGAGAGAACTGGGCTGGAACTCCGGTTCTGGGGTTCTGGGGTTGGTTACCCAGCCAGTCTGCTCATCAGGACTGGCCCGGCTGGGTGGTTCCGGTTAACTGATCCCTTACCTGGCCACACAGTGGCCCTGGTGGCAATGCCTCGGGCAACAAGGTGGTCTTCCTTAGGCCCATGTGTGGCAGGAGGGAACATGCCAGGGTCTCTTGAGAATAGGCCTAAGGATGCTATGAATCATGGGATATATTTTCATGACCAACAACATTGAGTCATTGGTTACCTCCTTGAATGAGCAAAATGTGGGGCTTGATGGACGTGCTGTAGTAGAAGAGGGACTCTCTACCTTGAAGCTGCCAGTTCGTTCTTTCATGAGCTCATCTCTTCTTGTCCTCTAAAGAATGTGGTTTGTTTCTTTAGGATGTTGCCTTGCCCTTCCTTCCCTCTCCCCTTCCCTTTGCTTTGAGGAGGGAAGTCCAACCTGGTGTGGTTAGAAGGATGCTTATGCTTTAATCTGTACACAAATCCCCTGGGAATCTTGTTAAAATGATTCAATGTTCCCATGGCCTTACCCTTGACCTCCCTGTAGCTGCCCTGCCTCCAGAAGTCTGAAGGAGCCCAGCCCCCCAGTGCAAAAGCCTTGTTTCCTTTTCAGCTCACATGAGGCACCTGTCATGCACCCATCCATAAAGATGCTTCATAAAAACAAGCGGTTCTCAGTGTGAGCAGGAGCATGTCCACCTTGGGCAAAGAGGGCTCTAAAGGGGCTTTTCAAATCCAGGAGCTCCCACACACACACACAGATTCTGACACGCTCCCCTGGGGGATGCTCTCCTAACCACCTCACTGAGAATCACCGCCCGGAGCCTATTGTCCCTTTGAAATATCTCCTTCAACCCAGTGTGTACTGTCCCTGAATTTTGGACAGAGATCAACAGAGCGGTGTGGGAGGAGTGCCTGGTGAGTAAGGGGCCGAAGGTTTGCTTCCACCTCCCGCCAGTGCCTGGGGACGGTGGGAGCTGGAACAGCGAGAGGCCAGAAGCCCTTTCCTCTCCCCCTCTTCCCTCCCTCCCTCTCCCCCACACACCGTGTGGCATTTCACTGTGGGAAGCAGAGCAAAGACAAGCTTGACTTGATAGATCCGTCTTAATTTTTCATTCTGCCCGGTTTCTTTTTCCTTCCATTTTTCTCTGCAAACACTGGGGCAGAGTGGGGTTGGGTTGGGGATGGTGGTTGAGGAAAGGAGGGGAGCTCTTAACTTCCAGACTATAATACTCACCATCCCTTTGCTTTGAGGAGGGAAGTCCAACCTGGTGTGGTTAGAAGGATGCTTATGCTTTAATCTGTACACAAATCCCCTGGGAATCTTGTTAAAATGATTCAGCAGGTCCAGGATGGGCCTTTGGTCTGCATTGCCTACAAGCTCCCAGGTGCTGCGGCTACGCGGGCCACATTTGGAATAGCGGGGCCTCAGCAGAGGAGAGGTTTGCTTGCTCCTAATTTCTGTTTGTTAATTACTGGGCTCACCAAGCCCGTGGTTCTCGGTCACCTGGGGACCCCTCCCCACCCGAGTTGCCTGTCGGCGGTCCTCTTCTTCTTGAGCACTTTCACACGATCAGGTGAGCCTGGGATCCTGTTTCGTTCTTCATCCTGAAAACAGAAGCGGGGGAAACGCCTAGTTGTCCAGGGAGCACCCAATTTCTTTTCTGATGGAATTTAAGGGGATTTTGCTACATGTCCCTAGGGATGCTGTAGTAGCTAAGGCTGTCTAGCAAGTGCCACAGAACTTCAGCCAACAAGCATGTATCATCTCTCGGTTCCTGGGGGCTAGGGGCCCTGGAGCGGCTTCGCTAGCGGGTTCTGGCGCAGGGTCTGTCAGGGGACTGCAGCCATCTGAAGGCCTGACTGGAGGATTCACTTCCAGGTCGGTGTACTCCCACCGCTGTTGGCAGAAAGTGACCGTCCCTGGCGAGCTGTTGGCAAAGGCCTCAGCTCCTCACCGCATGGGCCTCTCTAAAGGGCTGTTAAGCATCCTCAGGCAAGAAGAGAGGTCCAGGAGGAAGAGAGAGGGAGGAAGGTGCAGTGGCTCTGTGACCTCGTCTCGGATGTCAGATCTACCGCTCCTGCTCTACTGTTTGTCAGGCGCAAGTCACTAAGTGCAGCCCGCACTCCAAGGGAGGGAGTTAAGCTCTGCCTCTGGAGCTGAGGAGTAGCAAAGAATTTACGGGCATCTGTTTAAACCCCCACAGATGCCGCCGCGCCTCCCCGGCCAAGGAACCACTGTGGGGGTTTAAACATATGTCCATAAGAGTTTGCTACCCCTGGCTCTTGCTCTTCCTGGGGTACCGGTGAAGTTACAGACCCCACTGCAGACCCCACTCCTTGGAAAGACATTTTCAAAATGGAAGTCAGCAATTCCGTTCCTCTGGGACAGGGTGCACCAGCTGCCTGTGCAACTAGGAAGCCGTGAGAGTGCGAGGAGGGAGTACAACATAGTGACAAAGAGCCAACCTCGGGAGTCTGCCCGTCGGGAGTTTGAATCCTGGCTCTGCCTCTCACCAGTGTGTGCCCATGTGAAAATCACATGAGCCTCACTGTCTTTTTCTTAAAGCGGGGGAAGGGGGTGGGGTGGGGATAATAATAGTACCTATCTCAAAGGGTCATGTGATGATTAGATGAGATGTTGCATGTAAAGTGCATCCCCCCTGGGCCGGCAGACAGCGAGCGCTCCGTCCATGGCAGCTGCTATTAGCTGCTGCTCTGAAATCCTCCCACCTGAGGTGAAAGCTTCCTGGACGTGAAGCCACTAGTTCCCATGCTTCCTTCACTCGGCCTCTTCTCCCACCTTATTTAATTCTGACACATCAGGCTGACCTCTGCCGATAACGAGGCTGCTGCACAGACGGACAGGTTCTCCCGACACAAGGCAGAGCTCGCTGGGCACGTTCGTCCCCACCGGCCACTTCTTAGGAAGGAACATCAGCCAGAGTCAGGCGGCCCAGGCGGCCCCTCTCCTCCGACATAGCTTTCTTTTTGGCACGGAGTTGATCCGGGCTGGCCGCTCCACAGCCCAGCACTGGGCAGACAATGTGTTTACCGGGGAGTGCCATCTCTGTTTGGAGCTATAGAAAGAAACTGACAGAATTTGAATTTGAATTGAACCTCAAATCAGTTCAGAGCAGAGTACCTGAAAGAGTCTTGAGGGAAATGGAAATTGTATTTGTTCTGTGGTATGTTTTGAGATTTTTTTTTTTTTAATGTAGTAAAAGTGTCCTGACAGAGCTTTTGTCTTTAAAGCAATCAAAGAAATTCTTATAATGCAGCCCGTGTTTTCTCTCCAGGTATTTAGTCTTCCTGCAGATCAAAAGGGATCTCTACCACGGCCGCCTCCTCTGCAAAACATCAGATGCCGCCTTGTTAGCGGCTTATATCCTTCAAGGTAATGACTTTTGACGGGACAAATTCGCTTTTCATGCTAAGTGCAGATTACATTATTGCCGTTACCACAGATGACTACTTCTTGGGTACACACAGCTCTATCTACCTAGAAGCAGAGGATTCGAGGGCTTTGCCTGGACTCCCTACGGAGAAGGCTCTGACCACTCAACCCTGCGCTGAAGCCGAGGCCTTTGTGCCAGCCCTGCGCGTCATTCGCACTGTGTTTGGGGCGTTTTCCCTGCACCCTTGGGTGATAAGGGTACCCAGACTGGGGAGTCATCTGAATCCACGTTTCCTTTCATGTGAATCTCAAAGAAGGGACGCACCTTGGAATCCTGGCACCTGTTGCAGAGCCCTTTCTGTTCACAGTGCTCCAGGTTGAAAATGTTTCCATGTAACAAACACATTTCCTAACATGCTAATAAGGTAGAGTTGAGTCTGTACTCAGCTGGTGCCCATACTGGCTTTTTTTCTTTCTTTCTTTCTTTCTTTCTTTCTTTTTTCTTTCTTTCTTTTTTTTTTTTGCAAAAACAGTGGGAAAGGTAAGCACTCTTCACATATAATCCCTCTCCTCTCATGAAATGCAAGGGACTTCTAAGTGCCACTTCCCAGGCTCATTTTAGTCCTTGGGCCTGACACAGGCCCTGGATTGTGGTTGACCATAGCACTAAGATCGTGACGTTTCCATCAAAGGATCTGAACGCTTAATTGGAAATCTGGGAACTCGGGGAAGCTACTTTACGAAGAGAACCTGGAGAATCCTTGCCAATAGAAACTAAAATTCTTCTGGCAAGAGAAATATCCCAGCTGCATGAAGAATGTAAAAGTCAGCCCATTACCACGTGGCAGGCTGAGGCTCCTATCTTTAACAATCACTTAAACAGGAAGGTCTTGCCAACCCTAAGGTACCCAAAGTGGCCCCTTTCATTTTTAAAGGCGAACCCGGTTCCATCTACGTTCAGTTTTAAACTCTGGTCTTTCCTTCAGTTTACCCTGACAACCATATTGAATTTTTCAGTTTTTTTTCCTTTAAGGAAATGGTGTCCAACATTGATGTTTTCCATGTGGAGCTTTCTAAATAAAGGCATAATAAATGACTCCATGGCTCGAAGTCACTGTGGACTTCAGGCCCAGAGAAGCCTTTAATCTCTTCCTCAAAAATAGAAATCCCCAAGTATTTGGAAGCATAATATTCAACTGTGAGAGGAGGGCTCATTTCCTCTTAATATTTACTCATCCCTCCATACTTCTCCCAGCACTGGTTGTGGTTCTCACTAGGGAAGGAGGAAGGGCAACCACAGCAGCTAGAGCTTCTTAACATCCTTCCTCCTCGCATCTCCACGATGCTCCAGTGGAGTGCTTCACGTGGAAGGAGCTAGGATCTCACCTCGGAACACACTGGAGAGCACCGCCACCCCGGCCCCCAAAGATCTGTAAGATCTGACAGCTTAGCAGCTTGAGGATAGACTCCCTGACAGAGCCCCATGCCCTGCAGGGAGCTGAGAAGCCATCCTTGGGACCGGTGCTGTGGATCTCAAGGGCACTTTCTCATTACAGCCAGTATTCCCTGCTCCGCAGTCCTCTCCAGGGGACCTGATAACCTGCTCAGCTCTCAGTGAATATTTATTCAGATTTATTCACTTGATTTCATTTGATTCGGACGGAAAGTTGAGTTCTGAGTCTGGGTCAGGGCTCATTCATCAATTTGCTGTGTCCCCACTAAAATCCTCAAAGCGAGATTTCTGACCTGACTCAGGCCCAAGAGGTTCTGTCTTCCTGGTCAAGCTCACAGTGTCCTGTGTTGACACAAAGAGCATTGCTCCCAAGCCCTCATCTCATAACTGAATGGATGAGGGCCATGGTGTAGACCTCTGTTCTTTCATTGCAAATTGACTTGTGGTGCCCTCTTGAACACGGGGTCAGCTCTGCCGTCTCTGTGCTTAGACTTGGCATCAGCCCAGTGTGCGCACCTGGGAGAACAAACGTGGACATGCTCTGGAGAGGCATGCCCTCTGCCCGCCCCACAGCCATGCTCAGGGCCCACTGTCCGTGTAAGTCTGGTGCGGCGCTGCCTTTGCTCTGTGTTCATCTTTTGCTGCTTTGCCAGTGCTCACGATTATTTTCCTCTGCTTTCCTTTCACAAGCGGAGATTGGAGATTATGACCCAGGAAAACACCCTGAAGGCTACAGCTCCAAATTCCAGTTTTTTCCTAAACATTCAGAGAAGCTGGAAAGGAGAATTGCTGAGATTCACAGGACAGAACTCAGGTGAGTGACACTCAGTTGCAGCCCAGGACACTGATCTTCCTGACTCTGGACGTGCCATTTCCAGTGACAGCACAGCCCCAGACCTCCAAGAAGAGTGGTGTAGGCTGAGACTTAAAGGCAAGAGAAAGACGTCGCATAGTAAGGGAAACAGGGAGACTGGCTCAAAGGTATTTGCTTCACCAAGAAAAATGAAGAGACAGACGTCAAAAGCATGAACTGGCAAAAAGGAAAAAGAAAAAAAAAAAACGTAAAGGAAACAGCAGAAGGAAAAAAAAAAAGATTAGAGGAGGAGTTGCGTGGGAATGTGAAAAATGAGCGAGCCGCTGGCCTCAGCCGGAGACGGTGTTCAGGGCTCCAGGTCAGTGGGTCGGACGGCACCAGGCAATGCTGTGGGCGCCCTGAGAGCACGCGGGTCAGAAACCGCACCTCCAGCGCTGCCTCTCCCCCCCTCCGCAGAGGGAAGGAGCAGGGAAGCAGCTGGGAGCAGGAGCTTGTGCTCCTCGGGTTCGTAATTAACCCAGAATATTCCTAATTTTATCAAATAGCATTAATGCATCCTTTCACCCATATGAAATAGGATTTTCTACAAAGATTGATTAAACACACACACACACACTCACACACACACACACACTCACACACACACTCACACACACTCACACACACACACACACACTCACACACACACTCACATACACACACACACACTCACACACACACACATACACAAACAGACACACACTCACACACTCACATACTCACACACACACACACTCACACACACTCACACTCACACACTCACACTCACACACACACACTCACTCACACACACACTCACTCACACACTCACACACACACACTCACACTCACACACACTCACACACTCACACACACTCACACTCACACTCACACACACACACTCACACACTCACACACACTCACACTCACACACACTCACACACTCACACACACACACACACACACACACACACACTCACACACACACACACACACACACACACACAAAACAGGGTGTTTGGGCTCCACGTGATGTGAGCACAGGCTCTCCAAACCGATAAACCATGAAGAAAACCGTGATGTACAATGGGTTGTTGGACAATAAAACTTGCCATTATATCAGTACATTATACTACTTAAAAATCTTTAAAAATGTATGTGTAACTACCTTCCTGGGGAAGAAAAACGCCCAAGTGGGGGTAAAAGATACCTAATGATAATATTAAGTCTAAACTAGTCCCTACCCTGATCCCCTGGACCCCAAAACACAAAGAACCAATCTTCACCTTCATTCAAAGATTTTACCGACATACAGGTCCCCACAGCCTCCTTCGCCTTTGTAAACAGGCCGCCTGCCCACCGCGTGGGGCCAGACTGGTTCCCCACCCGCCCAGCGGAATGGAGACACCTATCAAAGGCGGGCTCCCTCCCCTCCCTAGGCAGGCCGGCCTCCCCCGGGCTCCTCCCGTCACTGTGAGGGAAACAGCGGCCCCTGGTGGCAAAGGTCGGAATGCACACGGGCCTGTGTGAGGGCTCAGGGTGCGTTCAGAGAGCAGGGGTGTTGCTGGGACTCCCCTGAGGCACCCTCACAAGGGCTTTGGATGTCGGAGCAGTGGGAACAGCCCTTCGGGAACCTGGTAGGAGGTTGGAGGTGCCCAGGAAACGGTGCCGCTCCGAGGACCCGAGCGGTTTGGGCCGCCTCCAGCGATGCGTGGAGCTGCGCAGCCCAGCCCTTGGCTTGCTGCCCGAGTATGTCCCGGACACCACTCCCGTGCCTCGGCACCCGGGTGGATGGAGCAGCCTGCAGTACACATACTTCTCACGCAGGTTCGGCTTCTGCTTCACACTCTACCATGTGTCTGTGTTTCCTTTCTCCATCTCTAACGGGAGCTCCTCGAGGGCCCAGACTGCGTGCGCTCACCGTCTTGGTGTATTTTACAGCACAGAGGCTGGCCTTAAGGTGCCGATTGAGTGTTGCCTCTCCAGAGGGACACCCTGGCCTGCTCCTCCCGTGGGTGGCGGGTCTCTCTGCCCTTCACACGTTGCCCAGCCCTCCTCACACCGAAGCCACCCCCACGCCTGTATGAGTACGTCTGCTTTGCCAGGACTCGGGGCCCCGAGAGAGCCGACGACGGTACATGCCACTGGCCTGCATTGAACTCAGATGAGGGGGGATGAAGATGCTAAAGGCCCCTTCTTCATATGGCTCGTGCCAGGGCTGGTTTCTTCCTTTTGCTGCTTGTTTCCTTTTCACGGTCATCACCCTGTGGACACACAGAGCTCTAGTGGAGTCTGGGGAGCTCAGCACTGGCTCCTGCTCCGTCTCGTCACCGCCATTCCCATGTGCCCTCTTGGTAAAGGAAGAGGGTTGGGCAGCACAGCAAGCTATACAGGCCCCTTGTTTGCATTTCAGTCTAGATCAGATCGCAGATGAGAAACCCGTGGCCTGAAGCCAGCCTGCAGATGTGTTTTGTCTGCGCCTGTAGTATTTAAAATCATGAGATACCACAAAAAGTCAGTATCTCCGACTTCTCTTTAAAAATCACATCTAGCCAAGCTGGGCCCTGCCTTCCCACATAACTACAGCCTTGGAGCTGAGAAGCAGCTCCCCTCCTTAGCTGGGGTTGCACTCCCCAGTTTGCCACAGTCCCCATCACGCCCTGTGTGCCTCCCTCAGCCCATGCCATTCATTATGGAGCCTGCCTCTCCCCGAAGACATGTGAGGTTTTGACCCTGGACTGAAACCTCTGAAGTTGGCCCTAGGACAGAGCAGGGAGTGCACTTTGGAAAAATTGTGGTATGAGACTCCTCCTGAGCACTTCATAATGATTTGTTGGGGGGAAGCTATGGAAACAGGAAACCCGGAAATCATGTTTTTCTTTATTCCAGTGGTCAAACACCAGCAACGTCAGAGCTGAACTTTTTAAGAAAAGCGCAGACATTGGAGACCTACGGAGTGGACCCTCACCCGTGTAAGGTAGGATCCCCCCGGTGGGAGGTCGCACTTGCCTCCTATGGAGGGCAGCAGGCAGGGAGGGCCCACATGCCCACCCCCTACCCCCTCCGCCCCTGCCGTAGCTGGGTGACTAGCTTTTAGCGACAGATGCCAGAGAAAATGTCTTGTTTTGAAAACTCCTCTGGATTCCACGCTGCATCATTTTGTGCTGCCACATCAAGGTCAGAGGGTTGGAGGCAGAGTCCATCTAAATAACAGATCTGAAAGGGGGGCCCAGTTTGGCAGCCGTGGGTAATTTGGTGGAAATGAGGAGGAGGAATGTGGAAGGCCCCGCCCCAGGGGACGAGGGGAGGCGGCTCAGCGGACTGCCCACCCTTCCCTGACCCGTAATCTCGTTTCCTGCCAAGAGTGGGTTTTATTGACTGCAGCGGCGTAAGTCCCTGCGCGGAGCTGCAGCGGAGTCACATTTAATTCCATTACGCGCCTCTCAGGGCAAGACGGGAACAGCCAGGCAGGCTCTGCCCAGAGAAACCTCTGTAATTACTCACATGTGTCCGGCGTTTGGGAGACGAGCTCAGGCAGCCAGTCACCGCGGAGAGCGGTGGGACCGCGGCCTTCCCTGTACTCTGTGGCCGTGTCCCTGCACTTCACCTCCATACCCCGCTTGCCTTGACACTCCTGTCTCTGCCTCAGTTTCTTCCAGTGTTTGCCTCTGCCTTTTCACCACTGGGCAGACCCCCGTACCACCAGTAGAACTGATCCTCAGACTGACCCGAGGGAGACAGTATCCCCTGGGAACAGGAGGACAGGGACCCCTTCTTCCTGATAGGTGAGGGGACATCATCCGTTTCCGGCAAAAATTAAGAGAATCGAAACCAAGGAAGCAGTGATGTGGGGGCAGAGTTGTGTTTGCCTTGGCCTCTTGGTGAGGGGCCGGTGATTTGTTCTTGCAGAGGATTTAACGTTGAAACTTCCCATGTGAACTCTGACAACATTCTAAGTCAGAAACCCTGGTCACCTTCCCCGCCCCCTCATTCCCCATGCACCGGCATGGCCTCCTGCCAGATAACCCCTGTGTTCTTGGGGGCCAGCACTGTCAGAAGACACATTGATGCCTCTTTGTGCCAAAAAAAAGTGGCATATGGGTATTTGCAAGGGAATTAGCACAGCTGCCTAAGTAATGCCTCTGCAGAACTGCTGTAGTCCAACCTGCAGTCATGGCTCAGGTGCTGTCAGCAGAGGAGCCTGCACAGGACTGAGTGAGCCTCGGAGTCAGCCGGCCTCGGCTCCAGTCCTGCTCTCCTGCGTCCTGCAGCCTTTCAAGGCTTCTCCGAGCCTCATTTTCCTCATCTGTACACAGTGGGCACTCAATAACTGCACTCCTCCCTGAACTGACCTCAAAAGACACAGCTGCCTAAAGACAGACATGGTCATCAGGAGGTGCCAGGTACCTCTCTCTGACTCCAAATCTGCCCTGTCCCCTTGAGGCCACACAGAGTGCCCCCCTCTTCAGAGACGGGTCCCTGGGCAGGGCTGCCACCTGACAGCACCTGGTGGACCGTGGACCTGGGCACAGCAGAGTGACTGTGGGCTCCTGGCTCTGTTGAGTGTGTCCTTCTCGGAAGGAAGGAAGGAAGGAAGGAAGAAAGGAAGGAAGGAAGGAAGGAAGGAAGGAAGGAAGGAAGGAAGGAAGGAAGGGACATTTGTGACACCTTCATGGCAGGCCCACGGGAATCCTTTCACATTTCCTCATTTCCTCTTCGTGCCAGCCCTGGGAGGTGGGTATTATTCTTCCTGGTTTACAGACGAGAATATCACGTTCCAGGAAGCCACAATTTACAAGGCCCCGAGAGGTAGAGCAAGAAGTTGAACTGAAGTCACTTCCCACGCTGTATCTATAAGGAACAGGGGCCCAGGAGACTTCCTCTGGGGACGGGTGGGCGCGCTCAGTTCTGGGCCCTACGCTGCTCGCTCAGCCAGGGCCCTGCTGCAGACCCGCACGGCCCCTCGTCTCATCTCGTCACCGGGCTGCGGCGCAGGATTCCCTCAGCGCTCTTGAGCAAGAACAGTCTGGGAGCCTTCACTCTTGTCGTTAAGCAGAGCCACGCTGGTGATGTGCTACCCAGCACTTGCCTGATGTTGCTACAAGGAGAGCTGAAATAAGCTGGAGCACCCGGGGTAATAAATACTGATGATTTCTATTAACAGAGAGGCAATTACTGGGCCCAGGGAATCTGGGGCACATAGCCCTAGGGAGGACAGAAGAAGAGGAATCGTTTTGATAATTAAATGGGAGCAGAATGACACTTTGGCTGGGCTCTGTCTCCTGGACTGATTAAGAAGCTGCTGCTCTTCCTGTCCATGCGGACGGTTTCTTTCTGCCCAGCGTGTCCTTGTCTGGCCCTGGGGCCAGGAAGAGGGGATCCTGCCGACTCTGGGTGGGACACACGGAGGGCGCCGGTAGCTAGCTGGCTTAGATAATGCCAAACACTGCACATCCACAAGCTGCCCCGAGCTCTGGGCAGGAGCCCCCGCAGGCCAAGCCTACGGCTGCTGGACGAGGGCGGTGTTGCACCTGCTCCCTAGCCTGGGCCCTGGGACAGGCTGTTCCCCCTGGGTCTCCGCAGGCCTGGACTGTGCCTCCTGCCTTTAAGGTTTGTGGGGTGCTCAGGCCCGTCCCAGGTACCCAGCCTGGACCCAGCCTTATCTTGAGTTATAAAGGGGCCATTCATTGAACGAACATGCCAGGCACTTATGTGCACTATCTCACTTAATCTTTGCAGTCACACTGCCAAGATGTTCTTGTTCTCTTTAGAAGATAAGAATACCTCTGAGGGACTGGCATGTGCGGAGTCACTGGTACAGACAGTACTGGGACTCGAACCCAGCGCTGTTTGTGTCTCATGCTGTTCTTTCCGTTATCACTCGTGGTCTTCCTTCTGGAGATATGGCATTTATTTAGGAACAAAGCAGGACTTTCTGCCAGTGGTGGTAGAGAAGGCAGAGACCTACGAAACGACTGAACTCATAAAAATTTAACCTAAGTTCACCAAGTGGCTTCATGTCTGTTCTGACAGACCAGGATAAAACTGATTTCAGCAGGATCTAGGTTGGAGCAACCCACACAAATAAAATGTCATTCCTTTGCCCTTAAAATAGGACCATTACTTTCATAATCGAGCTGCCCAGGCTTCTCTCTAAATAAACCCTCCTCCCAGCTTGACAGGTTGCCCCTGACCACAGAGGAACAGAGTGGGGAGCAGTGATGGCTCACCCTCATCCTCGGGTGGGCCCCTCTCGGCTGCGCTGAAAGGAAGAACTTGACTGAAGTCAACTAGGTAGCAAGTCTCTACCAAGATTTCCACCTCTGCACTGTCATGGGGTGACACCAAGCCTCTTGCGGGGTGCCTCCTGCTGATTTCCACCCTCGTTTCTTGTGGCCAGGTTTGAGTAGATTAAAATGGAGTGATTTTCATGATTGACTTAAAGGTGCCAGCTCCGAGCCCTTTCAGGAGCGGGTGTAAGTGTCTGGAAGAGCATGTAGATTCCTCTTCCCTAATGAAGTCCGAGGCTTCATCCTCCCAGGCTGAATTAGTGTAAGTTGTGCTCTAGAGAGGGGATGGATGACCCAGAGAGGCGTAACCACCGAGAATGCTGAGCCCCTACTCCATCATACCAGGATGTCCCGGGGGGGCAGAAGACAAGCCTGCCTCACTGTATCTGGAGGTGAAACCTGGGGGACAGGGCAAGGTGGCCAGATGTCCCTACTCCTAAGAACCAGTCAGTGCTGACCTCCAAAAACCCTTTTCCGGGCAGACTGCACATCCGAGGACAAGCCTTTGAGGAGCCTGAGTTGATGCGGGTTGGGTTTGCTGGTGGGCTCCACGTGACTGACGCGCTGCAGATCCGTGCCCGCTCCAGGAAAGCACCGTTAGCCACGTCCTGGCAGTCAGTCATTCAGGCCACCAGACAGAAGCCGTATGTCTGAAGTACATATTATTTCTTGTCCTAATTTACAAATGAGGAAACTGACGTTCAGAGAAGTTAAGTACGTCACAGAGCTGGGATCCTAACCCAACACCAAAGCTCTTGGCACAAGGATGAAAAAGTGAAAGCCAGCGTCTCCCTCAAACTGTGAACGTGAACTACATGCTCCTGGCTGTCGGCGGATGTGGAGTGGAGACGGCGGTGCCCGCCTGTGCCCTCAAGACCTGAGTTTTTATTCCACCTCCCAGGTGTCTGAATGCTCAGCCCTGTGGGTACTGATTTCGTCTGTGTCACTTCTCTCCGCGTCCTCATTTCCTTCTCTCTCTGTCACTTCGCTTGTCCTTTTGCACACAAATCCCCAGGGCAGGCTCACAGTGAGAATGACACGTTAGAGAGAAGGAACTGGGGAAGTTCCAGAGAAGGTGTCAGCGTGGCTGCCTGTTGGTGTTTTCACGCTGGTGCAGACGGACAGGCGGCTTCTCACTGTAAGTCCGAGGCCCGCTCCTCGTGTGCCAGGCAAGTAGCAGACGTTCCGGCCGCCCTCTGCCCCTGTGGACGCCCTTCCTCGGGAACTGGCGCCAGAGAGCAGTTTGGAGAATGGCTCTCTTCCTATGAGAGACTGGCTTGGGGTTGGTCCAGGTGCTATTATTACTCATTGGAATGGCGTGGCAGCGAATCGGGGTTTATCCCCAGGTTGCTCCCTGTTCCAGATCAACCGGTCTGGTCAGGACAGGATGTTCCCTCTAACGCCAGCACCTGCCTTCATGGGGAGGCCAGCCCCGAGGGGTCTGGATGGTGCAAATGGGCAGTGCCACGCCATCACCTGGCATCAGCACCCAGCTCGTGGGGGGAACCCCTCCTCCCTTGGCTCTGGTCAGAGTCACTGGGGTGATTCCCACAGCCTCCAACCATCGCAGCCCCCATCTTCCCCTTCCGCCCACTTTCCTTTCACCCTGGTTCCCACAGGGATCACCCAGCTCCCCTTTTACCCTGGCCCCCTAACAAGAGGGACATCTCCCTTTCTGCCCCAACTTCCCACGCCCTCCTTTCCTAACCAACAACATTTAAATCCATCAACATCAGGAAGAATAGTAACATGTTAGGTTAATTAAGTTCAACAAACTGAGCTAATCAGTAGCAGTACAGCCACCAGCATGTACCGGGTGCCCACTAAGCACAGCCTAAGAGGAATATCCTCAACCCTCGCTTTACAGCGAGGAGTCTGAAACACGGAGAAGTGAGGGGCCCGGCCAGGTCACACGGGCACTGAGCGGCAGCGCCAGACCCTGGGCCTGAGCGGGGGGCCCCGAGCCCGTGGCCCAAGGCGCTGTGAGGGTGGTGCAGGCGCGCTTTGCCCTGCCACTGCCCACGGGTCAGCGGGACAAAAAGCAGAGAGGCCCTTCCCTGCCTACCCTGCTGCCCCCCTTCCTACTCTTGACCCAAGCGTCCTCAATCCTCTGCAGGCAGACCTGTTTCCCCTTCCCCGTCTTCCTCCCAGGCCTTTCCTGCCTCTCGGGGTGCTGGAAGCACCTTCCCCACTCGCCCCATTGTGCCCACCCCTCCTGTTTTTCCCCCACATACGTGCTTCCTCCACTGCAGCCACCCTGGCCCCTCTGCCCGCCTCACTGTCTCCCACACTCACCTGGTAAGCACGTCTGCAGGCCTGGTCTGTGAGGATAAACCAGGTAAGGTCCCACCCGCAGGTCTCTGCCTTTGGAAACCTCGGATCAGGACTTCCTGGAATGGAAAGCCCCCTGGTGCCCACCCTCCCCCACCTCCCCCAGCCTGCCCCACCCCAGGTCCCAGCCTGCCCCACCCGCGTCCCTGTCCACCTGCCAGGCTGGCACTTGTGTGCAGGGCTGGCGCTCAGGTGTAACCCACCACCCAGCACCGCTGACAGGCAGGAGGAGGCCCAGCCGCGTGGCTTCACAGTATCTCCTCTCAGGTTATTTTTAAACCGCTGTCCGCTGTGCCCGTGGTTGAACGACACTGTGCTTGCATCCAAGTGTCTGCATCAGGACACGCCCTGAGGAAAGGACAGTAATAAAAATACACTCACTGGACATGTTTGTAAGACATGTACTCAGTTTATTCCCTGGGCATGGATGCTCACACCCGTAACCCTGATTCTGAGAGACTTTTAGGGGAAAACTTGGCTTAAGGCTCACGCAGAGGCTTCCCTCTTCTGGAGAGCCCGCCAGCCAGGGCCCCACTCGTGTGCCCCCGCCCGTGCCTGGCCCTGACTCCACGGCACCCTCTCAGCCACGGCCCAGACAACCATCCTGCACGCACATCCGACCAGCATTCTGCCACGATGTCCTGGCCACCTGCGCACCCCCTGACAGCAGGTTCTCACCGGGGGCCCCTGCCACAAAGCAAGCTCCCCTGAGAGAGCATCCCCGTCAACCAGCTCTCGGTGCCCCGCCCCAAACTGGAAAAGACCTGGTCCTGGTGGAGCTCACTGCCCCCCGGGAGGGAACACGACCTACAGCTCGTGCTGCCCCCTCTCCCCTCTTTGCTCAGCGGAACCTCAAGCCTGGCGTTTACTGGTGGTGACCGGGGACCAGGAGGCCTCGTGGTTGGTTCAGGCACCATCGGGCTGGTGATGCCGTTCCACCTGGCCGGCTGCCTACCTTTTCTTCAGCTAAGCTTTCCTGGGGGAGCCCAGTGTGTAGGGGCCATCATAGCTGCCATATTCATTTATTCTCATCCTTCCCTCTCGCTGCCCCCTCCCTCCCTCTCCCCTTCTCTCCTTCTGTAACAGCTTTTTGAGATATAATTCACATATCATAAAAATCCATCCTTTTAAAGTGTGCCTGTTCACAGCGTTATGCGACCATCAGCACTATCTAATTTTAGAACATTTTCATCGTGTTCCTGTTAGCTGTCACTCCCCGCCTCCCCTTCCCCACAGCTCCGGGCAGCTGGGAGCTTTTTGTCTCAATGGATCTGCCCGTCCTGGACATTTCATATCCATGAAATCATACAACATGTGATCTTTTGTAACGGGCTCCTTTTAGCATAACGTTTTCAAAGGCTGCAGCATGTGCCAGTACTTCATTCCTCTTTACTGCTGAGTATTATTCCATTGTGTGGATGGGCCGCATTTTGTTTAATCATTCATCAGTGGATGGATATTTGGGTTGTTTCCACTTTCTGGCTGTTATGAATATTTAATCCTGCCATAAACATTCGTGTACAAGTTTCTGTGTGAATATATGCTTTCCATTCTCTTGGGTGCGTACTTAGGAGTGGAATTGCTGGGTCATAAGGTAACTATGTTTAACAATCGGAAGAATTTCCAACCTGATTTCCAACGTGACTGTGCCACGTTACCATCCCATCAGTGTGTGAGGGTTTGCCATTCCCACTGGAGGTTCACAACAGCCTTCTAAGATTGGTATCATTATAATCTACAGCTCACAGTTAAGGGCATGGAGGCTCAGGGAAGGTAAGTAACTCGCCCTTGACTTCCAAATGCCACGCTCTTCCCTCTGCGCCCTACTGCCGAGGAGTAGCCCTGTGTCAGCCATGCACAGCCGTTTCTCACCCTTGCCCCTCCGTGCCTGCACCACCCTGATGAGAAGTCTTCCTGTGTTGCAGGATGTGTCCGGAAATGCTGCGTTTCTGGCCTTCACTCCTTTTGGATTTGTTGTTCTTCAAGGAAACAAGAGGGTCCACTTCATTAAATGGTGAGTGTCTTCTTTTCCAAGGCAGGCTTTTTACCCTTCACCATCGGGGAGGGCTGTGGTTCCCGTGTCCTCCGTCTGTGATCGGGCAGTTAAGGTTCTGAGTCCCTCCAACGCCTTGCATCCATAAATGCTGCAGAAGGTAGTGGTCTCTTCCTGGGGATCCTGTTCTCCCAGGGGGGGTGTTCCTGAGAGCCGACAGCCTCTCCAGAGGAAGAAAGGGTGTGGAGAGTTGGTTTCTGGGAACGATGAGAGGCCTGGGGCTGGAGCCAATGTTAGAAAAGCCCAAGTCCCCATGAGAACCAAGACCTTGGGACTATTCCCCGTGAGGGCCATGGCGTCTGCATGGATGCCTACTCCCTCAGCCGCTCTCCTAACAAAGGAGGGGCTCGCAGTGACCCCCGGGGCAGATAGGAGTTACCCTGTTGCTCTGGAAAACACCCTCCTCGGGGCGACCCCACTTGGGGGCACTGCCTGCTGTGTCTCCTGTCCCTCTTGAGCAGTTAGGTGTCCTCAGCCTCCAAGAGCCACAGCCCCACCTTTTCTTCCCTCTCCCCCTCCCTCCCCCCATTTCTAGCAGGCAGGAGACACTGCCTGGCTGAAGCCGCCCTGAACCGCCACGTCTCTGCCTGTTGGGGGTCTGTCCTGCCGCGTGGCTCTGGGAGCCAACGCCGTGCGGACTCTGGCTTGTTGGTGGGCTTTGGCCCTCGGGGATGCCTCTCACCTCATCAAAACATGTTGCCTGTTCTAAGCCCCTGTGAGTTCTGTGCCTCCTGGGGCCTTAGACGGCCACGTCTGAGCTGGCAGCTCCTCCCATGGGCTTGGGCAGGTGGCTTTCCTCGCCCGGCAAAGCTCAGCAGGGGAGCCTGCTCCTGTCTGGTTTCCTTTGCCGTCTCCAGAAGAGCTCGTGGGAACTGAGGACACAGCGGCTTCCTGACGAGCTGTCCGCTGGGGGAACTGCAGGGCATCCGTCCTCCTGTGTCCCCTTCAGCTCCCGTACTGACCTCATACACACACCTTTCCACCCTGTTGCTCTTGTGAAGCCTGGCGGTGAGGATCGGCCGAGTGCTAGCGAAACGCCTCAGACACCAGCTCCCGCTGGCCCACCCACTGTGCTCTTTGGGTGAAGATGGTGAGGGTTTGCGGTCCAACAGAGTACTTTTCAGAAACAGGACGACCAGGGTCAGGCCGCCATTCTCCCTCCCAGCGAGGAGCACCTGCTGCCTGGATACAGCTGGGTGGACTGGTGCCCCTTAGCGAGCCCAGATGCTGGGCCACACTCTGACCAAGGTAGCTGCCTCATGAGGTAGGACACACCTGTTATAGGGACCTGCAGTCCCTAACGTGTCCCTACCCCTCCCGAAGCCCTGATGGTCACCTGGTTCTCCCAGACCCTTTTACCTCAGTCTGCAGAGTCTCCCCTCCATGAGGTCTCGGCTCTAATAGATGTAAACCCCACCTCACTTCCGATAGAAAACTCTTACTCTCCCGTCTTTCTTGTTGAAGCCTAGACGATCTGTGTGCCTGTTTATACATGAGCTGATATTTATTGTCTTATGTGAGAGATGGATGGGTCGGAAGGGAAGCAAACAGGGAAGGAATATGCTGTGTCCTGTATTAGCACGGAGTCAGCTCTCATCCTGACCCCGCCATGATTTCCAGGGAACAAGTGGCCTTCCTTTGCCCCCTCAGTTTTGTCTGGCAGTAAACTGGGTGCATGGTCCTCACTACCTTCCCTGGGATGCTGAGGAAGTCTCCCTAAACACTGCCGAGGGGAAGGAGCTAAGTACAGGCACATGTGCCTGGCAAGACCTCCATGGGGCCTCGGTGGGTAGAACAAGGACTCTGCCCCCAGTGAGGCGGGAGGGCCTTTGGCTGCAGAGGGTAGCCGTGTCCGGCAAATGGAAGGAAGGGAAGCATGGCCCACGCTGAGGCCTCGCTCTCTGGCTCTCAGGGACAGCCACCCATGACCCCGGTCATTTTTTCATTTTGTAAATGGAACCAAGGCTGCAAGCGGTATGTGGAGGTGAGGTCTAAGCCGTGCCATGTACAGTAACCATGTCACTTCTTCTGATTTGTGTCTGTCCCACGGGTGACGTACCCCAGTATCCTGTTTGCCTCTTTTACTGCAGCCATTCACTGGGCTGGTGGCTTCAAGGATTTTTCTACAAAACCCCCTAAGCCCCTTTCCTGGTCAGTACGCTGCATGACTGTTCATGTAATCTGTTCTCTCTTTGGTATGTTGTTCCGCCCCCTCCCTGAGATCATTTGACATTTGTCTGCACTCAACTGCATTTTCCATCCAGTGGCACAGTCCCCCGAAAGACTCAACTCCCTCAGAACCTGGTTGCATTGTCTTTCATTATTTGCTGTATCTTGAACTTTGGCCTCATCAGCTACTGTGGCACCTTATGTTTGATAGTCCCATCTAGATAATGCACCTGTGTTATGAACCAAACCCTAAATGGCCCAGCACCTCTCACCGAGACTCACTTCCCCTGCTGGGCCCCTTTCCCAGCCACTGTTGGTGAGCCTGAAAGCCCCCTGTCACCCATTAGAGTTTGACCAGAAAACTGTGGATTGAACTATTTCAACAACTGTTCTCTAAGGCCTCTGCGCTGCTGTCTTGTTTTAGTTCTGATTTTGGCTAAAACCGTGTCTGTGCCTGGAGCCCCTTCCAGTTGGGGTGGGCTGTGCATCTGCAAGACGTGACTGTGAACAGGCCGCGCACAGCGCGGTGACTGCTGCTGTCTTTGTGCTTCTAGGAACGAGGTGACCAAGCTGAAATTTGAAGGGAAGACTTTCTACTTATACGTAAGTCAGAAAGAGGTGAGTGCCGGCTTCCTTCTTTTCAGGAAGGCTGGGGTGCTAGGATGGTTCGTGACGGCCAGGGCTGAACCAAAGTGCTCCGTCCAGGCAGAGCTAAGCCACCAGCAGGTTAAGCCAAGACCAAGGTCCAGGCCTGGAGGTGAGGGAGGGAGAGGAGGAGAGGAACATAGGGCTTCCTCAGGGATGCTGATGACGCCCAGAGGTTCCATGCCTCCAGGAAATGCAAAATAAAATTCCTTTGCTTCCATATGAAGATTCCAAGATAATAAATACAAAAGAAGAAAAGGACCATTTTAAATGAGTGCCACCTTCTCTGGTGAGGGCTTTCTTGGTTCGGTGTGTGCCAGCTGAGACTTGCTCACTGGCCCTGCCGGGTGTGAACTTACACACCTGAGCTCTGCCCAGGGGTCCCCAGACCTTCTCTTCCAACTAGCCAGCCCCTTCCCCATCTGCAGCCTGGGAGAGTCATGGGAGTCCCCAGACAGCTCGGGGGTCAGTGTCCTGGTCTACGTCACCCTTCACTTCTCCACCCCCACTCAGCTGTTTCTATGTGGGGTTTTTTTTGTAGGAAAAGAAAATTATTCTCACATATTTTGCTCCAACTCCAGAAGCCTGCAAGCACCTCTGGAAATGCGGAATTGAGAACCAAGCCTTCTACAAGTGAGTAGACAACAAAGGGTATGGGACCGTCATTGTCAGAGCCAATGCGGGAAAAGCTACTTTCAGAGGAATGATGGACAGGCGGCTTTCAGAAATGAGACGTGAGATGACGAGGCTAGCTTCCTTATAAAACTCAGACCCCTCTTCGGGTGTCTGGGTGTACCCCTGGAGGGACAGAGCTGAGATCTGGAAATGTTTCAGTAGAGTTGCCTAAGTTGTGATGTCCTTGGTCAGCCCTCTGTGGCAAAGCAGTTGTAGGTTTTCAGAGTAAGGCTTGGACCAGGAAAAGCCCATAGGTGCCTGACTCAAATCAAACTGGCCCCCTGGAGCCGGGCGGAGCCCTAAGACAGCTCAGAATACAACAGCTCCGCGGAGCAGGCTCACCCAGAGCAGTTCCCTAAGCCTTAGAGAGACCCTGGGCCCATACCCCAGTGAGTGACCTGGTGCTAAGCTGGCATGGACTCTAGCCCTTCCTGGAGTGTCAGTGCCAGAGGTGTGGCCAGGTGCCCAGGAGCCTGGGATGGAGTAGCTGGAGGGGGGCAAGGACTTGTCTGGTTCTGAGAAGCCCACTTTGGACCAAAGACAGCTTTGCTTACCAAAGAATTTTGTCAAGTATTTGAGGGGTTTGTGCTTAGTTTTCTTTTCTTAAAAGAATATATTTTTATTGATTTCAGAGAGGGAGAGAGAGATAGAAACATCAATGATGAGAGAGAATCACTGATTGGCTGCCTCCTGCACGCCCCCCTACTGAGGATCAAGCCCACAACCCAAGCATGTGCCCCAACCGGGAATCAAACTGCGACCTCCTGGTTCATAGGTCAACGCCCAACCACGGCCGGGCTGTGCTTAGTTTTCGTTAAGAAAAGTGGTCATAAAGGTATTAGGGAGCAAAGAAATAGCCCATTGAGAAACTGGAGTGATGCCAGATAGAATGTTTCACCAAAACCCTTGGTCTTGTTTTGAAAACAGAATGCAATGATTTATGCTTTAATAAGCTGTATCTTAATCAGGACAACGTAAGACAAAAGGGTGGAGTATATGTTCTGCCGGATATGCCATTGTTCTCCCTCCAGTAACCGGAGGAGAGAGCAGAATTGCTCTAGGCTTTGGGGGCAGCGTAGGGGACGGAAGTGGCATCCTTCTTCCCAGTGAGCAGACTCTGCTACCTACTGGCCTCTATGGGATGCTGGCCAGCAGAACTGGTCTCCTCCCTGTTACTGTGACCACAGCCCCAGACGTTGTTTCTGGGACAGGCTTCCTGAACTGCTTAACAATTTCTGTGCATCTGATACAGAATCAAGGATGAACTGAATGGATGGCCTGAATTCTAACCTGAGTTGTCTTTATTCTTCTCATCTAAGAGAAGACACTTGGAAAAGACTTTTGCATGGTCAAAATTTCCCTCCTGTTCAGTCCCTGGTATCCCAGGGAAGCCAAGCAAACATTTCAGCACCATTTCTGGAGGCCTTTACTTTTCTGTCTGTGTCATGGGAACAGAACGGTGCTTCTGAACCTGTGACCAAACTCAGGTTCTGAGTCTTTCCATTAATAGACCTCCAGACCTAGTTAGCCCTGCCAACACCCACAGTGGAAACCAAGGTCGTCCTTCACTGTTTTTCATTAACTACTCAATGTTCTAATTAGTGTTAGAAGTCAGATCCCCAGTTATGCCAAGTGTCTAGCAGCGGCTACTTGGGCCTCTGAGCATCTCTCATTCGCAGATTCCTGCCAGTGCCCAGTGCTATGAAGGGAGCCAGGTCGGACTCAAGAATGTGCTTGGGCAGGAGGGCAATGGGCTGAGCCTCACAGAGTCCTGAGCTAGGTGGGGCGGGTGGCTCTCAGGAACTGCTGTTCATGGACTGTGGGGACAGCTCCCTAAATATTCACTGCCCCCTCGCGGCAGAGGCTTCAGACCTCGATGGGTTCCTGGCAGATGAGCAGCATGGGCACCCAGACATGTCGTGGCTGAGTTGGGTCTTGGGAGACTTCACTCTGGGCAGCTCTGCCTACACTTCCTTTTCTAAGTGGGATCAGAGAAGTCACCCAAAAGGACGTTTTACAGTGACCGTGGCCTTCCTGAGTGTCCACATCAGCTATTTCTACAGCCTTGAAAGGGAGGTTAATGGGCACTGGGGATGAGAGAATGGTTCCAAGTTTAAGTAAGTGATGGAACTTTTATTGAAGTTAGGCTAGCTTCTTCATTTCTGGACTTCTCAGAGTCTTTAATGTGATAATACACTTTAGGGCTCTCCAAGAAGGAGATGGACTAGGAAGGCAGTTACCTAGACATGAATGCGAATCACCAAATACTAGGACTGGAAAGGTCTCCTGAGGCCACAGAGTCTCAGCTCCATTAGTTTATAGGTAAGAAGACGGAGGCTAAAGAGAAAACACTCTGCCTGGCTGAGATCCAGTGGGTGGCCTTCTATTATTCCCCCAGATTATCATCCCTAACATTTACTCTCTCAGTCTCCCAGGTGAACCCCTCACGATGACATGAAAGTGGGGTTCAGCCCTAGTCAGTTTGGCTCAATGGATGGAACATCAGCCCATGGACTGAAGGGTCCCCAGTTCAATTCCGGTCAAGGGCACACATCTCAGTTGCAGAATCGATCCCCGGCCCTGGTTAGAGACATGTGGGAGGCAACCAATTGAGATATATATATATCTCCCGCCCTTCCACTCTCTCTAAAAAAATCAATGGGAAAATACCCTCGGGTGAGGATTAACAACAACAACAAGAAAGGGGGGTTCAGTATGCCTGTCCCTGACACTGAGGCCGTGCACACGGCCCTCCAGTCCTGAAGGAGAGTCAGAGACCAGCAGGGCTGGGAGAGCCTTCTTGCTGTGGAAGCAGCTGGGAATGCGCTCTTTGGCCCGGGAGCCGGTCGCAGGCCGTCGGTCACACAGGACTTTGCCTTGCTGCAGGCTGGAGAAGTCGAGCCAAGTCCGTACAGTGTCCAGCAGCAACTTATTCTTTAAGGGGAGCCGGTTCCGATACAGGTAAATAGTGACAGTAAGTAACCGTTATGGACCTATTTTCAGACCCTTCCCTCCAGAACAATGACTCAGTGGTCCTTCCCCTTGAGAACAAAGAAACTGGAAACCTCCAGAAAAGCCTGAGGTTCCCATCAAAGTCTGCCTCCTGGCCCTTTGTTCTTTCCCTCCCTGCAGCTGGGTCTGCAGGGTTTTAAATGAGTACCTTCTCCTCCTGCCTTTACAACAGCAGCACAATAAGAACTGTAACAGTAATTCTTCTCATGTCTGTCTAAAGATTTCTCTTTTTTTGCAATATTTTTGGAACATCCTGGACAATGAGGAATCATTCCTAAATGAGAAGGAAAGATCCAAAGGACTCCAGAGATAGAGGGCTCTCTAAGATCAGCTGTCAGGACACCTTAGGCTTGCTTGCGGGGGTAAATTCTCTCTCGGTGGCCTAAACACTGGGAAGGGGTGGGCCAGAGGCCGTTTCCCAGTTCAACCGAAGTAATCTGAGAGCTTGGAGAGGAGCCCAGTCCTGGAGCGCTGTCTCACTTCTTGCTGCTGTTTTATTATGCTGCTTACAGTGGCCGAGTTGCAAAGGAAGTAATGGAGTCGAGTGCCCAGATCAAACGGGAGCCACCGGAAATCCACAGGTAGGCTGCCAGGGGCTTCCCCTAAAAGCAGTTCCAGCTCAGGTCCCGGGACTTCAGAAGAGCCAGCAGTTGGACTAATGTGAAGATTCTGGCCACAATGGCTTCCAAAAGGGGAAGGAGAACAGGGCAGAAGCGGTGAAGAGACCCATCCAGTGGAATGGAGAACGGGGAGAGCGGGCTAATGCAGACAGTACGTCAGACCCAGGAGACCTTCCTGGGTAATTCTGTCTGTCCTCCCAGGTCCTGAAATTGGTCATACACCATGGAGGACATATCCAAGCAGCAAGATTTCATTGGTTGAGGAATCAATTCATTACGAAAAGCCAGGGATAGCCCCACACCCCACTCACACCCCCTCGTAAACTAGTTCTGAGATCATGCTTCATGCATACATTTCCAGGAGCCCATCTCCTAGAACCCAATGAGACCCAGAAGGAATCTGATTGGCCAAGGGAGCTAGGGTTTGTCAACCAGCCTGACCTCTGGGAATGGGAGCATTACTACCTGGCCCTTTACACACAGCCCCCTGCCACCTCTGATGGGAATCAAGGGAGGCTGCCATGTCCATTTTCGGGAGCACTGATTATCACCATCCTGCTCAGAAACCAGTGGCACCATTGCCACACTAAAGGAAGGTTCTGGTGGGTCTGGGATATAAGGAGTGTCTCTGATTGGAATCCGAAAGCAGGTATTAGACATTTTTTAAAAAACAAAATAAAACTTCAACGACCAGACAATTGTAGTAGCTACTCCTCAACTCGGAGTCCTGACCACAGCTATCTGTACACTAAGCTGTTCTTTTCCTTCACCCTCAGAGCTGGGATGGTTCCCAGCCGCAGCTGTCCCTCCATAACCCATGGCCCAAGGCTGAGCAGCGTCCCCAGGACCCGGAGAAGAGCTGTTCACATCTCCATCATGGAAGGTAAGCATGAGCTCTGGAGATGGAAGGTAAGAGGACCACAGATTTCTCCGAGTTGCGACTTAGACCAGTTCCACTCGGGGACCTTAAAAAGAAGTGAATTTGCACTGGAGACAGCAGCGAGTTTCTCCGATGGTAGGGAGGAGGTTTCACCCAGGGGATGGGCACACAGGCTGGGTGTCAGGGGAAAGGGGATCCCCTCCAGCCCCGCTGAGCTGTATAACCCAGGAGGGTTGTAGATCTGAGAGTATTTGGGGTAGGCCTTTGGGAAACAATGCATGTGGGCTCTACCAGGTCCCACGCAGTTCTGAAACTGCTTTCCATCCAGAGGCTTTTCACTTGTTTTCCAGATCTGACCGATCTCCACAGCTTGAGTGATCAGAGTGGCCTGGGGCAGTTAACCAAAAAAATAAAAAAAACTCTTGGTTCTGAAGCATTCCAATAACTGCCACCACCTTTACTTCAGTGGTAGAAGCCTGCCCTCTCGCTACCTGAATTCTTTAACATTATCTTAGGAAACCCAATATGCCCATCTCTCTCACCCTTCTCTCCCTTTGGAGTAGGTGGAGGTAGAGAGACAAAGTCTGTGTATCTTCAGAACTAGATACCCCAGCAGCCTGAGGCGATACCGCTCCCGTGTCTGGGTACTTAATACTGTCAGGAGACTCTAGGAATAGTGCCCTCCTGCTTTTGTCCCTGCCCAGCTGGCCCTGCAGGCTGGATACAGGTGTACAGTTTTCACTCCTGATGAGGACGGTTTGTAGGACCTCAGATCTCAAGCAGGAGGATTATTTCAAACTTGTTTCTGTCTTGGAGGCTGGGGAGGGAAGGCCCTTTGTCTTTTCTGAGCGAATGCTGCTGCTTGTTCATGAAAACCAAGTTAGAAAGGACGTCTCTCTCGGGGAGGACCCCTGGTTTGTGTCACTGACGCTGCATCACCGGAGTATGGTTCTCTGGGGGCTGAGAACCCTGGCTGGGCAACCACCACCAAGTGCCTTAATTATCTGAGAGTCTTTGTTGTTCCATTTGTAAACAAGGGGCATCTTCCTAGCCATGGGTTGCAGGGAAGCTGGTGTAGTGCCAAAGCACGCCGGGGCCGGCAGCCAGCCCAGTGCAGGGCCCTGGTCAGGAAGGCCAAGGTGAGGTTTCATCAGAGTTCTGCCGCGGACTTTCTGGGGCAGGTTGTTTACCCTCTGAGCCTGTTGCCCCCACTGTAGAGTGGGGTGTGAATGTGGAAGGTGCCTTGTAAACTACCAAGTATAATCACTAAGCAAGGTATGGAATTATTGAGGTCCGTCATCAGACACAACAGCCTGAGTCTATCCCCCTGTCAGACGGAGCAGAACAGAGTGTGGCTCACACTGTCCCTCTTCTTTTGGGTGTTCCCCTCAGGAAAGTGGAATGATTTTCTCCTCCTCTTTTGAGGAAATATAACTTTCTCCCCCTACGTGTCCCCTCTTCCCATCCATCCTGAGGCTGAAGCCACCAGGTTCATCCCAGCGGAGGATGGGACACAGCCCATTTCCAGCCCGAGCCACTTCCTCACACTTCAGAGCCACTCACCCAAAGCCCAATGTCTGTGTAGTTTCAAACCCGGAATTTTCTGAACAGCCCTGATTCCCCTGCCCTCGGCACCGTTCCCTGCCCTCTGTCTGTCACACTCTGAGAGGTCTAGGGCCCTAATACGGGCCTCGGGGAACCAGCTACAGGCTGGGAAGCATGACTTTTTATGGCTCTAAGTGCTTCTGACTGAATCCAGTCCCCTGATAACATGGGCCTCTCGAGCGGCTCCTTCCCTGCAGCTCAGCCTGCTCTGCGGCTCATGGAGCTGACCTCCCGCCAGCACGGGAGGCACAGCGAAGGGGCTGCCGCGGGCTGAGATCAGCACAGATCTTCTGTCCCTCGCTGGTTTTCCGTCCTTTCCCTCTGTCTCTCCCTGCCCGGCTGGTTTCCATGAAGAGATCAGCTGGTTTCCACTGAAGAAGTGTCGGCTTTCCTGGGCTACCATGGGGAAGAGTCTGATTAAGATTCACACCAGAGTCCGCGTTGAGCTCCGGTTGACTAATCACTGCCTTCGGCCCCTGAGTGTGCGCATCCTGAGGATGGGGCCCCGGCTGCAGGGTAGGCTCCTGACCGCGGTGCCCCCGAGCCCACTGGGAGCCACCTCTGGGCAAGGCAATCAGCTGGAGCACCTCCAAGGTAACAAAGGCAGTTCTCCGTTTTGCTGTGCCACTCACCCAGATCCCACCCCATCCCCCCAGAATAACAGGTTTGATGGAGGGGCGAGGCGGGTGGTGGTTGAGTGACACCTGAAGTTCTGTACAGGACTAAGCTGACAGAGGGGTGATACAGGTGAGGTCTGCTGAGGGAGCAGACGACTAACATTTACAGAGTAACTTGGTCAGACATTACTAGAAATGCATACGTGTCCATTATCTTGTTTACTGAGCACCAACAATTCAGTGTAATGTGGCTGCTGGTGTCCCTCTAATGCGTGCTTTCTGATGTCACAGACTTTGCCTCTCTCCTTCCCCGCTTAGGGCTAAACTGCAGGCCAGGCTAAGCTTGCACTGAAGTGGCTTCTGGTTGCTAAGCTGTCAGACTTTGGAAGCTCTGGCAGTCAGAGCTGTCCTTGAGGGGGCAGCCCCATGAAAGGGTGTGAGATGCCCTGTGCAGGGGGACTGAGGCTCCAGAGAAAAGGGGGCCAGAGGAGTGTCTGGGAAAGGAGCTGAGCCAACACCATGTGTAATCAGGGCCTGAAGGTTTCTGTTTTATCGGGGATCCCTTACACACTCGTAGGTACATATTCCTCGGGCTGCACGTGCACATGGGGAGATCGGGGAGGAGTGCTGGGGAAGCAGAGGCCAAAGGAGTGTCAGGGGCGCTGGAACAGGGACAGGCTCTTAATGTCACATTACTGCAGGACAGTTTCTTGGACAGTTAGGACCTAAATCTAAGGAAGGTGCCGGCTGTTGACTTAATTCATCCTGCCCACTGTCCCACTGCCCATAATCCAACTACATGATCATTAGCTCCATGAACTAGAAAGATGCTTGGATTCTCTCCTTGCCTTTGCCATTAGCAACCAACCAGACTTTAGGAAAGTTCCGTAACCTCTCACCCTCACTACTTCATGGAGTTGTTAAAAGATAAAATTAAAGTTCTTTATTTAAAAAGTTTAAGCCATTATACAAATTTAAGATTTTAGCATGGGAACAAACAAAATACAGCTAGGACCACAAGGAGACCGTTGGGCTTCTGAACTAGCCCTGAACCAGAAAACTCCCCTGTCAGCTGGTTAGGTCAAACCTTTCCCCGTCTGGGCAGTCAGAGTCCATTTCAGAGCAACAGAAGGGGACTGGCTTCTCTTGTCACAGGCCACAAAGGCAGGGAGAGCCACTCTGACACCGCCAGGATGGCCAGGAATGGGAAACACAGATGCTGAACCTGAAACAGGACGCCGTTCCCTCGGCAGCACTGTGATGTGAGCCTCCGGTGACTCCGAGCCCATAGCCTCTGGGCTGTTGGGTTGCGGGAGTAACTGGCTCCTGTTTTTCCCTACCAGAGCTTGAGCCCTGGAAAGAAATGCTCCATCCGGGAAAATAAAGAGATAATTGGTAGTTTTAGGGGCCACAGACCCTTCCTCCTCAAAAATGTAAGAGAATTTCCCCCTCACCCAAAGTTCGCTCTGCACTCCGGAGTGTCTGAAATAGGGACTCAGCCTATGCTGGACCCAGATCATCCTAAGGTGAAAAGAGAGGAAGAGCAGATAGGGTTGTCATGTCCCACAGGGTCAGGACAGATAGAACTGGGAGGCTGAAGACACCGATAGCAACTGCAGAAAAGATGCCTCATGAGCTCAAGGAGCTGTGCGCTAGGCTGTCAAAAGGACACTCAGCTCCAGAATCAGCATTAGATGAGGCCCAGGCAGAACAGTCTTATCCTCCCCACTCCTGCCTCTCAAGGCCCTCAGCCCAAGAGGCATACCTGAGCTCCCTGAACTGTGGCCCCAGCTCTCCACCAGGGATAGTCTGCGATTCAGCCTCTTTCCAATTGGGGCTGAAACCAGGCCCAGGACACCAGAGGCAGGAATGGCACAATCTTTAACAAATGTAGCCAAAACTATAAACAAAAAGAAAAGCAAGTGTGCGCTGATACAGAAAGCCTACTCACGCTCCTTTTGCCTTCCCAGGCCTAGAGTCCCTTCGGGACAGTGCCCATTCCACCCCGGTGCGTTCCTCCTCTCATGGGGACACCTTCCTGCCTCACGTGAGAAGCAGCCGGGCAGACAGCAATGAGCGAGTCGCCGTGATCGCAGACGAGGCCTACAGCCCTGCAGACAGCATGCTGCCCACCCCTGTGGCCGAGCACAGCCTGGAGCTGATGCTGCTTTCCCGGCAGATCAACGGGGCCACCTGCAGCATCGAGGAGGAGAAGGAGTCTGAGGCCAGCACCCCCACTGCTGATGTGGAGGCCCTTGGGGGAGAGCTGAGGGCCCTGTGTCAGGGGCACGGCAGGCCAGAGGAGGAACAGGTGAATAAGTTTGTTTTAAGTGTCCTCCGTTTGCTCCTTGTGACCATGGGACTCCTCTTTGTTTTGCTCCTCCTCCTGATCATCCTTACCGAGTCTGACCTTGACATTGCCTTTTTCCGAGATATCCGTCAGACCCCCGAGTTCGAACAATTCCACTATCAATACTTTTGTCCCCTCAGGCGATGGTTTGCCTGCAAAATCCGCTCAGTGGTGAGCCTGCTCATTGACACCTGAGAAGACATGACTCCTCCTAATAACTAGCCAGGTGGACCAAGGAGCCCGGCTACCCCTTCCCAGCAATGGGACCCATCGCGGAACCATCGGCACATGTACCAAGTCCTCCTTTCATGACTCAAAGTCCACAGCCTAGGAGGGTTGTTTCCCAGAAGAAGAAGGGGATAGGCTCATGCCCTGTCTAAACAAACTGGGAAAGCTCATTTCCTTCAGAGGTTCTCTCAAGAAAGGCTCGGCGACTCTGTTTCTCATCCTCCCAATATGCAGGCTAACTTTTGGCTTTGAATTTTGATTTTTCATAGATGTGTATTATTTTGAAAGTATCAAATAAAAATAATTTATTTTATTATTACTGATTATCACAGTAGTGTCACCTAGCAGATGGGACACTAGTTGAAGACTAGAGAGCTGTTGTCTTCTGTATTCTGCAGGAGCTTTTCTACTGGGTTCGAGTAGACTCATCACTGCAGCCTCAGTGGGGCAGACCAGGGGTCTGGACAGTGAATACGTCTAAGTTTTCTGGCCAGACAGAGCTTTTAAAAAAGTAAACATCCATGTAGAACGATTAAATGAAAAGTTGCTTCTTATGATGGTCTGAGTTGGATTTTCTTTTCCTTTTTTTTTTTTTCAAATCTGAGCAGAGTGGGCATCTGAAGGGACCACCGCTACAGCAGCAGCAGCAGCAGGGGTGGGGTAAGTCTGTCCCCTTAGACTAGATCCTAGTGGGCGTCACCATGAGTTTTGTATAATGAACTTTGACTTCTGTGATTTTTTTTTTTTTTTCGGAAGAACCTCAAGACTTTTATAGTGCTCCAGAGACATTAGATGAATTGAGTCGTACCAGAGATAGGACTGTCAGAAATGTTAGACAAAATGTACTTAACAGAAACCAGAGCTAAGGTACCTGAGAGACTGTTGAGATTCAGAGAGCAGTGCTTATTTTGTACAACGCCCCCCACAAAAAAAAAAAACAAAAAGACTATTTCAATTTATATTTTAACAACAAAATGTTATTTTCTTATCAATTCATATTTTGTTTTTACTATATGGATTAAGAAAATAGAGCCTGATGAACTAAACGATGCAAGAAAGAAACTGATCCTGAGAATGAAAAGCTTCAGAAAATAGAATTCCAACATCAACAAACAGCCTTGGAAGGAACCAGTAAAATAATCTCTTTAAATAGGATTTCTACGAGATGCCTGCTGAGAAAGAAGGTGAACGTGGCAGAGACCAACATTTAGATGTAGAAATACTGCCCCCTAGGGACCTCCTCTGCATCAGAAAAATAAAAACAAGCTGTAGGAAAGGGCACCTGCCATCCTCGGTGAGGGAGGCGGTGGCAGCACGTGGAAGCGCAGCACGGAAGGGGAGTGCGGTGTCCGAGGCCCAAGCTCGGCAGCTATTAGACACACTCACACACAAGAGCTTGTTTTCATCTCAGGGAGGGATGTGTAAGTCACCTGGGGTCTGCAGCATCGAGGAGGAGGAATCTGAGGCCAGCCATGCCCCTGACACAGGGGACTCAGCTCTCCCCCAGGGGCCTCCACATCTGCAGCAGAGGGTCCGTGGACAATTCCTGGGACCCACACAACAATGGAGCAACTGCTGGCACCCTAAGGTGTTGGGCAGCCCCAAATGCAGAACAGAATGAGTCACTGTTAGGTTTGCTCACCCCTAGATTGTCCCCTGAGATGGCAGAACCATGTCCATGTATAGAATGCAAACAGCCTTGGAATAAATGGGGTTTTCCTTTTTTGGGGAGGAGGGGGAGTTGTGGAGGGGTATATAATTTTAAATGTCCATTCATCTAGACCAAGTTTGGTAAGCTGCTTCTTCAAGGTGCCAGATAGTAAATATTTTTTTTATTTTGATTTTGTGGGCCATAGTCTACGGCAACTATTGAAGTCTGCCGTCGTAGCACAAAAACAGCCAAAGGTAATACATAAATGAAGGAGGAACATGGCTGTGTTCCAAGAAACCTTTTTATTTATAAAGAGAGAGCTGAATGTGGCCCACAAGCCATAATTTGCCAACCCTCATCTATACAACAAAACTGCTCCTTACCATGATGTTGGCAGAAAGAGGATCGGCTCTGCTCCCGTTCCTGACGTGTGCTAAAGACCCAGGACCGCTTCCCAGTGGAGGCACTGGGGTTGCTTGTTGAAAGGGTGCTCGCACAACCAACCAGCAAAGAGATGTCTGAGGCCAAGATGTGCAAGACCAAGTATTGGAATGCTGAAACACAGCCAGAATCTAAGAATGGGAGAGGGCCTGTCTGATCATTTCCATACCAGCAACAATTGGGGCAGAACTACAAACATCTATTTACCAAGTGACAACACAAACTGAGGGAGATCCTAGTAAAGATTAGGGATCACTTAGAATCAACTAGCCACTGCCACGTACCATCTGTACAGGAAAGGCTTTATTTAGTACAGAACTAAAGCGAAAAAAGTAGACTTGGGGACGAAAAGGCTGTCGGGAGAAAGGGGGCTGGTTTTAGCATGGATATCTACTGTCTTATGCAACAGAGCAGATTACCTTTTAGTGTAGTGTTCCTACCTCAGTCTGTAGAATACGGTGTTTCTATGCAGTGAGTGACAGCCTCGACTCTGACCATTCATATCCACATTAAAGAAAGACGCAGTGTCCCAGTTCCTGGTACATTACTTGTGTCTAGAGTTCTAACAGTACAATAGTCCATACCAATTCCAACAGCTGAATTTTCCTCTCTGAATAGAAACTTTCAGGTTCTTTTTTTCCAGGGCTTATCCCAGAAAATACATATAGAAAAGTTTCCTTCAATTTGCTTTTCAAATAGTGCTTGAATAGCAAACCTCCTTTGTTGGTGACTAATCTTTTTTGGTATCTCCTCATCATTAAAAATTGTTCAAGTTTTTAACCTGCTTTTACTGTGTTCCACTATGTCTCCCATTTTCTCTTAATTAGTTTGATCTCATTGTAGAAAAAGCAATAGTTTCCATAGCTTCATCTATCAGAGGAAATAAAACTCTTACTAAAGAATAGTGTGCTGCATCTTTAAGCAGTAGAGGGTAAACTACCTGCAAATGTGAATTTCTTAGTTTCATTAAAAAATATATAGTTGCTAACCTTTCGTGTGCCAAAAATTCTAAGTTACATTCTCCTTCAAAGCAATGTACTTTTTTCTACCTACTCAGTATGTAGTTAGCATAAAATCATTGGTGCCATGAAAATTATTTTTAAACTTAAATAAATATTTAAATATCATAGAAGAGTGGACTCTTATTTTAACTTATACCATGTCTCACTTTATCCTCAAAGTTACCAACACATAGATAAAAGGGTACCAGTGGGATTTACAAAGCTGAATGCCACTTGCGATTGGAATCAAAGTAATTATTTTGCTTATAACCCGCTCCCCAAAGTAAATACTATTAGGAACTTAGAAGCTGTAAGTGTGAAATAATTTTAAAGGAGAATTGTACTCTTTTTTCTGATGAGGAAAACCAAGAAGTGATTTTCCCAAGGTTACAGTCTTAGAGCCCAAAGAACCCAGATAGTCCAGCTTCTAGACCAGCTTCGAGTAAGAGGAAGGACAGAAAACACTTCCTATGAAAGGAACAGAAGGATGTGACCACTACAGTCACAAACCTCGTATTTACAACTTACAAAATATGTTCCTATGACATTATCTCACCCAATTATGTAATAACCATCACTCTGTGGCTAAAAAAAAATGGTAATGGTCTTCTAAATTCCATAAGGATAAAAGGTGAAATGAGGGTTCACTCTGCTAGCTTATTGTCTTCCTGTTTTCAACTCCACCTGCCCTCCAATCCTCCATTCTCCTGCAGATCACCTGCATAAAGCACTGATGAAGTTATGCCACTTAGCCTCCAAAATTTCAGAGGTCCCCATTACCTACCTATAAAATAACACCTATGCTCCCCTGTCCCCAGGGGAAGTTTTTTGTTTGTTTTTTTTAAGTCTTTGCTTAAAGTGACCTGAAGAATAAAAAGCGTAAGGAAATAACCACCATAAGGACCAATGCATGTGGGTGGTTTCCCAGATCCTACAGATTTACGGCAGCCACCTTATGCACACACCCTTTCAGGGCTCTAGAATCCCCTCCCGCTGCTTAGGATTCCTCAACCATAACCAAGCCCCTCTGCACCTGAGCATACTTCTGGTTTTGGTTCACGAACATGCTTCCTCTACACACCCCTACAACTTGCTGATCAAGCGGGCAAACTGGCAAAAGGTACTTTAAAACTTTTCCTCTTGATCAGCTTCCATGTTAGGAAAAGATACCTTAAAATGTTTTTTTCCTGCCCTAGCCAGTTTGGTTCAGTGGATAGAGCGTCGGCCTATGGACTGAAGGGTCCTGGGTTCGATTCCGGTCAAGGGCACATGCCTGGGTTGCGGGCTCAGTCCCTAGTAGGGGGTGTGCAGGAGGCAGCCAATCAATGATTTTCTCTCATCATTGATGTTTCTCTCATCATTGATGTTTCTCTCTCCCTCTCCCTTCCTCTCTGAAATCAATAAAAATATATTTATAAAATAAATGTTTTATTCCTCACTCTAACTGTGCTAAATGTTATCTTCCTCATAAAACTTCACCTTTTCATTTGAAAATCCAAACATTTATATCCAAATGAACCACAATATTGTTCTCTGGTGTTTGGAACTAAAACTCAGTTCTAGCTATCAAACTCAGTTCTAGCTATTAATGTTTAAGGAAACATTTCTTAAAAGATCTCTTTGTACACACAAAAAAGTACTAAGACAGAAGGGACAGCCTAATGAACAGGACGCCTAAGTTTTTGGAATCTGAAGTGAGAGGGCATATATTTCTTGCTCTTGGGTTTGATAGAAAAGGCACATGTGTCTGCCGTCCCCACCTTCTCATGTACTATATACTGGATGAAAGAATTGAAATATTTGTTTCCACAGCCCTAAGCTTCCCTGCTTTCCTGGAGAACTTTTTTTTAATATATATATATATTTTTTTTTAATTAATTTAATATATATTTATTTTTTTTAAATTAATTAAAAGAGATAGTAACATCCATAAGAGAGAATCAGTGATCAGCTGCCTCCTGCATGGCCCCTATTGGGGATCGAGCCCACAACCTGGGCATGTGCCCTTGACCAGAATCAAACCCAGGATCCTTCAGTCTGCAGGCCGACACTCTATCCACTGAGCCAAAATGGCTAGGGCCTGGAGAACTTAAAGTCTTCTTTATGGAAAGGAAACACAAAGGCCAAAATACTAAAAGAGGAATAAGCAACTCAGATTCTATTAATTCCTAATCATTTACAGTCTCTCCTAGACTGATCAAGTCTGTCCACCCAAAATGAGAATTCTCTCCTTCCTCCTTAAAGTAAAAAAACAAACAAACAAAGCAACCAACAATAAAGCACCGGTTATCTCAAAGGAAATAACTCAAGTGGAATTCAGAGCTTCTACACTTAAGAGATATCATAAAGGCAAACTTACAAAAAGGGTTTATCCTGAACAGAGAGAGAGCAATCATAATACACAAATACTTATAGAAGACACAAAGCTTTAAGCAAGTCTCTGGGAGAAATACCTTTCACAACAGACTGCAGTTTAAGGATCTCCTAAGGGAGATGATTTTCTTTTATGTGCTTTCTAGAGTTAAACAATTACTCCATTACAGAATTTATCCCTAAGTAACAAGTCCCCACTCTCTTTCCTTCCTTCCTTCCTTCATTGCCTCAAGAAGATAGAACCCTATTAAGTGGAATTGAATATAAATGGCACAGTTTATGAAGCTACAATGGCAAAAGGAACCAAAAAAAATGAGAAACATTAAGCATTTGCTAACATTTATTGCAGAAGCCAGGCAATTAACTTCCAAAGCTGAAATGATGATACTAATTTGAAAGTTTTCAAAATTTAAAAAAAGAAACAATCCCCATAGAACAAACTAGCCACTCCAGAACCTGTGAAATTAAGCGGTGTGGAAAGGGAAAGGAAGCCAATAGGCTTTGCCTACCATTTTAAGGACAGTTTAAATATAATTCAACCTCACTTAGCTTTACTTTCCATTTCATAAATTAATATTTCCACCTCACTTATAAATTTCTGTATTCATATCACCAAGAAAATAGAGAACTCCTATTCCTTACAAACATGCACAACCAATTATTAAACTAAGCCTCAAAACACGTTTTAATTGCGGAGAAGGAAATTATTTCGGGGGTGGGGGTTGTTCTTTAAGGAAATTATGCATATCCATTTTTTTTCTTGATTAAGGTATTACATATGTGTCCTTATCGCCCCATTGCCCCTGCACCTCCCCACTCATGTCCATTTATGTGATATACAATTATGAGAAGATATTTTCTCTTAGAATTCAAACATATTGCTGAAGCTATTAACAATAACCTTTCAACAGTATTTTGGCAACGAAGAACAATGAAAAAAGTTGGATAGGTAATGTCACATAGAAACATTAGTCACTGACTTAAGAGCTCCACTTCCCACAAAAGACAAATTCAAATTGCCATAGCTTCTGAAACAGGTATTTTTATGAAGAACTGACAAAAGTGGTGTTTCATAACATTACCCTAAAAATATGAATAGGAATGAAGTTACTCACTTACCAGGCTATTGAGCCTCATGAGAGTTTAAAGACAGGGTCAGATAAGGCTAACTGGGACCCTCTGAGGAGGAGCTTTCACTTCTTTAACCATGACCGACTGTACCACAGCAATAAAGAAATGCATTTTATATCAGAATACACATATGCATATACACATACAAATATGTATGCATATGCAACTAAGTGTCACAAAACAATACTCATTCTAATTATGTTTTCTATTCATGATTATTTCTTTCCTTTTTTTTTTTTTTTTTAATGCTGGTCATGGTCACTAAATTGATTTTTGTGAGTAGCTACAACTCATAGCCTGGAAAACACTGGTCTGGGGGCAATCTCACACTGGGTTCCAGGGATCAGGCAGATCCAAACCCTATGCCGAGGAGCCCTGGGAATCGATTCCTTAACTGTGCCTCAGGAGCCACCTAGAGGAGGCAGCAGAAAGGGAGAGCACAAACAGACCCAGGCCCTGCCCCGTGAGCCAAAGCCTCTCAGCAATTATTTTGAAATTTCACGTAAGATTTAATTAAGAGGTGGGGGGCAAGGTGTTCTTGGTTAAAAAACGTAAGTTTCAAATCACTGAGTTAGATGACACTCAGGACCTTTGCAGTGTGAGTCTGGAAATAAATATTCACTCCAAACTATAAAAGAAACCAAAACCTATATGTCACTATAGAATCAAAACCATATTGGAAGTCAGCATCACAGCGGAATGAGAGAATTCCTTTGTTTCTCAACTTAAATTTACAAGCCAGACAACTATGACTCAACAAAGGACCCCCTGCTCAACACACAAACATGCCTGAAAGATCCACGAACATCTGAAGGTGGGCGCACTGGAACTAGGAGGGGAGACAGGTCCACGAGAAGGACAGGGGCGGCCACAGGCACGGTTTGCTGCCCACTGAGGCTCCAACAAGCACAGTAGCAGAGAAGTCGTGCTGCAGCCCTCACACTACGGCATGAAACATCAGAGGGGCAAAAAGCAGTTTCTCTCTGGGAAAACACATCTCCCTTTCCTCCCTCCCCATCATGGCAGAGGTGGATAGAGGTGGCCAGGAAGCTTGAAAAAACACAGTGGTGCCTACAGCCTTTGCTGGCAGGAGGGCAGAGCCAAGAGACCATGAACTTGCCCTCCCTGTTCCACACTCCCCAGCAGAGAGTAAAGAGAGCGGGGAAGCTTTAAACAGCACAGCAGTACCCAAAGACAGCCATTACTGGAAGAATGGCTGAGCCACAAGATTGAAAATGCCCCCCTTGCCCCACACTCCTGGTGAAGAAAGCTGAACTGCCCCAGGCAGTATAGAGAAAAGAAAGTACCATACCTACCAACCTGCTGAATTGTTAAAAGCAAAACAGCATCTAAACAAGAAAAGAGTTTATATGACCTCAATGTGCTGCAGAGAAACAACCCATCCAATACCATGAACAACCAAGCTAACCTGGGAGCACAGAAAGAAAATGAAAAGTCTCCAAAAAAGCAAACTCAAAGTCATGGAAAATGGTGATTTAATTGACAGATAATTCAATATTGCAATTATGAAGAAACTCAATGATATATACAAGAAAACTCAGGGAGTTCATGAATTCAGAAATAAAATTAATAAACAAAAGGAATACTTTACCAAAGAGATTGAAACTGAAAGAGAACCAAACATAAATTCTGAAGCTGAAGAACTCAATAAAGATGACGAGGAGCGCACTAGAGAGCACTGAAAAATAGAGCAAGCCAGATGGAAGAGAGAATCAGCAAGCTTGAGATAGAAACCTTGCAAATGACTCAGGAGGAAGAGGGAAAACTAAGAGTTAAGAGAAATGAAAAGAACTCTACAAAAACTACCTGACTACATTAAAAAAAGTGCAATATAAAGATAATCCTACCTAATAAAATAGTAATATGCAAATTGACCGCACCTTCGCTACGCCCAAGCCACGCCCACTGGCCAATCAGGGCAAATATGCAAATTACCCAACAAAAATGGCAGTTAATTTGCATACACTGAGGGAGGGAGGAGTGAAGACTGAAGACAACTTAGAAGGAAGAGGGAGGAAAAGCAGAAAGCAAGGTCGCTGCCAGAGGGAAAGCCCGGGCGGGGCGAGGCGGCGGGCGGGGGGGGGCGGGGCGGGCGGGGTGGGCGGCGGTGGCAGCAGCAGCGGCAGCAGCAGCTGCAGCAGCCGCTTGCAGGATTCTTCCTGCAAATGGGCTACTAGTAAGAATATAAGAGGAGAAGAGAGATAAAAGGGAACAGAAAGCTTATTCAAACAAATAATGAACTTCCCAAACCTATGGAAAGAACTGGATTTTAAAATAGAAGTTACCAGAACACCTAATTACATCAAGGCAAAAAGACCTTCTCCAAAACACATTTTATTCAAACTGTCAAAAATCAATGATAGCCTGGCCGGTGTGGCTTGATAGTTGAGTGCCGACCCAGGAACCAAGAGGTCGTTGGTTTGATACCCAGTCAGGGCACATGCCCGGGTGGTGGGCTCAATCTCCAGAAGAGGGGGGTGCAGGAGGCAGCCGATCAACGATGTTCTTCTCTCATCGATATTTCTATCTCTCTATCCCTCCCTCTTCCTTTCTCTCTAAAAATCAATAAAAACCTTTTTTTTTTTTAAATCAATGACAAAGAAAGAATTCTCAAGGCAGCCAGAGAAAAACACTGTAACCTACAATGGAAACCCCATTAGATTATAATTAGATTTCTCAGTAGAAACATTACAAGACAGGAGTGGGGGAAAAAAATTAAGAAAATACCGAAAGAGAGGGAACATCAGCCAAAGATAATATATCCAGAAAAGTTATCCTTTAGATATGAAGGAGAAATAAAGGCTTTCCCAGATAAACAAAAACAGAGAATTTACCAACACCGACCAGCATTGCAAGAATTGTTCAGAGGACCTATAGAAAACTGCCAAATTAAAAGAGCAGACACAATCACAAGGGAAGAGAAACAATGGAGATACAAACAAAAGATAAAATGGCTGTAAGCCCTCACACAGTATTAATCACCTGAGGTGGCGCCCACATGCCCTGTGCTCCTCTGAGACAAGTCAACACCACTGTGGCCAAGGAGGCGGGTCTCACACATCAGGGCCTCACTCAGCATGTGGGGTTGATGAGGCACGAAGGCAGCAGGCCACACTGCCAGGCAGACAGAAGGCGGGAAGCAGGCCTCCCTGAAGTGAGGGGCTGAGGGTGCAAGGCACAGTGATGAGCCCTTCCACTCTGCCCACGCCCCAGCCGCAACCCCTCCCGCTCAGCACTGCCACACCACAGCCAATGACAGCAGGAGGTCTAGCAGGCGGAGACGGGAGACCTGCAGTACGGCTAGCTGTGCGGGAAGGAGCACCGGCGATGGGACTGGAAGAAGCACAAGGTCAGATGCCAGAGTGGTGGTGAAGGTGCCCCCTCCAACAACAAAATCAACCCCAGCAAGGGGCAGGAGCCAATGGAGAAGCTTTATGATAAATATGAAGAGCAATTAGAGACTTTGTTTCAAAGCTGGAGAGAGCTCTGCAGAACATCAAGTTAGAAGAGCAAAAACTGAAGAAGTCGTTTCTCAAGCAACAAAACTGTTCCCAAAAAGCTAGAAATATCCTGAACCAGAGCCTGCAAAATATTAAAGGTGCACGTGTCCAGTTCATACAGGATATGGCATGCTTAAAGATAAATAAAGAACAGCATGTTGCCAATGAAACAAAAGAATTTGAAGATGAATTGGCCCAGTTGCACAAAAAGCTCGTGAATGATGCTCAACTGCAAGATCTGGCCATTATTCAATACTCTGTTAACCAGCTAGGTGAGGACTCCGAAGAGAGAACTGGAACTTAAGTTACATGATACAAGTATCACATTAGCTATGTTAGCGTGGTTTAAAATTTTCTAGTTGAAATCAGTACATCTTGTTTACCATCAGCTTGTTTAAGTGCAAGAATCCTTGTCTGTTAAGCACTGAATGAATCCTAAACAGTTATGTGGGTAGCAGCAGTTCCACAGTTAGATGTCTGAAGCTTGCAACCCTTTGGTAGCAATGGAGGTTTCTTTGTCCCTAACACTGTCAATTAACCATCAGCAATAAGTCGACATAATGTTAGGTTTTGGCCCCAGCAAATCTGTATCAATCCCCAAAGGTAGAAAGAGGGAGTATGGAATGTTGCATTGTTCTTATTTAAGCAAAAATAAAAATAAAGCATACCCCCCACCCAAAAAAAAGGCAATAAATAGCCCCAGCTTGTTTTGCTCAGTGGACAGAGCATTGGCCTGCAGACTGAAGGGTCCCGGGTTCGATTCTGGTCAAGGGCACATGCCCAGGGTGTGGGCTCGATCCCCAGTAGGGGGCGTGCAGGAAGCAGCCAATCAGTGATTCTCTCTCATCATTGATGTTTGTCTCTTTCTCCCTCTCCCTTCCTCTCTGAAATCAATAAAAATATATATTTAAAATAAAATAAAAAGACAACAAACAAACAAAAAACCCCATATATACAAACAACAGAATGGTGGTTACCAGAGAAGAGGGATTGGGGAAGGGCAACGAAAGCAAAGGGGGTAAAGTATATGGTGACAGAAGGAGACCAGACTTCAGATGGTGGGCACACAGTAGAGTATATACAGATGCAGTAGTATAAAAATGTATGCCTGAAACTTAAATAATGTTATTATGAACCAATGTCACCCAAAAAAAATTTTTTAAAAACCATATTAGAACACAAAAGTTTTTAATACTAATCATTCAAAGCTTTAAAATTATTAATGTTACAGCTTCCCAACATACTGCCTGATTAAAGTGCTGAAGGCATCACAGCCTCCCTCAAATTTTTTCCCCAACCCGTAGAAATAACCAAGGTTTCTCCTTCACTAAAAGTACATTCTGCTCATAGTTCCTATTAATAAAGCAATTTATATTTGCTACATAGACACTAATTAATTTGAACAAATTAATATTGCTAAAGCAAAAACCCAGCAACTTTCTTAATTCATAAAAACATGTATCTTCCCACTGGAATTACCTCCGGCCAAAATATACCGGGTTGAATGCATAGCATTGATGGAACACACAGAAACCAGGCATTCTCCACCAAGGAAAGAATGCACCTGCTTCCCTGTCTCATGGAAGATTTCCACCCGTCGTGGATAGGCCATGCTGCCAACTATGACACAGTCTTCTTGTTTAGGGTCCCACACAGCTCGGAACCGGGTCAGCCATCGCCCAGTATTGGTGTTGTGCCTAGTGAAAAAGAAAATGTTGTAAAAGATAGTAAGTGTTAAATAACTCAAGGTAGAAACAGACAAAGAGTAAAGATGGCATTGCTCCTAAATGCTGGTTTTCTCTGCCAAGTTTCTTTTTTTTTTTTATAGTAAGTATAGCTTTATCCCACAAACATATTTTCTTTTATATATATATATATATATATATATATATATATATATATATATATTTTTTTTAATTGATTTCAGAAATGAAGGGAGAGGAAGACAGAGACAGAAACATCAATGATGAGAGAGAATCATTGATTGGTTGCCTCTTGCACTCCCCCTACTGGGGACCAAGCCCACAACCTGGGCATGTGCCCTTGACTGGAATCGAACCTGGGACCCTTCAGCCCACAGGCTGACGCTGTATCCACTGAGCCAAACTGGCTAAGGCTCTGCAAAGTTTCTTCTCTTTAAGTTACTGAGTTACCATCAACCTAATCTCATTCTTCTTATAAGACTTAAACTCAGGAAACAGACAATGTCTTCTGTATTTTTGATGTCAGTGCTGAGTACAGTGGTTTGTTCTCAGTGGATGGTCACTGAGTGTCTATTGAAATAGCATTTTTTTGTTCACTATTTCCTAGCTCAGTGGTCGGCAAACCGCGGCTCGCGAGGCGCATGTGGCTCACGAGCCGCGGTTTGCTGCTCTGTTGACTAATGAGTTTGCCGACCACTGTCATATACTACCCTTTACCTCTTTGCACACAATATGCCACAATTGCCTAATCCTCACAGCTTCCAACTACACGGCAACATTTAGTCTAATCCAGTGGTCAGCAAACTCATTAGTCAACAGAGCGGCAAACCGCGGCTCGCAAGCCGCATATGGCTCGTGAGCTGCGGTTTGCCAACCACTGTCCTAGCTCAACAGACTTTCCTCCTTTTTTTAGCACATACAAATAGAAGAAGCCCTAGAAATAAGAAATATATAATCTGGTTATCACTGTTTTAACAAGAGCTGCTATTTCCATATTTGTATTCCCCTTATAACAAACCCCCAAATCAATTTATATTCCGTACATCTCTAAAGTAAAAAATACATTTGAGACTCAAAAAAAATCATAAGGGATATCAGAACATGCCTGCAAAAAAATGAAAATGAAAACACAACATACCAAAATTTCTGGGAAACTGTGAAAGCAATACTTATAGGAAAATTAATAGCAGTAAGCCCTTACATTAAAAAGATTTCAAAATCAACAACCTAACTCCACCTCAAGGAACAGAAGAAGGAAGAATAAGGAAAAAACCTTACTACACCTCCAAGAAAAAAAGAATAAACTAAACCAAAAGTTAGCAAAAGGAAAGAAATCATAAAGATTAGAACAGAAGTAAATAAAATAGAGAATAGAAAAACAACATAAAAAACTAAGAGTTGGTTTTTCAAAAAGATCAACAAAATTGAGAAAACCTTAGCTAGATTAAGACAAAATGCAAATAAATAAAACCAGAAATAAAAGAGGGAACATTACAACTGATGTCACAGAGATAAAAAGAACTATAAAAGAATACTATGAGCAATTATATGCCAACAAATTGGATAACCTAAAAGAAATGCATAAATTCCCAGGAACACACAACTTACCAAGACTGAATCATGAAGAAATAAAAAAAATCTTATAGACCTACAACTAGTAAGGGGATTAAAACAGTTATCAAGCATCTCCCAAGTGGCTGGAATAGTGGGTAAAAAGAAAAGCCATTCAACTAAAAGAAGACAAACAATCCAAATGAAAAATGGGCAGAAGACCTGAATAGACATTTCTCCAAAGAGGACACACAAATGGCCAAGAGACACATGGAAAAATGCTCAAAGTCACTAATCATCAGAGATATGCAAATTAAAACCACAATGAAATATCATCTCACACCTATCAGAATGACTCATCAAAAAAATCAACACCACCAACAAAAAAATCAACGACCAAAAATTAACAAATCCGTGCACCAGGCCTCTAGTATGAATATAAGATCTTTGGTTAATCTCTTCCCACCCTCCCCACTTCCCTCTGAGATTCGTCAGTCTGTTCCATGTTTCCATGCCTATGCAATGAGGGTCTGCCCCTGGTGGTCAGTGAGCATCATAACTACCGGTCAAACAGTTGCTTAGGCATTTATATATATACTAGAGGCCCAGTGCACAAAATTCATGCACTCGGGGGGGAGGGGTGTCCCCTCAGCCCGGCCTGCACCCTCTTGCAGCCCAAGAGCCCTCGGAGGATGTCCAACTGAGAGCTTTGGCCCACTCTCCGCCTAAACCAGCAGTCAAACATCCTTACTGCTGCCACAGAGGCGGGAGAGGTTCCCACCACTGCTGCTGCACTTGCCAGCCGTGAGCCCAGCTTCTGGCTGAGCGCACTGACCACCGGGGGGGCAGGCTCCTACATTAAGTGTCTACCCCCTGGTGGTCAGTGCACATCATAGTGACAGGTCAGCCACTCAGTTGATTTGCATATTAGCCTTTTATTATATAGGATATGTGCATAGCCCATGGACACAGGCAATAGAGTAGTGAATACTTACAGGTTGGGTAGGGGCTGGGAGGAGGGGGGCAAAGAAGGAGTGAATGGGAGATGTTTGTAATACTATCGACAATAACAAATATATTTAAAAATGGAGGGAAAATTTCTTAAGGAAAATACTTTAAAAAAAGAAAGAAAAGCCCAGCCCTGGCCAGGTGGCTCAGTTGGTTGGAGCATCATCCCATACACCAAAAGTTTGCCAGTTCAATTCTTGGTCAGGGCTCATACCCAGGTTGCAAGTTCAATCCCCAGTCAGGGCACGTGCAGAAGACAACTGATCAATGTCTCACTCTCAGGTCGATGTTTGTTTCTCTCTCTCTCTCTCTCTCTCTCTCTCTCTCTCTCTCTCTCTCTCTCTCTCTCTCTCTCTCTCTCTCTCTCTCTCTGGGTAAGGATTTAAAAAGAAAAGCCCAACAAAGAAAAACCCAGGACCAGATGACTTCACTGGAGAATTATAACAAACATTTAAAGAAGAATTAGCACCACCCTAGCCAGTTTGGCTCAGTGGATAGAGCATCGGCCTGTGGACCCAAGGGTCCCGGGTTCGATTCTGATCAAGGGCACATGCCTGGGTTGCGGGCTCAGTCCCCAGTGGGGGGGCGTGCAGGAGGCAGCAAATCAGTGATTCTCTCTCATCATCGATGTTTCTATCTCTCTCCCTCTCCCTTTCTCTCTGAAGTCAATAAAAACATTTAATAAAAAATAAAAAAAAGAATTAGCACCAGTGCTCTTCAAACTCTTTCAAAGAATTTAAGAGAGAACACTTCCAAACTTCCTACACTCTTATATCAAACCCAGACAGGGGCTCTATAAGAAAACTAAAGATTAATATCTGTGATGAATATTGATGCAGAAATCCTCAATAAAATATTAGCAAACCAAATTCAATAGCACGTTAAAGGATTATACAGCATGACCAAGTTGGATTTATATTTGGAAAGCAAGGATGATTCAACATATAAAAATCAATGTAATATAATACACATTAACAGTATGAAGGACAAAAGCCATATGAGCATCTCAACTGATGCAGAAAAATTATTTGACAAAATTCAATATCCTTTCATGATAAAATCACTCAACAAACTAGGAAGAGAAAAACAATCTCAACATAATAAAGGCCATATATGAAAAGTCCACGGCTAATGTCATACTCAACAGTGAAAGACTAAAAGCTTTACCTCTAAGATCAGGAAAAAGGCAAGGATGCCCACTCATGCCACTTCTATTCAACAGAGTACTGGAAATCTGGTAAAACTAGAAAACTGGGTAGGACTAGAGACTGATCTGCCTAACTTGTGGGTCATTCACAACTTCATAGGCAACGTGAAGTGTCCTGCACATGAAGTGTCACCACTGAACCAACAAGCATTTGATTCGCAGTGATGGCAAACCTATGACACGCGTGTCAGCACTGACACGTGTAGCCATTTCTGATGACACGCGGCCACATGCCGAGGATGAAACATTTGCTGCTCCTGAGGATGAAACATTTGCGACTAGAGTCTTGGAGTTAGTTTTTTCCTCAAAGTGACACACTACCCGAGTTATGCTCAGTTTTTTGGTGAAGTTTGACTTACCAAGCTCAAAAGGTTGCCCATCACTGGATTAGGGGGACACATTCTGAGCATCACATGACTGTCAATTAGGTAAGAAAAAAATAAAAGGCATCCAGCCAAGTTGAAAAGGAAAAAGTAAAATTATCTCTTTGCATGACATGATCTTTTATGTAGAAAATCTTAGAGAGTACACACACACACATACACACACACACAAAAAAATCCTGTTAAAACAAAGATGCAGGATACAAAATCAACACACAAAAATCAATTGTATTTCTTCTACACACTAACCATGACCAATCTCTATCAAAAGCCCAATGGTATGTTTTGGGGAAGAGAAAACCAAAAATTCTAATATTAATATGGAATCTCAAGGGATTATGAATAGCCAAAACAATCTTTAAAAAGAAGCGCCCTAACTGGTTTGGCTCAGTGGATAGAGCGTTGGCCTGTGGACTGAAGGGTCCCAGGTTCGATTCTGGTCAAGGGCAGGTACCTTGGTTGCGGGCACATCCCCAGTAGGGGGTATGCAGGAGGCAGCTGATCGATGTTTCTCTCTCATCGATGTTTCTAACTCTCTCTCCCTCTCCCTTCCTCTCTGCAAAAAATAAATATTTTTTTTAAAAAAGAAGAAGAACAAAGTAGGTGGCCTCAAATTTACTGTTTTCAAAACATACTAAGAAGCAACAGTAATCAAGACAGTGTGATACTGGCAGAAGTGCAAACCAATGGAAAAGAATAGGAAGCCCAAAAATAAACCCTCAGGAATGTGTGGTCAAATGATCAAGAGTACTAAGACCACACAATGAGGAAAGGACAGTCTCTTCAACAAATGGTGCTGGGAATACAGTACTGGATATCTGCATGCAAAAGGATGAAGTTAGACAGTAAAAATTAACTCAAAATGGATTAAAGATCTAAACATAACACCATAAACTATAAAACTCCTAGAAGAAAACATAAGGAAGAAGCTTCAGGTATTGCATTTGGCAATGATTTCTTGGATATGACACCAAAATCACAGGCAACACAAGCAAAAATAGACAAACAGGATTACATCAAACTTTAAAGCCCCTTTCTTATTAAAGAAGTTTGGACTACAGAGAATCACATTTCCCACGGCTACTCAATGCTGTTAACTTTTAATAAGAATACTTACACCAGAATCATCACCCTAGATAATTGTTTTAAAAACACAAATTAGAAACTAATAAACTAGAATAAAGTTTGAAAAGGAAATTAAGAAATTTGTGAAAAAGAAAACAAGTATACTTAAATATAGCCTCTATGGACTATAAAACTCATAAAGCTACAATCAACATATATTGCTCACCCTGTCCCAACTTCATAAATACTGATAACAGGATGTCTAGGAAAAGGACATGGAGTAAAGTTTGGTGTAGAATACATACATTAAAAGTAGCAGATGTAAAAAGGGGGTAACAAAAGAAACAAAGTGGTAGGATGGGGAAGCACTCAAAGTCCGGAAGAAACAGGCCCAAATAGAGCTTCCGCTAGCCTCATCAACAGGTAAGTAGTCACAGTCTTCTTCAATAATATAACATGAATAATGATGTTGGAATAAAGTCACTCGCCTTAACCAAAAATAACCACCCAACTTCTGACTAAAAGAGGCTCAACCTCTTTATAAATACAGGGAATCTGGAAGCAAGAACCCTTCTGGATAAGAGAACAACAACCTGGGACACTTACAAACTATAACACAAAAATCAGACCTATTACACCTCTTTGACAATCAGGTGTCTAATGTATGTATTCCGACAAACAGTTCATGGTAATCCAGGTTCTGCATTATTTGGCATCGGGAAACCTACCAGATGGTGGTGAGGAGAGGAATCTGAGAGGATATGCAGCTACTGTCAAAGACTCTGCAAAATAAAGAACAAGAATAAAGTAACACTCTTTATTATTTCTTGCAAATTTTTATGAAATAACATCAGTGTATTTAATAACCTTTCCATTGGTTCATGACATGAAATGATTATTTTAAAATATATAGAATCAGTATCTAATAAACCTCAGCTAATACATTTAATGAAAGTTACAAGAAATATGGTAAAATTTAGTGCTTATTGTGTATTGTAAAATAATTTAAACACTATTACGCCGAACTTAAAATATACATTCTAAACTAATAATCTGGATCATAAAACTATATTCAGATTCACAGTAATACACTAGTAGGTCATACATAGGGATGTGGTCTAAAAATGCACAAATAATCTAAAAGCACATGCATGTATCAAGAGCAATTTCCCTATGAGGCCCATCAGTTGAGGGCCTGGTAAGCGTCATTTCCAGGTGCAGGCAAGACTAAGACCCAGCCAAGGGGAGGAGTTCTTGTGGGGCAGCTGGGGGAGTCCAGAAGCCTCCACCAGGTACCCTGGCAGAAGAAACAAACCACATCGCCACCACTTCCCCTTCTTTTTGTACCTAAGCTATCCCAGTACAGTTTCTTGGCACTAGAGCTTATTGCCTGATTAGACTGCTAGAAATCCAAATCCCTAACAGCTAATGTAACAAGAGTAAACTCTACAGCACAAATGTACGGGAATGGAATAAATGGCAGCTGTTGAGACAAAGGATACTGTGTGGGCGGAAAGGGAACACTGAACTGCCACTGCCTGGGTGACTGAATCTCTTAATGTACCACCTGGTAAAGCTCACAGACTTTGCCAGAAATTAAGTGGGTACCTGCTACACACTGCAGACCAAGCTCTTCCCAACAGATGGGTCTAAACAGAAATTAGGTGCCTTTCTACAGCCTGGTTCACAGTTTACATTCAACAGATCCTTGGTGAATAAATAATGAATGAATTCCAAAATCACATAAGGTAAAACTCTCATAAACTGAGAAATACTTGCAAAGTTAAGCAAAATCAGGGACTTAAGAAAAAAAAACAAAATCATTTTCCTTTGTGGTTGCATTATTCTCCACATCTTTTTATTGGCATTATTTTTTATTTTTGGTTCAATGGGTTTACATTACATTACATTTTTTAGTCTATTTTTAGGAAGTCACTATAGAAAGGTACCAAAGCTGAAACCATAAAACTGTATCTACAGCTCGTATAGAAGCCCAATTTTTGCGATCTTTTCTGCCTGTCCATGGCCTAGGACTCTGCAACTTCCATTCAGCACTTCACTTGTAAAACAGAACCTACTATCACCAAAGTAAGAGCTTCTCCCTGTGCTAACATTACTTCCCTTTCAGGATATCACAAGCCTGCTTTCACTGCGATATCCAGGACTATTTAGTGCTGAAAGGGAAGCTATAGACCTTCCTTGTCAATCTCAAGGAAATTTCCAGGCACAAAAACTAAAGAGAAAAAAAAAAAAAAACCTAAAGAGCCATCAAATATAGGTCACTGATCTTCCGGAATCTAGATATAGCTAGAAACAATAACACTAGTGATTGAACAAGGAGCAGCAGTAAACAAAGCTACTGGTTTATTGACACAGTAGCGACGGACACTTTAGATTCCTTAACATATCTCTGTCTTCCCAACTTACCTCAGCTTACAATCAGCACATGTGGTTACAACTCTGTTGCCAGTCTGAGGTGAAAAATAAGCAGAAGCGATGCTCTTTGTGTGTTCAGACAAAGAAATCAAAGGCTGGCTTCTCTTGGGATTCAGGTGCCTTGCATCATAAATATGAACATCTCTGTAATGGAAAGAACAAGTCTTGGTGTTACCACAGTACATGTAATAAGCCTCTAGGATAGTGCTAATCATAATTAGACAAGCACTCACTACATTCCAGAACAGCTAAGACAAAACCCTCTAATCTCCTGCATTAATTTTACAAACTCTAGTCAAGATTTAAAATATTACATTAAGTTCAACAGGGGGTTGGGGCATCCATGGGGAGGGGTGTGGGATGGGAATGGGGGTATGAGGACAAATATGTGACACCTTAATCAATAAAGAAATTAAAAAAAATAAATAAAATAAAAAATAAAATAAAATATTACAAAAATTCCAAAACTATAGCATAACAATGTAACCAGTGGGTATTGAGATAAGAGTCTAGTTGGTTTTCCAATCTCTCCAAGAAAAAAATTAACACAGACCAACAAGTTATAAGGTCACATAACTTTTTTTTTTTTTTACAAGTTTTCTTCTCAAAAGACTAGAAGTAAATGCATTTGATGCTGGGGAAAACAAAAATGTGTGCTTGTTTCAATACTTTAACTATTAATTAAATCCAAAAGATTTTTTTAATCACATTCAAAAATACTGTGTAGAAAAAAAATTTATTCAGCTGTATCACAAAAGTCAGATGTCTTTAACAACCAAATTGAAATATTATCCCTAACATTAAAAGACCTATATCATAGCCTAGCTGGTTTAGCTCACTGGATAGAGCATTGGCCTGTGGACCAAAGGGTCCAGGGTTTGATTCTGGTCAAGGGCATGTACCTTGGTTGCAGGCTTCTTCCCGGCCCTGGCACTGGTCAGGGCTCATGCAGGAGGCAACCAATTGATGTGTTTCGCTCACATCAATGTTTCTCTCCGTCTTTCCCTCTCTTTTCCACTCTCCCTAAAAACCAATGGAAAAAATATATCCTCAGGTGAGGATTATCAAAAAAACAAAAAGACCTATATCATAGTCCCGGCCAGTATGACTCAGTTGGTTGAGCATATCCTGTGCACTGAAAGGTTGCCAGTTTGATTCCTAGTCAGGGCACATAGCCAGGTTGCAGGTTCGATCCCGGTCGGGGTGCGTGCAGGAAACAATGGATCAATATTTCACTCTCACATCAATGTTTCTTTCTCTCTTTCTAAAATCAATAAAAGCATGTCCTCAGGTGAGGATGAAAATAAAGGGCCTAAATCATAAAATTTTATGAAGAACGTACCTCAATCCTGCAGTCATGAAATAGTGTCTATGCACTGGATGGACATGAACAGTTCTTATTTTTCCCAAAGAAGAATTGATAAGTTTCTCATAAGAAGTTCCAGGTGTCCGTCTATCCACCAATGACATACTTCCATCCCAGTGTGCTACTATTAAAGTGGAGGCATCTTCTGCCAAGAAGTCAAAGGAGGAAAGGCTACTTCCCTCGTTTCTATAGACCTAAGGATATAAGTAGCAATCAACTTTATATAACTCTTCTTCTAAAAAAAGTCAATACATAAATTTTTTTATTTAAAAAGTTATGAAACACTTTACCCAACTAATTTCATTTATCCTCCACCATCCCCACAGGAAGAACAGGACAAAATGATTGTCCCCATTTACAGAGATGGAAACTAAGGCACTAATCAGTTGTGAGAAAATGGCCTGTCCACCCATGTCACGGCTACATCCCAAATCTCTTAAGTCCAATAAACCTCAGTTGCAGATCTACCCTGTGAAACATACTAGGAAATGGACTAAATCTGAATTCTACCCAATTGAATTACCTTAATATACCAGGTAACTTAGCCAATAAAATCCAAAATATATGGCTGAATGCTCACCTACTCTTGATGGAAGTGTAGAAATACAAAATTTTGACAGCTGAGGAAGATACATCAAAGTATTTAATGCTTGCCCTAACCGGTTTGGCTCAGTGGATAGAGCTTCGGCCTGTGGACTGAAGGGTCCCAGGTTCGATTCGGGTCAAGGGAATGTACTTTGGTTGCGGGCACATCCCGAGTAGGGAGTGTGCAGGAGGCAGCTGATCAATGCTTCTTTCTCATCGATGTTTCTATCTCTCTATCCCTCTCCCTTCCTCTCTGTAAAAAAGATCAATAAAATATATTTAAAAAAAAAAAAAAAAATATATATATATATATATATATATATATATATATATATATATATTTAATGCTCATACCTAATAACTTCACTAAGATATATATACACTGAGTGGCCAGATTATTATGATCTCTGAATGCATAATAATCTGGCCACTAGAGGCCCAGTGCACAAAATTCATGCACGGAGTGTGTGTCCCTCAGCCCAGCCTGCACCCTCTCCAACCACTCACTCCCAACCACTCACCTGCCTGCCTGACTGATTGCCCATAACCACTTCTGCCTGCCAGCCTGATCACCCTCTAACCATTCCCCTGCCAGCCTGATCAACGCCTACTGCTCCCCTGCCAGCCCGATTGCCCTAACTGCCCTCCCTTGCAGGCCTGGTCGCCCACAACTGCCCTCCCCTGCAGGTCTGATCTTCCCCAACTGCCCTCCATTGTAGGCCTGGTCTCTCCCAACTGTCCTCACCTGCTGGCCCGGTAACCCCCAACTGCCCTCCCCTGCTGGCCTGGTCACCCCTAACTGCCCTCCTTTGCAGGCCTGGTTCCCCCCAAATGCCCTCCACTGCAGGTCTGATCTCCCCCCAACTGCCCTCCCCTGCAGGCCTAATTCCTCCCAACTGCCCTCCCCTGCAGCCTGGTCACCCTAACTGTCCTCCCCTGCTGGCCCGGTCACCCCTAACTGTCCTCCCTGCAGACCTGTTCGCCCCCAACTGCCCTCCTCTGCCGGCCCAGTCATCCCTAACTGCCCTCCCTAGTAGGCCTGATCGCCCCCAACTGCCCTCCCTTGCAGGCCTGGTCCCTTCCAATTGCCCTCCCCTGCAGGCCTGATCGCCCACAACTGCCCTCCCCTGCTTGCCATCTTGTGTCCACATGGGGGCAACCATCTTTAACCACATGGGGGCAGCCATCTTGTGTGTTGGGGTGATGGTCAATTTGCATATTACTCTTTTTTTAAAAAAAACATTTAGTACATTTTTATTTTATTTTATTTTATTGATTTTTTACAGAGAGGAAGAGAGAGGGATAGAGAGTTAGAAACATCAATGAGAGAGAAACATCGATCAGCTGCCTCCTGCACACCCCCTACTGGGGATGTGCCTGCAACCAAGGTACATGCCCTTGACCTGGAATCGAACCTGGGACCTTTCAGTCCGCAGGCTGATGCTCTATCCACTGAGCCAAACCGGTTTCGGCTGCATATTACTCTTTTATTGGATAAGTTTAGAGGGCCGGTGCATGAATTTGTGCATGGGTGGGGTCCAGCCAGCCTGGCCAGGGGGAGGGGACATGGGCAGTTGGTCGGCCTGCCACTGGTCGAACTTCCGGTCAAGGGGACAATATGTGTATTAGCCTTTTATTATATAGGATATACACTGAGTGACCAGATAATGCGTTTGGAGATCATAATAATCTGGCCACTAAGTTTGTATATATATAAGGATGCCTGCTGCGAGACTGCTTACAATAGCAATACAAAACAATCTAGTCCCAACCAGGTGGCTCACTTGGTTGGAGTAGTGTCCTATACACCAAAAGGTTGTGGGTTCAATTCCCTGTCAGGGCACATACATAGGGTGCAGGTTTGATCCCTGGTTGGGGCACGTGCAGTAGGCAACTGGTCAATATTTCTCTCTCACACTGATGGTTCTTTCTCTTTTTCTCTCTCCCTTCCTTTTCCCTCCCTCCCTTCCTCTCTCACTAAAATCAATGGACATAGCCTTGGGTGAGGATTTAAAAAAAAGAAAAACAAAATTGAGACTATCTAAATGTCCATCAAAAGAGATATGGCCCTAGCTGGTTTGGCTCGGTGGATAGAGCGTACATATATGGACTGAAGGGTCCCAGGTTCGATTCTGGCCAAGGGCACATGCCTGGGTTGCAGGCTAAATCCCCAGTAGGGAACATGCAGGAGGCAGCCAATCAATGATTCTCATCATTGATGTTTCTATCTCTCTCTCCCTCTCCCTTTCTCTCTGAAATCAATAAAAATATTTTTTAAAAGAGATATGGTCAAATAAATGATGTTACATGTCTACTTTGAAATACTGTTCAATGCTAAAAAAGAAAGGCGTAGATCTGTACTACAAACTATCCAAGATATACTAGTAAATGAAAAAACAAGTTGCAAAAAAAGAATGTAAATAGTATGAGTCCATTAATGCAAAGAAAAAGTGTGTATCTATATGCTTGTAAGTATATGTGTACAATTCTGGAAATATACCAAATACAGGATGAGAGAATGGGGGAATGGCAGATTTGCATTCATATCCTATTTACAGTAAATATTTTATCATGAACATGTGTTTTGGTTTTTTTTAACATATGAACCACAATACTATCACTTTGGATTCAGGGCTCACACACATCCTATATAATAATCCTATATAATAAAAGCCTAATATGCTAAGTGTCTGTTCGTTCGGTTCAACCAATCAAAGCGTAATATGCTAATGATATGCTAAGGCCGCTCAACCGCTCACTATGACGTGCACTAATCATCAGGAGGCAGTCGACCAGTCGACCAGTCACTATGAATACACTGACCACCAGGGGACAGATGCTCCAACCAGCAGGTTAGCTTGCTGCTGAGGCCCGGCTGATGGGGATTGAGTGAGACAAGCTGGAGACACCCTGGAGCCCTCCCACGGCCCCTCCCCGGCTGGCCAACCTCCCACATTCCTCCCCAGCCTCCATCGTGCGCCAGTGGGCTCCCTTGGCCTGGCCTGCACCCTCTCGCATTTAGCCGGATGGCGGAACGACAGGTTGCTATGTTGCGCACTGACTACCAGGGGGCAGACGCTCAACACAGGAGTGTTGCAGTCTGAGGGCTCCCAGACTGCGAGAGGGCGCAGGCCGGGCTGCGTGACCACCCACCTCCTCCGAGTGCATGAATTTCGTGCACCGGACCTCTAGTAAGAAATAAAAAATAAATGTTGTAGAATGTGTGAGTGCTCAAGTAAGAGAGGATGAACATAGTTCCTATTGTTAAATCATGAACTGTTGATGATTTTAGGTTTTAATAAGTATTATTATAAACTGAGGTTAACAAATTAATATACCACAGGCATCCCAACCACCATACACCCAAAAAAGCCCAGTATACACAAATGAAACTTGAAGTATTCAATCAATATATTAAAATGGTTAAGTGCAGAGTGAGGCTTTGGAGTCGGACAGACCCAAGTGCAAATTCTACTTCTGTCATTTATGTCCTTGAGCAAACTAAAAAACCTCTTTACCTCAGTTTCTTCAACTGTTAAATGGGGGATAACATTACCTACTATTTCATGAGGTATTATAAGGCTTAATAATGTATAAAAAGCACATTCAAGTTAATGCCTAACACAAGGTGATTGTTTAATCAGTAGTATGAGTAACAGAGTACTAACATGCAACATTATGGATGAACTAGAGGCCCGGTGCACGAAATTCATACATGGGGGGTTGTGTGTCCCTCAGCCCAGCCTGCACCCTCTCTAATCTGGGATGCCTCTCACAATCCAGGACTGCTGGCACCCAACCACTCACCTGCCTGCCTGGCTGATTGCCCCTAACAGCTTCTGCCTGCCAGCCTGATCGATGCCTAACTGCTCCCCTGCTGGCCCGACTGCCCCTAACTGCCCTCCCCTGCTGGCCTGGTCACCCCTAACTGCCCTCCCTTGCCATCCTGGTCACCCCCAACTGCCCTCCCCTGCAGGCCTGGTCACCCCTAACTGCCCTCCCTTGCCATCCTGGTCGCCCCCAACTGCTCTCCCCTGCAGGCCTGGTTGCCCCCAACTGCCCTCCCCTGCTGGCCTGGTTCCCCCAACTGCCCTCCCCTGCAAGCCTGGTCCCCCCAACTGCCCTCCCCCGCTGGCCCGGCTGGCCCAGTTGCCCCTAACTGCTCTCCCCTGCTGGCCTGGTTTCCCCCAATTGTCCTCTCCTGCAGGCCTGGGTCCCCCCCCCCAACTGCCCTCCCCTGTAGGCCTGATCGCCCCCAACTGCCCTCCCTTGCAGGCCATCTTGTGGCAGCCATCTTGTGTCCACATGGGGCATCCATATTTGACCACATGGGGCAGCCATCTTGTGTGTTGGAGTGGTGGTCAATTTGCATATTTTCTCTTTATTATATAGGATCTTAAAAGCATTATGCTGCCCTGACCGGTTTGGCTCAGTGGATAGAGCGTCGGCCTGCGGATTGAATGGTCCCAGGTTCGATTCCAGTCAAGGGCATGTACCTTGGTTGCGGGCACATCCCCAGTAGGGAGTGTGCAGGAGGCAGCTGATCGATGTTTCTCTCTCATCGATGTTTCTAACTCTCTATCCCTCTTCCTTCCTCTCTCTTTTTTTTTAATATATATTTTATTGAGTTATTACAGTGAGGAAGAGAGAGGGATAGAAAGTTAGAAACATCCATGAGAGAGAAACATCGACCAGCTGCCTCTTGCACACCCCCTACTGGGGATGTGCCCGCAACCAAGGTACATGCCCTTGACCGGAATCGAACCTGGGACCTTTCAGTCCACAGGCCGACGCTCTATCCCCTGAGCCAAACCGATTTCAGCTCCCTTCCTCTCTGTAAAAAATCAATAAAATATATTCTAAAAAAATAAAATAAAATAAAGCAGCCACTGTCAACTTAAAAAAAAAAAAAAAGCATTGTGCTACCAGGGGGGTGAGAGCATGAGTGGGGGAGTGGGGGGGTGGCTATAGGGGGATAAGGATACATATGTAATACCTTAATCAATAAAAAATTAAAAAAAGGCATTGTGCTAGGTGAAAGAAGCCAAATACAAAAAGCTATATACTGAATGATTCCATTTACTTGACATTCTGTTACAGGCAAAATGATGGGGACAGTAATCATATCAGTGGTTATCTACCGATATGACAGCTGAGGAAGATACATCCAATATTTTACTCCCTAAGTACACAATGAAGGGACTTCAGGAAGGAAGAGGGGACTGACTACAAAGGGTCACAAGGTAATTTTTTTGAGTGATGGAAATTTTCTGTATCTTGATTGTGGTGGTAGTTACACAGGTGTATACAATTTGCCAAAACTCATATAACTGCACACATAGATTTTATTATATGTAACTTATACCTCAGTAAACCTGACAAAAAAAATAAGTGGAAGAATTGTTATATAAAACTCAATACATAGTAAAAAGATAAATGATCCAAACAGACATTTCTCTAAAGAAATGCAAATGGCCAGATAAACAGATAAAAAGATGCTTAGCATCATTAATCATTAGGGAAACGAAAATCAAAACCACAATGAGATACCACTTCATACCCACTAGGATGGCTATATTCACCAACAATAACAAGTGTTGGCAAGGATGTAGAGACATTAGAACCCTTCACATATTGCTGATAAATATGTAAAATGGTAAAGCCAATTTGGAAAACAGTCTGGCAGTTCCTCAAAATTTGAACATAGAGTTACCATATGACCCACCATTCTACTCCTGGGTATATACTCAAAAAAAAAAGGGGAAGCTTATGCCCACACAAAACTTGTACATTAATGTACATAGTGTCATTATTTACAACAGTAAAAAATGAAAACAACCCAAATGTTTGTCAACTAATGAATGGATGAGTAAAATCTGGTATAGCCATACAATGGAAGATTAGTCAGCCATAAAAAGGGACTAAGTACCAACACATTCTACAATATGGATGAACCTTGAAAACATTTTGCTAAGTAAAAGAAGCCAGTCACAAAAAAAAAAAGTACAAACTGTATGACTCCATTTATATGAAATGTCCAGAACAGGTAAATCTATGAAGACATAAAGTAGATTAGTGGCTGTCTAGGGCTGAGGGAGGGGGAAATTGGGAGTACCTACTAATGATCAAGGGGTTTATTTTAAGGGTGATGAAAATATTGTAAAATTAGATTGTGGTTTGATTTCACAACTCTCTTCTAAGAACTCTATCTGCATTAACTCATCTGCACTTAATCCTCATAACAACTCTACAAGGTACTATCCTATTTTACAACTAAGGAAACTGAGGCACAGGTTAAGTAACTTGCCAAGGTCACACAAGTAGTAATACATGGTTTGGGACTTAGGCAGTATAGTTCTAAAATCGCTACTACCTTACCTAATCTAACTGATGTAATAATGATTCATGTGTCATTTCATAAAGAATCCAGAATATCACCTGAGACAATATGTAAACACATTAACATTTACCTCCTCAAAAACAGCCTTGGAGAAATCCCCACAGCGTAATGTGCCATCATAGCTCAGGGACAATATGTGAGCCGGATTGGCAGGTGAGAAGTAAAGACAGCTAACTGGCTGACTATGGGGTTGAAAAACATAAACTCCATCTTCTTTGGGTTGGTGAGTCTGGAAGAAAGTTGGGGAAAGGAAGAAGAACAAAAACTAATGAAAAGTAGTAGTATTTTCTGTCATTATGTCATTATACTATTTGCATCTGTATTATATTCAGTCTTTTCTTAGTCTATCATTATACTCACCACATCCCATTCAGAAAGTCAGAACTAGAAACTTTATCTGTCACTAAGCTACTTTTTTCTCTAATTTTCAATTCAACAAGTCACATTTATTTTACGTTTCTAGCTTTTTGCAACTAGGTAGTTTTCTTATTATACAGAAAGAAAAAATGACTGCTCATTCTGACTTCAGTTCATAAAATCCTCAGAAAAGAGAAATCTACTCAGTATTATTCCTTACTACCAAAAACAGTATCAATACCGTTACCACTTTGCTTCGTTAAGTATACTGCTATATAATATAAGCACATATAGCATTCTCAGAATAATTTTTGCAAGGTATTTAGTCCTAGGACAAAATAAGAGTTTTAGAAACATTTTACTCCCTAAGTAGACAATGAAAATGCATTATTTTTAATTTCCACATTAATATTATTATGTACAAAAATAGCCAAGAACTGGAAGCAGCCCAAGTGTCCATCAGTAGATGAATGAATAAAAAAGCTGTGGTACAGCCTGGCCAGTGTGGCTCAGTGGTTGAATGTCAACCTATAAACCAGGAGGTCACAGTTCTATTCCCCGTCAGGGAACATGCCTGGGTTTCGAGCTTGATCCCCAGGAGGGGGAGTGCAGGAGGCAGCCAATCAATGATTTTCTCTCATCATTGATGTTTCTATCTCCCTCTCTCTTTCTCTCTAAAATCAATAAAGATATATATTTTTTAAAAAGCTGTGGTAATTTACACAATGGAATACTACTCAGCCATAAAAAGAGGTGGGGGAACCAGAAGAAAATCTTACCCTTTGCAACAGTATGGATGGACCTGGAGAGCATTATGCTAAGTGAAATGAGCCAGTCAGAGAAAGGTAAGTTCCATATGATTTCAGTTATATGTGGAATCTAATGAAAAAAAATAAACTAACTGCCCTGACTGGTTTGGCTCAGTGGATAGAGCATCGGCCTGCGGACTCAAGGGACCCAGGTTCGATTCCGGTCAAGGGCATGTACCTTGGTTGAGGGCACATACCCGCAGTAGGGAGCGTACAGGAGGCAGCTGATCGATGTTTCTCTCTCATCGATGTTTCCAACTCTCTCTCCCTCTCCTTTCCTCTCTGTAAAAAATTAATAAAATATGTATTTAAAAAATATAAACGAACAAAATAGAAACAAACTCATAGATAGAGAACAGACTGACAGCTGTTAGAGGGGATGGGGATGTGGGGATTGGTAAAATAGGTGAAGGGATTAAGAAGAAAAAACAAATCATAGACACAGACAACAGTATAATGATTATCAGAGATAAAAGGGGGTGGGGGAGGCAGAAGAAGGTACTGGGGGGGGTATAAATGGTGAAGGAAGGAGACCTGACTTGGTGTGGTGAACATACAATATAATATACAGATGATGTATTATAGAACTGTACACATAAAACCTATAAAATTTTATTAACCAATTTCACTCCAATAAATTCAATAAAAGGGGGGATTATCTTTTCCACAATTAGATTACCAACTCCTACTAGTAAAACATTACTTTCTGATTTGACAAGTTATATTCTATGCCATGCATCATGTTATGAACCAAAGCAACTATCATCTCCAAATCTGGTTGAGTCTGCTCTAAAATAGTCCTCCATTTTTGTTTTCTTTTTTATTTAAAAATTTAAAATAAACAGAATTTTTAAAAAGGAAAAATTACAAACACACACACCTCTTCTGCTAGTCACTTTTCTCACTCCCTCTTTTTTCCCCATTTTCCCCCAGCAGCCTTTCCTTATTCCTCACTCAAAAGAGGAAAAAATCTAAATATCCCCTCAATGTGCTTCTCTCTAGTTCTGAGACTATAGGTGAAAATCTCAGGGTGTGGTCAATTCACCAGGACGGATTTTCAGGGTAGAAGCTAAACCAAACTGTGCTCCCTATCATCTCGGCTACAGAATTTGTTTCTGTCCTGGTAAGTGGCTTTTAAGTTATATTTCTTCCTTATTGTTTTAAGTAATTTTTTTTTCTGATTTGACTATCTTTTGTTCATTTTATGAGAAAATTCCAATCCCCCATTTTAAACTAAATACCCCAGGTTAAGAATGAGCCTACTTTAAACCTAAATGAGTGTAGAACCAGTTTGTCTTGAGCCTGTGACTACCTGTGCACACTGGGTTGGTATAGGAAAGCTGGAAGTACAAGCACCAGTGAAGACGATTGTGGTAATCCCAAAAAAGGAGATGGGGCCCTGGCCCAACACGGTGGCAGAAAGAATGGAAATAGAGGGGCAAAAACATTAAAGGACTTTACATAAGGAATAAAGGGAACACCCAGCCTAAAACTCTTCAATGGTTTCCAGTTGCTTTTAGGATAAAAACAAAATTCTTAACAAAAATTATAAAGCTATACATCAGCCTTCTGCCCACCTCTACAGCTTCCTCCTAGTCCATTCATCGCCTTTGTTCATTCTTTACTGTCTATGCTCCAGCCATACAGGCATTCTCGCAGGCCCTGGAATGCATCAAGTAAGCACCTCCTGCTTAAGGTCCTTGACATGCTGTTCCCCTGGTCCGAAACACTCTCTCCCTTTTCTTTACGTGGCTTACTCCTACTACTTAGCTTTCAAATCTCAACTCAGTCCTCACTTCCTCAGGGATGCCTTCCCTCATCGTGCAAATTAGGCCAGTCCCCCGTTACGTGTTTTGAAAACACTACTTTTCCTTCATGACATGAATCAGTGTATAATCCACTTACCAAAGATGAAATTACACAGTTGATAATTATCTCATTAATCCTGCTCTTGCTACTAAATTCTAAACTCTATGTGGACAGAGACAGTCTTTGCTCACAAATGTCTACTGGTGGGGGAGTATTAGAGTAACACCTCACACAAAATACTCGAGGTGTGGGTGGATGGATGACTGAATAAAGGCTAACTGAACTTTTGATCCTAGGTGAGACCACAAAACTGACAGAAAATTAGGAGGAAAAATTAAGAGCCCTGGCTGTGTAGCTCAGTTGGTTAGAGTGTCATCCTGATACACCAAGATTGAGGGTTCAATCCCTGGTCAGGAAATATCTGAGAATCAACCAATGATCACTTCTCAGCCTTTTGGCTAAGATCAAGTGAAGGATCAACCAATGAATGCATAAATAAGTGGAACAATAAATCAATGTTTCTCTCTCTCTCAAATCAATAAAACAAAATAAAAAACAAGGGAGTGTCAAGGCAATTCAATGGGGAAAGTATTGTCTTTTCAACAAATAGTACTGGGACAACTGGATATTCACATACAGAAAGATAAACTTGGATAAGGACACATATGTAATACCTTAATCAATAAAGAAAAAAAAAAAGAAAAAAGATAAACTTGGGCCTTTACCTCACACCAACAAAAAAATAACTCAAGATAGATCAGCAAACTAAACGTGAAAGCTAAAACTATAGAAGTTTGGGGGAGTGGGGAGGAGAACAGGAGAAAATCTTCAAGATTTTGACCTAGACCAAGATTTCTTAGACACAACACCAAAATCATTCTTATTTTTCAATTACAGTTGACATATATTGTTATATTAGTTTCACGTGTACACCCCAGTGATTAGATATTACATAACGTACTGATTATCCTGATAAATCTCACAGCCATCAACACCATACATTGTTATTAGAATATTACTGACTCTATTCCCTATGCTGTACTTTACATTCCCGTGACTATTCTGTAACAACCAATTTTACTTCTTAATCCCTTCACCTTTGTCACCCATCCTCTCAAGTCCCCTTCCATCTGGCAACAGTCAAAATGTTCTCTGTATCTATAAGTCTGAGAAACTGTATTTTAAACATAATTAGAAAAATAAGAACTTTGTGTGATCTTTTCATTTATACATTTAAAGTTATAATAAAATTTCTTGGCAGTCAATTTATGCCCAGATGACTAACGATATTCAAACTAAAAATGTTGAAGTTCTATAAAGCAAATTTAAATTTCTCAGATTTCTAAAATTTGGAATCACAAAGCACAAAACTATACATAAGTGACACCTATAAACATACAGTTCTAGGCTATTGTCTTGCAGACTATTTACTTTAGTCAAACTTTATATCTTCAAAATATTAATAACTTACCAAATCCCAAAGTCCAACTTGCCCAGATCTGGCCCCAGCTGCCACCAAAGTTCTAATTTCTGATGGATGAACAGCCATAGAGAATATTGAACCTTGGGTAACTTTACAAACAGTATCTTCACTAATGACCATGCCACTTAAATTGGCTTTGTAGCTGAGAAAATTAAAGTTATATTTTAGACATAAAACCATTCTTAATTAACAAAATAAGTAAAAAGATGACACAAAAGAAAAAAACATTAGTAAACAAATGTGGGGAAATATTCAACCTCCTGACAATATTCAACCAAAGAAATCAAAGTAAATAATGAGGTACTATTCTTTACTTATAAAAAGCTAGTAGGCTACAGTTAAACATATACATTCATATATATTGCTAGTGGCAGAGTAAATTCATGTAAGATTTTCAAAAGAAAAAAGATTTTGAAAAACAATTCAGCAATGTGTACTAAAAGCCATAAATATGTCCATAATATCTGACGCATTAATATCACTTCTGGAATCTATCCTAAGGAAATAACCTACTATCATACACATACAGTATACTTCAACAAACACATGCACACATACAAGCACACAAAACTAAATAGAAAGCAACTCCAAATACCAAGAGGGTAAGAGAAGATTAAGTAAATTCCACCTACTCAATAAAATATTCTGCGATTATTAAAAAATTTAAAGACTCTAGTAACGTTCAACCACAATGTTAATGAGAAAGCATAATGCAAAATTGTATCAACATTAGAACATGACAAACCAATATCACCCCAATAAATTAAAAATAAAAATAAAAGAACACAGAGTAAAAATGTTGTGGATTCAGTCATTCAAATGATATATACTAGGTGCCAGGCACTATTCTGGGAATTGAGACAAAACCCCTACATTCATGAAGCTTATATCCTAGAGGTATTGCATATGGCAATACTTTAAAGGAAATATACAAAATCAGCTCTAACCGGTTTGGCTCAGTAGACAGAGCATTGGCCTGAGGACTGAAGGGTCCCAGGTTTGATCCCCGTCAAGGGCATGTACCTTGGTTGCTGTCACATCCCCAGTAGAGGGTGTGCAGGAGGCAGCTGATCGATGTTTCTCTCTCATCGATGTTTCTAACTCTTTATCCCTCTCCCTTCCTCTCTGTAAAAAAGCAATAAAATACATTTTTTTAAAAATCAAGAGTTGTTAGGAAATATTATGGGTAAAATTTTCACCTCATTTTCAAAATTTCCAGTTTTATAGTCTTTATAATTTAAAGCTCTCAGAAAATGTAAATAAAGACCAGGAATTTTAACTGACCTTTTAATGCTCGATAACCCCTTCTCAGTATTCTTACTACTTGTCTGAAACAATGGGAGAGACCAAAGTATTAATATATGTACTGAATTTTCATTAACAAATGATTCTAAAAGCTTATGTAAGCCTTCCCATCTGATACCTTGTTCACTTCTGCCCAAGTCCGTAGAAATCCTTTAAATAGTTCACTGTTATCATCTCGATTTTCAGGAGTCATTTCTAAAGGCCCAGGAGGTAACAAAGGCTGTTATAAAAAAATGAAAACATGTAAGAGTTGATTGTCACCCTACCCTAGAATGGAGGCTTGAGATTTTTCACTACTTTACTTTCAATACCAAAAATAGGGATGACACATCATTAGCATTCAAAAATAGTTGCTCAATGAAAGAATGTCATGTATCCTGTAAGTAATAAAATGCATTATCTTTTAATCATCTCAATCCAGTAAAGGAGATATCACATTTTAAAAACACTGGAATGAAACTTACAGGAGTTAACTTACCCAAAGTTCCACTGCCAATAACTGGTTATGAGAGCTGATTCAGAAAGTTCAATTTCATTAATCAAAGTTATTATTCTATGCCAGTGTCTTTAAAAGAGATGGTAACCTATGGATCATGAAATCACTTTAATGTCACAACCAGCAATGTGTTTTAGTGAGTAAGAATAGAATATGGGGGGGGGGGGGGGAAAGAATAGAATAGAAAATACAAAAGGGCATCACATGTAGTAAGGGTAAGTATCATTTCACAATTTTGTTTTAGGGGTGTGTGCGTGCGTGTGTGTGTGTGTGTGTGTGTGTGTGTGTGTGTGTGTGTGTAATGAGTTCAATGTAAATATGTTTCTTATTTTGAGTGGAGGCTTCAACAAATTTTGAAAGCTACTCTTCCCATAGTAGCTTAATTTGCAATTCTCTTCCAAAGCATGAGCCTAATTAGTGTTATCTTCCAAATTATAATTAAACACTTAGATATATAGATTGTTAAAAACATTAGGTGCTCTTGAATAAAAAATATAATTATTTAGACTAAAATTATTTAAGATTAAAATCTTATTTAGACAATAATCCTATATACTAAAGAGGTGATATGCAAATTGACCCTTACGCCCTTGCACAAGATGGCCACCCCCATGTAGTCAAAGATGGCTGCCACAAGATGGCTAGCAGGGGAGAGCAGTTAGGGACGACCAGGCCAGCAGAAGAGGGCAGTTAGGGGTGACCGTGCCGGCAGAGGAGGGCAGTTGGGGGCATCCAGGCCTGCAGGGGAGGGCAGTTGGGGGTGACCAGGCACCAGGGGAGGGCAGTTGGGGGCATCCAGGCCTGCAGGGGAGGGTAGCTGGGGGCGACCAGGCCACCAGGGGAGAGCAGCTGGGGGAGACCAGGCCACCAGGGGAGAGCAGCTGGGGGAGACCAGGCCTGCAGGGGAGAGCAGCTGGGGGGCGAACAGGCCAGCAGGGGAAGGAAGTTGGGGGGGATCAGGCCTGCAGGGGAGGGCATTTAGGGGCAACCAGGTCGGCGGGGGAGGGCAGTTGGGGGTGACCAGGCCAGCAGGGGAGGGCAGTAGTGAGCGTCCAGGCCTGCAGGGGAGGGCATTAGGGGCAACCAGGCCTGCAGGGAAGGGCAGTTAGGGGCCACCAGGCCTGCAGGGGAGGGCAGTTGGGGGTGACCAGGCCTGCAGGGAAGGGCAGTTGGGGGCCACCAGGCCTGCAGGGGAGGGCAGTTGGGGGCGACCAGGCCAGCGGGGGAGGGGGGGGCAGTCAGTGGGGAGCAGACCAGTAGGGGGGCTGTTGGGAACAAGCAGGCTGGCAGGGGGGGCAGTTGGGGATGAGCAGGCCAGCAGGTGGTGGTAGTCGGGGGCGAGCAGGTCAGCAGGAGGGGCAGTTGGGAGCGAGCTGGCTGGCAGGAGGGCAATTGGGGGCAATTAGGCTGGCAAGGGGGGGTAGTTGGGGGTGATCAGGCCAGCAGGAGGGGGCAACTGGGTGTGATCAGGCCGGAAAGGGTAGGCAGTTTGGGGCGATCAGGCCAGCAGGCAGAGTGGTTAGGGTCGATCAGGCCAGCAGGCAGAGTGGTTAGGGTCGATCAGGCAGGCAGGCATGTGAACGGTTAGGAGCCAGTCCCGGATTGTGAGAGGTATGTTTGACTGCTGGTTTAGGCCTAATCCCACAGGAAGTGGCAGTCGGACATCCCCCTAGGGGTCCCAGATTGGAGTGGGTGCAGGCAGCTGAGGGACAGCCGCACCCCCCCCCCCCGCACAAATTTCGTGCACCTGGTCACTAGTTTAGTAAATAAGACTCTTTCCACCCAGATAGCATAAAATTAAACTATAACTAAAAACTCCATTACTATTAACACATATTATTTATAGCATAAAATTAAACTATAGCTAAAAACTCCATCACTATTAACACATATTATTTATTAATATTAATAACTACCATTTATTGATTACTAAGCCCTAATAAAATGTAAAGATCTTTATAGAAACTATTTCATTTAACCCTCACAACACTCTATTGAGGTTTCTATTATTGTTGCCATTTAAAAAACGGAAAAACCAGGACTCAAAAAGGTTAACTAATTTACCCACAATCCCATAGCAGGTAAACCAGCAGAGATACAGAATCCAACCGAGGAATGACTTAGAAATCTTAGTCAGCCCTGACCGGTTTGGCTCAGTGGATAGAGCGTCGGCCTGTGGACTGAAGGGTCCAGGGTTTGATTCCAGTCAAGGGCATGTACCTTGGTTGCAGGCACATCCCCAGTAGGGGTTGTGCAGAAAGCAGCTGATCCATGTTTCTCTCTCATCGATGTTTCTAGCTCTCTATCCCTCTCCCTTCCTCTCTATAAAAAATCAATAAAATATTTATTTTTTTTTTAAAAGAAATCTTAGTCATTAAACCAGCAATTTTCAATCTTTTTCATCTCATGGCACACATAAACTAATTACTAAAATTCTGTGGCACACCAAAAAACATATTTTTGGACGAACTGACCAAAAAAAATAGGTATAATTCTGATTCATTCAAACGGACAACTGTTACCATTTTATCTGACAATGTAAGGCAAAAGAGATCAGTGCCCCTAACTAAATAGTCAGGGATTGCATGTTTTAAAAATTCTTGGGGCACACTGGTTGAAAATTGCTGCATTAAACCATTCAACAGTCAAGTACCAAATTAATAAATACAAATTAAACATAATTTAGTGACCTTTAAGTCTAATTTCAAACACTTCAAAATTTTCAGTATTTTGTTGAGTTAATATATTGTATTTGCATTCTTTCTTACATTTTCATCTTCTACTACTGTTGGCTGGGTTGGGGTTTCCGGTAATGAAACTCCTAAAGGATCTACATTTAGTAATCGCATTGATCTTCTACATCCAATCCCATTTTCTCTCTTCTTAGGCTTCTTTCTAAAGAAGTGGAAAAAACCCATGTTATACTCATAAAAGTTATATGAATTTACTAATATTAAGGGGATAACTTCTAAGAACGTATCTCATAGATCTAGTTACACACTGCAATATGTACATGGCTATACTGATTTTAATTAACACTCTGAAAGCATCATAAATGTTCATCATGGGGAAATGAAGGGTGTTAAATAGATTATGATATACAGATCAAATAGAATAATTTGTAGCCATAATAAAGAATGAAATATTATGTTAATATGAAATGAACTCATAAGAAGGAAGCAAAAACATGGTCCAGTGCATATTAAATGTTATTTTTTTTTTTTTACAAAAAGGTTACATATACACATACATTTGTGCATGCTGAGATCACCTATTGAAGAATATACATGAACCTTTTAAGAGTGGTTTCCTCTAGGGAGAAGGCCTGGAGAACTAAGGTCTAGGATGGGAAAGAGACTTAAACATTTCATCATATTCCCTTCCATATAGTTTACTTTTTAAAAATCATATACAGGGTGGGGCAAAGTAGGTTTATAGTTGTGAGTACGTGAAAGTTTATTCTTATTACTTATGTATTACTGTATTATTTTCCATACAAACAACTGTTGACCTATTTTTGCCCCACTCTATATATACCCTACGTTTTAATGCACTGTTTTTCTTTTTTAATTTTTATTATTATTTTTTAATATATTTTTATTGATTTCAGAGAATGGAGAGAGAGGGAAGAGATAGAAACATCAATGATGAAAGAGAATCATTAATAGGCTGCCTTCTGAATGCCCCACACTGGGAATCGAGCCTGCAATCCGGGCATGTGCCCTTGACTGGAATTGAACCTGGGACCCTTCAGTCCACAGGCCAACACTCTATCCACTGAGCCAAACCAGCTAGGGCCTATTTTTCATTTTAAAATAGTAGTTCAGAACTTCCAGTTTCTGATTCCACATGTAGAGAGCTTGAAAGTCACCACTCTGTCTCATGCTGAGGGGTGGGAGCAGCCAGGGAGAGGTCAATGGGGGGTGGGGAGGAGGGAGGAGACATATGTTTAATACGTTCAACAATAAAGAATTTAAATTTTTTTTAAAAGGTGGACAGAAAAATCAACAACTTTTCTAGGATCCTTAAGAGTGGCAAGGACACAGTGAAAACCGCTGACCCCAATATTGGAGAGAGACACACAGGAAAACACAGGACTCATGGCTTATTGGAGCAGAGACTCAGGAATGAAGTGCCTGAACCACCAGAAAAACCTAAACTGTAATTGACCAACTGCTGGAGGCTCAGTGTGGACAAGTCTGGGAGTTAAAAACTCCATGAGAAGCTACACAAAACCTGCACATGGGTGTGTATAGTACATTCATACAGCAACAAAAATTAATGAAATAAAGCTGTATATATCAACATGAATGAATTTTAAAATATATAAATTCTAGAGGCCCGGTGCACAGATTCGTGCACATTGAAAATAACAATAAAGTCGCCTAAGAATGAATTTGGGAACAAATCACCAATCTTTACTAATAAAAAATATGCAAACATAAAGCTATTAATCAGCTGGCAACATAACCAGTGCTACTGCTTTGTAGGGTTAATAATGTTCCTCTTCTAACATTACACACTCGAAAATATATGGCCATAATTAAGTTTAGCTTTTCTGAAGTTAACTGACCTTATTAAAATCAAACCAAGGCCCTGGCCCGGCAGCTTAGATGGTTAGAGCATCATTCTGATATGCCAAGGTTATGGGTTGGATCCTCGGTCAGGGCATATACAAGAAGCAACCAGTAACTGGAACAACAAATCGATCTCTCTCTCTCTCTCTCTACCCCTCTCCTCTCTCTAAAATCAATAAATTTAAAAAATATTAAACCAATTAAAGTGAGGCTATATTTCATTACCATTAGCACTAAACAAATTATCTAATGATACCAAGATTTTTAGCTTCTTCACTTATACATAAGCACTGCTAAAATGCAGTAGATAGAACTTAAGCTAAGGTATCCTGGAGCTCAGATCCTGAAACTTCCACTTCTGAGCTATTTTGACCTTAAGCAAATTACTTTACCTCTTTGAGCCTGTTCTCTATCTAACAAAATAGATATATTACCTCTAACATTTGGTTGTTATCAGAATTAAATGAGATAAAGCCCTAGCTGGTTTGGCTCATTGGATAGAGCGTTAGCCTGTGGACTGAAAGGTCCCTGGTTCAATTCATCAAGGGCACATGCCCAGGTTGCGGGTTCCATCCCCAGTAGGGGACGTGCAGGAGGCAGCTGATCAATGATTCTCACCATTGATGTTTCTATCTCTCTCTTCCCTCTCCCTTCATCTCTGAAATCAATTCTAATAATGTAAAAGAAAACACAAATTGAGAAGCAAAAAGACAGCCAAAAAAGTTAAAAGAAAAGTAGAAGAATCTTTAAGAAAAACAGTTTTCAGTGAGGGGAAGTAGAAGAGGGTACAAAGGGAATAAATGGTAATGGAAGGTGACTTGACATGGGGTGGTAAACACAAAATACAATATACTGATGATGTATAGAATTGTATACCTGAAATTATATAATTTTATTAACCAATGTTACCCCAATATAAATTATGTTTAAAATGGGAAAAAGAATAATAGTTTTCTAGGCAAAAATAAGAAAACTTAGTGAAAGTAAAGATTTCCCTCCATTAACAGCAACAGTATTAAATAGAAATAAAATTCAGCTTTCAAGATTCTATTTCCTCTATATTCCTTTGATGAGGATGAGAACTTTAGTTATTAAAAGGTAGCATTCTCTCAGAAATCATATAAGGATTAAGATTAAATTACAGAGTTTCTGATTTTACTTATTTTATTCTGCTGAATCATTTTTTCAAATTATAAAACAACTCAGCAATGTATCATGGAGCAGACACTGTAAATCATATATTTTACCTTCTGGATTCAGAAGGCTGTCTCTTCTTTATCATTTCACGGAACCTTGCAGCTGACTGCAAAATACACAAAGTATAATAGCTTATAACTACACAGTTTACCTTTTAAAATATTAAGTATCTGCCACTATATCCACATAAACTAAGATCTATATAGGAAATAAAGATCCTATGATACCTGCTCTTGGTGGTAGACCTGAGACAAATATACTATTAATAATAAGAGCAAGTATCTAATACTGTCTAAAGTACTGACATTCTGATGCCTTAAACCAGGTTGCTAATGAGTTTACATGATTAAACATTTAATCAAATATACTATTATAAATCAAAAGATTTAACTTCCACTAAGGCAATCATACTTTGATATTTTCTAGAAAAGTTATAGTTTTATACTTATATAATAAATCAAATCAGAAGTTCTGTTAACTAAAATCAAAATTAGAGATAGTCTGTCTAAATTTCTCATGAACTGTCATTAATGACACACGTATATAATTTAGTTATATAAAATTATATTAACTCACCCTCCCTTCAAGATGCAAACATATACTGAATATTTGGGAATCTGGTATTTGGAGAATTCAATTTATTATTTTGGAGGGAACATCACACATCCTCCTAAACAGTTATTCTCTCACACATAGAAGTTTACCGCCCAGTGTAAAGACACCATGTAAATTATACATTTAATTATAATGATTATAAAATATTAGTATAGATCTAGCCACTTATCCTTAACACTCCCTATACAAATCTTATTCCCATCTATCATTACAGTCTAAGATTTATTTTTTTAAAAAGCTTGTCTTCTCCTTCGTCTACCACACATCCTTCAACCCATCCCTCCTTCTCCTTTATCCATTAAAGAAACCACTAAAACATACCCTGTTTCTTTGAATCCAAGACAACTTTTCATAAGCCATCATTACTTTATGTACCACCAGAGGAGGGGAGGAGGTGCCAGTTATAGTTTTAAGATGCTTATTTCAAAAGTATTAAAATGAAAGAAAAGTCTTGGAATTAATAAAGTATGGTAACCTCTTTCTATTAAGTGCAAAACTTGCTCCTAATTTACTGAACCTCACCTGACACTATGAAACCTGATATGTGAATACTTTACTGACTTACTGGCAACAGGAAAGGTATCTTGGTTTTAATTAGAAACTCCACACAAACCTCAGACAACTGAAGTGAAGCAAAAAAGTTTGCATTTTCTGATATGTTCTTCAGTCTCTTCCTTTCATATGGTGACAATCCTGAAAAATCATCCTATGAATTACACCAAAAAGATTCTGTTAGTTTACATAATCTATAGCAAAAGCATCTCACAAAACTAGGTGCTCAATTCTCTGCATGTATACTTTCCTTTAAATTGCACCTATTCAATTCATTTCATGTCTTATCAAAGAGTACATAATCTCTGCTTTATTAGATATCGAGTAAAAGTGTTTGAATGGGTGATAATCCCAAGAAATTTGTATGGCTTCCCAATTAAATAGCAAGAGATCTGATATCAAGTCAAGTAATATAACCTAATAGCAAATTATTTCCTACTGGCCATTAATTATACTATTACAAAAAGTTATATTTTTATTAAACAAAAGAAGAAAGAACTCAATAACAGAAAAACTTAAATTCATGGAAAGTGTTAAGGAAATCTAGAAAGAACAACAACAAAAAAACACACGCATGAACAGAAAAGGCAATATGACTAGAGAAGCCATTGTCAAAGTCCAATATCCAATAGTTGGGGGGAGGTAAAGCAGAGAAAATAGAGAAATAATACAAGAAAGTTTCTGAAAACATAACATTAAAAGGGCCCAATGAGCCCTGGCTGGTGTGGTTCAGTGGACAGAGTGTCGGCCCAAGCACCAAAGGGTCTCGAGTAAATATCCCGGTCAAGGGTATGTACCTGGGTTGCAGGTTTGATCCCCAGCCCTGCTCTACGTGTCTCTCTCACATCCCTCTCTCTCTCTCTCTCTCTCTCTCTCTCTCCCTCTCTCTTGCACTCCCTCTAAAAATCAATGGAAAAAATATCCTCTGGTGAAGATTGACAAAGAAAGAAAAAAGGGCCCAATGAGTAGGGGGGGGGGGGGGCACAAGGAATGAAAAAAGACCCAAGGCTAGGCATATTATCACAAAGGAGGCAAGAGCATACAATGGAGCAAAGATAGTCTCTTCAATAAATGGTGTTTGGGCCCTAGAAGGTTTGGTTTAGTGAAGAGAGAGGCGGCCCTCGGATTCCAGTCAAGGGAATTGCAGGCTCCTCCCCGGCCCTGGCTCTGGTCAGGGCGCATGCAGGAGGCAACCGATCCATGTGTTTCTCTCACATCAATATTTCTCTGTCTTTCGCTCTCTCTTCCACTCTCACTAAAAATCAATGGAAAAGTATCCTCGAGTAAGGATCCAAAATAAATAAATGGTGTTTGGAAAATTGGACAGGTACACCCCAAAAAATTAAACTAGACCACCAACTTACACCATAAACAAGAATAAACGAAAAATGGATAAAGCACTTAAATGTAAGTCATGAAACCATAAAAAAATCTTAGAAGAAACCACAGGCAGCAAAATCTCAGACATCCCTCGTAGCAATATATTTGCCAATACTTCTCCTAGGGCAAAGGAAACTAAAGAAAAAGTAAACAAATGGGACTACATCAAAATAAAAAGCTTCTGCACAGCAAAAGAAACCATCAACCAAAATGAAAAGGGAGCCCACTGTATGAGGTTTATGAAGGAACATATTTGCCAATGATACATCTGATACAGAGTTAATCACCAAAAAATATAAGGGCCCGGCTGGTGTAGCTCAGTGGTTGAATGTCAACCTATGAACCAGAAGGTCATGGTTCGATTCCCAGTCAGGGCACATGCCTGGGTTGTGGGCTTGATACCCAGTAGGGGGTGTGCAGGAGGCAGTCAATCAATGATGTTTTTCTCATTGATGTTTCTATCTCTCCCTCTCCCGTCCTCTCTGAAATCAATAAAAAATATTTTAAATATATATATATATGGAACTCATACAACTTAACAAAAGGAAGATAAACAATCCAATTTAAAAATGGGCAAAGGGCCTAAATAGACACTTCTCTAAAGTGGACATACAGATGGCCAGGAGACATATGAAAAAAAATGCTCAAAATCACTAATCAGCCGAAACCGGTTTGGCTCAGTGGATAGAGCGTCGGCCTTCGGACTCAAGGGTCCCAGGTTCGATTCCGGTCAAGGGCATGTGCCTTGGTTTCGGGCACATCCCCAGTGGGGGGTGTGCGGGAGGCAGCTGATCGATGTTTCTCTCTCATCGATGTTTCTAACTATCCCTCTCTCTTCCTCTCTGTAAAAAATCAATAAAATATAAATAAAAAATAAAAAAAAACTGTGGTACATTTACACCATGAAATACTATGCAGCAGTAAAAAAGAAGGACCTCTTACCCTTTGAGACAGCATGGAGGGACCTGGAGAGTGTTATGCTAAGCGAAATAAGCCAGTCAGAGAAAAACAAGTATCACATGATCTCACTCATATGTGGAATCTAATGAACAAAACAGATCCAGAGACATAGAAGCTTGGTACAGACTGTGGAATCTCAGAGGGAAGGGCGGGCAGGTGTGTGGTTGGGAAGTGATCAACCAAAGAACTTGTGTGTGTGTGTGTGTGTGTATACATACATACATACATATATATATACACATACACACATGTGTGTATGTGTGTGTATATACATGTGTGTATATATATACATATATATATATGTATATATATATACACATATATACATATATATATATCCCATGGACAGACAATAGGGTGGTGAAGGCCTGGGTGGGGGCAGGCTAGAAGGGGTCAATGGGGAAAAAGGGACATATGTAACACTTGCAACAATAAAGATTTTTTTTAAATAAAAATCTATTTTTAGAGACACTTGAAAAGTTATGACATCCAGCCCAGCCGGTGTGACTCAGTGGTTGAGCATCGACCTATGAACCAGGAGGTCACAGTTCAAATCCAGTCAGAGCACATACCCAGATTGTGGGCTTGAACCTCAGTAAGGGGCATGCAGAAGGCAGCCAATCAATGATTCTCTCTCATTATTGATGTTTCTTCCTCTCTGAAATCAATAAAAATATTTTTAAAAAGGTTACTGCACTCATAAAACAAGAAAGGGATGCTATGTTTTGAAAAAACAAATTGCCCTGGCCAGGTGGCTCAGTTGGTTGGAGCGGTCTCACACAACAACAACAAAAAACAGGTGGCAGGTTCAATTCCTGGTCAGGGCACGTGCCTAGGTTGCGGGTTCAATCCCTAGTCGGGGCATGTATGTGAAGTAGCCAATCGATATTTCTCTTTCATGTTAATGTGTTTCTCTCTCTCTCTCTCTCTCTCTCTCTCTCTAAAAAAGAAAAAAACAATGAAGGCATATATCCTCAGGTGAGGATTAAATAAAGGGGGGGGGGGGGCAAACAAATTAAAAAAAGAAAAAGAACTTGAATTAAAAATATGCTTGATGCCAAAAATTAACAAATTGTATGAATCCATTTATATAACATTCTCAAAATGATAAAATTGTAGAGATGGAAAACAAATTAATGGTTGCCAGAGATCAGGGGTTAGGGATGGTGAACATAACTATAAGCAATAGCCTAGAGCCGTGGTCGGCAAACTGCGGCTCGCGAGCCACATGCGGCTCGAGAGCCCCTTGAGTGTGGCTCTTCCACAAAATACCACGGCCTGGGCGAGTCTATTTTGAAGAAATGGCGTTAGAAGAAGTTTAAGTTTAAAAAATGTGGCTCTCAAAAGAAATTTCAATCGTTGTACTGTTGATATTTGGCTCTGCTGACTAATGAGTTTGCCGACCACTGGCCTAGAGTTCTTTGTGAGATGGAATAGTTCTGTATCTTTGATTGTGGAGGTGGCCACATGAATCTACACATGTGATAAAATGATAGAAAACTATACACACACACACACACCTTGTACCAATGTGAATCTCCTGGTTTGGGTATTGTAAAATAGTTATATAAGATGGACCCATGGGGAAAAACTGGTGAAGAGTGCATGAGACCTCTCTGTACCATTTCTGCAGATTGCTATGAATCTATAATCACTCTGAAATAAGGTTTTTAAAAACACATTTCTTGCAGCTAACATCACACTTAATGGTGAAAGACTGAAAGCTTTCCCCCTCAGTTCTAAAACAAGACAAATGTGTCCGCTCTGGCCATTTGTATTCAACAGCTCAGTTGAACCTTGTTGGTTAGAACCCTGTCCCCACACGTCGAGGTCTGGGGTTGGATCCTGGGTCAGGGCACATACAACCATCAACCAATTAATGCATAAATAAGTGAAACAACCAATCGATGTTTCTCTATCTTTCTCTCTCCCTCTCTTCCTATGTCTAAAATCAATTAAAAATTTTTTTTAATTCAAAACTAAACAAAACTCTGGTGGTGGAGCCCTGCAACCGAGTTTTAACAAGCCCTCCAGGTAATTTTAATACAGGCTAAAACTTTGAGAACCACGGGTCTTAAATAATCCACTCAACACAGAGATGATTTGTTTAAAAGCACTTGGTTTCTTAGAAGTGGCCAAGCCTAAAACTGAGGCTTCCAACCCCCAGGCCAATGTACTTACGATTTACCCCATGCTGTCCCACCATAGGTCCTAGTTCTTACCTCTGAGACAATAAAATATAAATTGAATTCCTATTTCATAAAAACATCTTACTTATCCTGTCTCCCTTTCCCTAACATCATTTTCTGTTCTCCTGTTTCCATCAATTTTTCGTCATGTGGTGCAGTTTTATCTTATCTTGCATAAAATTTCTAGCCTGGACATTTAGATTAAAAAATAAATAAGTAAAAGAAATAAAAGACATCCAGATTGGAAAGGAAGAAATAAAACTATCTTTAATGCAGAGGACATGGTCTTATATATAGAAAATCCTAAAGAATCCACACCAAAAAATATTAGAGTAAATGGCCTCAGCAACACTGCAAGATACAAGGTCAATATACAAAAATCGGTTGTATTTGTATACACTAAAAATGAACAATCAGAAAATGTCACTTTAAATGAAGTACAGCACTCCTGGTAGGCAACGTAAGTCGGAAAAATTAGATGCCCAATTTCTTAAGCTGATTCAAACGATTATTTTAAATAGAACTAATAAATTTTCTCAGGTATCTTCTCTACTCCATCATTTGTCTCCTTTTTGTATTTAAAGGAAATATTATTCCGCACATCAATGCAACCAATTAATGGTGATTATCAGAACTTCTATTTTTAAAATAAGAAAATTTGGGTAAACAGTAATTAAACTCTTACCAGGCCTGATGTATCTTCATCGCTGTCTCCATCCGAACTGCCTTCCATATCAACACTGAGAAGCACTGTATCCGAAGGGCTCACGTGTTGTTTGTGATTTTCTGTGTGAACATCTAAGGATGGTTTTTGCAGAGTGGATTCTGTCTTAGAAGATGTAGTGGCTTTCATCTTCGGAGTTAAAATATCTCTGAAAGTTTTCTTTATTTCAGTCTTCTTATATTTCTTACATGCCACTTCATTGTTAGAATTCTTATCTAATAGGGATTTGGGGAGCTTAAATTCACCTGGCTTGTAATCACTGAGTGAAAAGGGGACAAGACACACCTTAGCTGTTTTTTCTAAAACTAGTCTCTGAGATACATAAGAGATGTTCTGGTTTTCCTTATATTCATTCACCTATTCAGACCAAAAAAGAAAAAGAGAGTATTAGAAACCCAGGTCCTGTACCTTTGCTTACAGATCAGTGCAAACAAATCTAATTCCTATTTCATAATAACAACATAAACCCAAATTGATAAATCTATAACTGTTTCCATCCAAAATCTAGACACCAAATTTATTAACCCAAATAGAATTATTTACTATACTGGACACATTTCTTGCCCATAGGAGTCTATCAGACCAATGATAATACCGTCATGACCATAATTTGTAACTGAGAAGTCTACCCCAACTGTCAGCTCCTGAGTAACTGGAATTGTTCCAAGAGTGAGAAGCTGACAATAACTGCTGCAAAAGCAAATGTAGAGTCCCTGATCCCATCCTGCCACTATTTCTGGGGTTCAAAAGAACCTTTCTCTGCCCCGAAGGCCTAGACTCCATAAAAGAAAACCAGATGCCCTGGCCGGTTTGGCTCAGTGGATAGAGCCTCCGGCTTGCAACCTGAGGGGTCCGAGGTTCGATTCCAGTCAAGGGCACGTACCTTGGTTGCGGGCACATCCCTGGTGGGGGGTGTGCGGGAGGCAGCTGATCGCTGTTTCTCTCTCATTGATGTTTCTAACTCTCTATCCCTCTCCCTTCCTCTCTGTTAAAAAAATAAATAAATAAAATATATATATATATATATATATATTTTTTTTTTTAAGAAAGAAAACCAGGGCAGGGATCGGGCTTCTCTTTGGAAGGAAACCGGGGAAAGCCCGTTAAACTACGAGATGCGCAGTGGAGGGGAAGTTTCGGAGGAGTGGAGGTGCGGGGCGCCGGGTCCCGTGCTCCTCCTCCCCCGCAAGCACGGACTCCCACGAACACTGCGGCAGGCGCACACCCCGAAGCGAGTCTCACCTTCACTTGGAGTAGCGGTCTGGAGCCCGCCTTCTCCTCTGCCGCCCCGCACAACCCGGACATCATCCCGCCGCTAAGGGCTGGCGTCTTCCCGCCAATATGGGGCGGGAGGCGGCGCCGGGGGCGGGGGCGGCGGCGCCACGGGCGGAGCGGGCGGGCGGCGGGCTCCGCTCCCAGCTGGTGTCAGGGCGGGGCGCGGACCAGGGACTGCAGTCTCTTAAAGGAGCAAGCTTACTAGTCTCAACCCAAATCAAGTCCAGTCAAACCTCCTTTCTCCGTCTCCCATCTCCAACAGTAGGGTTCTAAGTTGTTCCCAGAGGGGGGGGGGGGGGGAGGAAAAAATGTCTCGGTTGTTGACCAAAACTTCAGTTTTCGATCTGACAATCCTTTCATGCCGATACCTCAGCATGACAAAAAGCATTTTGCAGGCAATGCTTTTGTTGCTTTCGATTAGCACAAGTTTAAAACAGAAAGAGGCCATCAAGAATGGCTAAGTGTGAAAATTGCACACAAAACAGCAATCACAGGCAATTGAACATAGGTTAAAAAAACAAAACACTGTTGTTGATTGGATAAGAAAAAGCAGCTGGTGATAGCATTTCGGAGGCAGTGATACACGAAAAATTCCTTTCAAGACTAGTAGGGGGTGGTTCAATAAATTTAAGAAAATAAGTGTTTATTTACACATTAAACAGTGCATTAACATGTATGTAAGAAAGGTTGAAACTGAATCATTTGGGGGCTGTAACGGATTAATTCCATTTACATTATTTCTAATGGGGGACAAAAATGATTCCGTTTTCGAACAAATCGCTTCTCCAACAGCCTTCTGGAACGAATTAAGTTCGAGAAACGAGGTTCCACTCACTGTACCTTAAAGATGCGATGGGATAGAAAGAACATTGTTACCTTGGATCCTGGTGATTTTGACGCTGCTGGTGCCAGGACCTCGCTTTGAAAACACTGGCACTTTTGCTGAGGAAAAACTATCTTGCCTTGGAACGTGAGCCTGAAAAGGATTCAGACTCACTTAGATGCCCTCAGAAATAGAGAGGAAAAGAAATTGAAAGCAACGTCCACCTTTTACCTCGAGTCCCCTAGTTCCTTGTAACCCCACCACTAGTATAGTACGCCCTATGGCTACCGTATTATCTTCTTCCTAGGAAGGGAAGCATTTTGATTTCCCACTCCCACCCCACCCCCAAAAGCTGATAACTTTCAGCTGGTTTAAATTTCACCAGCTCATCTGCCCACCAGTTAACTAAAAGACTAATGATGGCCTTACAGAGCCTAAAGGTTGGGGAAAAGTGGATCAAGTAATCTGTGTATCACAAAATAACATCAGATTTTAGTGCATGGCATTTCTTGTAGATAGCCATTTTATTATTTCTTCAATTAGCAATAATCGTGTCTCCAATAAACCTTATTGGCTATGATACTGCCACTGCACAAAGCTAGATATAGCCATATTAATTTTTTTTTTCTGTTCTCTGGGTTGCCATGAGCCAAAACAATTGCCTCCCAACAAATTACTCCCTTTGGACACTATAGTTTTAGAGCTGATAAATTCATATTATAAAATTAAGGTCCTTTTCTTTCAATCCAAAACTGCTCCCTTGGTTACTTGGGTCCTCCCCTGCTCCTCACTGTAGACTTGCCCAATTTTATTTCTTCTCACAGCCAGCCCAATCATAAAATACTGGTGAAACAATCCTGTTAACAGCACCTGCAAGGCTGTCAAACTTTCACTGCTCCTTGACTCAAAAATTACTGGTAAAATGAAACTTTTCATAGTGTCTGATATATTATACCATGTCATTTCTGGACTTCGAGACTTGTTCATGCTGGCCCTTCTCTCCCCACCACAGCAGTTGTAAAATCCGTTCTACGATGAAATGTGTTCTAACTTACAATTAGCCAATGTGATTTACACAACCCAGCTAGTGAACTGCAATTGCTTCTGTTATAATTCTATTAGCCCTTGAAGACTTTCTGAATAAAACTCAAGCTTCTTTTTTTATTTTTAATATTTGTATTTCTTTATTTTTTATTTTAAAATGCAAGCTTCTTGAGCACATGAGGCATTTAACATTATTCCATATTCCTTACAGAGAGCTAAGCATGGTAAACACAGCAAATATTTAATACTTATGGGCTTCTATACAAACACTTTCCAACCAGGAATGTTTTCACAGGCAGTCTCCAAAAACTTGAACTGGAAAACCTAAAAGTAGAGTGCTCAGATTTCAGGCATCATGTGCTATTAGCAGGATTTCTATCCCAATTAAACGCTAATTCTGAGCTCTCAACAGTCTGGACAAACTGCCCTTCACTGTCTCCAAAGTTTCTTATTCGTCACTATCCCATTTTCCTCTGCTTCAAACCAAAGTAAGAAAGGAAACCTTTTAATTCTGATCTTCCTCGCCGCGAGGGAACAGCGAACTTCAATCGAAACAATTTCCCGCCAGAAGTCACGTCCAAATACTGCGAGACTGAGGACTATAGGCTGACTATGCACATGCGCAATAACAGGCTCACGTTCTAGCCGGCGGCGCCCGGGAGTCCTCCACAATCCCACAATCCTCTGGCCACATACTTCCGGTTTCTCTAGCTCCGCCTCAAGTGGTGTTTCCTTCAGTCGCAGTGCAACGTCCAGGACCTCTAGCAGGAGAGGATTTTTGTTTTGCCGTTGGTAGCTGTTTACTATCTGGAATCAGTGAAGTGCCCGGAGCACTGCCGCTGCCATGAACATGTCGGTCCCAAGCGCACTCATGAAGCAACCGCCCATCCAGTCCACGGCTGGGGCCGTCCCGGTTCGCAATGAGAAAGGTACTGTGCTGAGCCGTTTTCCAATCGGATCTTCCCCTTCCTTCCCCAGCACACTCCAAACCTACTCCGGGCCCACCGACCCTTAAGACCTTCCCCCCTATTTCTTCGACTTTCCCCAGTCAAACTCGCACCCTGTCGCTTTGCCTAGGGGAAAATACTTCCATCTTCTTGTTTCTATATGTTGACTGCCCTTAACTGCGATAAGCACCCCTCTTTCCTTGGTCTCCACCAATTTCTTAGATTAATACAAAGTGAATGCCTACTGTTTTCAAGGCTTTGTGCGGGATATAACCCCTCTTTCGTTATCCATAACACTCTATAGTGCTTTTATAGCTCATCATAATTATTTATGTGTCTATTTCCCAGTACTACATCATAAACTCATAATCTCCTTGAGGCAGGAACCATGTCTTATTAAACTTTTTAAACTTTAAACCAACGCAATGACTGTATTTATTAAATTGAATACAAAGTTGTAGCCCTGGCCGGGTAGCTCAGTTGGTTAGTTGCGCCGTGGTTGCGGGTTCAGTCCCGGTTAGGGCACATATAAGTGGAACAACAAAGCAATGTCGAGTTCTGTCTCTGTCTCTGTCTCTGATTTTCTCTTTCTCCCCCTCCCCCTCCCGTTCCCTCTCTCTCTAAAAGCAATAAACTTTTTTAAAATTTTTAATAAAATCAATCAATACAAATTAAAAATGAATACAAACTTGTGTAAGATAGTGCCCCTAACCTTAAGGAACTCATAGTCTAGTAGATTTGACCATTAAAGGATGGGTAGGATTCTAATGAGTGCAGATGGCAGAAGGGACATATTGTCTATTTGGGGAGTCAGAGAGTCAGAGTTTTTCAATAAGGATTTTGGAAAATAAGAGTTCTTTTGTATTTATTATCTGTGGTGTAACTTGCCTTTTTTTTTTTTTTTTAACTAAACATGGCTTTTGAGAAGTATCTTTTGGATACTCACTCATTTTTAACCGATTGTGAATTCCATTGTATACTTATACCAGTTTATGTCTTACTGGCAGTTGTGTTGTTTTTTTCTCCTATTACAAACAGTGTTGCAATTTTCACTCTTAAACATACCTCTTTAATGCACCTGTGTAAGAATTCTCTAGGGTAGACTCCTACAAGTTCATCGTCAAATTAACTACCTATTACCACTTGTTCTGTTCTCCACAGTGGGTTGTGAGAGCATGAGGAGCTCATCCCCACACATTTGATTTTATCAGAGTTTAAAATTTTTGCTCAATCTAATGAATGTGTGAAATATCTTATTAGTTTAATTTGCATTTCCCTGATTACTAGTGAGACTAGACATCTTGTTCATACATTTTTCAGCTCTAGATTTTTTCTTCTATGAATTACCTAGTTCTGTCATTTACTCATTTTCTACTTGGTTTGTTTTTATACTTCCCAAATAGTATTTCCCTATGTTTTGTTTTGGTTTTGGCTTGGCTTGTAACTTTAGTCTTCTGTTACACAGGTGTTTTTAATTTTAGTGTTATCAGATTTATCAATTTTATCTTTTATGGTTTGTTCTGTTTAGTATATTAAGAAATCCTTTCCTACCCTAAGATCATAGATATTAAAATTACAAAGATTTTCTATCATCTTTTTTTTAATACATTTTTATTGGTTTTAGAGAGAGGGGAAAGGAGAGATAGAGAGAGAGAAATACCAATGAGAGAGAAACATCGATCAGCTGCCTCCTGCACACCCCCTTCTGGGGATCGAGCCTGGAACCCGGGCATGTGCCCTGACTGGGAATCAACCGGTGACCTCTTGGTTCATGGGTGGATGCTCAACTGCTGAACAACCCTGGATGGGCAGATTTTTGTCATGTTAGTGTTTGCATATTCTAAATAGGATTGAGTACACCATTTTGTAATACAGACTCTTAAGGAGCCTACAGTCCAATAGGGATGTATATATTTAAGATAGGTTTTTCACACTTAAATCTTTAATCCATCCAGAATATTTTGTGTGTGGGTGTCAGAGATCTAATTTTACTATTTATCTGACAGCCAGTAGTCCCTGCTAGTCCATTGTGTGACTACCCAATCCAATGCTTTTTTTTTTTTAATTCTCACCCAAAGATATGCCTTCATTGATTTTTTTTTTTTGAGGGAGGAGGGGGGAAGGGAGAGGGAGAGAGAGAGACATCAATGTGAGAGAGAAACATCAACCAGGGAATGAATCTGAAACTCATATATGTGCTCTGACTGGGAATTGAACCCGTGACCCTTCAATGCACAGGACAACACTCCAACCAACTGAGCCACACAGGTCAGGGCTCCATTGCTTTTTAATGTCACGTCTATAATATACCAAGTTCTCATATAAGTTTCTCTACCTTCTTCTCTGTTCCATTGGTCTCTGTGTACCTTCTAAGTCAATGACATAATTTTTTTGTGTGATTTTTGTTTTTGTTTTAAATATATTTTTTATTGATTTCAGGGAGGAAGAGAGAGGGAGAGAGAGAGAGAAACATCAGTGATGAGAGAGAATCATTGATCAGCTGCCTCCTGCACACCCCACACTGGGTATCGAGCCTGCAACCTGGGCATGTGCCCCGACCAGGAATCGAACCCTGACCTCCTGGTTCATAGGTCAATGCTCAACCATCGAGCCATGCCAGCCAGGCTGACATTGTTTTAATTACTATAAATTTAAATGTGTCTTACAATCTATATAAAAACCTTTCCCACCCCTACCTTACTTTCTTTTTTTAAAAAATATTTTTATTGATTTCAGAGAGGAAGGGAGAGGGAGAGAGAGAAACATCAATGATGAGAGAGAATCATTGATCGGCTGCCTCCTGCATACCCCCTACTGGGGATGGCATATGCCCTGACCAGGAATCATACTGTGACCTCTTGGTTCATAGGTCAACACTCAACTACTGAGCCATGCCAGCTGGGCTGTTCTTCCATTATTAGTTAAGACTTTATTATTTTAGAGCTATTTTATGTTCACAGCAAAATTGGGGGAAAGATACAGAGTTTCCATATACCCCCTTCCCCAACACATGCATAGCCTCTCCCACCAGAATAATACATTTGTTAAAATTGATGAACTTACACTGATATGTCATAATCACCCAAAGTCCATAGTTTACATTAAGATTCACTCTACCCGGTTTGGCTCAGTGGATAGAGTGTCAGCCTGCAGGACTGAAAGGTCCCAGGTTCGATTCCGGTCAAGGGCACATGCCTGGGTTGTGGGCTTGATCCCAATAGGGGGCATGCAGGAGGCAGCCCATCGATGATTCTCTCTCATCATTGATGTTTCTCTCTCTCTCTTCCTCTCTGAAATTAATAAAAATATTTATTAAAAAAAAAGATTCACTCTTGGTGTTGTACATGCAATGGGTTTGGACAAATGTATAATGACATAGCCATCGCTGTGGTGTTATACACAGTATTTTCACAGCCCTAAAAAATCCTCTGTGCTCTGCCTATTCATCCCTCCTCCACAGTCAACCTCTGGCAACCACGGATCTTTTTACTATCTTCATAATTTTGCCTTTTCCAGAATGTTATATATTTGGAATCCTATACTATACTGGTAGCCCTGTGCACGAATCCGTGCACCAGTAGCTCGCTGCCGCCCTCCAGTAGCTCTCCGCCCACCGCCCCACCCTCCTATAGCTCCCCCTGCCCCCCCTCATAGCTTGCTGCCCTGCCCCCTCCTGTAGCTCTCCTCTGCCTGCTTGTAGCCTGTAGCTCACTGCCGCCCTCCAGTAGCTCCCTCCGCCCCCCCCACCCCTCCTCATAGCTTGCTGCCCTGCCCCCTCCTGTAGCCTTCCGATGCCTGCTTGTAGCTCGCTGCCCCACCCTCCTGCTGATCCATAATCCGGTCCTTACGCAGTTGGTCATTACGCTTCATGGCATAACAACCATTTGCATATTACATCTTTATTATATAGGACTAGAGGCCCGGTGCATGAAATTTGTGCACAGGTAGGGTCCTAGATCAACTTCACAACCCGGGCATGTGCCCTGACAGGGAATTGAACTGTGACCTCGTGGTTCCTAGATCAGTGCTCAACATTGAGCCACACCAACCAGTCTAGAAGGAGTAATATTGACAACATAGGAATGCCCACTGTTTTTAAAATGAATGCTTCAATGTTTTATTATTTTATTAAGTATAATGTTTGCTGTATCTATTGTTAAGACTATGGCTCTTTAAATATATAAACTTTAGCCCTGGCTAGTGTTGCTTAGTCGTTAGAGCATCAGCCATGCACCAAAGGGTCCCAGGTTTGAGTCCCAGTCAAAGGCAGGTACCTGAGTAATGGGTTCGCTCCCCGTCCCAGGGAGGCAACCAGTGGATGTGTTTCTCTCTCATCACTGTTTCTCTATCTATCTTTAATCCCCACTCCTTTCTCCCTCCCTTCCTTTCACTATCTCTGAAAAGCAATGGAAAAAATATCCTAGGGTGAGGTTTATCAAAAAGTAATAATAAATTATATATTAAAATTAAACATATAAACTTTAAATTGTGCAATACTTTCCTCCCATTAATTTTCTAAGATTAAGTCATCCTTGTAGTCCTAGGCTGAATCCTTTTAGGTCACGAAGGCTTAGAGCAGGGGTCCTCAAACTTTTTAAACAGGGGGCCAGTTCACTGTCCCTCAGACCGTTGGAGGGCCAGACTATAGTTTAAAAAAAAAACTATGAACAAATTCCTATGCACACTGCACATATCTTATTTTGAAGTAAAAAAACAAAACGGCAGAAACACCCGCATGTGGCCCACGGGCCGTAGTTTGAGGACGCCTGGCTTAGAGTTTTGTTTTGTTGCTTTTTACAAAAATTGCTGGAATACATTTGCTATTATATTATTTAGTATTTTAGTGTCTATGATCATAAATGAATCCTTTTTGAACTGTCCAATTTGACTGCCAAGGTTATTTTCATCTTATAAAATATGTTGGTTAGTTTTCACTCTCTTTCTGTTTACTAGAATTGTTGGTGTTGGTATTGATAAAAGAGAGAATCTACTGCAGGCTTAGTAGCTCAGAAGTGAAAAGAAGGTAGAAATAGATAACATTAGAAAATTTAGTTATGTGGGAATATATTATGAAGGTTGTCATGGGAAATTCCAGCAGAACTAAAAAAAATGACTGAGCAGCATTTTATGTTCCCACTTAAGCTGCCTTTACTGTGTGTTAGGCACTGTTACGAATAATTTATATAAAGGTATAGTTGAGGTGGACTAGCATCCATTTGTGATGGCCATAGTCTGCCAGCAGGGAGGGCCTTTCGTCAGTTGTTTCACTGCTCACCTTCCTCTACTTCATTGTACCCAAGCTAGGCCTGGTTATCATTAGTGTTGGTAATCACAAGAAGGCCTTCCCATGACTTGGCTTTTGCAGGAAAAAACCATCAGATGAATAGATGGTTGGGTAGTGGCTCTCGTCTTCTCCTTCCTAAACTCTTATTTACAAGTAACATAGGGCTCTACCTGCAAAGGCTAATGGTTGAAGGACATTGGGAAAGAGGCTACTGAAACCTAAGTTCTCTTTTTCACTCAGGTGAGATTTCGATGGAGAAAGTGAAGGTGAAACGTTATGTATCGGGAAAGAGGCCAGACTATGCCCCTATGGAGTCCTCCGATGAGGAGGATGAAGAATTTCAGTTCATTAAGAAAGCCAAAGAACAAGAAGCAGAGCCTGAGGAACAGGAGGAGGATTCATCTAGCGACCCTCGACTACGACGTTTGCAGAACCGTATTAGTGAAGATGTGGAAGAGAGGTAACAGCTAGGGTTATATTTCACTGGACCTGAACCCCAACAAGTTAATAAGAACAATGATAATAATAGCTTATACTTGAATAATACTATGTGCCAGCAACTGTTCCAAGTACCAGAAACTGTTTCAAGTACATTACATTTACTAATTCTTATAATCCACACAATTACCTTATTATTATACTCATTTTAAAAATGAGGAAACTGAGGCACAAAGGGTTTAGGAAAATAACATGATCAAAGATATACAACCATTGAGTGGCAGCCAGTAAACAGCAGGTTACCTCTGTTCCAAAGGCCCAAATTAACTCATTAAGGGAATAGAAAACACAGAACATAGGTTAGTTTATTGAGGTGGAAAATAAACAAAACATCCTTTTGTGTTAAAAAAAACAAACATCTTTTTTAACACAAAGATGTTTTATAAAAAAGTTGAGATGTTGATTTTATCCACTTATTCTAAAGGCTAATGAGAGGAAATGACATTGAAGTAAGAAAAATGATCTGATGAATGGTCTCATGTAGGAAAGGGAGCCTCCCAACAGGGATTTTGTATGTTGTGTGTTGACTGAGACATTACCTTACAGTGTAGGTCAGAGGTCCTGAACTTTCACAGTTCATATTGCCTCAGGAAGTTTTTCACAGAACCCCTACACCCAGGGAGGCAGCCAGTGGATGTTTATTTTATTTTATGTCTGTTTATTTTATTTAGTTAGATCCAAAAATTTAATATATACTTATGTCCTAACAACTTAGCCATTTGAAATATAAATATATATATGTAAATAATAGAGAAATATGCTAATTAACCAGGTCGTCGTAACGGGTTGACCTGACAGGAGAAGGTTGTGCGCGCAGCGTCGGGGGCGGGGCGTCAGGGGCCTCCCCACGCCTGCGCTGGGGGAGGGCCTGATCAGCAGCAGCCACGACTGCTTCAAGGGCCAGAGAGGGAGGCAGGGCCGGACTGGCGACTCAGGGGTGGGCGGCGCCACACGATTTCAAATCACGCGCTGGGCTCCTAGTAATACACATAAAAGAAAAAGAATTTTTACTTCATTTTACAGAACCACAGTTACTAGTAGGATTTATGTGCCCCTTGGACCGGCAACCTCTCAAACCTTGGAATCAGCTTGGCACTATCACTCTCATTTCCTGTTCCATATTGATTTTCGTGTGGTACTTGCTTTTTGTCACAGTAGTGACCAATATCTTATTTTCACAAAGATGTCATTGAAAGGAAACAATTTGATCTAATGTTGAAACTGTGAACTACCTTGAGCTTTAAAATATATCCCAACAGACAATAGGGTGGTGGGGGTGGAGGGCTGGGACTGGCTATAAGGGGTCAATGGGAGAAAAAAGGGAATATATATATATATATATATACGTGTGTGTGTATATATATATGTGTATGTGTATATGTATATATGTATATGTATATATACACACATATATCCCAGTGTGCCTATATAAGTTTGTTGCAGTGCCCTAGAATGTCTCATACATTTAATGTTTTAGGTCCAACTTGACTCTTTGCTCTGACACTTTAGTTTCTTTAATGGGCACTTCAGTTTGCCCATCTCAAGACTTCAGTATTAATAACAGCAAACAATGTCCAGGTGCTCTGTGACTAAAGAAAAGTGGTTGAGCCCCTATGTTCTTATAGCATTGATGTTACACTTGGAGATACTGTTTTTCAGATTGGCTCGACATCGGAAAATAGTGGAACCTGAAGTGGTAGGAGAAAGTGACTCAGAAGTAGAAGGAGATGCTTGGCGCATGGAACGAGAAGATAGCAGTGAGGAGGAAGAAGAAGAAATTGATGATGAGGTATAGTGGAGTAAAATAGGAAGTTCTTTCTGGTACAAGAAAGAGTTGGGGCCTATGCTCCTTTGTTGAGGCCCTGAAGGCACAAGATTGCTGCTTTGGGCAGAACTCTGACCCAGGATTCTCTGTGGGGATAGAATTAAAAATATAGTAGTGATAAGTTGCATTTACTCAGATCAAAATTTGTTGAGCTTGATGAGGGGAAAATAAAAAGCCACAGGCCATTTGGCTTACTAACTTGGACATATGACTTGATAGGAAATAGAGCGGCGCCGTGGCATGATGCGTCAACGAGCACAGGAGAGAAAAAATGAAGAGATGGAAGTCATGGAAGTGGAAGATGAGGGACGTTCTGGGGAGGAGTCAGAATCAGAGTCTGAGTATGAAGAGTACACAGACAGTGAAGATGAGATGGAGCCTCGCCTTAAGCCAGTCTTCATTCGAAAGTAAGTATCTCACAAACCAGTCCTGAATCCACAGTTTCTACTTTCCAGGTCTGAAGATTGAAGCCTCTTTCCTCTGCTCTTCTGAAATGTAAGCACTAAGGGAAAGTCTTCTGCCTAGTGCCCTAGCTCTGTGTGGGATTTGCTGAGGAATATCTTGGTGTTAGCAGAGTATGAGTTTGTTTTCACATCTCCTTCTCAGGTATATACTTTGTTAAAGGGTACATATCTGCCCAAGAGCTTATATAATTTTAAGCACAAAATTAAGCTTAAAGAGCAAGTTCCTATTCCTTTCCTAATGGCTAGAAATCTTACTACTTACAGTCTAGCAGGTTCTTTGCTATTCAGGCAGTTCTCAAAGATGAATGGAATTTTGATGCTCTGAAAACCTGGTATGACTCCCATTTTTTGCTCTTTGCAAATAATAGAGCCAGAAATTGTTTGGCTTTGTCTGATTTGGACAGGACTTGATTTAGAAGAACAGAGCTTCACTCTAAGAGCTTTGGGAAATTAACAGGACCTCTGTACCACAGGAAGGACCGAGTAACAGTTCAAGAACGTGAGGCTGAAGCATTGAAACAGAAGGAGCTGGAGCAGGAGGCTAAACGCATGGCTGAGGAGAGGCGCAAGTATACACTCAAGGTACTGGGAGTGGCTGTGAGGATTGAGTGCAAGGAGTATTGTACTTAGGTTTGTCTGAGAAGAATAAGGAAGTCAGACAGTTGAATTTTTCTCCCTATCCAGATTGTAGAAGAGGAGACCAAAAAAGAGCTGGAGGAAAACAAGCGATCCCTGGCTGCACTGGATGCACTGAATACTGACGATGAAAATGATGAGGAGGAATATGAGGCCTGGAAAGTTCGGGAACTAAAAAGAATCAAGAGGGACAGAGAAGATCGAGAAGCGTGAGTAATGATCCTAAAATTTAATACTGCTAATGACACAGGTCATAGAAAAGTACTGAGGCTCAATACCTACTTGGGGTTCCATTCTAGCTTTCTTTTTTTTAAATATATTTTATTGATTTTTTACAGAGAGGAAGGGAGAGGGATAGAGAGTTAGAAACATCGATGAGAGAGAAACATCAATCAGCTGCCTCTTGCACACCTCCCACTGGGGATGTGCCTGCAACCAAGGTACATGTCCTTGACCGGAATCGAACCTGGGACCTTTCAGTCCACAGGCTGTCGCTCTATCCACCGAGCCAAACCGGTCAGGGCCATTCTAGCTTTCTTTAAGATCCCTGCAAGTGGGTAAGTTTCTATAATTGGAATGTGGCTGTTACAATAAAAACAAAGAAAAGAAACACTTTTTCAGTGTTTCTCCATGATAGAGGGCCAGCTAACACTCCCTTTACTTTCCTAGTAGATGCACAAAAGTTATTCACTGTTATCAGTTATTATTGTTGCATAACAGCCCAATCCAAAGTTAAGTAACTCAAAGCAATCTATTATTTCTCACAATTTTGAGGGTTGGCCAAACAGTACTTCTGCTAGTTTCATCTGGGCTCTCTTATGTAGTTGCTCCAGCTAAAGGACTAACTAGGCCAGAAAGTCCAGAATGGCTTCACTCACATGTCTGGTAGTTGGTGTGGACTATCAGCTAGGATGCCTCACTTCTCCTTCTTCAATAGACTAGACTGGCTTCCTTACATAACAGTCTTGCAGCAGTATTTCAAGAGAACAAAGGTGGAAGTTGGCAAGATCTTTTGAGACTCACATATCATTTCTGCAAAGGGGCATGCATATTGTGAGGGGAAGAAATTTTTGGCATTTAAGTAATCTATACACTCACTAAGAGCAGAATCATTTCTGAGCTGCATACCCATTCCTGAAAATTACTAGGAATAAAATAGCAATCCCAGATTACAGTGGGAAACCATCAACAGAAGATTCTATCCTCAGCCTGCAGTTTCTAAGGTTTTTATCATCGGCTTCATGGAATCATGGAATCCAGGTACCCTTTAAAATTGTATGCAAAATTTTGTGTATTTTTGCATTTTCATGGAGAAAGGGGATCTGTGACTCTCCCCACCCCCAAAAGTCACTACAATCTTAATTAATGATGGTAATCCTTAGTTTGTGACATGTAAGCACATATTAAGTGTAACACAGTTATTTTAAATTCTGATTTTAAATTTTTTTTTTTAAGCTAAGAGGCTTTTTAGGGAAGGGGAATTAGTAATGTTGTAAAGTCAAGCAATAACAGTATGTCTAAACCGCAAAAAAGGCTAGAATCAACTTTTGGCACTTCATAATATCTGATCTTGCAAGCATAATGAAGACCACCTCGCCTTTTTATTTTTTGAACCCCTACTCTTTTTTTATTTTTAAATATATTTTATTGATTTTTTACAGAGAGGAAGGGAGAGGGATAGAGAGTTAGAAACATCGATGAGAGAGAAACATCGATCAGCTGCCTCCTGCACACCTCCTACTGGGGATGTGCCTGAAACCAAGGTACATGCCCTTGACCGGAATCGAACCTGGGACCTTTCAGTCTGCAGGCCAACGCTCTATCCACTGAGCCAAACCGGTTAGGGCTGAACCTCTACTCTTGATTCCTAACAGGCAATGACGAGAATTTTAAAAGGTGAATAGCCCTGGCTGGTGTGGCTCAGTTGGTTGAGGTGGCATCCTGTGCACCAAAGGGTTTCGGATTCAATTCCCAGTCAGGGCACATACCCAGGTTTCGGGTTCAATCCCAGTCGGGGCGTGTATGGGAGGCAACTGATGTTTCTCTCTTTCCCTTCTTTCCTCTCTCAAATGAATTTTTAAAAAAACTGAATAGCCCTAGAGAGTATGGCCTGCAGATTAAAGGGTCCTGGGTTCGAGGTCAAGGGCACATACCTCAGTTGCAGGCTCGATCCCCAGTCCTAGTCGGGGTGTGTATGGGAGGCAACCAATTGATATGTTTTTCTCACATCGATGTTTCTCTATGTCTCTTCCCCTCCCTATACTTCTCTCTAAAAATAAATGGAAAAATATCCTTGGGTGAGGAGTAACAAAAAATTTTAAGAAGTTGAATGCCCTGACCAGTGTGGTTAAGTGGTTAGAGCGTTGGCCCACACACCAAAGGGTTCCAGTTTCGATTCCATGGGGGAAGCACCCAATCAATGTGTCTCTATCACATCGATGTTTTCTCTCTTTCTCTTTTCTTCCACTTTCACTCTCTCTGAAAAATCAATGGAGAAAAATATCCTCACGTGAGGATTAACAAAAAAAAAGGTGAACAATGCTGTTATACTCTGATAATTAGGTCTTTCTGAAGCTGGAATGATACTAATAAATAATTTTGTTCTCTGGACAGACTTGAGAAGGAGAAAGCAGAAATTGAACGCATGCGAAACCTGACTGAGGAAGAGAGGAGAGCTGAGCTCCGTGCAAATGGCAAAGTTATTACCAACAAAGCTGTTAAGGGCAAATACAAGTTCTTACAGAAGTATTATCACCGGGGTGCCTTCTTCATGGTAAGAGGGGAAAAGGGAAAGTTGGGCAATAGAAATAACTCAGAAGCTTTGAAATCTATTTTCCCCTCAAGAATAAACTGGTTCTGGAATGTTACTTCCACTTGCCAGTGGTCAGCTTTCTCATTTGCTTTTTTGCCTCTGAAGAATATGAACCCAACAGAGAAAAGTATTAGTAAGAGGATTTTAGAAGTTGCAGCAACTATTCTTTCTTTTAGCCCAGCTCCCAGGAGGAGGAAATGATATGTTAGAATTGAGGAACTGAAATAGAGAGGTAGTGATCTATATAGATGCTAGACTATTTATATACCAAAATCACTTAGATATTATTCATAACTGACTTTTGCATTTTGGTTATGCATAAAATAGTTTCTGCAAATAGCTTTACATGAACTCATACTTGCATGGCAAAAGTTTAATTCACTTCATTCTGAGCTGACAGAAAGTTACTAAGCCTAACTAACAACAACAAAAAGTGGTTAATTATCTAACCATTATGTGTAATGCCATCATCTTCCAAGATCAAAATATCAACCTGTTCATCCTACATAAGGTGATTTATTCCAAATTATTTGGATTAGCATTAGAGATAATTTTTTTTTTAATTATTTTTAGAAAGAGGGAGAAGGATAGAGGGAAATATGAAAGGAAAATCATCGATTGCCTGCCTCCTGCATGCTCCCCACTGGGGACCAAGCCTGCAAGCCAGGCATATGCCCTGACCAAAAATCAAACCAGCGACCTCTTGGTTCCTGTGAGCGCTTTAACCACTGTGCCACACCAGCCAGGCTAGAGATAATTTCTTTTCTTTTTTTTTTTTTAATATATTTTATTGATTTCTTACAGAGAGGAAGGGAGAGGGATAGAGAGTTAGAAACATCGATGAGAGAGAAACATCTACCAGCTGCCTCCTGCACACCCCCCACCGGGGATGTGCCCGCAACCAAATGTACATGCCCTTGACCGGAATCGAACCTGGGACCTTTCAGTCTGCAGGCCGACACTCTATCCACTGAGCCAAACCGGTTTCGGCCGTAGAGATAATTTCTTAATACAGAGATAGCCGGAAAGGAAATGGAACCATTGATTACATTATTCTAATGGCATGTTGTTTGTTAAATTATTTCCTCATGTGAGAGGAGTTTGTATGAAAAACTTAGACTAGTTTTTTTAAATGTTGTGTCAGACCCTAAATATCACCACTGCAGCTCAATTCCTGCCTATTACTGCAGATACTGGTAAAATTATTTAAAAAAAACACACACACACACACTTCAGTGTAGGGTTCCTTACTCCTCTGCAAAATCATTGTGTCTGTTTGCTCAGCAGGAAATGTTGTTTATGTAGTTTTTCTAAATTAAAGTTGGTAGATATTATGAATCACTCCTTATATTGCTTAAAAGTCATGAAGTTATCATTGCTTAAGTATTTCAGCAGCTTCAACAACCAAGCCTCTTAGAGAAGTGTATTGCTGGCTGGCCAAGATACATAAAGTTTATATGAAAGTCTTCTGATGCACATCCTAAAATATTCTTCTCATATAGATAAGGAGAGTGAGGTTGAAATGACTTCTGAGATTAAATGAGGAACTCAGGCTCGAACAAGAGAAAAGTAAAGCTCACAAAAACTGTCCTCATTTAAACTGGGTCTTTCTCTAGCTGAAGGGAAAAGAATACTCCAAAAGCGTGTTTAGTTAAAGGACTCAGCTTTTCCATGAAGCTTTCCTTAACCAAAATGGTGCTATTTTAATTCCTTTACCACATGTTTATGATCTATATCTTAACATTATAGTCTTACTAATATGTTGATTTGAAACTATTCTCTATAGCAGTGATGGCGAACCTATGACACGCGTGTCAGCACTGACACGCATAGCCATTTCTGATGACATGCGGCCGCTGAGGCGGCCACATGCCGAGGATGAAACATTTGCTGCTCCTGAGGATGAAACATTTGCGAAATAATGTTTTTTCCTCAAAGTGACACACTACCCGAGTTATGCTCAGTTTTTTGGCAAAGTTTGACACACCAAGCTCAAAAGGTTGCCCATCACTGCTCTATAGTTATTTTATACTAGAGGCCTGGTGCACGAAATTTGTGCACGGAGTGGGGGGGTGTCCCTCAGCCCAGCCTGCACCCTCTCCAATCTGGGACCCCTCGAGGGATGTCCAACTGCCCGTTTAGGCCTGGTCCCTCCCAACTGCTCTCCCCTGCTGGCCATCTTGTGGTGGCCATCTTGTGCCCACATGGGGGCAGCCATCTTGTGTGTTGGAGTGACAGTCAATTTGCATATTACTCTTTTATTAGATAGGATAGCGGCCTGGTGCACAGGTGGGGGCCAGCTGGTTTGCCCTGAAGGGTGTCCCCGATTAGGGTGGGGGTTTCCTTGGGGTGTGGGACAGCCTGGGCGAGGAGCCTGTGGTGGTTTGCAGGCTGGCCACGCCCCCCGGCGACCCAAGCGGAGGCCCTGGTATCTGGGATTTATTTATCTTCTATAATTGAAACTTTGTCGCCTTGAGTGGAGGCCAGGGCCAGCCAGGAAGCTTGGCTTCCTCCATCGCCAGTGGCAACCCAAGCCTCCTGCTCTCCAGCTCCGTGGCTGCCACCATTTTTGTTGGGATTTATTTATCTTCTATAATTGAAACTTTGTAGCCTTGAGCAGAGGCCAGGGCCAGCCAGAGCAGGCGGGAAGCTGGGCTTCCTCCATTGCCGGGGAAACCCAAGCCTCCTGCTCGCTCCCTGGCCACAGCCATCTTGGTTGGGTTAATTTGCATACTAGCTCCTGATTGGTAGGTGTGGCTTGTGAGCGTAGTGGAGGTACGGTCAATTTGCATGTTTTTCTTTTATTAGTGTAGATAGTTCATTAAGTAGATAACTTTTGAGCTTTTACTGCGTAATGGGCACTGTTTAGTACTCTAAAAATGGAGGTAAGGCAAATATTTAATGTAAGGAAAATGAAAAGTACTGTGAGACTTCTGAAAAGGGAGATGTTATATTTTGTAGAAGACTGAAAAGGATAATATAAATGAGGTGACATTTAATATATAGACTTTCTGATATTTGGTAGTAGGAAGACATTCCAGGTGAAGGACCAGGAGTAGAGGCAGTGTAAGGGAAAAGGAAAGTGGCAAGGAGAGTTAGATTAAGGCTGTATAGTATTTGGCCTTGACTACTACACAGAGGATTTGTTTGCTTAATAAAATGGAGATTTGAAAGTTGAGCAAGGTCAAGAGTTGTGTTTTAGAAACATTAATCCACTGGCAGTGTATTAATTTATAAAGATGGACTGCAAGGAAAAACTATGATAACCCAGGCGATGAGAATTTATAAGTGGCAACTGCATGAATCTGCACAACAGATTTAAATTTTGAATCTAGGTAATTGAGAGAATATTGGTCCTATTTACAGAAAAAGTTAAATCAGGAAGAAGCTGAATTAGAAAGGTTGGGGAAATGATTTTTACTTTAGGTGAGAGTTTGAAATCCCAACAGAATATTCAAACTAATGGGAAGTAGAAAATTCAGAATCAATAAACTGATGAACCAAAATAGAGCCAGAGGAAAAAAATATTTTAGAATATAATAGAATCCTGGTATTTGCAGATTTTTAATATTTCCTACAACTTTTGTGATATTATACTGTTAGTACAGTTTTTGTAATATATTTAAAATCATTTTTCTTGAAATATTGTTTATTGCATGTAACATTATATTTAAAACTAGTGGCCCAGCGCATGAAATCATGCGCAGTAGGCCGCCTGCCGCTTCCGCAGGAGCCAGCAGGAGCCGCAGCGCGCCCACGGGAGCCGGCTGGAAAGCCCCACTGCTTTCGCGGGAGGGAGGCAGGAGCTGCCAGCGCCCGCAGGAGGCGGGAGCGAGCCGCCACCACTTGCAGGAGCTGGTGGGGGGTAGGGGTAGGAGGCAGACAACCGAGAGGTGCTCCATGCATCTCCTGGTGACCGGTCGTTACGCGTGAGGGCGTGATGACCATTTGCTTATTAGCCTTTTATTATATAGGATTTTCTTGAAATGTTAATGTTTATTGCATGTAAATGACTATTTTGTATCTACAAAAAAAAATTCAGAATCAGAGATTTGAAAGGCTTGTAACAGAGTTAGTCATATGAGTGAATGAATATAGTTGAGTATAGAGAGAATATAGCCAACCTTCAGGAAATGTCTACACTTAGGAAGAAAAAAAGACAGCATGATGGGGAAAAGGAATGTCATATCGAGATGTAAACTCTTGAAGAAAAGGTTTTACCCCCACTGCTTTCTTTGTACCCCTCATCATAGTTTAATAAATTTGTGGTTTGAATGTATGGGAAATAAAACCACAAGATTGAAAAGACTCTTTTTCTATAGGATGAGGATGAAGAAGTATACAAGAGAGATTTCAGCGCACCTACCCTGGAGGATCATTTCAACAAAACAATTCTTCCCAAAGTCATGCAGGTATGGGGTACCTTAACATGAGAGAAAAGTAACATTGAGGGCTGGGACATAATGTTTGGTAGTATAACTCATCACCTATCCTTCCCTCAGGTCAAGAACTTTGGGCGCTCTGGTCGTACCAAATATACCCACCTTGTGGATCAGGACACCACCTCCTTTGATTCAGCATGGGGCCAAGAGAGTGCCCAGAACACGAAGTTCTTTAAACAAAAGGCAGCTGGGGTACGAGATGTATTTGAACGGCCATCTGCCAAGAAGCGGAAAACTACTTAAAGGTCAACTACTTATCTTCCAGCTGTGGGACACAAGGGCAAGTCTCAGTGTCTGGTCCTTTGCTTTCACTATTATTTACATGGGCTATGTATCCAGCCTGTTGGACCTACTGCCATACTTGTGACACTGGGTAACCCAGTTTTGGAAGGTGCTTTGTGCGGTTTGGACTCATGCTGAGAAACCCACATAAAAGCACTACCCAGGTAGGATTACCCCCACTTAAAATTATTTCTGAGAAATCTTCGTTTTCATCATTGCTCTGGCTTCCCAAATTTACTTGGGACTGTTTCAAGTTTTTTCCTAGCCCCATAGCTTGGGTCATAAATATAGGCATGTAAATGGACAGTGCATTACTTCTACCTTACAAGAAACCTGAGCTCATTGAAACCTGATTTACCTTTTTGGCTCAAGTCAATTTTTCTAGGTGAATGTACTTTTTAAATCCATTTATGTACATGTCAATAAATAAAAGAATCACATGAGACTTTTTGAGCTTCATATTGGAAAATAATGTGCAGGCTATTAAGCACCTACCTGGTAACTAAAAGTCAGGGAATTGTCAGGCAAACGATGTTTCACACTTTCTTAATGGCACCCAGCTTATTCTGAGCAAATACATAGATGGTTGTCCTTGCCTTCTTAATTATATCTGTTTATAGAACAAAAGTTGACCCATAAAATGGGGGCTCCCAAGTCCCTACCAGTATCTTCTTTGCCCAGCTCATATATCAAGGAGGGCACAGTGCTGAGTTGCAGTGGAGTGACATTGTGCTTGAGTTAAATTCATGATTTTTCCACTTAACACTTCATAACTACCGTGTACATGGCAGAGCATGAGGAGTTCTAGGGATTATCAGAAATGACATTTAACCAGCAGGAAGGCTACTTCTCAATTGCATGAAAAAATAAGGCGGCCAAGGTTTGTTCACATCCTTTAAATGTCCCTCTGGGAAATCCCTCATAAATCCTTAAAAGTCCTAGAATAAAATTACAAATGCAGCCCTGGCCAGTGTGGTTCAGTTGGTTGGGTGTCATCCCATCACAGAAGGTCCCTGGTTCCATTCCTAGTCGGGGCACATGCCTGGGTTGCAGGCTAGACCCCCAATAGGGGGGTGTGCAGGAAGCAGCCAATCAATGATTCCCATTGATGTTTTTATGTCTCCCTCTCCCTTCCTCTCTGAAATCAATAAAAATGTATTTTTTTTTAAAAAAGGTGAATGTAAGTCACTGTTGTGTGTGTCAGAGGGGAATACAATCTTAGAATTATCCTACAGCCAAAATGAGAAAAAGCTTGAAATTCTTTTGGGAATGTGTTTATAGCTGCAGTTGGTTGAAGTGTCATCCCAAAGGTCTTGGGTTCAATTCCCATTCAGGGCATATATCCAGGTTGTGGGTTCATACAGGAAGCAATCAATCAATGTTTCTCTCCCCCTCCATTCCTCTCTCTAAAATCAATTAAAAATAATAAAAAATACAAGAGCTAGTCTGATTAATGAACCTGTCCTGCCATCTAGCATTTACATGTGAACATGAGATACTCTTCTACAATGATCCTTCACATAGGTTCATTAAGGAGGGGGGGAGGGGCAAAATCACTTAAATTCAGTTATACTCCAACATGTAAATTTTGCATTTGATCCAAAATGATGAAACTGCACAAAAAAAGAGACAACTTTATTGCAATAAGATAATCCAGTGGATAGGTCTGAGAAAGCACAAATCAGTTGGTTAGGGCAATAAGAGCCTCTACCACGTTGCCCATGTGTTCCCTCAAGCTCCGCTCTGCTGCTGCTCTTGAGATCTCCATCTCTGTCATCTGCAGGAAAAGGATCAATGATATTACCTCTCTGGCATTACTGTGCCACCAAAACATACTAACCACTTGTTTCAAGAAACAACCCAAACTAGGCAAAGTAACCTCCCCTGCCCATTCACTAGTTAGGCATCACTACTCACTATCAGCTCCAGATCTTCCTTCTTGATGGTGACTTTTGCCAGTTCCTTCTCCCTACAAATATTCATGTGCATTAGTCCTCATTCTCTATCTCCACCATAAACTCCCATGAAGGACATTCCCTGTTGTACCTTACAAATAAATGACTCTTGATAAACAGTTGAGTGAAAATACAAAATGTCTTACACCCTCTCAACAAGACATTACCCCCCTTCCCCAGGAGACTTTAGGGCAGGCAGCAGGTGTTGCCAGGAGGCCTTTCCATCTACCAACAAAAGAGTAATGTTACAAAAGTACAAAAGAGTAAAGTTGTAAACCTTATATCTGAGGGAATAGGTGATAGAATTGAAGAACGGTGCAAGGTACAAGGCTTATTCATGGTTTTTGTTTCTGCTGGGGGAAGGAGGGACTCTAGGGCTGGCTGCGTCCAGAAGACTTACCGCTCTTGTTTGGCTTTCTGCTCCCGGGAACGTCTGTCTCCAATCACGGACATGGCCTACAGGAAAGACAAATCTAGTTACTGTTCTGCTACCCACAAATCCTAATATAAAAAGCCATTAACAAGCGAGGCAGGTGTATGTTCACGATAACGATTGTATCAGGAGGCCTATTTAATTCAATCCTGAAGCCCACTTTAAACCGTCACCAGCAAGCTCCTTTTCGCAAGCCGCGGGTCCTAGTGATGGTTCGGTTTCCCTCTAGCCTCCTCCCGCCATCGGGATCGTGACCGGGTCCTAGAGCGGGGCTTCCAGTTACACCCTCGGAGCCCCCTCCGCTCCCGGCCCACCTCACCGTCTCCAGGTTGGAGCTCTGTATCTCCTTCTCCTCCGCATAGTCGGTGACCCTCTCCAGGTCCGCCGCACCACTGTCATGCTTTCGTGGCTTCTCGGGAGGCCGCTCCGGGCCGCTGGTCTCGGTCTCCAACTCCAGCTCCACATCCCCCTCGGTCGCCATGTCGATCCCACCGCGCCGCCGCAGACTCCTCCCCGCCACACGACTTCCGGTACTGCCCACAACATCCGCCGGGAGTGGAGGAGGCGGGCTGTCCCTGGGCCACGCCTTCATGAATGCTCGGGTTCTAGAAGCTTCAGCGAGGAAGGAGGTTCGCTTGGCCGACTTTCTTTTGGGCTTGTAGTGTTGTTTTCTGCAAAGCATTTTCCCAGACCTACGCCCCGCACATCCTTCCCTCCTCGTCACCTGGATCCCTCCAGCACCCTCCCGCGGGCGCGCGCACACACTCCCAAGGAATTCTGTCCCAGCAGCATTGATGTCGGCTAATCCTAAACCAATTAAGAATGCTAATCCACAGGAGGCCACACAGGCATACTGCTCTCTAATCTGGGAAGAACAGCCCGAGGGGCCTAAGGGCCCATGTAAGAAAGTAGTTTCACTGGGACCTTTGCATTTACCACATCCTGGAGGTCGGTGTTCTTTTCCTGATGTTCCTCCCCATTCTGTTTTAGACTGGGTGCCCAGCCCCAGCACAGTGGCAGTCCAATGGGCTGAGGACAAAAGAGAGCTGCTATTTTCTCATCTACCTTCCATCTGCCATAAGGATGGTGGGTGCAAAGGCCATCACGGGCCCCAGCACCTCCCTCCGCCTGGCACAGCAACGCAGTGAAGACAGCAATGTCAGCGTGAATCCTCCCTTCTATCAGGTGAGAAGGTACTTGGGCAGAGGCTTGAAAGCTCCCTAGACAAGAGCTATCTGAAGAGTGGAAGGGAATAGTGGCTAAAGCTGGGGAAGGAAGCCCAGGGGAGCCAATAAAGATGATAGGCCTTCCTTCCCCCCTGAGGCGCTTCTGCTTCTTTGTAAGATTACTGATCATTAAACCTCTCCTCCCAGGTTCCCAGTATCAGATGTTTAGGTCTGGGGGTTAGAGGCCAGGTGTGACTTAGGCTTTTTTAGGAAGGTCTGCTCAAGCCTGCCGGAAGTAAACTCTTAGGATGAAAGCTCTAGATGTCAGTGGAAGTCAATCCCAAATAGCTTGGAAGAAAAGGAAAGGGGCAATTTTGGAACTCAGCCATAGTTTGAACTCACACATGCATTAATGTAACCCTTGCCCTGCATCTGCTCTATCCCCAGATGTCCTGCTGTGGGCCTGTTCCCTGTACCTGCTGCTGCCATTCTAGGTGGCCTCATCTCACAGAGTCCACTTGTAGCCGCCTATCCTACATAATCCTCCATGTAGGGGCCTCAGCAGTCTGCTGCCTGCTGCTGTCAAGAACAGTAGTGGAGAGGGTCTGGGGCAAGGCTAATGGCGTAAGTGTGAGGGGATAGACTTGCACTGACAAGATTCAGATTGGGGGCTGGGGACAAATGAGTGGATAATACCCATGAGAAGTAGGCACCTCTCTATTCATGATGACTTGCCCTCCTTCCAGATCCAGATGCCCTCGGGGTTTTGTGCCCATCTGTTTGGCCACTCTCACTGCCCAGTGCTCAGTGGCTCTGGGGCTGTGTACCGAGTTTGTGCAGGAACTGCCACCTTCCACCTGCTGCAGGCTGTGCTGCTGGTCCACCTGCACTCCCCTACCAGCCTTCGGGCACAGCTGCATAATAGGTTTGTGTGTACTCTTTGGGTGGGGAGGGAAGTAGACGTAAGCTTAAAGGAAATTCCAAGATGAAATAATAGCACTGTAAAAAGACAGAAAACAGGTAGTTTCTTTTTATTTTTAAAAGATTTTTAAAAATTGATTTTGAGAGTGGGAGGGATGGGAGAGGGAAAGAGACATGGACTTGTTCCATTTATTTATGCATTCACTGGTTGATTCTTGTATGTGCCCTGATCGAGTATGGAACCCACAACCTTGGCATAATGGGATGACACTCTAACCAACTAAGCTACCTGGCTGGGGCCTGAACTTCCAGTTTCTAAAATGGAGGTGACAATGGGATTATCTGCAAGCCCTAGGTCAATAGTAAAATGCGGTCCAAATGTTATTTAGGTATCGGAGACAATTTGGAATAAGCTGCAATGGACCTGCTTCCAGCCGTTCTCACACGAGACTCCTTTCCTATACTTAGCTGTCTCTTCTCTCCCTTTTCCTCTAGTTTTGCTTTCTCCTTTGCCTTCCTCGGTAGGCACTTTGTCCACTCTCCTATGCCTTTTCTTTTGAACCTGTTTTTCTTTCCCTGCTAACCAGCTTCTGGCTCCTCAAGCTGCTGTTCCTGCTAGGTCTCTGTGCTGTTGCCTTCTGCATCCCTGATGAGCATCTTTTCCCAGGTACCTTCCATTTCATATCCTGATCAGTAGGTTAAAAGATTTTCTGAGAAAAAGAGAGGGTAGGAAGAAGACCAGGAGTAATAATATGATCAGCTACATTTTCCCACTGGTGCAGCCTGGCATTACATTGGCATCTGTGGAGGCTTCACATTCATCCTGTTGCAGTTGGTGCTTATCACAGCCTTCGCCCATTCCTGGAATAAGAACTGGTAAGGAGCACATAACCCTAAAGGCTATTCCTGGGAATGTTGTCTAACATTAGTAGACCCAGTGGGCTTGGGCCAAGGATATGACAGGTCCATGGTCCCGTAACTGCTGAGCAGTATCAAAAAAGCTGAGGAATCTGATAACTCTGTGGGCCAGTTGGGATGGGTAGTCACACCAGTCGTCTGGGAGAGGGGAATAGTTGGTAATGGTAATAAAATAAGAGTTGGAGCCCGAAGCCACTGCCCACCTCCACCCTCAGGCAGACAGGTGCATTCCAAGACTGCCGCTGGTTCCTAGCCATGCTGCTGGCCACCCTAGGATTCTACAGCATGGCAGGTGCGGCAGCAGCGTTCCTGTTCCACCACTACACGCACCCAGCTGGCTGCCTGCTCAACAAGATGCTGCTCAGTCTGCACCTTTGTTTCTGTGGTCTCCTTTCCGTCCTCTCCATCGCTCCTTGCATCCGCCTCAGTGGGTACATGCCTTGCAACATTCCAGATTTGGGGGACCATTAGTATAGCAAATTTCATTAGTTTCCCTAATCTATCAATTCTCTGCTTCTCCCAAAGGGTGGGGAAACAGAAGTGTGGTTGGGGGTAGAAATGGAGGAAATTACTACCCTGTAGACTAAAGCAATGATCCCCATTATGCCCAGAGCAACCCCGCTCTGGCCTTCTACAAGCCTCTATCATCAGCTGTTATATCATGTACCTGACCTTCTCTGCACTGTCCAGCCGACCTCCAGAGAGTGGTAAGGACAGGACCTGGTCTCCCCAGGCTAAAACTTTTTTTTTTTTTTTGCTCCTGCCAAATACTTAGTTTTGTTCTTACCACTTTTCTTCTACCCTTCTCAGTAATTCTTCAAGGACAGAATCACACACTGTGTCTGCCTGGCCTGAGTAAAATGGAACCCCAAACACCAGATACTTCTCTGGCAGTGTTGAGTGCTGGCATCATGTATGCTTGTGTGCTTTTTGCTTGGTGCGTAAAAGTGTCAAGGGAAGAGGTATGAGAGAAGGAAAAATGCCCAGGACAGGGAGGGATGGTCAGATTGTCTGGGACCGTGTTTATTTAAACTTTAAAACATGACAAGAGGGAGGCTCCCCATGAACAGAAACAGATTCTAAGAATAGCACTTGTCAGATGATCTGTGTAAGAAAAAGGGGGCAAGGGGAATATGAGAATTAAAAACACATGCAAAGATTTTAGGGCCTTATGTGAAGATTTCTAAATCTTGGGGGGGGGATAAGGGGGGGAGAATGGTTCTAGGAACCCAATATCCTCCTGAAAGTTACCAGCTGGCAGTAGGTGCCATCAGGCAATTCCCTCCTGCTATTTGACTAAACCTGCTTGAGAACTGTTTTCTTTCTCAGCAATGAGGCTTCCTACCTGGCTGAAGTATTTGGGCCCTTGTGGATCATCAAGGTTTACAACTATGAGTTCCAGGTGAGAATGGAGAGTTCAGTATCCCCAGTGCCCCTCCCCCTCCCACACACACAGACAGACAGACACACATCCTACCAATCTCTACCCAGAAAGCTCAGATTCTAGCTGCTATTACCTTTTATTGAGTACCCACAATGTGCTAGGCACTGTGCTCCTTTACATACATAATCTCATTTAATATAATCCTCACAACAACCCTGTGAGGTAGGTTATTTGCTCCATTTTACAAATGGAGAAACTGAGGCACAGATTAAACATCTTACCAAAATGACCATAACCAGTTATATGCTGGAGCTAGCATTTGAACCCAGGTGTGCCTCTACTTCTTTCACCAGGTATTTTCAAAGAAAGGGAGTTTCCTATATTAATACCTTCACATTCTTTTCAAAGTCATTCCAAAACATGCTGCCTTTTGTTTTACAGAAGCCCTCACTCTGTTTCTGTTGCCCTGAAACAGTGGAGCCAGAGGAAGGTGAGTGTCAAGTGAGGATCCATAAGAAAGTGTAGATTTCTGCAGTGTCAAAGAGCCCTTAAGCGCTTTCACAAAGGAAGCTGGGGGAGGAGGAAGATGGAAGAGGTATTTCAGCAGCACTGTTGCCCTCCCTCTCTTCAGGGCAAAGAGGAGCTGCCAGGCCAGCTGACCAAGAGACCTCTCCAGCTCCTCCAGTGCAAGCCCAGCATCTTTCCTACAGCTATTCTGCCTTCCACTTCGTCTTCTTCCTTGCATCACTCTATGTCATGGTTACCCTTACCAACTGGTTCAGGTAGGATGGGGAAGTAGGCCTGGGATACTCTCCTGAAAACCTAGCTATTATAGGGAGTGAATCAAGGCCAGTCCCAAGGGTTCCCAGGGGACTCACATGGGTCTGCCATAACCTGATGGGAAGGAAGGAGACAGGTCTAAACGCTAAGGCCCTTCATATTCTCTAACCACAAGACTTTGGTTCCACAGCTATGAGGGAGCAGAACTGGAAAAGACCTTCACCAAGGGTAGCTGGGCTACCTTCTGGGTCAAGGTTGCCTCATGCTGGGCTTGTGTACTCCTCTATCTGTGGCTGCTACTGGCACCACTCTGTTGGTCCCCCACCCAGAACCCCAAGCCTCCTCCTATCTTCAGGCAACAATGTCATCGTATTAGTATCGCCAGATAACAAATAGCCATTCTAGGTATTTTTAACACAACTGAGGTTTCCTTGAGGTTGTGCCCCTAGTCTTGGTTCGGGAGAGCTGTATAGCCTAGCAAACACCTCAAGGACACAATGGGCAGTTAGTTACCTCATTTAGGCTGAAGGCAATAGTATCTCTGAATTGGAAAAAGTGCCCAAATATACCCTTAATGCCCTAGCCAGGTATCTGACTCACTAGAGCTACCATTACAACTTCACCCCAACTCAAGAGCTAACTCCCAAGTCAACAGCTCAGGAACCACTCTCATGGTGGAGATGGGGACAGGGAAAGATCAACAGGGACTGAAGGCATACTTGGCTCTGCTCTTGGAGATAAAAAGAAACATAAGCAGTTCAGCCCTGGGCACAGGGATATAAGAAGCCCAGAGCCCCAGAACAAACCAGAGCACAGAAAGAAAGGAACACAGAGACTACCCCAGCTTTTAATCCTCATCTTGAGGTCAAAGGAAGTGGGAAGACAAAAACCACCCTCATTCCACGAGGACTGAAAGAAGAGAATGTGAACACTTGAAAGCAACTGACTGTAGGAAGTCGGTGAGCAGCAGGATTTTTGGGCCAACTTTCAAGCAAGGAAACAAATGGAGAAAGAATAAGGAAGAGGGGCATAAACTTAGGTCTTGCAGCCTTCCTTCTTAAGCCCTCAACTCCATCCTTGGGATGGTGTTAAGGTCTAGGTGGGGGACAAAAATTACAGAAAAGAAGTCCCTATGGTTCTTAGAGGATTCCTCTACCACATACCCAGAGTACTTCTCTGCTTATTGTAGTATAATAAAGGATTTTTCTGTGATGTTTTACTTAGGCTACATATCCACAACCTTTTAGGGTCTAACATTCTCTCCCCTTTTCATGGGAAAGGGCAGCCATTCCTCCATCCCCATCCCCCCCAAATCCCCAGTCAAACCAGTCGCTCAAGGAATTACAAAGCTACTTTTAATACTTTGGGGTGAGCCCCACAGGAATAAAAAAACACTGGGAAGTGGTAACCCTCTCACCCCCAGGAGTGGCCCAGGGGGAGAGAGGCTACCTGAGGGGAAGGAAGCACAAAAGGGGCCCGCTGCAGACTCGGGGCAAAGGGAATGCCATCGGTGCTGGGACCTGTGAGCACTACAGGAGGAAACGCGAGCGTGGTGGGACTGGCTCCAGGCACACAGGCGAAGGGCAAGAGGGTTGGACACGAAGCCACAAAGCTACTTGGGTTCCTCCTTCTTCTCGTTTGCCTTTTTCTGCTTCTGCTGCATGATCTCCGAGTCCCTGGGGGTAGAGATGATGGGGCACTGGGAGGTACCAGAGGGCAAAAGGGACAAGATGCAGGGGGATGAAGGGCACAAAGGATAAGATGGAAGTGGATGGGACAAAATTCAGCGTGTGGCTGCTGTATTCCCACAGGAGAATAAAAGGAAGAGAGCTGAGGCTCAAAAAAGGCGATCAGTCTCTATCTGGCTGTTGCCCAAGGGGTCAGAAGTCTGGCCACACAAGGCTATTCTGTGCCGAGTACCACACCCAGCAACACTAGTGAAAAGGTTGGGAGAAGGGAGGAGAAACGCACTGCAAGGAGGGCCAAAAGTACAGGGCTGTCATAACCACTAAAGCATTTGAAATGTGAAGCTCCCTGCCCTTGCCCTTAAGGTCGGACCCAGGGGCACTCAGAAATCAGACTCAGGGCAGGCACCCGCCCCAGTCCCTTCCTGTAAAGCAGCGAGCTAACGATTTGGAGCGTGGGGAGGAAATACAGCCCTAGAGGAAGCAATGCACTCTGCCCCTCGCGACTACTTCAGATGTCAGCCCCGAGGTCGCTCTCTTTTCTGGTCCAACCCTTGGTCCAACCCAAGTCTCGCCCCACCTGCTTTCCTCCCCTCCCAGGGGCTACCTCTGCTTGCGGGCGGCAGCAGAAAGCCCGTCATCTCGGCGCTTTCCCTTCACCGAGTCGCTCTGCTTTTTCATATTCTTCTGGCGGGCGAGCTCGCGCTGGTTACCGCCTAAAGAAAGAAGGCAAAAGGTGAGCCGCGGGGGCCTTTCTGGCCACACACCGACGACTCTCGAACCTCACCCGGTCACCGGCGGGGTCCAAGACTCCATCCCCCGGGTCCCGACACCGGCCCATGTCGGGGCTGAGGCTGATGGGGGGCGGGGTGGGGTAGAGGGGGCCGAGCCGCCTGCCACGGGGCAGGGCAAACTGAAGAGTGCAGAAAAGACAGTCCCGAGGAGCCTGCGGGAGGCGCGTTTCGAGGTTCGGGGCGGCGTGGGCTCCCAGGCAGGTGGGGGGCGGGGGGGGTGAACGGTTCGGGGCCCTGTGGGGGCTGGGCTAGGACTTGGAGGAGGGGGCTCTGGGCCTCTCCCCCAGACGCAGGGCTTCTCCCCACGCCGCGGACGGTCGGGGAGGCCCTTTGCCTGACCCGTGCGTGGGGGCGGGGGGACAAGTGTTTCTCAAGAAGTGGCGGTGGGCAAGGGCCGATTTCCGGGCTCCGAGGGTGAGGGTCGCTAGGAGCGCTCCCGGGAAGGGGCGTCGCTGGGGAGGCCAGGAGGAGGCCCGCGCCGGGACCAGGCAGTGCTGCTCGGGGAGGGCAGGGGGAAAGGGCAAGAGGAGAGGGGCACAGCGCTCACGGGTCATGGCGACGGCAGCGGCTCCGACCTGCCTCCGTTGCGTCCCTTCGTTCACTCCGACGTTGCAGGCCCCGCCCCTTTCTCGCAGCGTAACGGAGCCGTTCTTTCCTCCCCGCCTCTTCGCGCCCGGCGCCGGCTCCCATTGGCCAGAAGGGAACACGTGGGGCCGCGGGCCACGCTGGAGCCTGGGCCGGTGCGGGGCGGAGGTCCGCAGGCCCGGCGCGCGGGGGGCGGGGCTTCCGAGCGGAGCAGCGGGGCGGGCGGGGGAAAGTAGGCCGGTCACGTGGGCGGGGTGGGGGCGAGGGGCGCGGCTGGCGATGTGGCGCTTCCGCGGGCTCGAGCACGTGATGTGGCAGTGACCTCATGCGGGGACGGTTCGGGACACCGACCAGCTCTCCCGGAGGGAACAGTGGGGGCTGTAGGACGGGGGTTCCGGGGGGGAGGGCGGCGAAAAGGTCCCGCCGGTTCTGTTATCAGAATTCTGGAACTAAATTTGGCCCTTTGATTCGAATACCCCACCGCCTAGTTAGCCGCTTGCGTTGCCCACAAATGTAAATTCATACACAAACGCAACTTCAGAGACCCCATTCCAAACACACTGTCCCGCTCCCCCAAACCCCTCTAATACAGAAATTCGCCGCCACACCCCGTATGTCCTAAAACTTTGGTCTTGTCCATCTCCCCACAGAAACTTTAAATGTGAAGATGCAATGGCTTAGAAGTATTGGAGGACCCCCAAAATCAGACTTTGGAGTTGGATACGGGACTGAGAGATTGGAAAATGTACCTATGTCCGTTTTCTCACGGCACGGTCTCCACCAGCCACACGAGGTTTTTAGCAGGCAGTTGAATGGGGCGTGAAGCTTCAGTTTCCCACTAAACTCGTTCTCATTCCTAGCTCCACTGATCTACAAAACTCCCCACCGGCCCTGAGGAATTGTTGGGGAAAAGGAGAAATGCTTAGGAAGCATCACAGGAAAGAACTAGCTGTGAATTGGTTTTTGTTTTTAATCCTCACCGGAGGATACGTTTTTATTGGCTTGAGAGAGAGAGAGAAGAGAGAAACAACCCTTGCTCTACTGGGGATGAAACCCTCAACCGAAGTAGGTTCCCTGACCCGGAATCGAACCTGCGACCTTTCCGTGCACGGGAGGACACTCCAACAGAGCCACACCGGGCAGGGGGGTTGTGGATTTTAACTTGTGATTTTTGTCCAACTAGTTCCCATAGCAGAACCCACTTGACGCTGGAATTTCAAACTGGCTTCTCCCTCAACATAGAGTTGATGGGAAGGCAATAAACCTCAGTGCCATCCTCATTATTTTTGCCATACCTAAGTATCACTTGAACTACTATTACTTAATTTTTGTATAAGTCTTAAATAAAGCATGTAAGTCAAACCTCATATTCCTTTAGGAATTTAAAATCAGTATCACTTGTCCAAAAGCAGAAAGTAACTATAACAATAAATACCATAAAAATGAAATATATTATTAAATAATAAATATATTCTACCCCAAAATATCATTGTTAAAGATGCTGCTGCCCCGGCTGGTGTGGCTCCGTTGGTTGAGCATCATCCTTGTGCGCTGAAAGGTCACAGGTTGGTTTCCTGGTCAGGGTACATGCCCAGGTTGCCTCTCTTTTTTTTTTTTTTCTTTTTATCCTCACACAAAGATATGTTTTCACTAATTTTTTTTTAGAGTGAAACATCGATATGTGAGAGAAACATCGATTGGTTGCTTCCTGTACTCACAATCAAACCCGCAACACTTTGGTGCAAGGGAGGATGCTCCAACCAACTGAGCCACCCAGCCAGGGCCTGCCCTCTCTTTCCTTTTTTTTGTTTTTTTAATATATTTTATTGATTTTTTTACAGAGAGGAAGGGAGAGGGATAGAGAGCTAGAAACATCGATGAGAGAGACACATCGACCAGCTGCCTCCTGCACACCCCCTACCGGGGATGTGCCCGCAACTGAGGTACATGCCCTTGACCGAAATCGAACCTGGGACCTTTCAGTCCGCAGGCCGACGCTCTATCCACTGAGCCAAACCGGTTTCGGCTGCCCTCTCTTTCTTAAAAAGCGAAACTAACAAGTGTTGGAGAAGTAATAAGGCATAAGTCTTCCAAACTGAAGCTTCTCTTGACATAATCCGAAGATTAAAAAGCATTTACTTTTTATACTTTCAATGTTATTCAGTGCTATGTCTTTTTTTTAAATATTTTTTATTGATTTTATTTATTTACTAGAGGCCTGGTGCATGAGCTTTGTGCACTGGGGGGGGGGGGAGGGGGTGCTCCCTCAGCCTGGACTGGGCCCTCTTGCAGTTGGGGGCTCTCACAGTCCAGAACCCCTTGCTCCTTACCACCTGCCTGCAGCAGAGGCAGGAGAGACTCCCGCCACCGCGGCTGCGCTCACCAGCCCTGAGCCCTGCTTCTAGCTGAGTGGCACTCCCCTGTGGGAGCGCACTGACCACCAGGGGGGTAGCTCCTGGTTGAGCGTCTGCCCCCTGGTGGTCAGTGCATATCATAGTGACAGGTTGTTCTGCCGTTCAGTCAATTTGCATATTATGCTTTTATTATATAGGATTTTTAATCCTCACTCGATTGATTTTTAGAGAAAGTGGAATAGAGAGGGAAAGACAGAGAGAAATATTGATGTGAAAGAAACACATTGATTGGTTGCTTCCTACATTCTCCCGGACTAGAGTCTGGGCCTGGGAGGAACCTATAACCAAGGTACATGCCCTTGACTGCAATCAAACCCTCGACCCTTCAGTCTGCAGGCCCACACTCTATCCACTGAGCCAAACCAGTTAGGACAATTTTTTAGAAAGGAGAGAGAGAGAGAGAGAAAGAGAGAGAGAGAGAGAGAGAGAGAGAGAAACATCAATGATAAGAGAGAATCATTGATTGGCTGCCTACTGCATGCCCCACACTGGGGATTGAGCCTTAAACCTGGGCATGAGCCCTGACCTGGAATGGAACCATGACCTCCTGGTTCATAGGTCGACCTTCAACCACTGAGCCACGCTGGCCAGGCACTATGTCTCTTTCTATCTCTTTCAATTTTCAACCTTTTTCATCTTATGACATACATAAACTAATTACTAAAATTCTGCAGCACACCAAAAAATATATATTTTTTGCCTATCTGACAAAAAAAAATAATTTTGATTTATTCACACTGGATAGCTATTGTTGTGTTGGTTGTTGTCATTTTTTTTATTTGACAATCTAAGGGAAAAGAGGTCAGTGCCCCTGACTAAATACTCAGGTATTGATTGCATATTTTTAAAATTCTTGCACACACTGGTTGAAAATCGGTGCTCTATACTAACTAAAATTACTTCTCATACCTTCAGTAGCACATATTCCACCCTTTGGTATATGCTAAATGTAACCAAAGTGGCCCACATAATAATGTAACAAATCCTGACTCTGCTACTTACTGGGTTTAATTTTAGACATATATTTTCTCCATATTTCAATTTCTTTATATGAAAAATAGAAATAATATTGTTGTGGAAAAGGTTAATAACTTGATATAAAGGGCCTGGCCCATAATAGGCATTTGGTTAATGTGTCCTCCATTTTCCTTCTTCAAGTCCTAAAAATTCTTCCTTCTCCAAATTTCTCTAATCCATCTGCAGTAGCTAATCTCTGTCATAGCCCCATAATGATCCCATCCTCCTGGTATTCCACCTCTACCACACTGAATCAAGGTCGGTCTATGTGACTAATAGATTATGGCTATGTCATTTCTGATGCTAAATTATAGCATCTGTGTTCATCTCCCTCTTGGATCATTGGCTGTGGGAGGAGCCAGCTGCCATGTCATGAGGAGGGGCCCACATAGTTAAGAACTGAGGCCGTGGGTCAACAGCTAGTGGGGAAAGGAAATACCACCATTTAAACTCAGCACAGAGTTGAGAATTAGGGAACAGGGAGAAGGAGGACCCAAGTCTCTGAAACAGAGAAGGAAGAGGGTCAGGGTTTAGGGACCCCAGATATAAAGTGAGAAGATGAGGAAACCAGACTTATAGGATGGAGACATCACCTGCAGACCCACAGCAACAATCTGGCCATGATTCATAAGAATTTGGGCTATTTGGCTTCCCAGCCCCAGGTTCTGCAGAAAAGCCACAGAACAAGCCCCATGTGGAAACTGAGCCAGCCAGAGGTGAGTGAAATAATGTAGGATGAGGAAGAAAGTTTTCTTTGGCACCTGTTACTTCCTTATCAGCTTTAGTAGCTCAGGTGGGTAAGAGAGTGGAATAACCCTGTAACCAGTCTCCTCTTATCAATTGACCTCACCCTACCCCATGTCCAAGAGTCTAATTCCCATCTTATTGGAACCTAGACTGGTTATCACACCTCCATCCTAATTTTTTAAGGAGTTGATAAAAAAATTCACTCATTCTCCAATAAATATTCATTGTGTTGTACACCAACTATGTGTCAACTATTATATTAGGTACTAGAGGCCCGGTGTATGAAATTTGTGCACGGGGGGGGGGGGAGTTCCCTCAGCCCAACCTGTGCCCTCTCACAGTCCGGGACCCCTTGGGGGATGTCCGCCTGCCAGCTTAGGCCTGATTCCCTTGGAGATCAGGCCTAAGCTGGCAGTTGGATATCCCTCTCACAGTCTGGGATGCCTTGCTCCTTACCACCCGCCTGCTTGCTGCTTCTTAGCACTGCTGTGGAGGCAGGAGAGGCTCCCGTCACCGCCACTGTGCTCACCAGCCGTGAGTCCAGCTTCTGGCTGAGCGGCACTCCCGATTGAGCATCATCTGCCCCCTGGTGGTCAGTGAGCATCACTGTCATTCTGGTCATTCCGCCGTAATGGTCACTTAGGCTTTTATTATATAGACTAGAGGCCTGGTGCATGGCCAGGGGGAGGGGCCACAGGCGGTTGGCTGGCTGGCCCTGCCCCTGGTCAAACTCCCAGTTGAACTCCTGGTCGAACTCCCAGTCAAGGAGACAATTTGCCTTTTTTTAAAAATATATATATATTTTATTGATTTTTTACAGAGAAGAAGGGAGAGGGATAGAGAGTTAGAAACATCGATGAGAGAGAAATATCAATCAGCTGCCTCCTGCACACCCCCTACTGGGGATGTGCCCGCAACCAAGGTACATGCCCTTGACTGGAATCAAACCTGGGACCTTTCAGTCCGCAGGCCTATGCTCTATCCACTGAGCCAAACTGGTTAGGGCCAATTTGCCTTTTATTATATAGGATTAGGCATATAGTAATGAACAAAACATATATCTCTATATTCATGGAACATTGTATAGAGAGGAAATAACTCTCATATATATACATATATATGTGTTTCTGTGTATATACATATATACATACATATATGTGTGTATATATATGTACACACACACACACACACAAATTGTAATAACTGCTTTGAAGGGAAAGGATTCTATGTAAGGATGATACTCAAAATATTTAACTGGGTGCACACAGCATAAGCACCTATCAATCAAAACAGATTTCAGTGTAATCTGAATTAAGACTAACTGTGTTACCCAGCCAGCATGGCTTAGTGGTTGAGCGTCGACTTACGAACCAGGAAATGATGGTTCAATTCCAGGTCAGGGCACATGCCCAGGTTTCGGATTTGATTTCCAGTGTGGGACATGTAGGAGGCAGCCTATCAATGATTGTCTCTTATCATTGATGTTTCTATCTCTCTCTCCCTCTTCCTCCCTCTCTAAAATCAACAAAAAATATATTTTAAAAAAGGCTATCTCTGAACAATTCTTCTACCTGTCCTGGTAAGAAATTATAGTACTGATGGTTTTATGAAGGGAGTATACCTGTAGACCCCGTAGATTATAACTTTGATTAGGGAGGTGAAGCAAGTGATATTTGAGCTGAAGCAAAAAGATGAGGAGTTAGCTAGGCCAAGGGAAAAGGGGCTGGGAGAACATTTCAGGAGAGGGAAGGACCTAAAGCCCTGCCTCCTCAATCCATTTTGTCAAAAGCCTACCTAGTGGATAGGTAATAGGCATGTTATGCCTAGTGAGCAAGGTGGAGTTAAATTAGGTCAGGAAGTAGGTATGGCAGTGACATGATCTGAGTTACTACTGCTAACACCACCACTAGCTAACATTTTTTAAATTTTTTATTTATTGAATTTTAGAGAGAGGGGAAGAGAGCGAAACATTGTTCCACTTATTTATGCATTCATTGATTGCTTCGTGTGTGTGTGTCCTGACAGAAGGTTGAACCCACAACCTTAGCGTATGAGGACAACACTCTAACCAACTGAGCTACCTGGCCAGGGCATTTATTGATTGATTGATATTAAAGAAAGAAATGGAGAGAGATAGAGAGAGATAGAAACATTGATTTGCTGTTACACTTATTTATGCATTCATTGGTTGATTCTTGTATGTGCCCTGACCAGGGATCAAACCTACAACCTTGGTGTATTGGGACAGCACTCTAACCAACTGAGCTACCCAGCTAGGACTACTAGCTAACATTAAGTGAGTGCTTATGAAGTGTACTTTTCTTATTTGAGCCTCACAATGACTTTTTGAGATGTCATTATCCCCTTTCTACCAGTTTATAAACCTTGGAACAGACAGGTTAGATAACTTGCCCAAGGAAACTCAGATAATAATGGCTGAAAGTCTAACCCAGTCTGTGCTCTTCATCAGCAGGATGAAAATTCTGAAGAGACCACTCTGTGGGAGGAAAATGAAATACAACAGGTAGTTGGAAATGGGGAGAGCAGTCAGGAGGCTATCACAGACATCCAGGATGCTAGGCCTCATTTTGTAACAGATAACTGAAATGTAATTCAGACCAATTTGGGCAAACAGGAGAATTTGTTGGTTTATAAAACCAAATTGTGGGCTGGGCTGGGCTGGGCTGTGGCTGACACTAGGGAAAATTAAAACCAGTGAAGAGGAGATGCCTCCGTGTCTCCTATCTTGCTTTATTTTCTCAGACCCAGATTTCTTGACATGATAGGAAATGGCCACCAGTGGTGCCTGCCTTCACATCTCACAAATTGTCCAAGGCAGAGGGTCTGAGTCTCTTCCTTTAGTTTCTGTGTTTAAAATACCAGGGCTCAGATGGATCGGGTGCCTATTCTCAGGTGTGCAGCAGGATAGAATGAGAGCAGCCTCCCAGCAAAATCACATGATTTATATGGGAAGGAACAGATTTATCAGAAAAAGGGAGTTTGTCTCCCCCCCCCAAAAAAAAAAAAAAAACAAAAAACAGAATACTAGACAAATAAAAGATACCCACTACATCAGGGAGGAAAAGATAGCCACTTGGACTGAAATGATGGCAGCAGAAATGGCAAAAATGTGCAGTTTCAAAATATATTTTGGAGATTCAATGAGGGAGGAAGATACTATTGTTTCCTGAGTTCATTCATTTCTCTTTTGTTAATATATTTTATTGATTTTTTACAGAGAGGAAGGGAGAAGGATAGAGAGTTTGAAACATCAATGAGAGAGAAACATCCATCAGCTGCCTCCCGCACACCCCCTACTGGGGATGTGCCCACAACCAAGGTACATGCCCTTGACCAGAATCGAACCTGGGACCTTTCAGTCCGCAGACCGACGCTCTATCCACTGAGCCAAACCGATTAGGGCTCATTCATTTCTTTATGAAATATTAGCTGTACACTTACTAGTATTATGTGCCAGACACTTTTAGGCACTGGCTGTAATTCAGGTCTTTGAATTCACGAAGTTGACACTTATTAGAGGAGACTGACAATTCACAAGTAAACAAACCAAACAATATAAAATGACAACTTGTGTTAAGTGTTAAAAGAGAAACAAAGGTGTGAGGATGAAGAGTAACAGGGGAACTGCCGCCTGAACGTGAGTCTCGGTTTCTCGCCTTCCTCCCTGGACAACATGAGCATCAGCACCCGCTCCAGCTTCTCCTCAAACTACCAGACATACCCTGGGCTCCCTGCCTCGCCCAACTACTGGATCCGGCCAACCAGCAGCATGGCCAGCATCTATGCAGGTGCGGGGATCAGGCACCCAGCTCTCCATGTCCCACTCCTCCAGTGTGCAGAGTGGCTGGGGGTCTGGGGACCTCGCTGTAGGGATGGCCGTGGGTCTAGCAGGCATAGCAGGCATCCAGAGTGAGAAGGAGACTATGCAATGCCTGAATGACTGCCTGGCCTCCTACCTGGAGAGGGTGAAAAGCCTGGAGGCTGATAATCAGAGTCTGGAGATCAAAATCCAGGAACACCTGGAGAAGAAGGTCAGAGACTGGAGGCATTATTTCAAAACCATTGAGGACCTGAGGGCTCAGATCTTTGCAGGTTCTGTGGACAATGCCCACATTATTCTACAAATTGACAATGCCTGTCTTGCTGCTGATGACTTCAGAGTCAAGTATGAGACAGCATGCTTCAGTCTGTGGAGAGTGACATCAATGGGCTCCAAAAGGTCCTTGATGACACCAATATCAACTGCAGCTGGAGACAGAGATCGAGGCTCTCAAGGAGGAGCTGATCTTCATGAAGAACCATGAGGAGGAAGTAAATGGTCTACAAAACCAGATTAGGTTGACTGTGGAGTTGGCTGCCCCCAAATCTCAGGACCTCAGCAAGATCATGGCAGACATCCCGGCCCAGTACGATGAGCTGGCTCGGAAGAACCAAAAGGAGCTAGACAAGTACTGGTCCCAACAGATTGAGGAGAGCACCACAGTGGTCACTCGCAGACCGCTGAGATAGGAGCTGCTGAGATGACACTCACAGAGCTGAGACGTATAGTCCAGTCCTTGGAGACTGACCTGGACTTGATGAGGAATCTGAAGGCCAGCTTGGAGAACAGCCTACGGGAGGTGGAGATGCACTATGCCATGCAGGTGGAGCAGCTCACCAAGATCCTACTGCACCTGGAGTCAGAGCTGGCCCAGGCCCAGGCTGAGAGGCAGCGCCAGACCCAGGAGTACAAGACCCTATTGAACATCAAGGACAAGCTGGAGTTTGAGATCACCACCTACCGCCGCAACTGGAAGAAGGGGAGGACTTCAATCTTAGTGAAGACCTGGACAGCAGCCAGTCCATGCATTCCATTCAAAAAAACCACCACTCGCAGGATTGTGGGTGGCAAAGTAGTGTTTGAGGTCAATGACACCAAAGTTCTAAGGTGTTAAAGGCAGCAAAAGTGTGGCACCCCTCGGGGTGGGGCAGGAACCCAATAAAAAGTTCAGAGATAAAAAAACAAAACAAAACAAAACAAAACAAAAAAAGAGTAATGGGAAACCCATTTCTGTAGTGACATTTAAACTGCGGCCTGAAGCCAGTTTTAGAAAAAGTAGAAGAGGGTTCCAGCAGTGCAATTGAATCCTTAACATTCCAAACATCCTTCCTTTATGAAGAGCAATGCAGTTTTAGGAATTCTCACCTTCCTCCCTATATTCCAAGGGAGATCCTGAATGGCTAAGTCAATCAAAACAAACTCATCCTCTTAGTATTGATTGGCTCAGGAATTCAGGCCTAACTAAGCCAATTATTGTTTGGTATTTACCTGGTGACTTTTTGGTTCAGGAGTTCGAATGTGGCCTCAATTGGCCCGATCAAACCAAAAGGAAGTGGAACTTTCCTGTTTCAATGTGAGGGGAGAGATAGTGCTTTCTCCCACTAACTTGAACAAAGAAGTACATAGCTCCTACTGCTCCTGACTTCTATGACCTTTAAGGGCCAGCCTTAGGCTGAAGCAAAGTGAGTGGCCCAAGCAACGTCGGTCCATGACGATGCTTTTGGGCCACTGGATACATCGACTGTAACGTTTGTTCTACCTCTGAGTTTCCTGCTATGGAAAGCTGCCTTGAGTTAGATTTCTGTTATTTCAGCCAAATACACTTTAATCAATACACAATGAGAACAGCATATTCCAAGGTCCTGAATGGAATACAAGTTTGGATAATTAGATTAATTTGAATCACCACATAATGAAATGACCCAGTGCCTTGCTTATGGAGTTGACTAGCCAGTAGCACTGGAGAAAAAACTTTTAACATGAAAACAAGTCAAAACAAAACAGAAACAGAAAATAAGTTCTTAGAGGATATAGAAACAATTCCAGGAACAAAAAAAATTTGGAGGTGGGGGCAGGGAGACTATAATTAGTATCCTTAGAGATGAATAGAATATTGAACAGGAGAGCTATAAAAAACAAACATCTGGAGAATAATAAAAAGGTACTGGAAATTTAAAATATGATAGCTGAGAGAAAATATCAATAGAAGGGTTGGAAGATATAAGTTGAATAAATATTCCAGGCCCTGGCCAGGTAGCTCAGTTGGTTAGAGAAGCATTCTGATACATCATCAAGATTGTGTGTTCAATCCCTGGTCAGGGCACATACAAGAATCAACTAAATAAGTGGAACAACAAAAATTGATCTCTCTCAAATCAATCAATAATAAAAAAAAACAAGAAAAAATATTCTAGAAAACTGGACAAAAAAGTGATAGGTAATAGGAGAGGGGGAAAAGGAAAATTATAGAGTCAACTCAGGAATCTTCAGCATCGATTTATATGAATTTCAGAATGAGAGGGAAGTAAAACAAAAATTAAAGGTATCCATTGAGTGCTCAGCACATGGAATGAGAAAAGACCTACCACATATCAGAACACTGGAGTCAAAGAGAACACCCTAACGGCTTCTGAGACATTAAACAGGTCACAAAGGATGGATAATCACAATGACTTCAGACTTGTCAGCAGCAACACTGGTAGCCAGAAGACAATGGAGCAATGTCATCAAATATCTGAAGAAAAATAACTAACAACCTAGACTTTTTCACCCAGCCAAGCTATCAGTTAACTATGAGAAAAAAATTAAAAATATTTTTATTGATTTTAGAGAGAGGAAGGGAGAGGGATAGAGAGATAGAAACATCAATCCCATCAGCTGCCTCCTGCATACCCCCTACTTGGGATCAAGCCTGCAACCTGAGCACATGCCCTGACCAGAAATTAAACCATCACCTCCTGCTTCATGGGCCAATGCTCAACCACTGAGCCATACTGGCTGAGCTAATTATGAGAATTTGTAGTCTTAAATTATCTACCATGCACCCCTTTGAGGAAGCTATTGGAGATGTACTCCACCAAAATGAGAGAGTAAACAAATAAACAAAAGTCATAGAAACCAGTAAAAAGGGTATCTAACCTAGGAGATAATTGAAGGATATATGCTGGTTGCTGGTAAAACATCCAAGACCAATAGCTTTGTAGTAGGCTTAGAGAATAACCATCTCAGATTGGAGCAGGAAGGTGAAAGGTTTTGGAGGCATATATTTAAGGGGAAAAAAGGAAATGATAAACTATTTGATTGTATCTGAACATATTGAGAGGAGATTTCTAGAAGAGAGTATGAGAATTAATTGGTAAGTACATAGATAATTACATAAATAAATTTTAAAAGAATTATTAATTTCAGGGGAAAACATACAAGAAAGGGAATGTAAACAATACATTGTTACAGCTTGAAAATAACATTTACACACTCATAAGATGTAAATATTCAGTATTGATTTAACAAAAGTAACATTACTATATTAGGAGAATAGAGAGAAAGTATAAGCATATTCATGTGGAGGATGAGAGCATGAAGTCCTCATATTAAAAATAGAAGTCAGTGTATATTTGAAGCTTACCCAGCTGGCATGGCTCAGAAGTTGAGCATCGAACTATGAACTAGGAGGTCACGGTTCGATTCCTGGTCAGAGCACATGCTGGGGTTTCGGGCTTGAAACCCAGAGTGGGGCATGTAGGAGGCAGCCGATCAATGATCCTCTCTCATCGTTGATGTTTCTATCTCTCTTTCCTTCTCCCCTCCTCTCTGAAATAACTAAAAATATATATTTTTTAATCTGAAACTTAAAAACCAAGAAATGGCATGATATTTAGAAAAAAGCAATAAATGCCAGAAGAGTCAGCTAAGAGTTGTAATTGCCTTTAAGCATTGGGAAGCAGAGTGGGATAAGGATTACTTTTTTAAAAAAATTTTTTTATTGTTGAAAGTATTACAGATGTCACCCTTTTTTCCCCCATTGATCCCTTCCACCCCACACCCATCCCCCCCATTGTAAGTAATAAAGAACATATAATAAAGAACAGGTATGTACATGTGTAACTTTCATAAAAACAAATAAATATTTAATTTAAAACCCATCATGGCCCAGCCCATGTGGCTCAGTGATTGAGCATCGATCCATGAACCAGGAGATCTTGGTTTGATTCCTGGTCAGGGCATATGCCTGAGTTGTGGGCTTGATCCCTAGTAGGGGATGTGTTTCTAGCTCTCTCTCTCTCTCTCTCTCACTCTCTCTCTCTCTCCTCTCCCTACATCTCTCTGAAATCAATAAAAACATATTAAAAGCAAAACCAACCTTTGTAGGAATGAAATAGCCTAGGAGGAGAGAGTAGAATGAGAAAGAGGTCTTGGTACTGATCTTTTAGGAACTCTTCATTTACCATCCTTCTCACCTCTCCCCCTCACCCCCTCGCCCCCCACTCCCTCCCCCCAGTGAACCACAAGTCTGCATTGAGAGAAGTGTTGATAGAAAGAAACAAATAAACCTCCAGGAACAGATCCAGAGACAAAGATACCTAGGATAGGAGAAGAATGCAGAAAGTGTGGGCTAGAGTCATCTCCACAGAAAAGGTGGCTTTGCATTGGGGCAGGTTCTAAGTCCTGGAAGGCTCAGGGCTGGCTGAGGTCTCCATTCTTGAAGAGCTACTAAATATGGATCAGGAAATGCCTGAGGAGGGGAGCTAAGGCACTTCAGTCACCTTGGGCTTCTGACCGGGTGATGATATCTCATTCCTGACCACTGGTGCTCCTGAGTAGCTCCTTGCCTCCACCAAGCACCTCCTCCCCATCTTACCTACTTTTGTGAACATATGAGCAAAGCTGAGGTCTCAGAGCAGCACCTCCTCCCACATACCTCTGCTTCTCCCTTGGCTCAGCTGAACTGCATTTGTATTATGCATAAGGTGAGCAGACGTCCCGCTTTTGGCGGGACAGTCCCAATTTTTAACAATTTGTCCCGCGTCCCGCGGTGTTTTAAAAAAGTCCTGATTTTTGGAAAGAATGCACGACAAGCTAGGGAAGGGGGGGAGCGGGGAACGGGAAGGGAATATACGGTTTTCGGCGGCCATGTGGCTATTTAGCCAGGATATGAGTTTTATATTATTTTTGTTAATTTTATAATGTTAAACTTTAATAATAACAAATAATTGTTGAGAACTGATTAACGAGAACTGCTTATCAAAGTTTGCATTGTTGATCAGTTGTTAGAATTCGACCATTGTTTGGACTTAATGAACAATGGCATTTTTGGGGATTGGCAACGACGAAAACATTTTGTAACTGTCTCTCAGACGATACACATCGTACTGCGTGCTAGTGAGCTAGTTAAACAAGTGATGTCATTACAAATCAGCTATTCAGATAATTTAGGTAAGTAATTTATTTATTTCATAAATACATAAATTTTCTTGAATTTAGCAGACAGTACTCGTTTTATTTATTTATTTATTTATTTTATTATTATTTTTTTAAAACATATTTTATTGCTTTTTTACAGAGATGAAGGGAGAGGTATAGAGAGTTAGAAACATCGATGAAAGAGAAACAGATGAGAGAGAAACATCGATCAGCTGCCTCCTGCACACCCCTTACTGGAGATGTGCCCGCAACCAAGGTACATGCCCTTGACCAACCAAGGTACATGCCCTTGACCGGAATCGAACCTGGGACCCTTCAGTCCGCAGGCCGACGCTCTATCCACTGAGCCAAACTAGTAGGGCCGTATTGTTTATATTTTATAGTGGCGGCAAAAAGTCTAGCGCCGGCCTTGAAAGTGACACGACTTACGTTATGGCAAATTCAGAGGAAAAATAATACAAGTTAGTATTGTTATTATTTAGAAAGAAATATAGGATTAAAATAATTTTTAAAATCTAGTTACTTTATAACAATCAATTTAATTTATAAACTAACAATAAAATATGTTCATGTAATTATGTACCTACTTACTGTGTTTTTAAGCAATATGTATATAATAATTTATAATATAATTTTAAATTATTTTTTTTAGATTTTTAACATAATGAGTAAGAAAAGAGGATGCAAATGCAACGATGATCTAAGAAGTGAATTTCCTTTTATTAAAAAAACCAAAAGTTGCCAAGACCGGTTTGGCTCAGTGGATAGAGCGTTGGCCTGCGGACTCAGGGGTCCCGGGTTCGATTCCGGTCAAGGGCATGTACCTTGGTTGCAGGCACGTCCCCAGTGGGGGTGTGCAGGAGGCAGCTGATCGATGTTTCTCTCTCATCGATGTTTCTAACTCTCTATCCCTCTTCCTTCCTCTCTGTTAAAAATCAATAAAATATATTTTAAAAAAAAAAGCGATTACAATATAGACCAAATTTTTAATCAAGAACCCCCCCCCCCCCCCCCCCGCCCCGGGCCGAAACCGGTTTGGCTCAGTGGATAGAGCGTCGGCCTGCGGACTCAAGGGTCCCAGGTTCAATTCCGGTCAAGGGCATGTACCTTGGTTGCGGGCACATCCCCAGTAGGGGGTGTGCAAGAGGCAGCTGATCGATGTTTCTAACTCTCTATCCCTCTCTTCCTCTCTGTAAAAAATCAATAAAATATATATATTAAAAAAAAGACACCCCCCCCCCCCCCCCCCCGGTCAATGGTGTCCCGCTTTACCAATGTTAAAATCTGGTCACCTTAATTATGCAGGCATTCATCAATTCTATCCCTCTCCTTCTCTCCTTTGAGAGACACTAGGGCAGTGGTCGGCAAACTCATTAGTCAACAGAGCCAAATATCAACAGTACAACGATTGAAATTTCTTTTGAGAGCCAAATTTTTTAAACTTAAACTTCTTCTAACGCCACTTCTTCAAAATAGACTCGCCCAGGCCATGGTATTTTGTGGAAGAGCCACACTCAAGGGGCCAAAGAGCTGCATTTGGCTCGAGAGCCGCAGTTTGCTGACCACGGCACCAGGGGATAATGCAAGTTTCCAGCTCTTCCCACTTCCAATTCTCTTCTCTGCTTCTCACTCCCTGCTTACTAAAACTCCAGCTATTTATCTGTTCCCATCAAGTGTTCCTTCCTAGTTCTCCCTCGCCCTTTGGACAGAAGTTCAGAGGCAAAGAGCTAATAATACATAGTAGAGTATAGGCTACTCTTGGAAAATATGGATGGCCCTACTCTTGCTAGATTAGACAGGGTTTCAAGTTCTTATGCTGGGGCTATATGTCAAAGTGTACCCTCAATGCAGCAGCATCGGGACCGTGGGAGAACATGTGGCTCCCAGGCAAGTGAACTCTCTCAGTGCTGAGCGACACCCCAGAGCCACAGGGTTGCAGGCCTAGCAGATTCTGATAAGAAGGAGAGAAACATTCCCATGTTCAAAGGACAGAATCTCTAGGTCCAAAGCATGTGGTGATGAGGAGGATGAGGGGAAAGGGACGAGAAGACCCAAATTAATAACTCTGTAGAAATAGGGTTGCATGCATACATGGAACATGTCCTTTTCCTTTTCTTCCATGTATCAATGCAGAACCTGTCCTGATGTAAAAGAGTATAGGCTGCTGATGTGGCATGATCTCGTAAGTGTGGAGGGCAACCAGAGGCTCTAGAACCAGGTGGCCTGAGCTCAAATGCTAGCCAGACCACTCACTGGAATTCTTTTGCGTCATGGACCCCTTCTCAGAGTAATGTTTTAAAATACATTTTTTTTTTAAAATGGTATTTTTCCCTGGCCAGTGTAGCTCCGTTGGTTGAACATCATCTTGTTGTGCACCAAGAGGCTACTGGTTCAGTCACCAGTCAGGGTGCATGCAGGGGGCAACCGATCGATGTTTTGCTCTCTCTCTTTCTCTCTCCTTCCCTCTCTCTAAAAATCAATAAAAACATTTTAAAAATAAATAAAATAAAAATAAGGTATTTTTACACTCATGTTCATTAAAGCATTATTCATAATAGCCAAAATGGAAGCAATCCAAGTGTCCATTGACAGATAAAGGGACAAACAAACAAACAAACAAAACATATAAATATATTACATACAATGGAGTCTTATTCAGCCTTAAAAAAGGAAGGAAATTCTGACACATACTAGAACATGGATGCATCTTGAGGACATTATGCTAAGTGAAATAAGCCAGTCACAAGAAGGAAAACAATGTATGATGCCACTAGGAGGTATCTAGAGTAGTCAAATTCATAGAAACGGAAAGAAGAAGGGTGGTTACCAGGGGCTGGGAGTGATATGAAATGGGGAACTTGTTCAATGGGTACAGAGTTTCAGTTTTGCAAGATGAAAAGAGTTATGGAGATTGGCTGCAGGACAATGTGAATGTACTTAACAATACTGAATTGTGCACTTAAAAATGACGAAGATGGCCCTGGCCGGGGTGGTACAGTGGTCTGAGGGTCAGCCTGTGGACTGAAGGGCCACAGGTTCCATTTCCGGTCAAGGGCACTTACCTCAGTTGCAGGTTCACCAGCCCTGGTAGGGGCACGTGCAAGAGGCAACCAATAGATGTGTCTCTCTCCCGTTGATGTTTCTCTCTCTCTCTCCCCTCCCCTCTCTTCCGTCCCTTCTACTCTCTCTAGAAATAATGGGAAAAAATATCCTCAGGTGAGGATTAAAAAAAGAGACAGGATTCAAATGCTATAGAATTCACCCATTTGAAGTGTAGTGCACAATTTAATAGTTTTTAGTATAATCACAGATATGTGCAACCATCAGCACTGTCAATTTTAGAAAACTTCCATTACAATGGTCTATTTTAAATCTTAGTTTTACTTGGCCTATCAACAGCATTTGACACACTTGATCAATCCCTTCCCCTTTAAACATTTTTTTTTTCACTTCACTTTCAGGACATCATACTCTCTTGGTGTTCTTGGTGCTTCTCCTTCCTCACTGGCCATTTCCTTTCTTTTTTTAAAAAATATATTTTATTGATTTTTTACAGAGAGGAAGGGAGAGAGAGAGTTAGAAACATCGATGAGAGAGAAACATCGATCAGCTGCCTCCTGCACACCCCCCACAGGGGATGTGCCCGCAACCATGGTACATGCCCTTGACCGGAATCGAACCTGGGACCCTTCAGGCCGACGCTCTATCCACTGAGCCAAACCGGTTTCGGCTGGCCATTTCCTTTCAATTGGCTTTGCTTTTCTTCACTCTGACCTCTTTCTAGAGGTTGGAGTGCCCAGGGCTCTCCTCTGTCTTCCTGGGTGATCTCATTTAGCCTCATGGCTTTAAATATCATCTATATGTTTAGTAGCAAATGTGTGTCATTAGAGAACAAGGCTAAAATCATCCACACCCTCGTATTTCGAATTACTATATATGGATGTGAAAGTTGGACAGTGAAGAAGGCTGATAGGGGAAAAAAAATGATTCATTTGAAAGTTGGTGTTGGAGAGAGTTCTATGGCTACTCGGGCCTAGGCCAACAGAAAGATGAACAAGTAGGTACTAGAACAAATCAATCCTGAGAAGTTGCTGGATGCAAAAATGACAAAACTGAAGCTGTCCTATTTTGGGCACAAAATGAGAAGCCAGGGTTCTCTGGGAAAGATAGTAAAGCTTGGAAAAACTGAAGGCAACAAGAAAAGAGGAAGATCACATATGAGAGGAACTGACTCCATAAAGGAAGCCATAGACGTGATTCTACAGGAGCTGAGTAGGGCTGTTGAGGACAGGACATTGTGGACATCCCTCATTCACAGGGTTGCTAGGAGTTGGAGCTGACTCAATGGCATATAACGCACACATGTTATGTTTTGTATTACCAAGTTTACATTTCTAGCCCAAGACATCTTTCACCTGCTCCCAACTTGATTATATAAATGCCTGCTCCACATCCCCATGTGTATTCTAGGACAACTCAGCATATTCAGAACTGACACTATTCTATATGAAGTCTTCCCTTCCTCAGTTGATGACAATTTCATCTTTCTAGTTGTTCTGGCCCCAAATCCTTGCTATCCTTTTTTTTTTTTTCCAGAGAGGAAGGGAGAGAGAGAAATATCAGTGATGAGAGAGAATCATGGATAGGCTGCCCCCCGCATGCCCCTCACTGGGGATCGAGTCCACAACCTGGGCATGTGCCCTTGACCGGAAGCCAATGCTCAATCCACTGAGTCAAACCAGCCAGGGCATTCCTTGTTATTCTTAATGACATTTGTCTCTCACATACCACATTCATTCCACCAGGAAATTCTCTACCCTCAACATAACCAGAACCCTATCGCTTCTCCCACCTGCTTTGTTATCCACTGGTACAAGCTGCCACCATCTCTAGCCTGGATTACTGCTATAGCCACCTAACAGGTCATACTGCTTTTATCCTTGTTCCCCTAGTCTATTCTTAACACAGCAGCCAGAGTGATCCTTTTAAAATAGAAGTGACTTCATATTACTCCTCTGCTCAAAATCCTGCAATGACTCCCCATTTCATTCGAAGTAAAAGCCAAAGTTTACAAGGCCCTTCGTGACTAATTCCCTCTGCTCCTTATCTTCTTGACTTTAATCTCTCACTACCTTTCCCCTCACTCATTTTGTTCCAGTGACAATGGCCTCAACTTTTCCTCAAACACTTCAAGCACACTTGTGACTTATAGAGTTTGCAGTGGCTAGTTCCTCTTCTAAAGAGCATGTCCTCCAACTGTACAGCTTAGCTAATTCCCTCACCTCCTTTAGGGCATTGCTCAAATTTCATCTTTTCCAGAAGGCCTTCTCTGATCACCTTACTTAATATATGGTCAACCCTCCCAACCCTCCTCTACTTCCAACCCCCCTTACCTTGCTCTATTTTTTCTTTTATTCTATAGCACTTATCACCTTAATATATATATATATATATATATATATATATATATATATATTATATATATTATTGATTTCAGAGAGGAAGGGAGAGGGAAGGAGAGAAACATCAATGATAAGAGAGAATCATTGATCGGCTGCCTCCTGCACGCCCCACACTGCAATCCAGGCATGTGCCCTTGATTGGAATCAAACCCAGGACCCTTCAGTCCGCAGGCTGATGCTCTATCCACTGTGCCAAACTGGCTAGGGCAACTTAACACCTTTTAACATACCCTATTTTACTTAATTAAATTTATTGGGGGTGACAGTCATTGATAAAATTAAGTTTTAAGTGTATAATTCTATAATACATCATCTACCTACTACATGTGTGTTCACCACCCAAAAGTCTCTTCTCCTTCTGTCATATTTAAAAAAAATCTTTATAGCTGACAGTATTACATATGTCCTTCCCCCCCATTGACCCTTTCTAGTCTGTTCCTGCCCTGTCACCATATATTTGATATATTTGACGCCCTTTACCCTCTTCAATCTCCCTCCACATCCCATACACTATATCTATATTGTAAAATATGTTTTTATTGATATTTAGAGAGCGAAGAGGGGAGAGAGAGAGAGAAACATTGATCAGTTGCCTCCTGTCTGAACCAGCAACCTGGGCATGTGCCTGACCAGGAATCGAAGCAGTGACCTTGCGGTGCATGGGATGATGCTCAACTAACTGAGCCACACTGGCCAGGACCCATACACTATATTTTTAACTAGCGTTCCCGTTGCAGGAAAAATCCTGCAATAGGATTTCCTGCTGCACTCTACCCCGCCTCCCCTCTGCCCCCGGCCCCGCCCCGCCTTCTCCTCCAGCCCGCCTGCTTTTCCGTTCGCCCCCGGCCCCGCCTCCGCTCCGCCCTTGTCGCCCGCCCCGCCTTCTCCTCCAGCCCGCCTGCTTTCCCCTTCGCCCCAGCCCTGACTTCGCTCCTCCCTTGTCCTCCCCGCACCCTCCCGGCTTGCTTGCTTCTTTGAAGCTTTACTCCCTTCTGCAGCTCTTGGCTTCTTTCAACGCTGTCTTGATATGCAAATTAGCCGCCATCTTTGTTGGGGGTAATTTGCATACTCGTCCTGATTGGCTGGTGGGCGTGGCTTGGCTGGTGGGCGTGGCTTAGGTGTAGCGAAGGTGCGGTCAATTTGCATATTTGTCTATTATTAGATTAGATGCTTATTTGTTAGGTGTGTTTAGTGTCTCCCAAAGCAAGAATTTGTTCATTGAGGTAGCCCAAGGATCTAGTACAGCGTCTGGTACAGAGCTCAATAAGTATTAGTTGAATGGATGTATGAAAAATGCGGACAATACCTGCTCTATAAAACTATTACAGGGATTAAATAATGGGCAAAGATCCTGATCCCTAACAATGGACACCCAACAAATGTTAGATCCCTACCTCCCTTCAACAAGTATCTCCCCCTGTTGCCTCCTCTTACAGCACTGCTGCTTCCCTCCTCTCTGGAAAATGTCACCATTCTAGTCTCTCCTTTTATTTTCTAATAAAAGCAGGTCTTGTTATTCACCAAGTTTACCCAGTAAGTGCTGGGCAGTTTGTTAGTCAATCATATTATTTATTCTTTTTTTTTTTTTAAACTCATCACCATTTTTCCCCTCTATGCCCTCTTCCACCTCCACCCTTCCCACCCTCCCATTTTAATCCAGGAAGATCTAACAAAAGGCCACACATGTCTTCTGAGAAGAAAAGGAACCCTGGGAGACCAGCTTTACCCAGTGCCACAAGTATTTATCTGATTAGCAAATTGTCACCCAGAGCAGTAGAGGGCCCTGAGGACATGAACCAGTAAATGTTTTTGTTGTTGGAGTTGGAGGTTTATTATACAGATTTTTAAAGTAAACTTCATGAAGGTATAATTTACATACATTAAAATATAATGTTTTAAATACAACTTGATGAGTTTTGACAAATGTACTATAGTCAATTTGATTTGGGGTGGAGGGCATTAAGGTCTCCTGGGATTATGCAGGTTGAGATTTAGCAGAGGGATCCTGGTTAGAAAAGCGAACAACCTCAGGGCTCTTGGGAAACATACCCAAACTAGAGGCCTGGTACATGAAATTGGTGCACTGGGGAGGGGGTGTTCCTCAGCCTGGCCTGCGCCCTCTTGCAGTCTGGGACCCCTGGCTCCTTACTGCCCACCTGCTTGCTACTCCTTAGCGCTGTGAGGCTTCTGGCTGAGCCACGCTCCCCCTGTGGGAGTACACTGACCACCAGGGGGCAGCTCCTTGCTTTGAGCAAGCTGCCCCCTGGTGGTCAGTGCAGGTCATAGCGACAGGTCATCCCACCCTTGGGTCTATTTGCTTATTAGGGGCTTATTACATAGGATTATATAGATAGGGAGGAGTGGAAACACCAAGGGCTGGCCTGAGATTGGTTTCGGGGTCTCACTGCACCAGGATCTGGACCTACGGAATATCTGGCAACTTCGTGGCACCTCTTGGTCCTCCTGAGGGAGTGGGCCAACTCCCTTTCACAGCCATTTCACGTGTTTACCCCATGGGGATGTTCCAACCCTGACAACCAAGCTTCACCGCTGCCACGACACTCCAGGGGCCCGATTTTCTCCCCATCCTTAGTTAGAAACTGGTTTCGGATCTGCATCAGTACGGCGGGCCGGAAAAAAAAGCAAAAGTGCTGCAGCAGGTGTGGGAGCCAGGAATCCCCCTTTGGGTCTGCCGCCCTCCAGACGCTGGGGGCTCTGGGCAACCAGGCTCTCTCCCCCGCCCCTCTGCGCCTAAAAGCCTCTGCGCTGCAGGCTCCGCTTCACTGAGAGGCAGGAACGCCGACCGCAGGTTTGCTGGGGAAACTGAGGCGGGACTGGAGATTCTGGGTGAGGAGTCTGAGGCTGGCCGCAGCCTTTCTCCCGGGCACTGAGGGAGCCCCTACCGAAAGCCCAATGCGGGGCGGGCCAAACCAGAAGGCACCCGTTGGGGTCCCCGCGGGCTCCGGGCGGGAGGCGGGAGAGCGCAGCGCCGCCCACGCAGCTGGCGAACTCCGGGAGAGGCGCCGGCCGGGGGCGGGGCCTGGCGGGGGCGGGACCGACCTGGGCTACCGGCTGGGCCAGTCTCGCCCCGCAGAGCGAAAGTAGTTGGTGGCGGCCCTCGCGTGGGGCTCGAGTTCTGCTTGCCCGCGACCTCACGGCCATGGCGGGACCCCAGGAGTTTCTGAGTGGGAAGCTCCGGCTCTGCTTCACCCCCGCTGCCCGGACCAGCCTCCTGCTGCTCAGGCTCAACGACGCGGCGCTGCGGGCGCTGCAAGAGTGTCAGCGGCAACAGGTGCGGCGGGCCGGAGCCCCGTCTTCCCCAGACCCTAACCCTCCACTCAGGCCTCAGCGGAGACTCTGGCGAAGGGACCGGGGATAGGGAGCGGCATTCACCGGCGCCGGCCTCCCCGACCTCCCACCTTCTCCAAGTGAAGCCCGCGAGCGCGGCCGCTCCCGGCCCCTCCCGGCCCCGGAGGCCCGGGACTTGGCGGCACCTGCGCTCAGCCTGCCTCTGTGCTCTCCCTGCAGGTTCGGCCGGTGATCGCTTTCCAAGGCAGCCGAGGGGTAAGAACAGACCTGGGTGCGTGCGGGGAGAACAGACGCGGGCTCCGGGCGGGAGGCTGAGAGCAGTCACGGTCTGAGGAAGTTCCTGAGAACTGAACCCGAATGGAGTGAGGGGGCTGCTGGGGTTGTGGTCCCAGGAGGCTGCGGTTGAAGCGTCTGTGCCGTCTCGGCCTCCTGGGAAGCCAGGCCTAGCTGCACCTGGTGTGCTAACGAGTCCCCCGGGACCCACCTTCGGTCTAAGGCTGGCTCTGGGAGAAAGGGCGCTGGCGGGAGGGGGAAGGGTTGACTACATGGGGCTTACGGTTTCCTTTCACTCCTAGTATCTGAGGCTCCCAGGCCCTGGCTGCTCCTGCCTCTTCTCCTTCACCGTGTCGCAGTGTGGCCAGGAGGGCACTGGTAGTGGCTTGGACCTTGTGTGCCAACCCTTCAGCAGGTAAGAAAGGGTTTGTGGGAAGTCTAGGAAGGGGGTGTCCAGAGCTGCTTTAAAAGTTCTCCACCCTCCTGTTATTTTTACCACCACCCCTTTCCAGACCTGGGCCTAACCGCCTCCACTGCCTGGGGCCACTCAGGGAGCGCCTCAGTATTTGGGCAGCCATGGACTCTCTCCCAGTCCCATCTTCAGGTCAGGGACACAACCTGACTGATGATTCCAGAGAGCCTGAGAATTGGCAGAACATGGGAGATTATTCTAGAGATGGAGTTTCACGGCCACAGATGGCACTAGAGGAGGTGAGGCCAGAAGAAACTGCAGGGAGTTGGGATAAGGTGGGCAAAGCCTGAAGCCCAGGTAGCCAAGGGCCCCTGCCATTTTCCCTGCCAGGTGCCAGACCCGCCGGCGAGCAGCCAAAGACGGTCACTCCCAGGATCCTCGAGGGAACACTTGGCACAGTGGGAAGTAAGGTACTTGGGCAGAGTGGGACTAAGCTGAGAAACCCTTCCTCAAATCTCCACCCTAAGTGATACAGTAAGAAATCTAGCTCTCCCTCCTACTCTGGTCTTCATCTCTTCCATTCCCTCCTCAAATATCCTAGGAACCAGACCTGTCTTCCAAACAGAGAGCCTGACCAGGCACTGCCTTCTGCTAGCCAGAAACATCTGAACAAGGTAGATTGTAACAGAGAGAGTTTTCCAGAGATTTGTTCAATCAGGCTAAAATTTTAAAATTGGGAGCCTTCATTTTGATGCGAGCAGAGATTATAACATGGAAATAATTTTCGGCACAGAGTAGGAGGCTTCTTGACATACTATTATGACAAAAGTATTTTCCCCAACAGAAGCGTCCAGCACCTGCAGCCACTATAAAACTGAAAGAAAAGAGGCCCAGAACTCTATACCTACAAGAGGGAGAAGATTGGGAGCAAGAAAATAAACATGAAGACATGGGCCCCAGACTGGAGCACAGTCCCTCAGTTCAAGCAGGTGAGTTAATGAGAGTTATGAGAAGAGGATAAAAGTGCCACAGTGGGGTGGGGGAAAGTTCGATAATCACCTTCATGTCTTCTTCCCTCCTTCATAGGTTCTGAATCACCAAACCCTGAAGAGGTACCAGATTACCTCCTGTGAGTCCCCTGCCATTTCTAAGTTTATCAAGCCTTGTGCATATGAGATATTAAAATGAACCTCCTGGGAGCTTGGAGCTTTGGCAGGTAAAATTGAAGGTGGTAACTTAACTCTGCTCCTGGCAGGCAATATGGGGCCATCCACACTGCAGAGCAGCAACATGCTTATGAGCAGGACTTTGAGAGAGATTATGCTGAATACCGCATCCTGCATGCTCGATTTGGGGCTGCAAGCCAAAGGTTCCTAGAGCTGGGAGCGGAGATCAAGAAAGTTCAGCGAGGAACTCCAGAACACAAGGTGAGGACTGGACTCAGGATGGCTTCCCAGCTCTACTGGCCATAAACTCCGTTGTTTTTTCAGTGACCAAAGTGATAGGCAAGCCTGTTTTAAGAGAAAAATTATTCTGTATCATTTGGTAGCATGAGAGGAAGTTACTTCCCTCCCTTAAGAGAACTCGTTTTTTTCTCAAGGTTAAACTTGATGCTAGCATTTTCTTTGTTTCAGGTGCTGGAAGAAAAGATAGTCCAGGAATATAAAAAGTTCAGGAAGGTAAGACTAGGTCTGGGAATGCTAGCAATAAGGTAAAAGTGAATTACTTTTTTTGACATGGATGCTTTTTCTCTGCAGCGGTACCCAGGTTACAGGGAAGAAAAGTGTCGCTGTGAGTACCTGCATCAGAAATTGTCCCACATTAAAGGTCTCATCCTGGAGTTTGAGGAAAAGAACAGGGGCAGCTGAACTGGTCAAGGGCTATCGACCTTCTCTGTCCAGTGTGATGCAAAGGACAAAACAGCTGTAAATGAAGTAGAGTGCAACTGTCCGCTCTTGTTATTGCTGAATCCAGGGTGGCAAGTAGGAGAGCTGCTCTAGGTTAAGGTTTGATTTTCATTGTTGCCATATATTAATTTTTAGGGTGTGGGCACAGTGCCAACACTCTATAGCTGTACCCAGGAGACTAAGAAAAGCAGCAGAGGCTTGGCTTCTCCTCCTTTAGTTCAGCAAGTCATTTTCAAATCTTAAGAAATGACACCCTTTCCGGGACAAGATACCTCAGGGACATTAGAATTCAGCCTGGTAGCCTCCCTAACAAAACAATAACTTTCAGGAAGTTGTGATACACCTGGATATAATGTGGAATGGCTTGGGGTCTTATCAATGTACTGAAAGTGAATTCTTTTACAAACATGGCTAAAAAATTAAAACTGTCTCTGTGTCCTTTGTACAAGTTTATATGCTTTCCTTAACTCTTCCAAAGCAGTGGTTCATACCCCTGGCTCTATGTCTGAACCACTTCTCTAAAAAAATTAGATCTCCAGATCCCAACCCAGGTCTTGTGAATTAGAATCTGCAAGATTATGGTTAGGCTTCTTTACTTTTTCAAGCACTATGGATGATTCTGATAAATATCCTCCTACATAATAAAGAGCTAATATGCTAATTAGACCAAACAGCTGGACGACTGTCCAAAGCAGGGTTTGCGAGGGCCAGCCGGGGCTGCGAGGACTGAGCCCCTTGTACGAATTTCGTGCATTGGGCCTCTAGTTTTGCTATAAGTCTCTACCAAAACCACCTTATAATTGACAACTAGAGATGACATAGAAAAAAAGTTATCTCTTTTTGTTGTTAATCCCTCCTGAGGATATTTTTCCATTTATTTTCAGAGAGTGGAAGGGAGGAGGAGACAGAGAGAGAAGCATCAATGCAAGAGAGACACATTGATTGGTTGCCTCCCGCATGTGCCCCAACAGGCTTGGGATGGAGCCTGTAACCAAGGTACGTGCCTTTGCCTGGAATAGAATCCGGGACCCTTCAGTCTGCAGGCTGATGCTCTATCCACTGAGCCAAACTAGCTAGGGCAAGTTCTCCTTTTCTAAACATTGAGGTTGAAGATCATTTACTATTAGATCTCCAATCTGGAAATATTCAGTGACTGAAAACTATAACCATGGATAGGATTTGGATGTACTCCCAAAAAGGATGAGGGGAAATGGTTCAATGCATTCCTCATTGTTGTATAAGAAAGTGGATGCTTCACTCACAACCAGGAATGATACTGCTTTTCCCAGTCCACTGGAAAGGAAAATTAATAGGCCACACCCTGGGCTTTGGGGGAGAGAGCTGCACCCAGCAGTGTCAGCAATTTCTGAAACAACTTGGATGGAACCCCAACCTGATGCCACACCCACTCAGGGCATTTCTGGGTAAAAAACAGCTCTTGGGAGGTATAAACCCAGTCAGCTACATGGCAAAGACAAACAGCAACCCATCCTTATGGCACAGACAGGGTCAGAAACAGATTTCAACAAGAAAGGGCCCTCACCTGTTCTAATTATCCAAGCTAGGGACCTGGGCAATAACCATGTAAGGATAGAGACAACATTTGAGGATTTACAGGTGAAAACTATGGAGTCAAAATAGTTGGTCTACAGCTGTACTGACCGAGATGGTGGCCACTAGCCCTATATGTGACTATTTAAATTAATAAAAACTTAAAATGTAGTTCCTAGACACATTTCAAATTCTCAATAGCTACATGTTTTAGACAAATGTTATAGAACATTTCCATTAAGTTCTATTGGACAGTGCTGGGCTAGAGAACCGTTGGTTTCCCATCTCGTGGAAAAGACAGTTTAAAGGGGGCTCATTTATTATCACTGTTCCAAATGTACAAAAAAAATTAGAAAATAACCCCCCAACTCAATTCCCCCCACCCCCAGCAACACAAATAATTTTTCCCAAAAGCACAAACAAACTGGTCCTGGTATTTCCACAAACAGTGCAGCTAAGAAACAGTTTAGAGAAAATTTAACAGGATTCAGATAATATCCATCTGTCCTCTCAGCCCTGAGAGGTAATAATCCCATATGGGTACCAGTCCTTCCTAATGGTTTTCCAGCTCTGGTGGAAGAGTCCTTTACAAAGTGGTATGTTTGGCTGCTGCTTTAGAGATCCTCCTGTGCCTTCTTCTTCTTCTTAGGTTTTTCTTCTTGAATTACAGGGGTGTTTGTAGCCTCTCGCTGTAGATAGCTAATAAAATCACTTAATTCACGGCCACCCTGAAAACAGAAAGATCACCATGAACATTTAATCATTTAAAGAACCCTGGGTTTCCCCCCAACCCCTAATAAGATTTTTGAGTTTGTAAAAGCACATATATTGACGAGAGTTGAAAGAGTTTCCAGTTAAATAAATAGAGCTAGATATGTACAAGCTTGTGTGAGTATGTGTGTGTTTATTTGTGGAGAGCTGAGACAATGCACTTACTTCATATTTCTTTGGATCTAGCTTCTTGTTGGCTGGAGAGAAGTAGATGGTAGGAAAACTAAGGAAAAGAAAAAGAAATGAGTTGACTACTTTCCAGTTCCAGAGTAACTCTGTCATACTAGTATACTTCCTCAATAACTGTTTCTTGGAGTAACTTCTCTTCATGATTTCTTTCTTTCTTTTTTGTTAATCCTCACATGAGGATACTTTTCCACTGATTTTTAGGGAGAGTGGAAGAGAGAGGGAAAGACAGAGAGAAATATCACTATGAGAGAAACACATCGATTGGTTGCCTCCTGCACACGCTCTGACCAGGGCCTGGGCCAGAGAGGAGCCTGTAACCAAGGCATGTGCCCCTGACCGTAACTGAACCCGGGACTCTTTGGTCCGCAGGCCAAAGCTCTATCCACTGAGCTAAATTGGCTAGGGCCATGATTTCTAATCTGTCCAGACAGCAGTCTCCATCAATGGCTAGGGTTACATCCAACCAAAACTCAGGAATATGAGAGCTCACAAAATCTGTGACAGTCATGTAGGCCCATGTTGCAGAACTCTAAACCAGGGAAGGCATCAGTGGTTCTGTGCTCAACTGGAGTATGAGGGCTCCCCAAACTATACCCAATAAAAAATGGCTTACCAGCTTTTTTTTGTCAATTGGCTACACATTTTTATTAGTTTTTAATCTACTTACCCTCTGACTTCATATGGAGAAGGCACATCATTGGCTGTGGCATCCATCTTGGCTATGATAATATTTGGGTCTTTTCTGAGCTGTTAATAAAAAGGTTAGATTTTTAAGTTTCAAGTTTCAGTGACTGAGAGACAGTCAGTTCAGGACTTAAAAAAAATCCCATTTTAAAACACCTACATAAGTTTTGCTGCTCAGACAAGAAGAGTAGTTAACACTTGCACACAGTATCTTGCCTTTCACAAGTTTCCCTTTTCTCTCTGGGTTCCATATTAAGACTTTATATACAGCACCTTCAAAACTACCTAGCTGAAAGAAGACACTGTAAAGGCTAAGCCAAGTGTTTTAAGATGAAGGAATATAATGGTTTCATATAAACCATTACCAAAATTCAGAAGCCTGGATATATATATATATGTGTGTGTGTGTGTGTGTGTGTGTGTATATATATATATATATATATATATATGTGTGTGTGTGTGTGTGTGTGTATATATATATATATATATATATATATATATATTTTTTAAATATTTTTATTGATCTTTAGAGAGAGAGGCAAAGTCAGAGGGATAGAAAAAGAAACATCATAGATTGGCTGCTTCCTGCATGCACCCTCTTGGGGATCAAACTTGCAACCCGGCCAAGTGCTGACTGGGAATTGAACCAGTGACCTCATGGTTCATGGGTTGATGGGCAACCACTGAGAGCAACACTGACAGGGCAGTATGTATACTTTTAACCATAATCTAGTGGTTCCCAAACTTTTTTTGCCCATGCCCCACCTAAGCATCTCTAATATCCTGATGCCCTCCCTGTGACATATAATTCTTATTACTCAAAAAGTGAACTCCTATTCATGTGGAGGAAGCCTAAAAGGCCATTACCTTGGTCTAAACAAGCTTCCCAAGAACATGGCATCCATGAAAGAGAAAAATAAAAGAACGAAAGGACAGCTGAAGTACTGAGGAAGAAATCACTAAGAAATTGTTAAAAAATAATAATATGAAGGGATATGAAAAAATAGCAAATAAAGTTTCAAAACATATAATAGAGAACTGAAATGCATAAATATGTGCAATATATATTTACATACTGTATATGAGGGACCCTAGAACCATAAGAAAGGCAAAAAATTCACTTAATAACTCATTCTCCATTGCCCCCCTTAAAAATCAAATTGCCTCCCTGTGGGGCATGTGCCCCACATTGGGAACCACTAATCTAGATTGAGTCTGAGTGGGTATTTTTAAAAAATATATTTTATTGATTTTTTTTACAGAGAGAAGGGAGGGGAATAGAGAGTTAGAAACATCCATGAGAGAGAAACATCAATCAGCTGCCTCCTGCACACCTCCCACTGGGGATGTGCCCGAAACCAAGGTACATGCCCTTGACCAGAATCGAACCTGGGACTGCTTCAGTCCACAGGCTGATGTTCTATCCACTGAGCCAAACCAGTTAGGGCGTTGTTGTTTTTGTTAACATTTAAAAAAAATTATTATTTTGTTGTTGTTAATCCTCACCTGAGGATATTTTTCCATCGATTCTCAAAGAGAGTAGAAGAGAGAGGGAAAGACAGAGAGAAACATCGATGTGAGAGAAAAACATCTATTGGTGGCATCTTGCACGCACCCCAACCAGGGCCCCCGGTGGGTAGGAGCCTACAACTGAGGTACGTGCCCTTGACGGGAATCTAAGCCGGGACCCTTTGGTCTGCAGGCCAACGCTATATCCACTGGGCCAAACCAGCTAGGGTGAGTCTGAATGGTTTTAAGACAGGTATTTGAGGCATTGCTCAGGCTAAACACTAGGGGGAAATCAGGAGAAAGTGAATAAAGAGTAGATAAGGTAACTAATGCTAAATACATGTGTCAACATCCCCACTCAAATTTTATCTTCAGAATATGGTTCAGACTTACCTTCTCTCCAAGTTCTTTATACTTAGGTTCCAGATTCTTACAGTGACCACACCAAGGAGCATAAAATTCAATCAGCACATCTTTATTTACATCATTCACTATTTCATCAAAATTCTCTGCTACCACTACCTGGAAAACATGGAAGATTCTCTAGTTGGTAAGGTGAGTTGAGGAATAAATTCACAAGTTATATTTGTTTCTGGACCCAATCCCTTTCAAATCTGATGTGTTCTAATCCCTCTCAAATTTGATGTGATGTTACTGAAACCCAAAACACATTTATAGACTGTATTAAAGATGCGGTCAATTGGGAGAGGTCAATGGGGGAAAAAGGAGACACATGTAATACTTTCAACAATAAAGAATTAAAAAAAAAAAAAATTGAACCAACCTTTTCAACCAGTAAAGAAAAAAAAAAAAAGATGCTGTCATTCCCCAGAAACCAATTCATTCCTATGTTCAGGAAGCCACAGGAAACAAGTGTTACCCAATCCATCCTTAAAACAATCTTAAAATTATTCTTAGGGGTTAGCTTGCTCTGTCCCAAAGAGTAACCTAGCTCTGATACAAATACCACCAAAAAATTCTATGGAGGTTTTATAGTCCTTCCCCAATTGAGCATTATCAGTTCTGTCAATGCTTATTTCATGTATGAGGTGGATTTGGGGGCAGGGAGGGGAGGAATGAGGACAAATAAAAACCTGATAACTAACAAGGTCTTCACTTAGACCCAGCATTTTTGGAAGACATGAGGAGAGGCTGCGCAGAAGCCTGGGGAGGCTATGAGCATCTCACCTTTACGGGCCCATCATTGCTCTCTGGGATTGGCTCAGACTTTAGGTATCTCTTCAGGTTGCCATCAAAGTAATCCTGCAGGAATCTCTCAAGAGCCTTGCCATCACGCCTGCCAATTGGAAAGGAAGGGTCAGGTTTGTTAATTTATTCCCATCATTGAGAGGATTAAAAGCAATTTCTTAGAATAGTTTCTACATATTTTAGCTTTAATTTCAAGATTAGAATGAAATCGGAAGCTTAAAAAAATGGGGGGGGGGGCACTCTTACCTCTCAATATTCAGGACTACTGACTGAACAAAAAACCAATCACTTCTTAGTATTTCTAGTGTGTTCTTTGTAGATTAAAGGGCAGAGAAGGAAGAAAACATTGGTCTTCTGAAAATTCAATTCTACCTAAGAATCAGTTTTATTTTGTTGCTTTAGAGAACAGTGCCTATTTATGACATCTCATTTTACTGATTCGTTCACAAGGAAGATTTTTGCTTGTGTTGATTTCCCAAAGTCTCAGAAGATGAAAGTCAAAATTATCTGGGGACCTAAGACCTCTACACTTCCCTGAGTTTACTTTAGGCCAATGTGGTATTCCAAGAAGAAAAAAATATTCTGTAGGGTTGAGAAGAGATTGGATTGGTCTAAAATTACATAAATTTTAAAGAGACTGTCTAGTGTTCTTTATGGTACTAATGGCAGGGTGGAAACAATCATGTAAGAATTCCAAGCTGCCATCTTTCGTTATTATTTATCATGATCCTTAAAGTAAATACCTGTAATTAATTGAGAAAAGTGAGTCATAAGGTTTTGACTAGAAGACCTATCTTCACATTTGAACATTCACCTTTATAAATTCTCAGTAGTGTAAAAGGCTTTTAATAGTTTCCTTGAAGAATCAAATCCCAAACCCATGCTAATGTGTAACTCACGAGAATTCCTCCTGCATGACAAACTTCTCTCCTTTTGCAGTTCTGATAGCAACAACAGGAATCTCTCCAGCAGTGCTTTCCAAACCAAAATCGGAAAGATCATGGCTAAAGGTTTTGCGACTAGCTACAGCAAAGTTAAGTTTGTGTCCAGCATCCAGGAATTTCTTTGCTACCATCATCACCCTATGGGAAACAAGAGAAATTTATGCCTATGCCGAGATTACAACAGGGTGGTAAAGCACTCTGAAACCAAGAAGCAAGAGTCTAGAAAGCAAAGGCTAAGTTTTATAGTCCATGAGCCCCCCGGAATCAGTCTGAACTTGTGTTCTTGGGCATTAACACAGGATTATGGTGCACTCTAATGTCCCACTGAACTTCACTGCCACACTGGTGGTGCCCAATCAAATAGTTCATTCCCACTGAATCTTGACACACACACACACACACACACACACACACACACACACACACACACACTGAAATATTGCAGGCATAATGACTAATCTGAAAAGAAAGCTTATAAGGCTAAAATGCACTGAGTCTCAATGGGCAAGTAGGCACAATATTTTAGAGTACATTTTAGAATCACATTTGCATCTTTTACTAGGAGAAGGAATCAGCTGTATCACAAGGCAAAGGAATACCTATGGAAGATATGCCCAATAGATTTTAGAAATAGTTTGTTATATTATTTGTCCTTATGGCTCCAAATGTTTTTGAAGCCAACTGTTCCCATTCTTATCTGCTCTCCATCACACATGGTAACAGGACAGCTAGAAGGAACTGTTTACACCGTTTACAAAGGGGAAATACGACCCTTATTACCTGTTTCTCCAGTAGTTGGAACCTTTAGCATTCTTTTCGTAGTCCACATCATAGTACGCCACAAGTAAGTCCTTGCCCTGTATCAAGTCTTTATTATCTTCTGTCATGTGAGGGCAGATACCAAAACTGAAATGAAGTAATACATTACCAAATTTGGTAGGTTTATATCTGTATTATGGAATTATCACAAAGTAACTGATAGAACTTAAAAAGAAATTTTCAACATATAGGACAAGTACTGAGCGATATACCTTATAAGGACAATGGAGTTCTAGGGCTCACACATTACTGCTTTAATATAAACTTCAACTATTATTATTATAATCCCTTGATTGAGACTACTTAATCCAAAACACGGCTCAGTTTAGTAACTGAGAAATACAATATATAATGAAGCCAAGAAATACCAAACAAGTTATAAAAAGTTACTCACATGTTTTCCTGGATAAATTTTTTAATCTTGCCACTGGTCATTTTCTGTTCTTTATATGCCGAAATTTTGTCTTCAAACTTGTTCATCAGATGTGAAGGACGAAACAAGGTGATACCTCTTTAAAAAAAAAAAAAAAAGTCTTAGTAGGTAGACAGCAGAACCGTCTCCCACTTTTTATTTAAAGCTCAAACTATCTACTCTTGCTGCCACTTTTACTATCACCATTTAAGCACATAAGGACTCTTTTCGGGGACCACAGAGTTGGCAACATGACCTTCTTATCAACACTAAGATGCTAACTACCTTAATCTCAAGTGTAATAATTGGGTTTAAGGGTTTAATAAACTCTGGATTGAAAAGTTATGAGATCTTGGTTCCAATTCTAGTTCTACCACTAATTTCAAAGACCCTGCATCAGGCATCAATTTAATTCTTCAGCTCTTTCATCAGTACAAAAGGGGGTTAGAGTAGATGATTAATGTTTAAACCTTTAAAAACTATAACAAATACAACCAACTTCCCCCAAAGCCTTAATATGTACAATACAATAAAGCAAAGCTTGATCTTATTGGAAGGTACCTTGTCCTGCCACTCTCCTACACAGAAGGAAAATTACTTTATTAGAGAAAATATCTTTAAGATTTTTCCCAGCTGTAATAGTCTATAGGTAGGTATACAATTATAATATTTGGCTTGAGTTCATTGAAAATTCCTTTGTTCTAGATTCCTTATACTAATAAACCAAGTTTACAAATACAAGCTGGGCAAGCAAGAATGTGAACAGGGCACCTTATGACATCCTCATATAAGGATGTCACAAATTTTTCAGTAAAACTTCTACTCGGGTGCTGGTAGACCAATTTAAATGGAAGCATGAGAGGCAGCCACAATGAACAAATCTGAGTTTAAAAGGCTGACACATAGCCCTATCTCAGTGGTCTGCAAACTCATTAGTCAACAGAGCCAAATATCAACAGTACAATGATTGAAATTTCTTTTGAGAGCCAAATTTTTTAAACTTAAACTTCTTCTAAAGCCACTTCTTCAAAGTAGACTCGCCCAGGCCGTGGTATTTTGTGGAAGAGCCACACTCAAGGGGCCAAAGAGCCACATGTGGCTCGTGAGCCGCAGTTTGCCAACCACGGCCCTAACCGGTTTGGCTCAGTGGATAGAGCGTCAGTCTGCAGACTGAAGGGTCCCAGGTTTGATTCTGGTCAAGGGCATGTACCTTGGTTTCAGGCACATCCCCAATAGGGTTTCTAACTATCCCTCTCCCTTCCTCTCTGTAAAAAAAATCAATAAAATATATATATGTTTTTTTAAAAAAGGCTGACACATAGTGTCCTTAATGAGCCACAAGTGGCTCCAGTTCCATTTATAGACCTGGTGTCTCTCAATCTAAAAGGCAGAACCATATGATCAAGGCTGCCAACTCTGCAGCCAGACTTTCTAGGTTCAAATCCCAGTTCTGCTACTTACTATGTAAAGCTAGAAAAATTACTTAATCTCTCTGAGGGTTTTCGCCTGTGTAAAATGGGGAAAATAATAGATCTGTCTCACCTGGTTGTTAAGAGAATTAAATGAGTTAACAGTAAATGACACACAGTAAACGCTACATAGTTTAAATATGAATAAGTAACACTAGCCCTTGGCACACTTTTAAAAAACTTCATGTGCTTACCCTGAGTGATCTTAACTAGTCCAATGGTTTCCATAATGATTCATATGTGCTTGATCTATAAATCTTTATCTCTAGTTCAGATATATTCCTGAATTCTAGTCTCATCTATCCAATTGTCTGTCCACTGGGTCTTCACCACTTGGATGTCATATAAACTCCTCAAATTCACTGTGACAAAATAGAACTCATAATCATTACCCCCCAATTTGTTTCTCTTAGTCTTTTTCCAGACTTGATGATGACTGTCATGGGCCCAGTCACTTTAGAAACCTAGACTCTAGCTCTTCCCCTTTTCACAGATAGGGACTAAATCCTGTTTTACTACTCACTTCTTCCTCTCCATTACCCCTAATACTACCTTAATTCCGACTCTCAGATGTCACCCTTAGTTTACTCTCTTGACTGCCTTGCCATCTCTCCCATTTCAAACCACCACCATATGGGTGCCAGTGACTTTTCTTCTAAAACACAAAATTAATAACATTATTCTCCAACTCAAAGTCTTTCAATGGAGCTCAAATGTCTAAAATATAAAATCTAAATTCTTCTGTATGGCACTTAACATTTATAATTTGGTATCTTCTTAGCTCTCCAACCTTATCTTCCACTATGACTTGTTACTACAAGTCCCAACATGCCTAGGTTGTTTTACATTTCATTGCCAGCATTCTTGCTGCTCTATCTGGAATAATTTTTATCCCAACTGCCATAACCTGCCTGGAAAAATTCATGTCAAGACACACACCAAGAGTCACCTCTAGGAAGATTTTTCTGCTACTACTTGGCACTCCAGAAGAAAATAAAATCACCCCCCTCCTTTATAATTCCACTCAACCCAGCATGTCTATCATAATACCTATAATGCTCACTATACACTTACATTTTTACATCTATCCACTGTCTCTACCTACTAGATGCCCTCAAAGGTTGCAACAGTGTCTACAACTTAGCTTAATGCCTAGCAAGTGCTCAATAAATCTTTAAAAAACAGCCAAGCATTAAAAATCATCAGTTCACACAATAACACTTGGTCCATAGATTTACAAGGGCATACATCTCAGTCACTTACTCTCCATCATCATCATACTTGTTCACCAGAGACTCAATATTGGTGTGTGCAAATCGGTAGTTATCCCTCAAGTTGCTGGCTGCTTTTAGAAATTCAGAGTGAGCTTCACTGAATAAATCCTTGAAAAAACCTATATGAGAAATGTCAAACACAAGGGAGAAATAGTAAGTGCCAAGATATAATTCAAAACTTTAAAATTCTTCTATTTTTTTAAATTGAATTTTTTAAAGAGGAAAGGGCCAGGGGTGGGAGTGTGGAGGGTAGAGAGAGAAACACCAATCATGGATTTGTTGTTCCACCCATTTATGCATATTGGTTGCTTCCTGTATGTGCCCCAACTAGAGAGTGAATCCAAAACCTTGGCATATCAGGATGACACTCTAACCAACTGAGCTACCCAGCGAGGGCTAAATTCTGTTTTATTTAAAGCCTTTATTCCATTATGGACAAGCAAAGCAACGTGGGCAGGAAGATTGGGTCTGCTTTGCCATGACTACCTAGGACAGTGGTCGGCAAACTCATTAGTCAACAAAGCCAAATATCAACAGTACAACGATTGAAATTTCTTTTGAGAGCCGAAAACCGACTTCTGTGCATGGGCCATGAAGTTTCAATCGCACTGTATGTGCGCGCCCGCACGTGGTATTTTGTGGAAGAGCCACACTCAAGGGGCCAAAGAGCCGCATGTGGCTCGCGAGCCGCAGTTTGCCGACCACTGACCTAGAAAATCTGACAAAACACTTAGGATGAGAATTCTTCCTGTACCTTTTAAAATATTTTTGAATGAGCCAAAATAGAGGATTTGTCAGGGTTAAAGTCTTAGTTTTTCACAATTAAATAAATTATTTGTGCAAACTGCTTAACTCCTTTAAAGTTTCAGGATTAAATAAGGCAGTATGCCAAAATAAATGTAAATCACTTCACCATATTTTTTCTGTCTTTTCTTTAGAAACTTCAAGTTTAGAAAAGTGAATGAAACAAATGTTTAATAAATGTCTGCTTGCTGTTAACTCCCTGTAAATTATACTCAATCAGTAAAATCCAGATGATAAATGGCTTTTAGTCAAATCTAAATTATAAACCATCTTCTAGTGCCAGAAGTCAGTTTTATTATAATATTAGGAATTAAGAGGAGCACAAACACAGCTTATATGTTTAAATTTATTCTTTTTTTTTTTATATATATATTTTATTGATTTTTTTACAGAGAGGAAGGGAGAGGGATAGAGAGTTAGAAACATCGATGAGAGAGAAACATCGATCAGCTGCCTCCTGCACACCTCCTACCAGGGATGTGCCTGCAACCAAGGTACATGCCCTTGACCAGAATCGAACCTGGGACCTTTCAGTTCGCAGGCCGACGCTCTATCCACTGAGCCAAACCGGTTAGGGCTTAAATTTATTCTTTAGTCAAATGTATTATAGACATAAAACAAAACAAAGAACACACAACATGTACAATTGGCTCAAGTTATTTTAAGGATAAAATGAGATACTGCAACACTTGGGAAAGCAAAGATAGCTGTAAAAATATATACATAACTTAGCAATTTGATCTTAAATTTTAAATTCCCCATGATTGTGAAAATAGCAGACACAGAGGTCTATTATTTACTTGTGTCCTGCCACCTTAAAACCCTATTTTCAGTCATAACTACCCTATTACTTGAGTTCAAGTTCAGAGTTTAAGACATGGTAGAAAAAGCTGAAGATATTCCTATTTCAGCCCTTAAATGAAATTACATTTTTACATATGTAAGAACATAGACACTCAAAACACCAATTTCCCCCCATTACAGAAATGCTGAGCTAATTCTGTGAGTTGTATTTGTAACTGTCTCCAATGTTACCAAAACTGTTTTTAACTTTGTTGTTTACTCAGACATACAGGGTTTTTGAAACCAAATCGATGATTCTGTGGCATCATCAAATACTTGCTACTTACCCACCACAGAAGCATCTTTATCACCAATGAACTTCTCAAATTCTTCCTCAGTCCTAAGAGGAACTGAAGCTGGTCCTGCTTGCTTCTTCAGGTGGCTGACAATTCCATCTTAAAGGACAAGATGGAAGATTATAGTAACAAATTTATAACTTTTGAGAAGGTAACCAACCATCCACATGATTCAAAGTTCACAAGAGTATACAAGGAAGTTGTCTTCCTCTTTTCCCTACTCACCCAGTTTCATCCTCACAGGATAAGATTTCAGTTTTTTATATACTTTTCCAGATATATTAGACATAAACAAATAATTACATAATTATTCTTTGCTTTCTTTTCTCCTCAAAGAGCAGCAAACATATATGCTGTTCTATATTTTATTTCTGTCATTTACCATAATTTAGAGATAATTTATGTCAATGTACATAGAACTCCTTCAATCTTTTTTTATAAATACATACATAGTATTTCATTGTATAAATGTACCAAAATTTACTTAACCAGAAACAACTGATGGACATTTGTTTCAAATTTCTTGCTGCTATAAATGATTCTAAAATAAATAACTTTTTTTTTTTAAATCCTCATCCAAGGATATTTTCCCCATTGATTTCTAGAGAGAGTGGAAGGGAAGGAGAAGGTGGAGAGAGAGAGAGAGAGAAAACATCTACGTGAGAAAGACACATCGATTGGTTGTCTCCTACATGTGTCCTGACCAGGGTCAGGAATCAAGCCTGAGCCCCTTCAATCCGAGGGCCAATGCTCTAACCACTGAGCAAACCAGCTAGCACAGTACATGCATTTATAATTGTTAAAACTGCCTCCCCTCAAAGAGACTATTTATACCCCTACTAGATGTAGTGAAGTGTTTACAACAGTACAAATTTAAATAACGACTTTGTGAATATAATTATCTCTGCCTAGAACACTCTTTCCTTAGATACCCATGTGGCTCCTTCCTTACTTCTTTTAGGTCTTTACTCAAATATCATCTTATTTTTTATTTTTTTTTTATTTTTTTTATTTTTTTTTTTTTATATATTTTATTGATTTTTTACAGAGAGGAAAGGAGAGGGATAGAGAGCTAGAAACATCGATGAGAGAGAATCATCAACCAGCTGCCTCCTGCACACCCCCTACCAGGAATGTGCCCACAGCCAATGTACATGCCCTTGACCGGAGTTGAACCTGGGACCTTTCAGTCCGCAGACCGATGCTCTATCCATTGAGCCAAACCGGTTTCGGCTTATTTTTTATTTTTTAAATTGATTTCAGAGAGGAAGAGAGGGAGAGAGAGATAGAAACATCAATGATGAGAGAGAATCATTGATCGGCTGCCTCCTGCACACCTCACACTGGGGATTGAGCCTGCAACCCAGGCATGTGCTCTGACCAGGAATCGAACTGTGACCTCCTGGTTCATAGGTCCATGCTCAACAACGAGCCACGCCAGCTGGGCTCATATATCATCTTAATAAAGCCTTCGCTGACCATCCTATTGTAAACTAAAACCTATTCAACCTCCAAAGTTCCTTTATCTCTTTCTCTGTTTATCTTCTTCTACAAAACTTTTCACCCATCTAATTAATACACTTGATCCTTAATATTTTTTTCTCTCTCTCCCCACTACAAAGTAAATTCCAAATCGGCAGGGTTTTTGTTTGTTTTGCTAATATATACCTAGCTCTAAAAATAATACCTAGCACATAAGTTCAAGAAACATCATTTTGCAAATAATAACAATTCCCTTATTCTCAAGTAGCACAAAGACTTACTTATAGTCTTACTAAAATTTAAAAGCAGAAAATGCAATGACTGGGCGAGCTTGTACAGGAGTTTAACGACATACAGGTAAAATCATTCCACCTACAGGACCCACCCAAATCATACTTTCCTACTGAGGTGAAATGGGCTAGATCCGCAGTCGGCAAACTGCGGCTCGTGAGCCACATGCGGCTCTTTGGCCCCTTGAGTGTGGCTCTTCCACAAAATACCACGGCCAGGGCGAGTCTATTTTGAAGAAGTGGCGTTAGAAGAAGTTTAAGTTTAAAAAATTTGGCTCTCAAAAGAAATTTCAATCGTTGTACTGTTGATATTTGGCTCTGTTGACTAATGAGTTTGCCAACCACTGGGCTAGATAAATAAAATAATTTAGAAGTAATAATAACCACACACACAAAAAATCTCTTTATCCTGAAGCCTAGCTGACAGACCATTATTCTCCTTTCTTTTGGGGCCCGCTAAAACCATTCATAGGTTCAAAATGCTTACAGACCAGAGGCAGTACAATTCTCCATAATATTCTACCTCTTCCACCCATTTTCTCTTCTAAGTACTCTAATAATTTGCTAACTGGTTGAGACAGAATACTGTATAACTACCTTACTTGGTAAGGTAGTTTTTCTCATGGATTCTCCTCCCCACCTTATATATGTTTTCCTCCATTCCTCACAGAGGATGGGTTCTATCAATAGATTAGTTGAAACTGGATATGAATTGTTAAGTCTTTGAGGGGACTGCTATTACTATATCACAATATAAATTATTATAAAAACTTTAATTCAGGGTTATGATGAAAAGTGTTACTTTTCTCCAAGAGTATTTAAATGCTCTGGAAGGTATAGTGGGAGCACTGAATAACCACTTTATGTAGGAAGGCAAACAGCATAGTTCTTACAGGAGTACATGAACAAAATAATCCATCCTAAGTAGCCAAACATCTCACCTCTCAGTCAAATGCTGAGAAATTTTTGAGTTAAAAAAAAAATCTAAGTTGAAAGCCCAAGTGAGAATATTTGCCTAGCAGCATTCTGGTTGAGTTTATCTATAATTTTCTTAAGACCTGTCCAACTTTAGAAAAACTATATTAATTAAACTCTAATTGCTGACTTTACCCTAAATAAAACTAATAAAATCTGAATAGTAACATGGGTTCTTCATTAATGATTTTAAGCTCCGAAAAAAGAATACGAAAAAAATTTGGAGTGTTGACTAAATGATATCAGTTGGGCTAAAATATTTATTCATGCATTAAAGAGTTCCTGAATATCTACGCTGGTGCCAGTCTAGGCGCTGGGAACATAGTAGCATCTAAACCAAACAAGGTCTCTGCTCTTTAGGAGCTTGCAATGCATAGGAAATCTCTAGCCCGGCCACTGTGGCTCAACGATTGAGCGTCAACTTATGAATCAGGAGGTCACGGCTCGATTCCAGGTCAGGGCACATGTCCGGGTTGTGGCCTCCATCCCCAGTGTGGGGTGTGCAGGAGGCAGCCAATCAATGATTCTCTCTCATCGATGTTTCTATCTCTCTCACCCTCTTCCTTCCGCTCTGGGAAAGCCTGGAGAGGTGGAGGGTAAAATTTAAGACATGATCTGAAAAAGGAGCAAGCCATGCAAACATGGGGCGGGGAATGAGTTCAGGCTATGAATACAGCCAGGACAAAAGTCCTAAAGTGAAACAGTCTTCAGAATTAGGAATGGGTCATGCTATGTAGAGCTTTGTGCATGGGTAACAATCACACTGAAAAATTTTTACATCACCTAAAATGCCCAAACTGAACCTCTTTCCTATTAGCTTACCATCATAAAAGGTAAAATATGCCTGGACTTGATAAGACTCAAGATAAAACTGCCTTTGTCAGCCTTCAAGCCACATGGTCCCTGTGCCTTGGATACACCAAGCTCAGTTATACAGTAAGGCCTTTTTGCATTGGCTTTCCCTTTGCCTGGAGGGTTCTGATCCAGATTCTCTCATGGCTGGCTCCTTCCTGTCACTCAGGTCTCAGCTCAAACGTTATTTCCCTCATCACCCCAAGACCACAGCATCTGGTCTTCTTTTCCTCCTTTTATGCTCTCATCACTAGGTGAATTTATCTTATCCATATACATTTTTTACATTTAAAAATTTTTAAACTATGATAAAATATACTACATAAAATTTACCATCTTAACCATTTTTAATTGTACAGTTCTGTGGCATTAAGTACATCCGCACTGTTATACAATCAACCTCCAGGACTGTTTTCATCTTGCAAAACTGAAACTCCACTGATTATATAACTCCCTATTCTGCCCTCCCCAAACTCCTGGCAATCACCATCCTACTTTCCGTCTCTATCAATTTGACTACTATAGGAACATCATATAGGTGGAATCACACAATATTTGTCTTTTTTGTGACTAGATTATCCCACTTAGCATAATGTCTTCAAGGTTCAACCATGTTGTAGTTCATGTCCTAACTTCTTTTTAAACATGTATATCATTGTATGATATACACACTGACATATAATTAATTATTATTATTAATATACCACATTTGGTGCATCCATTCTTTCACTGATGGCCATTTGGGTTGCTTCTACCTTTCTGCTATTGTTGACTAATGCAGCTATAAACCTGGGTGTACAAATATCTCTTTTGAGATCCTGCTTTTAATTCTTTTGGGTATATACCCAGGTAAAATTGTTGGATCATATGTCTATTTTTAATAACTTGCCATACTGTTTTCCATAGTAAGCTGCACCATTTTACATCCACACTAACAATTCAAAAGGGTTCCAATTTCTCCACATCCTCACCAGCACTTGTTATTTTGTTTTTTGATAGTAGCCATCCTAATGGATGTGAAGTGGTAGATACCTCTACCTCTAAGTATTTTTAAATCTATTTGTTGCCTTCTTTTCATCTCCTAGAATGTAAGTATTTCAAGAATAGGAGCTGTGTCTGTTTTGTTTATTAATAAATACTGAGCACCTAATATGTCCAGAATACCTGGCACAGAGTACTCAATAATATTTATCAAATGAAAAAATGCCTAGTTAATCTTATAACTCAAGTTCAAGTATTTTCTATATTACTTTCATAATCTGTACATTTGGAGAAGTTTTTTGTTAGCTACCAAACTGACCTCTTAGAAGATAAATTTTAAAGACTGAAAATATGTTGTATAGAAAATTGTCCTGTTCCCATTACAAAGAACAGGATACTTCAAGGATCCTTACCAGCAGTCCTGGGCCCATCATAAGCACCTGCTTCTTCACCATCTCTAAATATCTTCAGGGTTGGATATCCACTGACTCCATACTTATTACAGGTGTTTGTGTTGGCAGTACAATCAACCTAAAGATTAAAATGTATAAACCACTTGTTATCCAAATGCCTGGTACAGGTTCTTCCTTTACTTCCAAATATTAAGATTGGTCAAATCATAAAGGATCAAGCAATTCTTGACATACATGCCACAGAACATTAGATTCTAAAGGCAGACTGGTGCTGGGCTAGCTACATAAGAACTACCTAAGGAAATCTTTAAAATTTAGATCCCTGGGCCTCATACAAACACACAAATGACAATTTAAATTCTGCCCTTGGAGTCTCTATTGTCTAAAATGGCCTCCACCTTTTTCCTGCCCCAGAACACGTGAGGGATACATCACTTAAGTTAGTAACAGTGGCTTATTTTGATAATGATTATCATTAAGAGGATACATGGATAGGTATACATACTATTTAGCTGGGGTGGAGTATAATTTGATTTGGCAAATCTAGTTATTAGCAAAGTTACCAATACTTGAACATACCCCTGTGCTAGTATGATCTTGGCTAAACTATAACATGACATTTAATGATACCAATGAGAAAGAGGTCAATTTCCATCTATTTAGTCACTTGATAGAATCCCTATGCTTTAACATAGACTGAGGTTCAGAAAAGTAACACAGGCTATAGCTACATAAGACAGAAATTAAATCGAGACCAAACTCATTTTTTCTATGGCAAGCTGCCGTGGAAACATTAGGATTAAACAGTTTCTGCCCTGGCCAGTGTGGCTCAGGTGGTTGGGTGTTGTCCCATGCACCGAAAGACGGTCAGGTTGCAGACTCAATCCCGTGTCGGGCATGCAGAAGGCTAACTGATGTTTTACTCTCTCTCTCTCCCTCCCTCTCTCTCTAAAAATCAATTAAAAACAACAAATAAAGCAGTTTCTAAGAGTTCAAATAAATATGTATTAACTATTTGAGACTGGCTGAGATGTGAGCTTTAAGACTGGAATAAATATGGGTTTAATACAGAATAAATGCAAAATTCTGGAAGCATTACTTTGATTATAAAAGCACATACCAAGTTTATAGTAGACCAATTATCAACATCCTCATGCTATTTTCCTATTTCACATCATGACTATCATGATAGTATAAGGAATTATTTACTCAATAATTTTCTTCTAATCTTGACTACTGTACTCTTACTTTCCGCATTTCCTCTTAATTCCTAGTGACCATATTGTACATGTTTCTTTTGCCAATAATTCCCTTAGTTCCACTACTTTTAATAGTTTGAAACTATAATAGACACAACAGTCATCTGTGTATCTGCCCAGAAACTAATGTTCTCTCTTAGCACCATAAGAGAAGAGGAAATAATAATTTTACAAACTGTTATTTAAAATACCTCATTTCTTGCCCTGGCCGGGTGGCTCAGTTAGTTGGAGCATCGTCCCATACACAAAAAAGCTGTGGGATAGATTCCCAATCAGGGCACATTCCCAGGTTGTGGGTTCCACCTCAGTTGGATGTTTCCCCCCTCTCTCCTTCTTCCCCTTCTTCAAGCAATTAAAAACCCCCACATATCCTCGGGTAATGATTAAAGACAACAACAAATCTTGCCCGGCTTGTGTAGCTCAATGGTTGAGCATCAGACCCATGAACAAGGTCACCAGTTTGATTCCCGGCCAGGGCACATGACTAGGTTGCAGGCTTATCCCCAGTTGGGGGCATGCAGGAGGCAGCCAATTTATGTTTCTCTCTTATCGATGTTTCTATATCTCCCTTTCCTTCCTCTCTCTCTAAAACTAATAAAAACATTAAAAAAAAAAAAAACCCACTCCACCTCATTTTCTTTAATGAAGAATCCACCTATACTCACCTTTGCTAATGGGACTATTCCTTTTAATCTAGTAGCTGCAGCTTCATACTCAGGGGCAAGCCTCTTGCAGTGTCCACACCTATACAGATATATTAAAAAAAAAAAAAAAAAAGCCAAATTCTCAGTTTAATCCTACAAGTCTAACTTCATTTCTCTAGGAAGAACCCCAAAGTATACTACTTTAGAACTAGTAGCTGCTTTATCTGAACAACCCCCAATAGTAATTAGGGTAAACCAAAGCTCTCAGAAGGTAAAAGTATTATCTCCAGCCTAAGGTTGACTCTATAGGAGATCAGTCCAGAGCAACACCTATTTTCTCAATAAAAGTGCAACTGAATCCTGAAAGTGGTAGTCAAAAGTATCCTCCACTTTAAAGAGGTAAAGGGCTGCCTGGGGTCAGTGATTGAGTGTTGACCTATGAACCAGGTCACAATTCGATCAAGGCACATGCTCAGTTAGTGTCTCGATCCCCAGTGGGGATCATGCAAGAGGCAGCTGATCAATGGTTCTCTCTCATCATTGATGTTTCTATCTTCTCTCCCTTCCTCTCTGAAATCAATAAAAATATATATGTTTTTGAGAAACATATATATATATATAAAAGCCTAAGCACCTGTTACGACTCGTCAACTGAACCAGTTGCTATGACACGCACTGACCACCAGGGAACAGACACTCAATGCAGGAACTGCCCCCTGGTGGTCGGTGTACTCCCACAGCCAACCTCCTGCCCCCCCCTCCCCCTGCCAGCCTGTCCCAATCACCAGCCAGGCCAAGGGACCCCACCCATGCATGAATTTGTGCACCAGGCCTCTAGTATATGTATATGTGTGTGTGTGTGTGTGTGTGTGTGTATGTGTATATATATATATATATAGTGACTGAAACCTATAAGGTCCCAAATATAATACTGACTCAATAAGAATCACCATCAAGTATTTTTTTCTCCATCCCTTCAATATGACTTTTTGACCAGAAACCCAGTTTGAGGGGATAGCAGAATGAAGCCCAGAGGTACTCATTTGTCATAGATACTCTAGCAACTCATTGGAGGTACCCCCCTCCCCGCCTCAACTGAGTCACAGAATCTGAATGACATATTTAAGAGCATAGGCCAGCCCTAGCTGGTTTGGCTCAGTGGGCTGAAGGGTCTCGGGTTCTATTCTGGTCAAGGGCACATGCCCGGGTTGCAGGCTTGATTCCCCAGTAGGGGGCTGTTTCTCTCTCCCCCTCTCCCTTCCTCTCCGAAATAAATCAATATATATATATATATATATATATATATATATATATATATATATATATAATATAGGCCTGATTTTTTTAAAAAATACATTCCATTGATTTTTTACAGAGAGGAAAGGAGAGGATAGAGAGTAAGAAACATCGATCAGCTGCTTCCTGCACACTCCCCACTGGGTATGTGCCCACAACCAAGGCACATGCCCTTGACTGGAATCGAACCTGGGACCCTTGAGTCCGCAGGCTGACACTCTATCCACTGAGCCAAACTGGCCAGGGCCTGATTTTTATAACTACACAATTCACCTGGCTCCAAGAACTGATGAGAATAAAACATTGTCAATTAGAATGTCCCCAAAGGGCCATCAGAAACACCTGCTCCTCTGCCTTAAAGTCCTAACAGTCACATAAATATACTGCATATGCAATGGGGGAAGAGGGGTAACATATTCCTTCTTAGTGTACAGCTAGCACCATCATCTCTTCAAAAGCCAATGGGTTGCAGAGGGATCACTTTGAGAAGGTGAATAGTTCTATAATCTTCCCAAATAGCAAAAATAGAATTAGAAAAGCAAAGGAAGGAAACATGGAAGAAACTTGAGCTGATATATTTCATAGCCAACAGTCTCAAAATTTATTTATTAAAAATACTTTTATTTATTTCAGAGAGGAAGGGAGAGGGAGATAGAAACATCAATGAGAGAATATTATTGATAGGCTGCCTCCTGCACACCCACACTGGGGATTGAGCCTACAACCCAGGCATATGCCCTGACCAGGAATCAAATCATGACCTGGTTCATAGGTCAACGCTTAAGCACTGAGCCCTGCCAGCCAGGTTTCAAAATTTAAGTGATAAATAAGCAACTTGGAAGCATTTGCCCCTAAAACTTGTTTAAAACAAAGAACTACAAGAGCTTATATTCTTCAAGGTCTTTAGGAGTTCTATTAAAAAATCATTAGAGCCGAAACTGGTTTGGCTCAGTGGATAGAGCGTTGGCCTGTGGACTCAAGGGTCCCTGGTTCGATTCCGGTCAAGGGCATGTACCTTGGTTGCGGGCACATCCCCAGTAGGGGGTGTGCAAGAGGCAGCTGATAGATGTTTCTCTCTCATCGATGTTTCTAACTCTCTATCCCTCTCTCTTCCTCTCTGTAAAAAAATCAATAAAATATATTTTAAAAAAATCATCAGAAAGCTTAAATGAAGAAAAAGTGATATAAAAAAAAACTAATATTATATTAGCTGTTGCTTAGGGTCACACACATATTTACTAAAAGTATAAAAGGACCAAATGATAAATACCAAATTCAGGATGGGGAAGTGCATAAAACGGGGAAGGGGTACACAGGGGGCTTCAATTCTATTGGTCTTTTTGTTTGACCTAGTGGAATAAATGGTATTCCTTATACTGCATTTTACAGATGCACATTTTACCATATCTGAAATTGGAATGTGTCTTCCAATCAGTAATAGTTTCAATGGTAGTATTTCTTTCTTTATAAGACAAATAATGGTTCCTGCCCGGCCAGTGTGGCTCAGTGATTGAGCACTGACCTATGAACCAGGAAGTCACTGTTGGATTCCTGGTCAGAGCACAGTAGGGTTCGTGCAGGAGGCAGCAGATTGATGATGTCTCTCTCTCATCAATTTTTCTCTCTCTCCTTCTCCCTTCCTCTCTTGAAATCAATAAAAACATATTAAAAAATAATTTTCCTTTCAATCAATGGTATCTTAGATGTGCCTGAAATATGCTATTATTCATTATATCCTCTATATTCCTTTTCTAAGAAATTAAAATTTTGAGTACTTCGGTTGTAGAAAAATATACACAAATTACAATTGATCTAATACAATAAAATAACCAATTTATCTGAGAAAGCCAGGCTTTTGGGACCACAATAAAATTTCAAAAGTTAAAAAATGTATGTTAAAGGGAGTAAGATTTGGACCTGGGCCTTTAAGGCTTCAGAAAGGATATGGTAGAATATTTTAGATAAAGGGAACAGTAAAACAAAGATAAAATTACTAGTGAGAATGATACATTCAGAGAACTGCGAAGGGCTTTTGCTATTGATAATAAGTGTGTTATGTGTATTAAGACTACATCAGCCAGCAATAGGCCTGACAAAGGGGGAAAGCAGAGATAAAAAGAATGACACCTAGAGATAATATATTTCATATGGCAGAAATGAAGCTTGGTCCAGCATGGTAGCAATGAGAATAAAGAAGAAACAGAAGAGAGATTTCTGTTGATTTTGTAGTTATTGTCGGGAAGGCTGAAAACAAAATCTGTCGCCTCTAGCACATCCTTCCGGTTCAAGTGGTCTTCACTACAGGACTTCTAGTGTAACCCTCAACAAGTCAGGGGAGCACCTGCAGTGAAGACCAGAGTTAGAACAAGTGAAAGTTACATACAGAGTGGGGCAAAAGTTGTTTATATGGAAAGTAATATAAAAATTAATAAATACAAGAATAAACTCTGTATTTCATGTACTCACAACTGTAAACCTACTTTTGTTCTTTGTTTTACTGAGACTTTTAAATATAGTTTTAAATTAAGGGTAATTGTGGCAGGGGTGGAAAAATTAATTAGCATGGATATACTGAGCTATCCCATGCGTTGATAATCACTGTTACCCTGGCCAGTATGGCTCAGTTGGTTGGAGCATCATCTCATACACCAAAAAGTTCCGGTTTAATTCCCACTTAGGGCACATATCCAAGTTGGGGGTTTGATCCCAGGTCTGGGTACATGCAGGAGGCAACCAATTGATATTTCGTTCTTTCTTTTCTCTCTCTCTCTCTTCCTTTCTCCTTCAAAAAAAAAAAAAAAAAAAATGAAATCAATTATAAAAATGAGAAAACTATTTTCTTAAAAAAAAATGTTTGCTATGGTCAAGATTTGGGGGTTAAATTAAAAAACAATACTCCGTTTGGGAAAGTCAGCCAAAAGCAAGAATAATTCATTATGGAAGCAAACAGAAGAAAACAGTGTATTCTCAATTTCTTTTTCCCAGGAAGTCTGGAGAAAAAAGTCCTCATGTCACTAATTTGTCTGTTGCATGAATTTCAGAGTTTTGCTATAAGACAGCATGAGGGGTTATTAGGCCAAAATTCATTATTGTATTTCCAGTACAATTTATCTTGAGTGTCTGTCTCTTAAGTCAGTTTGTACTTATCAGTTTTCTTTCAGCAAACATTCTTACCATCATGAAGAATTTACCTTTTCAGAGAAAATTAAATCAGAGAAAAATTAAAACAAACAAACAAAAACAATACTCAGGTTTAGTGGGCCAGAAATCCTATTTGCTCCCTCTATCCCAAGTTTTTATTTCAGTTAGTTCTATCCTAAGTCATTTACACCCCTGTAAGTGGAGTATTTATCCAACACAGTTTACTTTCTCATTGGAGTATTTTTCAAAAATCTTAATTAAAACAGACAATTTAGCCCAGCCGGTGTGACTCAGTGATTGAGCATCGACCCATGAATCAAGAGATCACAGTTGGATTCGGTCAGGGCACATGACTAGGTTGTGGACTCAATCCCTATTTGGGGTTGTGCAGGAGGCCGCCAATCAATGATTCTCTCTCATTGATGTTTCTATCTTTCTTTCCCTCTCCCTTCCTCTCTGAATTAAATAAAAATATATGTTTTTAAAAAACTGACAATTTAAATTCTGACAAATGACACTCAGGTAGAGTTTGAAGGCAAGCATCAAAATTAACCACTACTTCTTTCACTCCCTCCTAGATAATATGAAAAAACAAATCACATCCACCTTCAGGGATGGCACTTAGTTAATAGTGAAATCCCAACATATATTCACCCAAGAATCATCAATCATCATCACTTCATGCCTCTAACAGAAAACTTGATATAATTCTTTTTCTAAGGAACTCCAGTCTGGCACGGGTGAGACAGTATTATTAGGTCCCAATAGAGAAGAGGGAGCAATCAGTTATCAGTGGTCGGCAAACTCATTAGTCAACAGAGCCAAATATCAATAGTACAACGATTGAAATTTCTTTTGAGAGCCAAACTTTTTAAACTTAAACTTCTTCTAACACCACTTCTTCAAAATAGACTCGCCCAGGCGGTGGTATTTTGTGGAAGAGCCACACTCAAGGGGCCAAAGAGCTGCATGTGGCTCGCAAGCCGCAGTTTGTTGACCACGTAGTTAGTTGTTCAAGGGAAGGAAATGAGTTAAGTTTTGTTGAGAAGATTAATTTGCGAGTGTGTGTGTGTGGATCCTTGTGCAGAGGCAGGAATTCTAAGTAATCAGCATGTATAAAAATAAAAACAGGAGCAAAGTAGGTTCATAGTTGTTTGCATGTAAAATAATACAATTAGCCCTAGCCGGTTTGGCTCCGTGGATCGAGTGTTGGTCAGCCTGCAGATCAAAGGGTCTGGGATTTGATTCCGGCCAAGAGCTCATACCTCAGTTGCAGGCTCCTCCCTGGCCCCGGCCCTGGTGGAGGCACTTGTAAGAGGCAACCAATTGATGTTTTTCTCACATCAATATTTCTCTGTCATTCCCTCTCTCTTCCACTCTCTAAAAATCAATGGAAAAATATCCTTGGGTGAGGATTAAAAAAAAATTAACAAATAATACAAGAATAAACTCTATGCTTTGTGTACTCACAAATGTAAATCTACTTTTGTCCCACCCCATATTAAATATTCCATTTCATACTATCCAGTCTTTCTCTGTACTCTAGACCTCACGGTGCGACCGCTGCCTAGACACACTGTATTATTAAATGTCATTATTTAACACTACCATTCTAGAGGGTAGGGCACAAATCTACAATGTAAGTAGATGTTGAGGACTTAAAACATACTTAAGACTGATCAATGAATTTTCAGAAATTATCACAAACATTTAAATAGTGCTATTTATTTTCCCCAAAGAAATCCAGATACTCCCAGTCTTACAAATTACATAAATGATTAACTCCATAAAGGAAATATTAGTCTAAAAATCAACTACAAAGAAATCTTTCACTTTCACTTGTAAAATGAAAGTGAAAAAATATCCTAGAGCAAACCAGAAAAAGAACCTGCTCAAAATAGGTTCATTTACTTTTAGATTCTTACAATGTTCCTAAGTTGGGAGCTCATACTCTTGATTTGTACAAAGGGGCAGAGCATCAAAAAACATTTCCAACTTAAGCATTCATAAATAAAAGTGGTTGAGCCCTGGCCAGTGTGACTTAATTGTTCGAGTGTTGGCTGGCACACCAAAAGGTTGCAGATTTGATTCCGTCAGGGCACATATCTGGGTTTTGGGTTCAATCCCCATTTGGAGGACATATGGGAGACAACTGATCAGTGTTTCTCCTTCCCTCTCTCTTCCTCCCCCAATCTAAAATCAATTAAATATATCCTTGGGTGAGGATTAAAAAATAAATAGAGTTGAATATGAAGAAATAAGGATATTATCAACAGGAGACTTTCTTGATTCCAAATTAGTTATTCAGAAAACTGATCCTTCTTGTTGGCATTGTGGAGGATGACCTTACCTTCCAGACCAATTCAAAGTGGATACTGCAGCAGAGATCCACCCAATTTTTGGAATAGTTTAGTGAATGATGGGATATACAGTCCACAGGGAAGCATATGTAACAATTTAAAGTAGGAAAGAAGACCTTCAATTGGGGAGGAAAAAAAAAAAATCTGCGTTAGCCCTGGCTGACATGGCTCAGTTGGTTGAGTGTCAGTCCTGTGCACCAAAAAATCGCCGGTTGGGTTCCCAGTGAGGGCTCGTGTTCAGGTTTTGGGTTCAGTCCCTGGTCAGAGGCAACAGATTGATGTTCCTTTCTCCTTCTCCCTTCCTCCCCATAAAATCAATAAGAACATTTTAAAAGTATGCTTTATACTAAGTCTAACTGCTCACAATTCTCCAGCAACTCACTTCATGTTGATCCCTGCAGTCACTAAAGCACTACCCAGTTTTGAAACAACTCGATACAGCCATTCTAATTAAAGGGGACAACCCCTTAAAGTTAACAGCGTGGTTGTATTATTGGGAAGAGTTGTTTCTAAGAGAGAACGTGGGTCTAAAGACAACCTCTGATGTGTCATCAGTACTGCCAGTTAGCCATAGGAATGCCCTGGACACAAAATTTGTCACCAGCTAACAGATTCATTGCCTTTAGCACATCTCTCTAGGTGATCTTCATTGACCACAGGACTTCGAGTAACCCTCAACAGGTCAGTGGAGCACCTGCAGTGAAGATCAGAGTTAGAAGTGAAAGCTATACTTTGTTTTACTGATACTTCGGAATACAGATAGTTTTTAATTAAGGGTAATTGTGTCGAGGATGGAAAAATTAAGTACTGTTAATTAATATAGATAGAATGAGCTATCTCATGTGTTTAAGATAATCACTGCAGTTTTCTGTGGTCAAGACTTGGGGGGTTCAACAAAAAAAATGAAACTCAGATTTATTACTGGGTCAGAAATCCTATTTGTTCCCTCCCCCCACCTCCAGCCTTTTACGTTAGTTCTATCCTAAGAAATGTAAACCCTTGTTCAGTTGAATCACCCCGCAATGGTGTATTTCTCCAATACTGGTTACTTTCTAATTGGGAGTTTTTGGCATTTAAAAAAAAAAATCCTAATTAAAACGGACAATTTAGGCAGGTCCTGACGAAATTACGCTTGTCCACCAACTTTTTTTTTTTTTGGACAGGATTCTGCTGCTGCTGGGAAGTAAGTGATCAACGTGATGGAGAAAGTGTGCATCATGCGCTGGACACAATAATGGCTAGACCCGAGAAAGCACTTGGGACCACGGTGCAGCCACTGAGTGACCTTGCCTAGAAGCCCATGGCTGCGGGGCCTGGGGCGAGAAGGCAGGCAGGACCCTGGGAGCCAGGACCTCTGCACTTGGGGAAACGTTCACTTCCAGTATCAGGCCTTGGAATGCCTCGTCTGGAGAATGGAGAAATTAACACTGACCACCCAGGAACTGTAAAAACGCCCATCCAAGTGGGGCAGGAGGGTGGCCAAACCCTCTGCAAATGGGAAGTGCCGCCAGAGCACGAGATAGGGATGTGGCCCTGCGTGAAAGGGGCCTACTTCGGGCTTTCTTTCTCGGGTCTCGCCCCGCGGCGATCAGCACCCGCTTCTCGGCTCTCGACAAGGTGCCTCGGCTCCCCGGGGCCGGGAAACTCACCGGCCGCAGCCGGGCCGCTGGAAGGGTGGAGGGCCCAGCGCCGCGCAGGCCCAACCGTTCCCGGGCCTCCGTCCCCGGCCCGGCCCGGCCCGGCCCGCCCGCCCCTCCCGGCTCAGTGGCCTCACCAGGGGGCGAAAAACTCCACGAGCATGAGGCCCGCAGAGCCCGTGTCGGAGACGCGACTCTCGAAGTTGTCGTCCGTGAGTTCCAGCACGTCGGAGGCACCCGCGAAGCGGGCCGCGGTCAGCAGCAGCGCCACGCCCGGGAACAGTGCAAGGCGGCGGGGGCGCATGGCGGCGCGGCGAGGTGAGGTGGGGGGCGGCGGAGGGTCGGGACTCGGTGGGGCCTGCGGGAACCGGACCTGCAACCGCGCACCCTCGGCCGGTGCTCACGCGTCTAGCCCAGGCGGACCTGCAGCCGGAGGTCCCAACCCCCGCCCGGCTCGGGCCGCAGTGTGGCAGCCGCCCATTGGCTGCGCGGCGCTTGCGTCGGGCGGGCGGGACCAGCTGGTAACCGCCGGGTGGCCGGGCCGCGGGGCGGGGCCTGGCGGCGAGCGTCCGGGAAAGCGGGCCTGGGAGGCGCCTCGGCCGGGGCGGGGGGGGGCGGGGGACCGGGGCTGGGCTCCGGGCGAGCCGGAACTCGGGGTGCGGGCGGAGCTGGAGAGGGGTCGCAGTCCGGCGGGGAGCCGACCCTGGACGCGTCCAACGGGTGGGGGACGGCCGAGCTCGGGACGTCAGAGCGGAGGTGGAGGAGTGAAGTCGGGGCTGAGTGGGCGGCGGAGCCGGCGCTGAGGTGAGGCCCACCAGCGGGAGTTGAGAGAAGGAGCTGCGCTGGGATCCGACACATTATCAAAATGTCAGGCTGTTGCATTTTGTCCAATTCCTTTGAACTTGATTTTTTTTTTAATTTTTTAAAAATATATATATTTTATTGATTTTTTCAGAGAGGAGGGGAGAGGGATAGTTAGAAACATTGATGAGAGAGAAACATCAATCAGCTGCCTCCTGCACACCCCCTACTGGGGATGTGCCCAACAACCAAGGTACATGCCCTTGACCGGAATCGAACCTGGGACCCTTCAGTCTGCAGGCTGATGCTGTATCCACTGAGCCAAACCTGTTAGGGCTGAACTTGCTTTTTATTTTGGGGCAGCCCCGAGCCCTCCCACTGCTCCACCTCCTTGCCTTGCCTGGTTCCTTCGGGTCCAGGTAGTGCCCGAATTCCTCTTTGTCCAACCCCGGGACGCCTACCTACCCTTGTGGCTGCTGCTTTTAATGAGAAATGCCGTCACCCAAGTGAAGGTGCCCGGAAGCTAGTCAACGATGCCATATTCTCTTAGGACTCCTGTCGCCTTTTGTCTCAAAAAAAACAAACACCTTGAGGCTTGGTACAATGTGTTTGTATTCTTAAGGGCGAAGGGAGTGGGAGGAGGGGAAGAAAACCCCTGATCTTTGACGCAACTCCAAGAATGAAATGATATTTGATTTTTCCATTTTCTCAACAGACATGGCCACTTACAACCCCGAGGGACACATGCAACTGCCCAGAGCTGATGCCATTCGTTCTCGTCTCATTGATACCTTCTCTCTCATCGAGCATCTGCAAGGCTTGAGCCAGGCTGTGCCACGGCACACAATCCGGGAGATACTTGGTCAGCGGCCTGTTTCTTCACAGGGAGAAACTTAAGACTCCCATCCACACCCTCCAAAGCATAGGAAGCAGACAGACAATTTTAAGGGTAGAGAATTCAGGGGAGATTGATATGGTTGTTAGTTTGGAGGTTACACCAAACTTGATAAATCAAAGGTTTTAAAAATAAAATTATTTGAATCCAGGCGATAAAACCCATGCTACTTTTAGGCCTACTATCCCTGACTGTTGTGGAAGTTTTTACCAAAGACATTTAAAACGTAGAGAATTGTACCTGCTGTCTTTATTCTTGGGCAGTATTGATCCTAAGCAAGACATTAGCTCTTCAAACTAATATTAGTTGCTGTGAGAAGGAGCAGCAAGGCAAGCCCCACCACTAGGGTGCCCCTTACGTAATCAGTACTCCTGCCCCCAATCCCACCTGCTCTTCATACCTTCTCTCCCCTCAAACGTCTCTTTATAATTATCTACTGACCCTTTTTTATTTCTGGTGTAGATCCTTCCCATCAGAAGAAACTTATGTTAGGAGATCAACACCAGCTTGTGCGCTTCTCCATAAAGCCTCGTCACGTAGAACGGATTACATATGGTCGAAGACTGATGAGCAGGCTTGCAGTGCGCTACAGTTGGAGGCCACCTCTTTCTTTGTGGGCTGGATGGGTCCTTGAGTGTATCCTTTCATACCACTGTTTTTTCTTGCCTCACCATCAGCCTTATGACCTTATTTTTCTCTTTCCAAACCCCATTTTCTTCTCAGTCTCACTGGTTCTATTCTTGCCCCTATTATTTCGCCTGCATGAATCAAAGAACTCCACTATGTATGTTTCCTTAAGAGAAAACAGGTCCTCTCTTCACAAACTTCATCATATTCCTCATATTTCTGAATACAATTGTACTGATGGTGGAAATAGGTGAGAATTGACATTGGAAGAGTAAGTGGGTGGAAGTCATTTTTCCTTTAAGTTGATTATTTTACATTTGTAATGTCATTTGAATTGTGATAGGCAAACTGCTAAGATCTAGATACATTTGGAGGGCTTTTGAGAGTGTGGTAGATATAAGGTAGTCTCATATTAGAGGTAGGGTGTAATAGACTCAACAAGGAACTGGAGATGGGAAGACCAGTTATATTTTTGTGTCAGTTTAGTCTACATTTGTTTGAATTAACCTTTCCTATTAGAGATATTGGTGCCTATTGTGAGTGATCCAATATTCACATTTTTATAAGGATGTATAGAAAGATTAACTATGAATAAGAAAGCTCACAAAGTATAAAAAGTTAGGTACAAGTAAGATATTAAAGAGTAAATAACTAAAACCAGTCATAAATTATATGAACTGTATTAACAATAAAAGAAATCTGGAGAATCAGTGTGCTCATTTGACTATCATCTCCAACAAACTGATCAGGTAGAAAAGAAACGAAAGATGATCACTGTGCCAGAGGATAGGTAGATTGCCTGAGAGGAAAGTTGTATTTTATTAAGTACACTGATGACCCAGCACGCAAAATCACACGAGCCCCAGACCCACTCCCCTCCCCCGTGCTGCACACGCAGCCTCCTGGTGACTGGTCTTCGGTCGTTACAGTGTTAGGGCTACTAGGTTTTCATAATATAGATTCTCATGGTAGAAAGGCAGGAGGAATAATTATTTGTGAATAACATTTCTTTGAACGGATTAATTCATGTGATAAACATTAAAACTTTGTTTAGTCTTTTAAAAAAACAATTTTCCAGAACACAAAGAATGTTGTTAAAGATAGGACAAAAAATAGTTATTAACAATCAGATTTCTAGATCAAAGCTCCCTAATCTTTTTTGGTTTTGTAATTTTGTTTCCCAGTAATGCATATATAATCTTTAAAATCTCCTTAGGCGTTTTTATTTTTATTTTTTTTAATTTAATAAATCTTTATTGTTCAGATTATTATAATTGTTTCTCCTTTTCTCCCCCATAGCTCCCCTCCACCCGGTTCCCACTCCACCCTCTGCCCTTTCATCCCCGCCACTGTCCTCATCCATAGGTGTACGATTTTAGTCCAGTCTCTTCCTGCATCCCCCATGCCCCTTTCCCCCTGAGAATTATCAATCCCCTTCCATTCTATGTGCCTGATTCTATTATATTCACCAATTTATTCTGTTCCTCAGATTTTTAATTCACTTGATTTTTAGGTTCACTTGTTATACATATGTATTTGTTGTTCGTAATTTTTATCTTTACTTTTTTCTTCTTCTTTCTCTTCTTAAAGAATACCTTTCAGCATTTCATATAATACTGGTTTGGTGGTGATGAACTCCTTTAGCTTTTTCTTATCTGTGAAGCTCTTTATCTGACCTTCCATTCTGAAGGACAACTTTGCTGGGTAGAGTAATCTTGGTTGTAAGTTCTTGCTATTCATCACTTTGAATATTTCTTGCCACTCTTGTCTGACCTGCATGGTTTCTGTTGAGAAATCAGCTGACAATCCTATGGGTACTCCCTTGTAGGTAATTAACTGTTTTTCTCTTGCTGCTTTTAATATTCTCTCTTTGTCTTTTGCTCTTGGCATTTTAATTATGATGTGTCTTGGTGTGGTCCTCTTTGGATTCCTTTTGTTTGGGGTTCTGTGCGCTTCCTGGACTGGTAAGTCTATTTCTTTCACCAGGTGGGGGAAGTTTTCTGTCACTATTTTTTCAAATAGGTTTTCAGTATCTTGCTCTTTCTCTTCTTCTGGCACCCCATAATTCTGATGTTGGTACGCTTGAAGTTGTCCCAGAGGCTTCTTATACTATCTTCAACTTTTTTCTTTTCCAGTTGAGTGTTTTTTGCTTCTTTGTATTTCAAAACTTTGACTTGATTCTTGCGTTCCTCTAGTCTGCTGTTGGGTCTCTGTATAATATTTTTTATTTCAGTCAGTGTATGTTTAATTTCTAGTTGGTCCTTTTTCATATCCTCGAGGGTCTGGCTATTTTTATTGGCCTTTTCTAGGAAATTCTTGAAAAACCTTATAACCGTGGTTTTGAATTCTATATCCAGTCGTTTGTTCTCCTCCATTTCTTTATTTTTTAAAAAAAATATATTTTATTGATCTTTTACAGAGAGGAAGGGAGAGGGATAGAGAGCCAGAAACATCGATGGGAGAGAAACATCGATCAGCTGCCTCCCACACACCCCCCACTGGGGATGCGCCCACAACCAAGGCACATGCCCCCGACTGGAATCGAGCCTGGGTCCCTTCAGTCCGCAGGCTGACACCCTATCCACTGAGCCAAACCAGTCAGGGCTCTCCTCCATTTCTTTAATTTGTGGTCTGTTTCTTTGCCTCCACATTTCGCTGCTTCCCTGAGTTGGTAGATTAGCTTTGTGTGCTAGGTTTCCTATATGGCCCAGTGGGTCAGCCTCCCAGTTACCTGAGGTGGACACTCTTGGTGCACCCCTTTGTGGACTGTGTGTACAGCCTTGTTGTAGTTACGCCTTGATTGTTGTTGGTGTCACTGGGAGGAATTGACCTCCAGGCCAATTGGCTGTGAGTATCAGTTGTGTGTACACCAGGAGACTTTCTGTATTGTAGACAGCCTTATAGGACCAGACTTGCAAAATTGCAAAAGCCTCTGTGCTCAGCTTGGATGGGGCGGAGTCTCAGGGCTGAGCAGACAGTCTTGGCTTCCCATCACCCCTACCTTTGCGCAGGCACCTCCAGACCTCTGTCTTCCGTGGATCCCCTGAGTTTCCGCCTGACAGTCCAGATTCCCCCTGTAAGAGCGTGGGTCCCCCAGGGGCTCACCCGGAACTGGGTTTCAGTGCAGTCAGGAGCTTCTGACTCCCTTCCGCTATGGAAAGCTCACGGCAACCTCCACAGTCAGTCCTCTCTGTGCGCACTCATACGCGCGCATCTCTAGACCCCTGCCCGCTGTGGCTCCCCTGAGTCTCCGAGTCTCCATGTGCCTTTCTCTCTGACAGTCCAGACTCCCCTCGTATGAGCCTGGGTCCACGGGGTTTTGGCCGGAACTGGGGTTCAGTGCAGTCGGGGACTTCCTTTCCCCTCCCACCAGAGAAAGCCAGCCAGGCACTCAGCCGCCCTTCCTCTCTGCACGTGTGTCTCCGTACCTCAGCTCTTTGCGGTTCCTCTGATCTGTGAGCTTTCCTCTTTCCTTCTAGTTGTAGAATTTCCACTCAGCCCTAGCTTTCCTATGGTTCTGGATGATGTCCGTTCTGTCTTTTAGTTGTTGTTTTGAAATTGTTGTGCGAAGCAGCAGTTTAGGTGTTTACCTATGCCGCCACCTTGGTTTCTCTCCTTACGCATTTTTTAAAAATATATTTATCATCATTGATAGTATTACAAATATCTCCCATTTTCCCCCACAAGTTTTTTTATTTTATTGATTTGGAGAGAGAGAGAAACATTGGCTGCCTCCTGTACAACCACTACTGGGGATCAAGCCTACAACTCAGGGATGTGCCTGACCCGGAATTGAACCTGTGACTTTTTGGTGCATAGGATGATGCTCAACCACTGAGCCACACCAACCAGAGCTTCCTTAGGCATTTTAATCAATTATTTTTATGTGATATAAAGACACAAGTTGAAGTAAAAATAATATTTTAGACTAGTATATTAAATATTGTTTTTAACATTTATATACTTTTTAAAATATGAACAAATTTTTACTTTTGCCACTTTATAAGTGTTTCATGGTATTCTTAAAGAAAATATATGGTTTGTGTACAAGTGAATTTTTAAATAACATTAAGTTTGACTTTGGGATCAAATATATATTGTGTATTATATAGTTTTATTTTTTTTAAAACAGTTTTATTTCTCTAACAACTTGAATAAGGATTCATCTTGGCTATATGCAGTTGATATATTGAGTTCTAAATATTTTTCCATTTTTTTTATTAACCCTTTGCACTCGCTTGCTTTTTTCTCGATTCCTTTATTCTACTCGGGATTTAATTTTCTAAATACCCCAGATTTTACAAAGCGTGGCAGTAGAATAAAAACTGGAGTTTCTTTTCATACAAACTTATTTATTTGGATTTTTTTATATTTCAAATTATTGATACATTCAAAGAGTATAAAAAGAGCTGCTACCGATGCTAATCGTGTCGAGTCACACTCGACATCCAAGTGCAAAAGGTTAAAGTATTATATGTGTACATATCTTACCATTGCCCCTTCCCAGTCCCATACATGCCCTCACCCCCCCAGTGTTTGGCGTCCATTGGTTATGCTTGTATGCATGCATACATGACCTTTTGTTGATCTCTTATCTCCCCCACCTCTCCCTAACCTTCCCGCTGTAATTTGACAGTCTGTTTGATGCTTTACTGCTTCTGTATCTGTCTTTTTGTTCATCAGTTTATAAAGTTCTTTATTATCCACAAATGAGTGAGATCATGTGGTATTTTTCTTTCATTGACTGGCTTCTTTCACTTAGCATAATGCTCTTCAGTTTCATCCAGGTTGCTGCAAATGCTGAGAATTCCTTCTTTTTTATGGCAGCATAGTATTCCGTTGTGTAGATGTACCATAGTTTTTTGATCCAGTCATCTGCTGATGGGCATTTAGGCTGTTTCCAAATCTTAGCTATTGTAAATTGTGCTGCTATGAACATAGAGGTGCATATATCCTTTCTGATAGATGTTTCTAGTTTCTTAGGATATATTCCTTGGAGTGGGATTACTGGGTCAAATGGGAGTTCCATTTTTAGTTTTTTGAGGAAACTCCATACTGTTCTCCACAGTGGCTGCACCAGTCTGCATTCCCACCAGCAGTGCACGAGGGTACCATTTTCTCCGCATCCTTGCCAACACTTGTTGTTTGTTGATTTGTTGATGATAGCCATTCTGACAGGTGTGAGATGGTACCGCATTGTTGTTTTGATTTGCATCTCTCGGATAATTAGTGACTTTGAACATGTTTTCATGTGTCTCTTGGCCTTCCTTTTGTCTTCTTTCAAAAAGATTCTATTTAGGTCCGTTGCCCATTTTTTTTTATTGGATCATTTATCTTCCTTTTATTAAGTTGTATAAGTTGCCTATAGATGTTGGAGTTTAAACCTTTATCAGTGATAACATTTGCAAATATGTTCTCCCATACAGTGGGCTTTCTTGTTGTTATGTTGATGGTTTCTTTTGCTGCGAAAAAGCTTTTTATTTTGATGTAATCCCATTTGTTTATTTTCTTTTTAGCTTCCATTGCCCTAGGAGCAGTATCAGTGAAGAAGTTCTTTCGGCATATGTCTGAGATTTTGCTGTCTGTGGATTCCTCTAGTATTTTTATGGTTTCCTGTCTTATGTTTAAGTCCTGTATCCATTTTGAGTTTATTTTTGTGTATGGTATAAGTTGGTGATCTAGTTTCATTTTTTTGCATGTATCTGTCCAATTTTCCCAACACCATTTGTTAAAGAGACTGTCTTGACTGCATTGTATGTTCATGCCTCCTTTGTCAAATATTAATTGAGCATAGTGGTTTGGGTCTATATCTGGATTATCTATTCTATTCCATTGGTTTATATGTCTGTTCTTGTGCCAGTACCAGGCTGTTTTGAGAACAGTGGCTTTGTAATACAGCTTGAAATCTGGTATTGAGATCCCATCTACTTTTTTCTTCTTTCTCAGGATTGCTGTGGCTATTCAGGGTCTTTTTTTATTCTAGATGAATTTTTGGAGAGTTCTTTCTAGGTTTGAGAAATATGCCGTTGGTATTTTAATGGGGAGTGCATTGAATCTATAGATTGCTTTGGGTAGTATGGACATTTTAATGATGTTGATTCTACCAATCCATGAACATGGTATGTTCTTCCATCTGTTTACGTCTTCCTCTATCTCTTTTTTCAGTGTCCTGTAGTTTTCTGCGTATAGGTCTTTTGCCTCCTTGGTTAAGTTTATTCCTAGGTATCTTAATTTTTTTGGTGCGATGGTAAATGGGATTGCTTTTTTAGTCTCTCTTTCTGTAAGTTCACTATTGGTTTATAGAAATGCCATAGATTTCTTGGCGTTAATTTTGGATCCTGCTACATTGCCAAATTCATTTATTAAGTCTATTAGTTTTTTGATGGAGTCTTTTGGGCTTTTTATGTACAATATCATGTCATCTGCAAATAAGGACAGCTTTACTTCTTCTTTTCCAATTTGGATGCCTTTTATTTCTTCTTCTTGTCTAATTGCAATGGCTAATACTTCCAGTACTATGACGAACAGGAATGGTGAGAGTGGGCATCTCTGTCTTGTTCCTGTTCTTAGGGGAAATGGTTTTAGTTTTTGCCCATTGAGTATGATGTTAGCTGTGGGTTTATCATATATAGCTTTTATTATGTTGAGGTATGGTCCTTTTATTCCCACCTTGTTGAGAGTTTTTATCATGAAAGGGTGTTGGATTTTGTCAAATGCTTTTCTGCATCAATTGATATGACTATGTGATTTTTATCTCTCAATTTGTTTATGTGATGTATCACGTTTATTGATTTGTGGATATTGTACCATCCTTGCATTCCTGGGATAAATCCTACTTGGTCATGATGTATGATCTTTCTGATGTACTGCTGGATCTGATTTGCTAGAATTTTGTTGAGGATTTTGGCATCTATGTTCATGAGGGATAATGGCCTGTAATTCTCTTTCATTATGTTGTCTTTATCTGGTTTTGGTATTAGGGTGATGCTGGCTTCATAGAAGGAGCTTGGAAGTGTTCCTTCCTCTTGAATTTTTTGGAATAGTCTGAGGAGGATAGGTTTTAGTTCTTCCTTGAATGTTTGGTAAAACTCCCCTGTGAAGCCATCTGGCCCAGGGCTTTTGTTTGCTGGAAGCTTTTTGATGACTGCTTCAATTTTTTCCATAGTTATTGGCCTATTGAGATGATTATATTCTTCCTGATTGAGTTTTGGGATGTTATATTTTTCTAGGAATATGTCTATTTCCTCCAGGTTGTCCAGTTTGTTGGAATAGAGTTGTTCATAGTATTTTTTTTTTTAACAATCCTTTGTATTTCTGTGGGGTCTGTTGTTATTTCACCTCTTTCATTTCTGATTTTGTTTATTTGGGTCCTCTCTCTTTGCTTCTTGGTGAGCCTGGCTAGAGGTTCATCAATCTTGTTTATCCTTTCAAAGAACCAGCTCTTGGTTTTATTGATCTTTTGTATTGTTTCTTTGGTCTCTATGTTGTTTTTCTCTGTTCTGATCTTTATTATTTCCTTCCTTCTGCTTACACTGGGCTTTTCTTGTTGCTCTCTTTCTAACTCTTTGAGTTGTAGGGTTAGGTAATTTATTATCATTGTTTCTTGTTTTTTTGCAGTAGGCTTGTAGAGCTATGAACTTCCCTCTCAGGACTGCTTTTGCTGTGTCCAATAGATTTTGGATTGTTGTGTTTTCATTGTCATTTATTGCCATGATGTTTTTTATTTCTTCCTTGATCTCTCTGGTAATCCAGTCATTGTTTATTAGCATGCTGTTTAGTCTCCATGTGTTTGATTTTTTTTGGATTGTTTTTATTGTAGTTGATTTCCAGTTTTATGCCACTGTGATCTGAAAAGATGCTTGATATGATTTCTATCTTCTTGAATTTGAAGAGACTTTGCCTATGTCCCAACATATGGTCTATCTTTGAAAATGACCCATGTGCACTTGAGAAGAATGTATATTCTGTGGCTTTGGGGTGAAATGTTTTGAAGATGTCAATTAATTCCATCTGGTCTAGTGAGTCATTTAGGATTGATGTTTCTTTGCTGATTTTTTGTTTAGAGGATTTGTCCAATGGTGATAGTGGGGTATTAAAGTTTCCTATTATGATTGTATTGCTGTTAATCTCTCCCTTGATATTCTCCAGGAGTTTATGTATGTATTTGGGTGCTCCTGTATTGGGTGGGTATATGTTTACCAGAGTTATTTCTTCTTGTTGGATTGCTCCTTTAGTATTATGAAGTGGCCTTCCTTATCTCTTGTTATGTCCTTCACTTTGAGATCTAATTTGTCCAATATAAGTATTGCTACCCCAGTTTTTTGTTTTTTTTTTCATTTCCATTCGCCTGAAAAACCTTTTTCCAACCCTTCACCTTCAGTCTGTGTGCATCTTTTTTTCTGAGGTGGGTTTCTTGTAGACAGCAGATATATGGGTCGTGTTTTCTTATCCAGTCCGTTACCTCATGTCTTTTGATTGGGGCATTTAATCCATTTACATTTAAAGTTATTATTGATAGGTACTTATTTGTTGCCATTTTTATTCTTTACCCCTGTGTTCCTTCTTCTCTTCCTATTTCTTTTTTTTCTTTTTTTACAGCAGACCCTTTAGCATTTCTTGCATTGCTGGTTTGGTGGTAATGAATTCCCTTAGTCCTTTTTTGTCTGTGAAGCTCCTGATTTCACTTTCAATTTTGATTGATAGCCTTTCTGGGTACAGTATTCTTGGATTCAGACCCTTCCTTTGCATGACTTTGTATATTTCATTCCATTCCTTTCTGGCCTAATGAGTTTCTGTTGAGAAATCAGTTGCTAGTGTGATGGGGGTTCCTTTGTAGGTAACTTTCTGTCCCTCTCTGGCCGCTTTTAAGATTCTTACTTTGTCGTTGGTGTTTGCCAATTTAATTATAATGTGCTTGGCGTCGGTCTTTTGGGGTTCATTTTGCTTGGGACTCTGTGATCTTCTTGGATTTGTGTGGGTTTTTTCTTCCCTATATCAAGGAAGTTTTCTGTCATTATTTCTTCAAACAGGTTTTCTATTCCTTACTGTTTCCTCTCCTTCTGGAACCCCTATTATGCAGATGTTGTTTTGTTTCGTGTTGTCCCAAAGTTCCCTTAGGCTCTCCTCCTGCTTTTTAATTTTTTTTCTAGAAGCTGCTCTACTTGGGTATTTTTTCCCACCATGTCTTCTAGCTCACTGATGTGGTTCTCTGCTTCTTCTAGTCTATTCTTTTTTTAAAAAAAATTTCTTTATTGATTAAGGTATCACATATTTGTCCTCATCCCCCCATTCCCATGCCACACCCCTCCCCATGCTCTAGTTTACTCTTGATGCTTTCTATTGAGTTCTTTACAGCAGCAATGTCATTTTTCATTTCTTCTTGGTTCTTCTTCATTTCCTCTTGGTTCTTACTCATATTGTCGAATTTGTCTTCCATTCTTTTCAGCCACCTTAGGACCATTTCTCTGAATTCTTTCTCTGACAGATTGCTTGCCTCCATTTCGTTTACTTCCTTTTGTGGTGATGCCTGCTTTTCTTTCATATGTGGGCTGTTTCTTTGTTTCCCCATGGTCTCTCTTCTCTGGATGTCTGCTTATGTAGTTCTCTCTCTCCTTATGCCAGGCAAAATCTGACCTTTCCATGGTGGAGTGTAGAGCTCCTCTGAATCCGCGTATTTGTGCCAATTGGGGACCAGTGTTCTGGGGTTTGCAGCTGTTCAGTGGGTGCCTCAGTTGTAGATTTTCAGGCTTCCGATAACATCCACTTTCCCCTTCAAGATGGCGCTGAGTTGGCGTTTTTTTCTATAAATAATGTCTTAATTCACTTTATACTTTATATTTAATGGCAAAAGTGTGGCCTGTAACATTTTTTCTTCAAGCAGCTCTGTGACCAAGGTCTGCAGCCCTAGGCTGTCTCTTCCTATTGTTTCCTGAGTTTTGAATTTTTAATTCTTTGTTATAGTACTTGAATATCCGTCTATCTACCTATCTATTTATTTAGATATCCATCATCTATCTATCAGTCTATCCTTTTTTTAAATCCTTACCCAAGGATATTTTTTTCCATTGAGTTTTAGAGAGAGTGGAAGGGAGGGAGGAGGAGGAGGGGATGAAGGAGAGGGGAAAAGAGAGAGAGAGAGAGAGAGAGAGAGAGAGAGAGAGAGAGAGAGAGAAAGAGTAAGAGAGAGAGAGAGAGAGAGAGAGAGAGAGAGATTGATGTGAGAGAGTCACATTGACTGGTTGCCTTCCAATAGGGCTGAGAATTGAACCTGCAACCGAGGTACATGCCCTTTGCTGGGAATTGAATCCATGACCCTTTGGTCCTTGGGCTGACTCTCCAACCACTGAGCCAAACTAGTCAGGGCTATGTAGTTTTTAATTTAATTATTATTTTTTATTGATTTTTTATTGATTTCAGAGGAAGGGAGAGGGAGAGAGAGATAGAAACATCAGTGATGAAAGAGAATCATTGATCAGATGTCTCTTGCGCATCCCACACTGGGGATCAAGCCCGCAACCCAGGCATGTGCCCTGACCAGGAATTGAACCATGACCTCCTGGTTCATAGGTCAACACTCAGTCGCTGAGCCACATTGGCCAGGCTGTTTTTTGTTTTGTTTTTTAATAGAGCTATAATTGACATATAACATTAGTTTCAGGCTTACAACATTATGTATTATATGTTAGATACATGTGATATATGTTAAAATGTAGATGGAAATGTGATAGGGCATAAAAAATAGAAAAAAAGTTAACTTTCACAATGATATTGATTGTTTATTTTTATAATTTTTGTATTTTGTTTCTGAATGATAAGAGAGAAGAAAGAAGATTTGATTCATTTTCTTTGATAGTAACACATTGCAAGTATGAATAGCCCTTATTTCCAACAAAATATGGATATAATTAGCCATAATATTACTAAAAGCAATAACAATTTAAAACTGTGTGTCACAATTTACACAGCAGTTGTGTTCTTCAGGATGATTGAGTATGCTCTTCTGATCTCCATTAACTGCCAAGCATATCAGTCATAGTGCATTTGCAGGCTCTCAGAGTATTCTGTTTCAAAAGGAAACATATTACATTTTTTAGCTTTTAAGTCTATTTTAATCTCAATGTGTTTTTTTTTAATAGCATGATATACATTCACTAAATGTATAAAAGAGATGAAGAAGGTTGAAAGATTAAGGCAATGAGTTAAGGAAAAGCAGTTAGCAAATAATAGGATTCTAGAAAGAAAGTAAAGGATTCTATTTGCTTTGCAGAACAAAATAAATTTTATAGAAGAAAGGGTAAGTTTTAAAAGCTAGCAAATAACCCTGGCTAGGTAGTTCAGTTGGTTAGATTAGCATCCTGTTACATCAAGGTTGTAGGCTCAATCCCTGCTTAGGGCACCTAGAAGAGTTGACCAATGAATACATGAATGAGTGGAACTACAAAATCAATGTTTTTCTTTCTTTCTCCTTCCCCACCACCTCTTTTTCTCTAAAAAAAAAAAAAAGAAAGAAAGAAAGAAAGAAAGAAAAGGCAACTAAAAAACAAAACAAAATCAACTAACAAAGAACCAAGCAATTTCTTGTTCTGATTCAATATACCCCATGAATTTGCTTCTTGTTTCTATATCCCTTATAAAGCACTTAAAAATATCATGGCCCTACATTTTCATTCTATTCTCAAGGCTCATTGCTTCTTTATGAAATTTAAGATGGGAAGGGGGTTAACAGTAGAGCAGATAGGATTGGTGGTAGTTAAGAGATGAATTTGTGTTATCCCAGAGTGGGAAGGCAGTGACTAATAGGCAGCTATTAGGCATATCCATACCAGCAGGAGAAATGAGTCGCAGCTATTTTTCATGTTTGATTCTGTCCACCCCTGTGTTTTACAGGTTGAAATAACCACAGTGTTTAGAGAAACTAAAAAGTGTAATAGCAGTGGGCACAACTGTGGTTTATAACAGGTTGTAATCATTCTCTATCATTCAGCTTCCCACTTCCCTAACCTTTATTCATCCTTTGCTCTATTCTCACAGAATTGCTTGAGTCCTCAAATACCAAACTGTGGCCACTGAAGCTGACTCTGGAGGTGGCAGCTTGGTTCATCTTACTTGTTTTCATCTTGGAGATCTTTCTTATGTGGCTATCCAGCTTTTCCCTCTTCTGGAAGAATTCCTGGAATGTCTTTGATTTTGTTGTTACCATATTGGTAAGGATAGATATCCTGAGGATTAGTTTAGTGTGCTGAGGAATGTGCCTAGGTGAATCAAAATGACAAGAAAAGTTAAGATAATTATATCACAGGAAGAAACAAATAGAAATGTATCTAACTTCCTCCTCCCCTCTTTTAAAACTAAAATTAATTCATTGCAGGAATTGATATTAGGAGCAAGGCAGAATCTAACCCCAACATTAACCCCAACAATAATGTCTACCAGTTAATGAGCACTTACAAAGTACCAAGCACTGTTCACATGTATTTTCTCATTTGAACTCCACAACAACCCAGTGAGATAGGTACTGTTAATCCCCTCTTTATTTATTTTTAATTTTTTTGTTAATCCTCACCCGAGGATACTTTTCCATTAATTTTTAGGGAGAATGGAAGAGAGAGGGAAAGACAGAGAGAAACATTGATGTGAGAGAAACACATTGATTGGTTGCCTTCTGCACGAGCCCTGACCAGGGCCCTGGCTGGGGAGGAGCCTGCAACCAAGGTATGTGCCCTTGACCTAAATCATCTGCAGGTTGATGCTCTATCCACTGAGCCAAACTGGCTAGGGCTATCCCTGTTTTATGTGTGAGCAAATTGAAGTATAGAGTTTAAGTAATTTAGTATAGAAGGACCAAATAGGAAACAACCACCAGAGAATGTTATTCAAGGGATAATGCCCAAGGAACTATGAAAAAGACCAGATAACGAAGGAACAACTGTGTGGGTGCTTTTGGGTATATTTTACTCATAATCTTTGTGTTTCCCACAGTCCCTGCTTCCTGAGATTGTGGTGCTGACAGGGGTAGCAGGCCAGTCTGTATGGCTCCAGTTGCTGAGGATTTGCCGGGTTCTAAGGTCTCTCAAACTCTTTACACGATTCCGTCAAGTTCGAGTCATTATTTTGGCCCTGGTCAGGGCCCTTAAGGTGATTTGACTGTAGCAGCAAAACCAGGTGGCTAAGGTGGACAAACATGGGGGTTACATGAGACAAGTCTGGGTGGGACAAAGAAGGCAATGAAAGACCCTGAGATATGTTATTGGATGAGAAAGGGCTGTGGTCACACTGCTGTGGACTAAGATGGCTGGGCTCAAGGCGAAGTGAGGGTTTGTTGGGGGGTTGCCAGGGTGGGCTTGACTGGGCTATAGGTGGAAATCAGCCTTGTCTGGTCCAGCACTAACTTAAGTCATGGCCTCTAGAGCATGACGTTCCTTCTGTTGTTGCTGATCATCTTCTTCTACATTTTTGCTGTGGCCGGTGTCTACTTCTTCGAGGATTATACCCGTTCAACTCGCCAGGACCTGGAGTACCAAGAATTCTTCTCGTAGGCAGGACTGGGAGAAGCCTGGGTAGGGGGAGAGAATTTGAGCAAGAAACCGGGAAGCTAGTCTAAAGTTATAAGTAATACAAAAGTATAGTCTATTGTAAAAAAATTGGAATAGAACACAGTAAGGAGAGGCAAAGAGAAAGTAAAGGAATAGTTAGTGGTATTCACTCTGATTTTGAGGATAGAGCAGCTACTGGATTTGCTGTGGGTTTTGCAAATTCATATGCACCTTCATCAACCATCTTTAAATGGCAGTATATTCCAGTGGTTAAGTACTGGTTTCTATGCCTCAAGTACCTCTTTTGAAAAATGAGAATAAGAGTGTAGGGGTAAATGAGGTAATGCATTTAAGCACTTAGAATGCATTTAAGAATCCTTACACACATTGTGATAATAAATATCACTGTCAAACATGCTCACCTGTTTTACCCCAATTTCTAGGTGTGGGGATTACACATGCACACATCTATACTCATTCAAAAGTAAAATCCTGTTAAGATCTTTGCCTAGAGAACACTGATTACTAGTAGAAAATAAATTTGGATTTAGAGGTGATAATATTTACGAATTGGAATCCAAACTTGTCAGCACCTCTCAGGTCTCTCTTAGTAGTTTGGTAAGAGTACAAGTTAGGAAAGTCCTGTTTATCCTATTCAGGCTTTGATAGTTCCAACAAATTGTATATGGAGGACTAAGAAGGAAAGAAGGAAATTTTAAATATGTTCCTGAGAGTTTTTGTGATATATTCATTATCATTTATTATTTGGGATCATATGTTTATATCACAAATCCATTCATTTACTTGCCTATCAGTCCATACCAACAAACTAAATAGGAATGATGTTTGCTAAATTTGTAAGTGCTCTTCTGTTAGGTGAAGTAAGTAGGACAGTGGAGAATGAGCTTACAAAAAAATGATACATAATTGGTAGTCCGTTCAATTTTTACAAATTCAGTCAGTACCTATTTATTTTTAAAATATATATATTTTATTGCTTTTAGAGAGGAAGGGAGAGGGAGAGAGAGATAGAAACATCAATGATGAGAGAGAATCATCAATGGGCTGCTTCCTTCACGCACCCTACTGGGGATGGAGCCCGCAACCCGGACACATACCCTTGACCGGAATTGAACCTGGGACCATTCAGTCCAGAGGCCAAAGCTCTATCCACTGAGCCAAGCCGGCTAAGGCAGTACCTATTTATTGAGTACATACTATGTCTCAGGTACTAATGGAACAGTATTTGAAATTCATAAATTATTCACGATAAAGGAAAACCTAATAAAACAACCTCAAACTGAAGAATGATTAGCTAAAAAAATTGAGCACAGTAGAAAAGAAGCCAGAGTCAGAGCAAACTATAAAGAAATGCTCTTAGGTTGCTTTACTAGGAAGAGTGAGAATGAAGGGCAAAAGTGAGAATGAAACTGTCTGAGAGATTTAGATTTCTGTTTTATCTATACACACACCTTTTTCTTTAGGGATCTCTTGAATTCCCTAGTGACAGTGTTCATTCTCTTCACCCTGGATCATTGGTATGCACTGCTTCAGGACACATGGAAGGTGCCTGAAGTCAGCCGAACCTTCAGCAGCATCTATGTCATCCTTTCGTTGTTACTTGGTTCCATTGTCTTTCGAAATATCATAGTAGCAATGATGGGTAAGCATAGAAGAGGTAAGACTTGTTGGGAGCGGTGGTTGGGAAGAAATTAGAGTGAAAGCTAATATTGGTAGATTATGGAGCGAGAGAACCTGATATTGCAGGAAGGCTTAGGGCCTATATGAATATTTCACTGGGTTTCTCCCCACCTAAGTCCTCTCCTTAGGTCTAGTCACATTCTCAACTCCTAATGGCCCTTTGGGTCAGTTACTAACTTTCAGACTATCAGGAACGAGCTGAATGAAGAGATGACACATCTGGAAGTTCAGCACAAAGCCGGCATATTCAAGCGGCAGATTATCCAGAGGTCTGCCTCTTCATTTTCAAACCCGACTTCAGTTCTCAAAGGTTTTCTGATCTCATTCCCTGTTTTTACTCTTTGGCCTTGACTCCATCTTCCCCTTGGGACAGAAGATTTGCCCAAGCGTTAGAATGCCCCACCTCTAGAATATTGCCTGATTCTTTATCTACTGTTGGGGATGTCCCTACTCTTCTTCACCCCTTTACCACAATTTGTTCTCTCCACTTAGTTTTCTTTATTTTATGGTATGAATTATTTTCTTTTTTTTTTTTCATTAAATTCCTGCTTCACTATAACTCTCTTCACTCTTCTGTGTTTTTTGCTTTGCAGGAGACAAAACCTGTCCCCTGATGCACTGAGGTCAAGCAATAGCAAAATGGAAATCAGGTTAGGAGTGTATACATGAACTGGGATGGACACACATGAAGGAGGAGAGGGTCGAAAACCAGAGATGAAAATTGGCTTTGAGAGGGCATTCATTCATTCAATAACTATTGATCATACGCCCATGTCCTAACCCCCAGAACCTGGGAACAAGACCTTATTAGGGAAAAGAGTCTTTGCAGATGTAATTAAGTTAAGGATCTTGAGATGGTATTACCCATGTAGACCCTAAATCCAGTGATAAGGGTCCTTATCAGATACAGAAGAGGAGAAGACATAGAGAATAGGAGGAGATGTGAAGACAGAGGTAGAGATTGGAGTGATGCATCTACAAGTCAATAGAAGCCAATGAATGCTAGACAACTAACTGCCAGAGCTAGAAGAAGCAAGGAACCTTCTCCCCTAGAACTTCCAGAGGGAGTCAGTTTGGCTCAGTGGATAAAGTGTTGGCCCTCAGACTGAAGCGTCCAGGGTTCGATTCTGGTCAAGGGCACGTACTTTGGTTGCAGGCTCCATCACTGGGCCCGTTTGGGACACATGTGGGAGGCAACCAATCAATGTATTTTGCTCACATAGATATTTCTCTCTCTCTTCCTCTCCCTTTCACTCTCTCTTAAAAATATCAATGGAAAAAATATCCTCGGGTGAGAATTAAAAAAAAAAAAAAAGACAATAATGCTGCTCTCATGTAGCTTACATAGTAGTTAGGGAAAAGAGACAATAAATAATGAACATATTAAATAAGTATATTACTATGTTAAAATATAATAAGCATAAAAAAGTAGGACAGGTTAAAGGGGATTGGAATAAAGGGAGGAGGTTGCAGATCCGTTGTAATCTTAAACAAGTTAGTTGGTATGGCCACACTGAAAAGGTAACATTTGAGCAAAGACTTGGATTAGGTGAGAGGGTTACTATGTATATATCTATGGACGAGTGTTCCAGGAAGAGGGAACAGCTGGTACAAAGGTCCATGCCTGATGTGTTTGAGAAAGAGCAAAGAAGCCATTGTGACTGCAGCAAAGTGAGTAGGGGAAGAGTGATAGGAGATAGTGGGGACCCTATTCTGTAAGGCTGTGCAGGGATTTAGGCTTTGACTTTGTGAAATGGGGAACAGAGCAGAGCGGTGACATGAAATGACTTACATTTAAGAAGCGTCACCCTGGCTGCTATGTTGATAGGCTGTAGAAGAATGAGGGAAGGAACAGAGAGAGAAATTAGGAGGCTATACTGCTCTCCAAGCAAGAGGTGATAATGACTCAGATCAGAGTGGTACCAGTGGTGCCAGTGAAAAAAGATGTATTTTGAAGGTAGAGTCAACAGAACTTCGTGATGGATTGGATGTGGTATATAAGAGAAGAGTTCAGGATGACTCCAAAGTTTTGGCCTGAGCAACTGGTGGGATGAATTAGCTGAGATGAGGAAGGCTATTGGTGGAAGAGATGTGATGGACAAAGAGTTCAGTTTTGGTTAAATTTGAGATGTTTATTATACATTTAAGTGATAGAGGTTTAAATTTGCATTTAGTAGGCATTTAAACTCAGCTGAGATTACCAAAGAGTGACAATAGATGGAGAAGATAAAAGACCAAGAACTGAGCCCTGGAGCCCTCTACTATTAAGAGATAGAATCATGGGGGCAAAGGCTATAGTTGTGGTGTTATAGGCATAGGGTTATGGAATGGGGAGCTAAAGCTTGGCAAATAAGGTTGTGTGTAGAATGTGAAAGCCTGAGTAAAATTGAGCACAGGAGCTATGTGGTGAGGGGCACTAATAAAGATATAGCACATGGGACATTTGAGGTTGGAAGTGCTTAAGCTCAGATTTGGGGCTTGCATATACAATAGTTTGTATACGCAATGAGCAGATTGGCCCTCATAGCCTTAAGTCTCAGTGTTAAGAGATGGCTAGGGGCAGTACCAGAATAATGAAAGAGCTAACCATACCTCATAAATTTATTTCAGGCAATAAAATTTCTTCATTCACTTATAGAGATACCAGTCAACAAGTGAAATCTTTGGGCTTATCAGAAGAAGGTCTTAAAGAAGAGTCTGAAAGCAGTTCCTCTGAAGAAGATTCAAGAGCATCTGAGTCAAAAAAAGAGTTCTCGTCAAAAAAAGAAGAGTCTCCCTTCTCCTCCTCCTCTTCCTCTTCCTCCTCTTCCTCCTCCTCATCTGCTTCCTCCCAACCTTCGCCTTCCCTCTTTTCCCCTTCTTCTGAATCCAGAAATTTTGACTCTATTGGTAAGCAGAGGGTTTTTCCATTTGAATTCAGACTCCTTTAGAAGACATCCCAATCTTAACAAGAGCTCTCCCACTATATCTACTTCCCAATTTTCTCTACCAGTCTGATTTTACTTTTTGTGTGCTTCATTTTCCCTGTACTTCTGCTTCACTTTGGATAGTGTGGCTGTGGCTGTGTTTGCTTATTGTAAAAAGTGGTCTCTTAGTAATGCACCCGTTACCCTCTTCTCTGCTTCCTGTTACCACTTTTATCCCTTCTTTCTCCCCTACACACCATAAGATTTATCAGTTCTTTTGCAACTTCCACAAATCTATTTGTTTTTGAGAAGAATTCCTCCATCTAGGTGAATTGGACTGGGAGACCCATGTGCACCAGAATCTGCCTGGGCTGATGGACATGGATCAGGATGAATGCATTGTTTGGCCTAGAGATTCACTCTTCCGGTATTTTGAGTTGCTAGAAAAGCTTCAGTATAACCTAGAGGAGCGTAAGCGGTTACAAGAGTTTGCAGGTATGGAATTGGGGCACTCATAGAAACCAGGACTTAAGTACAATTGGAGTAGCATATATAACTGAGGATAAGCAAGTGGGTGTCCACTATTTTGATATCTCAGCTTGTGAATTTCCACCTGACACCTAAAAAAGGCAAATTCTTGGTTTGACATGTTACACTCTGGACATATGTTCCAATTTCTTCTAGAGAGAACCTGGCAATTTTGCTTCTTTAGTAGGGGACACCTAAATCCTTTAATGTCTTAGAGCTTATTTCCCAAGAGGAGAGTGTTCTAGTTGTTGGGAATTAAGACAAGGTGGGCTCTTACTCATTTTTGGCGACCCACCCCCTTTTGTACATTTCTTCTCTTTGAAGGCACATTTTAGACCTGAGCAGTAGGGCCTTAGGCTCAAGTTTTTGAGGTTGCATATATAATACCTGATAGCTGTAGGGATTAGATAGTGAGCAGAAATCCCACAGATGCCCACTTACCCTCAACTTCTCAAAGAGGTTTATGAATTATAGATTTATCTTCCTTTCAGTGCCTTCTAGTATCAGCTTAGGCAGAGAGAAGTATGTGATTTAAATAGTAGAGTTATTTTCCTTAAGTTTCTCTCTTGAATCTTCACCATTTGAAGATTAATTTGGATTAATAAGTTTTCCCTCTAGAAGTAAACACTGAGTTAGGAGCCCTTTTTACAATTTAATATGGATTAGTGTTATCTTCCTCATACCTAGTTGAAATCAACTCAATGTGAAAATAACAGAATGTGTGTTTGTGGTGGGCACAGGCAGGCATTAAAAGAAATTTATACCATTGGAATGTGGGATTTAGAACAGGATATCAAAATAGACATTCATGTAATTTAAAATGTTGCCTAAGGTTAATCTTGCTCTTTCCACTTGTCCTCAGCCTTGCCTTCTCACTTGTTCTCTGAGGAGAACAGGATGAAAGAGATAAGATAGCAAGGCAGATTCTTTAATTCATCTATGGCAAAGAGTAGAGGTGCATACGGCTTAATTTTTTTTTTTCAATTTATAGTTGACAAGCAACACATGGCTTAATTAAAAGTAAACATTAGTAAAAATTTGTGTGGGAACCCAGAAAAGCAGAGACTTCAAACATTTGTATGTTCTGAATATTCCCAGCTCTCCATCCTCACAGTTTGTTTCTTTACAGTGCAAGCACTGATGAACTTTGAAGACAAGTAAAGCCAATGATGGATGGCTTCGATATCTCTGGCACCAGATATTGAAGGGAATAGTTTGAAATAGAGAATTCAAAGTATAAATGTTTAATAAATACTGCTGGTAATTGCTTAATGGCCTATCTCTGAGACCTAGGGGTTATTGAAAGGTATAAGATTAGGTGAAAAAAGTTAGTTTACATGCCAGTGGGACCTATGGCCTTTGGCTTTCTACCCATTCCACAGCTGCTCAGGTTGACTCTTTCCTTGACTTTATAACTTTGGTTCCCACCCTTTCTGCAAACTCTGCTTCCTGATAGAGTCCTAATTTCACTGTCTCCTTCCTGTTGGGCACAGGAGATTCCAGGAGCTATTAGTGTAACTAATTGAGAACTATTGTTTCCATTGCCTACTCCAGGAACATTGCTTCTACCCTGTACAGTTAACTTTAATCAAATATTATTTTCACCTGTTTCTGGGGCCAAAAGAGAGTCCTTTATTCCATTTCCTTGCCATTGCTTAGCACAGTGATTCCACTGTGTAGTGTTAGGGTCACCAAAGGGGAACACACTAGGCCGAAAGTGGTAAATAGTTACAGATTTATTAGGTCATCTGGAAACCAGATGAGCTGAGCCCCAAAATGGCACCAGCACCCAGGGATGGGGAGTCAGATATTTTAAAGGACTTTAGAAGTGCTTTTTTTGGGGGGGTGGGTGTTTGGGGGATATACCTCTGGGCAGGTCCGGGTCCTAGGCAAGTCCGGAGGGGAAAGTTACTGGTCTTAGCAAATGGAATGTGGTCTAAGTTAAAGGGAATGTTGGTTGCAAAATGATCTAAATGTCAGTTTCCCAGGGGAGGGGATATCAATTCGATTGTTTGATTAGACCTAACAGCAGGAGTGTTCAAATAAGTAAGCATCCCATAGATTTTTAGAGTTAGTAGGGACCTCAGAGTTTAGCTCCCATCAGAACAGGAACATGTTTTAGAACATCATTAAAAAGGAGATTATCCAGCTGATGCTTAATGTTTCTGGTTACAGGGGATCCCATTCCATTGTTGGATGACTCAAGTCTTTACAAGTGTTTATTATTAAAACTCTATCACTTTTTGAGTGCTTAACTCATACATACATAAAAAACACTGAATTGTACACTTTAAAATGGTGACTTTTTATGTTATGTGAATTATATCTCAGTTTTTAAAAATGAAGTAAGTAGCCCTCTACCCCACCCCCGGCACACTAGATTCTTGGGTTGGTGGCAGGAGACATGCTCCCCTGTGCCTGCGTGGCTTATGGTCATGTGGGACTCCACACATGGAATAATAGATTTTAACACTTGACTATAACATGGAAAGGAAGCTCTGGACACTGGCCTGCTTCTGGAACCCCAGCTGCACCTTTTCCAGGACTGGTTTCTCTCAATAAATTTTGCCTCCATTAAAAAAAATGAAGTAAAGATGATCTAAAACCAAGAACCAATATTATGTCTAAGGAAAAGCATTGTAGTCATTCATCATAAAATGAGAAACAAAAACGTTTTTAAAACAAATGTCAATATATAATTTTGTATTAAACATCCTTTTAAAAATATTTTTATTGATTTCAGAAAGAAAGGGAGAGGGAGAGACAGAAACATCAATGATGAGAGAGAATTATTGATTGGCTACTCCCATACACACTCCAAACTGGAGATCAAGCCCGCCTTCAACCCAAGCACATGCCCCTATCGTGAATTGAACTGGTTTACAGGTCAACACTCAACTACTGAGCCATGCTGGTTGGGCTCCATTGCTTTTTTAGAGAGAATTGAAAGGGAGGGGGGAAGAGAGAGAGAGAGAAACATCGATGTGAGAAAGACACATTGATTGGTTGTCTCCCTCATGTGCCCCAACTGGGATGGGATCAAACCTGCAACCCATGTATGTGCCCTTGACTGGGAATTGAACCCTTGACCCTTTGGTGTGCAGGCCAAAACTCTAACCACTGAGAACACCAGCCAGGGTGTGTATTAAATATTTTGTCTTAAGAAATATGGCATAAATGTTAGCAAAAAAAGAACTAGTAATACTACTATTTTTAGACATAATTGTATAACTAGAAACCCCAAAGGAGTCAACTAGAATTACAGATAACAAAGTATTTCCATTAAGTACAAATATAAGAAAAGAAGGCTGGAACATTTAAGGGATAGAAGGAGGAAGAGGAGCCAGCAAAGAAGCCTGAGAGGGAAGAGCTGAAGAGACAGAAGGATAATCATTCTAGAGTAATGTCACTAGAGGCAAGACAGAATATCTTTAAATTTTTTTTAATTTATTAATTTTAGAGAGAAATATTGATTTGTTCCATTTATTTATGCATTTTTGCATAAATATGCATATTTCTTGTATGAGCCCCGACTGAGGATCAAACCTGCAACATTGGCATATTGGGACAATGCTCTTATCAACTGAGCTACCCAGCCAGGGCCCCAAAATAGAATTCCAAGGAAGGAATGGTCCAATAAGATCTGGTTTGGGCCGGAACCGGTTTGGCTCAGTGGATAGAGCATCGGCCTGCGGACTGAAAGGTCCCAGGTTCGATTCCGGTCAAGGGCATGTACCTTGGTTGCAGGCACATCCCCAGTAAGGGGTGTGCAAGAGGCAGCTGATTGATGATTCTCTCTCATCGATGTTTCTAACTCTCTATCCCTCTCTCTTCCTCTCTGTAAAAAAATAAATAAAATATATTAAAAAAAAAAGATCTGGTTTGGAACATCCATTGAACTTGGCAAGCAGAATACAATACTAATATATAAAAAGCCAGGGGCCGTCACAACTGAAAAAGCAGATGGACAACTGAACAGCAGGCTGCGTGGGGCAACCAGGCCAGCAGGGGGAGCAGTTGGGAGCGACCAGGCTGGCGGGGGGGGGGGGGGGGGTAGTTGGAAGCAACCAGGCCTGCAGGCGGGGAGGCAGATAGGGGCAATCAGGCTGGAGGCAGAGGTTGTTAGGGGTGATCAGGCTGGCAGGGAGGCAGTTAGGGGTGATCAGGCAGGCATTCTGGTGAGCAGTTAGAAGCCAGTGGTCCCAGATTGTGAGAGGGTGCAGGCTGGGCTGAGGGGACCCCCAGTATTTCGTGTACCTGTCCTCTAGTCTACATATATAAAAGGCTAAGTGACTGGCCGACTGGCCAACTGGTTAGAGTTTTGGCCTGCACACCAAAGGGTCATGACCTGTAGGTATGATGCACACTGACCACCAGAGGCAGATGCTCAACACAGGAGCTCAGGAGATGCTGAGCGACAGCAACTTTGCAGAGTGCCCTCTCGCACTCTGGGACCCCTTGGGGGATGTCAGACTGCCTGTTTCAGCCCAATGCCTGCAGGCCAGGCTGAGGGACCCCACCTGCTGGAGGGATCCCACTCATTCTACAGACACCCTTCAAGCCCCAGCACTGCCCCAGGTGTGGCTGGTTGGGGAGGGAACTCGGGAGGTTGGCTCCAGGGTGTGTCCAGCCCGTCTCACCCAGTCTCATCCCTCTGGCCACCTTCTAATTAATTTTCTTTCAATGTGCATGAATCCATGCGCTGGGCCTCTAGTAAACAATAAAACAGTAAGGAAGCATCAATATCTATAAAAGGCTAAATGTCCGTCCGTCCGACCAGTAGCTATGACATGCAGTGACCACCAAGGGGTAAACACTCAATGCAGGAGCTGTCATGACACGCACTGGCCATTTAAAAATAAACGGCTCCACAGACCTGTGCTGACAAACCAACATTCGGCTTCCCCCAAGTGGGACACAGGCCCCACCACCACCCTGAATCGACACCCCACCAAACCAAAGCCAATGCTGCCAAGACCCCATGGCACAAAATGCGGCCCACAGCCCAGCCCAGAAACAGTGGCTGTGGGTGCCAGGTAATGACATCACGTAGCAACGCCCAACTTCCTCTTCATACCAACTAGCATCCATGGAGTTTTTTCAGCCCAGGAACCTGACTTGCTTTATAGCCAGGTGCAAACATTTTATAGTTTAATCAAATGTTTGTGAAGCTTTTTCCTGTGCCTCATTGCATTTGATCCTCACAGAAGTCCTGGAGTAGGTAGATAGGAGACTCAGTAGAATCCTATTTTCATTAGCAAGATGTGACTAGCAATCCTATATAGTAAAAGCCTAATATGCTAAATGTTCGGTTGTCCATTTGTCCATTCAACCAATCAAAGCATAATATGCTAATGATATGCTAAGGCTGCTCAACTGCTCGCTATGACATGCACTGACCACCAGGGGGCAGATGCTCCGACCAGTAGGTTAGCTTGCTGCTGGGGTTCAGCTGATCGGGACTGAGGGAGATGGTCTGGACACAGCCTGGAGCTCTCCCGCAGTCCCTCCCCAGATGGCCAAACTCCTATGTCCCTCCCTGGCCCCAATTGTGCACTGGTGGGGTCCCTCAGCCTGGCCTGCACCCTCTCGCAATCCGGGACCCCTCGGGGGATGTTGGAGAGCTGGTTTTGGTCTGATCCCGCAGGCCAGGCTGAGGGACCCCACTGGTGCACAAATTCATGCACCGGGCCTCTAGTATTAAAATATTCTTTCTAATTAATTTCCTTCCAATGTGCACAAATCTGTGCACCAAATCTGGACACTAATTATTTAATAAAGCTTACATATGCTATCCACAAGTAGTTGGTCTTTGAGTAGCTTTGAGTAGTGTGGTTTGAGAACTAGCAGAATTGGCTTCACTTGGTAATTTATTAAATGGCAGAATTTCAAGTCCCATCCTCAGGGCCTATTGAATTGGTACATATGCATATTAAAGTTTCAAACTGCTTTATAGGTATTTGATGATTGATCCCCTCCTAACTTTTCTGTAGGTGACCTTCTCAAATGAATGGCCTGTGCACGCTGCCTCATTCTTCTTCTTCTTTTTTTAATCTTCACATGAGGATATTTTTTTCCATTGCTTTTTCAGAGAGAGTGGAATAGAGGGAGAGAGGGGGCAAAGAGAGAAATATATATATATACTAGAGGCCCCTTGCAGGAAGATTCCTGCAAGAATAGGGCTTCCTGCGGCCGGAGGAATAGGGGTTCTCTGCCACCCCGCCTGCTTCCGCCTGCTTCCCTCCCGTCTCCGTGGCCCCGCTTGCTTCTCCACAGCTTCGCTCCCTTCTGCAGTGCTTGGCTTCCTTCTACGCTGCCTTCAGTCTTCACTCCACGCCTGTGTATGCAAATTAACCTCCATCTTTGTTGGGTTAATTTGCATACTCGCTCTGATTGGCTGGTGGGTGTAGTGGAGGGATGGTAAATTTGCATGTTTCTCTTTTATTAATATATATATATATATATATATATATATATATATATATATATATAAAATCTTAATGTGAGAGAGACACATTAACTGGTTGCATTCCACACCTGCAACCCTTGGTTGGGAATGGAACCCACCACCCTATGGTGTGAGGGCCAATGCTCTAATCACTAAGCAACACGAGCCAGAGCTGGCTGCCTCATTCTTTAACCCTTTCCTTAATGAAAATGATTTGGTTTCAATGCTACTCAAATGGAAGTTTATTCAACAAATATAGTGTGTCCCAAAAAATGTAGACATACTTTGAATATAGTTATAAAGGCAGTGTTTATTAAAATACATTCATTTTCATTTAACAGATATCAGCTATTAAAGTGTGTATACATTTTTTGGACACCCTATATTTGCTGAGTTCCTATGTTCCAGACAGTGTTTTAAGCCTTTGGATATGTCAATGAACAAACAAGACAGACATCCCTGCCACCCTAACTAGTTCTTCATAAGATCACCCAATAGTCTATAATAATAAAAGTGTAATATGCTAATTAGACCGGATGTCCTTCCAGATGTCCTTCTGGATGACCTTCTGGACGAAGCTGGGGCTGCGAGGGAAGCCTGGGTCCTGGGTGTCAGAGGGAAGCTGGTGCCGGCAGCTGGGGGAAGCAAGGCCTACTCTTGCATGAATTTTGTGCATTGGGCTTCTAGTAAATTGATAATTTCCATGATTTTACTTCCTCCCTTTCCCCCAAAATTATGTATCTTCCCCCCCCCCCAAATTATGTATCTTTTCAGCAGCTCAGGGCCAAGTGAAAGCAGCTTCTCAAAAACAAAAGACCTTTCTGACTAAATATAAATATTCTAAAGTCTAAGGATCAATCCCCACTGGCAATGAATTCATTGCTCCTCTAGCTTCTGTTTTATCCTTGCCCTGACAGTATCTTTGCTATAGTTCTCACTACTATTTTTAAGGAAGGGATTCAAGCTCTATGCCAGGTAACTCTGAGGGTTCCTTGGAGCATTTTGGAAGTGAAGTCAGATTTATTTATTTATTTTACATATTTTTATTTATTTCAGACAGGATGGGAGAGGAAGAGAGAGATTGATGTCAATGATGAGAGAAGATCATTGATCAGCTGCCTCCTGCACACCCGCTACTGGGGATGGAGCCCACAACCTGGGCATGTGCCCTTGACCAGAATTGAACCTGGGACCTTTCAGTCTGCAGGCTGATGCTCTATCCACTGAACCAAACCATCTAGGGCTGAAATCAGGATTTAAATATTATTGTGATATAACTAAATTTAAAATTTTCACATAAGATTTGTATTAAGCTTGGAACATAGTTTCCTCCTTGATCTCCAATTATTACAACTTCAAATACCATCCTGGAACTTAAACCAATGTGTTTCTACTAGATACACAAAATATTAATATTTGTTTTATTATAGTATAAAGTATATAAAAATAATGCAAGAAGGAAAGAGAAATTTTACAACTATAGCTTCTACCATTATAACTTTAACTTTTATTTTTTAATGGTCAACATGGATTATTGGTTATGAGTCTATGTTAATTTTTCTTTATTATAATGTATCCATACATAATTTTTTTTTTTTTAGAGTGAGTGGAAGTATAGCCTTTGATTCTCCTGTATTAATGAAAGTACAGACTTTGGATACATTAATAGGATTTCACCTGTTTTTCCATTCATGTCCTTTTCTCTTCTAGGACTTAGTACAGAATACAATATTGCATTTAGTTATTATTTCTCCTTTGTCTACTCTGGTTGTAACACTTGCCTTAGTTTTTCCTTATCCTAATATATATAAAAGCCCAGGGTTATAACGACTGATCACAACTGAAGGCTGACCAACCCCGAAGTCCTAGCATTGGGTTGCCGTGGTGACCAAACACTGACTGCCCTGCTGCAGCCTGGCAATCCAGCACTGACTGCCCAGGGGGCTGAGACCCAGAGAGAAAGACAGGGTCTGATCCACAGCCTCAGTGGCAGCTGTTGATCAGTACTTGCCTTTCTCTTTCTCTCCCTCTTTCTTTCCAGGCTTTTCCAGCAGCCAGCCTTTCTTTCTCTCCTGGCCTCCAAGGGAGCTGCTGTTCAGCCCCGCCTCTCTGATCAGGCCTGGAGATAGGCCCGGAGATGCTGACTGGCATAGGAACCAACCAATCACAACCAAATGTAGGTGCTGTGAAGAACCAATGGTTGTCTCAAATTGGCCAGGAGAGGAGGGCAGTTGGGGGCAAGATCAGGCCTGCTGGGTAGGGCAGTTGGGGGAGAGATCAGGCTGGCAGGGGAGGGAAGTTGGGGGCATCCAGGCTGAGAGGGGAGGGCCAGTGGGGGCGAGATCAGGCCAGCAGGGGAGGGCAGTTAGGGGTGATCAGGCAGGCAGGCAGAGACAGTAAGGGCAATCAGGCAGGCAGGCAGGTGAGCAGTTAGGAGCCAGTGACCCCAGATTGTGAGAGGGATCGGGCCTAAGCCGGCAGTTGGACATCCCCCAAGGGGTCCCCAATTGGAGAGGGTGCAGGCTGGGCTGAGGGAACCCCCTTTCCGTGCACGAATTGTGTGCACCAGGCCTCTAGTCTTTTATAATCTTGACATGTTTGAAGAGTTCTGGACAAGTATTTTGTAAAATGTCCCTCAGTCATCTGATGTTTTCTTTCCTTTTCTTTAAATTTAATAAATCTTTATTTTTCAGATTATAACAATTGTTTCTCCTTCCCCCCCCCCCCTATAGCTCCCCTCCACCCGGTTCCCAGCCCACTCTCTGCCCTTGCTTACCCGCCACTGTCCTCATCCATAGGTGTATGATTTTTGTCTAGTCTCTTCCCATACCCCCCACACCCCTTTCCCCCTGAGAATTATCAATCCCCTCCCATTCTATGTGCCTGATTCTATTATAGTCACCAGTTTATTCAGTTCCTCAGATTTTTAATTCACTTGATTTTTAGATTCACTTGTTGATAGATATGTATTTGTTGTTCATAATTTTTATCTTTACTTTTTTCTTCTTCTTTCTCTTCTTAAAGAATACCTTTCAGCATTTCATATAATACTGGTTTGGTGATGATGAACTCCTTTAGCTTTTTCTTATCTGTGAAGCTCTTTATCTGACCTTCAATTTTGAATGATAAATTTGCTGGTTAGAATAATCTTGGTGGTAGGTTCTTGCTATTCATCACTTTGAATATTTCTTGCCACTCCCGTCTGGCCTGCATAATTTCTGTTGAGAAATCAGCTGACAATCGTATAGGTGTTCCCTTGTAGGTAATTAACTGTTTTTCTCTTGCTGCTTTTAATATTCTCTCTTTGTCTTTTGCTCTTAGCATTTTAATTATGATGTGTCTTGGTGTGGTCCTCTTTGGATTCCTTTTGTTTGGGGTTCTGTGCACTTCCTGGACTTGTAAGTCTATTTCTTTCATCAGGTGGGGGAAGTTTTCTGTCACTATTTTTTCAAATAGGTTTTCAGTATCTTGCTCTTTCTCTTCTGGCACCCTCATAATTCTGATGTTGGTACGCTTGAAGTTGTCCCAGAGGCTTCTTTCACTATCTTCAACTTTTTGGATTCTTTTTTCTTTTTGCTTTTCCGGTTGAGTGTTTTTTGCTTCTTTATATTTCAAATCTTTGACTTGATTCTTGCGTTCCTCTAGTCTGGTGTTGGGTCTCTGTATAATATTTTTTTATTTCAGTCAGTGTATGTTTAACTTCTAGGTGATCCTTTTTCATATCCTCGAGGGTCTCGTTAAATTTATTGGCCTTTTCTAGGAAATTCTTGAAAAACCTCATAACCGTGGTTTTGAACTCTATATCCAGTCATTTGTTTTCCTCCATTTCTTTCATTTGTGATCTGTTTCCTTGTCTCCTCATTTTTGCTGCTTCCCTGAGTTGGTAGGGTAGCTTTGTGTTCTAGGTGTCCTATATGGTCCAATGGGTTGGCCTCCCAATTACCTGAGGTGGACACTCTTGGTGCACCCCTTTGTGGACTGTGTGTACAGCCTTGTTGTAGTTAAGTCTTGATTGTTATTGGTGTCATTGGGAAGAATTGACCTCCAGGCTAATTGGTTGTGAGGACCCGCTGTGTCTATAACAGAAGAATTGCTGTGCTGGAGACACACTTATTGGGCAGGACTTGTTTCAGTGAGGCTTTGGTGCTCACTGAGTCTGCCTCTTGAATGTGTCCCTTATGAGAGTAGTTGAAATCTGGTGTCGTCTCATACAGACCACTAGATACACTAGCTTCTGGATCTCCAATAGGGTGCAGGTCAGCTACTGTCTGAGGCCACCCAGCAGGAGCTACAGCAAGACCTATAGTTTTCTCCTCTTTGCTTGGGATTTGGAGGTTTTGGAGCTATCTGACCGGAGCTGCAGTTTGTTTGGTTAAGCTGCGATAGGGCAGGCCATTTATATGCAAAAGCTGCTGCGTGGAGCTTGGGTGGGTTTGTAGATTGTGCGGGGCGGAGTCTCAGGGCGTCACTAGGCTAGGGCATGGCAAACAGTGATGGCTGCCAGTCAGCCTTCTCTGCATTTCCGTGTTTCCAAGTCCCCGTGTTCCATGCCCCAGCACAGTAAACAATGATTGCTGGGCGCACCTCTGCAAGAAAGCTGCCCTCACTTTCCGACCCAATGGCTGACAGTCCAGCTTCTCCCTGTAGGAGTTTGGGTCCCCAGCATCTCCCCAGAAACTGGATTTCAGAGTAATTGGGAGCTTGTCTCCCTTTGGGTTGAAAAAAAGCAGTGCACCCAGTCACCCGCCACCAGCCCGATTCTCGCACCTCCATACCTCAGCTTTTCAGCGCTTGTGCACATCTCAATGCTCTTTTCTCTTTCCTTCTAGTTGTAGAACTTCCACTCAGCCAGCTTTCCCGTGGTTCTGGGTGATAGACGTTTTGTCTTTTAGTTGTAGTTTTGAAATTGTTGTGTGAGGCAGCAGTTTAGGTGTTTACCTATGCCGCCATCTTGGTTTTTCCATCTGATGTTTTCTTATGATTATATTGCAATTATGAATTTTTAGAAGAATACCATAAGGTGAAGCGCCCTCTCAGCATATCCTATCAGGTGGTATATAATAGTGATACATCTTATAACTAGTGGTGTTAACCTTGATCCCTTAGTTAAGGTGATGTCAACCAGGTTTTCCACTGTGAAGTTAACTATTTTTCCCTTTATAATTAATATGTACTTGGGAGGAGACACTGTGAGATTATGCAAATATCTTGTTTCTCCTCACAATTTCCTCCACTAATTTTAGCATTCATTGGTGGACCTTGTTTGTAGTAATGACTACTGTGATGTTCGATTTCACTCATTCCTCCCTCATTTATTAATTGGAATTATTTTGTAAAGAACTTTCCCTTCTCTGAAGTGAACATTAAAAAAAAAAAAAAGACCCAAAGCAGGGAAGCATGGAGCAGATGGACATACTTTGATGTGGGGTTGGGGGAACAAGAGATAAACCAAAGAACTTATATACTTACTAGAGGCCCGGTGCACAAAATTCATGCACTTGTGGGGGTCCCTTAGCCTGGCCTGTGCCCTCTTGCAGTCCAGGAGCCCTGGGGGGATGTTCAACTGACCCCTGGGAGCGGGCCTAAGCTGTCAGTCAGACATCCTTAGCACTGCCATGGACTCCCACCACTGCTGCTGCGCTTGCCAGCTGGGAGCCCAGCTCAGGGCTTCTGACTGAGTGTTGCTCCCCTGTGGAAGTGTACTGACCACCAGGGGGCAGTTTCTGCATTGAGCATCTGCCCCCTGGTTGTCAATTCACTTCATAGTGACCAGTTGTTCTGCCATTCGGTTGATGTGCATATTGGCCTTTTATTATATAGGATATGCATAGCCCCGTGGTCGGCAAACTGCGGCTCATGAGCCACTTGCGGCTCTTTGGCCCCTTGAGTGTGGCTCTTCCACAAAATACCATGGCCTGGGCAAGTCTATTTTGAAGAAGTGGCATTAGAAGAAGTTTAAGTTAAAAAAATTTGGCTCTCAAAAGAAATTTCAATCATTGTACTGTTGATATTTGGCTCTGTTGACTAATGAGTTTGCCAACCACTGGCATAGCCTATGGACATGAGCAATAGGGTGGTAAAGACCTGGGGAGTGGGTAGAGGCTGGGAGAAGGGGGAGAAGGGAGGAGATATCTGTAATATTATCAACAATAAAAATATATTTTAAAAAATAAGAAAAAACATTTAAAGAATTAAGATAACATAAAATCTTTGAGTGGAAGTAGGAAGTTCATCACCATCGAACAGTTCTTTTTAAAAAAATATATTTTATTGATTTTTTGTAGAGAGGAAGGGAGAGGGATAGAGAGTTAGAAACATCGATGAGAGAGAAACATCGATCAGCTGCCTCTCCCTACTGGGTATGTGCCGGCAACCAAGGTACATGCCCTTGACTGGAATCGAACCTGGGACCCTTGAGTCTGCAGGCCGATGCTCTATCCACTGAGCCAAACCAGTTAGGTCCATTGAACAGTTCTTAGCCCTTGTAATACGGGCCAGGAATGTGTGTAGTAGAATTAATTTTTAATTTTAATTTTTTATTGATTTGAGAGGGAGGGAGGGAGGGAGGGAGAGAGAGAGAGAGAGAGAGAGAGAAACATCAATTTGTTATTCCACTTATTTATGCATTTATTAGTGCCCCAACTGGGGATCAAACCCAAAACCTTGGCATATTGGGATGACACTCTAACCAATTGAGCTACCTGACCAGGGCTAGAATTAATTAATTTATTTAACAAATCCTTTGTTTAATACCATGTGCCAGTAACTGTGTTAGGCACTTGGAGTACAATAGGGTGTAGTCTCTGCTTGAGAGCTTATAGTCCAGTCTAGTGTAAGATGATACTTACGTTTCACTATTGAAGACTGCAGGAAGCTGCAGGAGGGACATAGCTAGATTCCTCTGAGTAGCTATGCTCTTACAAAAGCCTTTATAGGACCAAATAAGAACACTTATCTGACTGACCTATATGCCTATTTTTCATCCTCTTTCAGTGAGGACAAACTGGACCTCCTCCCCTCCATGTCTGTGTCTATCCCTCAACACCTCTAACTAGAGGTCTTTGCTGCTTTACTTCCTCCTATCAAATCTCACATGTTTCTCTTGTTTTTTTTTTTAAATATATTTTATTGATTTTTTACAGAGAGGAAGAGAGAGGGATAGAGAGTTAGAAACATCGATGAGAGAGAAACATCGATCAGCTGCCTCTTGCACACCCCCTACTGGGGATGTGCCCGCAACCAAGGTACATGCCCTTGACCGGAATCGAACCTGGGACCGTTGAGTCCGCAGGCCGACGCTCTATCCACTGAGCCAAACCGGTTTCGGCACATGTTTCTCTTGTTGACGAATCATAACATGGAACTAAACAGGGAAAAGAATTCTGGGAAATTTGTTCCAGTTTAGCTAAACCGACAAAGTTCAAAACCACCACAGCTCATTTTGACCATTACACTTTTATTGAAATGTTCTTCTTTGGCTTCATGACACCTCTGTCTTCAAGTGTTCCATTGGATTGCTTCCCTTTCACCTTTTTGCTTGCCATCTTCTTCCCAAACTTTAAATGTGTGGTCCTCAGCCATTTTTTTTTTTTGCTTAATACTCTATAAATTCTAAGTAGTTTCATCCAATTTTATGGTTTCAATTGCTATGGTTTTGTACACTAATGCCTTACAATTCCATTTTTAGCCCAGACCTCTCATAGAAACTCCAGGGGAAAATATGCAGTTGTCTGTCCTTAGGAACTTTATTTGTAACTAGAGGCCCAATGCATGAAATTCGTGTAGGGGGGAGGGGGCCCCTCAGCCCAGCCTGCACCCTCCTCAATCCAGGACCCCTTGGGGGATGTCTGACTGCTGGTTTTGGCTCAATCCCAGGGATTGGGCTGAAACCAGCAGTTGGACATCCCTCTCACAATCCGGGACCACTGCTCCTAACTGCTCACCTGCCTGCCTGCCTGATTGCCCCTAACTGCCCCCCACCAGCCTGGTTGCCCCCAACTTCCCCCCACACACACACTGGCCTGGTCACCCCCAACTACCCCTCCTACTGGCCTGGTTCCCCTCACTTCCCCCCTCTGCCAGCCTGGTCATCCCTCACTGCTCCCCCTGCCTGCCTCGTTGCCCCATGCAGCCTGCTGTTCGGTTGTTACTGTGAGGGTGTCATGACCAATTTGCATATTACCCTTTTATTAGTATAGATAGCCTGATATATTTGCTATACACCCAAAGCACTTCACCCTCAGTTGGCACATAGTCTCAATCCTTAGCAGACAACAGGATTGCTTAGCCAACTACATACTACATCATCATGTGAACTACCAAGAATTTCCCACCCTGGGTTAAGGAAGTCCTCATTGTTCCTCTCTCTGCTTGACTCAGCTAGTTCCATACCTGTTTTAAAGGTTTTTCACTCAAGACACTACTTGGTAACAATTTCTTTATTAATTAGGACTCTTAACTTCAAATAAAAGAATTCATATTGAACTACTTTAATAATAATAGTAGTAACATTTATTGCATGCTTATTCTGTATCAGTGCCCGGCGCATGATCAGTTGAATGAATGCCAGTCACTGTGCTAAGTACTTTAAATGCATTACTTAATTATCACAACTCTATCCGAGTATTTCTCCTTTTTATGGAAAAGAACACTGTGACACTGAGAGAATCTGAAACTTCCCAAGATACACAGCTAGTCAATATTGGGTCTAGGATTTAATCTATGCCATCTTGTTTTTTTGGTTAGTGTATTAAGGGGAAATTTATTATAAGAGAATTTTTCCAGAACAAGTGCAGAAATTCAGGTGGATTACAAGATGGGCTGGAACCAGGAGCTAGAGAGCTGTTGGAAACCCATGCAATATTCTCTGATTATCCTCTATACTTTTCAGACTATATGTGGGAAAAGGAAAATATTGGTAAAGTGATGCAGGTCATTTCACTGGTCCCAACTTTTGGCTCACCTTGGAAAATCCCAGCACTGCCCTCAACTCCTTTTGGTGCCTGGACCAACTCATTCTATTTCTTTGGGCATTCATTTCCTCATTTATAAAATGAGACGTTTTTACTGGAGGATTCCTCAGGTCCCTTCCAGCTCTAAAAGTCTATGCTCCTAAGTAAACCATCTAGAGCAGAGATGCATTAATAATGGATTTGAAGGTGTGGGTTTGGGGAATAGAATAGAGGAGGGTTCTAAGGAAAGGGACAGAATAATGGTTTGAGAAGAGCCTCAGTGTTGAATTACTGTTTAAAGCTGGTATCAGGTGAAGACCTTTGAGGATATATAAATGGGGGACAGAAGAGACTTCTCACCCTGACACACCAGTCCAGACCAAATTATTTTGAATGAGACCTCTGATCTCTGAACCCCACCCCCCTCGTTTCTCTCTCTCTCTTTCCACAGGGGTTGGGGGGTGGGGAGTAGCCCCTTGCACAGAGGTTTAATCTTGTTTATCTCTTTTCTCAGCCCAGACTTTGTTTTTCTTTATGCCCCCCACCCAGACTTTTCTATAGGGCTTTTACTTATGTCACAGTAAGAGAGCCGAAGGGCAGCCCCAAACATCTGAATGGCTTAATGAGCAAGTTGCAAACAACTGACTGGGTCTATTTTCTTATCCATAAGATGAGAGGTTTGGTCTATGTGCTTTCTGAAGTCCCACCCAGCTCTTAGCATTTTGTGGTTCTGGGTACTGAATCAAAAGCAGATATCCTCTTCCTTGGACCAGAACTTTGTCTTCATTCCTCTTCTCTGTTTGCACCTGGCTTCCAAGTTCCATTCTCCCAGGCCCCCTTCCTTCCTCGATTCCCTCAGATCTTACTTGCTTCTTAACTCTTTTTGAGCCCTCTTTATTTCCTTCTATTCTTCAGCAGAGCCCCCATTTTATACCTTGGGTCTCCAGTTCTCCATCTCTATGTCTGTCTACTCCTATTTGTACCCTGGCTCCTAACTGAAGCTATCCCCTAGGGTTCCTCCAAGGGCCCCCTGGATCCCCTATCATTCGTCTCTCTCACAGAAGCACACCTTTCTCTGAAGCCAAAGGATCAGGTACTCAGTGGCTCAGGTGACAAACCTGCTGTCAAGTTACAGATATTGTTTCCTGAAAGACCACACTACGGTGTCAGTGGAGACTCAGGCTGCCTGCGGTGCCCTGCCCTCCCTGGCTCTCCCACACAAGGTGAGAATAACCAGAATTCACCGCTGGTACCAGTGCTCACCTGGAAACATGGCCCTGAGCCCCTGGCCCCTGCTGCTACTGCTGCTGCTGCTGTCCTGTACAGGTGAGGGAAACAGTGAGCAGTGCTGGGGGTGAAGGGGATGGTTGCTGAAAAAAGACTGAAGAATGCGGAGATTAACTGGTTAGGTAAAAGATAAAGAAAGGGGCAAGGAAAAGGGGCAGGGACTGGAGCTAAGGGGAAAAATGAGTTAAGAAAGGAGTCCAAGACGTAATGTAGGCAGATGAAAAAGACCCAGTTCCCTGTCTCCCTCACCACATCTTTATTTTTATTTTTTTTAATATATTTTATTGATTTTTCACAGAGAAGAAGAGAGAGGGATAGAGAGTTAGAAACATCAATGATAGAGAAACATCGATCAGCTGCCTCTTGCACAACCCCTACTGGGGATGTACCCGCAACCAAGGTACATGCCCTTGACCGGAATCGAACCTGGGACCTTTCAGTCCGCAGGACGACGCTCTATCCACTGAGCCAAACCCGTTTTGGCCCTCACCACATCTTTAGATCCATGCTGGATTAGGGTCCAGGGCAGGGTTCTAGGCTCTTACACTTTAGTGACCTGGGTTCTAGGCACTTACCCTTTAGTGACCTCCAATTTCTCTCCTTACAGTGACTCTGGCCCCTACTGGGCCTAAGTCCCAGGACCATGGTCTCTCCCTCCTGAAGTCCTTGTTCTCCACTTTGGACCAGGCTCCCCAGAGGAACCTCAGCCGCTCACGGTTCTCTGCATTCCTGGCCAACATTTCCTCTTCTTTTGAACCTGGGAGAATGGGGGAGGGACCGGTGGGAGAGCCCCCACCTCCCCAGCCCCCTGCCCTCCGGCTCCATGATTTCCTAGTGACACTGAGAGGCAGCCCGGACTGGGAGCCAATGCTAGGGCTGCTAGGGGATGTGCTGGCACTGCTGGGACAGGAGCAGACCCCCCGGGACTTCCTGGGGCACCAGGCAGGCGTACTGGGTGGACTTGCAGAGGTGCTTTTGGGAGCTGTAGTTCCTGGGGGACCTCCTACCCCTACCCGACCCCCATGCACCCGTGATGGGCCCTCTGACTGTGTCCTGGTGGCTGACTGGTTGCCTTCTCTACTGCTGTTGTTGGAGGGCACACGCTGGCAGGCCCTGGTGCAGGTGCAGCCCAGTATGGACCCCACCAATGCCACAGGCCTTGATGGGAGAGAGCCAGGCCCCCACTTTTTACAGGGTCTGTTGAGTTTGCTCACCCCAGTGGGGGAGCTGGGCTCTGAAGAGGCTCTTTGGGGAGGTCTGCTGCGCACAGTGGGGGCCCCCCTCTATGCTGCCTTCCAGGAGGGGCTGCTTCGTGTCACTGACTCCCTGCAGGATGAGGTCTTTTCCATTCTGGGGCAGCCAGAGCCTGATGCCAATGGGCAGTGCCAGGGAGGTGAGTGCTGCTGGAGCCGGGGCTGGGCTATGGCAGGGCAAGAAGGGATGAGATTGGGGTAGTCCTCTTTCTTACTCTTTCCCTCCTAGGCAACCTACAGCAGCTGCTCTTATGGTAAGTAACAGGAGAGGAGTTGTGGGAATTGGGCCTGGAATTGGTTAGCTTACAGAGCAGAGAGGAAACTGATGGGAGGAGTGTGGTTTGGTGGTCTTGGAATGTGACTGTGTTGGTGTCGCAGCTCTAGGTCACATTCTCATTCTGTACCTCAGTTTCCCCAATGGTAAAATATTAACTACCACAGAGTTGTTGCAAGGGGTTAAATGAGTTGACACTGTAAGTGTAAGCCACATAGAATGGTTCCTGGCACATAGGGCTTAATGAATGTCAATTAATGAAGATGGGACATGGGGAAAAAAGGACAAGAACAGATTTATCCACCCCTTACTATTTTAGTACAACAGTGCCAGAGCACAAGCAGACATGTTCAGTTGGTGGGCAGAATTCCTGATTGAGGCCAGCCGAGGGTTGTGTTTAAGCTATATAAAAGCATATAAAAAAGGAGGAAGAAAGGGCCAGAAAAACAGATGGACTCCAACTGGGCCGTGTTCCTAGGTGATTTTGTCTTAGCAAGACAGACCTCTCTCCCTTTTCCTGAATCCCAGCATTTAAACCAGTAACACCTATACTCCCAGGAACCTCACTGCAGGGCTCTGGTCACGGTCAGACTCTCCAGCTGGAGGAATGTAAACTGACCAGATCCTGCCTGCTCCTCCCTCTTCATCCAGGGGCGTCCGGCACAACCTTTCCTGGGATGCCCAGGCACTGGGCTTTCTGTCTGGATCACCACCCCCACCCCCTGCCCTCCTCCAATGCCTGAGAACAGGTGTGCCTCTGCCCAGGGCTTCCCAGCCCTCTGCCCACATCAGCCCTCGCCAACGGCGCGCCATCTCTGTGGAAGCCCTCTGCGAGAACCACTCAGGCCCAGGAGCACCCTACACCATTTCCAACTTCTCCATCCACTTGCTCTGCCAGCTCGCCAGGCCTGCCACCCCGCAGCCCCCTCCCAGCATCACTGCCATCTGCCAGACAGCTGTGTGGTATGCACTTTCTTGGGCACCAGGTGCCCAAGGCTGGCTGCAGGCCTGCCATGACCAGTTTCCTGATCAGTTCCTGGAAGCAATCTGCACCAACCTTTCCTTTTCAGCCCTGTCTGGCCCCAACCGCCGCCTGGTAAAGCCGCTCTGTGCTGGTCTGCTCCCACCCCCCACCAGCTGCCCTGAAGGCCTGCCCCCGGTTCCCCTCACCCCAGAGATCTTCTGGGGCTGCTTCTTGGAGAATGAGACTCTGTGGGCTGAGCGGCTGTGTAGGAAGGCCAGTCTGCAGGCTGTGCCCCCCAGTAATCAAGCTTGGGTTCAGCATGTATGCCAGGGCCCGACCCCGGATGTAACTGCTTTCCCACCCTGCCACATTGGACCCTGTGGGGAACGCTGCCCAGATGGGGGTAGTTTCTTGATGATGGTATGTTTCAACGATACCATGTATGAGGCCCTGGTGCCCTACTGGCCCTGGCTAGCAGGCCAGTGCAGAATAAGTCGTGGAGGTAATGACACTTGCTTCCTAGATGGGCTACTGGGCCCTCTTCTACCCTCTCTGCCACCCCTGGGACCATCCCCGCTCTGCCTGGCCCCGGGTCCCTTCCTGCTTGGCATGCTCTCCCAATTGCCACGCTGTCAGTCCTCTGTGCCGGCCCTTGCCCACCCTACACGTCTACATTATCTTCTGCGCCTGCTGACTTTCCTACTGGGTCCAGGGGCCGGAGGGACTGAAGCCCAGGGGATGCTGGGTCAGGCCCTGCTGCTCTCCAGTCTCCCAGACAACTGCTCCTTCTGGGATGCCTTCCGCCCAGAGGGCCGGCGCAGTGTGCTGAGGACAGTTGGGGAATACCTGGAACAGGAGGAACAGCCCGCTTCACCAGGCTTTGAACTCACTGACAGCTCGAGCTCTGAAATAAGCAAGATGGAGCTGCTGGCCTGTTTCAGCGTGAGTGATCTGCCAAGGGCAAAGCCCCTGGAACAGAGGGTAGAGCCTCCTGGGGAGTTCTCTAATACTGAGAGGCCGCAGTGAGCATGCAGCTCTGGAGCCCGACAGTCCTGGGTGCACCTCTTAGTTCTATGATCACCTTGGACAAGTTATTTAACCTCTCTGAGCAATATTTTTCTCGTCTATAAATGGGGGAGAATAATGGTGCTACTCTTTTAGGGTGGATGTAAGGGTTACATGAAATAATGCATGCTGTGGGCTTAGCACAGTGCATGATATAGAAACATAGAATAACTGTTATCTCATTTTCTTTCTGATTCTTTGATGCTCCCTCTTTCTGCTCCAGAAAGGAAAGGAATCAAGTTAGAAAGCTTCAGTTCTGTCCCTAGAGAGTGAGGCTTGGAGGTTGGCAAAAAAATAGGAAGGTAAGGCAGAAATAAGAAAAATTCAGGGGAAGTATGAATTAGAAGACTTGGGTTCTAAGTTCAATTATGCCACAAATTAGTGTGGTCTTTGGCAAGTAACTTAATTTAGCTTTTTTGAGCTTCAATTTCTTCTCTGTAGAGTGAAGGGGCTAGCATGCCATAATTCATTGAGTGCCTGTTATGTGTAAGGCACTTTGTTAGGGTCTATAGGGTATATAAAGATTTCTTACTCCATGTTAGGGCCCATTTTTATCAAGCACTAGGACCATGAAGTGGGATTAGATAGAATCCTAGTAATTTGGTTCAGATCTACAAGTATTTATCGAGCCAACTATAGACCTGGCTCGGAAGAGGACATAGGAGATGTTAGAGACATGGTCCCTGACCTAAAGGAGTTGAATATCTGAGGAGACACACATACTGGCTTCAGATGAAGAACAAGCATCCTAGCAAGTGGAGTTGGACTGCCTGAGGAAGCTGCAGGAGGGACAGAGAAGACAGCTCTCTTGGCATCTTGTCTGTCTCCCCACCAGCCTGTGCTGTGGGATCTGCTCCAGAGAGAGAAGAGTGTGTGGGCCCTGCAGATTCTAGTGCAGGTAACAGACGGAGGGGCTCTTGGGTGGACTGAGTGACAGCTGTGGCCTGAGGTCCCTGCCTAGTGAGGCCATACTCACCATGACTTCCTACTCCCAGGCATACCTGCACATGCCCCCAGAAAATCTCCAGCACCTGGTGCTTTCAGCAGAGAGGGAGGCTGCTCAGGGCTTCCTGACACTCATGCACCGTTCCTGGTCCCAGCTGCAGGTGGGCATAGAGGGGCAGGGGAACAGGGTGGAGGCGGGAATCTAGGAATCAAGAGCACCTGGAACCTGGTGTGCAGAGGGCTTGCTCCAGTGGAAAGAGGAACTTAGGAGAGGAGATAGCAAAGATATTGAGCATTTTCAGAGCCAGCATCCGTTCCTGTGCCCCTACAGGTACCACCATCTGAGGAGCAGGCCCTTGGTCGCCTGACAGCTTTGCTGCTCCAGCGGTACCCCCGCCTCACCTCCCAGCTCTTCATTGATCTGTCACCACTCATCCCCTTCTTGGCTGTCTCTGACCTGATGCGTTTCCCACCATCCCTGTTGGCCAATGACAGTGTGTAAGGACCTCATATCAGTCTTCTTGATCCTGTCAGGGTCAGGCCAACCCTACTTGCTTCGAGCAGCTCCTTCTAGAGCTCCTCTCTATTAAAACTAGGGAGTTTCCTTCCTGTCCATGGCAGTGGACTTCAGAGAACAGGGGACAATTTGAAACAGGGCTGAGGGTTAAAACTCACTACTTTCCCCAGCCTGGCTGCCATCCGGGATTACAGCCCAGAAATGAGGCCTGAACAGAAAGAGGCTCTGGCAAGGCGACTGCTGGCCCCTGAACTGTTTGGGGAAGTGCCTGCCTGGCCCCAGGAGCTGCTGTGGGCAGTGTTGCCTCTGCTCCCCCACCTTCCTCTAGAGAACTTTCTGCAGCTCAGCCCTCACCAGGTATGAGAATCATCTTTACTTGACTAGTCCATCGTCTACTAGGTGGGACTGGAGTCAGAAGCATGTGTCCTAGTGAGCAATCTCCCTGCAACTGTCCCATAGTGACCCCAACACAAGCTGACCCTCCCCATCTCAGATTCAGGCCCTGGAGGATAGCTGGCCAGCGGCAGGTCTTGGACCAGGACATGCCCGGCATGTGCTGCGTAGCCTGGTGAACCAGAGTGTCCAGGATGGAGAGGAACAGGTGCGCAGGTGAGTGGTTGTGGGATCAGTGATCAAGGCCAGAGTGGAGAGAGGCAGGTACAGCTGTCATGATGGGTTAAAGTCCTAGATAGGAAGGGGCAAGAGAGCAGGCAGGGGCCCCAGGCAGTGTAGGGCTCCAGGAGAGGCCTATCTATGGCACTCCCCTAGTTTTATGGCATTTCCTAGTTTCGTGGTCAGAGTGCCTACTCCATATGCCCACCTGGTCCCTGCCTTAGTACCAGCCTCAGTGATCAAATGAAGACCAGCTCCATGTCCTCCTCAGGCTGGGGCCCCTCGCCTGTTTCCTGACCCCTGAGGAGCTGCAGAGCCTAGTACCCTTGAATGATCCGATGGGACCGGTAGAACAGGGGCTGCTGGAATGTGCGGCCAATGGGACCCTCAGCCCACAAGGACGGGTGAGCCCCTTGGCACAGGCCTACCAGTCTCTAGGATTTCCCTGGGTCTCTGTAGAGGACTTACCCAATCATCTCAACCAAGCTTGAACACAGTGGTGCCAGCCCTCGCCCCCTCCCCACCGCTGCCACTTCCATTCCTTATATTATTCTTATCTGTTACCACCTCCTCTTGACCCTACCACATCTGGTCTATGCCACTCCAAACATATCCTTTGACATCTTGAATCCAATCTGTTCCTGTCCCATCCTTGGTTCCAAGCCCTAGACTAGGCCCTGAGCAATCAGATGTAGGAGTAGAGAGGTTTAAGATTCACCTGTCTTTTCTCTTCAGTCCCAAACCTTCTTTGGTTACAGGTGGCATATGAACTTCTGGGGGTGTTGCGCTCATCTGGAGGAGCTGTGATGAGCCCCCGGGAGCTGCGAGTGTGGGCTCCTCTCTTCCCTCAGCTGGGCCTCCGCTTCCTGCAGGAGCTGTCTGAGCCCCAGCTTAGAGCCATGCTTCCTGTCCTGCATGGAACCAGTGTCACGCCTGCCCAGGTGGGCCTATCTCACTCCCCAGCATCCATCTTCTACCCTCTGGAGTGCCCGTCAAGAGAATTTCATGCAGGAATACTGTCAGCCTCCCTGAAGCTTCCTATTCCTCTGTTCCAAGGAGGACTCCCTCATCCCCATTCTTCAGATTAAGAAACAGCCAGGAGCCAGGCTGGTTACTGGGGGTGGTAGAGAGAAAGCTGGAAGTTTTGGGGGGCAGATCTTGCTTAGGACCTGGCTACCAGAACCTGAGAACTGTTGTTTCTTGTCTCATCCCACCTTAGGCTGCCCTGCTGCTTGGACGCCTCCTTCCTAGGCACGAAGTAAGTAGCAGCAACTTTTCAACATCTTTGAGAGGTCTCCGTGCCCCCTTTCCCTGGATCCCACATCTGCCTCTTTCTTCCTCTCAGCTCCCCTCAACCTGCTGCCTGGCTGCACTCTGATGGTTGGCTTCTCCACCACCCTGCCCCTCTTCTTCAGGCCTCTTGTCTCTCTTGCTCCCCAGCTGTCCTTGGAGGAGCTCTGCTCCTTGCATCCTCTGTTGCCAGGCCTCAGCTCCCAGACACTGCAGGCCATCCCTAGGAGAGTTCTGGTCGGGGCCTGTTCCTGCCTGGCCCCCGAACTGTCACGCCTCTCAGCCTGCCAGACCGCAGCACTGCTGCAGACCTTTCGGGTATGAGAACAGCACGAAAGATGAGACAATCGGGGCTGTGGTGTCTGGTTGGGAGGAAGTAATCTTCCCTGTGGCCAGGGAAGGCCTCCCATACCTCCCCACTTCCTTACAAACACCCAGTAACATACACACATACTTCTCATGCAGGTGAAAGATGGCGTTAAAAATACGGGTACGACAGGTGCCGGTGCAGCTGTGTGTATCCCTGGTCAGGTATGTGTGGGATCTCCCGACTAAGCTCCTCTCCATGTCCCAGGGCAATTTCATATGGCTGGTGCTGCCTCACACAGTCCCCAAGCAGTGGACCTCAGAGTTCAGGTTAGCTCTGTATCCACCAAGACATTAGCTGCCCTCCCCAGTTCCAGATGCAGGACAGTATAACCCACACTGTCCTAGAATAGCAAAGCCAGAAGGATCTGAGAAACCTTCCAGGCCAACTATTCCACTTTCTGAAAAAGAGACCAAGCCTCAGAGAGGCTAAGGGACTTTAGTTCATCAGGTGCCTAAATAGCTGCAACACTTGACCACAATCACCTTCAATGTGAGGGCTCTCAGGTATGCACTGTTACAGTGGCACATACCATTCCACTCGGATTCTAGACTTGGCCCCTTCCTGCCCCCATGGCTCCCCTTCTTCTCTGAGGGCTGAGTCCAGCCCCTCTCACCTATCACTACACTGCTACACCCATCCCCACTGGCAGCCCATCCCCACCACTTGGCCAGACTGCCTGCTTCCCCTGCTTCCACTAAAGCTGCTGCAACTGGACTCTGCGGCTCTTCTGGCCAACCGAAGGCGCTACCGGGAGCTGCCCTGGTCTGAGCAGCAGGTAACTCTCCCCACTTATCCCACAACTCCCCTCTCTCAATCTGCCCACCTCCTTTACTTATCCTTCAGCCCTAGATCTGGCGTCTTATTCCTAGAATCCTGTATAATGTGACTGGTGGGGCCCACAGAGGCAGGACTGAGTCCAAGGTATCTTAGGTCTTTGGGCAATATCTCTGCTGGGAAGCGGTTCCTCTTTCTTTCTCTTGTAGGCACAGTTTCTCTGGAAGAAGATGCAGGTGCCCACCAACCTGACCCTCAGGAATCTGCAGTGAGTGACTTGTGTTGAGCACTAACATTTTTAAGTGCTTACCATGTTCCAGTCACCATGTGATATGCAGTGGAGATGAATGATGCATGGTCCCAACCAGTGGGCTTTCTCCTGGCTCCTCCTGTACTTACTCCCTACTCTTCCACAGTACCACACCTATCCCAACTAGATCTAAGGGATTTAGAAGACCCAGGTTCAGGTCTCTGCCCTGTTACCTATTTGTGATTTTGGGAAAGTCACTTACCCTCTCTAAGCTTCAGTTTCTTCTTCTATAGGATGGGAATGAAAATGGTACCTACCTCACAGGTAGTTGTGACGATTAAATGAGATAAAGTATCTAAGGTACTTAACACAGTGCCTGGTCCAGTGTAAGCTCCCAGTAGATATTTGCTATTATTAGTTTAATCCAAAGTGACTTCACAGCCACTGGCCAAGCAGGAATATGTAAATATCACGTACCTACACTACAGTAAAAAACCGTGGCTTCAGAATGTGAAGACATGGCTCTAGTCTCAGCTGACCACATTTCTAGTAGAATGATGTTAAGAACATTTGACCTCTGTACATCTTTCTTCTCTGATGAATAGTGGTGATGTTGTGGGGAGCTAATGAGACTATGTATGGGAAAGCATTTCTCAAACTCTAAATTACCATAAGCAAATATCTGTACTAGGGTTGAGAGTGTTGATATCAAGGAGCAGACAGGCTGTGGCATGTGCTGAATGAACATCTGCACACTCACACACCCACAGGGCTCTGGGAACCCTGGCGGGGGGCATGTCCTGTGAGTTTCTGCAGCAGATCAACTCGATGGCAGACTTCCTTGAAGTGATACACATGCTCTATCAACTGCCCACTGGGGTTCGAGGGAGCCTGGTGAGAAGGGTGTTTGGGAGCAGGGACCCTAAGTATAGAACTCAGCCCACATGCTTAGCTCTGTCCTGCCCTGCTTCCCCCACTGTCCCACAGAGGGCCTGTATCTGGGCAGAGGTACAGCGGAGGACGGCAATGCCAGAGCCAGAGCTGACTACCCTGGGGCCAGAACTGAGTGGACTAGACACCAAGCTGCTCCTGGACTTACCGTAAGTGCTGCAACTGGAGATTCTGGATCCTTAGAAAACTCAATCTGGAGTAGAAGCTCTGCCCTTAGAAAACACCCTAGAGGTATTGGTTTTCTGTCTGGTGGTTCCTTGAAATCAAGTACAGCCAGAAGTAGGAGATTCTATTCAAAGTTGCTCTTGAGTATCAACTGGTTCCCAGAACATGGCCCCAGCATGGGACAGCTCAGGGTGGCAACATTGTGCCGAGACCTGCCAAGCCATCTGAGAATAACCCAGGCCACAACAATAGAGACAGAGTATCTGAAAGGCGGGAAGCAGCAGTCCAATTCTACCCCAGAGGATTATAGTCTCTTAGAGCTCTCTGTGTTCTTAATGTGTTCAGAGGGGTAGATAAACAAAAAATCTATGAAAAATGTGATAGATGTGATAGATGCCTTCAAATACCCCAGGGGATCCCTGGCCGGTGGGGCTCCATGGCTAGAGCGTTGGCCTGTGCACCAAAAGCTCCGGGGTTCGATTTCCAGTCAAAGGCATGTATTTGGGTTGCACGTTTGATCCCCAGCCCTGGTCGGGGTGTGTGTGAGAGGCAACCAGTCAATGTGTCTCTCTCACATCCATGTTTCTCTCTCTCTCTCTCTCTCTATCCCTCCCTCTCTAAAAATCAATGGAAAATATTCTTGGGTGAGGATTAACAAAAAAAATAAAAATAAATAAAATTTTTAAAACAGCCCAGGGCTATCAAATAGAAAACAGATTGACACATTTTTGAATGGTCTCATTGGGCATGACTAGAAACAATGAATGAAAATCAGATTTTTGCGAAATATAAGGAAAATTGAGATAGTGAGTTCCGAGTCATCGGAGCTATTCAAGTCTGGGTCTGGATGGCCCCATCGCATGAATATTGTAGATTCAAGTATGGGTTGAATGAGAAAGGAAATGGGGCCTCTTCTCAACCCAGGGATTCTGACCCCAATGTCATCAGAACTGTAAGCCAGAGTAGGAAAAGTCTGATATTAGTCTTCTTGGGGATGAAATGATGGTAAAAGCAGGTAATCTCATCCTTTCATTTTTATAGGCCTTTTCACGGATTTTTGGCTCTTGTATTACTTGGTGGCCTAGTTCCAGAAATGGCAAACCTAGATAGAATACATGATGTCACTTCTGATTTCTGGGCAAAAGTTTCTCTCTCTCTCTTTTTTTTTTAAACGCCATTTAAATCTGTTTAAATATGTTGGTTCTTGGAGATAATTTAGGATCTGGATGAGGTTAATGATGCTGAACCATGACTCAGAAGATCCAAGTTCCTGATTTGTGAAAGAGAATATGAAAAATACCTGTTTTAATCCTAACCAGTTTGGCTCAGTGGATGAGTGTCAGCCCGAAGACCAAAGGGTCCCAGGTTCAATTCTGGTCAAGGGCATGTACCTTGTCTGCAGGCTCCTCCATGGTCGGGCCCTGGTTGGGGCGCATTAAGGAAGTGACCAATCGAATTGATGTTTCTCTCTGTCTTTCCCTCTCTCTTCCACTCTCTCTAAAAGATCAATGGAAAAATATCCTCGGGTAAGGATTAACTGAAAAACACATAAAACCCCCCAGAAACCTGTTTTACCCCCAGGTTTTGTCATAAGAATCAAATGAGATAGTACCTAAGAGAACTTTGTGAATTGTATAGTGCTATACAAATAAGAGGGGACCACCTTACAGCAAGTAGAAGAAGGATGGCACTGGAAAACAAGAATTGGAAGTAAGACCTCACCAGCTGATCTCTGTGAACCTCATTTTAAAAAATTTTATAAAATTGCCAAAACCGGTTTGGCTCAGTGGATAGAGCGTCAGCCTGCGGACTGAAGGGTCCCGGGTTCGATTCCGGTCGAGGGCGTGTACCTTGGTTGCGGGCACGTCCCCGGTGGGGGGTGTGCAGGAGGCAGCTGGTCTATGTTTCTCTCTCATTGATGTTTCTGGCTCTCTCCCTCTCCCTTCCTCTCTGTAAAAAATCAATAAAATATATATTTTTAAAAAATTTTTTTATAAAATGAGGAAAGTTTTCTAAGTGGTACTTAATATTCTTGGCTTTTGATTCAATTATACAAGGTGGGATTATTTGTCTTTTTTTTTTCCAGGAAGACTAGAAATATGTCATTCCCTTTGTTCTCTTCCTTCAAGCACTATGATGGGAATTGAACCTGGGGCTATTTAATATCAGTTCTTGTCAGGGCCACAGAGTTTGATCTGATGTTACCTTTTGTCTGGAAATGTGGCATTCTATGGTCCCGTCTCAATTTGTCTCAGTTCCAATGCCCATGTTATCAAATTGCTATAGGGTCCGGTTGATGGACAGACTGTCCAATGAATCCATTATGTTGGTGGTAGAGCTGGTACGAGCTGCTCCAGAGCAACTGCTGGCACTGACCCCACTCCACCGGGCAGCTCTGGCAGAGAGGGCACTACAAAACTTGGTAAGAGTCCACCCTACCAGACTCAGAGCTGAACTGGGGCAATTCTTACCCCTCAGACAATGCCCTCTATCTTCTAGGCCCAACCTCACACTTTTGCTGCTTATGATTCTCATCTTTAAGGCCCTAGACCCGTGGTCGGCAAACTGTGGCTCGCGAGCCACATGCGGCTCTTTGGCTCCTTGAGTGTGGCTCTTCCACAAAATACCACGGCTTGGGCGAGTCTATTTTGAAGAAGTGGCGTTAGAAGAAGTTTAAGTTTAAAAAATTTGGCTCTCAAAAGAAATTTCAATCGTTGTACTGTTGATATTTGGCTCTGTTGACTAATGAGTTTGCCAACCACTGCCCTAGACCCTGCATCAGCGATTTTCAACCAGTGTGCTGCAAGAACTTTTTAAAATATGCAATAGCTGACTATTTAGTCAGAATCACAGATCTCTTTTCCCTTAGATTGTCAAATAAAAATATGACAACAGCCAATATAACAATAGCCATCTGGTGTGAATGAATCAACATTATACCTATTTTTTTTGTCAGATTGGCAAAAAATAGAATATATTTTTTGGTGTGCCACAGAATTTTAGAATTAGTTTATGTGTGCCATGAGATTGAAAACTGTTGAAAATCGCTGCCCTAGATCTATCTTTTGGTTTCATATTTCTTGTCCACGGCCCTTGGAGTCCAAGAAATTCCTTGGATTTCTCCTCCCAGTCTTTCTGCCTGCTCTTATCTGGGCTTATTGTTTAAGAAAATGAACACCATAGGGTCTTGAGTTAGAAGTTGGAGGGAGGAAATGTCACGGTCTTGGTGTCTTGATCAGAGTCTGGTTCTCTGAGTCAGAGGTGCATTGTCCTAAGGCCTAATGCCCCCTCTTCAGGCTCCAAAGGAGACAACAGTCTCAAGGGAAGTGCTGGAGACATTGGGCCCCTTGGTTGGATTCCTGGGGATAGAGAGCACACGACGGATCCCCCTACAGATCCTGCTGGCCCACCTCAGTCAGCTGCAGGGCTTCTGCCTGGGAGAGCCATTTGCCACAGAGCTGGGATGGCTGATGACACAGGAGCCTCTTCTTGGGTATGGACATTTGAGAACTTCAGATTCTAACCCAGCCTCTCAACCATCATCATCAGTGGTAGCCCATCAATATGTGTGCGGTTCCTTGGAGCCCTGAGTCCCCAATCCTAGTATGTCTTCTTTTCCCCTTCCTTTTCCTCACAGTTCCTTCAACATCCCAGCCCCTGATCTTCTTCTTACCCCGTCCCCCCTCCAGGAAACCAGAGTTGTGGAGCCAGGATGAAGTAGAGCAAGCTGGACGCCTAGTGTTCACTCTGTCTACTGAGGCGATTTCCTTGATCCCTAGGGTGAGGTGAAGGAAAAGGGAGGGAGTAAGAACAGAGAAGGGGGACTGGTGAGCTGGTTCTGGGGAGTAAAGGCCAAGGAGGTTGAGGGCAGAGATTGTGAAGCCCAGATTTGGGGGAGACTGTTAAAAAGAGACAGGACTTGCCCTAACTGGTTTGGCTCAGTGGATAGAGCGTCAGCCTGTGGACTGAAGGGTCCCAGGTTCGATTCCGGTCAAGGGCGTGTACCTTGGTTGTGGGCACATCCCCAGTAGGGGGTGTGCAGGAGGCAGCTAATCGATGTTTCTCTCTCATCGATGTTTCTAACTCTCTATCCCTCTCCCTTCCTCTCTGTAAAAAATCAATAAAAATTATATATATATATGTTCAAAAGAGACAGGACTTTGGAATTAGAGCTACAACCGTTGGCCCTGACCTGCCCAGGTCTCCCCATCTCCCTTCTACTTTCTCACACAGGAGGCCTTGGGCCCAGAGTCCCTGGAGCGTCTCCTAGAGAAACAGCAGAGCTGGGAACAGAGCAGAGCTGGACAGCTGTGTGGGGGGCCACAGCTTGCTCCCAAGAAAGCAGCTTTGGTAGCTGGAGTTGTACGGCGCACTGCAGACTATCTCCCAGGTGAAACTCCCCAAATACTCATGCTTCTGGCAGGGTGAACAGGAAGGAGTATGCAACAATGCAATCAGAAGTCAGGGCAATCAGAAGTTAGCCTAGGACACCTCCTATCCTATTCTCTTACCCCTGTTAACTGCTGACTCAGCTCTAGGCTTGGCTAAGTGTGGTGGAACTCTCTGCTGGGGAAATGTTTAGGATATGGGAAGGAGCCCCTGTGGGGCTAGGGACCTGGGTTCTAATCTAGATCTGCCATTAAATCCTTAGGCAACACCCTCAATCTTCCATCTATACAATGAGGGGATTGTTCTCTCCAGTCACTTGTTCTAATATCCTATGTGTCTTATAAATCTCTCACTATAGTAATCCCTTGACTCATAGTGCTCACATTGACCAAAGTTTGGAGGGGTCATTCCATCTATAGGTAGCTTTCTATAAAATATTACTATATTTTAATACTACACTGACCCAGGCCCTACCTTCCCCCTTTAGAACCTGTGCCAAATTGTGCAGATGTACGGGGGACATTTCCGGCAGCTTGGTCTGCAACTCAGATTGCAGAGATGGAGCTCTCAGACTTCGAGGACTGCCTGGCACTCTTTGCAGGAGACCCAGGACTTGGGCCTGAGGAACTACGGGCAGCAATGGGCAAGGCAAAACAGGTTAAGGAAGGGAGACCAGTTGGGGTTGGAGATGAAAAAACGTGGGAAAGCTGGTTGGGTGTGGTGCAGAACAGAAGTGAATGGATGCTGGGGTGAGAGGTTGGGAAATAGGAGATCAAAGAATTAAAGGGTTTGGTACATATATGCAATGGAATATTACATGGCCATAAAAAAGAATAAAATCTTGCCATTTGAGACAATGTGGATGACCTAAAGGGCATTGTGCTAAGTAAATAAGTCAGACAGAGAAAGACAGATACCATATGATTTTACTTACATGTGGAATCTATAAAACAAAATAAATAAACTAACAAAACAAACAAACTCATAGATACAGAGAGCAAGTTGACGGTCCCCAGATTGGGTAGGAAGACAGGTGGAAAAGGTTGAAGGGATTAAGAAGTACAAATTGCCAGTTATAAAAATAGTCACAGGGATATAAAGTACAGTATAGGGAATATAGTCAATAATATTGTAATAACTGTGTATGGTGGCAAATGGATACCAGACTTACCTGGGTGATTACTTTGTAAGTTATATAAATGTCTAATCACTATGTTGTGCACATGAAACTAATATAATATTGTATGTCAACTGTAATTGAAAAAAATAAGTTTTGTCTCCCCTGTCCCCTTGCCCCCAAAAAGGAGGGTTTGGCTCTTGAGTAGAAAGTCAGAGGGGATGAATATTGAGGAAAGAAAACTAATGCAATGGGTAGAGGTACTAGAGCAGTGGTTACCAAACTTTAGTGTGTGTTAAAGTCATCTGGGGAGTAGGTGTTTGAAATGTTGATGCCACAAGGTCCCATGCTAGACTCTCTGAGGATGGGTCTGGGCATCTGCATTTTAACAGAATCCCTGGTGCGTCTGGTGCACATAACAGTTTAGAACTCATGGACTGGAGTCTGCTATTTTCCTACTGAGACTCTAGAATCTTCCAGTAACAGCTTAGTCAGAGGAACTTTATTCCAACCCTTTCATTTTATAGTTGAGGAAACTAAGACACAGAGAAGGCATGTGATTTGCCTCGACTTACACAGCCAAGGTCAGAGGCAAGACTAAGACCCAGCATTCTGACTCCTAGTCCTCTGCTTTTTCCACTCACGTTGTTCCTCTCTTTCTCCATAGTTGTGGGGTCCCCCACGGGGATTTCGTCCTGAGCAAATCCTGCAGCTAGGTCGGCTCTTAATAGGTCTTGGAGAGCGGGAACTACAGGAGCTAATCCTGGTGGACTGGGGAGTGCTGAGTACCCTGGGGCAAATAGATGGCTGGAGCTCAGCCCAGGTAACACCTTCCTTCCTTCCTATCACCTTCCAAGCATTCATCCCACAGGCCAGGTCTCTAGGTTATTTAAAGCCCAAGAATTTTTTCCTGTTACTCTGAATGGCCATTCTTTCTATCTTTTCTTAATACTCCATAGTAGTAGCCTTGGAAACGCTGTGATTTATTCACTCTGAGGTCCTGGACACATAGTATTCCCTGCTGCCTCTTTTCCCTCTTTTTCTGTCTTCTTCTTTTGGGTCCTCAACCTTACCCATGGCTGTTGGATCTTCAGGTCTTGTTTATTTATTATTTTTAAAAAATCTTTATTGTTGAAATTATTACATAGGTTCCCTTTTTTCCCCCATTGACCCCCTCCAACCCGCCCTCACCCCCCACCCCAGACCTTCACCACCCTATTGTCTGTGTCCATGGGTTATACATATACGCATACAAGATCTTTGGTTAATTACCTCCCACCCACCTGCCCTCCCCCACCTTCCCTCCGAGATTCTGCACTCTGTTCCATGCTTCTATGTCTCTAGATCCACCCCGTTCTTCAGTTTATTTTGTTGGATCTTCAGGTCTTAATAACACAAGAATATAATCTAGTAGCACTTATCACTTCCCTAATCACTTCCCTATCCATTAATTCTCCATGAATTCTCTCATCCTGTGCCCTCCACCCCCACCCCAGCTCCGAGTTGTGGTCTCCAGTTTCCTGCGGCAGAGTGGCCGGCACATGAGCCACCTGGACTTCCTTCACCTGACTGCACTGGGTTACACTCTCTGTGGACTGCGACCAGAGGAACTACAGCATATCAACAGTTGGGAATTTAGGTCACCTGTGGAGGGAGGGATGTGGGTGGTGATGCTGAGGTAAAGGTGGGCTCACTGGGGAAGGGAAGGATCACAAAGAAGTGATCCCATGGAAGAAGGGACCTCACCTGAAGCCATCTCGACTCAGATCATCATAGCTGAATCTTTCTCCCTTCTCCTCACTCTTCCACAGCCAAGCAGCTCTCTTCCTGGGCAACCTGCATTTCCAGTGCTCTGAGGACCAACTGGAGGTTCTGGCCCAACTCCTTGTGCTGCCTGGTGGTTTTGGCCCAGTCAGTAACTGGGGGCCTGAGATCTTCACTGAAATTGGTACAATAGCAGGTACGGAGGCTGGGTCACTGCTGGTGCTTGTTGTCAGATGTTGGTTTCCATTCCATGGGTGGAGGACTGCTCTGGAATTCTCAAGGTGGGAGTCTGGGAGTTTAGGAAAGAGGTTGGTGATGTGTTGGGGAAGGTCTATGGTTGGAAGAGGTCTATAAGTTTGAAGAGAAGGGAAGAGGCCAGTCTAAGACAACTTTTGGATGCCCATCCCACTTGCTTCAACAGCTGGGATCCCAGACCTGGCCCTTTCAGCACTGCTGCGGGAACAAATTCAGGGCCTTACCCCTCTTGCCATTTCTGTCATCCCTGCTCCTAAATTTGCTGTAAGTATTGATGGATTGGAGTGTGGAGTGACCACAAGAGAAGCAGAGCCCAACACGGGATACACTAGATATACTGATTCCTGCCTCCAACCCCAGGTGGTGTTCAGCCCCACCCAGCTGTCTAGTCTCACCAGTGCTCAGGCCGTGGCTGTCACTCCTGAGCAAATGGCCTTTCTGAGTCCTGAGCAGCGTCGCGCAGTTGCATGGGCCCAGCATGAGGGGATGGAAAGCCCAGAACAGCAGGGTGAGTTCTCAACTGCACAGCTTGACCCTCCCCATTTCCTAACCCAGAATCTGACCCCTAGTTAGGTGCTATCTGACTTAGAACCAATTCCAGGAGATCCCTGGGGTGAAGGGGTATATAGACAGATAGTTTACAAGTATCAATAGCTTCTGGGGAACATAATTGTGACATTCCTTCCATTCTCTGTCTCATTGTAGGTCGAAGCACAGCCTGCGGCTTCCAGAACTGGTCACAACCCTCCTGGATCTTAGCATTAGCCATCTGCTTCCTTGGCAACCTGTTATGAACCTGTCTCTACAGTTAAAGACTGACTGTTGGGAAAGAAACCTTAAGCCATAGTGAATAAAGTGAAAATGGAATTATATTCTAATTACTTTCAGGAAGCTGATGAGGAACATGGGTAAAATGCTAATGCTTTCCACCCAGCTGAGAATCAGTGTTCCTGGCATGCCGTGTCTGGAGTTTCTTTCCATCATAAATAACCCCATTGCCTCTCTTTCTTTCATGGAGGCTGCTTCTTCCTCACCCCATCATTAGGAAAAACACAGACAGTTGGAGCATAGCAAGGTGTCTTTACTGGGACACAGGAAGTGGGGGGCATCCAGGTTAAGTAGGATAGGCCACCATTAGAATGGGCAGAAGTCCTGGGGATCTTGAGTCATCTGCTGAGGATGGCGAGTTAATGCTTGCTGTGGACGAGAGGTGGAGGGATGCGGATATCCTGGCCTCTCTCCAGACGCCGTTCACAGTCAATCAAATAGTTTACTCCATCGATGACCAGTTGCACCAGCTCCACCTAAAGGACACGAACCCTTGATCTCTGCTTCCCACAACCTGAGTTTCTTTCTTTAGCACTGATTTGCCTGCTTTGAGAACTCATTTCCAATTGCCTCCCCACTCAACCTGATTTTTATTTCAGATTCTATTAAATTCCTGAGACTCACTCACTGTTATATCTCAAACCCCACAGAATTATACCTCCCCTCACCCTAATCCCCGAAGATCTCACCTCTGATTTGCCCAGTCGGTCTAAATTAGAGATGTCAAAGGTACTGCCTGTGGCAGCTGTGTCCACTCCTCCAGTACCACGCTTTTGGAGTCTTAGGTTCTCCAGGATCTTTGGGAAGCGGCTATCCTAGAATGGAGATAGGGATTGGGAGCAGGGTGAATAGAAACAGAGATTAGTTCTACCTGAGAGGGCCCTGAACCTGTTCAGAGCTCTTTCCCAACGTGTCTGGTTCCTTTCCAAAGTGCCCACTCCCTCATCCACACACAGCCACCTTCCTCACTCACACCCCTCTCTAATCCCACAACTCCTTTACTTTGCTTAGCAGCGGCAGTTTGATGTGTACTCCTGCGCGTAGTCCAGTGCCCAGGTTAGATGGACAGGTCAAGATGTATCCCAAACGCTCATTCCACATGAACTCCCAGCCACGCTCCTGGATCAGCCGTTCCACCTGGGTTCACAAAGGCTCTGTTAGTGAAAAGTCAGGAATATGTGGACACTCCCGAAGCTAGACTCACAGGACTCTAGAAATAGGTCTAGGACCAGAAATTTGGGATGTGAAAGAATGGCCCTGTCCAGGGTTTTGTTTGTTTGTTTTGCAGAAATGGTTTGTTATTATCTTGCATATAAAGTAAGCCCATAATGATGAGATTGCAGAAAAATACCTTGTGTGTTGAAGAGAAACTTGAGGGAATGATGCATTAAGGATGGTCCAGAGGTGTTGAACTGAACTGAGAAAGAGTTGATTATTCAATGAGCTCTGCATGCATTGGTTATCTTTGTTTTGCTAATGAGCCTAGAACTTGGGAGGATTCTTTCAGACAGAAAAGGAAAATGTAGGCTTTGCAACGGGAAGAGGCAAGAGAGCCTTCTGTTAGCTGTGGAAGAAGTTCATACCAGAAAGCAGAGAAAAAGTGTAGAAGGCCCAGACTTACAGGTATGTGTGTGTGCCAGGTGGTGTTAGGGTGTTTTTGTTTCACTTAAGTATCCTAGTCATGAAGATGACCATTACAGTTGAAGAGATGGGATCCGCCAGACTGGTGGACATTAACACCACCACCTAACATGAGCAAAGGGGACCCTGTTCATCGTTCAGAAAGAATCATGACATCAGGGGATATTTTACATGCTGAACATGGGGAAACCCTTCTATCTAGAATAACAACAGCCGCTAAACCTTATTGAACATTTACTATGGGCCAGGTATTTTACATGCATTATCTCATTTAATCCCCACAACAACCTAAAATGTAGGAAGTCTTATTATCCCAATTTTATAGATGAGGAAGCTGAGGTACTTAAGTACTTCCCTACCCACTTACAATCAGAATGTTATCTATTACTTGACAAAAACAACAACAACACAAAACAAAAAACAGTAGAAATTTCCCAGCTAGAATATAAAAGGAAGAAGAGCTCTCTCTTTTTATAAGTCCAAAATAGAACTGTATATATGAGAACATACAGTAAGAATTGGGTTTATGGGAATTCCTAATCTAGAATTGAATATGGAAACCCAATCCACATAGGATTGAGGATTCAGTTCAACCCTTCATGTAGAGCCACATATTCTGGAACTTCTTAAGCCAGTTGATCCTCCACGTTTTCTCCATCTCCCTCTCCCTCTCAGTTTAAAACTTAGACATGATACTTTAGCAGGAATGACAGAATCCAAAGGTGAGGCCTACCTCGGCTCAGAACTGAGTGGTTACATTAGAATCATGAACACACCAATCTCTTGTTCCATACATCAATCCAGGCTCAAACCTTTTCCTTATCTGCACATCCCACACCACACACCCCAGGCACTGACCCACCATCTATTATTTTTTCTTCAGATTATCTGATAACTGCTTTATTTTTTTAGATTCCTGACCATATATCCTGATTTCCCTTGGACAGCTTTGATTTATACCTGTTGTCCTGGAGTAATTGATGGTGATCTCTTTTACTATCAAAAGTGTCCTGGGTTGGTTGATAACTTATATGGTGAATCTACATGGGCTAGCATTTTGTTTTTTCTTATGTCCCCCCACCTATTTCCCTTATACGCTCTTGTCCAACCTCTTTGAGGCCTCGGCAGAATCTTTCAAACACTTTCTTCATGTTGCCACCCTTCTCCATGGAGATGACCCGAGTATGATCCTCCTCATTCACCCAGATTAAGAAGCTCTTCTCATTGTTATGCCTGAAGGCAGGAGAGAAGGAAGGACAGAGGTCAATAGACAGGGCAAGAATGGGGGGGTGGGGAGGGGGCGGAGGAAGAGGGGCAAAAGGCACTTATAGGGATATGGTGACAAGAGATAAGGTAAGCCTCATACCAGATCCCACGAGCATCCGGCCAGTCACGAGCCATTCCTGCTGCAGTCAGCAATGGGGATACAGGCTTATCAAATAGGAAGTGGTCCTGGGGAGATAAAGGGACTTGGCTTAAGAACTCTTACAGTAGCCCCTGGGCCTCTCAAAGCCCATCTATCCCATCTGGCCCAGCCTGCCCTCTGACTCTCCTTTCCATCTGGTCCCCCCACCTAGCACTCCAGGCCCCTCACATCAATAAGCTGCTGCTGTTCAGCCTCTGTCATTTCACTGAGCCGATAGTAACGACCAGCCAGGTCACCCTTCAGGCCACTCAGTGCGTCCACCACAACACGTTCCACCTCTCGCCGCTCTGCCCGAGTGCAAGCTGGAGGCAGACTGAGTCCCCGGATACTTCGGCCAGTTCTGACTCTTGAGGACAATACATACCTCTCATCAAAGTAGCCAGAACGGATCTGTGGAATAAGAGAAATTAATATAAATCACAAACACAATAGATGGGAACAGGGGGCCTTGGAGAAGAACAGATTCCTGACATTCTCTTCCTAGTCTTAGGGTGACCATATAGAGGAGTCCTCATTGCATGCATTGGAAGGAGAAGTCCATTGGGCAAGCAGTCCCATTGAAGAGGGCATTATGATCCCTCCCCCAAACTGCCCACCCTGCAGTGTGGTCATTCTCAAACACCCTCTCTTCTTCATGTCTGCTGCTTAAAGCACATCCTTTCTCCACACCAAGACAGAAAGCTCAGCAGTATAATGACCACAAGTCAAAAGATAATTAAGGATTGAAGAGACAGAATGTTGTACATAAGGCAATGCAAATCAAAAGTGGAATATTTGACCCACCTTACTGGCATCCAGGTCAGTGGTGTGTTTCATTATCCGGGGATCATATCCATTATGTCGTTCTTGGATAACAGGGTCAAACAGCTCAGCAAATACCTGAAGGGGAATTAGGAGGAAGAAGATGGTTAGGGAGGGGGCATCCCCTCCTAGGCTTTAAATGTGGATTGATTTCACTGGGTCAGAAAACATAAGTATAGATGGATCAGTTTCAAGGGTAAGTGAGGGGTTTTCATGGGGAAGGAGCTGGGATTACTGGGAAGATGAGTTGGATCACCAGGGAAACTCTGAGGGCCCCCTACCTCATAGGTTTCCTCATCTCCAGCTACCATGCCCACAGTCTTGATGAAGGGGTGGCCGGGGTTGTCCACGCCAGTCTGGATACACTGATCTAGCGTCCAACCAGTGGGTGTGGTCTTGTCGCAGAGCCGGGCATAGACTGCTGGGGTCAGGTGACTGGCCATGCAGTTGTTGTGCTTTCGGAGGTCTGGGTACTCAGCACTAGGGAGGGGGTACCCAGTAACCATGGAGGGAGAGCACAGGTGGGCTAGACCTAGTGCAGTCAGCCAGGAGCTGTCCAATTAGCTGTGTCTGGCTGTCCTCCTTGGGAGGAGGGGAGACTATAAGGAAGCTAAACCTTGGTAATCTCATTAGGGATCTCAGGGTCTATTCTTTCCCAGCAGTTCTAGCTTCCTCTGGCTGGCCAGCTCAATTCTCCTAGATCTGCTCAATTCTTTCATCCCTTGAGCACAATATTGAGAATGGGGGAGGGGAAAGACTAAGGAGGAAATTTAGGAAATGGGGGAGAATAACAAGAAAAGGAGATGAAAGAGATCAAAAAGGATAGTTCCTGATCTCTCCATTAGGGATTTGGACAGAGATGCAACCAGAACTCACTGGACCAGAGCTGGTCTTATGGGTAGAGACTGCAGGTTCCAGGTCCCCAGGAATGCTTTGGCCTTGTGGTTTTAGCTTCCACCCCCACCCACTCAGCACTAGGCCATGGCTTGAGGATCCTGCTACCGAATGTCAGGGCAGGACCCCAGAGGGAGGTCTCCAGACTGTACAGCACCCCACTCCAGAGCCTTCGTGGTTATAGCCCTTCTCTGTTCCCCGGTCCTCATCTCCATCCCCATCTTCGTTCCCATCACCACTTCCCAGGGCGGGGGTGGGGGCTCAGACACTGATACCTCGGGGGATACATCCTCCGTCGTTCACTGGCGGCTCGTACAGGTTCCGGGCGGAGCAGAAATCCAGCAGCTAGAGACCCAGCTCCAGCCAAAGCCAGGAGCCTGAGCCCTGGGCGGGCGGACAGCAGACGAGAGAAGGGACCGGCCATGGCTTGAGGATCCTGCTACGGAATGTCAGAGCAGGAGCAGGAGCAGGAGCAGGGCGGGAACCGGGAGGGAGGATGCCACCAGGGGGACTGCGGGCCGGAACTGCTGGGTGCAAGGCTGGAGCCGAAATGGGGCCCGGGGTGAAGGCTGGAGTGGGAGCCGGCAGCGACCAGCCTGCAGGAAAGGCGCAATGAGCTAGCGGGAGGAGGAGAGGGAGGCCTCAGCCGCAGTCTCCAGGGGTGGGGCTCACCCAGACCCCGCCTTCCGCCTGCCACCGCGCTAGGTGTGCGGAGACGGACGGAGGTAGGCGGCAACCGCCTGGTAGATTAGCGGGGGCCAGAGGGACCGGGGGTTTGCGCCCCTGGGATAAGGCTGCCCAGATTTCAGCACCAAGTCGAGGAACAGCACCCAAGGGGTCTGTTCGAACACCCTTCCCCCAAGCCTCTCGGTTTAATTGGAAACTCGATTCGTCACTCTGGGGGTGCGAAAGGGTGACAGTGCCCGACCTCTTCTCTGCTTTCAGTCTGCCCCCAGCAACCTCTCCGTCTTCCCAGGGGAGGGAGCCCCGGGGAGACCGGGGGATACATACAGACACCAGAGGGAAACACGGAGAAAGCACAGAGTTAGCGGCAGAGACTGGGAAAGACACCCGCTGGTTCAAGGTCACCTTTCCTTCAGAACCAGGAAGAGAACCAAGGCACCTCCCTTCATACCTGTACGCTCCTTACGAGGTGGAGAAGGATCAGGGAAACATGGACTCCCACCTGATCTATGCTGTGTTCCCCCACCCCGACCCTGCCCCCTCATCTGAAGCTCTGCTATGGCCTGCCTACACTTCTTAGGAACCCCCCCACATTTTTTCCCTCCACCACCCTCCTTCCCATCCCCTGGTTCACCTTTGGTCTTTTCCTTCTCAGCAGTCTATTCCAGGCCGCTCACAGGACCCCCTTGCTTACCTTACCTGTTGGTTGCACGGAGGTAAGGCTGGGGTTGGGCAGGGAGTTGCTAGTTTCCTCTTCCTCCTCTCCCCTCTCTGTAGCTCCCAGTTCCTGGGCCGGCGTGGATTATAAGGTGAGTTGCAGGGTGTGGTGAGATGATTGGGTGTAGGAATGGAACAGGCGGGCACAGGTTTCCGTTCGCCACATGTGTTTCCTCTCTTGGCTCCCTAATGCTGTTTAATCCAGGGTGTGAGGGGGGAGTGGTGTCCAAGGGCATGAGGTCTCCAGGGAATCTCCACCTTCCCTTTGGTCCTCCGTCTCCCCCTCTTTCCTTAGATTTAAGAAGGCTTTGTTCCTACAGCTCCAAGTGTGACTTGGGTGTGACTTGACTTTTGTCCTGGCAGAAAGGAGAATAAAGGTTGGAGCTGAAATAGAGATGTGGGGCTTCAGTGTGGAGGGTCAGTTAAGGTGGGGTAGTCATGGTGGCATTAGTGCCTTCCCTCAGCTTTCTTGGTGTGTCCACAAGACAGTAAGATGCTTAAAAATCTTGGGGGAGCGTATCTGAGGAAGAGATATTCCTTTCACCCCACCCCTATCTATACTCTCATCCCCTTCATTCTTCTCAGGTGTTCCTTGTGTTCCTTTTCCTGCTTTCTTCATTTTCTTCACCTCTCTTTTGGTTCCATCACTTAACTCCTTTTTCTCCTGGTAAAAGAGCAATTATCGAATTCTTCAGTTGAAGTACAGTAACACTTGGAGAGACACGCAAAACGTTACCTGTGTTGTGGGGGCTCATTACCTAGATTGAGGAGTAGCTATGAGCAAGCAAATATAATTACAGGGTGCATATTTACCCTGATAAAGGAGGGAGATAATCTTCCAGAACAGTAGGGTTTTTTGATTGAGAGGGCAGTTACTAAATTAAAGAGGTAGGAAGCAGGAAGAGAGAATTACAGAAGGAAAAACAAGGATTGCCTAGAGGAGTAAAGAAATCACTCAAGCCCTGGCCAGGTAGATCAGTTGGCTAGAGCATTATTCCAATATGCCAAGGTTGTGGGTTTGATCCCCAGTCAGGGTAAATACAAGAATCAACCAATGAATGCATAAATAAGTGGAAAAAGCATCCATGTTTCTCTCTCTCCCTCTCTCTCTCACATCTCTCTCTCTCTCTCTCAAGTTAATTTTAAAATCTTAAAAAAAGAAACCACTCAATATATGGCATTTAATACTAATTATTATCAATCATATTCAATATTTATAAAGCACTTAACAATTACAAGGGGCTCTTGTGTGTATTTTTTCACTGAATTGAATTGCAGTGTTCCAATGGCTGACTAGAGACTGAGTCTACATTTTCAGGAGAACGAGAAGACATGTTAATTACCTACAAGATGCTTTAATAACTTGTTTGAAAGATTGGAGTGGTAGAAGGGATATGAGCCTGAGCATGAACTAAGGAGGTTTCTATTTCTCTCAGGGGCCAGTCATTAAAATCATCTCTATCCCTTTTGGGAAGCCTTGGGGTCAGTATAATATGCGCCTGACTGAAAAAGTGGTATGATTTCAAAGGGTGCCGGAAGAAACAATGAACTTGGAATTGTTTTGATCAGGGAAATCTACGTGAGGCTGCAAATATAATACAAACATATACAAAATGCTTTAACATAATCAGTACCCTACGAGTTAGGTTTTTAATCCCACTCTTTTACAGATGAGAAAACGGAGGCTGAAGGAAGTTCAGTAACTTGTCCAAGGCTGCACAGCTATTACAAGCAAGGCCAGGGGTCAAGTCTAGAGGACAGGGAACAAGCAAAGCGAGGAGAAAGGAATCAACTTGTTCAGTCTTCCATGTCCATCCATTTACTTGACTTCTTCACTCGTTAACATTGTTAACTTGTATTTATTGGATCTCTACTAATATAATACGCCGTTTTTGTTTTTTGTTTTTTTGTAAAACAAAATGAAGACGAGGTTTTGTCCTCCGGGAGGCGCAACGACACAAACTCTTCCTCTTCCTCTGCCTGTTGCTTTCACCCCCGCTTCTTTGTATCACTGGCAAGTGCAGCATCTGAATTGTGGCGACGCAGTTAGAAATCGGAGCATCAGGTTGCACTTCCCCCACAGAGCCGCTAGGGGCCACCCTCCTCCGCGCAGAAGCGCCGGCCAACGCAGCCTGACTCTGCTGCCGGTGCGCGCCCTCCGCTGATTGGTGGCACCGCAGAGAAGTCGCGCTTTGATTGGGCCGCTGTCAGGTGTCGCTGCCGGCAGGTTCGGCTGCGCGAGCGCGGGGAGGCGGGTGAGTGCGGGCCGGGGGCGGTGGGGGAGTGGCTGGGGGCTGGGGGCGGTATCGGAGCGGGTGGGCTGGGGAGAGTGGGCTTGGTTGGTGCTCAGGGCTGCGGTGAGGCCCCGCTGGGGGCCGCTGTGGAAGGAGACCCAGCGGAGAGGCCTCAATGTCAGCGGGGGGACAGTGCTCGCGGCAGGCGGGGGCGGGCAAAGGCTAGTGGGGTCAGGCTCGGCGGGCGGTAGGGGTCGGCGGCGGGAGCTGGGAGAGGACCGAGGAGGGGTCGGCGGGAGAGGCGGCGCGCGGGAGGGCCTGCGGGAGGCGCGCAGGCGGCGCGGGGGAAGGTCGCGGTGGGAGTCAGGGAGGAGGAGTGGGAGTGCAGTCAGCCCGGAGGGTCAGCTGGAGGAAGGGGTTGTTGCCGAGGGAGGAGGTGCGTGGAGAGGGGTCCTGGGAGGAAAGACTGGGGCTCAGGCAGCCTTTGGGGGGTTGGGGTGGGGGGTGGTCACTGAGGGTTCCACGGGAATATGGGACCAAGTGTGGCGACTCGGCTGAGGGTTGGAGGACTGTTGAATGCTGGGGAACTAGTGAGTGTTAGTTCGGTTATTATTTGGATTCGTCGTTCAGGGATGGGCGCGGGTCGGGGAGTCCAGGGAGAGTCGCTGGAGCAAGCTGGGGGAAGAAGGCAGTGTGCGTGAGTGGGGCCGGAGGACCAGGGGGGCAGCGTGAGGACTGAGACCATGGCCTCAGAAGGAACTGCGGGGCCCGCTGTGCAAGCTGGGAGGGAGATGGTGCTGGTGGCCCCGAGTGTTATTGTGTTGGAAGTACTCCTGCCTGAACTTGGTGTTGATGTCTCCCCTCCACTCCATCAAGTGGATGGTGATTAAGGAAATTGGAGGACTAGTGCAAGCAGCCCTGAATTCTAAGGGACAAAGGAGCCACACAGTTGACTCTCTCTTCTACCCCTTCTCCAGATCTGATTTCACCTAGATGTTCCCGAGAAAATTGCCACCTGCCCCTCCCTCTCCCATCCTACTTATCCCCTCCCTCCGTCCTTCCCTCCGTCCGTCCTTCCCTCCCTCCTTTCCTTTCCTTTCCAGGGAAACTGGCCAGAGTAAGACAGCCCTTTAACCAAATGTAGACTCTGAAGTTTTCTTTTCTTTCTCGCAACGAAGTATTTCGTGAGAGGGAATGGGAGAAGGAGCACAGAAAGCAGGGGGGTGGCTCTTGGGACACCACATTAAGGCCCAGTTTCTCCCGAAGGTACATCTAAATAAATCCTCGCTTATTTCATATCTATTTCTGTCAGGCTTCTATTTTTGCTTTGTTAACTATGAATTTAGACCTCTCATCTCTCCTGTAAACAGACTCTCCTTCCTCCTATTACCATCTCCTGTTCTAGAGTTGCAATAGAACTTCAAGAACATGATTGTGTATATTCATTAAAAACAAACAAACAAACAAAAAAAAACACACCAGGAAGGATGTAGTGTAAGAAAGGGTGAAAGGTTAGACATCTTAGGAGAAAAAGCTCCTGCTTCAGAGAAAAGATAAAGATTGCAACCAAGTTCTACTTGCTGAAACTCTGCAGGGACCTTGGGAATGCCACAAGTCATGAAAATTGGGTCAGGTCACTGAAAAGGAGTTCAAAGAAATAGCCTATTAATCAGGAGGGGAGTGTACAAGGCATTCAGTGCACAATTGGAACTATTAAGTCCTAGGAGAATGTTGTGCCCCCAGGGTGGTTGAGCAAGGGAGACCAGTGGATGGTGAAGACTGGAAAGGTCTAGCTTTATGTAAAAGTTAACTGTAACTTTCTAATCAAAACGGCAACCCCCACTGGGAAAGTTCTAAAAAAAGAAAAAAAAAATGCCCTAGCTGGTTTGGCTCGGTGGATAGAGTGTTGGCCTGTGGACTGAAGGGTCCCCAGTTCAATTCCTGTCAAGGGCATATGCCTGGGTTGCAGGCTCATTCCTCAGTGCAGTGTGTGTAGGAGGCAGCAGATCAATGATTCTCTCTTATCATTGATGTTTCTATCTCTCTCTCTCTTCTCCCTTCCTCTCTGAAATCAATAAAAATATTTTTTTAAAGAAAAAAACCTGCAACTCCCACTTGTAATGGAAAGGTTTAAATAAAAATATATAAAGTAATTCTTATTGAAGACTATTTAAAATTCCATAAGACTAAATTAATCCACTTACTTAAGGAGTTTGTGGCTTTCTAGAATCAGTATTTTTGAGACCTTTTGGAGAATGTGGAAAAAATGACTGATGTGTGTGTCACTCAATTTTATTTTTGGGAAAAAAGTAATAGATATCCATATCCCCATAATTTAGTGTTAATAAATGTTAATACCTTTGTATATTTGCTTCAGATTTTAAAAATTGAAATAAACATTATAGATAGGATTGTGACGTTTCATTCAAATTCTTGTCAGTTCCATTCTTTCCTCGCCTGAGAGGTAACCACTATCATGCATTTGATGTTTGTCTTTCCAGTCTGTTTTTATATTTCTACTATTTATGTATATAGTCATAAACATAAGTAATATTTTTTATTTATACAAATGGAACTGTGCTACATGTATTCCTATATGTTTGATTCATTTTTTAAAAAATATTTTATATGTTTTTATTGATTTCAGAGAGAGAAAGGGAGAGGGAGAGAGAGAAACAGCAGGGATGAGAGGAAAAACATTGATCAGCTGCCTCCTGCACACCCCTACTGGGGACTGAGCCCACAATCTGGGCATGTGCCCTGACTGGGAATCAAAACCATGACTTCCTGGTTCATGGGTCAATGCTCAATCACTGAGCCACACTGGCTGGGCTGATTTTTTTTTTTAAATTGCTATTAGTCTATCATTTGTGTATATTACATTGTATTTATCCATTCTTCTACTTGTGACATCTGAGTTGTTTTTATTTTTTCCCATTATTAACAGTGAGGTTATGAGCATCTTTGCACATATCTTATGTGAGAGAGTTTCTCTACAGCAGGGTTTCTCAACCTTGGTACTACTAACATTTTGGACTGGATAATTCTTTGTTGTGGGGGAATATCCTATGCATTTTAGACTATTTAGCAGCATGGCTCTGGCTGGGTAGCTCAGTTGGTTATAGCATCATCCCCATATGCCAAGGTTGCAGGTTTGATCCTGTTCAGTGCACATATAAGAAGCAACCAATGAATGCAGAAGTAAGTGGAACAACAAACTGATGTTTCTTTCTCTCTCTCTCTAAAATAAATAATAATAAAAAAAAGGAATATTTAGCAGCATATCTGACATCTGCTGACTAGATGCCAATAGCACCTCCCCAGACATGACAACCAAAAATGTCTCCTGCAGATGTCCCCTGCACAGCATATTCACAATTGGTTAAGCACCACTACTCTAGGTATATGTACGCAGAAGTAGAACTGCCAGGTTGTTCTGACTCAAGGTTACGTCTTAAGATATTCTCACTGATTATGGCTCTAGGCAGGATTTTTTTCCATTGTAGTTTCTGGTGTGAGGGACCTTGGCCTAGAGAGGAAACCTTGGGTCTGTAGTACCAGATGTGGTAGAGAGAAAATTGAAATTTCAGTTTGAGAAGGGATTGGAGGCTGTTGTGTGGATGCTTGTATCCTCAGCCTAACAACCAGCATTAGACCTATTTCCTTGAACAGATTTTCTGAACTTGGGCATCTGTTTTTTTTTAAGGTGGAACAGATGAAGGAGAGAAGGGGGAATAGAGAATTTCATTGTTCTGATAATGCTTACAACATAGGGTGCCTTTAAGAAATGTGTGGGGTTTTTTGTTTGTTTGTTTTTAATTAATCCATGGTAGGAATGAAGATGGGGTTAAGGGCAAATGCAGCTGATCTCTCGTTCCTCTGCCCTTGAATTAAGTCACTGAGTTCAGCACTACTGTAGGGAGGTGGAGAAGGACTAGGAATATTTTGGAATGAATCCAGAGTTTGAAATGTCACTTTAACCTTTTCTCATAGGAATCGACAGTAACCTTCCACGAGGAACTGCCTTTCCCATTTGCTACTAGAGTTAACGGGTGTTTCCTGCTGGCAGAATCAGGGACATGACAGCACTGTAAGGGTTAATCTGCTGATCCTCTAATCAATCTCACAGCTGGAGGTGGGGTGAGCAGAAAAGGGAGACTTTGCTTTTCTGTTATGGATCTCTAGTCATTTCAAGTCTTAGCCCATGTGCTTTCTTTCCTGTTGATCCTTTTTACCATAGCTTCCTTTGTTTCCCCTAATTCCCGAGTTGTTTCCTCTTGTTTCCTCATTCCCCATCCCATACCCCTACCTACTGTCGTAGGGCTTGGATTCCGAGCTAATGGGATACTCTCCACTGCAGAGCGGGATGAGTGGGTGCTCCGGCGGGGATGTGGTCATTTCGGACCAGTGAGAGCGGGAGTGCTACAGCCCACTTCTTCCTTGGAGCTGGAGATGAGGGGCTGGGCACCCGTCATCGAATAGGCATGAGGACAGAAGACAGTGACAGCGAGCTCCTTGAGGATGAGGAGGATGAAATGGTAAGACTAGAGAAAAGGATGTGATTTGGTATTGGGACCCCTTGTTATAAAGAATTGAAATTCCGTTTGGATGGAGACACCTTGCTATTCTTTCCAAATGCAGAGACTCCCTCTCATAAACAGGCCCTCTCCTGGTTAAGAGGAGGAGGAGTGGAGAATGGTTGGATTGCCTCCCTTTGAAGCCCCTCCCTGTTTTCTCAGGGTTACTGGTTCTCTGGCTCTTCTGCCTAAGCGCACATTTCCTATATGGAAAGGCTATTCTGTAAGCAGTAGGAATCCCTACAGGCACCCCACTCTAAGATGGAAGTTAGGAGACAACTGTTACTCCCTGGGTCCAAAGTCCTGGCAAGAAACTCTGTGCCCTAAGGCAGTGGTCGGCAAACTCATTAGACAACAGAGCCAAATATCAACGGTACAACGATTGAAAATTCTTTTGAGAGCCAAATTTTTTAAACTTAAACTTTTCTTCTAATGCCACTTCTTCAAAATAGACTCGCCCAGGGCGTGGTATTTTGTGGAAGAGCCACACTCAAGGGGCCAAAGCCGCAGGTGGCTCGAGAGCCGCAGTTTGCCGACCACGGCCCTAAGGCGGTGGGACAGTGTTCCCTGATAGGGAGGGTCCAGGTGGGAGGTTCCTGAGTTCCTGACAGCACTTCCTCTCTGTAGCCTCCTGAGCCTCAGATCATTGTTGGCATCTGTGCCATGACGAAGAAATCCAAGTCCAAGCCAATGACCCAAATCCTAGAGAGACTCTGCAGATTTGACTACCTGACTGTTATTATCCTGGGAGAAGATGTGATCCTCAATGAACCTGTGGAAAACTGGCCATCCTGCCACTGCCTCATTTCTTTCCACTCCAAAGGTTAGGGTCTGTGAAGGAAATGGGAAGGAATGGTGTTGGGAATGTTGGACTGGGAAATGAAGTTCTTACTGTCAGTCAGTAAAGAAGCCTTCAGTTCTTCCTGACACACCAGAGAGCAGTGCAAAGGGGTTTGTTTTTCCTACATGTTTGGGGAGTTGCTGCAGGTAGTGTAAAGCCCATATATGAACCTTAGGACAGCTCTACAGCTCTTAGGATCTCGAGGGACCCTAAAAATAATTTCTTTTTTATTTTTTTCCTGATGGATACTCTAGATTTGGGAAGTTGGGCAGAGGATAAGAGATGGAATGGATGGGTAGGGGAGCTCAATGGCAAATAATAGCTTTAATATGTCTATTTCTCTTGCCTTTTTTTTTTTTCCACTCTGTCTCTTTTACTTCCTTTCTTTTGGTCTCTACTTCCTTTCTCCATCCCAGGCTTTCCTCTGGACAAAGCTGTTGCTTACTCCAAGCTTCGAAACCCCTTTCTTATCAATGACCTGGCTATGCAGTATTACATCCAGGATAGGTATAGCCTTCTATTAACTGGTGGGTGGGTGGAATGGCCCTGAGATCATGCCTGTTTAGAGAACCCACTCTGGGAGGGGCAGAGTCAAACAAACATGCTTAATTTTTGTACCATACCCTCTTGAGTTCTACATCCTGACAATTCCCAGTTCTTAAGCATATGAAATCCCTAGCCCTTCCCCATAGTAACCATCCCCACCTCTCCCAGCTAATTTATTCCGGGGGTGACAGGAGGGAGGTGTACCGGATCCTGCAGGAGGAGGGTATTGATCTGCCTCGATATGCTGTGCTCAACCGTGACCCTGCCAGGCCTGAGGGTGAGTACCTGGTCTTGTCCAGTCCTGCCCTGCCTTGCTTTCTGTGACTTAGCCCAGTTCTCCATCCTCCATCCTATGTACCACCCATCTGAGTGGAGCTTTGGTTATTAGATTATGGGTAGAGTTAGAGCCATGGGTCTTTGGACTTAGCCTTAGACCTCTTCTATAGATACTATTATGTCTATATACCATATACCGTAGATGTTACCACCTTTATTACTAAGATATGATCATAGAAACTTGAGGGTTGTAAGGATGAAAACTTGAAGAAAAAGGAGTTGGAAGTATTCTACAATTCTAGGCCCTAGGAATGACCGCATACCTACTTTTCAGAGTGCAACCTAATAGAAGGTGAAGACCAGGTAGAGGTAAACGGAGCTGTCTTTCCCAAGCCCTTTGTGGAGAAGCCCGTGAGTGCCGAGGACCACAATGTTTACATCTACTACCCCAGCTCAGCGGGAGGAGGAAGCCAGCGCCTCTTTCGTAAGGTATGGGGGAATCAGAGCAGTTGAAGGACAAGAACGAGGTTGTGGGGAGGGGAGCTGGAGGATTTGGGGACAAAGTAGAGGCAACATTCTTTTTTCTTCTTTTTCCTTCCAAAGATCGGCAGCCGAAGCAGCGTTTATTCTCCTGAGAGCAGCGTCCGAAAGACAGGGTCATACATCTATGAGGAGTTTATGCCAACAGATGGCACAGATGTCAAGGTTATGGTGGATATAGGGGTTTAAGAGGTTATAAATGTCTAGGTGGGATGGGGGCTTGGGGAGCAAGTGGAAGCATGTGGAAGGTGTCATAGAAAATAAAGGGTGAATGTGAGTGGCTTTCATATTCAGGTGAAGATAACAAGTGGTGGAAGTAGATATTTAAATTGTTACTATCATAGCAAGGGCAAGGGTGACATGGAAGATGATATAAAATTAGTAAATTATTTCTTAATAAGGATGATAGTGCTAGAATCCCTAGGAGAAACTTGCATAATAATACTTCAGTAGGGCTCAGTAAGAAAAGTGTCAGTTTCCTTGTTCTTAATACTTAGGGTGTATTTTTGTTTTGTTTTTGGTTTTTTACTCTGAAACTAGCGTACAGACCTAGTGCTCATATTGTCTTCTCATATACAGGGTGCGCTGTGGGCATACTCAGTGATGCTATGTACCTGCAGGTATATACCGTGGGGCCAGACTATGCCCATGCTGAAGCCAGAAAATCTCCAGCTTTGGATGGGAAAGTCGAACGAGACAGTGAAGGAAAAGAGATTCGCTATCCAGTCATGCTGACTGCCATGGAAAAGCTGGTGGCCAGGAAAGTCTGTGTAGCTTTTAAGGTAAAGGCTTATGGGGGTGAGGGCTGCTGTGTAATGAAGGAGACAGATAGGAGCAGGGATCTGGGAGGGAAAAATGGCTTCATTGTTCTCATCTTGCCTCTTTGCTCTGCATGCAGCAAACAGTGTGTGGTTTTGACCTTCTTCGTGCCAATGGTCATTCCTTTGTATGTGATGTCAATGGCTTCAGTTTTGTCAAGAATTCGATGAAATACTACGATGATTGTGCCAAGATTCTGGGGTAAGGGACACAGTGGTTTGGGTTGGGAAGAATGAGCATAGAGAAGAGAGTTAAAAAGCTTTTACTTTAATTTAAATATTATAAAAATGCTTTCAAAAGGAAAATAGAAAAAGGGCTCCTCAGCCCTCTTGCTTTCCCAACACTGTGCTGCCCAGAGGTAATGACTGTTAACAGTCTTAGGCATAATAGGATGTGTTTTTCTGCCATGTGTAAACAAATTATATTTATTGTATTAAATGTAATCATATTGTAATACTGTTTACAACTTGACTTTTAAAAAATTCATCACATAATATTTAAAACATTTAAAAATGTTTAAGAAATGATGAATATGGTAAGTTTCCATGTATTCACCATTGAGCTTAAGAAGTAAAATATTGCCCTAGCCAGTTTGGCTCAGTAGATAGAGCGTCGGCCTGTGGACTGAAGGGTTCCAGGTTCGATTCCGGCCAAGGGCACATGCCTGGGTTGCGGGCTCAATCCCCAGTAGGGGGCGTGCAGGAGGCAGCTGATCAATGATTCTCTCCCATCATTGATGTTTCTTTCTCTCTCTTTCCCTCTCCCTTCCTCTCTAAAATCAATAAAAATAATTTTTTAAAAAAGTAAAATATTGCCTGGTCACTGTGGCTCAGTGGTTGAATGTCATCGGCCCATGAACCAGGAGGTCATGGTTCGATCACCAATCAGGGCACATGCCCCATTTGCAGGCTCCATCCCCAGTAGAGGTCATGCAGGAAGCAGCTGATCAATGTTTCTCTTTCATCTATGTTTCTATCTTTTTATCTCCATCCCTTACACTCTATAAAATCAATAAAAATGTATTTAAAAATAAAATAAAATATTAAGGATATCATTGAGGTCCCTCCATACCCCTCACTAATTATATTCCTTCTTCCCATCCAAAGGTATTTTGTGTTTGTTAATCTCATACATGTATTAATATTTCTATTACAAATATGTGGAGGGTTTGCATGCTTTTAGACTATTAATGTATTTTTCTACAATGTGCTAGCTTTTGTGAGCTTCATTCCTATGTGTAGTTCTGGTTCATTAATTTTCACACATGTTTCTCCTTCTAGGAACACCATAATGCGAGAACTTGCCCCACAGTTCCAGATCCCATGGTCCATCCCCACAGAGGCAGAGGACATTCCCATTGTCCCTACCACATCTGGCACTATGTGAGCAAAAGTGAAAAATCTGGAATAACCTACTTACGGCACCTAAGTCAGATCAGTAGTTACTTCCCTGACCCTGTGCATTCTGACTAGGTCTCTTCTAGGAAGTTTTCTTAACCTAACCTATATTCCTTACAGCAGACAGTTTTCCTCTGTTCTTTAACATGTCAAGTAGGATGAAATGATGAGAGGTGGGGTGGGATGAGATGTGGGAGAGGCTCTAAAAACATTCCCTATCTTAGGATGGAACTTCGTTGTGTCATTGCAATTATTCGTCATGGGGATCGTACCCCCAAGCAGAAGATGAAGATGGAAGTGACACACCCAAGGTAGAAAGAGTGCCCTGATTTAGACAAATAGACTTTTGTGAGGGAAATGGGGGTGGGGCAGCTCCCAGAGGCTTTGACTGTCTCACCCCATATTGAAGCTTCTCCTTATTCCTTCAGGTTTTTTAGTCTGTTTGAAAAGCATGGTGGTTACAAGACAGGGAAATTAAAACTAAAGCGGCCCGAACAGCTGCAGGTAAGATGGTGAATCTGGCTTGGAGGAGCAGTGCTTTGAGAAAGACAGAGGGTATGGGATTGGGGGCCTCTGTGAGAGACCAGGATGAAGGGTACCTGGCCAGCATGTGGTCTTCTGCACGGATACCCTTTTACTTCCTTCAGGAGGTGCTGGACATTGCAAGGCTGCTGTTGGCTGAACTGGAGAAAGAACCAGGTGGTGAGATCGAGGAGAAGACTGGGAAGCTAGAGCAGCTGAAGTCTGTGCTGGAGATGTGAGAAGGGGCATAGGAAAGGGAGCCTATTAACACTGAGAACTGGGGGCTGGAATAGAAACTCATGCTATGAGTTTATCCTGCAGGTATGGTCATTTCTCAGGCATCAACCGGAAGGTGCAGTTGACTTACTATCCTCATGGAGTGAAAGCTTCTAATGAGGGGCAAGGTAAGATATAATACCCCCTTTCCATTATCACTCAGATCTCTTGTTCTTGAACCCTTAGATGACTTCTACCACAGATTACCTTTCTGGGCTCTTCAAAAGACCTAACATTTAAATGTCCCCAGTGTTTTCCTCAAATCTAGGTCTATTTACTGCCTTTTATTCCAGCAGATCCACAGCAGGAGGCTGTGGCTCCATCTCTCTTGCTGGTACTAAAGTGGGGTGGAGAACTGACTCCCGCTGGTCGTGTTCAGGCTGAGGAGCTGGGGCGAGCTTTTCGCTGCATGTACCCTGGAGGACAGGGTAAGTGTTTTGGGGAATAAACACCTAGCAGGGCTGGGATAAAATGGTTAGAGGATAAGTTGGGGGAAATGAAGGATCTGAGGCAATGGGGAAATTAAAGGGGGAATAAGCATTCTTTCTTTCACGTGGGAATTTGTGGTATGCATTCCTGGTCCTTCCCTTTGCCTTCAGGTGACTATGCTGGCTTCCCTGGCTGTGGGCTGCTTCGGCTTCATAGCACTTTCCGCCATGATCTCAAGATCTATGCATCTGATGAGGGCCGTGTCCAGATGACTGCCGCTGCCTTTGCCAAGGTGCACCTCACAGTTCTCCCACAGTCCCAGCTTCCTTTAGGTAGAGAAGCAGAGAGTTTGGAGAACTAGTTGGGAAATTTAGGGTGTTTGTGTGCTGACTCAGAAGTTTCTTCTTGTTCCAACCCCATTCTGTACTACTGAGAGTGCGCTGAGAATAATTAATGAGGATAGGCTCCTTGACCTATACCTCAGTTCGCCTAGCCCAGTGGTCGGCAAACTCATTAGTCAACAGAGCGGCAAACCGTGGCTCGTGAGCCGCAATTTGCCGACCACTGTCCTAGCCAGATCTCATTTGACCTCTCAGACCATCTAGGCCTAGGGGGACTATGCTAGACTGTAAGGAAAGCTAATAGACTTTGTGCTTCCTCTCCAGGGCCTTTTGGCTCTAGAAGGGGAGCTGACACCCATTTTGGTACAAATGGTGAAGAGTGCCAACATGAATGGTCTCCTGGACAGTGATGGTGATTCCTTGAGCAGCTGCCAGCACCGAGTGAAGGCTCAACTTCACCATATTTTGCAGCGGGATGCACCCTTTGGCTCTGAGGATTATGATCAGGTCAGGCTCTCTATCTTTCTGCCCCAATCCCAAATTTTTAGAATTCTAAAAAATAGTGAACAATAATTGTACTTACCATGTGCCAGGTACTGTTGTACGTACTTTCCATACATTATCTCATTTAATCCTTACCCTTTGAGATAAGTATGGGTCCACATTCTCAGAAATCAAAAGAATTTTTATACGTTTGGCACCAAGATTCATTTGGCAGCAAAACTTGACATGATTATTATTTATAATCCCTATTTATCCCATTTAGTGTAAATAGTCATATATTTTGCTGCATAAGTGTATTTGATTATGCCCTATGCCCTGCTGGAAGTATTATATAACATATAGCATATGCACTGTATTAACTTCCTAAAGTTTGAATATTTCTCAATTTCAAACACAGCTGGTCCCAAGGATTTTTGAATGAAAGAATGTTTTAATTATTTATTGCTGCATAAAAAACTGTCCCAAAACTCAGTAACTTAAAACAACCACTATTTCATTTTCTTACAGTTTTAGGCTCAACTAGTCTTGCTTGGGGTTTCTCCTAAAATTTCCCAGATGTTATCCAGATATTGGAGCTGAATCATCTGGAGGCTCGACTAGGATGCTGGGATGGCTGAGCTCTCTTTCTCTTTTTATGCTCTCCCAGTGGTCTCAGGGCCTCTCCTCTTCATATGGTTTCTCTAGCATGATAGCCAGACTTCTTTTAAAAATATATATACATACATATATATACATATACACACATACACATATATACATATATATATATTATATATATATATATACATATGTATATTTATATATATTGATTTCTGAGAGGAAGGGAGAGGGAGAGAGAGAGATAGAAACATCAATGACAAGAGAGAATCATTGATTGGCTGCCTCCTGCACACCCCCCTACTGGGGATTGAGCCCACAACCTAGGCATGTGTCCTGACTGGAAATTGAACTGCTTCATAGGTCAATGCTCAACCACTGAGCCATACCAGCTGGGCCAGCCTTCTTAAATGGTAGTTTAGGACTCCCCCAAAGCAGAAGCTTCCAAGCTTTTTTAAACTGTAGGCCCAGAATTAGCCAAACATAACTTTGATATCTTTTATTGGTCAAACAGTCACAGGGTCAGCCTAAATCCAAGGGAAGGGGAAATTGACAAAGAATTAATGACCATCTTTAATCCACCATAAGAACTGTGGACCTATACTACTTTTTCCTCATTTTACAGATGAGGAAATCTAGGCGCAGAAGAATCCAAGCAACCTTTCAAGGTCACCCAATTAGTATGAACCCAAGGAGTCTAACTCAAGAGCTCAGGATATTAGCCACTTCAGTATACTGCTTCACAGTATTAATCACAGTGGATGCCATTACACAATGTCATCCTTCTTCATGTGTATCCAGGCCACTTTTGACTGAGGAACATATGCCAGACAATGCTTTTCCACCATCCTACCACTGAAAATTCCTCATTTCTGATAGATTCTTTTAAAATTTTTTATTTCTTTAAATTATAGTGCGACTTTAGCCATTTCTTAGGTGTATAGTTCAGTGGCATTAAGTACGTTCACACTGTTGTGTAACCATTCCTTATAGATTCTTAAGTGAGCTAAGTAGCTGAGCACATTGCTTTTTCTGTGTTCTTCTCTGAGCAGGACTTAATAAGAGCAGGACCTTGCTCCTTTATTTTCTAACCCATTGCTCAATGTCAAATCCAAAAAAATGAAACCACCTTTCCTATCTCCCTTTCTTCTTTTTGTTAGCAAGAATGGAACTCATAAGGACCTAGGTAGAATGTATACAGTCTGCCCACGTCCACTTACCCTCTCCCCATTCTTCATTGACTGTTACTATCCTAAAAGCTTGAGTTGGAACCTGGTAGAGGCAGCACCTCTACTCTGGGTTCAAGCTGTCATCTTGTTTAGAGGAATCCTATCTAATAAAAGCCAAACGGCAGAACGACCACACTGATAACCAGGGGGCAGACACTCAATGCAGGAGCTTCCCCCAGCCCGCAGGCCCCAGGGTGCCAGCAGGGGAGCCCCCAATCGCTCCGCCGGTCGCCTCCCGGCGGCAGCAGGGGACGGAGCCAGCAAGCAGGCGGCGCCAGGTGGCCAAGGTGGGTGCCAGCCGGGGGCCCCCCTGATTGCCCCACTGATTGGCCCTGATCTCCGGCCAGGCCCAGGGACCCAACCCATGCATGAATTTTGTGCATCGGCCCTCTAGTGAGATATTATCTTTATTACCCACTCATGAAAACATTCTGTGAAGATTTTGAGGATTTGGGTTTCATCTTTATTCCCCAGCATTTTCCATGTGTTTTTTCAGAACCCCCAAGAAAAGAACCTAGGTCTATTTTATTTCCTCTGGACTCCAAGACTTTTAAGATCAACCCTTCATAAATGACTATGTGAAAGAGCAGTTCCCTCATCTGAAGGCCCTAGAATACCTGGTATGCCCAGTAGCTTAAGAGTGCTCATTGGAGTGATTCAACAAACAGATATTATTTTCAGGCAATCTCTGTCACAAGCTCACAGGAATCTGGGCAAATTGGCACTTAGCCTAGCTTACTTTTCTTTTCTTTTTTTTTTTTAAATATATTTTATTGATTTTTTACAGAGAGGAAGAGAGAGGGATAGAGAGTTAGAAACATCGATGAGAGAGAAACATTGATCAGCTGCCTCTTGCACACCCCCTACTGGGGATGTGCCCGCAACCAAGGTACATGCCCTTGACCGGAATCGAACCTGGGACCCTTGAGTCCGCAGGCCGACGCTCTATCCACTGAGCCAAACCGGTTTCGGCCTAGCTTACTTTTCATCTCTCTATTCCCCACAGCTGGCTCCAACTGGAAGCACTTCCCTACTCAACTCCATGGCTGTCATTCAGAATCCTGTAAAGGTCTGTGATCAGGTATTTGCCCTGATTGAAAACCTTACTCACCAGATCCAGGAACGGATGCAGGACCCCAAATCTGTAGGTGGGTATGAATACTTTCTTCCCTTCAAGGTTTTAGGTATGGATGGGTTCCTCAGATACTCCTGTGTCCTCTCTCCTAAATGACAAGACATCCTCATCTCTCTAGTTCTGCTTCAGATTTGTTAGGATCTTTTGTTAGAGGTAAGTCTTGGCTTCTCTGACTGTCCGTCTTCCTTCCAGACGTGCAACTCTACCACAGTGAGACACTAGAGCTAATGCTACAGCGTTGGAGCAAGCTGGAGCGTGACTTTCGACAGAAGAGTGGACGCTATGATATCAGTAAGATCCCTGACATCTATGACTGTGTCAAGTATGATGTGCAGCACAATGCGAGTCTGGGACTTCAAGGCACAGCAGAGTTGCTACGTCTCTCTAAGGCATTGGCTGATGTGGTCATTCCCCAGGTGTGTCTCATAGAAGGGGTCTAACCTGGGGATAGGGGCATTGGGTAGGAAAGGAGAGAAAAGGTAGAAAGGAAGGGGTGGTATCGGAACCAGAGGAAGGAAACTTAGAGAAGGAATTAAGCTCACAGGAATCTGGGCAATTGGCAGATTGAGTTGCTACAATTCTCAGGGTCTACTCTGGCTCTGAGTAAGAATAACAGACTAACTGAGGAGAAACCTGGAGAGGGGGAATATGGTGGATATGAAAGAAACCCTAGACCTGAGGTGAAGACAAGCATGATCTTGAGCTTGAGAATATGAGGCAAGAGGAAGACAGGATTCATTGAGGTACTTATTCCTGGCCTATGGCCCCTAGGAGTACGGGATCAGTCGGGAGGAGAAACTGGAAATTGCCGTGGGCTTCTGTCTTCCACTGTTGCGGAAGATACTACTTGACCTGCAGAGAACCCACGAGGATGAGTCTGTCAACAAGCTGCATCCCCTGTGAGGGAGGGCTGGGAGGGGTTCTGGATGGAGGGAGGGGCATGTCAGGGGAGCCATTAGGGGAATCCAGACTGGGACAGCTTGGGGAACTAAGAATAGAAGGAAGGGATACTGGGATGGAAAGGAGAGAAGAAGTCTTTGAGGGGGAGGAGGAAGTTTGTGGAGGGGTGGGAAGATTCCGGATTATTCGATGGTGTGAGTGACTTAGCTATTACCTCAGGTATTCCCGAGGAGTGCTCTCCCCAGGCCGCCACGTTCGAACACGTCTCTATTTCACCAGTGAAAGCCATGTCCACTCCCTGCTCAATGTCTTCCGTTACGGGGGACTTCTTGATGTAAGGATCTTTCTTCTTCTTTCAGCCTATGAACTTCTTTTTTCAGCATTCTTTTACTCTCCTCCTCATGTTTTTTTTTTTTTGTTGTTATTTATTTTTTCCCTGCAAGCTTTCTCTGTTCTCCTTGTCCCCCTGCCCATCCCCAGACTCCCTTGGCAAGCATTGCCTTACTTCTTCTTGTGTTCGGTAGGAAACCAAGGATGCACAATGGCAGCGAGCTTTGGCTTACCTTAGTGCCATCTCGGAGCTCAACTACATGACCCAGATTGTCATCATGCTCTATGAGGACAACACACAGGTGAGGAGCTAACGGGATGGGATGAGGACAGGGCCCCTTCTTTCTCCTCCATCCTCTTTTAGGAAAAAACTTTTTTAGCCTTAGAATTGGTCGAATCCATCCAGGTGTGGCACCTAGGTACAGCATGACACAGAGCATCTAGAGGTTCCTACTGGAAAAGAAAAGGTATTTTGGGATGTTGTTGAGCCAGAGAGATACCACAGAACATAGCTCTGGTATTAGGGAGGGTATGGAATTTGGGACATGTTATAATGATTCTTTTTTTTTTTTTTCCTCAAAAATCGTCAAATATATACCTTCTTCATCTGGCTGCACAAAGATATCTTTAAATGTCCTGCTATATGCACTGCAGCAAAGCTGAATTATTGTGGGAGATGGATTGGGAGAGTTGTAGAAGTGGAAGTTGGAAAGTCATGCCAAGCGGTTAATCTCAAACAGTAGAAGTGAGGGAATGAGGATCCTGTAGGTAACTCTGGACTATAGCTAAAGGAAAGCTCTAATAAACCAGCTCCAGAGTGAAGTAAGACACTGAAACCTCAGCCCTGGGAGGATATATTCTCCTGAGTTCCTCTCTGTTGTCCCTGCCTTGGTCTTCCACCACCATATCCAGCTCCTCCAACTGCCCTTTCATTTGGTGATGCCCCATAGGATCCCTTATCAGAGGAACGATTCCATGTGGAGCTGCACTTCAGCCCTGGAGTGAAAGGTGTCGAGGAAGAAGGCAGTGCACCAACTGGCTATGGATTCCGTCCAGCCTCTTCTGAGGTGGGTCAAGAGTGCTGGGATTTGGGACTGGAGGATTTAGGAACCAAGTGGTTGGGAAACTTGGAAACAGTACAGTGAAGTAAAAGGTTTGGGAAGTCTGAGATCAGGAGCCTGGAAGCCATTAATATGTCTCCTGTGCCTGTTGTTGCATAGAATGAGGAGATGAAAACTGACCAGGGCAGCATGGAGAACCTGTGCCCAAGGAAGGCATCAGATGAGCCAGACCGTGCATTGCAGACTTCACCCCAGCCCTCTGAGGGTCCTGGCCTCCCAAGGAGATCACCCCTCATTCGTAACCGAAAAGCTGGCTCCATGGAGGTAATGGGAGGGGCTTGGGAGAAAGAAGTGGTGAAGTGCTTATAGGACAATATCCATGAATCCTCTGAATCCCCTTGAGGGATGATTCTTGGGACCTTAAGCAGAGTCCTCCTACCCCTGATGGATATGTTTTACTTAATCTCTTTTTCAAAGCCAGTCTCCCAATAATGCTCCTTTAAACTGGTTACTACTTCTGAGGATAAAGAGATGCCAGTGAGAGGTGCCTGAGAGAGAAGGATTTTAAGAGATGAGCATGAGGAGGAGGCCTCTGGATGAAGTTAAAAAGGCATTCTTTAGAAGGAAATCTAGTAGAAACAGTATGAACTCTGGTCTAAAATTGCAGTCCAATACTTAGAAGCTGTGTGACCATCGACAATTAACTTCTCCAAGCCTCAACTTTTTTCATCTATAAAGTATAAGTAATATCCACCATATAGACGTTCAGTAAATAGTACTTACTATGATAACAATGCAATTGACATTAAAGGCTAGACCCTCTCCATCTCTTTTTTGCCTTGGGTAAAAATTATAGCTCAACAGGAGCAAATATGTGGTACTTTAAATTAATCCTTTTAGTCCGGCCGGTGTGGCTCAGTTCGTTGAGCATCAGCCCATGAACCAGGAACTCACTGTCCAATTCCTGATTAGAACACATGCCCGATTGCAGGGTTGATCCCTAGTAGGGGGCATGCAGGAAGCAGCCACTGGTGTTTCTCTCTCATTGATGTTTCTTCTATCTATCTCTCCCTCTCCCTTCCTCTCTCTGAAATCAGTAAAACATATTTTAAAAAAAATTAATCCCTATAGGATCATCTATACTCTCATACTAGAAAGGGAATCAGGTCTGAAAGTCTGTGTTCCCCTTGTTCTAATGAGCAGGCTTATGGCCATGGGCCGGTGTTCCGCTATTCTTGGAGTTTGTCTCTAGTCCTGGTTCTAGTTCTGTAGCCTAGAGGAAGGAACTGTTGTAAATCTCATATGTATCTAGCTAACCTTTCTGGGGTTTTGGTCTGTTTCTCATGGAAAGATTCTTTTCCTTTTTGGCCCTGTCACACTCTTTTTGACTCCATAATTTACCCGGGTCTCAGGGACTCTGACTGTCTGATTTGAGTCCTGTTTTGATAGATGAATCTGTTCACCTGTCTGTGTGCCAGCTCTGTCTTAAAGGAATTGGTCTTTCCATTTTAGGGATATCTCAGAAGAATCCATAACTAGCTTACGTAGGTTCAGCAAGAGATTTACAGTTAAGATTTTGGAGAAACCTGAGAAGACAAACTAGTCTGTGTTCTGGACTCATCCTCTTCTTCCTGAAGATTTTAAAGTGGATTTGAAGTTGTGAATATTCAGTTTCTTTGGGTGGGGTATGCATCGTTTTCTCTCAGAGGTGTAAGGTAACTTAGTATCCACAGCACACGAGTACCCTTCAGATTCATGTGGATAGACCAAATGGGTAGAATGACATAATCTTTCATCAACAAACTGCTCCTCCACCTCAAAGTCTCCCCAGTCACACAGTCTGCAGTGTCTCTGGCACTGCTGTACTTCACCCCCTTTTCCTTCTGGGTTAAGCGGTTAAGAGACACAGGAAAGGCAGAGCCCTCCGTGGATCACTTCTCAGATTTAATGCGATTGACATTTCCTTCAGGCCTATAGGAAGATTCCTGTTGTGATCACTTTTCTTTCTTTCAATTATCAGTGTAGCTTATCCGGGATAATGGTTGCCCAAAATGTGCTGCTTCGATTTGCAAGAAAATCTTCTGTCTTCTCCTTGGTCACACAGCCTTTTAATATTAATATATCCTCTCCTTGTTCTATATTATCCCTATCAATTACAAACACCCCCCCATCCCTTCTTTTCCTCTTGTTTTGGACTATTTTAGAATACCAAATCTGTGACCTTCATTTTCTCCAGCCCTATAATTAGGTCTGCCCAATAGGCACTGGGGCTTTTGGGAGCCTGGGGGTTAAAGGAGCCTTGACCGGCTTTCCACCCGGTCTGATTTCAGGTCATGAACATGCAGTGCACAGGGAACCTGGACCTGATCCCCTTGCGGGGACGGCGCCGCAGGAGGTCAGGAGACCTCCCCCGGCCTTCCCCAGCCATCAGCCTACAGCCCCGGGCTGTGTCCACCACTCACCTGGCGTCCTGCACACAGGTGTTCCTCCCTACTTCACCTTCCTTTTCTGCTCTGTCTTTGCCTTTTGGGATTTAGGGATTCAGAACACTGTTGGGGTTGGGGTGGGTATATGTATGTGGGGGGTTGTATGATTGGACCCTTGTGGGATTTTTAGAAATCAGTTTCATGTCTCTAAAAGTGGAGGGGCGGGCTTCTTGGTTCAGATAAGAGACTGAGTAGTTTCCATAGCCACAGCTGTTTTGTGGAAAGAAGAGAGGGCCAGACTTTATTTCTTATGGTAGCTGAGCTATTGTCATTGGCTTGCTGAGTCCTGCAGAGAGATAGATAATATTAAGGAACCCTGCTCTGCTGAGAACTGAGAATGGTTGAATAATGATTTCTCAGATTTGGGATGGGAGGGCTAGGGGCACAGGCATCTTGGAAATAGACGTGCCTTCTAGAATAGAAGGATTCTCTGGACAGTTTCCTTTTGCTCTGCAAACTACACTGTTTCCTTTTCTTCTTCCTCCTTAAAATAATCCTTTGGTTCTTCCAAACTTTCTGACATTGCTTCGCTTTGTAGGAACAGGAATTCAGGATCTGATGAGTTTAAGTGGCAAATGGTAACATAGAGTCCTTTTTCTCCAGGTGCTTTCTGAGACTTCATCTTCCAGGCCTGGTGGCTACCGGCTCTTTTTGTCTTCACGGCCACCTACGGAGATGAAGCAGAGTGGCCTAGGTATGGTTTTCCAGCTTCTCTCACCTGTTGTTGGGAAAGGATGTCTGTCTGTTCTTCAGAGTTTTATTGTGGGAATTGGGGTCATCCAGTTAGTAGAATTGTCTGGTGGGGCTAGGGAGGATGAATTTGGAGAAGCCATATTTAGGTGTGCACTTCGATCCCAGATGACTATTTCCATTCCAGGAAGGTGTTTGTCTTCTGGTTTTCTATACCAATCCCCCTTTCTCTGGCTGAAGGGCATTTTCTGGCTTCTCCTCTCATTCCTTATCTGTCCCTCCAGTCTAGCCCAGACCTTAAGGGGCCATGGAGACTCTGAATCTTCAGAGTTATCAGAGACAGAGCTATAAATAGAGGTACTCATGAACCCTATAAGTGTCATATTCCTCACTTGGAGAATTTGTGCCATGTATTTCTTTGTGATCTATGTTTATTATATCCTTGCTCTGGCCTTCCTACCTCCATGCCCTCTCCATCATCTCTCCTAATCCTGTAATGTTTTTTCCTTCCTTCCTGAAAATTGAGGGACAAATCTGAGACTGGTATAGTGACAGAGGCTTCTCTCAGGACTTTGAGGGAATGTCTCTTGATTTTTTTTTTTTTGATTCCTGGAGAGGGGTGGAGAACATCATTCAACCTTTCCTCAGAACACAGACTGCAGGAAGGACCAAGCCTCAGAGGGTATTGTATTCTTTGGGAGTGGGGAGTGGTCCTTGGGAGGGGCTATCTTTGAACACAGTGCCTTGTGAACCAGTAACTAAACTGGCAGTTAGCGATAATTGTGTGGGGGATGGGCTTGGTCCCCTGGCTCTTTCTTTCTTATCCTGTATTCTCTCCATTTAGCTCCTTTGGTTTTTCGGTTACCTTTCTTTTTGGCAGCCAATTTCTTGGCCCCAAAACGGTCAGCATTTGGACAAGCAGAGAAAGATTTTGGTAACTTTCCAGGCTAATTTTATGGGAGTAGGTTGCCTTCTAGATTCCTGAAATGAGATAGATGGTTTGGGTCATGAAAAATAAATGACAGATGTATAGATCTGTGATACAGACTTCTCATCCCAGAAGTCCCAGTAAAGACTAGATTTCAGGTAGGCTTGAAAAGAGGATAGGTGTGTCTGGCGCAGTTAAGTGGAAGTGCCGTCATGAACAAGGCAGAGGTATCGACATGGTAATCGACAGATGGTGTTGGTAAGGTGGAGACTACCCTCTGAGATGATCCAAGGACTGAGCAGGACAGGATGGCAGGACTGCACCAGAAAATTATTTAGTAGAGGAAATAAAAAAGCTTCGGGTGGTTGGGGACAAAGCCAGCTAGTTTCAGCTTCTCTGGAGAAAAACAGACAATTTAGCAACAACCCTTATTACTTTCTGAAACCTCATTCTAGAGCCTGTTTGAGAACGAAAGGTAGAAGAAGTTGCTGCATAGAAGAGCAGTCCTGAATTCAAGGGTGGAGATTACCAGCTTTCTTAATTTCTGTGGTGACCCCAAAATTCTGGGACCCCTGAAACTATGGCCCCTGCTATTCATCTTCCTATGCATGTTAGGTTCTCAAGCCAAACCCAGGGTCTTGTCCAAGATGGATTTGGAAGTAGAGGGGCAAATGCCACAAACTTGGGTGTTAGTCTTGTCTCTTCCTTCCCACTCTGTCCTCATGGGCTATATATAGTAGGAGAAGGGACTACGAGTCCCAATACCACTCTTGATCAGATATTTGGGACAATGACTGACTTGATTTATTTGTTTCAGAGATTTTTCAAGTTATTTACTTCTCTGATTGGCAATAGAGTTCTCTTAGATTTCTTTGGACATCTGATTTTGAGCATAGGGCTTAAAAGACAAACTTTTGAGAGCAGGGAAAATCATCTTTTTTGTGGTTTTCTGCTCACTAGGCCTCCTTAGTAGGGTGCTCAGCACATAGGAGGCATACCATACATATAATCACCTGACATTTCACATGCCTTTCAATTTGTGTCCATCTTCACTTCAGAAACAACCTTTTTCTTCTTGATGAAAACAACTTTTTCCCCCCTAATTGAACACAGTTGTTCCTCGGAATCATGAGATCTGGATTCTAGTCCAGCTTAGCTCCTAACCAACTGTATGATCTTGAGCAAATGAGGTCCATTTTGAATCTCAGTGTCTTCATCTGTAAAATGAGAAGGTTGAACTGGATAATTTTTGGAGTCCCTTTCAGCTTTAAAAATTCAGTGAATCTCATACTTTCTTTCTTGGGAAAGGTAAAAAGGCCTAAACGGAGATAGAAGGGAGTGAATGTTAGATGAAAAACTTAGGAAAAATTGGAACTTATGAGAACTTGGGATTTGAGCTGAGTGCTCAATACTTAGTCTCTAGTTTCAATCAAAGTTCTTTACTTTTAAACCTATAAGGGATTAGATATCTGGGTTCTTTGAACCTTATATCCAGAGTAAGGAACATGGAATCAAATCTAGGGATATATAGAGTGATTGACTATTCTTTTAGCATTCCTAAGAGGTATATGGAAAGCATAGTCTACCTCTTTCAGTAGCTTTGAGTCCCCTAATATCACTAACCCTGCATTGTAGTGGTCCCTTGTATCAGCCATGTAGATCTTCAGGAGAATCCCTACTTTGCTTGCTCAGTATAGCTATGAAAGTAGTGAAAGCTGTTTGTGGCTATGTGTAGTAGCCACAAGATGGTGGTTCTGAATGGCTGTGTGTGTGTCTTGATGTTGTCGTGTGACATTGTGTGTACTTCTGTGTGGTAATTGCAGCTTTGCGTGGCTACTAATGCACTCCCGGCCTTGCAGGCTCACAGTGCACAGGGCTATTCAGCACCACAGTGCTGGGTGGCTCCTCCAGCGCCCCGAATCTTCAGGACTACGCCCGCAGCCATGGCAAAAAGCTACCACCTGCCAGTCTGAAGCATCGAGATGGTATGTGGGTGGGTTTGGGGGAGCAACTCTTTTCTTCATTTGTCCTCCAGCAAGGACACAGTTCAAGTACTATTCATGCTTAAGATGGCATTGATGCTGGCCTTATAACAAGTTTATTAGTTAATTATAGAGGGGAGAAGGAACCAAGGCCTCATGCACCTCCATTTGCACTCTCTCTCACCATACAAGTATTACTTATTTATGCTTATCCCTTCATAATCTCCCACATACAGCCCTGCTACATCAGTTTACTCCACCTCTGTATTCTTTCCTGGATTCTGGTATATAGGGGTAAGAACAAAGGAGGATGATCAGGAAGAATGTAGTGGAGCCTTGATTAAAATACTGGAAATCAGGGATGGGGAAGTTGCTTAGCAAAGGCTAGAAAGATGATATGGAAAGAGATTGGGGGAAGGGATGAAAGTTTCTACAGATATTTTATTTCTAAATGATGAAAAAGAGGACGTGGTGGTGAAATTAGAGTTGTTTGTAGGGCTGTATTGTGGTAGAGATGACACATGGATTCCTAAGGAGAGATACCAAAGGGAAAAATATTGAAATGTGGTAGTCAGGAATCTAAGGGTGGGGGTGGGAGCAGGTCATATACTAACTGTATAGAATAGAGTATATTACTGGCAAATTCCAGAGCAGAGGGTGGGGACAGGTGTGGGTATAATCCCCATGATGTCTTTTCTCCCCAGAGTTCTTGTTTGTCCCGGCCGTAAAACGATTTTCTGTGTCGTTTGCAAAGCATCCGACTAACGGTACGTTTGCTTCTGATTCAGTGTCATTCATCATTGCCATGTCACCTCCAGACACTTAACCTCTGAGTTCTGACACTGATTGTTCCTCTCCTACCACTGTGTCAACACCTTGCTGTCTCTGAATGAAACACTCACTAAGTGTCCCCCTTGGGACATGTCCCTTGTGTGACAAACCTTAGCCTTGGCTGCAGCCTGGCTGCCCTATCCCTGTAGCAACTCAGGGTATTACTTCCATGGTCACCATCATCACCACTGTGTCACTTTTTTCAGCAGCATCACCAGGACATTCAACCTCTCTCTTCCCCATCACATGACTGCTAGGCTTTGTACAAACATGATAATGGTTCCCCACCTTAAGAAGAAAATAGTATTTCCTATATAACCTTATTTCTTCTCTCCAGCCCCAACCCCAGAACTCAGCTTATATAATTTTTATCGTCCTATTTTTTTCTCCAACTCTTTCGTTGGAGTGGATCCTAGTTTGTTTCCCTCAGGAGCAATGCTGCAGTTCCCAGTTCCCGAACCTACCTGTAAGGACATTGGTCTGGAGTATATAGTTTCCCATCTCCACATTCCTGTGTCCTACCATTACGTGTACTTGGCGTGGTTCTTGTGCTCCTGACATCTGCTTTATGTTACTACTAACCGAGGGCCTGGGCTTAGAAAACAGGAGCCCAGGTTAATCTGGGGAAAAAGAGAAAAAGAAAGGAGTAGGAGATAGTAGGTAAAGGACAAAGAATTATACCTCGAGTTTTTACATGTGATTTCCATGTAGCCCTAGCCTACCTATGGCACTGCTGTCTCAAGCTTGAAGTGATGAGTTGAGTTGTCTACTGGGATTCTAGGGGAACTTAGGAATGAATAATAAAACAATATTTCAAGAATATTGAAGAACTGGGTCTACCCACACTAAGATGGGAGACCAAAAACTGAAAGGCTATGCTCTCTTTGTAGGGTATGACAGGAGAACCCCAGGACTTATTCCCTGTTTTATCTTTTATATCTTTTTTAATTTATTTTAGAGAGAGGGGAGGAGAGAGAGAGAGAAAGAGAAAGAGAGAAACATCAATGTGAGAGAGAAACATCAATTATTTGCCTCCCACATGTGCCCTGACCGGGATCAAACTCACAACCTGGGTATGTGCCTTGACCAGGAATTGAACCCACCACTTTTTGGTGTACCGGATGATGTTCCAACCAACTGAGCAATGTAAATTTTTTAATAAAAACAATTCTACGGCATTTATTGTCATCTGGCAATAATATATGGGTAATGAAAGCAATATTAATAAATGTTTAACTATACTCCCAACAAAGGACACCTACAAAACACAAATTGCTTCTCAACAATTTCTCACTTTGTTAGTCATTTCTAGTTGGAGACACTTTAGAGCAGAGTAATATCTCCTTTTAGCATGATCCGACCTAGTTGTTTTCTTGACTTTTTTTTTTTTTAGAATGAATCTCTTCTACATCATCTAATACGAGGTTCATATATTCACCAAAACCAATGATGCAGCCCTTTATCCACATAAACACTTGCTCAAAAAGCCGTACCTGAATCCGAGATCTGTTTTGCAAGTATCTGAAGATGAGGTTGATGGGCTGTACCATCACCTGCAGCTTTTGGCCCTGACCACGGTACGCCATGGTGGAAAGCTAACAAAGACCACACTAAGCCATGTGCTACCTCAGAAAGCTAAATCTGGAACCTATCCTTTATATCTTTAGTTTTTTGTGCAGTGTCTCTTGTCTTCAAGATAAATCTAGTTTTGTTATATATAGTTTTCTTCTGTCCAAACGCTAAGATTTTCTGAGGGAGGTAAACTTAGCCTGGCTTTCTGGCTGGAAAATCCTCCAGGTACTGATTCTCTCTGTTCCTCAGCCAGTGGCAGCTGCTAGATTTGACCCCGAGTGCCTCTACGGTACCCCCTGCCACCATGCATCTCCACTAGGCACTGCTGAAATCTCCCCAGCTTGACTAGCTTATACTTGTTATACCCCCACCCAAGCTCCCATTTGTGCCTGTGACAGGAGTTCTCTATTAAGAGTGGCATGGCTGGCCGAAACCGGTTTGGCTCAGTGGATAGAGCGTCGGCCTGTGGATTCAAGGGTCCCAGGTTCGATTCCGGTCAAGGGCATGTACCTTGGTTGCGGGCACATCCCCAGTAGGGGGTGTGCAAGAGGCAGCTGATCGATGTTTCTAACTCTCTATCCCTCTCTCTTCCTCTCTGTAAAAAATCAATAAAATATATTTAAAAAAAAAAAAAAAAAAAAGAGTGGCATGGCTGTACCTGAACATTTAGCTTCATGCTCTTCTGGCCTTCATGTGCCACAATCTTCTCCAGAGTAGAACCTCTGTACCAACCCCAACCTCACAGCCTGGGACTTGGACATGGAGACATGTTTCTTAGGGTACAGAATGTAGTACCAGGAACTTGGGCCCCTGAAATCAGAGTTAAATTATAGATCTCCTAATTCTTAGGCTCTAGCAGAAAAGATCCAAATTCACAAAGCAGATCCTCAAACCTATATACCTCTAATTCCCTGAAGCCTTGGTTAGCAGCCTCATCAGTTGAAAAAAAGAAGAATTAATTCTACCGAAAGGAGGAGAGGAAGAAAGTCCTGGAAAATTCAGGTATAGTGCAGGAGGACAAATTCAAGATCTCTTCCAACACCCTGCACAGTTTCTCAGGGGTCTTCTGGCCTTTGTTCTTCTTATACTTGAGCTTGGGGGCTGCAGTGCTTGAGAACCAGAATCTGGGATCTAACTCTTGGCAATAGGAGAAATTTAGACCTATTATATCTCTTGCTGAAAATTATCTAGATTTAATTTGGGCCTCTGGACAATATGAGAGCTCTACCCCATGGCCAAATCTTGCTTGACTGACTGAGCAATTACAGAGTGGATGTGCTGCCTGCAATTGCTTATGGCAGATTAGTCACAACATTGTGCCAGTCTACTGTCCCATCATGGCAACAAGTCTGGCTTTGAAATAACATCTAGAAAAACTGGGCCTGGCTTTAGAAGAGGGGCAAGGGAATGCTGTCTCCTTGCTTTGATGGGAGAACACCTCTCAGCCCTCATTGTCTCTGTTCCTGATAAGCTTTGGTCACATCCTGACTAGATCAAGTATACAAATATGACCCATTACTAAACTGCACACTGTACTCACCAAAGTAAACTAATGTTGGAAAAGAGACTGTGGCTCACTCTTATCCAGAATGTCAGAGTGTGCCAATTGTATTTGCCATTTATTTCCTAGGGACCCTCACAACTGTCTAACCATTGGTAAAGTTAGTGCTTGAATAGAGCTGAAAACTCTCCTGACATTCAAACTAAGGTCTCTGGAAACCATAGTTTCATGGGCTCACCCCATGTAACAAGTTCTGGTCTGGGAGTTCTGAGCAGTCATCCTCAGCTACTTTGATCCTACCGTTGCTGTACCAACATCCTGTCATCAGGTCTTAAGACCCTATATCTTTTCCCCAGGATCTTTTCCCTACTGTTCCTGGGGCTTCTACATGCCTTTCACTATCTTCAACCTTTTGCAGCTGAATCACATATATCCACAAAGTTTGCCAAGCATATAAAATAATAAATGGTTCAGGACTGAAGCTTTTCCACTGACCAGCTGAACAAAATGCAATTAGACTCACCAGCAGTAGGAAGAAAATATAAAATTATCTAACTTTTGGCTTCTATAATGGATACAGTATCTCCAAAGTCCTGAGATTTATGCAAACATTTTTGAGTCTATATATTTGAACAAGAGTAAAGGATGATTAGCCAGTAATAGCATTTTCACATATTGATTCTATATTTTAAATGCTCTGTTTTACATAGGCTTCCCTGCCAATCTCCTATGCTAGCTGTCTAACAATAGCCATATCTGTGGCTATCTTAGAGTCTGGTCCAGAGAGCCTGCCCTGAGCCCTTAGGAGCCTTTTTAGCTTCAAACTTTATCTTGATAACCCTATACCATTCTTGACCTTCTTCTCTGAATGACTTTGAATCTTTTTATCTCTACCCCAATCTCATAAATATATTAGACTGAGAAATGGGACCTATCTGGAGTTTGTCCCAAGAATGATCTGGGAGACTGGACCTCTAGACAGGGCTCCCACAGAACTTCAAAGCCAGCTTTCCCCCGTCCAGAATGATGTGACTTCTGTCTGCCACTGACTGAATTATGCTAATGAGAAAGGGAAGGGCCTTACTGTATGATGAGGTCTCACTAGCCCCTTCTTTGAGACTTACTGTGTGATGCCAACCCTCTTCTTTCCTGCAAGAGATGCCCAGTGGCTCTGACCATCTCTGCTTCTTTCTCAGCTCACGTTTGAGCTGAGTGGCTCCACTTCCCAGTAATGCTTGTGCCACTCAGTGCTCCCCTCATTGTCTCTCCCTCTTCTCTTTCTTTATCTCTGTGCTTCCTGCCGTGGTCCCCCTCCCCCCTGCAGAGCTGCTGGATGACCAGCACCCTGTGGTCCGGTTGCTGCGCCGTTTTTCCTCTGACTGCCCAGGGGGCCAGCCAGTCTCCTTGGATGCCACGCTGGCGCATCACCTGCACCAGTGCTCCTACCACCTGCGCCTCTTCCGGAACTGGCTGCGCTCAGGCCAGGATGACCCCGAGTGCCTCTACGGTACCCCCTGCCACCAAGCTGGCTGCTGCCACTACCCTGGCTGAGACTGACTGCTTTGCTTATTGCACTTCTGGCAGGAGAGCCCACTTATTCCTTTCTTTTATTTACCCTAAGGTTATGTGACTTGCATTTTAGTTGCTTGGATGGGATTGGGGCCAGACTGCCTGGTAGTTATAGCATTGGCTGCTCATTCCTTCCTCACTGCCTCCTAATGCTACCCGTTCCCAATTCTATTCAGTACAGGGTTAGTTTCTTGCTCTGGATTCTGTTCTTATCTCTATAACTTCTACTACCACCATCTTCAAATCCAAACATTTTTCTACCCACTCTGAGGATCTAGAGACTGTACCTCTCTTGCTCTCCTACCACTAGAATACAGGGGGAAATTGAGGCACAGAGATCTCAGTTGAATCCTTGAAGCAAACAAACAAACAAGAGCCAGAGGTTAGAAGATAACCAGGTATAATTCTTTTGATGTCTTAGTCATTAGTGAACAGGAGGCTACGTCTTGCATAGATATTGCTGTCCTCCCTACTCTTAGTTCATTTAGGGAGACAAAGAGGAGGCATGGGAAAGATTGGGGACTGAAAAAGTGGTTGGGATGTGTGCTTCTTGGTTCTCCAATGGGGAAATTTTTTCAATAGGTCCTGGGATTAGGATTATACATTTAGGTTTGCCCTGTATTCTACTCAGAGTGGTGGACCTACATTGGAATTATTGGGTTCAGAGCAGAGAATCAGTATTTATTATTTCTCCTTAAGGGGGTTTCCTCATTTTTGTGATGGGATAAAAAAAAATCCTAACAAGTGTAGGGTCTTCCAGTGAGAACAGAAGGGAGAACCTTTGATGTGATGGAAATGACCAAGAAAGAACTTCCATTCCCCAGCCTGTTCATGCATGTGATTTTCCTGGGCTGAGCTCCATGTGTATTGCATGCTCTCCAGCTTGCTTCCAAATATTCTAGCCTTTCTACCCATATCCTAAATCTGCATGAACCCCTTCTCAGATTACATGCCCTCCACCTTAATCTGGTTCTCTTATACATGAACCCTGAAATCTGCTATTTCTTTCCAGCTCCATGACTTCCCTAACCTCATTTAGACCTACAATTTCACCCGTTACCTATGGACTTTTGTTTTATTCCCCCAGAAAGTGTAAGAGCAATGTAGGTGTTTACCCTATTGGGATTCTGTTTATTTTTTCCATGGGACATTGCAGGCTCTCCATAGGTAGGATGAGAGGTGATTTGATTCACCTGGAGGCCTTAGCAGGTAGACTTTTTAGGAAATCTGAAGGTGACAGAAATAGACTTCTGTTGGGGCTCTAAAGAGTTCCCTCTCATGAGAATCTTGGATTTCCCACACTCCAAAAGCCATCGACTCTCCTGATGGCTCTCAGGGACTCTCCATGCTTCCTTGGCCAGTTGGGGTATATCTGGCAGAAATAATATTGACTTTGCCCATCTCTTTTCTAACAGGATTTGAAGGGTGCTCCATGGTGCCTACCATCTACCCCCTAGAAACACTGCATAATGCCCTTTCGCTGCGTCAAGTAAGTGAATTCTTGAGTGGAGTCTGCCAGCGCCACACTGATGCCCAAGCACAGGCATCTGCAGGTATTGAGAATACTCTTGTTTTGTGTCCCTATCTCTGCCTTCATTCCCATGCTTTCTAGAACATGAGTAATAAATTTAAAAGATAGACACTTCAAATACATATAAAAATAGACTTGGAAAAAAGATGTTTAATTGTAGGTCAACTCAAAATAATAGAAAAATCACTCCTTCCTAAGTTAATTTATAAATTTAGTGTGACCCAATAAAATACTGCTGGTTTTCTAAAGTCAGACAAATCAATTCTGAAGTTCTCATTGAAAAATAAACAAGCAAGAATAGCCAAGAAAACCTTGATTTTAAAACATTATATAAAACTTTTATAATAAAATCAGTGTAATATTAGTATATGAATAGACAGAGAGCAATCAAACAAAGTAGAAAATTTAGAAATAGATGAAGTTAGCATTTCAAAATACTGGGGGAAAGATAGACTTTTTAATAAATGGAGTTGGGATAATTGAATATTCATTTGTCAAAAATTAAAATTGAATCCATACTTCATGCTGTATAAACTCTCAACTAGTATAAACTCCATATAGATCAGAGATCTAAATGTAAAAATTAAACCATGCAATAGGTAGCTCCAAGGGCTTCTCCTTTTACAGAAACACCAAAAAATCAAGCAAAAATTGATACGATCACCTTTATCAGAACTCTGGAAAATAGTCAGAGGTTTGCAACCAACAGGAAAATTCTGAATCAAGAAGGAGGTAACCTAAAAATGGCAGGAAGCTTTCCAGTACTGTTATTTGACCTTCTCCCACTCCTGTCCCCACCTTGGTAGCAGTCGTGAACATGGCAACCCATGCTCTCAGTGTGGGACCCTAGTCTCTGGTTCCAGAGGGAGCGGAATAGACCTTATTCTCCAAGACTTGTGTTTGTTCTAATTTGTGTATAGGCTACCTGAAGGACTGACACAGGGTATTTACCTTTGTTGCACCTAACTTAGAACTCACTCAGTGTATAAATGTGGCTATGCAGAGGATATTACTTGAAAACACTGTAAAGCAAATGAACATGATGTCTGGGACAAAACATTATAGTTGAGGCAAACAATAGGCATACGGAAAGCCTGGGAAGAGAGTTTCTTTAGGAACTCAGTCATTCAAAAGCACCCACATATACTGGTAAATTTGAAAAGCTATACACATGCCTGGGGAAGGACACCTGAGCATAAAATACATGAGAAGACCCTAACTCTAGATTTAACACAAGCAGGGAGTGAAGGCTAAGGCAGTGTTGTAAATAGTCTGACTAAGTGTTGAAGGAGTACCTCAACATAGAACCAATCTGCAAACACTGTGAGAACTCCTCTCTCCTTTCCTTCCTTCTACTCCTTTCCCTCCTTCCCCCCTCTCTCTTTTTGTTCCTGGTATAGTCAAGGAAATCCTTATCAAAGCCCTAGCTGAACATAAACCAAAGGAACAAAGATTTCACAGACTGCACATGACAAAGAAGACAGACTTTATTAAAATAGTTTAGAAAAATCACTGAACAGTCTAGCCAGCGTGACTCAGTAGTTGAGTGTCAACCCATGAACCAAGAGGTCACTGGTTCAATTCCCAGTTAGGGCACATGCCCAGGTTGCGGCTTGATCCCCAGTGGGAGGCATGCAGGAGGCCGACGATCAGTGTTTCTATCTCTCTGTCCCTCTCCCTTCCTCTATCTCTAAAAATCAATAAAAAAAACATACTTAAAAAAAAAGAAAATGAAAAATCACTAAACAAACAGCTGTAGACCACAGCAAACAACAAAAAGAAACCCTGAGGGGAGAGGGGTAATTTGATTTTCAGAGTTAATACATTCTAATAGTAAAAATGTCCTTTTTTCAACCAAAAAAATTATATAATATGCAAAAAAAAACAAGACAGTGTGATCTTTTCACAGAATAAATTTCACAGAATAAATTAATGTCTGAGGAAACACAGACATTAGACTTACTAGACAAATATTTTAAATAAGGAAAGGAAACCAGGGACAGAGAACTAAAGGAAATCAGGAGAATGATGTCTCAACAAATAGAGAATATCATTAAGGTGATAGAAAATATCCAAAGAAACCAAACAAATTCTGAGGCTGGAAAGTATAGCAGAAATGACAAATTTGCTAGAGGATTTCTTAGAAGATTTTAGCAGGCAGAAGAAAGAATCAGCAAACTTAAAATAGGTCATTTGAAAAATATCCAGTCTGAAGAGGAGAAATTGAAAAGAATGTAGAAAAATGAACAAAGCCAAAGAGATTTTGTGGGACACCATAAACATACCAACATATGCATAATGGGAGTTCTAGAAGAAGAGAGAGGGAAAAAAAGGTAGAAAAAATAATTGAAGAAATAATGGCTGAAAACTTCTCAAATTTGATAAAGATACAAATATATACAACCTAGTAGTTGGAAGATAAATGCAAAGAAAGCTACTCTGCAACACATTCAAATCAAGTTGGCAAAAGACAAAGACAGAGAAAATCTTTTGTTTTGGTTTGATTTTTTGTTAATCATCACCCAAGGATATTTTTCCATGGATTTTTTTTTTTTTTTTTTTTTTTTTTTTTTTTTTTTTTTAGAGAGGAAGGGATGGGGAGAGACAGAGAGAGGGAAACTTGGATGTGAAAGAGACACATCGACTGGTTGCCTCCTGCACACACCCTGACCAGAGCTTGGGATTGAGCCTGCAACTGAGGTACAATCCCTTGACCAGAATTGAACCCAGGACCCTTCAGTTAGTAGCCAATGTTTCTATCTCACTCCCTCTCCCTTCTTCTCTCTCTAAAATCAATAAAAGTATATTTTAAAGAGAGAGAGAGAGAGGAAGGAAGGAAGGAAGGAAGGAAGGAAGGAAGGAAGGAAGGAAGGAAGGAAGGAAGGAAGAAAGGAAGACAGGCCTTAAATAAAACATCTAACTTTAGGAACTGAAAAAGGAAGAGCAAACTAAACCCAAAGCTGCCCAGCTGGTGTGGCTCAGTGGTTGAGCATCGACCTATGAACCAGGAGGTCACAGTTTGATTCCTAGTCAGGGCACATGCCTGGGTTGCAGACTCGATCCCCAGTGTGGGGCTTGCAGGAGGCAGCCAATCAATGATTCTCTCTCATCATTGATGTTCCTATCTCTCTCTCCCTCTCCCTCTCTGAAGCAAAACAAAACAAAACAAAAAAACACCAAAACTAGCAGAAGAAAAATAATAATAAAGATTAGAACAGAGATAAAGGAAATAAACAATAGGAAGAATCAACAAAACCAAAAGTTGGTTCTTTGAAAAAAATCAACAAAATTGACAAACCTTTAGCTAGACTGACTAAGAAATATAACTTTAGAATACTGTACTCTGACTATAGATCCTTTAGTCACTAAAGGATCTATAGTCAGAGTACAGTATTCTAAAGTTATTTAGGCTCTACAGCAGCGGTTCTCAACCTGTGGGTCCCACAGGTTGAGAACCGCTAGCAGGGTCGCCTAAGACCATCAGAAAACACAGATATTTACATTACAATTTATAACAGTAGCAAAATTACAGTTATGAAGTAGCAACGAAAATAATTTTATGGTTGGGGGTCACCATAACATGAGGAACTGTATTAAAGGGTCGTGGCATTAGAAAGGTTGAGAACCACTGCTTTAGTGGGACAAAAAGAACTATAATTTTAATCCTCGTTCAGTAGTTTAATTTTTAGTGATATTGGTACCATTTTAAAACTATATTTATAATAGAATAATGCAAATAAGATAAGTAATTATGTTCTTATTACTAGGAACCAGGATTTTCAAGGTATACAAGTATAAATTCAAAAGATTTTTTTTTTTTTAAATAAATATATTTTATTGATTTTCTACAGAGAGGAAGGGAGAGGGATAGAGAGTTAGAAACATCGATGAGAGAGAAACATCGACCAGCTGCCTCCTGCACACCTCCTACTGGGGATGTGCCTGCAACCAAGGTACATGCCCTTGACCGGAATCGAACCTGGGACCCTTCAGTCCGCAGGCCGACGCTCTATCCACTGAGCCAAACCGGTTTCGGCCAAAAGATTTTTTAAATGCTGTCATTTTACATTTGAATTGAAAATATCAGTATGAATTCAGGTTCTTTTTTAGTGCTCTTTTTAACATTATGCATTAGCAGCAGTAGCAATGAGCTCCCTTATTATATAGATTTTGGTCTCGACATATCATTCACCACTACCAGGATTCCCATGGGAAAATGACTGCTTCTTGGTCTAGAGAGTGTTTTTTCGCCTTTCTAAAAAAAAAAATCACACACTCTCCCATCCCACCCTGAGCCTCTTTTGGCATTTTTATCCCTAGTCACCCCCACCATACAAAATTTTAATACCATAGATATACTGTGTATTTATTTATGTATCGTGGCCATTTGATGGACACAAATCAATAGAATATCTAAGAATATTTTCATTCTCACCAAGAACCAATTTCGTTGAGAATGCATGTCAAGGGCAAGGAAGGCACAAGGTGATCCTGAGACAAAAGCAAAGAAGCAATCAAGCCTGAAGAGGCTCCCATGGACCAGAACTGCAATACTTTAGCATTAAAAATAATTTGTGCCCTGGCTGGGTTTGTTAAGTGGTTAGAGCATCAGCTTGCAGACTGAAGGGTCCTGGATTTGATTCCAATCAAGGGCACATATCTGGGGTGCAGACTTAATCAAACATTGATGTTTCTCTCTCTCTCTCTCTCTCTCTGTCTTTTCCTCACTTTCTCTGTCTCTCCCCCTCCCTTCCATTGTCTCCAAAAAAATCAATGGATAAAATATCCTCAGCTGAGGATTAATAACAACAACAAAAATAATAATTTGTAGTAATTAACTAAAGTACACTGAATATAAAGCCACAAACTCATAGTGAATCTTACAAAAAATAAAATAATTGCCCTAGCTGGTTTGGCTCAGCCTGCGGACTGAAGGGTCCCAGGTTAGATTTTGGTCAAGGGCACATGCCGGGTTGAGGGCTTGGACTGTGCAGGAGGCAGCCAATCAATGATTCTCTCTCATCATTGATGTTTCTATCTCTCTCTCCCTCTTCCTTCCTCTCTGAAATCAATAAAAATATAAAAAAATAATTATCATCTGCAACTATTGGAGAACTAGAGGCCCGGTGCATGAAATTTGTGCACAAAGGGGGTTTGTCCCTCAGCCCAGCCTGCACCCTCTCCAATCTGGGACCCCTCGAGGGATGTCCAACTACCCATTTAGGCCCAATCCCACTGATCTCACAATCCAGGACTGCTGGCTCCCAACTGCTTGCCTGCCTGCCTTCCTGATTGCCCCAACCGCTTCTGCCTGCCAGCCTGATCACCCCCTAACCACTCCGCTACCAGCCTGATTGATGCCTAACTGCTCCCCTGCCAGCCTGTTTGCCCCTAACTGCCCTCCCCTTCAGGCCTGTTCACCCCTAACTGCCCTCTCCTGCAGGCCTGGTCACCCCTAACTGCCCTCCCCTGCAGGCCTGGTCCCCCCCAACTGCTCTCCCCTGCAGGCCTGGGTCCCGCCCAACTGCCCTTCCCTGCATTCCCGGTCACCCCCAACTTCCCTCCTCTGCCAGCCTGGTCACCCCCAACTGCCCTTCCTTGCAGGCCTGGTCCCTCCCAACTGCCCTCCCCTGCTGGCCATCTTGTGGTGGCTATCTTGTGTCCACATGGGGGCAGGATCTTTGACCACATGGGGGCAGCCATCTTGTGTGTTGGAGTGATGGTCAATTTGCATATTACTCTTTTATTAAATAGGATAGAGGCCTGGTGCATGGGTGGGGGCCAGCTGGTTTGCCCTGAAGGGTGTCCCGGATCAGGGTGGGGGTTCCCTTGGGGCGTGGAGTGGCCTGGTCGAAAGGCCTGTGGTGGTTTGCAGGCCGGCCACACCCCCTGGCGACCCAAGTGGAGGCCCTAGTATCTGGGATTTATGTATCTTCTACAATTGAAACGTTGTAGCCTGGAGCGGAGCCAAGCCTCCTGCTTGCTCTGTGGCGGCAGCCATTTCTGTTGGAATTTATGTATCTTCTATAATTGAAACTTTGTAGCCTTGAGTGGAGGCCTAGGCCAGCCAGAGCTGCAGAAGCTTGGCTTCTTCCATCGCTGGGGGCAACCCTAGCCTCCTGCTCTTTCCAGCTCCGTGGCTGCCGCCATTTCTGTTGGAATTTATTTACCTTCTATAATTGAAACTTTGTAGCATTGAGTGGAGGCCTAGGCCGGCAAGGGCAGGTGGAAAACTTGGCTTCCTCCATTGCTGGGGAAACCCAAGCCTCTCTCCTGCTCTCTGTGGCTGCAGCCATCTTGGTTGGGTTTATTTGCATATTTGCTCCTGATTGGCTGGTGGGCATGGCTGGTGGGTATGGTCAACTTGCATATTACTCTTTTATTAGGTAGGATACTTTTCACCAATTCTTTCCTCTGAAAACTAAAGGGAAATAAACACGTCCTATCTTTTCAGTAACAACTGCAGTTCAGTGTAATCCAATAATCCCAGTTGAAGAGGGAACATTCTTCTTTACAGAAAATATGCCAAGTAATAAATGTTAAAAGGATTGATAGAATTAGAAAATCAACACTTGATACCCCTAATAAAATAATTAAGGTCCATCAATGGATACTAAAATGTTGGTGGGTTTGCATGGTGTCAAAGGATCACCTCTGATCAGAAGGGGGAAACTTTAAAATGGTGAGATTTTTATGGGCACCACTTTAACCCAATTAGTAAATTTAGTCTTACTTAGTAGGACAATGAAACATTATGTGCCTATAATATAATATAATCCTATATAATATAATCCTGTATAATAAAAGCATAATATGCAAATTGACCGATCGGCTGAACAGTGGAACAACCATCTGGACAACCATCCGGGACCACGCTATGACACCCACGGTGCCAAGCCAGCCACGGCAGGTGCGATGCAATTGGTTGGGGGCCCGGCCATCACCCATGATCGCCCCCCAGAGGGAGGCCCAGGCCACCTGCTGGTGGGCTGTAGCGGGTGAGCGGGGCCTCCCTCTGTGAGGGAAGCCCAGGTCCCAGGTGCCAGGGGAAGGAAGGACTACTCTTGCATGAATTTCGTGCATCGGGCCTCTAGTATAATATATTATACATAGGTATTGCCAAAGTGATTTAAACTGAATAATTGATGCCTTTTATAACTAACTTCCAGTTTATAGGAAATACAAGGGATGTTGAAATGAGTTAAATGATTTTATGAGGAAGCAATCAGATGAATCGAGAATGTGGGAAATGACATTCTGTGAGACAACTGACTGTTCTTTTCAAAAAGTCACTATGAAAAAAATAAATGGGTAGGAGGGCACTATCTAGAACAGTAAGGTCCTTTTATAGTAAGGTCCAAACATGTGTGGTTCATGTTTGGACCTTACTATAAAAGCAATTTTGGGAGTAATAGGGGAAAATTTGAATATGGATTGGGTATTACATGATATTAGGGTATTATTTTTTAATTTTGTTAGGTTTATTAGTGGTATATGGCTAAATAGGAGAAACTCCTTATAATTCAGAAATGCATATTAAAGTATTCATTATGTCTATTATTTATTTTAGAGAACTTCAGCCAAGAAATAGATGAAACAAGTATGGCAAAATGTTGACATGTGTTAATGTGTTAAATATAGATGAGTGTATGAGTATTGGTCATACTAGTCTTTCAATGACTTTTTAAAAATATATTTGAAAATATTCATTATACAAAGTTTAAAATATTAAAAATGGTTTGTGTGAAGGATGCTTCTTCTCAGCCTGAGAAAATGTACATTGGTTTTTACTTATGTTGAGAACCTGTGGCACTTGGATTCTTCTTCATATGCTTTTTTTCCTTCCCTCTCTCCCCCACCTATCCAGCCCTCTTTGAGTCTATGCACAGCAACCAGGCCTCAGATGGCACATTTTCCCCACCCCGTACTCTTCATTCACCTACCATGCAACTCCGGCAGCGCTCTGAGAAGCCCCCTTGGTGTAAGTAATCCTTTTGGAACTGCCTAGACAAAGGCCAAGAGGGATGGAGGAATTGGTGAGTGAGAAACCTGTCCCTTGAGGGAAACCAAGATGAGAGTTGAAAGACCAGGAATACAGTTAAGGAATCAGTTTCATCTGCCTCTTCCAATATGAAGGGAGGATCTGTTTACTGTGTCTTATCACCTCTGCCTCCCACACCCCTCTATCTCATTGGGGAGGCTTCTAAAAGATAGTGGAGCAGAGGGTCCTTTAGGGAAGACAGGATGGAGACTTCATTATTCTCAGATCCCCACTTGGTTTCTATAGCTTTCTCGAAGTACAGGTGACTTGGAAGGAAACCTGAATATATAGAAAAGCTGGGGGAAGGAAACTAAAATCTGCTACTACTTTCAACTTTTTTCTCAAGTTGTCTGTTCTCAGTTGAGGTGATGCTTTTCCCAATCTCTTCTTAATCATCTCTAGCCTATCACTAATTATCCTTGTGAACAGTGGGCCACAAGGAATCCTTAGAGTAACAGTAGGGAGGCGGAGATACCATAATAATCAGGGCCAGAGACACCAGTGATGGAAAATCCTTTCTTTATTCATCCTGCCTCCAAGGAATAACAAAAATCAAACATGCCTTTCACTATTTTACTTGGATAGGACTTTAGCAAAGATTCATATTTCAGCATTGAGGTAAATAGTTGTCGAATTTTGCCCTTCTTCTGGCACCCAGTATGCAGAAGAAAATTCCTTCCTAACACCAAGAATTGTCCCCCTGGATTTCAGATTATCCTACACTCACCTTGTCATTGTCCCTTTTACCTGTCTCCTATAGTGTTTACGGTTCTGTGCCCCCCTCTTATCCCTCTCCTGCTTATATCTCTGTTTGACCTCTTTGATTTGCCTGAATCAAACCACTAACTGAGTATAAGGCTACTTCTAACCTTGAGTGAATTCAGCTTAAAGCTTTTTTTTTTTTTTTTGTAATCTCAGTATCAGGCATATAGCCTCATTGGTAAGCATTTTCAGGGTCTGTCTTTCTGCCCTAAATAAGCCTTGGCACAAAACCATATTCCTCTTTTTTTTTCTACTTGAAGCATGCCTCCTGTGATGCTTTACAGAAAAGAGGTTACTGGCATTCCTTAAACTCAATGACTGATTGAGCTTTTGTATCTGCCAACTTTCCCAGATTCTCTCTGATTATAAGATACTTAGATGTCCCCTATTTCTAAATGCTATAATTATTGATGTCAGAGTGCTTTAAATATAAAGTTATAATACCATCAATAAATATAATATTTACAAAGGGAAAAGTAAATTAATCCCCTACTAGAGGTTAATGAAGAAGTAGAGATTGGGGTAGGAATTGTCCCACAGTGTAATTGAAGACTCTATGTCAGGATCTGGGAAATTAGTTTTTATGATATTACAAACCTGTAACATCATATGTCCCAATACCTAGAAGATCTTAACTTTGGATCCATGGATGGATTTCAGGGTAAAGTTTATGAACATCAGGAATCATATATAAAGATTAGTGTGAATATTCACATGTATATTTTTCTGGGAGAATAATTCATGACTTTTATTAGAGTTTCAGAGGAATCAGTGACACCTCCCCTCCCCCGCAAAGGTTAATTAAGAACTGCTGCCATTTAGAGATTCCATGGGGTTCTTCCATCTTTGGGTAAATCATTTTCTTTTCTATTATTCTGATTCACAAGGTTTTTCTTCATTCTTCTGCTTACCTTGGGTTATAAACAATGATTACCTCTGCCTCAGAAATACATTGATTGCTTTAAAGAAATTATTCTTAACCAAAGATGTACATCAAACTTAATTGGGAGTGTTACAACAAAATATATTGCCTTCATCTCCCTCTCCACCCCACACCTTTACCCTAAACCTATAGAATTAGAATCTCTGGAGATTCTATGTAACCCCAATTATGAGCCACTGGAATAAAGTATTCATATGTTTTCAAAATATGAATGAAGGATCAAGAGAATTTGAAATTTGCATAGGGGTACATTTGTGAAAGAACTGGATGAAGTGGGTCTCAGCACTTTCTCCTGAAGTCTTAGATGTACCTTAGTGCTACTCCTCTAGTATATGTTAGGCCAGAGCAACAGTTTCTGAGCTGGGCTAACTTGGGAGTCTGCATAACTTAGAAAGAATTCAGACCTTCTTTCCCTGAGACATGAGTAATATAGGCCATCTATCTGGCACTTGAACTACATACATAGAGTAAAGCCTTCTCTTCCAGGTTGCCTGACTTGGTCTTCTGAATTTGCTTTACAGACAGCAGTGGCCCTTCCAGCACTGTGTCCAGTGCTGGTCCTTCCTCCCCTACTGCAGTGGATGGTAATTACCCATTTGGCTTCAGTGATAAACCCTCCCTAAGTTCACACGAGGCTGAAGAATGTCAAGGCCTTGGGCTGCGCCAGGAGATCCCTGGGAATGGAGCACAAGAGCTCTTCATAGAAGGGGAGCAAAAGCCTTTTGAACCAAACCAGTTCCCACAGGAACCACCTGTGGAAACCAGCCAGCCATGCCAGGAAGTTGCTGAGGAGGTCAGCCAGCCATGTCATCAGGCCCCTGACATTAGCCAGCCATGCCAGGACGTCCCTGAAGAGGTCAGTCAGCCATGCCAGGAGGTCCCTGACAACAGCCAGCCATGCCAGGAGGTCCCTGACAACAGCCAGCCATGCAAGGAGACCCATGATGATGGTAACCAGACATGCCAGGAGGTCACTCAGATCAACCAACTGTGCAAGAAAGTTTCAGAGGAAGCTTGCAAGCTTTTCCAGGAGAACCCTGAGGAGGTCAGCCTGCCATGCCAAGGGGTCTCTGTGGAAGTTGGCAGGCTGGTCCATGGGTTTCCTGAAGGGGTTGGTGGCCTGGTCCAGGAAATCCTTGTGGAAGTTGGCAAGCCAGCCCAAGAGATCCCTGAGGAGCTCAGCCAACCGTGCCAGGAGTTCTCTTTGGAGGTTGACAGACTGGCCCAAGAAGCTCCTGCAACCCCTCTCTTATCTCAGGATATCCCTGAGGTTGATACACCATCCCAAGCGTTCCCAGAGGAGGGTGGTCTGCAGGTCCAGGAGGGCCCTGAGGAGGTTAATCAGCAGTCCTGGGTGGTCCCTGAGGTCACTGACCAGCTGCCTGGAGAGGATGTTCCCCAAGCCCAGTGTCCATCTAGTGATCCAAACCCTCACTCAGAGCCAGTCTCTAGCCCATGACCAAAACTTATCCCTTCCACCAGCAACACGTGATGAATCATTTTCTCATTGACGGTGTCATAATATACCAGCCATTTGAGCTAGCCACTTTTTCTGTTGGCTCACTCACCTGCCAGCATAAGGCCTTGGACCTTACCGGAGGTGTCTGAGGAAGCAGCCCTCTTGTCATGAAGCATACCTGTGCTGGGGCTGGGGCTGGGCTTGGTGAGGGGCCCAGCTCGTGTTCAAAGCAGCCATTGACTCCTCACCAAGCCATTAGATTTGAATAGGATTTCCTTTAAGGGGTGGGCTGGTCTATCATTACCCAGCCTCCTCTGAGCATCCCAGGAAATTCCAGATTGTTAAAGGAAATGCATCTTAACTGCTGAAGACACCATCCCGGGACAACAAGTGCAAAAGGGGATTCCAAGGTCTTCACTTTTCTGAGGAAACATTCACAATGTCCCAAAGTCCTTTAGACCATTTGTGCACTCAGGGGGACTCTTGTCTTGGCTGGCACTCCTCAGATGGGCCCAGGATGGCTGTCTGAAATGTCTGGCAAAGAGTCCTCTTACTAAACAAACATCCATCATGGCCACTAATCTTTAGATTGGGCTTATGGGTATTTCCATATCATCCCCAAGTGCCCTCTCTGCCCCTGTCCTGTGAAGAGGGCAATAGCTCTATGGAAAAATAGGTATTAGATTGCTGTGAAAATTTCAGAGTAACTACTTAAAATGCTTTTGGGGTTCTTGACCAATCTGTGAAGCGAGGCCTCTTTTGTTGTGGGGCTTTTTGGCTTAGAAGATGCTGTAGTAGAGAAAATCAGGTTCTATTTTTAAGCAATCAGCAGAGATAAATATTGTACAGACATGAGCAAAGATTATATATATATATGGTAGTGCCAGGGACAGACTGGCCAAAGAACAAACACTCTAGGGTTTCCAAGAGGTTTGTCCTTCTATCATTGTGTCTTTAGGGCCAGGTGTGATTATGAAGCTAATCCCAAAGATCTGGGGATGGGAATGAGGGTGGGTAAGAGGGGTAATGCTGTCATTAGAGTGGGGGGCCGGAACATTATGAGTGCTCAATAAATATGAAGTAATGAGAATGGTAGAGGTGGTGATATCATTGTGAACTCAAGAATGAATGTGACTATAAGTCAATCAGGTATGTAACTGAATCTGATCCAGTCAAAAGCCTTTGTAGTTGAGCAGGAACAGGCTATAAAAATATACAGATCAGACATCCCAGGAAGCCCCTATGCCAATCAACCCGCTATCCCAAAATGTCTGAAGTGAGTAGTGTTGTGGGGAGAGAGGTTCTGTCTCTGTGAAACACCAGACGGTACACAATGCCTTTTCACCAGCTCCGTGGAATCACGCTCTTAAGTTTTTCTTCCGATGCTTTGGAGTGTCAGGAATTAACATAAAGAGGTTATACTCTGTTTAATCCCTTGACATCTTGACATCGGGAGAGCCCAGAACACTAGGAGGACTGGACTATCCCCCTGCCCATATATTCACATTCACAACTTGGCCTCTTCTTACATACCCAGGACATATAAAGGGTTTCACTGCAGGGGGAAAATCCAACATTTTACTCCATGAAAATCCTGACTGCATAAGTGAAGGGTGTTTACAACCTCAGTAAGCTCTGGGTATCTTAGGGCCCCTCAACTCCTTACCTCTTTGGTGTTATCCTATCTAACGTATCTGGTTATTTGGTTCTCAGCTCTTGACCTCATGGAGATGCCGACCCCTCTTCCTTCCCCAAACCAAGTGTTCAGGTACTGTCACCCATTTTCAGGAATTATGCTGGCTCCCTCATATCCTTTTCTCCCTCAAAACACCCTATGTTCTCTGGCTTCCCTGGGTCCTGGAATTGCTTCCAGTTATCAAAGACATTGAGAAAAATGACTATGCTTAGAGAAGCCAGAGCCCAGCAACTAAGCAATATGTGGGGTCAGAAAAACCCTAAGCAACACTATAGCATCTGTAATGAACTTGATTTATTGTTAGAGTTGAAGGCGGCTCTGTTACAGCAGCTGGGAACTACAGCAGGGAGGTGTGGGGAGAAGCAGAGCACAGCAGCACGGGTTGGGTGGGAGCTAGGAAGGACACAGGCAGGCTCGTTTTGGTTTCCACACAGTCATTTGGCAGAGAAGCTGAGTCCTGACGAGCGAGCGAGCGTCTGGATTCCTCAGTCCAGCAGTAGTCTGGCAAGGCTGCTCATTGGCTTGCTCGGGGTGAGGTCCTCTCCTGAGATGGTATTTTCAGCCTGTGTTCATCTCACTCAGTAGGAGTTAAGCTTTTTAGCTCAGCTTCCTCTCCCTTTCCTCCCTCCCTCTCCTTTCCCCCAAGTCCTCTGGCATGACCTCCACCTCCCAGATCCTCTCTAAGAGTTTGTATGGGGCTGAAAAGGCAGCCAGCGTTCCCATTTCAGCTGCAGGATGGCATAGTGGAATGTTGGGGGAGTCACACATTGCTGAGGTGTCAGATGTTGGGATGTGAGGCAGTGGCTTATTTTTAACCCATTACACACCAGGCCACAGTAGATGACCACATGCAGAAAAGCCAAGCAGGGGATGGGAAGGGATCAGGATCATTGGAATGGGTAGGTGAAAACTTCAAAAGGTCAGGGAGCTTGGAAAATTCTGGGTTTGGAGCTGGGCTCTCCTTGCCCCTTTGTGCTGCCCAGTAGGCCTGGTCTGGGCACAACTCTGGGATGTGAATGGTATGAAGCAGGGACTGGGAGGATAAGCTCTTTTCTTCTCTCACCAGTCTGTTGGTCAAGTGCTTCAAGTTTTGGGTTGAGACATTCAGATACGGAGGGAAGCAGTGGGACAGTGTAGCAGCAGTGTACCCCCAGACCTCTGCTGGAACCCAGACCCTGGTGGGTAAGGGGATGGGAGTGAAGGGTGCAGCTCTAGGCATCTCACCGACAGTATCCTGCCCCCAGGTCACATAAGTTACTATTGGAAATCCTTGGGATGCTAAATAAATAGATAGAGATAAAGAGGTACCTGGGGTTGCGGATATGATCTCCTTCCATGAGGGGGGAGGTTGCACTCTCAGATTCATCCTTAATCCCCATGCAATACCAGCATTTGGCAGTGCTAGGAGAGATGTCACTCCAGAGTTCTCAGGCATCAGATGACCTCCTATCCTAATTTTGTACCCTCTCCCTATCCTGTTACCTTTGGTTTTGAGACTCCTCTCAAGTATGGATGAGGGGAAGGGACAACCCCTCCCATTTAGCCCAGCCCAAGTTTCCACAAGACGTCCTGTCCCCCCACCCTCTCCTTCCCCAGCTCCCATGTCCCCAAACCCCAAAGACTCAGCAGTAGCCATTCTCTAAGGGAGCTGGGGGAGCAGATCCTTGGGGAAGGGAGAGTGGTTTTTTCAGAACTCAATCTTGCAGGCTGGGAAGGACTCATCCTGCATGACCACAGTGCTGCTGCTAGCCAGGACCAGGACGTTCAGTTGCTGCTGCTGCTCATGAGTCTGCTGGTACCACTCACGAGTTACCTCCGTGTCATGAGTAGGGATCAAAGTCACCTAGGAGGGAGATAAGACATGCCTGATGTGATAATGTGAAGAGAGCGTATGTGAGGGGGATGGGATACCTGATGGTCCAGGAAACTGCCCATAGTAAGGGCTCAGTCCTTTATGAATAAAGACTGTGCCCCACTATTGCCTCTTAGTAAGCTTTGACCATACTACCTCCGTGGCATCTCTTGTCACTCACCTGAAGATTCTCCCCCCATTGGGCCTTGCCCTCCAGCAGGGCATCCAGCACAGCCCGGCTTGGCTCGCCATTGGCAGGGTCATTCCCACTGACCACATAGTAGGATGCACGCACTCGTCGGAAGAAGTCAAGATCAGCAGTCTTGCCACTGCAATGATTCGGGATGTAGGCGAGATCCACATATACAGGGGGACCAGAGCCGCCCTTGGAACCCAAGGCCACTGTAGAGACAAGCCAGGACTCATTGTAGAGGGAAAGTAGACTGCTTTTGGCAACCTTCTCCTTTCCCTTCCTCCCACTCCTGGAGCCTGAGACCAGCCACACCCAGCCCCAATCCACAATCTCTCCTGTTCACATCATACTTACTTGGTCCTGCCTTGAGTCCGTTGACTAGGCCTTTGGACATGGGGCTGTGTCCATCCTTTTCGTCTGCTGGGGTGACCTGGCTTGGAGTGCTACGTGTCCGAGGTGGGACCCGGGATGCTCGATCTGCAGGCCCTTTTCCAGGGGTGGGTGAGCGTTTTCCCCGAAGATCCAGACGCCGTGCAGGAGATGCTGGCTTGGCCCGACCTGGGGCCCTGCGCCCTACTCTCCCCTGTGCCTTCTCCTTTTCCCGTAGCCTCTCTACCCTTCCAGACTCTGAGCTGAGCCCCTCAGGATCAGCCATGCACACATCGGGACGGGGAGGGGATGGGTGGGGATCTGGCTGAGGGAGTGGAGGTGGGTCATGGCCAGGCCTGGGATGGTGCATTCCACTGACCCCCCCAGCTTTGTCCACAGGCAGGAAGTCCCCATCTTCATCTGAGTCGAGGGCTGCCTCAGCTGTGATGGATGGACACTCCTCAGTTTCTGGTGGAACGTCAGAATCTGACTGTGAGGAGCCTGAGTCGCTGACTGACGTTGGGGGTGTCTCATCTGCCACAGGACATGGGCCCCCTGTGGCCCCAGGGCCCCCCGCCCGGCGCCTCCCCCCTCTCCCTACCAGCTGAGCTTCCTCAGTTGCGAGGTCACTGTCATTTGTGGATTGGGGCAGAGGTGGGTTCAGGAAGGATGGGGAGAGCTCCCCACAGTGGGGCCGGGGCTCAGAGGCACATCCCTGGGGCCCAGCCTCCATCTTAGGGGAGCCACTTCTGGATGGGCCACCAGAGGTCCCTCCAGGACACAGTGGCTGCTCAGGGGAGAGCAGACTGTCAGGCCTGGAGCTCCTCTCAGCTCCCTCAGGCCAGGCCCCACGTTCCCAGGCAGGGCAGCCCTCAGCCTCTTTTTTCTCATCCTTGGCTGGGGCAAGGCCTGGGGTGTTGGGGCTGGTTTCAGTTGGACCGTTGGTGGCATAATCTCCAGAGAGATCCTGGAAGGAGTTTGGCTTCTTGGTAGCTGCCACTGAGTACTCCAGGCGGCAGGGCAGGGTGCCATCAAACATGTCTCCAGGCAAGTTTGGAGCTGGAGCTGGAGCTGGGGCCAAGTCCAGTGACGCTGGAGGTGCTGGGCTCAAAGGAGTAAGGTCCCAAAGGCTGTGGGCAGTTGCTTCCATTCCTGGGACCAGCTCTACAGACCCCTGTTCTGCAGCCTCCAGGCCGGGAGGGAAGCGCTCGGCCACACTTGAAATCACAGGTGTGGTGGCTTCAGAGGAGGAGCCTTCAGACAGGGCTGGTGAGGCAGGTCGTGGCAGACTAGAGAGGAGAGGGGCCCCAGGAGAGCTGGGTGAGGGGAGCTGGGGCAGTGAGGAGTCCAGGCTGGGGGCCTTGGTCACTTCTAGGTACTCATCATGCCGGGCTCTGGTGGGGGGCCCTGGAGCCAGAGCCAGAGCTCGGTCCCCAGAGAAGGCAAGGGAGCCACAGGGTGCCGAGCGCGGTTCAGCTGGAGAGGGCAGCTGTGGAGGAGCTGGCTGCAATGAGGAGAAACCAAAGGCTGAAGCAGGGAAGTCCAGGCTGGGTGGGGCAGGACCCTGGTGTGAGTTTGAGGAAGGACTGGTACCTGCCTCACTTTCAGGCCACAGTTTAGGGAGCCCCGCAGGGATGGGGTGGGGGGGACTTGGGGACTGGACCTCTTTCTCTGGCTGTTCCAGAGCCCCCTTCTCTAGCTCTGAGTCACTAGTGCTGTCATCCCAGTGACTCTGGCCTGATTCCTTGGGGGATGGGGTTTTCCTATCGGGGCTACAGCTCAGGACATTACCATTAAGATGGGGGCTTGGGCCTTTACTCAGGGGGATAGGAGCACGGGGAGGTAATGCAGGGGGGGTGAGGCTGGGCTCCACACTTGGCCCTGCATCAGGCTCCTGCCTAGGTGGTACGGTGGGTCCCCCCAGAGCTGCATAGCTGAAAGATGGGGTGTCGAATTGGAGGCTCTTGGGTGAAACAGGAGATGAAAGCTCCTTCTCTGCTGATGTGTTTCGGCCAGCAGCCTCCTCCTTGGTTGAGATGTGTGGGGGCCAATCCCCAGCTGCTCCAAGAGGAGGTTCCCTAGTGGGGCACGCAGGGGCGAGCCCGGTAAGCATCATCTGCTCATATATATCCGCATACTGAAAGCTTCTCTCATCAGGATAGGGCGTGGGCTCTCTCTGCTCTGGCTCTGTCTGCTCAGGCCCCTTGGTAGCATGGCTCTTGCTGGCCTCTGGAACCTTTGAGCTGCAGGGGCTGCTGTCAGGAGCCCTGGCCTGATTTTCTTCTTCTCCTTGGCCTTCAGCCTTGCGGTAGTCCTTCCCAAGCGGGGAGTATGGCCCACCTTCCAATTCAGCTGCCCCCTCCTGCACTGCAGCCACCACACTGTCATACTCGGCAGTGCCCCAGGAAAAGGGTGCAGGAGTGCGTGGCTCAGGGACAGGGCTTGGGGGAGCTGGCGCTGGGGAGAGAGGTGCAGGTGGCAGGGGTCTGTCCTTGGGCACCCACGGTGGGATCTCAGCCAGCCATGAGTGGGTAGTGGGTTCTTTCTTTACGGGTGGCATAGTCTTAGGCTCTAGGACAGGGGTCTCTGGTCCTGGGGCCAGAGGAACCCTCTGTCCAACCATCTCAGTTGGGGAAGCCGGTGGAGAGATGATCTCAAAAGGGGAGCGGGTAAGCTTGTCTTCTTCCTCTGGTGGCAGCCCAACTGGTGACTCAGCAAGCCACCGCTCTACCTCCAGCCCTTTCTGTGATGAGGGCTCCTGGAAACCCTTGAAGCCTGAGGCCCATGGGCTCTGGGGCATATGCTCCAAGGGGGGCACTTCTTGCTCATCATCTGGCCCCTCGTCGAGGAAAGTGCTCTCCCGCTCCTCTGTGTACCGTGGCTGGACCCCCTGGCCATCCAGCTCATGCGGGTACCAGACCTTCCGCTCACAGCTCAGCTCCCTCCAGTATGTGTCCTGGGCCACATCCTCTCTGCCCCTCCAGTACCTGTCCTCCTGCTCAGATGATGTGTCCTCCCATGTCCGGGTAAATTCTTTCTGTTCTCCAACTGACTCCCCTCCGGTTGAAGACGTTTCTCTCCACTCCTGGACTACATCCTGCTCCATCCAGTACTTCTTTTCCTGCTCCAGGGCCTTGTCCTCCTGCACTGGGCTCTCTTCCAGCTCCAGAGTTTTGGTCTTTTCCAGCAGAGCTTCTTCCTTCTGTTTCACAGCTTCAACTTTTTCTGAAGATTTTTCCTCTAGGATCTTCTCCTTTGGTTTCATGGTTTTCTCCTGCGTTGGGCTCCCCTGATCTTGAGTTTTGTCCTCTTCCAGAGCCTTATCTTTCTGTTTAAGAGCCTTATTGTTTTGTTCCAGGTCTTCATCCTTCTGTCCTAAAGCCCAGTATTTTTGTTCTAAGGCCTGATCCTTCTTTTCCAAGGCTTTGTCCTTCTGTTCCTGATCCTTGACCCTCTGCTCAGGGATCTTGTCTGTCTGTTCTAAGGCCTTGCCCTTCAGTTCAAAGACCTTGTCCTCTGGAACTCTGTCTTTTGGTTCTAAGTCTCTGTCTTTTTGTTCTAAATCTTTGTCTTTTGATTCTATGGTCTTGTCTTTCCTTTCCAGGCCTGAGTCCCTTTGTCCTAAGTCTCTGACTTTTTGTCCTAAAGCCTTATCCTGCTGTTCCATAACCGTGTTCTTTTCTTCCAGAGCCTCACTTTTCTGACTAATGGCTGTATCCTTCTGCTCCAGAGTTTTGCCCTTCTGCTGTAGGACTTCATCCTTTGGGTCAGGTCCTTTGTCCTTCTTCTCTGGGGTTCTGTCTTTCAGTTCTGGAACTTGACCTTCCCACTTCATGGCAATGTCTTCCATGGCAAGGCTTGGCAAAGACTCGGGACTCTTGGTGAGGGAGCTATCAGGTGTTAGAATGTGTTCGCTGGGGCTTGTGATCCCTTCAGGTGAGTGCTTCCCATTTCCCAACAGTGTGGAGTGAGAAAATGAGCTGGAAGGTAATTTTCCATCAGGGCTCTCATCTGTGATGTCTGTCTGTGCAGAGTATCCAGTGTTCCCTTGTGTGGGAGGAGACACTGTGGCTGCACGGGGTCCTGGAATAGACACAGGGGCTAAGTGCTGAGAAGTGTCCTCAGCCTGCATCAGAGGCCCCTTTTCTTCCTTTCCAAGGCTTAGTTCCGCAAACTGGAGAGTGCCAAGATTTTCTGGAGATAGCTGCTTAGAAGAGATATCCAGAGAGGTCTCCTTGCTGGGACTCTCTTCTGAGAAAGAAAGTGACCGGGTGTCTTCTGGAGATACCTGTGGCCAAAGGTCTTTGTGTAAGTGCTGCTCTGTTAGGCCATAAGGAGACCTGGGTGCTTCCTGGTTGGCAATGTCTGGAGAGACCACGCTGAGGACAGAGAGGGACTCTGCATCATCAGGGGAGAGGCTTTGGTCAGGAAATTGGAGCATCTCGTCTTTCTGAGGTTCACCAGGTGCTTGGAGTGATGTCTTCAAATCTTTCAGAAGGGCTTCTGTTCCCAGAATTGTGCCCGTGGGCTCTCGTGCCTCCACAGTCTCAAAGACCATTGCTTTATCCTGTTCGGGCAATAGTTGGAGAGTGTAGCCTGTATGTTCCCCAACAATGCTGATGGCAGCTTCCTGAGCTTGGGGGCTCCTGGGAGGAAGCACCTTTTCTCTCTTCTCTAGTGCGTCCTCTTTAGGCCCTGGCTTGACTGTCTCCTGTACAGCATCTTCCTTGCCTACACCTGGTGTGTGCCTCATGTCTCCCCAGGAGCCTGCTTCCTGAAAGTCTTGGGGCTCAGACTTTTCTTCTACTGGGGACTGATGAAAGGGTGTGTGGGTAGCGCTGGGTGGGCCAGATGGTGGAGGAGAGGCCATCTTCACTGTGCTGTCATCTGGACTGAGGCAGCGCTCCTCTAGTTCTCCGAGGGCTGGTTCCCCTGGATATAGGGTGTGCCCTGGAGCACCAAACATTGGGGCTCCATATTGACTGTGAAGTTTCTCAGATATCTGTACATTTGTGGTCTCCTCTCCCTTTTCCACAGCTCTTTCTCCAGGCAAGCCCCTCCCTACCATCTCTCCTCTCTTCTCTGACTCTCCAGTCACAGAGAAATCCTCACAAGGTGGTGACTTAAAGCCCTTGTCTTCTTCCAGTGAGGAGGTGGGTGAGATGGTACCAGCTGATGGCACGTAGTCCAAGCCCTGAGTGGCTTCAGTGCGGGATGACGGGATGCTTGTGACTGTGTCAAGCAGTAGGGAACTCTTGCCTGTCTCCTCTGTCTGGGGAGCTGTGAGTGAAGCCACAGACTGGTCCTCAGCCACAGATGTGGCAAAGGAAGAAAGCTTGTCACACTCAGTGATTGAGGTAGCTGAGGACACGTGCTCCTCTTCAGCCAAAGGGGCAGCCACTATGTTGGGGGGGTAGGTGAGTTCAGTCTCTGGTGCTCCATAGCCTTTGCTGGAGGTGACAGGAATAACACTGTCTGTAGGCTGACTAACCTCAAAGGGGCCAGGATCTTCAGGTCCAGGGAGATCATATGCATTTGTAGGAAACCTAGGAGGAGCTGGGCGCTCCTCCGGCTCATCATGGATCTCCTCATCTGAGATGGTCTGCTCCGTCTCTGAATAACCAGGGATTGTCTCGTCCTGGATGTAAGAGACATGCTCAGTGGCTCCTGCAGGTGTGGTCAAGTTGCTTAGGAATGATGAGGTCTCCTTCTCAGGAGCCTTGCCCTGGAGTCCCAGTTCCCGGCCCCCAAGAGCCTCCCTGACCCTTGGAGTTACCTTCAAAGCTTCCTGCATATGTTTTTGGTAAAAACTCTCAGCCTTTGTCTCTTCCTCTTCCTCTTCCTCTGAAGGGTGTACTTCCTCCATTTCTTCTAATTCAGCCTTCTCTATCACATCCTCCTTTACCTCAGGTTCACTTTCCTCTCTGGCTTCTGTTCTATCAGGGAGGCTTTCTGCTTCCTTCTGTTTCTTTTCTTCCCAGGTATCTTTCTCTTTCTCTGTTTCAGCCCCAAAGTTTGTGCTTCTGTCCTTGCTGCCTTGTTCCTCAGGGATGTTTGGTACAACCTCTTTCTCTTTTATCACAGGCTCTTCTTGTTCCAGCCTTGGGACAGAGGGTAATATCCCCTGGGCAACTGTGCTTGGGAGTCCCTGCTGTGCAGTGTCTGCAAGGAGAGGTTTCTCTCCTAGACCTATGTCCCTTTGTTCAGCCAGTAACCTCCTCTCCTCAAGCTTCATCTCCTCAAAGTCCTGTGTGAGGTCCTCTGGGGAAGACAGGGCCAGCTCCCTGTGCCCACTGACTGTTGGAAGTGGTACAGCCCCCTTCTGGGCTGGGGGTGTCCGGGGCTCAGAAGACAGCTCCTTCTCCCCACGGGCAGCCCGGCTCTTGTCCATCTTGACTCTGCCAGGAGCCTTGGCTTTATAGAGGGTCTTCCGTACCTCAGGGGTAAAGGGCTTCAGGTCTGGCTTAGAAATCTTCTTGACCTCAGGTTTGATATCTTTCCTCTTCTCCTCCTTCTTGGCATCCTTCTTCTCCTCCTTCCTTCCTTCATCTCTCTTGAGCTCCTTCCTCTCCTTCTTGATCTCCTTTTTCTCTTTGTCCTTTTTCTCTTCCAGCTTTGATATTTTTTCTTTCAGGTGCTTCTTCCCCACCTTGTCTTTGATCAGCTTTCGCTTCTCTGCCTTTAATACCTCGCTCGACTCTGTCCTCACCCTTTCAGGTTTGGCAGGCTTCTCTGGGGGCTTTTCAGATGATTCCTTTACCTTCTTCTCTGTCTTGGCTAACTCCTTGGCCAGTTCTGAGCGGGCCTCCTTGGCTCCCTCTTCAGCCACTTCCTCCCGTTTGGCCAGCTTGCTCACTGCTGTCTTAGCAGTGGCCTTGAGGCTCTCCTTGCTGTCAGCCCGCTGTTTTATTTTGCTGGGTTTGAGGTTGGCAGGCACAGCCCCAGCAGCCAGGTCCTTTTGTGTGGCCACAGGGTAGCGTAGGAAGTCCAAGTGCCGAAGTTTTTCCAGGCCTTCCAAAATCTTGTTCTGGGGAGCGTTTCCTGGAAAAAGCACACGCACAATCTTCTCAGTGGGGTTGGCTGGCAGCCAGACCACCAGAGCAGTGATAGAGGTCAGGTAGGGCACTGAGATCTCAGCCTCTTTTCCATTAGACAGCACAATGCCTGTCTTAGCTTTGCTATTGCCTGCCCACTTCTGCATAAGGAACTGCATCTCCTTGCTGTCCTTGACAGGGTTGAGGACGTACATGTCCAGCCGGCCCACGCCCATCTTGTGGAAGAGGGTCAGAGGCTCAATGGTGTTGCTGACCACACGGTACAGAGGCTCAGCCTGGATGCCCAGGCGGTTTAGGTGCTGCAGAGTGAGGCAGGCCTCCTCAATGCTGCGCTTGGCCTTCCGGGAGGCATCAGGCAGCCGCAGCTTATCCGGTACGTTGAAGAAGACAACTCCAAGCTCAGGGGAGATGAGGTTCTTCACCCAGTCACTGTAGCTGCTGGAGCCCTGGGACTGCTCCTCCTCCAGTTCTGCCACCTTGCGCTGCAGGAGTCCATTGATGCCTGGCAGGTTGTCTGCCCCGATGTGTGTGAGCAGCACCGAGTCAATGCGGTCCAGGTGCCGCACCAGCTTCCAGAAGCAGGATTTGCGATCAGAGCCACCATCCACTAGGATATTGAAACCATTAACGGCAAAAAGGGCAGAGTCCCCGCGGCCGCCAGGGAAGATGTAGCAGCAAGGTTTGGAGAGCTTGAGGAAGCCCCCTGAGGTAGGGGGCTCTAGCAGGTCAAAGGGGGATGGCACATCCACGGTCTCAGAGACATACTCGGAGAACTCAGCCACACCATCCATGGTGGGCAGCGTGGGCTCAGGGTTTAGCCGGAGATGCAGGGTCTCTTGGGAACTGGATAGTCCCAGATGGCTCCAATCACCCTCCCCTAAGCAGGATACGGTGAGGAAGGCCTGGATCCCAGGGTCTCTATTGCTGAGCAATTGGGCAATCTAGAGTAATGGGAGATAGAAGGCTGATCAGGTCACTGGGGTTGACTCAGATTCAGTCTGCTAATCTCCACCACTCTCCAGGTAATCTACCTTTCTGCCAGGACCACAGATGATCATGCAATGAGATTTTCCTTCCCCACAGCTCTAGTCCTATCCCATACTCTGTTCCTCCCAGGCATGCAGGCATGGGACATACCTCTGGGTTGTGAAGAACCTGGACAAAGTTTTGATAGGAGTAGGTACCACTCTGTAGGATGAGGTCTCCCCCTGGCTCTAAACTTTGCCCACTCAAGATCAGTAGTTTGTGAGCTGACGGGCTGCTAAGTAGATGGTGAACCTAGAATGGAAGGAGGAGAGTGGTCACAGATGTAGGAAACAGGGAAGGGCACTGAATGTTCGTGTTTCTCCCCAGGACTGCAGGGACATGCTCCCCACTGGTAGCCCCACAACACCTCCATCGTGGGGCTGGAGATTGTAAGGCAGCTCAGAGGGCAGAGAAAGGATGATTCAAAGCCAAGTCCAGGAATTCTTGGCTTTACAGCAGTAGCACTGGCAAGGATGAGTTACAGCCCTTTCAAACCAGGCCCGCGTGGCAAGGCACAGGCCCTGGCCTTACCTCAGAGCTGATGCTGTCGGCACTCGGGTTTACCAGGATAACGGTCTCTAGGATTTCACTCTGGTGGCAGAGAGTCCTCTGGCCTGAGGGAGAGATGCAGGGATTTGGATTGAAGAGAGTGGGTACAGATTAAAACAGAGAGGCATTGTGCTGGGCCGGAGAGAAAAGCAGGCACTATCAGGAAATGCGGATTCAGAGAAAGAGAAGCCTGGCTCTCCCTAGATCCTGCCACTTCGGATACCGCTGAGTAAAGTCAAGGGACTGGCTCCTCCGGCCCTTCCCTTCCAGGCCTTCCTCCTCCCCTCTTCCACAGACCACCTTCTCCCTCCCTTCATCTGCCACACCCTCCGCCTGGAACTCCCGCCCAAGACTGCCCTGTTGACAAGAAGCTTTTGTCCCTCTAGAGCACTAAGCTCCTGGTGCTGCCTGGGGATGGGGGGAGGGATGGGCTCAGCTGGAGGGAGGACTCCTGGGACATGATCCTCAGCTCCCTTCTCTCCAGCAGGGTCTGCCTTGGGTTTTCGTGCCAGCAGAGTGCCTGGAAATAAGGAAATGGGTGCTTCTGTGCATTGTCTTAGACTCCCAGCCTCCTTTCCAACACCCATCCAAGGCTAGAATTTCCATTCCAAAAGACTGGGGAGACGTCGGCACTGTGGGAGATAGAGGGCTGATAGGACTCTAGCCCTGGCGTGGCTCAGTGTTTGAGGGTTGACCCATGAACAGGAGGTCACAGTTTCAAATCCTGGTCAGGGCACATGACTGGGTTGAGGGTTCAATCCCTGGTGGGGTTGTGCAGGAGGCAGCCGATCAATGATTCTCTCTTATCATTGATGTTTCTCTCTCTCCCTCTTACTTCCTCTCTGAAATCAATAAAAATATAAAAAAGAAAAAGAAATAGGGTTCTAACTTCTTGTTCTCTAACTTCTTGTTCTGTTCTCCGGTTCCTCAGACGTGCAACCAATCATATTGTTCCCACCTCACCTTCATGGCTCCAGGCTCCAGAGAGGCCGGGTTCCCTACCCTACAGCCCATCCCCTGTGAAGAGTTTCTCCTCTCATCCTTGCCCCTCTGCTACGAGAGCTTCAGCCAAGGAGAGGGGAGTTACTGGTTCACAAACAGGAAACAAGGGAGGAAAGCCTGAGAGTTCCCCAGGCCATGGAGAAAGATAAGACACCTTCAAATCCCCTATCTACTTCCATTCTCCAGGCTCACATGAAACACCACGCAATGTAGCAAAGGAAGTGGCTGCCATGCCCTGCTCCTGCCCTTGCCAATGGCAGCACACAGTGGTTACCTTACGGAGAGGTAAAGAGATGGCCTGGGGAGTGGGCTGTCTGGAGGATATTTTGTGAGGGCTCATAATCTTCTATTAGATTCTCTTCTGTGACTTGGCTCTTTCCTCTTTCTGGGGCTTCAGACAAGAGGGACTTGGGGCCAGGGCCTTTGCTGTGGAAGACCCTTGGTGCCAGGATCGGGCAGATGGGGCAGAAAGGGGCTGCAGCTGCAGCTGCAGGGGAAGTTAACTATGGAGGGAGGGAGGGAAGAAGGGAGGGGGTCACAAGATCAACCCCACACCGGGCGGGTGGGGCCCAAGAGAAGTTCGAGGGTTCTCTTTTATTCACTTGGGAACGGAGGGAAGCTTTGAGGTCAGTTCAGAGGAAGACAGGGGCAGGGCTGGGGCAGGTGAGGAATATCATGGTTTAGGAAGCAACTGGTCCTAGGCTAGCTCTAAGTAGTTTAGATTTAAAAGGGTAATTCTTACCCCCACCTCCCTCATACACACCACAAGGTTGCACATTTGAGCTAGGAAACTGGGAAAAAGAAATATCTGTGGTACACACTGGTTTGCTTCCTAGCTATCAACCCCTCCCCCCCCCCCCCCCCCCATCTGTCATTCCTTGTAGTCCCCTGTTTATAACCACTAGACTTCTCTGATTCCAGTTCCTGTGGGCCCAAGCCCCTTCTCCCTCACCCAAGTGCCCTCCAGTTCTGACTGGCAACTACGCAGTCTGCATCCTGGCCCCTCCTTTTCAGGCCCCGGAGTAAACGCTGTTTCCTCCTCTGCTCCCCTCGCGATCCCACTGAAGGGAATGGACTTGTGTTTCCTTTTTCTCTGGAGAGGACTTCTTGTGAGTCAGGGTCACTTCTGTTGGCCAGTGACGGGGTGAGGGTGGGCTGCGGATGCTGAGGCTGAGCCGGCGGGAGGGCAGGTGTCTCCGCAGTGAGGCGGCGGGGAGGGGAGCCGCGCGGGCAGCTGCAGTTTGCCGCAGTGTGTGAGTGTGTGCGAGTGTGCGCGCTGAGCTCAGGCTCCAGCTCCGCCCCCGCCCCCGCCCCCGCCCCCACCCCAGCATGACAAGTCATTTTCTTGACTGCCTCTGCATGGCGGGGGGGAGGGGGGGATGGAGGGGGGAGCTGTCGGAAGTGGGGTACGAAAAGCGGGAGAAGAAACTGGCTCCTCTGCTCCAGAGCCCCCATCTTGGGAAGAGAAGCAGAGAGGAGGTGGGGGTGGGGGTGGGGCTGAGACTGGGAACCCGTGCGGGTGACAGGACTGGGAATGCAGGGCAGCTGCTCGGGAGGGAGCGCGCTTAATCTCCAGAGTGGCCTCTCAGTCTCCAGAGAGAGCCAGAAAGGGGTGGGGGGCTTAGAGTCCCAACCTCAAGCTAGTCGCAGGGAAAGGGGTACGGGGAACCCGCCGCAAATAGGTCGATCTGTGAAGAGGCGCGCCAGGTCTTAATGACCCTCTCCTCCCTTCTTTTCCACAGCGTACCCCCACCTTCCCTTAATAGGCAAAGACTCGCTGTCCTGCTCGCCCCCAACATAGGAGCAGCGGAGCAATCTAGCAGCTGACACCCAGATACCCTCCGATTAGGTACATTCCCATAATATCCGCCTTCCCCTCAGATTCTTCTGCCCCTGACCAAAGACACAGCCCCAAACTCTTCCAGCGCCCGGGCTGCCAGACACAGCCAGTGACACCACCCTCTGCTGCTGCCGGAGGCTGATGTCTCCCAGCCCAGCCTGGCCTCCTTGGCCTCTGCCTGGGTCTGGGTCCAGGCTGGCCTCCAAGCCAGTACTGTTCAGCTATCTCCATTCCCTCACACTGCCCCCCCCCCCCCCCGGACCGGTTCCAGACACATCAGATAGGTATGAACTCTCTTCCCGTTATCCCCATCCCACCTCCCTATCACAGCACCCCCGTTCCTCTTGCCAAGCCCTTCGGTTCTTACCCTGGGTGTGAGAGGGAGCCCCTCATGGAGGCTGCAGCTCCGGCCTCAGCCGGCAGCTTCAGGGAAGAGTCTGCGGCACTTGGGGTGGGAATGGGGTGGGGGGGCGCTAGATGGGGAGGGCGGTGCCAGGGCGGGGAAGAGGGGCTGGTCCATGACGAGGCACTGGAGACTTAACTGTTTCTGTGCCTTTACAACGTCAGTGCTCTGGTGCCTCTCCCGCGGCTCTGAGGGGTCTGAAGGGTTGTCTAGCAGCTCAGAGAGGCAGGTGGTCTCCAACGGCCCACAGAACCCTTCGCCCCCAATCCTGCGTAGTCAGGAAATACTCTTTTAGCATCAGCCAAAAGACCAAAGCCCTGTGCTCCGGCACACTGTGGGGGACAGAGGAGGTGTGGGCTGCCTGCCCCCGCCCCCTTCTCTCAGGAGCCATCTGCTGCCTCTCTCCTCAGACCCTGGGAATGACCTTCAATCCCAGGAGGAACGGGAGACAAAGGGGCTGGGGGCCTGAAAGCACAGTGTAGGAGTGAGGGGACTGCTTGAGACGAAGGCTGGGGAGCAGAGTTGTGCTGAGCTCTGTCAGTGGCTTCCGAGCCACAGCTACAGAAACCAGGGGAGGGCAGAAATAGGTATCATTTCAGGTTGGAGGGTAGTTGGAAATTCTGGAGTGGACACGTGGTCCTAGACAATCTGGGGTGGGGCACAGGAACCCTGGGGACGTGCAATTTTCTGCACTTTTCTATGTCTCTCTGATGTCTCTGTCTTATACTACCTCAAGCCGTCCAATATTGGCTCTGTTTCCCTTAGTCTCTGCCTCTGTCTCAGAGTTAGTGACGGAGGATTCAAAGGGAGGAACTGGAGCTCTCTAGCACTCAGTTCCAACCTGGTGATGTGCTCCCACAAAGTCCTTCCCTGCCTTCTTCCTTTCCATCAACCTTCCCCAGGCCTGGCCAACTCCTAAAGCCTTCTTCACATTGCCATCCACCCACTCACCCCAGCACCAGCCACACCCTTGCCCCAGGCTGCCAAGAATTGCTTTTGAAGGTCAGAGAAGCCAAAATAGTCTCTGCTCTCAGCATCCCCCATCCCCTGTAAACTGCAGCCAGAGTAGAGGAGGAGCTGAGTCACCAGTACTGGGGAGAGGGGGAGACAAAGGAGGAGGTATCTTTGCTCAGATCCGGGGATGCAAAGCAGCAGCATGGCAACAGCCCCATTTGGATAGAGGAAGCCATCTGCAGAGATACAGAACACAAATCAGGCTGAGTTCCGAGCATCACAAAAGAGAAACACATCCCTTCTGCAACTTCATACTTCTTATTTCCTCCCATCTCAAACCTTCTATCTTCTCTGCTTTCCAGGGCCCTCTAGGGTGGGCTGAGAGGGAAACTTGAGTAGATATTGGCTTGAGAACAAAATAACATTTCCCACCTCAGTGCAGAGCCCACCCTTATTCTCAGATGCTAACCCTGGGCCTGGTTTCAACTCACGGTGGAGTTTTCCCTCAGCCCTCACCCTCTGAACAGCCACCCCCCACAACCAGTCCTTCACCTGCTGTGTTCTGCTGCCATGAAATTGTGAGGTGCCTGAGCTCAGACACAAAGAGACATCCAAAGTCCTGGATTTGAGACCTCACTCTACTATTTTATTAATCATGCAATTAAATGTCAATTAACCTCTCTGAAAGCTTGCTTTCACTATAAAGTGAGTCTAACATTAGTACCATTCTCCAATAATGCTGTGAGGAGTGTACAAAAGATGTAAACGTGCTTTATTCTTAGAATCCTAAACCTGCAGTGCACAAATACCACTGGAAATCTGTCTCTCTTTTGTAGAAGATTTATGAGCGGTCATCCAGGTCATCAAGGAAATCCTAAATCAGAATCTCAAGCCAGACGAACTCTAGAGAGTACCCTTAGCTCTCAGGTAAACCCAAAACTGGAAGTGCCTTCAGGAAAGGGCTTCAAGATCTATTCATGTCCCTGCTTTCCCATTCTAGACAGCAATGCAAGCCCCAGCTGTAGAGGACAATGAGCTGCTCTGCTAATTCAGAATGGCTTTCACTGAAGGTAACAGAACTAGCACTTTCAGTGGTAATGGAGAGTCAGACAGAAGACCTCCACACTGGCCCTTCAGCCTGTGTGTCCTAGAGCCCCAGAATATCAATCATGAATTATAAATTATGAAGACCTCTCCCTTTCCTATAGGTGTCTGAGAGTAGAAGTATCAGAGTGTTATTCAAGCTCAGTTTTCCACTATCCTAACTGTTTCTGGGTTTACTTTATAATGTTTGGAAGCCCCAGCTTTTTGCAGGGGTTAGAAAGGAAGGCTCCAAGTCATGGTTGGAGACTGACTACCCAAAATTCACCTAGGAAATCATTACCAGATTTGACCACTAGAAGGAGCTGGGCCACTGACTCTACTTCAGAGGGTCCCTCCTTTTCCCAGTGTGGAGAGTGTGGAGGGGGAGGTGGCTAGGAATGATTGTGCTCTCCTTGTCATTGTAGGGTACATTTTTGTCCCTTTTTAAAGCATTTTGGCAGAGGGCTTAAGCAGAGATGAGCAGGATGGCAGTCCAGCCTCCAGGGTGGTCAGAAAGGATTAAGTCATAAGGTACTAGCATATCCCCTGGAGCCCCCCAGCCTAGCAGCCTGGTTCCCTTTGCCTCCCCATTAAAGGGAGGCTGAAGGGAGGGGCAGTGTCTGCAGCTGCTCTAGGCTGACTGTTGTTTGTGGGGACAGCTGAAAGAGGAGCCAGCAGGGGTGGGGCTGTGGCTGTCTTGAGCCATGTGGGTTTTTCCAGGAAATTCTCTACTATTCTCCAGGGACATAAACCAGGCCACCAAAAAATAAAAAATAAGAAATAAAAGTAAAATGTCCAAACCTAAAAAAATTCAGTAGGCTAAAGTAAGCCCTCGTCTTGGGTGTATGGCCCTAACCCCCCAAGGACACCACAGCATAACACTTTGATTGAAAAGATCTAGTTGGTGTTTCTATATTAGCGCTTGTTTAGAGTAACTATGCATCTCCCTGTAAGCAGATGATTCCCAAGCATCCTCGCATCTTAATTTAAAAAATGGCTAAGTATTTTGGTTTAAGTTCTGTACATTCATACATCATTCCAGAAAGCAGCCTAATCTTAAGTCTCTGTGGCCAAAAGGATGGGATTAGAGAAATCAGTGTAAATTATTAACATCAGCAGTTACTCCTCAAACTTCAATTCAATCATTAATTTCATCTGTTATCATCCCCCGATCCAATTTTGCACCCAAGCTCCTACGAGTAATAAGTGGTAAAACTATTGATTTTCAATCATCCGTGCTAATGGAGGAAGCCATGACATGAGTAGTTCTAAACAGAAGGCAGTCTCAAAACAGTGAGCATCTAGCTTCACAGAAAGCAGTCACATCTAGAAAATGCCAGCCCCACATTTTTTAAATGCTGCACATATTCCTAGGATAATAAAGCATTAGTCATATTGACCTTGTCTTCTCTCTCTGGTAGCATCTTCAGAGGAGTCAGTGCTCAGGGAAATGACCAAAGGTGTGGCAGTTAGCAGGAGGAGCGGGAAGAGAAGGGGACGTGGCTATGTACTATACTGAATAATTGAGAATAATCTATATAAGATATGAATTCAGTCATCTTATGCAGTAACTGTTGAGCTGGATGGATTTTTATAGTCCATGAAGGCACTGGCGCATGGATTGGTATGCCAACATTTACCAACAGCAGGACCAGAATGCCCAGCACTTTTATAATGAGATGTAGAGCTTGCTGAAGTCTCCCCACAGATACTGTCATGGACTGATAGCTCCTAAAATATTATTTTCTCAAATACCTGACCCATTTCTCCCACCCATCAGGATGGGGAACTGCATGCTGTGCACTTTGATCTCAGAGTCAAACCTCAAAGTAGCAATAAATCCAGGAGACCCTGCTTGCACTCTGGGTTTGATGGTGCTGATCAGCCTTTTGTACCAGATTTCTGCTCTGCTCTGGGGATCTGTTGCCTGAACCAAGGGAGAAACCAGAAATCCTGAAACCGGAAGAGTAGGCTGTGCAGTCTGAAGGGAGTTCTAAGCAAGGATCTCGAAGGCAAGTGGGGGATTCAAGGGTCTCTGTAAAGGGAGCAAGAGGCTGGGGTACACGGAGAGGGGAACGCGAAAAAGAGAGTGAATCTGTGCATGGAAGATGATTGGTCATTCATGAGAAGTACCTTGTTTCCTTAGTGCATGTCAACAGCTGTCCATAAACCACCCTCAAGTAGAAATCACATCCTCCAGGCTTCTTCCACCCTCAGACCATCTCTCTGAGAAGGGTACTGGATATGTGGGAATAGTTATGGAGCTTTACAACTTTCCCCTGAGGAATCCCTCCCTCCTCCCCCACCCAAATCTCCCACAAGGCCAGTTCTACCAGGAAGAGTGGATCTCTGCTCTTCAGTGACCAACCCTCACCCAAAGAACTGAGACAAATGACACGAGTCCTAACCTTTGACCTCTGAAGAGAAGTGAGCTAGGTGCCGGGTAATGAAGAGTCTCAATTGTTGGTTCAAATCAAAGGATGATAAGTCAATGTTCCAGGAGAGAATCCCTGTGAGAGAGAAAAGAAACAAAGAGCACTCTAGAGAAGGTCAGAGGGGCTGGACTGCAGGGAGCACTTACAGGCTCACAAGAGGGGTAAGGAGAGGGAGAGGATAAGGACAGCTGCCATGATCAGTCAGTCACACGGATGTCTTTAAGAAAGGTGGTTAGTGCCTGTGTCTGTCTCCCATCCTTTCTTGGCCTTTGCCTGAGCCAGAGGGAGCGGGGCAGAGTTTAGGCCAATGATGGGCAACCTTTTGAGCTTGGTGTGTCAAACTTCGCCAAAAAACTGAGCATAACTCGGGTAGTGTGTCACTTTGAGGAAAAAAAACATTATTTCGCAAATGTTTCATCCTCAGGAGCAGCAAATGTTTCATCCTCGGCATGCGGCCGCGTGTCATCAGAAATGGCTACGCGTGTCAGTGCTGACACGCGTGTCATAGGTTCGCCATCCCTGGTATAGGCTAAACTTGGTCACTAATGAGTTTGTATGTAGCAATTTTCTTGCAGAGTTGCCCAATTGTGATAGAAGTGACATCCAAGGGACTATTCCTAGATACCAGGGGTGCCTTCCCTGTCCTTATAGCTAAGTAGGATTCTGGACTCTCTTTCTATCCCCCCCTCCTTCCCTCCACCCCTTGCAGGCTTACTTCCACCCGCAGGTGGCTCCGCAGCACTGCGCCACTGGCTGTCAACTAGTCAGGGAGGTGAGGACGGAGAGCTGGTGGCCACAAAGGTCACTCTCTCAGGTTGGCCGCCCACACTGGGAGATCTGAGATTTGCCCGCAGCGTTCAGAAAGCTCCCTGTGCGTGTTCAGGGATCCTAAAGAAGAAGCTAAGGTAGGGACATGGAATCTTCAGGGGAAGGTGAGGACTTTCAGGACATCTGGACCGAGACACTGAGGGAGAGAGGGTGTGACCAGAGCGGACCCAGGGGCTGCCCAGAGCTAACCCGACTCAGGGAGATTGCGGAATGCCACGGGGTGTGCGGGGGGAAGGGGGAAGCAAGATGCTGGCAGGCGGGGAGGACGCGTGACATGGAAGATGCAGGTGACAGGGGCGGATGATTCAGATTAACAGGACGCGCGGATTTCAGGAATTGCACAGTAGGGATGGAGAATGCAGACGTACGCTCTGGGAGGTAAATGCAGCCGGCGGAGAAGCTCGGGAGGGAGGATGTCCCGAGCACAGCCAGGACAGCGGCTCACCTTGTTCAAGGTGGGCCCGCACGGCCCTCAGCTGACTCTCTGTACCGATATCGCCGATCACGATGAGCAGCGAGTGTTTCCGCAGGTCCCAGCGTGCAGCCGCCACGGTGGCTCTGGCCTCGCACAGCGGCTCCGCGGGGTTTAGAGACAGCAGTGAGCTGGGGCTGGGGAGCCGCAGTCCGGGACTTGTCTCCATGGTAACGCCTCGAGGCCGCCAGGGCCCAGCCTCGGTCTCCATGGAAACTCCGTTTGACTGCTAGGCCGGCAGCATCCGCCGCAGGGAGAGTGCGCGCGGTTCTTAAAGGCCGGCGGCAGGAGCCGCTCATTGGCTGCTGCCTGTCAGGAGGCGGAGCCTTGGCGCCGCAGGGGCCGGGCTAGTGCCCGGATGCTCCGGCTCTCTGCGGTCGCGCTCGGCCAGGGGCGGGGCGTTGGTGTCCGCCCCTTTCCTCTCGGGCTGGTTCTCCCGAGGGCGCTCCCACTCCGACTTGGGCCCGGGTGGGGGTTCTGAGGGGCCGGGTGGAGGGGAGAGTCGATTGCCTGAGCGACGGGAGAAGCTTCTAGTTAGGATGTTTCCCCTCTAAGCACTGCCTGGCCCTTCCGCGCCTCGCCGGGACTGAGGGAGCCATCTTGTCCCTCTGTCTCCGTTTTGTATCGCTGTCTCCACCTGTGTCGGTGTGTCTGTGTGACCATTGTCTGGCAGGTTCCTTTGTGCTTGTTTGTTTGTTTGTCTTTTTGCCTCTGCCTGCCCGGGCCTTATCCTCCATCCTCGGCCTCCCTGTCCCCATTGCCCCAGGCCCCGGGAGTGCTCAGGAAGGCCGCGCAGTGTTGGAGGGACGGGATGACCTTCCGGCCCTGAGTCCCCGGTGAGTGTTCCTCCGAAGAGAGTGGTTGGCTCGTCTCCATCTCCGCTGAGTGCGGGCCTGGAGAGCAGTGAGCTCAGACTGCAGCCCGGAGGATGTGGGTAAAGCCCAGGGAAGAGACCTTGCCGACCACCGGTTGTGTGTGTGGCTCAGTGGGTTGAGCCACCTTGGGGGTTGTTGTTCTCCCAGGGAATTCTATGTGAGCCCAAGAGGAGGTCGAGCCTTCCCTAAACCAAAGAACCAGGGCCTGGGGAAGAGGACTAAGGGGGCCGGCGCTGTTTTATGACTGACTGGAACATCCTTGTAAAAATGGTGTGTGCCGCGAGCCTACCCTCACCCATCCCTCATCGTGTCCCCGCCACCACCTGCTCTGCGCTCCAGCTTTTTACAAACAGTAAACATGTACAGACAGGGAACTCTTCGGTACCTGTCTGTGTCCGACAGAGAGCCTGGCTATCGCCCTAGCACTCCAGCAGCATTTTTGGGGTCCCATTTGGGAGATGGTACCGGGTAGAAAGCAGCACATGACCTGATCCAGCAAGGCTGCCTATGAGCGCATTATGATCCACTGCCTCTCCGGAGGCCCTGAGGAGGATTGGACAGTGTCTGCATGGCAAATACCTCACAGCAATCCTGTTCCCTAGCATGGAGCACGGAGCAAACTGGAACATTCTGCAATCAATGTAGACATGACCCTACCTGAAACTAATATAATATTGTATGTCAATTATATCTCAGAAAGAAATTGGAGATGGCCTTGAAAATCCTTTTTTGTGTGTGTCAGGGAGGGAGAAATAGGACTGGCAGAACCCTGGCCGGTGTGGCTCAGTTGGTCAGGCATTGCTCAGTGTACTGAAAGGTTGGATTCCCTGCCAGGGTACATGCCGGGATTGCAGGCTCCGTTGATGTTTCCCTCTCACATTGATGTTTCTCTCTCTCTCTCTCTCTCTCTCTCTTCCTCTATCTCTAAAAATCAATTTCTTAAAATCTTTTTTTAAAAAAGAAAGTATTGGGAGAACATCAGATAGTGGTGTTGCCTCGCCCTATATGACACATAAGACAATGTTCTGCTACACCACTTGAAGATTCCAATCTGAAAAGAGTGTCAGGAGAGGAAGAGGACAGTTTCCATAGCAACTGTAGAGATGAGGCCTTTAGCTAGTACCCGGCCTCAGAATAAGGGTCAGCAGCAGTTAACTACAAGCTCTGCTCTCATCAAGTCTGACAGGTTAGACAATAGATCTGAATGGTATAGGGAAGGACCATGCACCGATCTGATGGTAGGGGCAGAAATGCAGGCCTACGATCTCAGGCCCTGCTAGAATTGGGTTTTAATTAGAGCTGCAAATTCAGACCCTGATGGTACTAATATTGCATATATATACTGAATGAGTATTCACCAGGCTCTTTTGCCAAAGGCAGACAATGTCATAGAAAGATTGGCTACAGGTATCTCTTAATTACCCCCACTCTTTCCTGGTTCAACAGCATCCCAGCCATTGGGTGATGATGCCAGTATCATCATAATATCAGAAAATATTTTCAGCCCTAGCTGGTTTGGCTCGGAGGATAGAGTGTCGGCCTGCAGACTGAAGGGTCCTGAGTTCGAGTCCAGTCAAGGGTACATGCCCAGGTTGCAAGCTTGATCCCCAGTGTGGGGCATACAGGACGCAGCCCATTGACTCTTTATCATCATTGATGTTTCTATCTCTCCCTCTCTCTCTCTGAAATCAATAAAAATATTTTTTAAAAAAGAAAATATTTTCAAGTGTCAAATGGCACAAAGCACTGAATAAAATGTTCTAGAAAACTATGGAGTGTTAGCATCTATGCTCCAGAGAATTTTACAACTGAAGACAGAAAACACTGATGCGCATGTGTATAAAGAAATATATTTATAGATGAATTACAAAGTATATGAAAACTTATTTTGTGTTTAGGAATAGTGTGCTGTGGCAGGAGCCTTGACATTCAAGGGCCTACCCGAGGGGACTGTTCGGAACATGTGATATGCATTACTGTGAGGCACATGCAGTAGTATGTAGTATAGAGTCCACTGTAGGGTTTGATTTTAACTGTCTACTCCTGGACTATTCAGTTATGATTTTGGGGGGAATTCTCCTATTCTAGTTTTTTCCATACTCTTGCCATGCAGCATTGGCAGATATAGTGGTTACAACCAATACTTTTCAAACTATTTGTGATAAAGAATCCTTGAATTGTGGAAGGAGCCTCTAAGGATCCACCACTAAAAGAGGTTAGAGGACATGCACAGGAAGGCAATATTATAGGCTGGTTTCTTGGGCGTGCAATGGAGTGGGCACAAGGCAGAAGGTAGTATAAGTCTCACATGAAAGGTAATGGTAGCCTTGGCTAAGTTTAAACTAGTTAGGTGAGTCTCAGCCCCCAGACCTTCATCAGTTCATAATATACTATATAATAAAGAGGTAATATGCAAATTGACCCTCACACCCTCACAAGATGGCTGTCTATGACCAGGCCAGCAGTGGGGTTAGTGAGGGACGACCAAACTACTGAACAAGCAGGCTGCGTGGGGCGCCCAGGCCAGCAGGGGGATTAGTGAGGGACGACCAAACAACTGAACAAGCAGGCTTTGTGGGGCAATCAGGCCAGGCGGGGGGGGCGGGCAGTGAGGGGCGATCAGGCAGGCACACAGAGGCAGTGAGGGATGACCAGGCAGGCAGGCAGGTGAGTGATTAGGAGCCAGAGGTCCAGGATTGTGTGAGGGATGTCCGACTGCCAGTTTAGGCCTAAACCAGGAGTCGGACATCCCCCGAGGGGTCCCGGATTGGAGAGGGTGCAGGCTGGGCTGAGGGGACCCCCTCCCCCGTGCACAAATTTCATGCACTGGGCCTCTAGTATAGTGATAAATTACCCAGTAGGTAAATTATGCACATCTTAACAAAGTAGGAGGGGGAATAACAAGTGGATGTGGAGAAAAGAGGAAAAGAGAACCCTGGTACACTGTTGGTGGGAATGTAGCCACTATAGGAAATGGTATGGAGGGTCCTCAAAAAATTAAAAATAGAACTACTGAATGATCCAGTTATTCCACTTCTGGATATTTACCCAAAGAAAATGAAAACACTAATTTGAAAAGATATATGCACTGTTGGTTTAATTGCAGCATTATTTACAATAGCTAAGATATGGAAACAACCTAAGAGTCCATCCATAGATGAATGGATAAAGAAGATGTGGTATATACTATGTACAATGGAATATTACTCAGTAATAAAAAATGAAATCTTACCATTTGTGACAACATGAATGGAACTAGAGGGTATTATGCTAAGTAAAACAAGTCAGACGAGAAAAATATATGATTTTATTTATACGTGGAATCTAAAAAACAAATGAACAAAACAAACTCATAAATTCAGAGAATAGATTTGTGATTATCAGAAGGATAGGAGGTAGGGGAGGCGAAATGGATGAAGAGAGTCAATTGTATAGTGATGGATGGTAACCAGATGTATTGTGGTGATCACTTTGTTGTGTTTACAAAGGTGGAATTGCTATGTTGTACACGTGAAACTAATATGCTATATATCAAAGTATGAGGGGCATTTCTAAATTTTTTCTGGAAATAATTTCATATTTGCATTTAAATTAAATTATTGAAGTTGTCCTCATGAGAAAAATCAGAACTTTACTGAAATTAATTACACTCATCTTGGAATTATGTGTGTGGGGGAGTGGAGGGCAACATAATCCTTTCAATGTTGAGGGTCTTCATAGGACTTAGGCCAGCTCTGAAAATTCATAAAGAAAAGATATTGGCTCCTCCCTTACTTCTAGACCCTGAATGTCATTAGTTTTTTGGGGGATCTGAGTTCCTTTGGTAGAATTCCAGCCTGCTCTGCTGGATTGCATGGTCTTATCAAATAAAATATCCAAAAGAGCTGTATGCAGCTCAGATTCCCACCCTGTACTCAGTTCTGCCTATAAAGCATTCTTTATACAGAAAGAGGAGTGTTGGATTACAGGATTGCTGTGTCAGAGGCTATCCTTGGCTTTTGGGCAAAATACTATGATCATAATGTATACCAGCAGCCATAAGGTCACCTCTTAGCAGGAACAGCTGGTTTTTATCTGCAAAGGCACTTCTAAAAAGGCAGTAAAATAATCTCTAAAAAGATTGAGATGGGGGAGAAGTCTGCATTTATAACTATGTCTGGCACACAGAGGAGGAATATTTGTTGGATAATTTTCCTAATTATTATTTGTTCACATTAAGTAATGGGAAGAGCAAAGGCACTGGATTTACACCCCCTCTCCCCGCCCCCCTAGAGCATTGCAAAGGACAATAAAGAAATTTCCCTTGCTCTGGCTGGATAGCTCCGTTGGTTGGAGCGTTGTCCTGATGTGCCAAGGTTGAGGGTCAGTCTCAGGTTAGGACACAGACAAGGATCAACCAATGAATGCATAAATAAGTGGAACAACAAATTGATGTTTCTCTCTCCTTCCTTCCCTTCCTTCCCCCCTCTATTTCCCTCCCTCCCTCCTCCCCTCAATAAATAGAGAAAAAGAAATTTCCCTTTTATCCTTCCTTCCTCCTCACATTCTTCTTCTTCTTCTTTTAAAAAATATATTTTATTGATTTTTTACAGAGAGGAAGGGAGAGGGATAGAGAGTTAGAAACATCAATGATGAGAGAGAAACATCTATCAGCTGCCTCCTGCACACTCCCTACTGGGGATGTGCCCGCAATCAAGGTACATGCCCTTGACCAGAATCGAACCTGGGACCTTTCAGTCCACAGGCCGATGCTCTATCCACTGAGCCAAACCGGTTTCGGCCTCACATTCTTCTTTTTAAGAAAGTGATTTCTAAAAGTGAAAAAGAAACATTTATGGATACCACTTTCCCTTACCCATTCCATTTCCCTGTGAGATGGAAGTTAGTGTTTAGCTGTGGCCTCTGATTCCATCTTTTCCTTTATTCTGAACAAAGCTATCTCTTAGTGCAGGGATCACTAAGGATTTTCTTATAGGGAAGATCATGGTGGTAAAGAGAATCTAAATCTAAGTGTATACCTTAGTTTTGAGGCCATGTCTGTGTGTGAATTAAACTTTCCATTTTTTCAAGGTATTCATAGAATAGAGTTACTTTCCTTCAAGGAATGTTTAGGTTGATGAAACATCACTTTATGAATGTTCCCTTTACAATATCACTAAATCACAAATACTTTTTCTCTTCCTTCTCATCAGTTCTTTTTTGAAGATTCTTCAGAACCTTTATAACATTACCTCCTGCAAATACCTTAACTCTTTTTTGTTGTTGTTAATCCTCACCAGAGGATATTTTTCCATTGATTTTTAGAGAGTGGAAGGGAGAGTCAGAGAGAGAAACATGGATGTGAGAAAGACGTATACATTGGTTGCCTCCCGCATGAGCCTGGTACCAGGGCCAGGGATCAAACCTGCAACCACGGTACAGGCCCTTGTCCAGAATCAAACCTGGGACCCTTCAGTCCACAGGCTGACACTCTAATCGGCTGGGGCCTTTAACTCTTCTTCTTCTTCTTCTTCTTCTTCCTCCTCCTCCTCTCCTCTTCCTCCTCCTCCTCTCCTCTTCTTCTTCTTCTTCTTCTTCTTCTTCTAATGTTTTTATTGATTTCAGAGAGAGGAAGGAAGGAGAGATAGAAACATCAATGATAAGAGAGAATCATCCATAGATTGCCTCCTGCACACCCCCTACTGGGGATGAGTCCACAACTCAGGCACATGTTCTGACCAGAAATCAAACTGTGACCTCCTGGTTCATGGGTTGAGCTCAACCACTGAGCCATACCAGCTGGGCTGCATTAACTGTTTTATTCAATCTGAGCCAATTGCCTTTTCCTCATTCTTCTATTTTCTGTCCTTTCTTTTTCTTTGAATACTATATTCCCCTTAATTCTCATCTAGGAATTTATTTACCTTTACCTTTATGACTTTATTTATGGAATAAGGTTCCATCTCATTCCACAAAGGATTTAAGAAGTATGAACTAACTCAAACATAGTTGCTACTCTGAAACTGACTTCCCCACTCGCCAACTGTGTGAACTTGGACATGTTGCTTATCCTTTCTATGTTTAGTTTCCGCATCTGTAAAATTATAATAATAGCACTTTATAGTATTATTTTGAGAATTAAGGGGGCAGTCTCTTAAATATGCTTATAACAATGCCTAGAATTCATTTATTTAATCATTTATTCAATATTTCTGGAGCACTTACTGTGTATCAGCAAATGGAACAAACAAGATAATAAATAATAAATAGATAAATTATATAACATGTCAAAAAGTGATTAGTGCTTAGTAGCAAAAAACAACAACAACACCAACAAAAAAACTGATAAGGGTGGTTGAGAATGCTGGTGGAAGGTGTGATAATGGGGAGAATAGTGAAGGGACAGGACAGGTTGCAATTTTAAATGAGCTGGTCAGGGCCTTATTGAGAAAATGAGACTTGAGCTGACTTCAGCTGACTTGAAGGAAGTAAGAGAGTTAGCCATTTGGATATCTGAGAGGAGTTTTATAGGCAGAGAGAATAGCCAGTACAAAGTCCTGAAGGTAGCAGCATGCCTGGTACATTCAAGGAATAGTTGGAACCCATTGTGCCTGGAGCAAAGGAGTGAGACAAAGAGGAATAGGAGATGAGATCAGAGAAATAATAGGGTTCAGATCACGTAGGACCTTGTGGGCATCATTACGACTTTGGTTTTTACTCTGAGTGAAATGGGAAACATATGCAGGCTTTTGAACAGAGAGCAATATGATTTGACTTAGATTTTACAGGATCACTTTGGCTGCCCTGTTGAGGATAGAGTGTAGAAGTTGTAAGGATTAAAGTGGAAAGCCAGTCAGGGAATTTGCAGTAATCTGGGTGAGCAGTAATGTAACTCAGACCAGAGTGATGTCAGTGGAGATGATGAGAATCAGGGTGATTCTAGGCATACTGTATTTTACAGGGAGAGCCAACCTGGTTTCCTGTTTCATCAAATGAAGAATGAGAGAGAGAGAGAGAGAGAGTAAATAATGACCCCAATGATAAACCAAAAACTTAAAAAGAAAAGAAGTTACCTCTAGGAAGAGAGAAAAAACAAATTGTAAGGTAGCCAGGGATGGAATGTGGACTTTTTGGAACATATTTTGTAAATTTGACTTTGGAATCATACACATGTTTTACATAAGTATAAAATAAAATAAAATCAAAATGACAAATCTGACAACTTGATTCAGAATATATATTTTTAAAATATCCTACAAACCAATAAAATAAGAGAACATAATTATAATGTGGACTATTTGAATAGATTTTAATAAGAGAAGATTTACAAATGGCCAATAAGTACATGAAAACGTGTTCAACATCATTAGTCCTAGGGAAATTCAAGTTAAAACCACAGCATAATAATAGCCACCAAATGGCAAAAATTAAAAAAACCAATAACATCAAATGTTAGCATGGATGTGGAACAAATGGAACTTTCATATATTGTTAATAGTAGAGTAAAAGTTATATAACCACTTTAGAAAAATATGGGTAAGTTTCTTATAAAATTCAACAAACATCAACCCTATGAACTAGAAATTTTATTCTTAGGCATTTACCCAAGAGAAATGAAAACATATGCCCACAGAAAGACTTGTGATGGCTGGTCATAGCAACTTTATTCATAACTAGTAGCCCTGCGCACGAATCCGTGCGCCAGTAGCTTGCCAGTAGCTCACTGCCGCCCTCCAGTAGCTCTCCGCCCGCTGCCCCACCCTCCTGTAGCTCCCCTTGGCCCCCCCTCATAGCTTGCTGCCTTGCCCCCTCCTGTAGCTCTCTGCCCACTTGTAGTTCGCTGCCCTACCCTCCTGCTGATCCGTGATCCGGTCGTTACACTGTGAAGCATAACGACTGACCATTAGCATATTACATCTTCATTATATAGGATAGTCCAAAACTGGAAAAGACCCAGTGTCCATTAATAGGAGAATGGGTAAACAAATTGTGGTACCTTCATGCAATAGAATACAACTTAGTGATAAAAAGAAACTACAGCCCTGCCAGCATGGCTCAGTGGTTGAGCATAGACCTATGACCCAAGAGGTTGCAGTCAAGTCATGTGCTCAGGTTGTGGGCTCCATTCCCAGTGTGGAGTGTGCAGGAGGCAGCCGATTAATGGTTCTCTCTCATCATTGATATTTCTCTATCTCTCTCTCCCTTAATCTCTAAAATAATATATATATATATATATTTTTTAAAGAAACTACAAATATACACACATAGAAGAAAAATAAAAACATTATGCCAAATAAAACAAAACACACACAAAAAAATACTGTTATTTGGTCTCTTGAGAAGTAGATACTAAGACATAATTAGATGTGTAAGATATATATTAGGTAAGTATATTGGTTACCTATTGCTTTGAAACAAATTACTCTAAAACTTAGCAGTTTAAAATAACAAATATTTGTTAAGACTTCTAAAGATTTGACATCCAGGAGCAAATTAGTTGAGTGGTTTTGGCTTATGGTTTCTCATGTGTTTGCAGTTCAAGATGTTGGTTGGGGTTACAATAATGTGAAGGCTTAACTGAGGCTGCATGATCTGCTTCCAACATGACTCACTCACAAGCTATTGGCAGGAAGCATCAGCTCTTCACCATGTAGGCCTCTCCATAAGTCTACTTGAGTACCCTCAAGACAGCAGCTGGCTTCTACCAGAGCAAATGAACCAAGAACAAGTAAGGAGGGAGCCACAGTGCTTTTTTATGACATATAGTTTTGGAAAGTTAGACTCTATCACTTCTGTCTTCTGTTTATTAGAAGCAAGTCACTAAGTCTGGTTCACTCTCCAGAGAAGGGAAAGTCTTTCCCTTTTGAAGGGAGTGTCAATGTTGTGGATATATTTTAAAACACCACAGGGAGGGATCAGGGGAAGGCAGAGAGAGTCTTCAGACAAAGATACAGGTCTAATATCTGGGGAAGGAGAGAGGGAAGGAACAAGAATGGGAAAGGAAGAGTCGTGTCCTGCAGCATGGTTCCAAGAATGGTTTGGCCAGGCTGATGAAGATTCTTCTAATCAAAGACACCTGTTGAAGGACTCTTGCATGCCACAGACTGGGTCTGCCTTTGCAACCCTGCTGTGCTGTTCTCTGGCATTGGCTGAGATTAGCCTGTGGGAAGAGTGGTTTGGGTATAAATGTGGGGGCAGATCCACCGTGGCAGCAGGTGGGGTCATCAATCAATTATGCTTCCTGCAAGCAGATTTCAGCAGTGCATTTTCATGGTCACCACAAGTACATACTGCATGAATAAATTTACATGAAATTCTAGAATGAATAAAACTTACCTACAGTGATAGAAAATAACTAAATGGTTGCTTAGGACTAGAGAGGGGATAGGAATTGATTTCAAAGGGGCACAAGGGGACTTTCAGGATGGTGGTGATGAAAATATTCTCTACTGGGTTGTGGTGGTGGCTACACACATATATGCATTTTTTGAACTCATCAAGCTCTACACTTAAAATGGGCACATTTTATTGTACATAAATGATATATAACATATACTAAAACACATAGATATCACTTCACACTAACAATACCAAATGTTAGGATGTGCAGCACCCGAAACTCTCATATGTTGTTAGACTGAGTATAGAATTATACAACCATTTTGGAAAACGGGCAATTTCTTATAAAGTTAAGCAAATACCTATCCTATGACCCAACAGTTCCACTCCTGGATATTGACCCAAGAGATATGAAAATGTATGTTCACAAAAAGACTTATTCATGAATGTTAATAGCAGCTTTTAAAAATATAATGGTTCAACCTAGTGTAATAGCTCAGTTGGTTCGAGCATCGTCTCTATATGCCACAAGGTTGTGATATGCCAAGGTTGTGGGTTCAATCCCCCGTTAGGGCACATACAAAAATCAATCAATGAATGCATACATAAATGGAACAACAAAATTAGTTTCTCTCTTCCCCTTCCTCTCTCTATAAAGTCAGCAATAATAAAAAATAATGGTTCAAAACAACCCAAATATCCATTAACAGGAGAATCTATAAATAAATTGTGGAATAGTATTCAATAGAATACTAAGCAATAAAAAAAAGAATGAACTGATGCATACAACAACATGGATAAGTCTCAAAAATGTTATGTTGAGCAAAAGAAGGTGGACACAAGCCCTGACTGGTTTTGCTCAGTGATTAGAGCAAGGGGTCACCGGTTGGATTCCTGGTCAAGGGAACAACCTCAGTTGCAAGTTCCCCAGCCCCCATAGGGGCATGTGCCCAAAGCAACCAACTGATGCGTCTCTCTCAAATCAATGGATGTTTCTCTCCCCACTCCCTCCCACTCTCTCTCTAAAATATATATATATATAAAATAAAAAGAGCAATGGAAAAAATATCCTTGGGTGAGGATTAAAAAAAAAGGTGGACACAAAAGACTACATACTTTATGATACTATTTATAATTGTTAGACAGGCAAAACTAATCTATGGTTCTAGAAATTATAATATGGGTGCCATGAAAAACTCTCTGGAGTGATAATATGTTATATATCTTGATTGATATATAGGTTTCATAAATTTGTACATTTGTCAAAACTCATCAAATTATACAACTAAAAGCTGTGCATTTAAATTTACCTCAATTTAAAAATTAAAATAAAGAGGTAGTCACTAAAAAATAATCAATAAATAAAAAGAAATTAAATTGATAGAATTATTTCCAATAACTTTAAAATACAGTAATTTAACTGCACATTTTAAAAATTTTATTATACAGAGGGAAGGTAGGGGTGGGGGGTTGAGTGGGAAGAGATCAATCAAAGAACTTGTATGCATATATGCATAGCCCATGGACAGACAATAGTGTGGTGAAGGCCTGGAGAGGGGGGTTAGGGGTAGGCCAAAAGGGATCAATGAGGGAAGAAAGGGGACATATGTAATACTTTCAACAATAAAGACTTTCTAAACATTTATTATAGTAAAATACACATAAAACTGACGATTTTAAGTGTACAATTCAGTGGTATTACATACATTAATAATGTGCAGCCATCACCACCATCCATTTCCATACTTCTTTTTATCTTGTAAAACTGAAAGTCTATGCCTATTAAACAATAACTCCTGATTTGCCCCCTACCTCCAGCCCCAGTAACCACCATTCTACTTATTTTCTGTCTCTATGGTTTAACTACTCTAAGTAGGTCATATAAGTGGGATCATAGATTATTTATCTCTTTGTGACTGGCTTAGGTCATATAAGTGGAATCATAGATTATTTATCTCTTTGTGACTGGCTTATTTCACTTAACATAATATCCTCAAGATTTATCAATGTTGTAGCATATATCCTAACTGCACATTTTTAATGGGATATACCCTAAGGAAAATAAAAAATCAACTGCAAAGAAAATGTCAAACTATTCTCATTAGTCATCATCTCATTAATATTAACATTGGTAATAACACTTTACATATATAATAGAATAAAGCAAATAAATAATTTATGTCAATGTTATCAGAAACCAAGATGTTGATAAGAAAGATACTAATATAAAATGAAAAAAAGTTGGATAAAATTTCTGAATCCCAAAATTTAATTGGAAAAAGCCAAACAATGACCAATCCAATAGCAATAAGCATTCCAACATTCCAACTATCCAAATTGTGATCTCTAGATTCCATTTACTACTAAAATGAACCATGGAGCCAGAATGGTGCCTTGCACATAAGTAAATTGAAATTAATAAATTAACTCAAGTTTGTGAAGAAATTTTGTGTTTTAAAGAGACCCAATTGAGAAGAGGGCCTGCAACTGATTGGCTGGCTGGAAAATTAAGCTACCTGGACCTAGGGGCAGTTGCCTTGGTGTCTTTCTGCTACTATGCCTCCAGGATCTTATCTATACTTGGAGGTGGCAAAGTCTGGGGGCTCTGAAAAAATCTGAAAAGTGAGTTAGAATGAATAAGGATGAGAAACAAAATGTGATACTACATGCAGTGGAATATTTTTCAGCCTTCAAAAGGAAGGAAATTCAGACACATGCTATTAAAATTATGACATGAATGAACCTTGAGGACATTATGCTAAGTAAAATAAGCCAGACAGAAAAGGACAAATATTGTATGATTCTATTTATATGAGTTATCTAAACTAGTCAAATTCTTAGAGACAGAAAGTAGAATGGTGGTTACCGGGGAATGAAGGGAGAAGGGAATGGGGAGTCATTATATAATGGAAACAGAGTTTTAATTTGGGAAGTTGAAAAGTTCTGGATATGGGTGATGGTGATGGTTGCAAAGCAATGTTAATATATTTAATGCCAGTGAACTGTACACTTAAAAACTATTAAAATGGTATATTTCTTGTTATGTATACTTTACCACACACACAAAAATGAATGTGGCAAAATGTTAAATGTGGATCTAGGTAAAAGGGTCCAAACAAGATTATTATGCAATTTTTTTATTATGCACTATTTTTATAACTTTTTTGTTGCTCTGAAATTTTGTTCAAAATAAAAAGTTTACTTAAAATTAACAGGAGGAAGTTCTGTAGAGATAAGATACAGACCAGTTGGCATGGCTTTCATTGCAGGGGTTACAAATACAGTAGGATGTTAATATAGTATCTTTAGCAAATGACTATCTTAAGTAATGTGCTTTCACATTTTTAATTTTATCATCACCTCTTTGTTGACTTAACTTCTTTTTTATTTTATGTTATTTAAAGTATTACAAATAGTAATACATATGTCTCTTTTTCACCCCATTGACGTCCCCCCCACCTCCCCTACCATCCCTCCCCCCAACATGCCCTCACACCCCACCCCCAGTGTCTTTCGTCCATTGGTTATGTTTATATTCGACTTAACTTCTTAAGGATGTGGAGTTGACAGCTTTACAGTTTCTCCTCTGTTTTCTTCATATTATTTTAATTATTTTGGATTCTTAGAACATTAGGGACATCCATATTCAGTATTCAAATAAAAAACAATTCTAAAACAAAAAAAGGTTATCAACTACTTTGTCATTTCTTTGTCACTGCTTCTCCTTAATTATAAATATATAGAACCTCTTCCGTTAGACAGATGGGGTTCAAATTCTTTCTTGCTAGCTCTGAGACATTGTATAAATTATCTCATCTCTCTAAACCAGTGATTTTCAATCTTTTTCATCTCATGGCACACATAAACTAATTACTAAAATTCGGTGCTACACCAAAAAAAAAAAATTTCTTTTTGCCGGTCTGACACACAAAAAATAGGCATAATTTTGATTCATTCACATTGGATGGCTATTGTTGTGTTGGCTGTTGTCATTTAAAAAATATATATATTCTTATTTATTTCAGAGAGGAATGGAGTGGGAGAGAGAGATAGAAACATCAATGATGAGAGAGAATCATTGATAGGCTGCCTCCTGCACGTCCCCTACTGGGGATCGAGCCCACCACCCGGCATGTGCACTTGACCGCAATCAAACCCAGTCCTCATGCTGGGGCTCTATCTACTGATCCAAACCGGCTAGGGCTGTTGTTGTTTTTTTATTTGACAATCTAAGGGAAAAGATGTCAGTGCCCTAACTAAATAGTCAGGTATTGCATGTTTTAAAAATTCTTGCAGCCCCACCGGCGTGGCTCAGTGGTTGAGTGTCAACCAATGAACTAGGAAATCACAGTTCGATTCCTTGGTCAGGGCACATGCTTGGGTTGCAGGCTCAATCCCTAGTGGGATTGTGTAGGAGGCAGCCAATCAATGGTTCTCTCTCATCATTCATTGATGTGTCTATTTCTCTCTCTCTCCCTTCATCTCTGAAATCAATCTACACTAATAAAAGAGTAAGATGCAAATTGACCGTACCTTCACGATGCCCATCGGCCAGTCAGGAGTGAGTATGCAAATTAACCCAACAAAGATGATGGGTTAATTTGCATACAGAGGCGCCAAGCGGCTGGGCTGGGGGCGGGGCAGGACAGGCGTTCCGCACTGCCCCAGCCACTCCGGGCCTCTGGGCAGCGTGGGAAGGTGGAAAGGTGGCTCCGGGCCTGAGTGAAAAGGCAGCTCTGGCCAGAGCGAAGGCAGTGCCAGCAGCCAGGGTAAGGAAGGCCCATTCTTGCATGAATCTTTGTGCATCAGGCCTCTAGTAAAAATATATTTTTTAAAAATTCTCGCAGCACACCAGTTGAAAATTGCTGCTCTAACCTTAGTATTCTCATCTGTCCTCATCTATAACCTTCAAAGAGTTATGAGGCTTTTAGGTGAGATAATGAATGTAAAACAGAATACAATACCTGCCACATATACATGTTATTAATTAATTATACCATTGGTATAAGACTGTGCAATAGAAGTTCATAATTATCTGTTAAATATAAGTCAGTATGTAATACTTTAATATTGCAGCTTAAAAAGGATATATAATAACTTACCATTAAATTTACTACTTGTCAGATCCTCAGTAAAGTTCTCTGCCACTGAGCTGCCAAACTATGAGTTTCCAGAGGAAAACCATGAAGCAAATGTAAGTGTTGGTGAATAGTTTCTGAGGTAGAATTAAATGGTTTGAGGTTCTTTAGCTTAGAGAAGTCTGTGAGGAGACCTCAGAAAATGACTAAGTTTATAGCATTTATGTTTATTTTTTCATTGGTTGAAACATATTATGGAATTATTGGACAAGATGAGATGATCCCAGCCTTATGGGAAGAAATTTTTGATAATGAGGTTTGTTAAACTCTAAAATGAGTCAACACAGGGTCTGGTGGAATTTTCTTGTCTGGAAGGGCTTTAGAGGTAGATGAGATTTCTCTCAATCTGAGGTGTCTTAGGTAAAGATGCACCTGTAGAAAGGTAGATGTGCAGATGGTCCTTTTCAGTCTAAGAGTCAATAAAGGCCTTTAGCTCACCCAATTGCAATCAGTTACAGCCCCAGTGGCTAACCATCTGCCTGCATTTTCTGATATTTATGGGTAGCAATTAATTTAATTGTCATACTGTCTAACAAGCAATTCACAGTTTTTCTTCACAGTTTTTAAGGCTCTTGTTTTATTTATTATTCGTTTTTTTAAGTAAAGAACTTTCAACCTTTAAAAATTTTTTAAAACAGGGAGAGACAGATAGAAACATCAATGATGAGAGAGAATCATTGATCATTGATCTTTGCCTCCTGCACACCCCACACTGGGGATCGAGCCCACAACTCAGGCACATGCCCTGAACAGTGACCTTCTGGTTCATAGGTTGATGCTCAACCACTGAGCCCTACCAGCTGGGCAAGGCTCTTGTTTTATTTAGTAATGGGAATGGCTCAGGCTCACTTATTTATTTATCTATTTATTTTTAGTTATGCTTATTGAGGTTTAGTTTATCCTTTTTAGTGTATAGTTTATGAGTCTTGACAAACACAGTTGTTTGTAAAATAATCAGGAACGTCTATTTATTTATGTCTTGCTTGGAGAGGAGAAATGCAATAGCAGGACAAAGGAGAGCAAAAATACAGTGACTTTTGGGGGATTTTTATAGGATTCAAGGTCAAGATTTGCCCCACACAGAAGCCAGTTTTTTGTGACTTCTCAAATTGAGTAGATGAATTCACTTTGTCTACCTAGTGAAGTTACTTAGTAGTAACTTGACTTGGTCCTTTTAAGATTTTATTTATTTGGTCACCTGTCTTCTGCAGCATTAGGAGTGGAGGAAGAGAGGTGTCAATTATAAACTTCAAGGTGAAGAAGTGGCATGAATCTCTGTGTTCCATTCCATTTTTGCTCCACTAATAAAACATTCTGGGGACCCTAATTATATTCTAGTTATAGCAATAATAAATTCTAGAGTTTTCAGGAAATTTTTATTTCAGAGTCTGTCTTTTGAAATAAGTAACACATGCTCCAAGACATCCTTTGATTTTTAGTTTGAGAAAGATGATCACTGTAATTTATAAGAGCAGGGTGAAGATTGGTTGGTAGGAAGCTCCATTTTAGCTTAGCCTATATTGAATGCTGAATTGGGGTTTTATAGGATGGGAGAATCATGGTTGGGCTATGTCTAAGTCATTCGGAGCCTGGGGTAGAGAGAGAAAACTATCTCCTAGTGAATGCCTACTATGTATATGCTTGGCACGGTGCTAGGTGCTTTCCTTTTTGACAGCTACTCTTGTGTAGAAATCCATCTTAGATCCAACCACTTAAAAAACAACAACATCAAAACAACAAAAATCATATTCCTCGTGGGGCCTAGTTCATTAATACAAGTCACAGCTGCTACACCTTCTATAAGATCCTGGCACCATAATTAGGATAATAGACTCTCAGGTCTTGGAGGGATCTTTGAGGTCATATTGTTAAAGGGGCAGCAGCTGTTCGCTTCACCATGGAGTCTGAGAATCACTGTGTTCAGTTCTCTCAAAGGGAGAATTGTCTGGGGCTATAGTCTGGTAGGCTACAATCCCATACATGATAGGGTAACGATAAGCAAATGTGAAGCATGAACTAAGTTCCAGACAGGAAATGGCAATAGAAAAAATATGGGGGTCCTCAGACAATGTAAATGGGGGGGGGGGGGTGGAGGGAAAGAGGGGAGAAGGGAGAAGACGAACTGGCAGAGATGCAATGTGAGGGTCTTGAATTCAGGTAGAGGCCCACAAAAGTGATCCTGATTGACACAGGTAAACCCCAAAGAGTCTTCTCTCTCCAGTTTCATCAGCTCAGGAATCCCAGCCATCCTGGATCCTTTTCTTTGCCCTTTTATTAGCCGGGAAACCCTCTTCTTTCCACTGAAGAGAGTCAGAGAAGGGGTCTGAAGTGCATGAAGGATAAGAACATCTTTTTTATTTTCTGAGTAGTGGTATAAACCATTGTCCTGGAGGCTGGGGAATATATTTCACGCCCTCTCAAGGTCCCTTCGGTTCAAGGATACTGTCATTCTAGGGCTCTACAAGGGGGAGGGCCTGCAAGGTCCATGCTGCCATGGAAACACGCCGCCGTGTTCCTTTTTCTTACGCGGGGCGGGGCACTGTGCCTCACTCACCAATCACCCACAGGATTTTTTGAGTGGCAGGCAGCAACAGCGAATGGGCAAGCCGATACTGAGTGACGCGCGGGAAAAGGAGGAGTTCGAGGCCGGTGGCGGCGGTGGCGACAGCGACAATCTGGGGATAGAGCTGGAGGGACCTGGGGAGCGTGCCGAGACCTCTAACTCGAGCGCGAGGGACCTCCCGCCGAGATGCCTGGTACTATTTGGGAAAGAGTGGGGGTGCAGTCAGCTCTCAAGTCTTGGCTTTGGGGTCTGAAGGAATGGCTGACCGGAGGGGGCGGGGTGGCAAGCATGGCGGCGGTGACTGGGAAAGGGTTGGAGGGCCCTGCGGAGGGGGTGGGGAAGCAGCAGCTAGGAAGGCTGAGTGGTCGCGAGGAAGCGTGAAGGGCTGTGGGGGTTCTGGCGAACGGAGATGGCAAAGCCACCTTTTGGGGGTGGTAGAGGCTCCAGAGGGACGTAGGGAGAGTTGTGGGGGATGGAAAAAGGGGCGGGAAGAGACGAGGTTAGGAAGGAGGGGAAAGGGTGTCTACGGGAAGGTGATGGAAAAGGAGAGGGAAAGGATGGGCAGGCTGATGGTAAGTAATGAGGAATCGGATCTTGGGAAGTATGATGGGAAAGTGCTCGCAAGATCATCGTGTTTTAATGGAAAGAGCTCTAGGGTGGTCCCCTTTCCCAACTCCTGCGCTTCCCGCCCCATTATTTAAGCGCAGACTGCGTGAGGAAGGCTGGCAGGTTACACAGAACTGATCTTTTGTTATTCCATTCCAGGGGAGCAGATGGACCCTACTGGAAGTCAGTTGGATTCAGATTTCTCTCAGCAAGACACTCCTTGCCTGATAATTGAAGATTCTCAGCCTGAAAGCCAGGTTCTAGAAGATGATTCTGGTTCTCACTTCAGTGTGCTATCTCGACACCTTCCTAATTTACAGACACACAAAGAGAACCCTGTGTTGGTGAGTGATACCTTGTTTGGAAATGATGGAGCAGATTCCCCCCCCCCCCCTCTCACCCCCCACCCCCCAATCTAGACCAACCAGCAAATATAGGTACTCAGGTCACTATCTTTTGGGCACAATTAGTTGAAAAATGAAATCACCATATTCACAAAAAGTATGTCTCATTTTAAATTATTTCATCTGTAGTGGGGATATTATGTATGTATGTTTTCTAGGATGTTGTGTCCAACCCTGAACCATCAGCTGGAGAACAAGGAGATAGTGAAAGTGGGTTCAATGAACACCTGAAAGAAGACAAAGCTGCAGGTGAGGTGTTTCAAACTGTCAGTCTCATTTTGCAAGGGTGCCCTTGTTCGAGCTGGGTGGATTTAAACGTGGCTGTGGTGAATGTATGTGAGGAAATCTAGCACAGTGTCTGTCTGGTGCGTAGTAGGCATGCAGAAGGTTGGTTTTCTGTAATGTAGCTGATTAGGTTTGTATTGTCTGCATTCCTGAATTTGTATTAAAGTTTAGTGGTAAATGCCTTTTGTGCTAATATCCTCTTGTATTTTTCAGACCCTATGGATTCTTCTCATTTGGATACATGTGGTTCCATCAGTCAGGTCATTGAACAGTTACCTCAGCCAAACAGGACAAGCAGGTATACTCGTGTTTGAAGAAATTTATTTACATTTATTAATGGATCAATTCTTTTGCCTGTACCTTTGACTCATCCCAAAGATAAAGGGATTAATCATATTTTTGTGAATTAGGGAGTGGGATTTGAGGATTGTGTTAGTGCTGTTGGCTGGAATCGCTTTTGTGAAGGTAATAACATTTTTGCATCTACATTATTCATATTGTGATCTGTCTTGTACATGTGAAACAAAGTAAGTATTCCTTATTCTTAGCATAGATACGACTTATTAATTGAAAAAAAAAATCAAACAATATATTTAAGTATATTGTCAAAACTGTTAGGCATGCTTTCCACCAACCAAAGTACCTCACCAGTTTTAGACCCAGAATGTTTAATTCATATTCTATTCAAACAGTATTCAATTTTTACTTTGTCTTTCCATCGCCCATTTATTGAGTTTATTTTCTATTCGAGGTACTAGATTGGATGCTTTTATTATGTTTTGAAAGTTCTTTATATATTCTAGATACTAGTCCTTTGTAGGATATACGATATGCAAATATATTCTTCCACTCTGCAGCTTGTCTTTTCACCCTCTTCAGAGGGTTTTCCACAGAGCAGGTTTTTAATTTTGATGAGATCTGTTAAATATTTTTAACAGAATAATATGAATGCATAGTTAATTTTAAAAAGAGTTTATAATGAAAAGCAGAGAGTTCTTTCTCATCCTTGGTCTCCTTTCGCAGAGGCAATCTTATTTAAGTGTTTGTGTTTTTACTTTTTTGGGAGGTCATCTTCCTCGCCCTTAATACTATTGCAAAACGAAGTAACACTATTATACTGCCATTTCTTATTTTATCAGATTAAGATAATTGAGTTCTATAAATGAAGATGAGGCTTTCTTCCCAACAATGCTTTCCCAATTTTTGTAATAATTATTTTAGTTATTTTATTAATTACTTTTGTACTTCAAAACAATATATTTAAACCTTTGTTTTCTTCTTCCATCAGCTTAGACAGTGGAGAAAAGTTTAAGATTAGTATTATTTTTTGTCCATAATTAAGCCTCTTCTGATTTTTAAAAAAAATCCTCACCTGAGAATATGTATTTTTTTATTGACTTTTTAGAGAGAGAGGAGGGGGAAAGACAGGAGCAGAAAGAGAGAAAGAAATAAACATCTACCTGAGAGAGAAACATTGATTGGTTGCATCCCATACGCACCCTGACTAGGGATTGAATCCGCAGCCAGGTATGTACCCTGACTGGGAGTCAAACCTGTACCCGTTTTGGTGCATGGGACAACGCTCCAACCAACTGAGTCACCCGGCCAGGGCATTCTGATTTTTTAAAATATTTGTAGTAATATTTTATTTTGGAATAATTTCAAGTTAAAAACAAAAATTGAAAATAAAGCCTCTTCTGATTTAAAGAATCATTCTACAAATATTTATTGAGTCAAGCACTAATGAATATTGGGGATACAAAGTGATCAGAAGAGATGAAAATTCTAGACCTTAATGTAGCTTACATTCTTGTATGGGATATAGCAATACATGATGAATAAGTAAAAGATATAGTATGTTAGACATTCATAGGGCTGAAGAGAAAAATAAAACAAATGGCAATAGGAAATATCACAGGAGTTGCAAGTTTATATAGAGTGACTTGGGGAATGTTTCACTGTTGTGGCATTTGATTCAAAGTCATAAGTGATGCCGGCAGGTGTGGCTCAGTTGTTGAGCGTGGACCTATGAACTAGGAGATCACAGTTCTATTCCCGGTCAGGGCACATGCCCAGGTTTTGGGCGGGATCCCTTGTGGAGGGCGAGCAGGAAACAGCTAATGAATGATTCTCTCTCATCATTGATGTTTCTATTTCTCTCTCCCTCTCCCTCTCTGAAAATCAATAAAAATATATTTTAAAAAAATCTTAAGTGATTAAGTGATCTCTGTTGTTATCTGGGATAAGTGCAAAGGCCCTGAGGTGTGAGCATGCTTGGCATTTTTGAGAAATGGCAAGGTTAGTGTGGCTGTAGGTGGAGTGATTGAGAGGAGTGGGAGAAGAAGTCAGAGAAGTAAAGAGGGGACCAGAATCTGTAAATGGGCACTGTGAGTAATTTGGCTGTTACTCTTAGTGAGGTAGAAAGGCATTTAAAAGTTTTCAGCAGAGGAATGACATGATCTGACTTAGATTTTAACATGATCACTCTGATTGCTGGATCAAGAATAGTCTGAAGGTATATAGTTTTTATCTGTTGACTAGTAGCCGTGCGCCAGTAGCTCGCCAGTAGCTCACCAGTAGCTCACTGCCGCCCTCCTGTAGCTCTCCCCGGCCCCCCTCATAGCTTGCTGCCCTGCCCCTCCTATAGCTTTCCGCTGCCCACTTGTAGCCAGTAGCTCGCTGCTGCCCTCCTGTAGCTCCCTCCGTCCCCCCGCCCCCCTCCCCCATAGCTTGCTGCCCTACCCACTCCTGTAGCTCTCCGCTGCCTGCTTGTAGCTTGCTGCCCCACCCTCCTGCTGATCCGTGATCTGGTCATTACGTGGTGGGTCATTAGCTTCACGGCATAACGACCATTTGCATATTACATCTTTATTATATAGGATTGTACCTCAGAAAAGCTGGAAAAATGAAAATAATTAAAAATAAAAGAAGCTATTTAAATAAAGTTAATAAAAGGAATAGACTGAAGGGGGAGAGGAAGCAGGAAGACCAACGAGGAGACAATTTAAATAATTTAGACATAATATGACAGTGGCTAGACCAGAGTAGAAGTGGATGGAGGGTAGTGAGGCTCTAGGTTTTTGATAATAGGATTCAAAGACAGATTGAATATGAGAGTGAAGAAGGAAGTAACAATGTTTTTGGTTTGAGAATTAGAAGAATGGAGTTACTGTTAATTGAGATGTACTACAGGAGGAAGTCAGTTATAGACAAGCTAAAGTTGAGCTGCCTTTTCAATTGCCAGTTGGAAGCATTTGGTGATGTACAAGTCTGGAGCTCAGGGGGAAGGTCTATGCTGGAGATTTAAATTGCAGAGTCATAGCATATGGGTTATATTAAAAGCTCGAGTCTGGATAAGAGTACTGATGAGGTGAGTGTAGGTGGAGTAGAGGTCCAAGGACTCACTGAGCCTACCAGCATTTAGAGGTCAGGGACAGGAAGAAAAACACTAAAAGAGACTAAATGAAGATCCAAGATGTGTGGTTTGTGCTGTCTTTCATGGCTCTTCTGCTTTTTGTTATATTTGCTCTTGGACTTCCTTTTCCTGTATTTTCCAAGGTCATGCATCTGTCTGGTCCTCCCAGTTATGCAAGTAATGCTCTATACTTGCCTCTTGAACAACATGGGTTTGAACTGTGTATGTATGTCCACTTATGTGCAGATTTTTTTTCATATATACACAGTCAGCCTTCCTATCCTTGGGTTTTGCATGCATGGATTCAACCAATTGCAGATGGGAAACAGTATTTAAATTTTTTTAAAAAATTGATTTCAGAGAGATAGAAACACCAGTGATGAGAGAGAATCACTGATTGGCTGCCTCCTGTATGCCCCCTACTGGAGATCAGGCTTGCAACCCAACTGTGACCTCCTGGTTCATAGGTCAACGTTCAACCACTGAGATACCGTGGCTGGGTGGAAAACAGTATTTTTGATCCATGGTTGGGGAATCCATGGATATGAAGGGCCAACTGTATGCATTGTTCTACACTATCTATATAAAACCCTAAGTAACCGGACAACCCTATGACCAGTCGGTAGTTATGACGTGCACTGACCACCAGGGGGCAGACGCTCAATGCAGGAGCTGCCCCCTGGTGGTCAGTGCGCTCCCACAGTGGGAGTGCTGCTCAGCTGACCCTCGGGCGCCAGACGTGCAGCTGCAGTACTCCCCCTGCGTGCCCCTCCTACCCCATGAGGTAGTGGTTAAGGCCGGGCTGCGGCAGCGTGGAGGTCCACTGATCCCCACAGGCCAGGCTGAGGGACCCCACTGGTGCATAAATCTGTGCACCAGGCCTCTAGTTTTATATAAGGGACTTGACCATTCTTGGATTTAGTTCTCCACAGGGGTCCTGGAACTAGTTCACCCAGATACCAATGAATCACTAAAGTTTTGGGAGAGTCAAAAGTTATACGTGTATTTTCAACTGCATGGGGGGCAGCGCCTATACCCACTGTGTTGTTCAAGGGTCAACTGTATTTTATTTTTGTGTAAATATTAGTTCTTTTTCTCTTTCTTGGATCCCCAAATTTACAAATTTATGTTTTTTACCTCTTTTATGCTTAAGTTATGCTCAGTAGTTGTATGAAATATTAAACGTGTAGAAAGTTACAAGGAAGCAAAAAACATCTATAATTCTGCCACCCAGAGGCTAATTGCTATAAACATTTCGGTTTATTTTCCCTCTTTATTTGTGGACTTGATTTGCATAGTTGACATGTGGTCAGTATGTTTGCTGACCTTTTTGCTTAATAACATGAGCATTTTTCCTATGACGATTAAAACTTTTAATAGCATTTTCTCCAAGTTTTTTATTTTAAAAATTTAAACCTCCAGAAAAGATTAAAGGATAGTACACATTTGTTCTCTCTGTCTATATATGCATGTGCTAGATCATTTGAAACTAAGTTGCAGATATAATTCCCCTTAAATATTTTAGCATTTATCATCTAAGAATAATATATTATTCTATATGATCATAATACCATTACCACACCAAAGAAAGTATTAATCTATAATAATAAAAGCATAATATGGAAATTGACCGAAGGACCAAACAGCAGAACAACTGCCTGGATGACCTTCTGGACGACCACGCTATGACACGCACTGGTGCCGGGCCAGCCACGGCAGGTGCAATGCAATTGGTTGTTGGGGGGGCCCAGCCATCACCCCACGATCGCCCCGCAGAGGGAGGCCCAGGCTACCCGGCTGGTGGCGCTGCGGCAGGTGGACGGGGCTTCTCTCTCCGTGGCAGCAATCTATCTTGGAGCTCTGGTCAGATGGGCAGGGCCTCCCTCTGCAGGGCGATCGGTCTGGGGGCCCCGTGATCAATTGCCCCACAAAGAGAGGCCCAGACGACTGGCCAGCGACACTGTGGCGGGTGTGTGGGGCCAGCCAGCAATTGCACCCCACACCTGTCGCCTGCAGAGGGAGGCAACCGGTGGTGGGGGAGGAGGGGGAGGAGCGCGGAGGCGGGGCCAGCTGCAGGCAGGCAGCGGGGGCAGGGGGAGAGGGGGGGAGAGTGGGAGGGGGGAAGGAGAGCCCTGATTGGCCCTGATCACCAACCTGGCCTAGGGACCCTACCAGAGGGGTCCCAGATTGGGAGAGGTTGCAGGCCGGGTTGAGGGACACCGCCCCCCCCCCCCCCCCCCCGCCTCTAGTTCCTTAATATCTGACTATATAGTTCATACTAAAATTTTTCCAATTTTCTCAAAGATGTCTTTTATATATATAAAATTTTTAAGAGTCACCAGTCTTTTTTTTTTTTTTTAAATATATTTTTATTGGTTTTTATTTTTATTGCAAGCCCATGCTCTGTCCACTGAGCCAAACCAGCTAGGGCGAGACTATTCTTTTGTAATATTTGTTGCAGATTTTTCCCTAGTTGTTATTTGCTTTTACTTTTGTTTATTATGTTTTTTGACCTGTGATGTAATCTTTTGAAAAAATACATAGCTCTGCCCTAGCTGGTTTGGCTCAGTGATAGCGCGTCAGCCTGTGGAGTAAAGGGTCCTGGGTTCAATTCCAGTCAAGGGCACATGCCCAGGTTGCCAGCTTGATCCTCAGTAGCGGGTGTGCAGGAGGCAGCTGACCAATGATTCCCTCTCATCATTGATATTTCTGCCTCTCTCCCTCTCCCTTCCTCTCTGAAATCAATAAAAATATATTAAAAAAATACATAGGCCTCACCCTGGCTGGTGTAGCTCAATTGGTTGAAGCATCGTCTTGTGAGCCAAAAGGTTGTGGGTTCAATTCCCGGTCAGGGTACATACCTAGGGTACATATCGGGGGGATAGGAATGCCTATGAGAGGTAACCGTTTGATATTTGTCTCTCATATTCTTTCTCTCTTTCTCCCTCTCCCTCTCTCTCTAAAATGAATAAAAACATATTCTTAGGTGAAGATTAAAAAAAATAGGCATCTTACCTTATAAAATGTATTAAGTAAAATACATTTTATTCAGATATTCTGGTTCTATGTATGTATTCTAAGATTTTTTACTATAGTATTTTTGTGAACTGTTTGCTTTAATAGATATATTTTTGAACCCCTTCCCTACACATCTAATCCATATCTATTATCACTTGTCAGTAATTCTCTTGAGTGCAAGATTTTTCTGTTTCTGCTCATATCTTTTCAGAGAAAGATAAAATTCAAGTATGTTTGTTCCTCCTGTTTAGTGATTGTGCTACTTAATTCTGTACACTGTTTTTGAGTTGTTAACCTTTTTGGTGCTTGTCTGTAGAAAGAAGCAATAATGGGGTGAGGCTTTTTACTTTTTCAAATTTGCTTAAAAGGTGGTTGGTGTGTGGGGAGTCACAAAATTCCAGAGTGCTTTGAGCAAAATGTCCCAACCTATCTGGGAACACGTGATTGTATCTTTCTGCTGTGTAGTGTTTTGGGACGGTCAGTGGAACCTGCTCCTCCTGTGGGGGAAGAGAAGGAAGAAGTGGAAGACAAGGAGAAGGGGGAAAAGGAAGAAGATACTCTAGATGTTGCCACACATTCCCTTGGTGCTGAAGGTAGCTTTATGCCTTTTTCAGGATAGTAGATTGTTTAAGTCCTTTTGTTGTGAGCATACAGACACTAAATTTTTTCTTTTTATCAGGTTATAGATTTGTCATCATAAATTGAGAATAGTCATTAAGAAATTTGCTTAGTAGTGTAAGATATTTCACCTACTTTGGTGTTTAGGAATTTCCAGGTCATTGGATAGCCCCCTTTGTGCATATTGACTCTTCTTCCTTTTGTAATCAAATATTTTTGGCATGTATGCTTTATGGGGCTGGAAGTACATTGAATTATTGAGTATGGGGTATGGTTTATGTATATTTTCAAGAAGTAGAAGTAAAAAAAAAAAAAAAGAAGTAGAAGTAGTCTACTTATATTAGGTGCTTGCAAGGTTTTATAGCATGCAACTTTTTTTTGGCTTCATTACACATTTTCCCCCTTCACTTTTACTGCTTCTATTTTGATTTGATTTTGAAAAACTGGGGGAGGGCAGGGCTTTGATTTGAAGGATGTAACATGACCTTCTTTTGCTAAGTGATAGCACCTTGCCTGGTGCATAATATTGTAGGATGATACCTAATTTCTTTGGGCCTTGTTCCTAGATCCTGCCTCATCACAGTTGGGCTTTGGGGTTCTGGAACTCTCCCAGAGCCAGGATGTTGAGGAAAATACTGTGCCATATGAAGTAGACAAAGAGCCTCTGCAGTCAGTAACCACCAACTCTGGTTATAGTAAGCTACCTGATGTGGATGCTAATATTGGTATGAAACTGTTTTCTGGCATTTGGAATTGTTTATAAGCATTTTCATCCCATGCTAGAGCTCTTCTTTCCTTGATAACATTTTATAGCTATCTAAGTTAATATAGTCTATGTTAACATAGTAAGGTTGCAGAGTTGTCTGGCAAGTACTTGTCAGTTGATGGCTTGCAGATTAGTGGTTTTTTTTGTGAGTTATTGGTTGTTTTCCTTTTTGGAAAATGTATGTATTTTCTAATTAGACTTCTGTCTATTAAAATGTTTACCTTTAAAAAAGCATTAGGGACTGCTTCTAGTACTTTGAAAAATTAGATATCTCCTTTCTTCTTTTTTTTAAATATCTCCTTTCTTTCTTCTAACACTTCAAGCAATTAAGCATGAAGAGCAGTCCAATGAAGATATCTCCATGGCAGAACAGCCCAGCAAGGATGTTCCTGTGGTAGCACAACCCAGTAAGGACATACATGTGGTACAAGAGCAAAATCCATCAACTGCAAGGTAACCCATGTTCTTTCTAGAAAGTATTTTTGGATTTCTGCTGTAGGGTTATACTCATTTCACTTGGCCAGGATTTTCAGAAATTTTTGATTTTCATCTCTCCCCTTTCCTCCTCCTAGCATTTTTCTGGTCCAATAAAAACGTTGATTATTCATGAGTTCTCTTTGTGTCCTTATCTTTAGGCATATTACAAAGCCATTTTATTGCTGTTGCAACGATAAGCATTACTCCTTAATCTTTGGTTGCTTCTCCTCTCTGATCTTTGTCTACTGCCTCTCTGTGGGAGGTATTCTAGCCTCTCTGGTGTTAGGAGGAGTCACATGAATGTTATATTTGAGAGTCTTACTATTTCTGTACTTGAAGGGCACCCAGATTGTTTTGGGTTGTTGGGTATCCTGCATTTGGTAGTTTATGATGAAGATTTAGGGAGATACTCTTTCCCAAGTTCATTACGCTCTTAATTTGGTAGGAATTGGGCAGTATATCTCTCTTCTGCCCATTGTGATTGTTGTTTCCAAAACAGTGTGGCATCTGGTCAACAGCTCAAGTTTGGATGTGGCAGAGGAAAAGTGGGATGCTTCCAGTTTGGGGCGGGGATAACTAAACATTCAATATTGTTACTTCCTTCTGTGGAAATAGTGGGGAGGGGGCGGATGTGGGGTGGAGGGGATCAATGGGGAAAAAAGGGGACATCTATCTGTAATACTTTCAACAATGAAGATTAAAAAAAAAAGAAAAGAAATAGTGGGGAATGGGGTTCTGGGGTCCTGAATAAAATTGAATATAAAGAGAAGTTGACTTTCTAATGCAAAGCACTCAGCTTATAACTGGGCCTGAGTTTTTAGGCCGGCCTTCCTTCCTCTCCCTCCCTCCCTCCCTCTCTCCCTCTCTCCCTCCCTCCCTCCCTCCCTCCCTCCCTCCCTCCCTTCCCTCCCTCCCTCCCTCCCTCCCTCCCTCCCTTCTTTCCCTCCCTCCCTCCCTTCCTTCCCTCCCTCCCTCCTTCCCTCCCTCCCTCCCTCCTTCCCTCCCTCTCTCTCTCTCTCTTTCTTTCTTAATATGTTTTTATTGATTTTAGAGAGAGGAAGGGAGAGGGAGAGAGGATAGAAACATCAGTGATGAGAGAGAATCATCGATTGGCTGCCTTCTGCGCGCCCTCTTCTGGGGACCCCTCTTCTGCAACCTGGAACCTGCAACCTGGGCATGTGCCCTGACTGGGAATCGGACTGTGACCTTCTGGTTCATGGGTCGACACTTAACCACTGAGCCACACTGGCCAGGCTAGGCTTTTCTTTAGGAAGTTGCACTCTAGCTAGTTTTGCTATTCTGTTTACTCTGGGCAATTGTAGAGTAGGTAAATCTCATAAGAATCTGGAAAGGGATCAGCAGTGAATGTCTTACATGTGTGAATAGTACTAGTGTGGAGTCTTGGTTTGGGGCTTAGATTTAGTAGATCAAATGGAAAAGGCCAACAGAAGGTAATGTGTGTGGCAATAAGTTCAGAGAATAATTCACACCCAGGCCCTTTCCTTGGAAGGTCATTGGTAGAACTGGCATTGCTATAGTCTGGATTAAAATTCTTCATGCATGTGTAGATAATAGCATATGTAACAAAAATTCCTAAATGACTTATCAGTAATCTCATGTAGTGCAGCAGTGAGCAGTGTTGAAAAGAGGTATTGCAGTGTGAGAGACTTAGGCTTTGAAATGAGCTAAGGGCTTTGTATCATCAAATAGTATCTTACTTAATTTTCACTAGGTAGTTATATATACTAGAGCTATTGAAAAATTTGAAATCATTAAAGGAAAACAGACAAAACACAGGAAAAGTTTATTAGCTCAAAGATGAAAACATTTGAAATAGTAACTTTTTCTCCTGGTGATGTGAATCTCCTAGGTCAGAGGACATGCCTCCTAGTCCCAAAGTATCTCTTATTGCTGTGGAAACAAAAGAACAAATATCTGCTCAAGAAATTCTGGAAGGTGGACTGCAGATTCCGAAGTTACCAGAGCCTGAGGTTTTGTCAACTCAGGAAGACTTGTTTGACCAGAACAATAAAACAGGTACAAAGAGTAATTAGTTGATGTATAGTTCCTCTTCTCCAAAGATAAAAACTTTTTATTTCTGTTTTGTGGCTACTGTTTAAGTTAGAAGGCACTTTATAGGTATGCAGACTTGTTTGTGATATGGAAGGAAAATATGCCTCTAGCTGATTAATGAGAAAATCTTTTTGAGAATGATTGCTATTTAACATTTTAACATAATTTTCTCTCTCTTTTGGAAATGGAGATATTGAGGAGTAATAGCTAATACAGTAAATTTAATAACTATGGACAGAGTAGCAACTTCTGTTGTCATAGGTCTTCAAATATTTAACATAATTAAGTATATGTTTTTTCATATTCACCTGGCTAACAGTGTACTTATCTGTTTGTTAGTTCACAAATAGGAAGTTATGGTCTAGGACAGTGGTCGGCAAACTCATTAGTCAACAGAGCCAATATCAACAGTACAACGATTGAAATTTCTTATGAGAGCCAAATTTTTTAAACTTAAACTTCTTCTAACACTACTTCTTCAAAATAGACTCGCCCAGGCCGTGGTATTTTGTGGAAGAGCCACACTCAAGGAGCCAAAGAGCCGCATGTGGCTCGCGAGCCGCAGTTTGCCGACCATGGGTCTAGGAGAAAGAATGTAAAACTTAGAAGACTAGAGTGGTATTTGTTTCACATTTTGTTAACCCCCACCAACCCTTTATTCTGTTACCTCACAGAGCCAGAAAGCTTCAATAATAACTAGTAAAGTATACATCAAGTTCTCATGTTGTCGATAGGTTATGTGATTTTGAATGAAACCACATATAACAAAACCAATTTTACCCCAGGCTAACTCTTATAACGAAGAGGTAAGTTCATAGGACATTTCATCAACATTAAAATGATGTTGAAGGAGATGACATTGTTGGAGGACCTGCTGTAATGTGTTGGTTGTAATGAGGGAAGGAGAGAGGGTTATATTCCTTTACTATGCTGTGAATATGTGCAAAACATTCAAAGAGTCACTAAGGAGTCTTTTTTGGTCTCTCGCTAAATCTATAAGGTTGTATTTAAGACATTCCTTTATACTTGGGATTAGTAAAGCTGATCCTCCATCTGTTGCTAAGAAGGGACCAACAGGAGACTCTTCATACTGTAAATCAGTACTGGCTATTTATATATCCTCTTACTAACATGTTAGTATTTTCTGTCTCCTTTTGAGGAGGCTCAGGTTCTAATCATGAAAATTGCTGCATTCATATTATCAGGTGTCATATGCATTATTTTGACTTCTCCCAACTCCATATTATGGCATGAGCTTACTTCACCTTAGGTAGACCTTGAAATAAAAGTCTCACTTGCTGTTTTATAATAGAACCTTCACAAGAAAGGATTCTGGCCTTTTTCAAGCTTTAATCATGACCTAAAGGACTAAGGAATTCTTTTTGTCAAATTTTTATTAAAAAAACCTATAATTTAGTAGGGAGGGGGGCTTTTAATGATCACTCAATATTTGTGTTAGCATGGCATTTCATTAATTGTACTATAATTAGAAAACAGTGTCTACCCTCTTGGAACATGATTGGAAACATGTATATTGCTCTTTTTGCAGTACAGAGTGCTTTTTTGTTTGCTTGTTTTTTACAACTCAGTAATGTCAATCTGAGAATAAATGTAACTAGATTTTTTTTCCCCCCCAATAGTCTCTGATGGTTGCTCTACTCCTTCAAGGGAAGAAGGTGGGTGTTCTCTGGCTTCCACACCTGCCACCACTCTGCATCTCCTGCAGCTCTCTGGTCAGAGGTCCCTTGTTCAGGAGAGCCTTTCCTCGTAAGTAAGCCTAAAGCAGCTCTGCCAGGGAAACATGTGCCTGAGGGGCTTAGGCTAGGGTTCAAAGAGCTAAACTTGTCCACAAGTTCAGCATTCTTTCTGAAACCAAATGGTAAAATCTAGGCTTTAGAGTTTTGGAGGTAAGAACTTAGTAGGACCATTGAAGGTAGGTAGATCTGCTTTCCCATTTGGACATTAAAAAAAATATATTGATTTTTTACAGAGAGGAAGGGAGAGGGATAGAGAGTCAGAAACATCGATGAGAGAGAAACATCGATCAGCTGCCTCCTGCACACCTCTCACTGGGGCTGTGCCCGCAACCAAGGTACATGCCCTTGACCGGAATCAAACCTGGGACCTTTCAGTCCGCAGGCCGACGCTCCATCCACTGAGCCAAATCGGCTAGGGCCCATTTGGACATTTTATAATAGTAGCCCAAAGGTTTCATTAGGGAAGAAACTGCCGATTTACTAAGAGACTGTTATATATCCAAAACAAGCATTCTGCTCTTTTATTTGACTAAAAATTCTTCTTATTTAATAGGGGTGGAAAATAGTTTATACTAGAGTTAACAGTAGTTAGATTTCTTTCTCTCTGTGTTAGGGCAAAGAGGTTTGTACTTTTAAATAAAAGTGTGCATGATCTTTCTAATAGGCAAAAATGGAGTAAATATTTTTGTCTCAAAAATCAGCAGATGAATTATTTTTTAGTACTTTCTCATCTGCTTTTCAATCATGATGTCCTTGTGTCTGATCATTAATTTTCTCTTATAATCATATGGCTTTATGCTTACTCTTTAAAAAATATTTTTTTATTGATTTCAGAGAGAAAGAGAGAGGGAGAGAGAGAGAGAGAAATAGAAACATCAATGATGAGAGAATCATTGATAGGCTGCCTCCTGCATGCCCCACTCTGGATCAAGCCCAAAATCCAGGCATGCGCTCTGACCAGGAATTGAACCATCACCTTCAGGTTCATAGGTTGACTTTCAACCACTGAGCTACGTGGGCTGAGCTACTCTTTTTTTTTTTTTTCAATTCTAATTTTGGATATGTCTCATTTGAGAAATAGTTATTGAAATATTCATGGCTCTTCCACAAGCCCCAGGTAGTTTTTGAGAGAAATGCTAATTAGTATTTGTCTGAATGGCTTAGACATTTTTGCTATTAAAAAGTAAGAAAACAAATGCAAAACTGTGGCTGTGGTTAAAAAATAATCTGTGATTTTCTCTCTTTATAAAGGAATTCCTCAGATCTTGTTGCTCCTTCCCCTGATGCTTTCCGATCTACCCCATTTATTGTTCCTAGCAGTCCTACAGAGCAAGAAAAAAGAAAAGGTGAGCTCTCTTGATCTGTCGATTGATCTCAGATTAGAAGAGGAGCAGCAATTCTGCCTTGCAAAATATACTGTTTCTTTATATGTTAGAACACTGACCTAAACTATTCAGTAGGACTTAACTCTTCTAGCACCAATTCTTTTGAGAACTCGGTGTTGTTGACTTAATTTTTAAAAAGTCCCTTAAGGGAAAATGTTCAGGTTTTCAAGTTAAATTCAAATGGATTAGTATAGTGAAGAGCTGGATTTATTACTAATTTCCTACAACATATTTACATGTTATTGATGTTATTGATGAGAGGGAACCAAAAATTGTTTCTTTTGTCTTTATAGGTTATTTTGTTATTTATTTTTTAAATATATTTTTATTGATTTCAGAGAGGAAGGGTGAAGGAGAGAGAGATAGAAGCATCAATGATGAGAGAGAATCATTGACCGTCTGCCTCCTGCTTGCCCCCTGCTGGGGATCAAGTCTGCAACCCAGGCATGTGTCCTGACCGGGAATCGAACCCTGAACTCCTGGTTCATGAGGTTGACACTCAACCACTTAGCCACACCGGCTGGGCTATTTTTGTTATTAACAAAGCAGTTTTTGTCAGAGTGGCTAGGAGCAGGTGGTAGAAATTTTGGCTTCATTCACTTTATCCTTTGAAGACCTAGGGATTTTATACTTTATTCACAAGAAAATTTTTCCTTTCACTTAATTTATCTTATTATGTAAACTTCTTTTGCTCAGTACTAGTCTCCTATCCAGTCATTCAAGATATTTCTAAATTCCTACAAAGCCTTTTGCAATAAATTCCATGATTTTCTCCTTTTCATACCACTAGTGGTACATTAGCTAATTTTTATTGAACACTTAGTATATCCCAGACACTATTTTATGTCCTTCTTTTTGGTTTTAGGTGCTTCTCTTTGTTTTTTAATCATTGAATCAATCCTACGAAGTAGGTGTTACTTTTATATCTGTTTTATAAATGGGGAAATGGAGGCACAGAGAGATCTCACAACTAGTAAGTCATAGAGGCAGGATTTGAACTCAGGCAGCTGCCTCCATAGCTGTTGGGTATATGCCTCCTATGATATCCCCCTCTCTGCTCTTAAGTGATATAAATATAGAAATATATTTAACTGTTTTTCAAGTGTAATTTACCGATGGCAAAATCTAATCTTATATTTTCTTCTGCCACAAAGTTTGTGTCTGGCTATTTTCTTTTGAAATAGTTTGTAGGTATCCAAATGGACTAATATTCTAAGCATAGCATGATTGATTAGTGATGTCTTAAGTAAAAAATAAAAGTCAGTCTATTCTATAGAACTGCTGTTAATGCAAATTATGTTTGGTTTATATTTAGAACCATTTCTTCTATCTGTAGTGTGAACATATAAAAATAATTATATTTAAGACTAGAGGCCCGGTGCATGAAATTCATGCACGGGGGTGGGGGAGGGGGCGGTGTCCCTCAGCCCAGCCTGCACCCTCTCTAATCTGGGATCCCTCTCACAATCCAGGACTGCTGACTCCCAACCACTCGCCTGCCTGCCCGATTGCCCCTAACCGCTTCTTCCTGCCAGCCTGATCACCACTAACCACTCCCCTGCCAGCCTGATCGATGCCTAACTGCTCCCCTCCCAGCCCGATTGCCCCTAACTGCCCTCCCCTGCAGGCCTGGTCACCCCCATCTACCCTCCCCTGCTGGCCCAGTCACCCCTAACTTCCCTCCCTTGCCTGGCTGGTCGCCCCTAACTGCCTTCCCCTGCTGGCCCGATTGCCCCTAACTGCCCACCCCTGCTGGCCTGGTTACCCCTAACTGCCCACCCCTGTCAGCCCGGTTGCCCCTAACTGTACTCCCCTGCAGGCCTGGTTCCCCCCAACTGCCCTCCCCTGCAGGCCTGGTTGCCCCCACCTGCCCTCCCCTGCCGGCCCGGTCATCCCTAACTGCCCTCCCCTGCCAGCCTGGTTGCCCCCAACTGCCCTCCCCTGCAGGCCTGGTCCCCCCCCAATTGCTCTCCCCTGCAGGCCTGGTCCCCCTCCAATTGCCCTCCTCTGCAGGCCTGGTCCCCCCCAACTGCCCACCTCTGCCAGCCTGGTCACCCCTAACTGCCCTCCCCTGTAGGCCTGATTGCCCAAAACTGCCCTCCCCTGCCGGCCATCTTGTAGCTGCCATCTTGTGTCCACATGGGGGTGGTCATCTTTGACCACATGGGGGCAGCCATCTTGTGTGTTGGAGTGATGGTCATTTTGCATATTACCTCTTTATTATATAGGATGCTTTCTCACTGATTGTAAACATCTATGTATATAAAAGGCTCAGTATCTGACCATACATACGTCCGACCGACCGACCGGCCGGTACATATGACGCACACTGGCAATTTAAAAATAAACATTGTCTCACGCATGCGTGATATCTGTCCCCATCTGACACTGGCCTCCCGTTTAAATTAATTCAAACACAGTTTCCCGTGATGCCAGCATTTGCGATGACTATTAATAAATCACAAGGACAAACTCTAGACAGAGTAGGAATATTCCTACCTGAACCCGTTTTCAGACATGGTCAGTTATATGTTGCTTTCTCTCGAGTTCGAAGAGCATGTGACGTTGAAGTTAAAGTTGTAAATACTTCATCAGAAGGGAAATTAGTTAAGTACTCTGAAAGTGTTTTTACTCTTAATGTGAAAGTGTTTTTACTCTTAATGTGGGAGATATCAGAATAAGTTTAATCAATTTATCAGTCGCTCTAACCGGTTTGGCTTAGTGGATAGAGTGTCGTCGGCCTGTGGACTGAAGGGTCCCAGGTTCGATTCTGGTCAAGGGCATGTACCTTGGTTGTGGGCACATCCCCAGTAGAGGGTGTGCAGGAGGCAGCTGATTGATGTTTCTCTCTCATCGATGTTTCTAACTCTCTATCCCTCTCCCTTCCTCTCTGTAAAAAATCAGTAAAATATATTAAAAAAAAAATTTATCAGTCATTGTTTTTATCAATGCTTTTATATCATGTTTTATTGTTTTTATATCATGTTTTTGTTGTTTTTATATCATGTCTTGTTGTTATATCATGTTGTTATTGTTTATTTATTAATGAATTTATATATTATTTTATATACATTTTACTAATTTTCTTTCATCTCTGACACTTCTATTATAGCGGAAGGGCGAATAGCGATATTAAAATATTTCTTCTAATTAATTTTCTTTCATATGTGCACAAATCCGTGTCCTGGGCCACTAGTAATTAATAACAGGCATACTTAAGAAATGTTGCAAGTTTGCTTCCAGGCCACCGTAGTAAAGTGAATATTATAGTAAAGTATTGTAATAAAGTGACTAAAGTATTGTAATCCTTTTGTTGGTGGAGGGTCTGCCTTCAATTTGTAAAAAATGCAACATCTGTGAAGCATAATAAAGTGAAGTACAATAAAATGAAGTATGCCTATACTCATTGCAGAAAGGTTGGAAAGCATATAGGAAAGTAATGATAAGAAAGTAAAATAAAATGAGAAGAAAGTAAAAATCACCTGTGATCCCACAATCCAGATCTAACTATAACTAGCTTATTTATTGATTAATAAATAAACAATAACAACATGATATAACAACAACAAAGACATGATACAAAAACAAAAACATGATATAAAAACAACAAAAACATGATATAAAACAACATTGATAAAAACAGACAGATAAATTGATTAAACTTATTCTGATATCTCCCTGTATACCACATTAAGAGTAAAAACACTTTCAGAGTACTTGGCTAATTTCCCTGTGATGAAGTATTTACAACTTTAACTTCAACGTCACATGCTCTTTGAACTCGAGAGAAAGTAACATATAACTGACCATGTCCGAAAACAGGTTCAGGTAGGAATATTCCTACTCTGTCTAGAGTTTGTCCTTGTGATTTATTAATAGTCATCGCAAATGCTGGCAACACGGGAAACTGTGTTTGAATTAATTTAGATGGGAGGCCAGTGTCAGGGACAGATATGCATGTGTGAGTCAGTGTTTATTTTTAAATTGCCAGTGTGCGTCATATGTACTGGCCTGTCGGTCGGATGGTCGGATGGTCAGACGTATGTATGATTGGTCACTTAGCCTTTACTGAGTGGCCAGATTATTATGATCTCTGAACGCATAATAATCTGGCCACTCAGTGTGTATATGTGTGTGTGTGTGTGTGTGTGTGTGTGTGTGTGTGTATCTATTAGAGGCCCGGTGTATGAATTTGTGCATGGGTGGAGTCTGGCCAGCCTGGCTAGGAGGAGGGGACATGAATGGTTGGCCGGCCTGCCTGCTGGTCGAACTCCTGGTTGAGGGGACAATTTGCATATTAGCCTTTTATTATATAGGATATACACTGAGTGGCCAGATTATTATGCGTTCAGAGATCATAATAATCTGGCTACTCAGTGTATATAGATTAGTATTTGGATATATTTCCTTTCAGAGTATTTTCTATGCATAAATATAAAGAAATACCTTTACACATTAGATTTAATGTATTTGCTTAATACTTGTTCATAACTGTTTGTAGGACTATGTATGCTTTTTGTAGTTTTGTTTTTTGCTAAGATTATTAACCTAAAGCCTTTTTATATGTAGTGCTTAGAGCAGCAGGTCCTTAATAAGTGCTTTGTCATGGTAAGAAAGATAAAAAAGTATAATGGGAATATTTAACACAGCTGTGGTGGTGTAATAAAGGCGTACACCACCAGATCCTGACCGAACCTAGAATTAGAATGGAAGGTGAGGTTGAAGCCAAGTAAGCAGCAGGGGGTTGGGATTGGGATTGGGATTAGCTGGTAACATGAGGTGGATGATAGGAAAAAATGAGTGGCAGAGGTAGTTTGTGAAAGTGTAGAGCAGCGATTTTCAACTTTTTTATCCTCATGGCACACATAAACTACGGTAATTTCTAAAATTCTGTGGCACACCAAAAATATGTTTTGCCCATGTAACAAAAATTTAGGTATAACTTCATTGATTTTTTTTTTTAATTTTTGGGTAGCGCATTTAACAGTTAAATACATTAAATAATGTATAGGTGACTGCAGGACTGCCGCATTGATAACTAGATAACCAATTCAACTAGAAACCAGCTAACAAGTAACTGTCTACATACATATTTAAAACACAGCTCTTGTTTAGCTCATCTTGTTTTGATCACCTTCTTGGAGAGAAAAAAGCCTGCTGGTCACACTGGAAATATATTAAGGCAAAATCTTCTGATATCCATTCCCAGAGGTTGCTTTCAGCTGGATTAAGCCTCCAACTCCAGGGCAAGCCCCAGTTTGTGGCCACCAGCATTAATGCTCTTCCCATCTACCAGAGCAGACAGTGTAAGCTTCACACCAGGCCTCAGAGTCTGAGTGTAGCCCACTCCAATTAAAACTAGAGTTGTTGACTTTTGCAGAAATGGAAGCAGTGGGATCCAACTGATATTTAGCTGCAATACCAAAGCGAGTGCAGTCGGTACCCGAAGTCCAAGCAAGGTTTACTGAAGTGTCAAGATCTTCACATACTTTCTGATAAATTGAGCCTCCAAATTCTGTCCCATCATTGACATTAGTGTGTAGCTGGAAGTCCCCAGTCCTATAGCCCACTGCAAAGTTATTCCTTGTAAGCTTTGATTTGTTACTGCCAAAGGTCATCTGGTATCCAGCAAGCCAGCCTTCGTAACCAAAGACAGCTGAACCATGGATTGCAGGTCTAGCGAAATCAAAGTCAACATCACATCCAAGGTTTATACATTCCCTCTTGTAGGAAGACTTGATTTTACCACTTTTCTTTCCTGTGTTTGTTGAAAAGGTGGTATCAGATGTCAGTTTCAAACCTTGACAAATCTGGTCTTCAGTTGCGATTTCTGTTCCCAGGGTGTTATCAGTGTTCCATTTCTCTGTGACAGTCAGACCATACTCACACCATTTATATTTGGTCTCCAAGGTCCCAGTAACTTTACCAGTGTCTGTATTAGAGGAACCAGATGTTGAGAATTTCACGCCACTGCATGACTTTGTTTTCACGTCCAGTTTCACCAACACAAAACCAAATCCTTTGTTGAAAATATCTCTGGCAGCTTTGCCAAGGTCAGCATATGATGGAGGAATACACATTGGCCCCACGCAGCTCTGTCCGTAGGTCGCCATGGCGAGGCCGCGGGAAGAGGTGGTCTAGTGATCTCCTGGGGGAGGAGGGGGGGGCGCCGTCTCGCAGCTCCGCTCGCAGCTGAGGCTGCTTGGCTCGCTCGGCGTCGGGCTGCGGCTGTCGCGGTGGAGGGCGAAGTCTATAACTTTCATTGATTTACAAAAAAAACACACAACAAAAACAAAAACAGGAATTCCCTACTCTTTTTTTGCTCCAAATTGGCTTTTTAAAAAGTCAGGTGTTTATACTTTGTATATATGGATTTCTGGTACCAAGAATTAACCAATCAGTTTCAACCTTACTAGGCGACATGACCAATAAGATGCAACTCTATTATATGACCTATATATCTGTGGTTCAAGACAGGGCATTCACATTGGATGGCTATTGTGTTGGCTGTTGTCATTTGTTTTATTTGACAAGCTAAAGAAAAAGAGGTCAGTGGCCCTGACTAATAGTCAGGTAGTGCATTTTTAAAAAATTCTTGTATGCCCTGGCTGGTTTGGCTCAGTGGATAGAGCATCAGCCTGCAGACTGAAGGGTTCTGGGTTCGATTTCAGTCAAGGGCACATACCTTGGTTGCGCTCAATCACAGGCCCTGGTTGGGATGCATGCAGGAGGCAACCAGTCAATGTGCCTCTCTTACCATTGATGTTTTTATTTTTATCTCTTTCTCTCCCTCTCCCCTCCTCTCTGAAATCAATATAAATATATTAAAAATAATACTTGCAGCACACTGGTTGAAAATCACTGGTTTAGAGGAAGTCTCTTTGGAGTCAAGTTGTAAGATGGGGGGAAAGGATTGATGAATCAAACACCTAGTTAGGTTCTGAGGAAAATGCTGGTGGCCTGCAGGTGGGTAGTATATTATGGGAAAACAAGGTTTGTGTATGTTTCCCTCCTAAGCAATTTGTCTTAGGATTAGTGTTTTGTACTTAGTTATTTGATATATCAGTGCTGATTGGCATTGGTAGATTTATTTTTCTTCTGTATTTGTCCTGGTACCCATCTTTCTGCACTTAGCAGTTAATGCAAATATAATGAGTTCATAAATATGTAAATATTTATTTAGAGTGGTGAACAAGTCCACTACCTTTCAAGGCCTGTGGCAGAATATATGATGGTTAAATTAAGTGCCATTAATTTGGGCTTTTCTATGCAAAATGTGAAAAATGAGTTATAATCAGGAAAGAGGCTCAGAAGTTTTAACATTTCATGTAGATGGGTGGTTATCCCCAGGTGAACCCTATTTTATTCTGTAACTGACTATTTTGGGAGCTTGGGGAAGGAAATATTTCGGATTTCTATGGCCCAGTCAATTAATCTATCAGCTTTTCTGAAAATTAAATCAGTGGTTTTTTTTAGGAATGGAAATTTCTATAATGTAACTAGAGGCCCAGTGCATGAATTCATACACCAGTGGGGTCCCTCGGCCTTGCCTGTGGGATCAGGCTGAAACTGGCTCTCCGTCATCCCTTAAGGGATCCCAGATTGCAAGAGGGCACAGGCCAGGCCAAGGGGCCCCACTGGTGCACAATTGGGGCTAGGGAGGGATGCGGGAGGTTGGCCAGCTGGGGAGGGACCGAGGGAGGGCTCTAGGGCATGTCCAGCCCATCTGGCTCAGTCCCAAATGGCCAGACCCCAGCAGCAAGCTGACCTACCAGTTGGAGCGTCTGCCCCCTGGTGGCCAGTGCACATCATAGCAACTGGTCGACCAGTCGACTGTCTGCCCTCTGGTGGTCAGTGCACGTAATAGTGAGCAGTTGAGTGGCCTTAGCATATCATTAGCATATTACGCTTTGATTGGTTCAATGGACAACTGGACACTTAGCATATTAGGCTTTTATTATATAGGATTTTTATTAGTGGTATTAGAAGTATTAATGAGTGCTTATTTCTAAATTAGTTTTACCTGTTTTAAACCAGATGAGCCAATGGATATGTCAATGTTATCTGAAGAAGGAAGAGAGTCTTTTCAGAAGAAACTTAAAGATGATGAACCAGTGGAGATAGAAAATCTCCCTGTCCCACCTGAGCCCACTATAGCACCACAAGCCTCAACACCAGTGTCTCAGAGCGCACCAGTGTTCACTCCTGGGTCACTTCCTATCCCATCCCAGCCTGAGTTTTCTCATGTGAGTATTGTAGAAAGATTTTTTCCTAACATTTGAAAAAATAACTTTATTGAGGTATAATTTATAAGCCATAAAACTCACCCATTTTAAGTGTATAGTTTAGTGATGTTTTAGTTAATTTACAGAGTTGTGTAACTGTCATCACAATGTTCTAGTTTTAGAACATTTCCAGAGTCACCTAACATCTTGTCTTTAAACTTTTTGAAAATGTTACTGCAAAACTAAAAGGGGCCATTAATCATTATTTTACTTTAATGCAACTACTAGTCATTTTTATCTTTCTACATGCCTATGTTTTGTTTTTTTTTTTTAATTGATTTGAGAGAGACAAAGAAAGAGAGATGTGAGAGAGAAACATCTATTGGCTGCCCGCCACATGCACCCCAACTGGGAATGGAACCTGCCACTCGTTGGTTCATGGGATGATACTCCAATCAATTGAGTCACACTGGCCAGGGCCATGCCTACATTTAAAAAATATATTTTTATTGATTTCAGAAAGGAAGAGAGAGGGAGAGAGAGATAGAAACATCAGTGATGAGAGATAATCATTGGCTGCCTCCTACACCCCCAACACTGGGGATGGAGCCTACAACCTGGGCATGTGTCCCTGACCAGAATAGAACCTGGGACCCTTCAGTCTGCAGGCCGACGCTCTATCCACTGAACCAGACTGACTAAGGCCATGCCTACATTTAAAGAAATGAAGTTGTTTATAGTGAACATACAACTTCAATCTTTTTCCAGTTAACATTGTATCATAATTATTTTTTAGTGTTACCTCAGTTTTATATTATCTTTTCAAAACTTGAAAAATATTTCTGGATGAAACATAATTTAATTATTCCTGTGCTGAGGTTATCAGGATTTTTTTTAAAAAATAATTCTTTATTGTTGAAAGTATTACATATGTCCCCCCGCCCCCCTCATTGACCTCCTCCACTGGCTGGGCTTTCTTGTTTTTAGAAGAAAAATAATTTCTCATTTGAAAACTAAAAACCATCCTGACTTTGAATGCATATATGAATAACCCATAGAAACAGACTTCATTCAATTTTTAAATGAAGCCTGGCCCCTCCTTCCCTCTTCACCCCAGGCCTTCATTTAAAAATTGAATGAAGTCTGTTTCTATGGGTTATTCATATATGCATTCAAAGTCAGGATGGTTTTTAGTTTTCAAATGAGAAATTATTTTTCTTCTAAAAACAAGAAAGCCCAGCCAGTGTTACTCAATGGTTGAGTGTCGACCTATGACCCAGGAGGTCAAGGTCAGCGTATATGCCTGGATTTCAGGCTTGTCCCCAGTTAGGGGGCATGCAGGAGGTAGCTGATCAATGATTCTCATCATTGATGTTTCTATATCTTTCTCTCCCTTCCTCTCTGAAATCAATAAAAATATATTTTTAAAAAAAGCAAAGGAAAACTAATGTCTCATTTGTATAATTTTAAATATTTAAAAAAGATGAAATTTACATTTTATGCATAGGGAATTGAAGGATTTTAACTAAATCTAAATGACTATTATATTGCCAACCTAAATGCCTGTTCTTATAAGACCTTAAGTGGGGGAATTATTTTATTGTTATTGGGAGAACTTCTTTCATGCCTTTCATTTTACAGGTGTTGTAATGAAAGTTTATATTTAAAAATTAATAGTAATATACCATAAATTTAGTGAGGAAGAGACAGGCAGCAGGATGAAAGAAATGGAATTGCTTTCTGGAGTTTTAAAAATTTGTTCATTTTGTTGAAAATTCCATTTTGTGCAAATCATTAGAAGTGTTTTGGTAGAGTGGTTAAGAACAAGGATTCTAGCCCTGGTCAGTATTTCTCAGTGGTTAGATCATCAGTCTGCAGATTGAAAAATCACGGGTTCCATTCCTGGTCAAGGGCATGTACCTTAGTTGCAGGTTCCCTGGGCCCAGTAGGGGCTAGTGCGGAAGGCAACCAATCCATATGTCTCTCTCATGTCAATGTTTCTCTCTTCTCCCCCTCGCCCCCAACTCCCTCCTTTCCACGCTCTCTAGAAACCATTGGGAAAAATATCCTAGGGTGAGGTTTTAAAAAAAATGCTTCAAAGTTTTATATTCTTTGAGTTAATGATCATATTTATAAATTACCAAGATAATATAACAGTTGCTTTCTATTTAAAATAATGATTCATTAATTTATAAAGTGGTAAAACATAAATAAGTAAGTAAGTAAATAAGTAAATAAATAAATAAAAGAACAAGGACTCTAGAGTCAAAATTTGCTGGGCTTACTCCTGGTTCTGCCATTACTATCTTTGTGACCTGTTGAAACTAAGCTTAATTTTCCTTAGCAAGTCAAATGGGGATATTGATACTACCTAACTAATAGGGTAGTTGAGAAGGTTAAATGACTTAATATACTGTATAAAGTGCCTAGGATAGTGGGTTGCACGTGGTAAACACTCCATAAGGATCAGCTGTTGCTAGCAGTGAAAGAGTGAAGTTTTTCTTTAGCTTTTATTTTTCTGTTAAAGTTATACATGAACATATATAGTTTGAGGGAGTCTTTAGAATTTAGGGATGAGAGCTATAAGCACTGATGCAGAGCATTAAGGGTTTTTCAGAAAAGGTAGGTGATATTAGAGACCACTTACTAGATATCTATCAGTAACCAAACAGGGTTTTTAAGGAAATGAATGTCTATGCAATGGTATCCTTACCTGGGGAAGTGATTCCTGGCCACAAAGGGAAAACTGACTTTTGGAAGAAAAAGATACTGTTGAAGAAATTGCCCTACCTTCAGCATTTACCAAAGATCATCAGAGTCAGAAATAAAACCAGCAATGAAAATGTGAGACAAATGAGTGATGCTGAACATAATTCAAAGGTCCCTGGAACCTAAGATAACTCTAATTTTTTTGGACTCATATTTTAAGATTTCTCAGCCAGTACAGTCCATGCCTTCTAAACAATCTCTGAACAGTATCTTTACAACTTATTTTTTATGTTTAGGGTTTGATTTTTATAAAAACAATTGGTAAAAGCCAGAAAAGGAGTCAGATAGTTAAAATGAGGTCTCTCCCCATCCATACTCAGAGACAACCACTTTCAGTTCTTTAAGCTTTTTCTTGTTATTTACCTACATAATTATATATATTACTAGAGGTCCGGTGCACGACATTCGTGCACTGGGGAGGAGGGGGGAGGAGGAGTGTTCCCTCAGCCCAGCCTGCGCCCTCTCGCGGTCCAGGACCCCTTGGAGGATGTCTGCCTGCTGGCTTAGGCCCGATCCCCAGGGACCGGACCTAAGTCAGCAGGCGGACATCCCTCTCGCAGTCCGGGGCTCTCGCAGTGCGGGACCCCTCGCTTCTTACCGCCCACCTGCAGTAGAGGTGGGAGAGGCTCCCGCCACTGCTGCTGTGCTCGCCAGCTGTGAGCCAGCTTCTGGCTGAGCTGTGCTCCCCCTGTGGGAATGCACTGACCACCAGGGGGCAGCTCCTGCGTTGTGTGTCTTCCCCCAGGTGGTCAGTGCGCGTCATAGCACCGGTCATTCGGCTGTTCGGTTGATTTGCATATTAGGGTATTATTATATAGGGTTATTATATTTCCATACGTTCTTTAAAAATACTTTTAAACTATTTCCCCATGTTTCCTGTATAGTGACATAATTTTGTTTAAATCGTTATTGTGAGTTTACATTATTATGAACACTATTAACATAAACACTATTCCCAGCAGAGCCTGTGGAATATTATGATTATTTTTCCATGTTTGCATAATTTATTTTCTCTGGAATTGATAATTTTTTATATTTGTTTAGACTTCTGTTATCTTCTCACTAAATTAACCATAGGCTTACCACTAATTGTCAAAATCTTTCAAGATGTTCAGGGACCTCAAACTTCGTTTTTTTGGAGAAACCTCTTTTGGAGCCTCCTAATTTCTAATCTGTATTTGTTGCTTTCTGTGACTGGTGCATAACTGTCACCTCCCTTTCACTGTTGTCCCTGGAGATTGTCCTTACTTGTCTTTGGATTCCTCTTGTGCTCCATGTCTTGCATGGTTTATCTCTCATTTTAGTAGAGAGCAATTTAGTAGTATGTTCTGTACTCTCATACTTGATTCATAGTTTGTAGGAGTATAGAATTCTAGATTGGAAATAATTTTCCTTTAAACTTTTTGAATGCATTTCTCCACTGTCTTCAAACTTCCAGTGTTGCTATTGAGAAGTGAGCAGCTAGTCTGATTTTGATCTTTAATGTGTGAGTTCTTTTTTTCTTTACTGGAATCTTGTAGGATTTTCTCTTTGTCCCTAAGTGTTCTGAAAGTTCCAGACTCTTGGCATAAATCTATTTTCATTCATTATATTGGGCAAATGGTAAGCCTTCTCAATATAGAAACTCAGGTCCTGGGGGACATCTGTAATACTCTCAACAATAGAGATTAAAAAAAAAAAAAAAAAAGGAACTCAGGTCCTCTTCCAGATCAGGGACATTTAATTATTTAATCTCTCTCCCCCCCCCCCCCCCCCCCCCCCCCCCCGCTTTATTTTGTCTCCTACTTTGCATCCCTCTCCTCCTGTTCAGCTTTCCGGATGATTTCCTCAACTGTCTTTTTTTTTTTTTTTAACAATTTTATTGAGGTAGAATTCATGTACCATATTTTTCAAGCTTGAAAAGTATACAATCCAATGGCTTTTAGTATATTCACAAAGTTGTGCAGTTACTCACCACAATCCACTTCTGGAATATTTTCTTTCCTCTGTCCCTTAAGAGACCCCATGCCCATTAGTAGTCACTCCCATTTACCCCACTCCTAGTCAACTATTAATCTACTTTGAGTCTAGATAGATTTGCCCATTCTGGACATTGCATACAAGTGGAATTATAGGATACATAGTCTTTTGTGATTGGTATATTTCATTTAGCATAATTTTTTTCACAGTTCATGCATGTTGTGGCATGTTATTTGGACTTTATTCCTTTTTATCCTGAGTAAAACTACATTTTATGTGTATACCACATCTTATTCATGTATTCATCATTTGATGGACTTTTGGATTGTTTCCCCTTTTTGGCTGTTTTGAATAATGCTGCTATGTAAATTTGTGCACAAGTTTTTGTGTGGACGTGTTTTTATTGCTCTTGTATATACCTAGGAGTGTGATTGCCAGGTTCAGTCATCTTTTTTTTTTTTTATGAATATGTTTATATTCATATTTTTTTTAATGAATATGTTTATATTGATTTTTAGCGAGAGAGGAATGGAGAGGGATAGAGAGATAGAAACATCAATGAGACATCAATTAGCTGCCTCCTGCAAGTCCCCTACTGGGGATTGAACCCCCAACCTGGGCATGTACCTTGACTGGGAATTGAACCGGGGACTTCTTGCTTCATGGGTTGATGATCAACCATTGAGCTGTACCAGCTGGGCTCAGCCATCTTTTAACCTTTCTCTGAGTTACTAATTTCTACTCTTGGGTTTTTAACTTGGAATCCTCCCCCGCCCCCTTAATGAACTTCCTTTTTTAAAAATAACATTTTGTCTAGTTTTATGACTATACTAGAGGCCCAGTGCATGAATTTCGTGCACCCGGGAGGGGGGGTTACCTCAGCCCGGTCTGTGCCTTCTCGCAGTCCAGGAGCCCTCAGGGAATGTCTGACTGATGGCTTAGGCAGGGAGTGGGCCTAAGCCAACAGTCGGACATCCTTAGCACTGCTGCAGAGGCGGGAGAGGCTCCCACCACCGCCACTGCACTCACCAGCCATGAGCCCAGCTTCTGGCTAAGCGGCGCTCGCCCTGTGGGAGCGCACTGACAACCAGGGAGCAGCTCCTGCATTGAGCGTCTGCCCTCTGGTGGTTAGTGAGCATCATAGCAACCAGTCATTCTTTTCAGTTGATTTGCATATTAGCCTTTTATTATATAGGATTAATATTCATATCTCTGTAAATATTAAAATAGTCTTTTTTGAAAATTAGGTTTTTCTCTTCCCTGGAATAGTCACTATTTCTCCAAATAGATTTCAGTTAGTTTTGACATTTGACTTTCAAATTAGAGGCTTCTTCAAGTATCTTCTAATCCTTGATTGTCTGCTTTAAGAGTAAAATACCAGAAAACTGATTAGAAGTTTTGAGCTGGTGCTTGGTGCTTATTATTTCTGGGATTCACTGTAGCTGGGCCATTTTTGGGGTCTCCCAGTGTCATTATCTTAATTTGTCTCAGCTTGGTTAGGTCCCCTAGAAAAATGTCTAATCGCCTGTCTGTTGGCTGCTATTGTTCTAGAAGTCTATTGAAGAAAGAGGACTGGGAGTATTGAGAGGCAGGTGCAGGTTCTGTTTAATATGTAAAATTTCATTTAGTCTCCCTGTTTTCAGAATGGTACTTTCTGATAACTGTGCCTCTTGTCCTCCAGTTCAGGGATACTTTATTTTAGTCTCTCTAGGGCAGAGGAGGGGATCGGGGAGTAACCAGTCTTCTGTCTTTAGCTTTACCCTCACCACCACTTCCAGACTTACCTGGTGCCTCTGCCAAGTCCTGAATCTTTTTTTGGTCCTGGTGGTTCTATGGTATAATTTGGGTTACTTCTTGGCTTTCTCCACTGTTGGCGTAGGAATTCAGCTTTCACTAATCTGCTAAATAGGTGACTACTCTTCCAGAATTTTGTTGCTGTTGTCTTTTGTTCTGTTCTCTTTTTCTTTAAAATTAATGCTTTAAAAAACATTCCTTTACAATTGCTTAGTGGAGTTTTGGAAAAGAGTTCAATAGTGTATTAAATTCACCATTTAACTTCTATACTTTTTTCATTATGTATCAAACTCCTTACATACTATTCTTAATAGCTAATCTTTGCACATCTGTTATTTCTCCTGTACTTTGGTTACTGGAGTCCAAATTTACATAATTTGATGTTGTAAGATCTAAGTATTTATAATGAGACTAGAGGCCCAGTGCATGATTGAATCATGCACGTGTAAGGTCCCCTACACGCTTTCGCTTTTTGCGGTGGAGCTGGGTGTCTGTCCGCTGGTGCCGGAGCAGACAGGCACCCAGCTCCCCCACTTTTGATTGTCCGCGGCCGCTGAGGGGGGCTACCCTGCTGTTGAGAGGCACAGGGGGCGGGACTCCCGCCCCCTGCGCCTCTCAACAGCTGCTGAGGGGGGCTGCCGCAGACACCTGGCTACCCTGCCGTTGAGAGGTGCAGCTGGGTGTCCGCGGCAGGCCCCGTCAGCGGCCTCGGATCTGGCCGTTGAGAGGCACAGGGGGCGGGAGTCCCGCCCCCTGCGCCTCTCAACAGCAGGGTAGCCCCCCTCAGTGGCAGCGGATCCGTGCCTCTCAATGGCCGGATAGGCCACCCCGAGTCCCGCCCCCGAGCCTCCCGCCGCCCAATCGTGGGCGTAGTGGAGTGATGGTAATTTACATGTTACTCTATTATTAGATAGGATAATTACTAATCAAGAGAAAATTGGGATAAAGTTCATCTTTTCTAATATATTTATTTTATTTACATTTAAAAATTATTTTTCATTTACAGTTGACATAGTGTATTAGTTTCAGGTATACAGCATAGTGATTAGACCTTTATATAACGTGTGAAGTGATCACCCCAATGAGTCCAATAACCATCTGTTATTGTATAGTTACTACAATATTATTGACTATATTCCTTATGCTGTACTTGACATTCCCATGACTGTTTTTTATAACTGCCAATCTGTACTTCTTAATCCTTCACCTTTTTCTCACATCCTCCTAATCCCCCTCCCATTTGACAACCATCATTTCTCTTTATTTATGAGTTTTTGGTCTTGTTTGCTTATTTTGTTCTTTAGATTCTACATAAAAGTGAAATCATATGGTATTTGTCTTTCTCGGACTAACTTAGCATAATACCCTCTAGGTCCATCCACATTGTCACAAATGGCAAAATTTCATTATTTGTTATGGCTGAGTAATGTTCTATTTTGTATGTGTACCACATCTTTATCTATTTGTCTATTGATGAACTCTGGTTGCTTCCATATCTTGACTATTTTAAATAATGCTTCAGTGAACATAGGGTGCACATATCTTTTTGAATTGGTGTTTTGGATTTCATTGGATAAATATCCAGAAGTGGAATTTCTGGGTCATATGGTAGTTGTTTTTAAAAGTTTTTTAGGAACCTCAATACTGTTTTCCATAGTAGCTGCATCAATTCACAATTTCACCAACAGTACATGAGGGTTTCTGTTTCTCCACATCCTGACCAACACTTGTTTGTTGATTTTTTGATGATAGCCATTCTGACTGATGTGAGGTGATATCTCATTGTGATTTTAATTTGCATTTCCCTGAGGATTAGTGATGCTGAGCATCCTATATAATAAAAGGCTAATACGCAAATTGTCCCCTCGACCAGGAGTTGGACCAGGGGGTGGGTCTGGCTGGCCAACTACCCGGGCCTCTTCCCCTTGGCCGGCCTCACCCCCGATCGGTCCCCCACACTCTGATTGGGGTCGGGGCCAGCCTGCCAACCTCCTGCATCCTCCCCCTCACCCCGCCGGCCAGCCTGGCCCGATTGGCCCTGATGGGGGCAGACCAGCCGGACCCCACCCGTGCACGAATTTGTGCACTGGGCCTCTGGTCTTTTCATATATCTATTGGCCATTTGTATGTCCTCTTTGGAGAAATGTGTATTCAGGTCCTCTGCCCATTTTTTAATCACATTGTTTGTTCTTTTGGTGTTAAGTTGTACGAGTTTCTGATGTATTTTGGATATTAACCCATTATCAGTTCGCCTCGCTCCAAGGCCGACGAGGAAGCCTGGCTCATTCTTTTTTATGTTTTCTGTCTTTGTTGAAGTTTTCACTGAATTCCTCTATTCTTCCCTTGTGTTCACTGAGCTTCTTTATAACCAGTGTTTTGAACTCTGTCTGATAGATTGCTTGTCTCCATTTTGTTTAGTTCTTTTTCTGGAGTTCTGTTCTTTCATTTAGGACATGTTTCTTTGTCTCCTCATTTTGGCCTGACTCCTGTGTTTGCTTCTATGTCTCCTGGTCTTGGCAGAGTGGCTTTTGTAGTAGGTGTTGTATGGGGCCCAGTGATGCTGTCTCCTTGGTCACCTGAGCCACATGCTCTGCAGGTGTCCCTTGTGTGGGTTGTAGTTTAGCCTTCATTGCTATTGACATGTCTGTGGGTAGCATTCACCCTCAGGCTAACTGATGTGAGGCCTGGCTGTGACTACAGTGGATGAGCTGTTTTGTGGGGGATGATCCCTCAGAGCAGGAGTCACTTTAGCTTAGCGCTGGTGCCAGCCAAGTCTGTTCTTAGGGTGGGTCATTTTTGGAGCTCTTTGGGTGGTGCTGTGGTGTGGTTTGAAGCTGGCCACTGGGTTTGTTGGTTCTGGTGCCTTTTGGGAATGGCTCTGGTGCAGGCCAAGTTCAGCTGCCACTTAGCTGGGCTTGGGATGTATGGTAGGAGCTACAAAGTGATCTGTGGTTGGTTGCCACTTTTGCTGGGCTTAGAGGCACTTGGGAGAGGCTATGCTCAAACTGAGGCCTGCTGCCGTTTGTGCTTGGCTTGGGACCTTTGGTAGGCACCACAATGTGAGCTGATGTCAGCCACCACTTGTGCTGGGCTTGTGGCCACTTAGTTGCAGCTATGTTCCAAGCCAAGACTGGCCAGGGCTTATGCCAGATTCAAGGTCACTGATGCAAGTTACTGGTTACTGCTTGTGGTGGAAGGGGGAGGTGCTTAGCACGAGGTAGAGGGCATGCTGCGTCCAGCCATTGTTTGTTTAGTGTTTGTGGATCTTTTTGAGATTTTAGGTAACTCCACAGCGCAAGTTGAACCAAGCCGCTGTGAGTTGTGTGGGGCAGGGTCTCAGGAAATCTCCAAAGTAGGGTGCATAGTGTTAGTGGAGAGCTCAGATTTTGTGCCCACCTGCCTCTGCAGTCTAGGTGGGAGGCGAGTTCAACAAAGGAACAATGGTACCTGTAGTACCTCCCTCCCAGAAGAGAGGTGCCCCATTTCCAAGGGAGGTACCCCATTTCCAAGGGAGGTACCCCATTTCCTACCCTTCCAGCTTTTGCCCTGAAGCTAGTCAATTTAATTCCTCACTATAAATCCCTAGTGCCTTTTGAGCTGCTGCCCCTGCACAGGGGGGCTTAGAGTGTGTGAGTTTGTGAGGAAGCAGGTTTGTGCATGAGCCCCTCAAAAGGAGCACCTAGGTCTACAGCAGCCTTCCATCTCATTTGGACACAATCCCTGCTGGTTTTCACGGGCAGATGGTATGGAGACTCCTCTCCCCAGCACTGGTGGCCCCGGCTGTGATCCCTTGCTCCTCAGGAGGGACCTCTGCAGCCAAAAGATCCCTCCCCATTCTTAATTGCCACACCATGAGTGTGGACCTGACCATTTTGATCTTTGCCCCTCTGACAGTCTGGACATGGCTGCTTCTTTATATCCTTAGTTATAGGCCTTCTGTTTAGTGAATCTTTAGGTGATTGGCAATGATGATGCTATTCTATAATATAGTTGTAATTTTGTTGTGGGTCAAGGAAGGAAGCGAGCCCTGTGTTTTCCTACTCCACCATCTTGATTGGAAGTATTGTATCTGTTCATTGAATAGCCTCTTTGACCTTTCACCAAGATATGAAGGATGGGGTGAGGATTAGTAGAACATAGTTTGATATTTAACACTTTTATCATTCTTAATATACCTATTAATATTGGGGATGATAAATCAGATTATAGATGATTGTATGAATGGCTCTTGGATACTATGGATTTAGATCTGTACATAATCTAGACTTAAAGGTTGACTCATATTGAATGTGGTCCTGACAGTTCTCCATCCATCCTTATCCAGAGTTCTGAATGGGTTTTGCTCACTTAGCTCTGTTATTCTGAGTAGACTTGCAGGGAGCCATAGCACTGTGGATTATTAGGGGCCAGACACTTGGAGGCTAGATCCAGGCGGTCTTTAGAAACATAGCTTGTTGGTAGGTTGATTAGCCCTGAAATTTTACTCTGACTGAAATTCTATATAGTATATTGAAAAAAAATTCTGTAATGAAAATCACATCTGTATTTAGTTTGATGATGCTTAAAAGGTATTCATAATGGGGGGCAATGCTCAGCTGGCATGGCTCAGTGGTTGAGCATCGACCTATGAACCAGGAGGTCATGGTTTGTTTCCTGGTCAGGGCACATGCCTGGGTTGCGGATTCGATCTCCCGTGTGGGGCATGCAGGAGGCAGCCAATTAATGATTCCCTCTCATCATTGATGTTTTTACCTCTCTCTCACTCTCCCTTCCTCTCTGAAATCAATAAAAATACATTAAAAAAATCATAATGGGGTACAACTTCTTAATGGATATGGTATGGGATTTCCTTTTTAAGTAATGAAAATGTTTTCAAGCCCTAGCTGGTTTGGCTCAGTGGATAGAGCGTCGGCCTGCAGACTGAAGGGTCCTGGGTTCAATTCCAGTCAAGGGCACATGCCCAGGTTGTGGGTTCGATCCCCAGTAGGGGGCGTGGAGGAGGCAGCTGATCAATGATTCTCTCTCATCATTGATGTTTCAATCTCTCTCTCCCTCTCCCTTCCTCTCTGAAATCAATAAAAATATTAAAAAAGAAAAAATGTTTTCGAACTAGGTAGAGGTGGTGGTTGTACAACATTATTCACTGTAAAGCAGTTAATGTCAGTTTATGTATCACATTAAAAATGTATTTATAGTTTTATTAGTGATATCTATGAGCCTTTGTAAAATGACTTATTTTTTTAAACAAGAAAATGATACATTTTTGTTTTAGAGGATGTATAATGTACAGATAAATGAAAATAAGATCAGTTATTCTGTCTCAGAAATAGCTACTCTTATTTATAGTACATGTTTATTAACTTAAAAAATACATGAAAATTATATTAAAACTAGAGGCCCAGTGCATGGATTCGTGCATTGGTGGGGTCCCTCGACCTGGCCTGCAGGGATCGGGCCAAAACTGGCAGTCTTACATCCCCCGAGGGGTCCCAGATTGCGAGAGGGTGCAGGCCAGGCTGAGGGACCCCCCCCCACACACACTGGTGCACTAATCTGTGCACTGGGCCTCTAGTATGCATATAAGATCTTTGGACTCTCTTCCCACCCTCCCCCCTACCCCCTTCCTCTGAGATTCATCAGTCTGTGCCATGTTTCCATGCCTGTGGGTTGAGCATCTGCCCCTTGGTGGTCATACGCACCGTGGCTACCAGTCGAATGGTCACTTAGGCTTTTATATATATAGATGTATTAGAAGACTATAATAAAAATATATTTTTTTACTAAAATAAAAAATTTCCACTTAATGCACAGCCTAAATGTTTTTCTATATCTTTTCATAAACATCTACAATTTTATGTAATACAAAATATCCCATTATGTGGGTATATCATAATTTTTAAATGATTCTCCTTTCAGACATTGAAGATATTTCATATTGTTTCCTATTCTAACTAATAATTTATCACTGAACAGAATTGCATCTAAATCTCAGTTTATGTCCATCAAATAATTTCCTTGAAATGGAATTATTGGGCCAAGGGATATATAACCTGTTTCAAGGCTATTGTGTATTGCCAAATTGCCATTTAGAATTGTTGACTCAATTTATACTCAGTCATGTGTGAGAGTAAATGAGCAGGCTCAAATTTATGACTATTTTTATTATCTGAAAAAGTAAACAGTAACACCAGAAATTATAGAATATATAGAATTTTTGGCAACCTATCTTGATTTCTCATTCTCTCTCTCTCTCTCTCTCTCTCTCTCTCTCTCTCTTGTTTTGTTTTATTTTACTTATTGATTTGAGAAAGAGAGAAACATTGATCTGTTGTTCCACTCATTTGTGCATTGGTTGATTCTTGTATGTGTCCTGACCAGGGATTAAACCTGAAACCTTGGTGTATCAGGATGATGCTCTAACTGAACTACCCGCCAGGGCCTTCATCTTAAAAATCATAGGAAATGAATGTCGTACCAGTTATGTCTAGAGTTTTATAGCATTTATGTTTTGCAAAGTAACACACTAAATGTAGTTCTTACATAAAACATATTAAGCTTTGGGTTATTATTATTTTTAATGCAGGTATTATATTCATAAAATTAAAATGCCATTTTAAGTGTATAGTTTGATGAATTTTGGGCATTGTATACAAATATGTTACCACAACTACCATCAAAGTATAGAATAATTTTGTCACCCTAAAAAGTTTCTTCGTAATCCTCTGCAGTTGATTCCTTCTCCTCATCCCCCTGATCCTCTCTTTCACCTTAGGCACCCAATTATCTGCCTTCTGTCACAGTAGTTTTTTTTTTTTTTTTTTTGAGAATTTCATATAATTAAAATCATAAAGTGTATATGGTTTTTTGTGTTTCTTTTTTAAATTAAAAATAATTAAACTTACTGCAAAAATATTATATAGCATCAGGTGTACAACTTTATAATAGGACATCTGTTTACTTCATTGTGTGCTTATCACCAGAATTCTAGTCTCTTCTGTCACCATATATTTGACCCATTCAGTTCTTTAGCTTAGCATATTTTTGAGATTCATATTGATTCATGTATTAATATTTTATTCCTTTTCCTTGTTAATAGTATTTCATAACATGGACATACACAATTTATTCACCAGTTGACAAACATTTGGGTTGCTTCCAGTTTTTGGCTATTATGAATAATACTGCTGTGAACATTTGCGTATACATCTTTGTGTGGACATGTGATTTTATTTACTCTTGGGTTATTATCCACAAGCAGAATTTCTGGGACATATGGTAATGTGTGTTTAACTTTATAAGATACTGCCATACTGTTTTCTAAAGTGGCTGTACCTTTTCCATTCCCATCAGCAATATATGAGAGAAGTACTTGTTCCATATCCTTACCAACGGGATGTAGTCTTTTTAACTTCAGCCATCCTTGTTGGTATGTGTTGATTAATGATATTAAGACTTAGATTTTAACATCAGCCTTCTGAGTGCTAGAATATTTTGAAATAGTGGAAATTGAAATAATTATATAGAGTAGGGCAAAAGTAGGTTTATAGTTATTTATATGGAGAATAATACAATAATTAATAAATAATAATATAAGAATAAACTGTGTTTTAAGTACTTAAAACTGTAAATCTACTTTTGCCCCATCCTGTATTCCTGCTTTTTAAGAACTGAAGTGGGCTTTGTAGGCATATGTTCAAGTGACTCCTGTGTAATTGTGGTCCCATCATATATATGGCATGATTTTAGTAGGTTGGTAATGTACAGCTCAATTAAAGTGTCTCCCTACCCCTACGAGTGTAAGTTAATACTTTTATGTGTTTTTTTTTTTGGTTATGCTTATTCTGTGCCAATGATTCATAAGAAAAGCATTAAACAGATTGACTTGTATTGATGAAAAGATTGGTGATTTGTATTTCTGAGAATATGGTCCTAGAGTTCTTTATGTTTTTGAATAATTGATTTAGAAATTTTAGATGAATTCATGGATTAGATTTAAAAGAAATATGATTAAGAACAAATGAAGATTTGTCTCTTTTTATTATTCCATAGGACATTTTCATTCCATCTCCAAGTTTGGAAGAACAATCAAATGATGGAAAGAAAGGTGGAGATTTGCATAGTTCTTCTTTGACTGTTGAGTGTTCTAAAACTTCAGAGACTGAACCAAAGAATTCCACTGAGGATCTTGGGCTTTCTTTGACAGGGGATTCTTGTAAGTTGATACTTTCTGCAAGTGAGTATAGTCAGTCCCCAAAGATGGAGAGTTTGAGTTCTCACAGGATTGATGAAGATGGAGAAAACACACAGATTGAGGATACTGAACCCATGTCTTCAGTTCTCAATTCTAAACTTGTTCCTGCTGAAAATAATAGTATCCTGATGAATCCAGCAAAGGATGGACAAATAGAAGTGAATCAGAATGCTGATGAAACAAAAGGGGATGACACAGAAACCAGAGACGACATTAGTATTTTAGCTGCTGGTGGCAAAGGCAGAGAAGAGACTGTAGCAGAAGACGTTTGTATTGATCTCACTTGTGATTCAGGGAGTCAGGCAGTTCCTTCTCCAGCTACTCGATCTGAGGCACTCTCTAGTGTGCTAGATCAGGAGGAAGCTATGGAAATTAAAGAACATCAGCCAGAGGAGGGGTCTTCAGGGTCTGAGGTGGAAGAAATTCCTGAGACTCCTTGTGAAAGTCAAGGAGAGGAGCTAAAAGAAGAAAGTATGGAGAGTGTCCCATTACACCTTTCTCTGACTGAAACTCAGTCCCAAGGGTTGTGTCTTTCAAAAGAAACCCCAAAACAAGAATGTCAGGAACCTATGGAAGTTGAAACCAGTGTGATTAGTATTGATTCCCCACAAAAGCTTCCAGTCCTTGACCAAGAATTGGAACATAAGGATCAAGAAGCATGGGAAGAAGCTACTTCAGAGGATTCAAGTGTTGTCATTGTAGATGTGAAGGAACCATCTCCCAGAGTTGATGTTTCTTCTGAAACTCTAGAGGGAGTTGAGAAATGCTCAGATTCCCAGTTGTGGGAGGATGATGCTCCAGAAATAGAACCATGTGCTGAGAATAGAGCTGATACCCAGGAAGAAAAGAGTGCTGAATATGAAGGAGATCTGAAATCAGTGACTGCAGAAAAGGAACCTGTACAGGCTGACTCTCCACAGCCTCCAGTAACTTCAGTGGGAGAAGGTGATGTTCCAAAACCTGACCGGCAGATGCAGCAGACCCAACCTCAAGAGAAAACAGATAACTCATTACCAGAAGACTCAAAAATGGCTAATACAAAGCAACTGGAGAAGGCCTCAGCCCACACCTCACAAAGCTTCTGTGAAAGCTCTAGTGGTGAGTGTGATTGTAAATTGTTCTATGTCTGTCTCCAACCATATTACAATTTGGAATGGGAGGTAAGAAAGAACTACATGCTTATGTCAGGGCTGAAAATTAACTTGGATTTATGTTTATGAACAGCTAATAATGGGAAATTAAGAAATTTGGGTTGTATTCTTTTGTAGCTGTAATTATGTATGGAATCAGATCATTTAATATTTATCAGATTTATGACTTAGGAGTAATCAACATGAATTTTATTATGTATAAATTTTACCAATCTGGTGTTTTCTACTAAAGTCCCAATCTTGCCCAAATTTTTATATTTTGACAGTTGCCTTGAAGTGCAGGATCTTTTTAAATTACATAGTAAAGAACTCTGTTAATGGCCCTAACCGGTTTGGCTCAGTGGATAGAGCATTAGCCTGCGGACTGAAGGGTCCCAGGTTCGATTCTGGCCAAGGGCATGTACCTTGGTTGCGGGCACATCCCCAGAAGGGGGTTCGATTCTTGCCAAGGGCACATCCCCAGTTGCGGGCACATCCTGCAGGAGGTAGCTGATCGATGTTTCTCTCTCATCGATGTTTCTAACTCTCTATCCCTCTCTCTTCCTCTCTGTACAAAAGCAATAAAAAATATATATAAAAGAAAAACCCTCTGTTAATGAATATGCTGTTATTGGTTGTTTCCTCTTTATGGGTATTAAGTAAAGTTTCTGAATTTGGCTCAACATAGGTACATCATAAACCTTAAACTGGAAAAGATATTAGTTTGTGACTTTTATCTATTTTATGAAGTCCAGAATGAGTATATAAATTACTTTCTGAAATATTTGTAGAATATTATGTACGACATTAGCTGAAAAGAGTCCAGTTTTTCTAAATGCCCAGAGTTAGTGTAATTTAAAAACAGATTTTGAAAATAAAAAAATAGCCCTGCTGGTGTGGCTCAGTGGTTGAGCCTTGACTCATGAACCAAGAGGTTACCAGTTCAATTCCTGGTGAGGGCACATGCCCAGGTTTTAGGCTCGATCCCCAGTAGGGGGCATGCAGGAGGCAGCCAATCGATGCTTATATCTCTTTATTATCCCTCTCCTTTCCTCTCAAAAAAAAAAAGCAATAAAAACATATTAAAAAAAAAACAAAACACAAACTTAAGAAAACAAGTTTCTAGAATTGTGGAAATGAGAAACAGTATTTGGACATCATAGCTGTTAGTATGGGTGATTATACCTTTTGGTATTTCTGAAACAGTCCCACTTTATACCTCTTGTGCAGGTGTGATTATTAATAGTACTTATTTTATTTATTTTTTCCTCAAAGTTATCTGAATTCATTAGGTTTTATATTTAGGACTTTTTTTTTTTTAACTTCTTCAGAAAAGAAATGTTAGAGCTGAAATGGAGGTTAGGGGTTATTGGGTTTAGTCTCTTCTTCCTAAAGTCACATGGCTAATAAATGATTGAGGTAGGACAAGAGCCTAAGATGCCTGATTCTCAGTGCTATGCTTTTTCCCCCGCTGTGAGACTGAATAATATAGTTTCTCTGATTCTGATGAGTTATGGTAAAGAACCATCTGAATGACCTAATATTTTATATTATTGAATATTTTTATAATTTCATTACATCTAAATACTGTTTTGACCTATATTAGCTAGAATTATCAGGGCTGGTAGATTGTTTCAATTTGGTTACTTAGGAGTACTCTTTAATTATTTTAGCAATTGTATGTAGAAGAAGCTTAAAACATTGGGCTGTTTCATTATGTTAAAAGTATTCTTCACGAATTATTGTTTACACTATTAATGATAGAGCCAGCTCTTTTTTAAAAAATTTCACCCAGGATATTATTCTATTGATTTTTTTTTTTAGAGAGAGTGGAAGGGAGGCAGGTGGGGGGGGGGAGGGGGGGAGAAAGGGAGAGATGAGGGGAGGGGGGAGAGAGAGAGAAAGAAAGAAAGAGAGAGACATCCATGTGAGAGAGATCACATCAATTGGTTGCCTCCCTCGCTTGTTGGATGGAACCTGCAACCCAGGTACGTGCCCTTGACCTGGTATTTAATCCGTGACCCTTTGGTGTGCAGGCCGACTCTCTAACCACCAAGCAGCACCAGCCAGGGCAGAGCCAGCTCTTTTTTATAATAGACATTGCCATAGTAAAACTTATTTTACTAATTTTTATCTAGGTTATTGAAAATATTAATAGGTTATATTCTGTTTACTTAGTTCTTGAGGAAACAACTAAAAGCAGTGAAGACAGTGGTTGGTCTGTTAGAGAATTAAAGTAAATTACTACTCAGAAGAGCATTGCTAGAACAAAAAATATTATTTTGTACTTAAAACATAGTTGTCTAGTTGCTAAACCTAAAGAGAGACTAATTTCAATGAGAGTAACTTAAGGAATTAATGGTTCTGGAAAGACAGAATTAAAGTTACAAATTGGTTGAGTCCCAAGTGTGTTAATTAGATTTCTGTATGTCACAGTTAGAAGGGTACTGTTGTTATTTTATTAAAGTCTTTACTGATTGGAAAAAAGATACACGCTTAATTGTGGAAAATGTTCAAATAATACAGAAAAGGGGAGAGAGGGAATGGCTGGAGAGGGAAGGTGGGCAGAGGGAGTAGGGGGAGAATCATTCTAAACACCTCCATTTATAGATAACTTGTCACTGTTATTAGTTTGGAGACCTCTACAGAAATGTTTTCTGAAGACCTACTCCTGAAATTTGAAAAAAGCAAATTTAGGAAGGTGGTACTTGGAAGCCCAATAATATTCAATATAGAATAAATTTATGATGGTTTGATGATATGCAAAATCATAAGTTTAATAAGTCTTTTTAAAAATATGTATTTTTTATTGATTTCAGAGAGGAAGGGAGAGGGAGAGAGATATAAACATCACTGGTGAAAGAGAATCAATGATCAGCTGCCTCCTACACATCCCCACTGGAATCTAACAGTGATCTCCTGGTTCAAAGGTTGACACTCAACCACTGAGCCATGCTGGCTGGACAATAAGTCTTTAATTAAATCCACAAATGGTAATATATAATAGGTTAATAATGATCATTGAAGTTAGATATGTCTTGTGGTCTAGCTCTACCATTTATTGGCTTACTTTATGGAATATCATCCTAATTGGTCGTTAATGTCAGAGGCAGACTCTTAGGATAGGCTGTTTATGGGCGACATCACCCAATATAGAAATTCTTATATATTTAACTAGAGGCCTGGAGCATGAATTCGTGCATGGGTGGGGTCTGGCCAGCCCACCCTAATGGGGGCTGATTGGGTTGGGCTGGTGGGGGGAGGGGCCTTGGGTGGTTGGCCAGCTGGCCCTGCCCCCATCAGGGTGGGGAGGGCCTCAGGGTGGGGAGGGCCGATTGGGGGTGGGGCCGGTCAGGGGAAAGGGCCTCAGGGGAGGGGTCATGGGTGGTTGGCCAGCCGGCCCCACCCCCAATCGGGGTGGGGAGGGCCGATTGGAGGTCGGGGGGGGCGCCGATGGGGCCCTGGTTGGTCCGGTTGGCCGCCACAGTGCGCCTCATAGCGACTGGTCGTTCTGGTTGTTCTGTCATTCCAGTTGCTGGGCTTTTATATATATTGATTAGATGGCTTTAAACCATTGGAAGAAATGACCAGGTCTTCTCTTGAGAACAAAAGATGGGCTTTATATTGTAACGGAAAGTTAGAAGTAAGAGAGACCTTACTGACATTCAATGTTTTAAATTTTGGTTTGGACTAATGAATCTTTATAAAGTCTTTAGCAATAAGGTCAAACTCCCCACTCAGATGGCTTGACAATGGATATTAAGTTCCTTTTGTTTATTTGTATCTTTTATAATGGGTTGGTGTGCTGGCATACATTAGGATAAACCAGTGGTCGGCAAACTGCGACTCGCGAGCCACATGTGGCTCTTTGGCCCCTTGAGTGTGGCTTGGCGTTAGAACCACTTCTTCAAAATAGACTCACCCAGGCTGAAAACCGACTTCTGCGCATGGGTGACGAAGTTTCAATCGCACTGTACATGCGTGCCCGCACGTGGTATTTTGTGGAAGAGCCACACTCAAGGGGCCAAAGAGCCGCATGTGGCTCGCGAGCCGAGGTTTGCCGACCACTTGGATAAACCATCATAATCTGGGAAATCAAGAAGGGACTTGATAATTTAAATAATGAGGGTGTGCTAAATCTTAGAAAAAGAATTGAATATGTTGAAAATTCCAGTAAATTTAAGAGGATGAAATAATATTTTGCAGAATTTGGTGGTAATTTGATTAGATTACCTATGTCTTTCAGATGAGTGAACAAAAGCAAGAGAAATGGGAAAGCATTTGGAGGACATTGAAAAGAGGCTTTATGAACATGAATAATTTAAGAGTAGAAATATAGGCTGCTACTAGTTAACTGAATGCTAGTTAAAGAGTTAGGGATTTATCTTCTAGTAGAAAACTTATAGTTTTGACCAGGAGCTAATGTGTTCAAAGTCATGTTCTTTAGGAAGATTGCTTTGGTTGCAATGTGCAAAAAGAATTGGGGGAAGGGGGAAACTTAAGGCAGAGAAAGTAATTGATCGGCTGCTGCAATAATCAAGGAATGAGGCATTGAAGACCAGAGAGAGATGGTGTCAGTGCTGCCTGTAAAATACTCAGTTTTCCATTAGGTTGTAATAATGCAGTTACATTATTGGTGTCAAAATAACTTCATAACTTTTATCTAGTACCGTGCAAAGGAAACACATACTTTTAAGCAATATTTAGTGCTTCACGTTATATTTGCATATTATGGTTTGTCACATAGAAGGATTTTCAAAAGTCTGTATGGTCAATCATAATATGAGAGATAGATAGTTCCTGTGAAGAGAGCAGGTGGTTGTTCCAGGAATGAAAAGTTCTTTAAAATATATTTTTTGAATGTATGATGCTTTGTGAGATACTTGTTTTTTAGTTTCTATACCTTTTCTAAATTCTTCTTTGGTAACGTAAAGGACTTGCTTTTTAAGGAACTGCCAGAGAATGAATGCTTATATACTGACCCATTTCTCTTTTTTCTATAACTATGGTGGAATTCTTTGCCATTTAGATGTGATGTTGAAATTCTCCACTCATACTCTTTACAGTTCCTTTAGCTGAGCATATATATTTTTCATCCTTTATTTCTAAAGTTCATTCATTTTCTCTTTTCATTCCTTCATTACTAATTCATTTTCTCTTACATATAGATGTAAGAGATGTTTTTGTTGTTGTTTTGTGATTTTGAAGGAAAAAAGTACCAAAGTGCTTGATATTAAAGGTAATAAAGGATAGGAGTGGCCCGGCCGGCGTGGCTCAGTGGTTGACTGTCAACCTAGGAAGCAGGAGGTCATAGTTCAATTCTCAGTCAGGGCACAGGGTTGTGGGCTCCATCTCTAGTGTGGGGCGTGCAAGAGGCAGCCAATCAATGATTCTCTCTCATCATTGATATTTCTATCTCTCCCTCCCTCTTCCTTCCTCTCTGAAATCAATAAAAATGTATTAGTAAAAATAGGAGTGGAGTGGGAAAAGATGAAAGAAGAAAATGTAATATAATAAGAAATATATTTGTTCTTTATCCGGTTCCTGCACAGAGCTGCTAAAACCCTTGTTGTTTTTGAAGTGAAAGGAATATCTTTTTGTTATTCACAACAAGCTCTTTAAGTCACAACTGGGTTTGTGCTGAGTGATTTAGGGTAGATCCCTGTATAGCCTCAGGATGGGGCTGTTCACAGTGAAGACTAAGTGATTTTTATTATTTTTTGGTTAAGCCTCACCTGATGATATTTTTCCATTGATTTTTAGAGAGCAGAAGGGAGAGGGAGAAACAGAAAAACATCGATGTGAGAGAGAGACATCGATTGTTTGCTTCCTGCACGTACCCCGACCAGGGCTGGGGAACTTGCAACCCAAGTACGTGCCCTTGACTGGAATAGAATCTGGGACCCTTCAGTCCATGGGCCAACACTCTATCTACTGAGCCAAACTGGCTAGAGCAAGACCAAGTGTTATTAAAGGGTGGAACTTTTAACCCTACCCCTTGACTCCTGGGACGGGTTGGACTGGAGAGTCAAGCTCTACAAAAACTTTTTTTTTTAAAATATTTTTATTTTTATTTTTTCAAAAGATATATTTTTATTGATTTCAGAGAGAAAGAGCTATAGATACATCAATGATGAGAGAGAATCCCTGATGGGCTGCCTCCTGGATGCCCCACACTGGGGACCTGCATGCCCCACATTGGGGATCAGCCCCCAACTGGGCATGTGCCCTGACCAGGAATCGAACTGTGACCTCCTGGTTCATAGGTCGATGCTCAACCACTAAGCCATGCAGGCTGGGTGCACAAAAACTCTTTTTTAAAAATATATATTTTTATTGATTTCAGAGAGGAAGGGAGAGGGAGAGAGAGATAGAAACATCAGTGATGAGAGAGAATCATTGATCGGCTGCCTCCTGTACGCCCCACACTGGGGGTTGAGCCCGCAACCCTAAGCATATGCCATGACCTGAAATCGAACAGTGACTTCCTGGTTCATAGGTTAACGCTCAACCACTGAGCCACACTGGCTGGGCTCTACAAAAACTCTTGAACAAGACTTGGTAAGCAACCTAGTAGGTAAATGATCCTGATGGTATCTCATCCCAGTTCCACAGAATCTCCTGCTATCAACTCCTTCTGGACCTCACCCTGTGTACTGCTTTATCTGGCTGTTAATCTGTGTCTTTATAATAAACTGGTAAACGTAGTACATTTTTCTCTGAGTATCCTGAGTACCACCAGCGGATTAATTGAACCTAATAAGGAGGTTATGGGAATCTATAATGTGTAGCCAGTTACAGCACAGGTAACGACTTGAACTTGCTACTGGTATCTGAAGTGGGGGTGGTCTTGTGGGATTGAGCCTTTAATGTGTGGGATCTGATGCTATCTCCAGGTAGAGAGTATCAGAATTGAGTTAAATTTATAGGAGAGCCAGTCAGTGCCCTGAGGATTGGAGAATTGCTTGGTGGTGTTAGAAAATACATTAGGCAAACTCTTTTCACAAGTGGTGACTGGGTATGATAGATTATAGTTATTTGAGCCATCCTAGAAGGAAAAGTACAAATTTTCATATGTTAGGTTTAAGAGGAGCAGTCTGGCATAATTCTTTTTTTTCTCCCAAACTTAGTCATTTTATTAAAAGAGGTAAACAATTAGGAAATCAGGAAATGTGAATTTGGCAATTTGCTGATTTTGCTTAGCAAAAATTTGGAATTGTGACTTAGTTAACAACTAATGTTAAACAAAAACCTTTGCAGTGGACAGCTTTGTTGAAGGAAAGGGTTTGTTGAGTCATATATTAGCCTGAAAAAAGGACCCCAGGTCCTGGGACATAGGTCCAAACCATCTGAAAAGGGCTAGATGGTGCCCTTTTATACAATGGATTTGGGGAAGAAAGATGTAAATTGTTCTGCAAGAATTTACATTGGCTATAGATAAGGACAGGAAAAGGTGAAGGGGTGGGGAGGCAGGTGTAGGATAGAGGCATAGTCCCTAAGGAAGAAATACTGCTTTTGGATTGGTTATGGGCAACATGAACCATAAGCAGGATGCAGAGGCATCTGGTGGTTGAATTTTTTTTAGATAGTTGCCTGGAAGTTGATTCAAAGTTTTAACATACATTCTGGAATGTGAGCATTCTTTTGTTGGTTTTGGTCTGAGGCAGTTACCTGATTAACCTCTTAGCTCTTCCACTTTGCATGCAGCCTATTGTAACTTAATTTAGGACATCTCAGAATTTTCTCTTGTCAAAGTTTTTTGTATTTTGGCATGTTTTATGTTTACATTAATTTTATTTATTTATTTTTTCCTCCAGAAACTCCATTTCATTTCACTTTGCCTAAAGAAGGTGATATTATCCCACCATTGACTGGCGCAACTCCACCTCTTGCTGGGCACCTAAAATTAGAGCCCAGGAGACACAGTACTCCTATTGGTGAGTGATTAAAATGTAATGCCATTTAAAGCAGAATTTCCGAGATAGTATTTTTTATGCAAGTGATTTCTTTTAGATCTGAGGAGTTGAATCTTCCTCATCAGGTTGATTTTTGTCTTAGGAAGAATAAGGTTGTGATGTCTGATTTCATGAGTTTACTCCCAGGAGATATTGAGTGGTAATGAGAGGAAAGAAAAGGTAGAAGGAATAAAGAAAAAAAAAAAAGTAGGGATTTTATCCTATTACTTGCAAAGCAGTGGAATCTGAGTGCTAAACAATGATATAGAGCTCTTATAAGGAAGGGAGAACAGGTAGGGTAGAAGTACTATTAATTCAGTACCCTGGCTGATCAGTCTGCTGCTTGACAAGGCAAGAAAACATAGATCCTCCTTCCCGAAAGCAGCCAGTAATCTTCTACATTAACCTACTTTTTTTCCTCTAGTCAGTGCTGGGAGGTAACAGTCATGCCGTCTGGAGTCTCCTGCTACCTATGCCTGATGCTGGCATTGGCTGAGGGCTCATGCAGCATCCTTTGTCCAGATGCAGAAGTGGAACTGAATCCTGTTGCTCCTCTTAAGACCGGGTGTCAATACTAGTGTGTAGTTGATACTTGTGACAGGATCTAACCTAGGAACTCCCTTTCAATCCTGCAGAGCTGTGGAGCCAAACAGGCAAACTGACGACCTTGAATTAATTGTTTTTTGTTTGCATTTTAGTGTTCTTTCTTTCTACCTCCTGCCTCTCTTCTTTCAGATATTAGCAACTATCCAGAAAGCACCACAGCAACCAGTGATGTCATGTCTGAAAGCGTGGTGGAAACTAATGATCCTATACTTGTGAATGAAAAAGAAGATTCTGGGGCTGTCCCAGAAATGGATGATAAATTGTGTCTAAGAATGAAACTGGTCAGTCCTGAGGCGGAGGCGAGTGAAGAATCTTTGCAGTTTAGTCTGGAAAGTAAGTTTATGTTAATCTTGGGTAATTAGTAGCTTCAGATCATCTGGGAAGTAGTGATTTATTTTTCTAGTTATACTTTTATAATTAAAAATGTATTTGTAAAATATTATTATCCATTATGCTAAGTGAAATAAGCCAGTCAATGAAAGAAAAATACCACATGATCTCACTCATTTATGGATAATAAAGAACATTATAAACTGATGAACAAAAAGATAGATACAGAGGCAGTAAAGCATCAAACAGACTGTCAAATTACAGCGGGAAGGTTAGGGAGAGGTGGGGGAGATAAGAGATCAATCGAAGGACTTATATGCATGCATATAAGAATAACCAACGGATGCAAAACATTGGGGGGTTAAGGCATGTTATGGAAGTGGGGTGGGGGGGGGGCAATGGTAAGATATGTACACATATAATACCTTAATAAAAAAAATTACCAAAAATATGTAAAATTATGTGGTAAATCAACTGTAATTATAATTCTGACAGTTTTATAGTGAGTCCACTGAAATATAACTTCTAAGATCCTTAGCTATTTTAAGATTTTGGTTTAGTGTTAATAAAGTATTTTGTGAAAAAAAAAAAATTATCATATATTTAATTCTTTGCTTTTGGCCAGTCACTGTCAATGTTACTAAAGATGCTCCATTTTATTTTATTTTTTAATTTTAAAAAATATTTTTATTGATTTCAGAGAGGAAGGGAAAGGGAGAGAGAGATAAAAACATCAATGATGAGAAAGAATTATTGATTGGATGCCTCCTGCACAGCCCCTACTGGGGATCGAGCCCGCAACCTGAGCATGTGACCTTGACCAGAATCGAACCCGGGACCCTTTAGTCCATAGGCCAACACTTCATCCACTGAGCCAAACCAGCTAAGACAAAGATACTCCATTTTATAATCTCTATGGTTCCGGTTGTATCTCTGCATTAAACCTGTGTTGATATTAAGTAATTGGTTTCCATATTCAGAAACAGTTCAGAAGAGGGTAGAAAATTTGAGATTATGGATTCACATTGTAGGTTTATGTTGACTATTTCCCACATTAATTGCAAGTTATTTGGTATGGCTAAAATACAGAGAAGGTACAAGGGAGTGGCTGTAAAGTAGAGACCAGATTCTGAAAGCCCTTTTATATCATGATGAAAAGCTGAAAAATTTAGGCAAGGGAGTAATAAGACTGGATTTGCTTTTTAAAAGGGATCAGCTGAGCCTTGGCCTGGTGACTCAGTTGCTTGGAGTGTCGTCCATACACCAAAAGGTTGCAGGTTCAATTCCCTGTTAGTACATACCTAGGTTGTGAGTTGAATCTCTGGTTGGGGTACGTATGGGAGGCAACCAGTCCATGTTTCTCTCTCACATCAATGGTTCTCTCCCTCTCCCTCTCCCTCTCCCTCTTCCCCTTTCTCTCTTTCTAAAATCAATAAACATATCCTCGGGTGAAGATAGATAGATAGATAGATAGATAGATAGATAGATAGATAGATAGATAGATAGATAGATAAGTGAATAAATAAATAGATCAGCTGAGTGTTTCAAAACTTGTGTTTCTATGTATCATTCCTTGCCTTGCCCATTTCCTGTTCTTCTGCCTGGCAAGTCTTCAACCAGGATTTGGGGTAATTAATAGTGGGGATGGAGATGAGGGATGAATTTGAGAGGTAGTTAGTAGAATAGGGACAACTTGGGACCAGTTGAATATAGAAGTAAGGGGAGGAAATAATACCAAATGATTCTACATCTGTGTTTAGTTTTCATGATAGCACTCCATACTAAATATCCTTATTTCCATTTTATTGATGAGAAAACAGACTAAGAGAGATTTTAAGTTATATATGTACTAGGGGCCTGGTGCACGAAATTTGTGCACTGGGGGTGGGGGGGTCCATCAGCCCAACATGCCCCCTCTCACATACTGGGAGCCCTCAGGGGATGTCCTACTGATGGCCCACGGGAAGCGGGCCTAAGCCGCAGTCTGGCCTCCCTTTGTGGGAGGCAACCGGGCTGGTCAGGGGAAGGCACCAGCCCCATCACCCTGCTGCTGCAGCCACTGCCAGTCACCACAGCCACCAAGGTGTTTTCATCAACACGACTTCAGTCCTTCACCAAGAAAAAAGGACAACTTTCTTTAAGCATTTTCAAGATGTGTCTTTCATAGGATATGCATTTCTTTCTTTCTTTTTTTTTTTTTTTTTATCCTCGTCTAAGGATATGTTTCTATTGACTTTTAGAGAATGTGGAAGAGAAAGGGAAAGACAGAGAGAAACATCAAAGTGAGAGAAACACTTTGATTGGTTGCCTCCTGCATGAGCCCTGATCTGGGCCCCGGCCAGGGAGGAGCCTGCAACCTAGGTACATGCCCTTGATCAGAATCAACCCAGACTCTGCTGTGGGCAGGCCGAGGCTCTATCCACTGAGTCAAACTGGCTAGGGCAGGATATGACATTTCTTAGCCCTCCAGCAGTGGACCTTCATTTTTTTCTCCAGAAGTGTGGTGGAAAAACCCTAGATCACCTTTTTGGATTCTTATTACCCAAGTTACTAAGAATATTACCAGTGGCAAACAGGAAGCTTAGCCAATGTGCAGTCAGAAAAGGTGTTTCCTCTATAGTTCACACCAATCACCGGCTGTGCCCTGCCCAGGCCTAAAGCCTCTGGCCAAAGCTTTAGGCCTGGGAAGGGGACCTCCAGCTCCCTGTGATTGCAGACACCGCCCATTGGGCAGGGGACCCCAGCTCCCTGCAATCCACCACAGGAGCAGATGCCCTCGCAGGAGCTGACCGCCAGTTGCCTGTGATCTGTCGCAGGTTCCCCGCTGGTGCCCAAGGCTGGAAGAGCCTCCACCAGAGGCTTTCCCGGCCTTGGGCTCAGCCGGACCCCAGCCTCCCGGCGACGGATCTCAGGAGCCGACCGTCAGTTGCCTGCGATCCGTCGCAGGCTCCCCGCTGGTGCCCAAGGCCGGGAAAGCCTCCGGCAGGATGGTTTCCTGGTGGGCGTGGCTGGTGGGTGTAGCAAAGGTACGGTCAATTTGCATATTACTCTATTTTTAGGTAGGATGGTCATAATAACTGGTAAGAAGTAGAGCTGGAGTTTGGATCATATCTGACTCCAAAGGTTATAAATTTTTTTACTAAGTAGTTTGTAAATGCAGTTTAATAGAGTTAGAAAAGGAAGAAGTCTTAAAAGTGAGTAAAGGAACATTCAGAGACGATGATGAGGAGAATATAAAGCCATGGATGGCTATGGGGAGGAAAGTTACAAGAAGAAAACAATGTCAGATGCAGAAGTGAGGTCTAGTAAGATGTTTCTGAAAATGTACATTGGGTTTGGCAATTAGGGTCCATTTGGTGACTCTAGCAAGAACTGTTTCAGTACAGTGGTTTGGATGGGAGCTATACTGAACGTAATTGAGGCATGATGGGGAGAAGAGGCAGCAAATGCATTCTTCTTTTGAGAAGTTTTTGTTAAATATGGCAAGTTAGAGGGAAATGCAGGATTAAAGGAGATTTTTCATTTTTAGACTTAGCAGTTTAATCAGGTATATAGACTGAATAGAAATCTCCAAAAGAGAGATGGATTAAAAGTGAGGGAATAAGGGAAATAGTTGATGAACCAGGGCCCTGAGGGAGTTGAGAGGGAAAGCTTTCAAAGACCACTAATAGCCAGGCTGGTGTGGCTCAGTGGTTGAGCATTGACCTATGAGCCAGGGGGTCTCGGTTTGGTTCCTGGTTGAGGCACATACCTGGGTTGTGGGCTCGGTCCCCAGTGGGCGTGATCGAAGGTTCTCTGTCATCATTGATGTTTTGTCTCTCTCCCTCTCCCTTCTTCTCTGAAAAATAATAAAAAAAGATCACTGATAGAGTGAGTAAACTTGAATAAGAGGGATTTTTCATTCTTTGAGAACAAAGAAAAGAAATTTTACCTAATTTCAGTTCTTACTATACGCCAGGCATTTTATATGTACAGCTCACTAAATCTCCTGACAAACTTGAAAAATTGTGTGTTTTTTTGAAAATCCTATTATTATCCACATTTTACAGTTGGGAAAACTGAGGCACGGGCCGGTTGAGCACCTTTCCTAGAGTCATACAACTATTTAATGTAGTACCTTAATTCAAACTAGTTCCAAGAACCAGAAGTCCAGTTCCAAATTACAGTGCTATTCTGCTTCTCAGTGCTTACTGATTTGAATCTTAGAACCTCAGTAGAAATTAAAGTATTACATGTTTCTATCCTTATCATCTTTTCTGAAATCAAGTAGAGCTTATTAAGAGAGTATGTGGTAGCCTTGAATCTTTATATTTGAGATTACAGTTGGAAAGAATTTAAATGAAGCTAAATGTTAAGGATGACTATATTATTACTTTTCAGATAATAGGAGCACAGGATCAGGCATCATACTCAAAATTTTACTCATCTCATCCTCACAACAAACCTGTGAGGTTGGTCCTGTTTTCTCTCTCTTATAGAAGAGAAAACTGACTCAGAAGATGAAGGAGTTGACTCCCAGGTTGTACTACTAAGTGCTGGAGCCAGAGCCTGAGCCAGATTTCTGTTTCAGAGCTAGGGCTTTCACCACTAAATTTCAGCTGCCTCCTTGATGGACTATTTAGATTATGTTGGGTCATGAAATTGTAGAAATGTTTAAAAATATGTTGTTATTTTTTTCTGAGGCTGGAATAAATTATCAATGAATACATTTTAATCCCTTGATATGAGTGACATTACTTTGAAAATATGGGATTCTTTTCAGTATCATCCTTGATTCTTTTTCTTTTTCAAAAAAATCCTTACCCAGGGATATATTTCCTCATTGTTTTTTTTGTTTTGTTTTTTTTTAAGAGAGAGGAAGGGATTGAGAGAAAGATAAATATCTGTTTAAGAGAGAAATATTGATCGGCTGCCTCCTACATGAGCCCCAATAGGGGATTGAACTGCAACCCAGGCATGTATCCTGACTGGGTTTGAACCACAACCCTTTGGTGCATGGGATGATGTTTCAACCAACTGAGCCACTCTTTTTTGAAAAATGTGGATTTAAAAAAAAGAAAAAGAAAATGTGGTTTTTCAGTTATCTGTCTCCAAAGATCTTTAGGAAGAACTTGAGTACCTTTTATGTGTGGGTTCTCATAAAACTGCACACTATTTAAAATTTGCCTCTGAAGACATTTTCCTACATAATTTATCTTATTAAACTTTCCTTGTTTATTTTAAATTTATTTGATTTTTAATTTTTATAATTTTTTAATTTGATTTTTAAGTAAATATTTAAAAAATTCTTGTATGAGACAAGATAGTTGAGATTCATTTTTAAATGTTACTGCTTCATTCTATTTCTGAACAAACTGATTAGTCATCTGTAGGAAGTTTGAAAAAGATTGATAGAAGTGATGTGTACTATCCTATATAATCAAAGGGTAATATGCAAATTGACCCTAAAGGCAGAACGACCACAAGGACCGTGGGACCAGTTACTATGAGGCACACTGACCACTTCTTAGTCCCTTTCCCCGGCCAGCAGGCTCCAATTGCCTGAAGGCGAATGGGGACCCAGGGGGTGGATGGCAGGGAACGCGGTTGGCACCAGGCCAAGGCCCCCGCCCTGCCGGTCGCTTGACCCTCAATGGGGGCAGGGCCGGTGAGCAGGCGGAATGGCCAGCCTCTTGGTCCCTGCCTCCCCCATCCCCCTCCCCAGCCGTCAGGCACCAATCACCAGATGGCGAACAGGGAACTGGGGGTGGGTGGTGGTGAGGGGCGGGGCCGGCTGCGGGCAGTCAGGAAAGATGACCTTGATTGCAGGTCAGGCCTAGGGACCATACCTGTGCACGAATTTCGTGCACCGGTCCTCTAATTATAAGTCTTTTTATGTTTCCTTATTATTTTTACCCATTTCTCTTTGTTATTTGTTGCAAATACATACTAGTAGAACAGGTTTTTGTGTGTGATATTAACTGAATTCTCTCTCTCTCTCCTTTCCTTGCTTCTGTTTTTATTAAGAGCCTGCAATTGGTGAAAGAAAAAATGGATCTACTGTTGTTGCTGAGGCTGTTGCCAGGTAACTAGAGCTGGTTGCTATTTAGAGGAATTCAATATACAAAGCCACTGTACTGCAGGGAAGATGATTTATCAAGAAAGGAATAGAACTTAAAATATAACTCCAGCATGTGTTGAATCTAATACAGGCTTTCTAAAGTCTAATAAAGCTTTTGCTATACTTAGAACTAAGATATTTGAAGGTGTTTTCCTTTCTCCCTTTTGTTCATGTGGGACAGTGTCCTTGTTTTTTTTTTTTTTTTTTTTTTACCTTTTTCTGTTATTGAGACTGAGATTGTTGTTGCTTTGTGAGGAAATGGAGGGTTTAACAAAAGATAGCCTTAGACCTTGTTCCTCTGAGACCCTCTACTCAGCCGCAGCCTCAGGCCATTTTCTCTTCTGTTTGCCAAATTTGCTGTGTTGAACTGTTATTTTTGCTTTGTCATGAATGCTGTAATGCTTTGAGCATGAGTATGACTCCATCCGGAGGCTCTGGTGGTAAGCTTTGCCATCTGGTGGCTGTGAGAGTAAAATTGTTTTATTGGTTTCTGGCATGAAAATAGTAGCAGCAGTTTGTGAAATATAGGTGAGAATTTTTAAATCAGGCTAAGCAGGTACTATAGATAAGTAAAGCAGGCTAAGTGCAAGACCTTGAAGTGCTGAGGATGACGGCCAACTGAACATCAGCCCTATTGAAAAGCTGGGGAGGAGGATAGGCCGGGTTCAACTTCAGCCGATTGTTACCATGCAAGAAGGCAAACTTGTTGCCACATCTCTAATTTTTAAAGAGAAATCCGGATTTTTAAAATAAAATTTCATGTTTGGTGGGTCAAATAAGGCCTATCTGTGGACTAAATTTGACCCTCAGTTTCAAGTTTCTAGCCCCTGTCTGAATCCTTTGATCTGTACTTAGCTATATGTTAGATTAGTTGTACTCAGGGCTCTTACATATTTAATCTGAAAAATATGTACCTATGGTCCTTACAAGGTTGAAGACTAATGATATGTAGTCTTACAAGTTGAAAAAAAAAAGTTTATACTTGATCTCTTTGGTTTTAACAGAATTGCATACTAGATGTAACTTATTAGTCTGTACATGTGCCCATTGAAAGGGAACAGAATATGCTGCTAAAGCTTCCCAAACCCTTTGGGAGGAATGTAGGGTTGGGAAAATACTTGAGGCACATGATTGGATTGGTGGATCATAGGATGAGGTGAAATTCATTGGTATTGTTGTGAAGCAAATTTTGTATATGAGAATCTAAATTTTTTAAAAATATATTTTATTGATTTTTTACAGAGAGGAAGGGAGAGTGAAAGGGATAGAGAGTTAGAAACATTGATGAGAGAGAAACTTCGATCAGCTGCCTCCTGCACACCTCCTTCTGGGGACGTGCCCACAACCAAGATACATGCCCTTGACCAGAATGGAACCTGGGACCTTTCAGTCCGCAGGCCGACGCTCTATCCACTGAGCCAAACAGGTTAGGGCGAGAATCCAAATTTTAAACATGTTTGACTCTTCACTTTACCATTGGGTGTATAATAAATCATTTAAAGTAAGCTCTGGAAAAGTTTTGAAAAAATTTATTTAGTAATTTTCGAGAGAGAAAAAACATTGATTTGTTGATCCACTTATTTATGCATTCACTGGTTGATTCTTGTATGTGCCCTGACCTGGGATTGAACCTGCAACCATGGTGTATCAGGACAATGCTCTAACCCAGCGGTAGCCAACCATTGGTCCGCAAACCACTGGTGGTCCGTGAGGTCCGAAAGGTTGGCGACCGCTGCTCTAACCACCTGAGCTGCCGGAAATCTTACCATTTGTGACAGAATGGATGGATCTGGAGATTATTATGCTAAGTGAAATAAACCAGTCAGAGAAAGACAAAAACCATATGATCTCATATGAGTAGTCTAATGAAGAAAATAAATTGACAAACAAAATAGAAACAGGCATGGATACATGAAACCAACTGACAGCTGTCAGAGGGGAGGAAGTTGGGGGGACTGGATGAAAGAAGGTGAAGGGATTAGCCCAAAAACATGTATATATAACACATAGACTCAGACAACAGTGCAGTGATAGCCTGAGGGAGAGGGGGGTAGGGGCTAGGTGGAGGCTGGCAAAGCGGGGGATGGGGACGGGAAGAGGCTTTACTTCGGATGCAGGGTGCACATCGAAGCATGCAGATAATGTTTTATTGAATTGTACACTTGAAACCCGTATGATATTGTGAACCAATGTCACTTCAATATATTAAATTAATAATTTAAAAAAATGGTAAGCTCAGTTAGAATATTTTAAATGCTCATTGCTTCCTCTGTATTTGGGTAAAGCAGTACCACTCTCTTTTTAATATATTTTTATTGATTTCAGAGAGGGAGAGGGCGAGAGATAGAAACATAAATGATGACATAATCATTGATCGGCTGCCTCCTGCATGGCCCCAGACTGGGGATCGAGCCTGAAACCTTGGACATGTGCCCTGACAGAAGTCAAACCCATTACCTCCTGGTTCATAGGTCGACACTCAACCACTGAGTCACACCGGCCGGGCAGTACCATTCTGTTTTTTTAAACAAAGTGTCATCTGTAACTGGGCTCTGTTCAGATAACTTGCTACCATCTTCTTTCTCAGATATTTCACTGTTGAAGGTTTCAAACATATACAAAAGTAGAGAAACAGTATAATAAACACTGTATATTCATCACCCAGTATAAAAAATTACCAACTCCGCCCTGGCTGGCTAGCAGTTGTTTGTTGAAGAAACAGGGCTTTATGTCTTAGAGTTTTTTTTACATTCTGGACTTTGCTGATTGTGTATTGTTGGGAGTATTACAGATACCCCCCCTGTACCCCCCTCTGATGGTGTCTTTATGGTATTTAATATAGTCCTCTGTCCACCTTATTTCCTGTAAATCTTCCTGGTGAGCTTTTAATTATGCTAATATGAAACAAATACTCTATGAGAATCTGAATTTTGGTGTAAGGCAATTTGGAGTTTTGGATGCAGAAAAAAGATTTTATTTCCTCTGTACCTAAAGGATAATCTTCAGAAGTACATTTTCTTTCAAAACTAACACAGTATATTGCTTTAATTTATTGTCTTAGTCCCCAGAAGACCATGTCTTTGCTTAGCTGTGTCTGTGAAACCCAGCAAGAGGATGAGGCTCAAAGTCAGGGTCCCTGCTCCACACCCACCAGGTGAGCATTATTTTCACAGCATCTTCTGGGCTGTATTTATATTGATTCATAAAATGGTGGCACCAAAATTTAGAATATAGTGCTACTATTTTGGAACTTGAGTTTACTTTTTTATCTGAGGGACTGTAGCATATTCTAGCAGGGGTCCTCAAACTTTTTAAACAGGGGGCCAGTTCACTGTCCCTCAGACAATTGGAGGGCCGGACTATAGTTTAAAAAAACTATGAACAAATTCCTATGCACACTGCACATATCTTATTTTGAAGTAGAAAAACAAAACGGCAAAAACACCCGCATGTGGCCCGCGGGCCGTAGTTTGAGGACGCCTGTAGATGGATTTATAAAGATTTATAGTCATGAGAAGTTTTTGTTTTTAAAAGAAATATATTTTTAATTGATTTCAGAGAGGAAGGAAGAGGGAGTGAGAGATAGAAACATCAATGATGAGAGAGAATCATTGATCAGCTGCCTCTTGCATGCCTCCCACTGGGGATTGAGCCTGCAACCCAGGCATGTGCCCTGACTGGGAATCGAACTGTGACCTCCTGGTTCATAGGTTGATACTCAACCACTAAGCCATGCTGGCAGGGCTATAGTCATGAGAAGTTTTATTAAGTAATTTATAGATACAGATTTTTGTCTTTATCTGCCAGTTCTAACAACTTGAAGTGATTAAGTCTTCATATATTTATGAAACTTAAATCATTTTATATTTCTAAGATTTATTCCCTTTTTCTTAGGTTTGGAAATGTTTATTTTTAACAGATTTTTAATTTACGTTTAGTTTCCCATAGCAAAACTGAGATAATAATGCTTAACATCCCAGAATTAAAAAAATATTTTTTATTGATTTTAGAGGGGAAGGGAGAGGGAGAGATAGAAACATCAATATTGAGAGAGAATCATTGATTGGGTGCCTCCTGCACACCCCCTACTGGGGATCAAGCCCAAAACCCTGGCCATGTGCCCTGACTGGGAATTGAACTATGACCTGGTTCATAGGGCTTAACATCCCAGATTTAAAGTTTGTTGGACCTGATGGAATTAAGATTTTTCTATAATTTCTTTACTCCATAATTTCTTAGAACAGCTTTGAAGCAGAAAAAAATTTTTTCATTTATAAAATATTTCTTCGCTATTGATATAATTGAAGAGTATTTATTTGGAATATATGAGTCCTACATTTAGTATAGGGAAAGCAGTAATGACAATGAAAATAAGTTTTTATTTTCATTATGATATATCTGTCATTTCTGGAATTTAGTGATTTTATAATTAGAGAATATAATAATGTTTGTCACTCGGTATCTTATAGTGTTATTTGCAGCATAATTTCTGTATTCTTTATTGATAGAAATATTTAGAAGGAACATGTCAGTGCTTTTGTTGGGCATTGTGATGATTACATGTGAACTTGTTGGGACTCAGCTAGCCCAGATTATATCCTCTATGATATCAAGAAGCTTGTTGGGTGAAATGTCACTTTGTGTGGTTCCAAAATCAGTGTGGTAATGGCCAGCAGTTACTAAATTTATCAATGGCATTGTATTGCCTGCCTGTTTTATTAGACTGTCTTACGTACGGTAGGCCCAGCTGCTGGTGATTGTGTGTAGCCTCGATAGACCAAGGGCCTGCAAATCCAGCTGGATTTGGCTTCAGTTGCTCTACAAACAGATCTACACTGAGAACAGAATGGTTAGAAGTTTGTTAAATATGGAGATTTATTCTTCTCTGTTTCACTTAGGATTAATTCTGTCCAGGCTTTTTCTGCTAGAATTTCTTAGCATCAGTTTCTAAATCTGGCATATGGTGACCAGAATAGAATTGTGTAGCTGGAAATAATGAAGAGAGAGAGGTGTGGTCTTTCTTACAGTATATTGGATTCCTCTTGTCTTCTAAAATTTTGTTCTGGTGCTAAAGATTTCTTCTTTTTTGTTTCTTGGGACATTAATATATACATTCATGGTAGATATTTCTCAGTTGCTTTATGTCTACAGAATTTATGAACTTGTTAGGAGTGGGCAACACTTTTTGCAGTATGTGTTGTAATTAAGCTTTTGGTTTTTACCTGCTGTTCTATGTTGGCCTTAATCAGCAAATCTTGCCAACCAAAGCTATATATATATATACACACACACACACTAGAGGCCCAGTGCATGATTAAATCATGCACGTGTAGGGTCCCCTAGGCCTAACCTGCCATCCAGGCCATATCCACTGCCCCGCAAAGCCTAGCACGCTCCACGGACACTGCTAGCAGCCTGCTCCCTGCTTTCGCTTTCGATTGTGGGGGAGCTGGGTGCCTGTCCGCTGGTGCACCAGGCCTTTCAGAAGCCTCAGTGGAGGCTTCTGAAAGGCCTGGTGCCGGAGCGGACAGGCACCCAGCTCCCCCGCTTTTGATGGTCCGCGACGGGACGTGGGCTCGCTGCCCCAGAGACCCCTTCTGTGCCGCAGCACAGGCATGGTGCAGACGCTGAGCTTGTGCCGCCGCGAGCTCAGCGTCCCGCCGGCCTAATCGGCCACCCCGGCCACCCCGAGTTCCGCCCCCCCGCGCCTCCTGGCCAGTCGTGAGCATAGCAAAGGTACTGTCAATTTGCATATTTGTCTATTATTAGGTAGGATATATATATTAGAAGCCCGTTGCATGAAGAGATTCGTGCAATAGGCCTTCCTTCCCTTGGATTCCAGCATCGGTTTTCCTCTGGCACCCGGGACCCAGGCCTTCACTTTGGCCAGAGTCTGCCTTCTTCGTCTTTGCTGCAGACTCCGGCCGGTTCATCTTCGCTGCTTCGCTGCAGACTCCGGCCGGAGTCTGCTGTCTTGTCTTTGCTGCACACTCCGGCTGGAGTCTGCCATCTTCGTCTTCGCTGCAGACTCCAGAGTCTGCAGTCTTGTCTTCGCTGTGGCACTCCTCTCCTGTAGATCCCTTCGCCCCCTGCCCTCCCTCTCATAGCAGGCGTCCTGCCCCGCCTGGCCACTCCCTGCCTGGAGCAGCTGGGTGGCCGCCATCTTTGGCCTTCTAATTTGCATACTTACTCTGATTGGCTGTGGGTGTAGCAGAGGTACGGTCAGTTTACATGTTTGTCTATTATTAGGTAAGATTATATGATCCTGGGTGGGAAATGACTATGATTTTAACCTCATTTCATTTGACTGATGCTAATATGAGAAATATAAATAAATACCAAAATTCTGATATTTGGTAGGAATCTGCTATATATTGCTAATATTGCAATGAGACATGTTTAGTCTTTAGAGAAAGAAGAATTCTTCTGATTAACTCTTTGGGGGAAAAAAAGCAATCTTAATATTTATCAATTAAGAATAAAATGTCTCGCCCTAACTGGTTTGGCTCAGTGGATAGAGCGTCGGCCTGTGGACTGAAAGGTCCCAGGTTCGATTCCGGTCAAGGGCACATCCCCAGTAGGAGGTGTGCAGGAGGCAGCTGATCGATGTTTCTCTCTCATTGATGTTTCTAACTCTCTATCCCTCTCTCTTCCTCTCTGTAAAAAAAAAATAAAATAAATCAATAAAATATATTAAAAAAAGAATAAAATGTCTCAAAACAAGGCTTTGCTTTAGAAATGAATATCTGTTCAGAAGTTTTACCCTAAATAAGCAGCTTATGAAGTAAAATGTGTAGTAGGCTTGTTTATGTTTATGGTTGGGGAACAGTGGTAACTGAATTCTTAAAATGGTTAATCAGTCATGTCCCATCTAGTTTTTGACTCACTTTCATTATTGCTTAGCCATTAATATGTTAGTTATCTTAAAGATTCAAACATGAGTATTCAGTTTATAAAGAAGATGAATTGCATCTCCTTAATTGCTTTGTCTTATGCAATTAATATTGATTGAACATCTGTTTTGTACCTAGTACTGTGCTAAATAATTTTTAAATAAGATCACTTATAAACATCATTAGAGGTAGGTGTTACTAATCTGTCTCCTGGTGGTCTTATTCTTACCTCTTCATTGAATCATATATTTCATTCAGTTGAGGTTCCTGACACCCAGGACACAAAGTATAACAATCAAATGTATACCAGGTCCTTGGTTAGAACTCTATTCTAAATCCCTCTTTGACTTCCAGTTTTTTTGTTTTTTTTTGTGTGTGTTTTTTAAAAATATATTTTTGTTGATTTCAGAATAGAAGGGAGAGGAAGAGAGAGATAGAAATATCAATGATGAGGGAGAATCATTGATCAGCTGCCTCCTGCACACCCCATACTGGGGATTGAGCCTGCAACCCGGGCATGTGCCCTTGACTGGAATCGAACCTGGGACCCTTCAGTCCGCAGGCCGACACTCATCCACTGAGCCAAACCAGCTAGGACTAAATTCCAGTTTTGATAAACTGAGCAAAACATGATAGAAACCTCAGAAATCCCTCTTTTTCTCTTCAAGGTTCAGAGCAGAATAGGCCCTACGGTAAGATCTCCCAAGTTGGAGACCCCTCCACCTTTCTCTGGTGAAACGCTTATAGCAACATACGACATAGTTTGTAGATCCTTTATCATCCTGTATGTTGTCTTTTGGGTCAGTTTATGCATTATAAAATACTAGAGGCCCGATGCACGGATTCATTAGTTTGTTGTTGTTTGTAGTATACTTATTCATTTGAACTTGTATCTTACTAAGAAGATAAAGATTATGGACTTTTTTTTTAAGGTATGGGCATTTTCTACATGAATTTGCTAATTATACAATTAGCTTACTTAATCAAGAGTAGCTTTTTGCAGTTAACCAATTGAGAGAACATGAATTCTTTTGTTTAAAATACATTTATTAGACACTTAACTTTATATTAAGCCCCACGTGGTATGCGTTTAAAGTATAAACTTGAATAAGACATGAATGTCAAGTTTCTGTGTAACCTGCTCACTTGGAGTTAATCTGGGTCTTTTTATTATGGTGTATTGTTAAGGACATTTAAAGCCTCTGGGCACCTTAGAGCTTCATGCTACCTGGTTTGCAGGAGACGTTCATCAAATGCTGTGAAATGAATAAGTCACTGACAGCCAAATGGTAAGACTAGTGAAAAGAAGTTGGCTGTATCCTGAGGCACCAAGTCATCCTGAAATGGCTAGTTGTAGATATGCTAGTATAGCTTGGAAAGCTAGTATCTCTTCTTTTGCTGAAATTGTTGGTTGGGCTTAGGTGTATCTAAAATGCCAGTAGTCATTTAAGAAATGTTAGAATCATTTATAAAGTCAAGAGGACTCTTGACCTAATTGATCTCCCCCCCCCCCTTTTTTATTTTCTTTATTGTTGTTTTTATATTTGTGTTTTTTCCCTTTCTTTGTTATTTTTGTTGTTGTTGTTTGTTTTTTAATTGAGCTTTTGTGAAGTAGATCCCTAAGCTGCCTTCATTGTCTATGACTTCAATAATGGTGTTTTATCTTCTTATTTAATTTATTTTCCTATGTCAGTGTTCATAGCTAGTGATGAGAAAAAGTATTATGACTATTTTATTATCACGGTGGAATAGACCTGTGTGCCATTGTTTTTTTACAGGAGTGAAATTATGTTGAGAAACCTCATAAGGAGATATTCTTGGTCATTTTATTTTCTCACCCACGTTTCTCAAATTGTCAAATTATGGTTCCCCCTTGCCAGTATGCACACATGTGCATGCACATGCGTATGTACATGCATGTGTGCTTACTTGACATGGTTTCTTTATGTGGTTGATTCTCAGGGGGAACTTACTCCATTTTCCAAGTACTGAAGATGAAGAAGAGAAGGAAGAATTGGAAGGTGACCAAAGGACTGGGCAGCATCAACGAACTATGAAGCCCAGTAGCCCTGTCAAAGACCCTGCGCCGCCTGCCTCCCAGCAGATGGCCACAAAGGGGCCATCCAGTCTGCAAGAGGAAGCGATGGAGATAGATGTGCTAGATGGACAGAAAGAAGGGTGGAATACCAATCAGGAAAAACCTAGTAAGACCTTGATTGAAAGGCCCAGCCAAAATAACATAGGAATTCAGACCATAGAGCCTTCCCTAAGGATCCCAGAAACTGTTTCAGCAGCAACCCAGACTGTAAAAAATGTGTGTGAACAGGGGACCAGTACAGTGGATGAGAACTTTGGAAAACAGGATGCCACAGTTCAGACTGAGAAGGGGACTGGTGAGAAACCAACCAGTGCTTCTGGGGATGACACAGAGTCACTCCATAGCCAGGTGAGAGAATGGCCCGGTACCCAGGGGCCTGTTTTCCACTTTCTGGATTCCCAGAGAATTAAGTTGTGGTACTTTTACCTAATGATAATCCTTCATAATTTTGTACAGTCCAGTAATTAAAAGACAAAAACAATTTATTCAGGATAGAGATAGGGTAGTGAAAATTATGCGTAGCTGTAGCTAATAAATGGTCTTTTAGGGAAAATGGAATAGTGCTAGAGTTTGTCAAGTAGGTCTCTACTAGAAAAGAAAGCCAGGAATATAGTCTGGGTCCTATATTCTTTTAAGTTGTTCAATCCTTTCCTTCCCTCTGCTATCACTTTGTAGCCTTCTTTGTAACTATCAGAGCTAATTGCGTTTCCTCCAAGTCTATTTCACCATGGTTCTCAGGAACCGAGAGAGTAAAATGTAAAGGAGGAAGGAGTAGAAGAAGCATGAAAGATAGTGTATCACAGTATTAGAAACAAAGAATAGTAACAGGAATAGAGAGAGATGGATGGACACAAGCCTCTAGGTGACTAGGGACTGCAGAGAGGCTCCGACTAGACTTAATGGGAGGAAAAGCACTGGGGCTGATGAAAGTGAGGCTGGAGGAAGAACAGGTTCCTGGGAAAAGAGTAGGGAAGCAGTTCCTAGTTGTTGAACACCTGCAGTATGTCAGCACTGTGCTCAAGACAACCCGTGAGGTTGCTATCATTATTCCCATTTCACAGGTAAAGAAACCAAGCTGAAGAGAGGTTAAGTAACTTGCCCAAGATTTTGCCATCAGTAGGTGGCAGAACTGGAATTTGAACTCAGCATGTCTACTTCAGAATCGGTATTCTTTTCATTATGCTATGTTGCTTTTCTATATTTTAATCATGGCCTATGTAGTCTTGTTCTGTCTATCCTTGCCTCTCTAAAAACTGTTTATATTAGACTTTTATAGTAACACAGTCTGTGAGATCTAAGACCTTACCAATTCATATAGATTTAAATAGCAATAATCTTTTGGATATAGGGGTTATTAGCATATCAGATCCCATTTTCAGTCTGTTTATTTTTACCCTTAAAGTGTTTGCATTCTGTTGCATAATTTTGGTTTCTCTGCTTTTATAAAAAGTTAAACTTAAAGATAGCAATCATGTGGGAGCCACTGTTTTATATTTTCCTTTTTCCCCTCATATTCTACTTCTCTAAAATAGGGAAGTAATCCCTTCTCCTAGTTCAGTGGGTCTCAACCTTTCTAATGCCGAGACCCTTTAATACAGTTCCTCATGTTGTAGTGACCCCCAACCATAAAATTATTTTCGTTGCTACTTCATAACTGTAATTTTGCTACTGTTATGAATTGTAATGTAAATATCTGTGTTTTCCGATGGTCTTAGGCGACCCTGCTAGCGGTTCTCAACAAGTGGGTCTGGAGCCAGGTTTTCTATGAAGGGAAAGTATGGTTTTATTTTCATTTTATCTTAGTGATGACAAAATTCTCAAGTTATTTTATCTTTTTAAAAATATATATATTTTTATTGATTTCAGAGAGGAAGGGAGAGGGAGAGAGAGATAGAAACATCAATAATGCGGGCACATCGCCAGTGATCTCTATAAAGATAAAATAACTTGCCCTGGCCAGTTTGGCTCAGTGGATAGATCAGTTGGCCCGCGTACTAATGTTTCTCTCTCATCGATGTTTCAAACTCTCTATTCCTCTCCCTTCCTCTCTGTAAAAAAATCAATAAAATATACTTAAAAAAAAGAAACATCAATGATGAGAGAGAATCATTGATCAGCTGCCTCCTGCACACCCCACACTGGGGATTGAGCCTGCAACCCAGGCATGTGCCCTTGACCAGAATCGAACCTAGGACCCCTCAGTCCTCAGGCCGACGCTCTATCCACTGAGCCAAACTGGCTAGGGCAAGTTATTTTATCTTTACAGAGATCACTTTTCAGAAGACTATTTAAAGAAAGAATAAGCATAGCTTTCCTTTTATCTGCCCCTTTCCCTTCTCTCCTTTCTTATTCTATCAGACATGTAAGTGTCTCTCGTGTAGTGGTCATTTGTCTGGGTGTTGGTAATGAAAGAATTACAGGGAGGCTTCTTGGCCACATTCCAGGGGTATGTAAAGCACCGAGATCTTTCAGACCCTGTGATCCAGGGCCTGATTGTATGTGCCCAGCAAGAGGTCCAGGCTGTCACGGTTCTAACGCAGGGGCCCTGGCGATTGAGGTGTGACAGAGCAATGCTCCGACCATTCACTAACCAGAGTTGTGTGTATAGAAGTATTTAAGGAATTGGTTGAGTAACATTCCATGCTTTTGATTTCATTTTTATTTATTCACAATTTACATAGCTCCATTTTAGTACATATTTTACCTCTAAGATGGGGTTGGAGTAGGAATTATTCAGGCAAATTATCGAAAGTTGTAGGTAAATTATTACCACATTGTCATGAAACACCCTGAATCACCCTTATTGCAGTGGTACATATAATTATTTGGAAAGACTTGGGTACTTCGACACTGACTACTGAAAGTACAATTAGTCTACTTCAGGGGAAGTAAGGGGAGAGAAAAAGTGTGCATTTACTCTTCAGAATTACAGACCCAGTGGGTACAGGGGAGGATGTGAATGTGGATAAATGTGATATAGGTGTTATGAGAAAACATGTATGTAACAGTTGTCTTAGAAATGTAGGTCTTAGTTAAACTATTTAACTGATTATTATTTATGGTACAACTAGATCAGCGGTTGCCAACCAGTGGTCCGTGAGGTCCAAAAGGTTGGCGACTGCTGATCTAGATGCAAAATCCTAATTTGCTAATATTTTCTGTTTTTGGACACTAGTTCAGCTCTTTAGTTATAATCTATTATTTGGAACAGATTCAATATTTTATATTTAATTCTAGGATAAATCAGTGTGTCTTGTTCCAGGTATAACTCAACTATAGTTTTATTTACTAATGCTGGTAAAACAGACTGCACTGAGATCAACAGATGTCATTCTGGTTTACATAAAGTCCTGAAGAATGCCTTTTATCTACAGAGCTGTTTCAAGTATAAACTTGTAAAAGTCAGCATCAAAATCAGAAAGATCAAAATTTAAAATCAATGTACTTTCAGGCGATCAAAGTTTTACTTAAATATCTTAAGTGTAAGTGCTAGATGTTATGATTTTGATTTAGACAGAAAGAGGTCATTTTTGGTGACACTGATACAGATTCTTCTAGCCTCTGTCTGTATAGGTGGTCCATCCCTGTTTTTATCTGTAGGTGAACGCAAAACAAAGCAGCTGGAAACCTTATCACACTAGGTTCATGGAACCTCTGCACATTGTTCATCGTGAAGAAGTTGACTTGCAACTCTGCCAGTTTGCAGTGAGACCCATGTTTGTGTTCTCCATTTGCCTCCACAGGGCGAGGAAGAGTTCGATATGCCTCAGCCTCCACGTGGCCATGTCTTGCATCGGCACATGAGAACAATCCATGAGGTTCGCACGCTTGTCACTCGTGTCATCACAGATGTGTATTATGTGGATGGAACAGAAGTAGAAAGAAAAGTTACTGAGGTACTATATACTGTGGGTCTATGTGGCAAATTTCTTCCAATAAAAAAATTACTCTGTCACTTCATGCCACCTCCCCAAGCCCCTTTCCTGAGCAACTAGCTACTAAAACACTTCGTTTTTCTCCGTCTTATATATATATTTATTTATTTTAAAATATATTTTATTGATTTTTTTACAGAGAGGAAGGGAGAGGGATAGAGAGTTAGAAACACCGATGAGAGAGAAACATCGATCAGCTGCCTCCTGCACACCCTCTACTGGGGATGTGCCCACAACCAAGGTACATGCCCTTGACCGGAATCAAACCCGGGACCCTTCAGTCCACAGGCTGATGCTCTATCCACTGAGCCAAACCGGTTTCGGCTCCTCCATCTTTTTAATAGAAATATATAAGAACCAGCTTAGAAACGAAGAGTCCTAAATTCTGTCTTTTCCAACCATGGGTTTGCTGTTGACCTTTGTCTGGTTATTTAACCAGTCCCATCATGCTTTCCATTTTTATAAAGAATAGATCTGGATAAATCTCTGTCATATATAAATATAAAGACTTTATGTATTATTTTTAATCTTTGGAAACTCTAATGAAATTTAGAATTTCCTGCTAGGCTGCATATGTTTTCTCATAGTTTATCATTGTTTTCTCACATGTTTTCATATTTACTCATGTGTCCTTTCTTGGTCTTCATCAAATGTGGTTATGGACCTGTTGGTAAGCCATATACCTTTATTTGTCAGGGCTCATATGGACTCATTCCCAGTGTCAGCATAATATTAACATTTATTGACTATTATATTGGACAGTGTTATATGCTGACTTTGTTTACATCTAATACTGAGATTAGACAGATTTTATAACTGGCACCTTTCTTAGTACATACGTTAATATTTGGGAACCATTTTATTTCATTGATAAGCGGCACAGCTATTTTCTTCCTTCACTCAGGCACTTTTGTTTAATTCTGCCAGCTAGTCATAGAGGAAGCTTTACTCGGAGAATTAAACTATGGTATATGGTTTTATTAAATGGAATGTATTATTGCTATTGCTTATTAATGGGCCATTGTGGCTCTCGTGTCAGAAAGCATTTGATATTAGTTTGAGAAATGGTCTTACATTCTTTATTTATTGTATACCAAATAATAAAATCCCAGAAATATTTCTTTTAAAATGTTGATTCATCTTCAATTTTATGTTTGCATACTATTTTTCAATGTTATTACTATTTTGTAAAAATTATGAACTTAGTAGCTTTATAGAAAAATAATTTGCTTTCATGTGAAGGTTTTGTAACTGTTGCAGTTACAATGAACTCTGTGCCAGGTGCTATATCAAGTGTTACACGTATTACTTAATTGGTTATACGGTGCTTTGTAGAGTATATTTCTGGAAACAGCAGGCTTCCTAGATACTCTGAGGGGAAAATAAAGTTCCATGTCATAAATATTTCTTAATGTAATATTTATCGACCCCTATGGGAAACATTGCCATAATTAAATAAAAGAATGATAATGACTAACATTTATAGAGCACTAACTATATGCAGGCACTATTCTAAGGACTTTAAATGATTTAATTTATTTAATCCTCAGTTAGCTATGACATAGATATTGTTATTCCCATTTTGCAGATGAAGAAGCTGAGGGACAGCGAGTTAAAATAAACTGCTTAAGGCTACATAGCTAATAAAGGAACTGGCATTCAATCCAGACAGTCTAGTTCTAGAGCCCACCTTCCTAAGCACTACACTATGCTGCCTTTTAAAAAAATATATTTTTATTGATTTCAGAGTGGGGGGGGAGAGAGAGAGAGAGAGAAAGAGAGAGAGAAAGAAACAGAAACATCAATAATGAGGGAGAATCATTGATTGCCTGCCTCCTGCACGCCCACATTGGGGATCGAGCCTGCAACCCGGGCATGTGCCCTGACTGGGGATCAAAGCATGACCTCCTAGTTCCGTGGTCGGCAAACTGCAGCTCGCGAGCCACATGCGGCTCTTTGGCCCCTTGAGTGTGGCTCTTCCACAAAATACCATGGCCTGGGTGAGTCTATTTTGAAGAAGTGGCATTAGAAAAAGTTTAAGTTTAAAAATTTTGGCTCTCAAAAGAAATTTCAATCGTTGTACTGTTGATATTTGGCTCTGTTGACCAATGAGTTTACCAACCACTATCCTAGTTCATAGGTTGATGCTCAAGCACTGAGCCACACCAGCCAGGCTATTATGCTGGCTTTTAAGAGTGAAAGTGATATATTCTGAAAGGAAGAAGGGAAATTTTGATAAAATCTGCTTGGATGATGGCCAAAGGTATTTGAGTTGTACACTGAAGGCTTAGGATATTGGAAGATAAGGGGAAAGGGCATTCTTATACAAGGCTTGATGAGCAAAGGCAGAGAAGCAGAAAGTAGAGAAAACACAGGTGTGAACAGTCTAATTGGTGTGCAGCACAAAGATGTGTAGTGGTGTGAAGGTGGACAGGTTGAGGTCAGAGGACTCTGGGAACTTTCCTTCCTTCATCTCTCTCTTTTTTTTTTTTTTTTTTAATATATTTTATTGATTTTTTTACAGAGAGGAAGGGAGAGGGATAGAGAGCTAGAAACATCGATGAGTGAGAAACATCGACCAGCTGCCTCCTGCACACCTCCTACTGAGGATGTGCCCGCAACCAAGGTACATGCCCTTGACCGGAATCGAACCTGGGACCTTTCAGTCCACAGGCCGACGTTCTATCCACTGAGCCAAACCGGTTTTGGCCCTTCATCTCTTATAGCCCTTGTTTATCATCTTTTAAATATTTTATTCATTTATTTACCAGCAGGTTCTTTTTACTAAGATCCTAGTACTATGGTAGGCACTGAGAGTATGAAGATAAAAGGACAGTGTCCCTGTTCTCTAGGAGTTTACACTTCACATGCAACAAATCCAAAACCTGTTGGTTGCTGTAGTGGAGGGGTGGAAAGCTGTGTTAGGAAGAGGGATGGAGTCCACTAGCCTACCTGAAGGTGGCTAAAAGGCCTCACAGAATATGTAGTGCCCAAGAGTGTGGCAAATAACATTGAGGGGTGGCAGAAGGACAGTGCAGGCAGAAGGGAAAGTTAGGTAAATATGTAGGTGGCATGGCATGCTTAATGAATATTTAGAAGCTCAGTATGACAAGAAGAGTAGGATAGTGAATAATGAGAGAGGATGTTGTTGAGGTTGATAAGGGCTCGAGCATAAGGACTCTGTGTACCATAGAAAGGAATTTAGATTTTATCTTCTTTGTGATGGAGAACCATTAGAGAATTTTGAGGAAAAGGAGTGATATACTTAGATTAGAGTTGGACCCTGAAAGTTTTATATACTGGGAGCTAAGGGGAAAGGGCATTCTGTATAGAAGGCTCAGTGAGCAAAGGTACCATTGTTATTAACCCTTTGCACTCGCTTGCTTTTTTCTCGATTCCTTTATTCTAATGCTAACCGTGTCGAGTCACACTCGACATCCGAGTGCAAAAGGTTAATTGACTAGAGGCCCGGTGCACGAATTCATGCATTAGTGGGGTCCTTGGTCTTGCCTACCGGATCAGGCTGAAACCAGCTCTCCGACATCCCCCGAGGGGTCCCGGATTGCAAGAGGGAGCAGGCAAGGCCCAGGGACCCCACCAGTACACAATCGGGGCTGGGGAGGGACACGGGAGGTTGGCCAGCCGGGGAGGGACTGCAGGAGGGCTCCAGGGTGTGTCCAGCCCGTTTTTCTCAGTCCTGATTGGCCAGACCCCAGCAGCAAGCTAACCTACTGGTTGGAGTTCTGCCCCCTGGTGGTCAGTGCACATCATAGAAACTGGTCAACTATCTGCCCCCTGGTGGTCAGTGCATGTCATAGTGAGCGGTTGAGCGGTCTTAGCATATCATTTGCATATGACGCTTTGATTGGTTGAACGGACGACCAGACACTTAGCATATTAGGCTTTTATTATATACGATAAATTGCATGTTGGGTAAGTTAGATTGGCAACAGTGTAAATGGATTGGAGTGCATTGAGGTTAGAGGCATAGTCAGACAAGAGGTAATGAATGTCAAGTTAGGACAGTGGCAGTAAGGGTTGAGAGGAGAGAAATAGATACAAAAAAATACATAGACTGGGGAATTCCTGAATGTGGGGATTGAGGGAGAGGGAAGAAATCATATTAGAATCATATTAAATGTCTGGGCTTTTTACCATATACTGAGATAGAGAATACAAATATGACACAGTTTGAAAGAGAAGATCCTATTTCAATAAATATTTTCTAAGGGCTTCTTCAGTAGAAGGTACTATGCTAGATTTGGGGGATATGTCCAGGAAAGAAGATAGTTCTGATGTTTGTCTTCATGTGGCCTCTGTAGTCTAGTAGGAGAGACATACAGGAGAACAAGTAAGCAAATACATCGAAAACATCATAGCAGGACAACTTGGAGCCTGGGCCTAAATCATATAAAAGCAATAACTTTGATTGCTGGACAGTTGCAAAGGCAGGCATATCTGGCTACTGCCTTTTGAGCCTGCTCTCTAACTGAAACACACCTGGAGTCCCAGCCTTCTGTGCAGGCCTTGTCCCTACACATTTGCCATGACCAGGAGAAGGAATTAATTTACATTCTGGGTTCACAACACCTGTTTCAGTCAAATGACCTTGGCAGATGATGCTGACCGGACCCAGCTAGAGCAGTCGAGTTGGATGATAGGAAATGGTGATTGAGGGCATGTTTATGATTGAGATTTTTGGAGGTGGTGCAGTTTCTGTTATTGACCCTAGCAACAGATGGATGATGTAGAGTAGAAGAAACGGTTAATGGTGGTAATTAGACCAGGAAACTTGCTGGATGGGTATTTGATGGATGTAAGTCACAGAGAATGATGGCAGAAGTAGAGGTGGGGAGGGAAGGGAGGCTGTGTACCAGGAGCTGAGGTGTTCATGCATGAGAGGAAGTGATTGGAGGGTGTTGGTGAGTAACAAGGGAAAGGGGGAGGAAAGTTTAACCGAATGACAAATAGTGGTTTGGTAGGAGAGAGGGGCAGGGAAGAGAAATGGTCTGTTAATGACAAAGGGGAGCAAAGCCGCCTCTCATCTCCAAACTCTGGAATTGAGGTTTGGTTGAGAAAAATCAGCCTCTGCTAGAGAGAGCTGCAGAGAATGTCAGGTCACTGGGGATAGCCAGGGTTCATTCATCGAGGCAGGAAATGGACAGATTTGAGTGTTGGATGGGTTAAATTTCAGATGTCCTCGGGGAAGAGTTTAGTAGGCATTTGCATCTGAGAATTTGGAGCTGAGTGATCATTGTGTTGTAGATAGTCAGGTAAGGGTCTGGTAAGACTAGCCAGGGAAAGCATGGAAGGGTGGGAAAAGGAATGACCACAGAGTCTTGGGAGATACCAGTTTTAAAGGAATAAACTGAGGAAGAAGAACCCAAATACAAACATAAATCGAAGTAGCCAAAGGGGTAGAATGAAAGGAAGAGAAAATGACTTATAAATTCTAAAGGAGGACATATTTTAAAGAAGGGAATGGTCCAAAATATTTATTTAGTCATCTCATAGCATTATTTAAATGTGTGTTCATAATGTCTCCCAGAAAGATTACAAGCTCTCTGAGGGAAGAGTGTATTATATATATATATATATATTTAAATCATATATATATATATATATATATATATATATATATATATATATAAATATATAAATATATATATATATATATATATATATATATATATATATATTTAAATCCTCACCCGAGAATATTTTTACATTGATTTTTAGAGAGAGAGTGGAAAAGAGAGGGAAAGACAGAAATATCAATGTGAGAGAAACACATCGATTGGTTGCCTCCTGCATGAGTCTTGACCAGGGCCTCCGGGGAAGAGCCTGCAACAGAGGTACATGCCCTTGACCAGAATCGAACCTGGGACCCTTTGGTCCACAGGCTGACACTCTATCCACTGAGCCAAACCGGCTAGGGCTTTTTTTGACAGTTAGTACAATAATGCACTAGAGCAGAAAGGCAGATGTGCAGCTCCTGTCAGTAATTTCTCAGTCCTGTACCATAGGGGACATTGATGATTGGTTATAGAACCTTCTCCCATGAGTCTGGGAATTAGCCTTGGAAGGAATTAGCCTTAAACTGGGCTCCAGGCAACCACTATCAGTCCATCAAAGTAGGTATGTGAGATAGTCATTTTGACATTCCTGTCCTCTAGAGTTACTGAAAACTCATATATTTTGATTATCTTTTTATCTTAATTTTTAAAATAGTAATACAGCCCTAGCCGGCTTGGCTCTGTGGATAGAGCGTCAGCCTGCGGACTGAAGGGTTCCAGGGTCGATTCCGGCCAAGGGCACATGCCCGGGTTGCGGGTTCGATCCCCAGTAGGGGGTGTGCAGGAGGCAGCCGATCAATGATTCTTTCTCATCATTGATGTTTCTATCTCTCTCTCCTTCACCCTTCCTCCCTGAAATCAATAAAGAAATATATTTAAAAAAATAAATACAATTTTTAGCCTATCATTTTTAAATTTCCTTGATCACTTATTGAAAGGTAATATAAAATACCTAATCTCAAAAAAACAGGTAATGCTACCCACTGCTAATCAAGTACCAGAATGGCTCCCAACCACTAATTTTCCTTCTCTGACTACCTACCTCCTTCCTTACCTGCCTTTCAGACAGGGACTTACCTCTGTCCTCTGGGTAAGAAGCACTGCCGTTTCTTGGTAGCCAAAGATTGGAATTTGTCCAGTAAAAAGATAACTAACAGTTCAGGATAGAGGTCTCTTTCTCCCCAATCTTATACCACCTTTATTTTTTATATTTTTTATTATGCTATAATGTATTCTCTGTAGAATGCGTAGGTCTTATTCAGTTCAGTGGTTTTTAATAGTTATATGTAACCACTATTCTAAACAAGATGTAGAACATTTCCATTATTCCTGATTTCCATCTTTCTGAATTGAAATTTCTTGCCATCTCTAGGATTTTCCATCCATCACATTAGCATTATGTTATTGTGGTTTCTTTTAGCTTTTGTATCCGTTTCTTCCTTGCAGGAGACTGAAGAGCCAGTTGTAGAGTGTCGGGAGTGTGAATCTGAAATTTCCCCTTCAAAGACTGGGGGCTCCTCAGGGGACCTGGGGGATATCAGCTCCTTTTCCTCCAAGGCGTCCAGCTTACTCCGCACATCAAGTGGGACGAGTCTCTCAGCCATTCACAGCAGTGGCAGCTCAGGGCGAGGAGCCGGACCACTCAAAGGGAAAACCGGCGGGACAGAACCCGCAGATTTTGCCTTGCCCAGCTCCCGAGGAGGCCCAGGAAAACCGAGGTGCAGACAGGGTCCCCAGAGAGAGAGCCACAGCAGGGGCAGGGTTGCTGACATTTTAAATATCACAGAAAAAGGGGAGTAATGGGAAAACCCCCATCCTCCATCTAGGATAAATTGACGCCTTTTCTCCTCTTGTGTTCCTGTCCTATTTGGGGTTGGCCTGGGAGGTAGACTTCCTTAGAAAAGGTGGAAAACCAGGTGATGGGACCTTGACAATGCTGGCATATGCTGGCGTATGCTCCTGCCACCCCCATTTCCTGCAGCCTACAAGTGTTTTGATTGGGAGCACAGAAAGTTTGGGGTAGTGGCCCAACTTGACACATCCCCTCGCTTTTTGTTACCCTCGGCAGAGGTCCAGAGCCTGGAGTAGCAGAGAAGGCAGGGCAGAGACACGGAGCTATTTTTGAGGGCAGCAGTAGGAAGCTTTGTCAGGGGAATAGACTTGCGTAGAGGAGTGTGTCCTTTACTTGTTATCCACATTCCCACTCCCCAGCGGATACTTTGGTGGTGGGTGTGGACCAGCTTCCTGCTGCCCTGGAGGCCCAGCACATGCTGGCCTGGCATGTAGTCTGAGGGCCAAGGGGAGACTTTGGGGAAAGGATTCAGTAGCAGGTGCTATCAGACTAACCTGTCTTCATTCTCTAGTCCTAGAAAAGGGGTCAGTCAGACAGGGGCGCCAGTGTGTGAGGAGGATGGTGATGCAGGCCTTGGCATCAGACAGGGAGGGAAGGCTCCAGTCACGCCTCGTGGGCGCGGGCGAAGGGGCCGCCCGCCTTCTCGGACCACTGGAACCAGGTACCCGGGTAGTGTGAGACATACTTAGTCTATGACTTGTTTAGAAAAAAAGGGCGAAGAGAGAAGAGAGGGGATTAGAGAGTATGTGGGGTGTCAGGAGGGAGAAGAGGGACCCACACTGACTGGGGAGTGGGCAGGGATCAGAGTGAGGCCGCTGAGAGAGCAGGCTTATGCCTGTGATGGGGTTATCAAAGAATGGGCTGAAGAGACCCATGGACAAAGGAGTGGGAAGATTGCTAGATACGTGTTCTCTCTTCTTATTCTCACTGCCTTCTCCTATCTCTTATTTCTTATTAGAGAGACAGCTGTGCCTGGCCCATTGGGCATAGAGGACATTTCACCCAGCATGTCGCCAGATGATAAGTCCTTCACCCGTATCACGCCCCGAGTGCCAGACTCCACCAAACGCGTAGACACGGGCGCTGGTGCTTCGCGTCGAAGTGACTCTCCGGAGATTCCTTTCCAGGCTGCTGCTGGTCCTTCCGATGGCTTAGATGCTTCCTCTCCAGGCAATAGCTTTGTAGGGCTCCGTGTCGTTGCCAAGTGGTCATCCAACGGCTATTTTTACTCTGGGAAAATCACACAGGATGTCGGAGCTGGGAAGTATAAGTTGCTCTTTGATGATGGGTACGAGTGTGATGTGTTGGGCAAAGACATTCTGCTGTGTGACCCCATCCCGTTGGATACGGAAGTGACAGCCCTCTCGGAGGATGAGTATTTCAGTGCAGGTAATAAAAGAAGCATCTGTAGAGATTACTGCTCTGGGGCAGTCCTCTCCTGTCAGAAATTCTGTTCTTGCAGCACTGGTTAATTGCACCATTGGCTGTTTTGTTGGTCTCTGTTGCTTATTTTTTAATAAACTTATTATTTTGGAATAATTCTGTATCTACAGAAAATTTGCAAAGTACAGGGTACTGATAGTAGAGTTCCCATATATTTCTCACTCACTTTCTCAACTTTCTCTTAAGTTAGCATTTGTCAAAACTAAGAGCCAACCTTGGCTTATTACTATTAACTAAATTCCAGACTTCATTTGGATTTTGCCAGCTTTTCCGTGTCCCTCTCTGTTTGGGGGTCCAGGCCAGGGTGACCACCACATTGCATTGGGTCCTCATGTGCCCTTCGGTCGCCTCAGCTGTGACAGTATCGGAATCTTTTCTTGGTTTTTATAACCTTGACAGTTTTGAGGAGTTCTGGTCAGGTATTTTGTAGACTATTTGGGTTTGGGTTTGTCTTATGTTTTTTCCTGATTAGATTGGAGTTAGGGTTTTTTAAAAGAATGCTGCAGAGGTGAAGTTCCCTTTTCATCACATCACTTGGGGGAGGTGGGTGCGTGGACACCCACCGGCTGTTAATGGTGCCTTAACCTTCAGCACTGGGATAAGGTGGTATTTGCAGGTTTCTCCGCCGTGAAGTTAGTGCTTTTCCCTTTCCATTCTCTGTTCTCTCACCAGTGACCTTTAAACTTACTGCCTGCCCTGCTGGGAACCTAGTGGCAAATACATTGAGATACCTTTGCTGAAGAAGTAGTTTTTAGTGCCTGCACACCCACCACTTGGTTTCTGGTTTGGACAATGTGCCTTTTTATTTTCAAGTGGCCAGTCCCTGTGCTGGTGATAGTGAGAGATTTATATTTGTTATGAGTTTCTTGTGCCAGTTCTTTGAATATATGACCTCTTTTCTGTGAACTGAGTTGGAGATACATGTTGTATGGAGTTTGTCATTTGAAATCATCCTTTCTGGGGATTTTTTTGGAACATGAATTAGGATATAATAGGCAAAAATGCCTCCTGATTGAAATCTCTCCAGACTCTTGTGGTTTGCACTCCTGAGTAGTTGCTGTTTGCCCCTTTACTTCAGTGTGAAATGGGCCACTTCACCGTCGAGTTCTAGCTAACACTTAGCTCTGGTGGCCTCAGTTTGTAGCGAGGGGTTGAGGTCTTTTTGACCTGTGACCTATAGTTTGTGTCAGATGCATTCATTCTTCTTTCAGGTGTAAAACCACTCTTGGAGCCCGCATTTGGCCCTCGTAAGACAGAGACACTTCTGTGTCCGAGCGGATTATGGCATCGGGGGGGGACCCTGTGTCCCACTCTGGAGGCTGTCCATGTCAGCACTGGGCTGCTTCTGGGTCTGGCCCTCATTAGCCTGAGGTAGATGGTTGGCCGTGGGCTTCTTTTTGCTTTTGAGGGATCTTTGTGATTTATGTGGTGAGCGAGATCTAAGCCAGGAGATGCCAGGCAGGAGAGAGAGAGTGGTTCTGTGGCACACAGACCGAGAGAACCAAGGCCTGTTTTCTCCTCTGTGTCCTTTTCCTTGGTGGCTTAGGTTCTGGGTTTCTTTTAGTCATTCATTCAAGCACAGGCTAACGAAGAGAACAAATGGATCTTTCTGTTTGTGGGAATGAAAAACTGTTTATATTAATGCCCTGGTTTTATATATGTGTTATGTGTGTGTATGTGTAAATTACTTATTGCTTGATAGAGGGGAGGAGTATTCTCTTTTTCACAGGGTTGGAAATGGATCTTGCCAAAGATTACACACTTGGTGGTGGCAGAATTGGGCCTCGGTGCAGGTCCCCTCAGTTCTACCCCCGTTTCCTTATGCCCCACATTGTGTTTTTCTAACTGACCTAACGGCCTTACCTTTCAGTTCTGAATCAGAGCAAGAGCAGGAAAGTAGATAATAGGGAAGTAAGATTAGGCAGGATTTATTTTTTTTCCTTTGTTCTATCTTTATTTTGGTTTTGCTACACAGACATAAACACACAGACACATGCTCTCTCTTAGAATGATGTCATCTTTCACCTATAGCTTAACTTAAGAATTATTACTCAGCCTTGAAAGAAGCCAAGGATGAGTAGGCTATAATGGGATAATTAAGCAACCACATGCCATTTCATTTCAAGAATCATTGAACCACCTACAACCCATGAAGGTGGGCTTTAGGAAGATTTATTTATTTATTTATTTATCCTCCCCTGAGGACATGCTTTTCCATTAGAGAGAGAGAGGAAGGGAGAGGGAGAGGGAGAGAAACATTAATGTGAGAGAGAAACATCGATCTGTTGTCTCCTGTATGTGCCCTGACCGGGAACTGAACCCACCACCCTTTGGTGCACGGGATGACGCTCCAACTAAACGAGCCTCACTCACCAGGGCTAGGAAGCTTATTCATAACTAAAGGGTTCCTTCTGCTGAGAGACTTTCCATGTCCCGATGTCAGGGTCCTAGCTACATGTATCCTAAGTGGTGGGGTTTGAGATCGACAACTGGGGTTTTGTTAAAGCGTAACTTCAGCCCACTGTTGGATCACCTGATTCCCGTACTTAGCCTGTTCTGCAAAGCAGAGCCGTTGTGAGTGGGTGCTGGGCAGCCTAAAACAACAGCAAGCTTCTTTGTTTTCTTCACCAGGCGTGGTGAAAGGGCACAGGAAGGAGTCTGGAGAGCTGTACTACAGCATTGAGAAAGAAGGCCAAAGGAAGTGGTACAAGCGAATGGCCGTCATCCTGTCCTTGGAGCAAGGAAACAGACTGCGAGAGCAGTATGGCCTTGGCCCTTATGAGGCAGTGACGCCCCTCACCAAGGCAGCAGATATCAGCTTAGGTGAGACGGTGCCTCTGGGCTCCTGTGTGTGGGAGGAGCGGCTTCTAGAGCTTTCAGCAATCTCCCATAAGCCTTACTGTCCCCTGTGGTTTATGAGATGGCGACGAGCCGTCATTTTCTGGAGCCACTGCTTGTCTTTATTTCCGTCCCAGGACCGAATGGCTCCCCAGTTCTGTTGGGGAACACACACACGTCAGTCACGGCAGAGATGGGAACAGGAAATATGGAGCCTTGAAAGGCCTCTGCCCGTGGGAGGCTGGTGAAAGGTCACGGTGGTATCTAGGTCAGGCTCTGCCCATCTTCTTGGAGTTCAGGGCTTAGAGAGAGAAGCTGACATCTGGCTTATCCTGTCACAGATAACTTGGTGGAAGGGAAACGGAAACGGCGCAGTAACGTCAGCTCCCCAGCCACCCACACTGCCTCCAGCAGCAGCAGCACCACCCCGACCCGGAAGGTCACGGAAAGCCCGCGTGCCTCCGCCGGAGCTCTCTCAGGCAAAAGGAAACTTATCACATCTGAAGAGGAACGGTCCCCTGCCAAGAGAGGCCGGAAGTCTGCCACTGTGAAACCTGGTGAGGGCTCCCCCGGGCCTCCTCCCTCAGACCATGGCCCAGTGCAAGTCAGCTGCTGGAGACAGGAGTTTGATAGGAGGCACTGCCTCCTCTGTCCTGGCTCCAGCGTTGGAGGCCCTCGCCAGCCCACAGGTGGCACTCAGACAGCTCTCTGCACCCCTCCCCCATTTCCCAGCAGAGTGCAGTGGAGGTGGATAGAGACAGTCTCGATCGGAAACATTAGTTGACTTCTCTGTAGGTTCTAGGAGGGAAAGGAGAAACACTGAGTTTTAAGCAGATTCAAAATAGGTGAAATCCCACCTATTCAAAAAGGTGGAAATCAGTCTTCGATCTGATCTCTTCCTTTCCCAGCACCTTCTTCTGCCTCGGGAAACTGCTCCCTTCTCACCTCAGGGCCTGCATCTCCCCTCTCCCTACTGTCCCTCAGACAACCCCTTTCCGTCCTTCATGCTTCTTGTTATCAGAGTTTACCCGCCTGTTGTTGACTGAGTCTCTGCTGTGACGCAGCCGGCCTCTGTGGGCTGTGGGGGGGCAGAGGTCCGGGCCTCAGCGCCTGCCCTGAGGGGGCGCGGTCCAGCCGAGGAGGAAGTTGATGGTTTCGTTGTCCGGCAGCAGAGCTCCCCCTGTTTCATGTGTATTTGAGTTGTGTCATCTCCGCATCTGTCCCGCACATCTGCTGAGCTTCAGGGCATGTGAAGCATGGACCTCAGTGCTTCATACATGTTACCTCATAGCTTCCCCAGGAGGGACAGGTGCTAGAGCTCACCTTCCAGTTAAAGAATCTGAGGCACAGAAAAGCCTTCCAAGGTGATCCAGAACGCAAACGCAGGCCAACTGATTGTGAAGTCCAGGCTCATACGTGCTGCGTCACCCTGTTCTCTTGCTGCTGGTTTTATTTTAGGGAGGCATGACCTGTCTGTCATCTTAGCCTCCTAATGAGCCTACGACTCAGCTTCTTCAAGTCAGGTACTCATTTTCTCCTCAAGGATTTTTGGGTGCACTCCGAGCATGGGTGTTCCGGGAGCCCTGGACTGGCTGGGTCACTTCCCTCCCCGGGTGTTGGAAACTGGCACAGTTGAAGCAGGCTGTTTTGATGTGGCTCCATCAACGTGTAAAAAACACATTTACTACCTAGTATTCTATGCACCATTTTGGTTTATCTTTTGGGGACATTTCTCAGTAAATAAAAAGTGGATGTCATCTATGAAAACAATGTATACAATGTCATGACTGTGTAAAATATATAAGGAAGTTTTGTTCTAGGTTGTTGGCCATAGGAATGAACGGTCTTTGGTGAAAAGTCCATCAGGACGTTGCCTACCCATCTGGCATGCCCTGGCCGTGGTGTGTATCCATCTAGTAACTCCGCCTCTGTCTCTCTCAGGAGCGGTGGGGGCAGGCGAGTTCGTGAGCCCCTGTGAGAGCGGAGACATGGGTGAGCCCTCCGCCCTGGACGAGCACAGAGGGCCTCTGCCGCTCAACAAGACCTTGTTCCTAGGCTACGCCTTTCTCCTCACCATGGCCACCACCAGCGACAAGCTGGCCAGTCGCTCCAAACTGCCCGATGGTCCTTCCGGAAGCAGCGAGGAGGAGGAAGGTAAGGCCCTAGGGAGACCTGGGGGCTCTGCCACGTGCACGTCCTTCATTTCCACTCACTTTATGTGCCGGGTGGTCGGGCCCCAGCCATCTGTAGCGCAGGCAGGACAACTGGCAACTGGGGTCTTGGTCAGGAAAAATGAATATAACCCTGATTCTTGGTTTATAGACTATTTTCACAAAATTCTTCTTAGTAAGTGGTTTCTCAAAACAATCCCTGTTAGGCCGATGGGAGATAGATCTTTTCATCTGTTTTACAGATGAGGAAACACGCTTGGAGGTTAAATAACTGCTTTCCGTCCACGATAATGGTAGATTGGGACTAGAACCCAGGGTTCATTTTACCGACTACAGTCATCCCGGACAGGTTTCTGAATCCCCGTCTGTGTCCTGGGGCACCTGCCAGAGAAAACCCACATGGGGGGGTGGGGGTTCATTCTCTTGAGGTCTGTGTGAGACGGACTATGGGGTGCCCAGGGCCCCGGGGGATTTCAGAGAAACTGCTTCTAGGCCTTTCAACTCCTCTACCTCTCTTCAACCTTAAACTAAATCTATACATTGTATTTCTGTGTTGTCTGTTACTTAGGGTTTGAGTGAAGGCTTCAGTGGGGAGAGGTAGAGTTATTTCAGCTGTCTGTGTGTGATCTAGGAGAGGAAATGGACAGATACAAATGTAAATACACTTAATAAAAGTAATTGGCGGCAGTATCCAAATGTAGCTGTGAAAGCTAAGGGTCCAAGTGGAATGATGTTTTCTACAAGGTTCACGTTCTGGCTAATGCTGAGTCTTACAAAAGGGAATCAAGTTAGGGAACCTGTGACCGTGAGAGAGCACCGCTGCCGGTGTGCGATGGCCGGCCTTCCAGGTGTGTGGATGCCTCTTTCCTAACCAAACTGGCTCTTGGCAACTGCAGCCACGTGGGGCTCTGCACGGGGACATGGGAAGGGTGGTCAGGAAGTTGCAGTTAAGGTTTATGCTCCCTGGAAGGTGCTTAAACAGAGTGGTCAGTGTAGAGGCTGTAGGGTGTGGAGTTTCAAGGTTAAGTGTACACCAGGCCTCGTCTGTCAGACAGAAGTCAGGTAGGTGCAATGGGAGATAAGGTGTGTGAGGACTTTCCTAGCCAAGAAGGTGGTTTTACTTTGATCATAAGTATTTGGGAGTCCCTTGGGGATTCTGGGAAGAGGTTTGTCATGGCATCAAAAGTGTGGTCTTGCTTTATTTTGCTTTCACAATATTACTGGATTCTAGTCTTTATTCTCCAACACACTCCTCAACCCTTCCCTGGACCAGGACTTCACAAGGCAGTTTTGTAGATGTTTTATTTGTTGGTATATCATGGTCAAGAAAGCTAGTTTTGGTATGAATTGCAGACTGTCCAATTCCTTAAAAACCTGTGAGCCTGTGTGAGATCTTATAAACTCGACCCATAAAAATTCCTTCTATTCTCCCTTGCTGGTACAGGAAATGTTTTTAATCCCACCCTGTAACCATGAGTGAGGAGAGGTAGGCCTTGTATAAATGAGGAGAAATTTGGACAGTTTTTTAGAGAGATCTCATGGAAATTGTGGTCATGGTGAAAATGTCTGCTTTATGTTGCTCTTTCATCCTTGGACATTCCCCCAACTGTACCAAAATCCTTGATCTTTTTGGCATAACAGAATGTTTAGAGGTTCCTCAATCTCAAGAAGCCTAGAGACACTTGCACTAAAACAACCCTCTGTAGTTTTCAAGAAACTATGTGGTATGTTTTGCAGATGAATGGGAATCTCTTTGATGCCAGGAGCTCAGTAAAACATTTGAATTTAACTTGAGACATTTATTAAATATTTAAGAACATTGAACCCTGTCTTAGTAGGTGGCATACCATTGGGGACCCATCAGCCACAGGGAGTGACTCTGGAGTTGGTTTTTTTAGTATCTTTGTCCTTGATTTAAACAAGGCGATTAAAAACCTATTCATTTTAGCCTCTGGTTGGATAGGGTCACTTAAATCCAAACGAATTCAGAAACAGAAAAATGGACTGCCTAGACCTAAGTAATATTTGATCACACAAATGCAAGGAAATACAAGTGGTAATTAAATAGGTCAAGGCTAGAAACAGTGCTGGATTAAGCAGACATAAGACCTAAGTCTTGAGAAAAGTAAAGGACCTCAGCAGGGACTCAGCACTGGAGTGGTTGGCACTGAAAACTGACATGCTATATTCAGATGGGGCAAAGGATACAGTGACAAAACGGAGAAGTACTCCTTTTAGAACTTCCAGTTTGTTTTTATTTTGAGAAAAATGTGGAGAATGCTGAATCAAGAAAAGAGCAATAAAAGTGAATAGGCTGGCCAATCAGACCTACTCAAGGTATAGAGGCCCGAGTTTGGGGCAGTAACATTGCCTGGGGAGCTCCAGCAGGCAGGGCGGGCACCGGAGGGGGAGCCATCGCTGCAGGGGTCTGCTGGGGAAGGGGAACCGTCTGGCATTGTACTTTTATGCATTTGGTTGGGTTTTTCATTTGTGATAAGTATGTTGGCACTTAATTTCACAGAACCCCTAATTAACTAAAATCTCTAATGTCTTGCTTTTTTTCTTTTCTTTTTTTAATGTGTTATTTATATATGAGAGGAGCAGATGACAAGAAAACAAGCTCAAATTAGATATTTGGTCAAAAGAAGCGATTTCTAATTGCCTAGGGTCATTACAGCTTCAGCCTCATCTCTCATAACTCCTTCTTCACCCTCAAGACTGTAGAGCAGTCATTGATGTTCAGTGTCCTGAGGTACTTCAAGATCATCAAAGGTAGATAGTTTTCAATAAAAAGGTTGAACAGGATTTTCAGCTAATCTTCACTTAATCTGTTAAATTTTAAAAACCTTACTTTGAGCATTCTGGTTTATCAGTGTTTTAGTGTACAAGGGGAAAAAAGCAGCTGAAGGGAGAATTTGAAGGCTTTGTTATAAAAAGTGCTAAATAGCTGTTCTCCACAAAAGGCAGAATTAGAGACAGTGGGCTTAGTTTGAGGGAGAGACATAGGGTAGACATGAGGAAGAGCTTCCTGATGGTAAAGGTTCCTCACACTGGAATATATCACTATGGGTAGTGATTGCTTCCATCCCCCATGAACAGTCTGACGAGTCAGTCTTAGTGCAGAAATGCTTGATGTTTGTAGGCCTGGGACCTACCTCCGTTCTCATCTTCCCTGCCCCTCCCGTTGTCCTTTTGGCAGCACTTTATGGGCCTCAAGACAGATCTCTTTCTGAGCCATGGGGAAGCCCTTGAGCCGTCTTTGGGATCTAGTGTTCTGGACATAGTTGGGGAGGGAGAGAGGGCAGGGAGAAGCAGGCATAAAGAAGCAAAGAAGAAACCAACTACTAGTAATTGTTATCTTGGTTGTCTTTTTTTTTTTTTAACATAGAATTTTTAGAAATTCCTCCTTTCAACAAGCAGTACACAGAATCCCAGCTTCGAGCAGGAGCTGGCTACATTCTCGAAGACTTCAATGAAGCTCAGGTGAGGAGTTTCTTTGTGAAGCTTCCCAGGGCGCAGTGATGGAGAGCCCACCTGCTGTACTGAGAAGAGGCCCAAGAGGGACAGTAGCCAGAGATTTCAGGAACTGGGAAACGGCCAAAAGGTTGTTGTATAAAATGGAATTTTTACTGTGTACAAGGAAGAGAAGTTAGAGTCTTGGGTTAATCTGCTGGGACAAAGCAGGTTGAAATTTGTGTTTAACAGAAATCCTTGTTACAATGTTTGATTCTTTGCCTAAAATGCTGGATGCCTGGAGTTTGGTTGTCCCTTCCGGATTTAGGCCCCCAGAAAGCTGCAGGTGAGGCAGGGAGAGCCACTGGGCCTTTCAGTGAGGTGAGACCTTGGGCAGGACAGGCTCCATCATAATTTGGATTCTTGAACAACATGGGGTGCAGGGGGCTGACCTTCCACACAGTGGAAAACCTACGTGTAACCAGTCGAGTCCTCCCCCTGGATTCCCAACAGCAGAGCTGACCTTTGAGCACAGACTTGAACTGCGTGGGTCAATTGAACAATCTGTACGTGGACCCGTGCCACTCAAACCCATGTTGTTCAAGGGCAGCTGTATCTGGGTGTTTGGATCTGTTCTCCGTGACATGGACGGTTGGGGGGCTTTGCACAGACATCACCAGACCCATCAGTTCTGCTCCTTTTCTTCCAGTGTAACACGGCTTACCAGTGTCTCCTAATTGCGGATCAGCATTGTCGAACCCGGAAGTACTTCCTGTGCCTTGCCAGTGGGATTCCTTGTGTGTCTCATGTCTGGGTCCATGACAGTTGCCATGCCAACCAGCTACAGAATTACCGCAATTATCTGCTGCCAGCTGGGTACAGCCTTGAGGAGCAGAGAATTCTGGATTGGTGAGTAAGAGCCCACCTAGAATGGTGGAAAGGAAGACAGCATCTTTGGGAGGACAAGAATCTAGAGAGAAAATATTTCTAGAAACTGGAATGTTTCTAGAAATGATCACACGATAAATTACAGACTTTGAATAGGTTTGAGATTACTTAAGCAGTTCACCTAGTTTACCTCCTTAGGGTATAGTGGTTAGGGACCTTTTGAAAATGTGTGAGCATTTCCATGTCAGTTCAATATTCTCAACCTATAAGGTTAGGGGACTAAGTTTTAAGTAAGGCATTTAAAAATGTAGGCTTAGGTCATAGCTGGTTTGGCTCAGTGGATAGAGCATTGGCCTGCAGACTGAAGGGTCCTGGGTTTGATTCTGGTCAAGGGCACATGCCCGGGTTGCAGGCTCATTCCCCAGTAGGGGGCGTGCAGGAGGCAGCCGATTAATGACTTTGTTTCATCATTGATGTTTCTGTCTCTCCTCCCTTCCTTTCTGAAATCAATAAAATTAAAAAAAAAAAAAAAAAAGAAGAAGAAGTAGGCTTAGGAGCATGGTTTGGCTTATTCTCGGGCCCAGGACAACCATGGAAATGGAAGGGGTGGATTAGAAGACCACAATCCCAGAGAATACACATCGTCCACAGAAAGAGGGAAGGAGTGTGGTGCCCAGCTGTAGGGGTTTCCAAAGCATCCAGATGTACCTCAGTCCCTTCGTAGAAGGGCTGTTGTTGATACTATCTATCATGCGAAGGTTCCTTCCAATTCCAAGGTGCTGTGTCTCTGCCTCCTTCATAGGCAACCCCGAGAAAACCCTTTCCAGAATCTGAAGGTCCTCCTGGTTTCAGACCAACAGCAGAACTTCCTGGAGCTCTGGTCTGAGATCCTCATGACCGGGGGGGCAGCCTCTGTGAAGCAGCACCATTCAAGTGCCCACAACAAAGGTACCTGGAAAGAATGTGTGTGTGGTTATTGCTCCAAGGATATCCTTAGACCCATAGCAGTTAAGCCTGGTGGTCTGTCTCAGTCCTGATGATAGAAACACGGAAAGGGTTAATCTAAGAGAAGAAAAGTACCACCTGCAAGGCGTGAGCCAGCATGAGTGAAGCACTGGGCTGTTTGTGCTTCGGTTGGTGTCCAGTGGTGCATCTGCTAAACATTTCTATAAGGTTCGCATTTGGGGATAACTTTTCACTTTTGGTTGTGATCAGTAGCACACTGTTTGACATAAAGGGTTTTAGCTTGGGCAGAGTGGGATGTCCTGGCTAGAAGGCACATCTGGCTTTTTAATGGAGGGTTAAATTGAGTCTCCTTTCCTTGTCCACCTTCCCCTGCTTCCTGCAGATATTGCTTTAGGGGTATTTGACGTGGTGGTGACGGACCCCTCGTGCCCGGCCTCGGTGCTGAAGTGTGCTGAAGCATTGCAGCTGCCGGTGGTGTCACAGGAGTGGGTGATCCAGTGCCTCATTGTTGGGGAGAGGATTGGATTCAAGCAGCATCCAAAATACCAACACGATTATGTTTCTCACTAAGGATACTTGGTCTTATCGGTTTTATTCCTTGCTGTTGTGGAGACTGTGTTTTAACAAGGTTTTAAATGTGTCTTGTGTGTAATTGGACTCTTTGCATGGATCTTGTATATAGTTTTATTTGCTGGACTTTTATGATAAAATAAATGTTGAATCTCTTTGGTTGTAGTAACTGGGATTTCTTCATCCACTTCTTTGAGCTTAATCTCAGAAGAAGCAGTAAGACAAACAGTACCTTCTCTGTGGCTTTCAATAGGCTTGTTCACTGTAGGAGGACAGCCAGGCAAGGAGAATAACGAGGAGTGACTTTTAAAGTTTTCTGTGGCCTCACTGTCAAAAGGTAATCCTGGGATGTCTAAAATTCAATATATCTAAAAAAATAAACTTTACAGTAGGCCCAGGTTAATAGCTGTGCCAAAAGTTGAGTGAAATTCAGCATAGTCTGAGTTTCCTGGCAATTAAAAAAACACCTGTTTTCATAGAGTTGAAATCACTAAACTGACCTGTGGGTACTGTGTTCTCAGAGCTAAAAGGCAAAAGGACCAGTTGCTGTGAATGAGCAGTGACTTTCTACAGGGATAAACACGAGAAACAGTGATGGCACCTGGAAACATTACAGGTACTAGTCACAGGCACTAAATTTCATTACTATCGTCACAGATGCTGGAAGTTGTTCCTTCCCTGCCTGTAGCATCATCCCTGTTGATATCTTTGATCTGTAAAACGGGTCAAAAATATTTTTTCTGCCAAATAGTAAACATTTTAGGTTTTGTGGGCCATTTTGTGTATCACAGCTACTCACCTTTGCCATGATGGCATGAAAGGCAACCACAGACGATGGGTAATGAATGAAGAGTAGCTGTGTAACAATAAAGCTTTATTTATAAAAACAGGCGCAGGCGATGTTGGCTAGCCCCCGCTCCAGGGGCAGCAGTGGAAGAGGCCATCTTTAGCCGATAACTGCAGGGAGTAAGGGTGGTAGAGTATGTGGTAGATGAAGATATGAGGACCAGACTGAGTGGCTACAAACTGAAGCCAGAATACTGCATTCTTTTTTGGTTTAAAGGAAATTATTAGATGAATATTTATTTTCATTCACACTGATATAAATATTAGTGATTACCAGTGATGGTTGGGCTCCTAAAATGGGATAATTCTAATTTTCAGTATGTGAAATCTAACCATTTGACCTCATTTTTTTTTTTTTAAGGAACTTTTTCTTTGTTAAACAATACTTTAAATACATTGTCAATAGCTAGATTTGTCCTTTTACCAGTCTGAAATAATTGGAAGTTATTGGTAAAATTCTTCAGATTCACAGTATTGAAAATCCTTAAGGATGGAACATTCTCAATATCAATTTCTGAAGGAGGAAAAAGGATCTGTGGGGGAGGGGAAGCCTAGCTTACCTGGTGCCTTCCTTGCTCAGTGGTAACATCCAGCAGTTGACCTATTTATAAATATAATTTCTTTTTCACACTGGCCACAAAATATTTCACTTTCTCATCTGTGATTACTTACTGCTTGTATTTCTTGCAGCTTGAACAGTACCTAGGCACATAGTAGGTGCTCAATAAATGAACTTATCTGACAAATGTCCTCAATGGAATGGATCTTGCATGGTCAGCAGAGAGTTGATGCCACATGTCCTCCTTTGTGGGCAAGTTCAGAACTCCCCTAAAGCGGGGCAGACCCTTCCACATGGGAACAAGGGAAGGATCTGTACTCATGAATGTTCAGTAATCGCTTCTAGGGCGAAAGGTAGAGCCATCTCAGTAGTTTGCAGATATTTGGCGAGTGGCTAGAGAATGGGATATTGGTTTTGAGTCTTCTGTTAAAGGCGGAACGCAATGGGGATAGATTTGTTATTTTAGTTTGTGAACTAGAAATGTTCACATCCCGAAACTAGAAAAAAAGGAGAAAAAACAAAACAAAACACCTCATCAAACATGCTTTGCTAAGATTTTCTTCACAGAAATATGAATCAGGGCAACTTGTGATCTAGATAATGTCATCTTAAAACTCAAAGTTTCTCTGACTCCTGCTAAAATTGCTTAGGAAAATATGTTTGACATTTCAGAGAAAGGAGAATAAAGTGCTTTTTAAAATGGGACAGACCTGAGTGAGGCCAACAACCACTGCATCTCAGTATGAGATTTAAGAAGTTTAGAGTTAACAAGGCAATTCTCTGCTTGCAGACATGGAAGCTGCACAGCTAGTTAATGTCAGAACTGGGAACTGAACCCATGCTGCTTCCCAGCCTGGCGATACACAACCTAGCCAAGAACTTAAAACCATCTCAGCCTAGGAGTGTAGTCATTTACTATGATGATGACTTTCACTGGGAAATACCCAATAAAATTATTAAAGATGATCAGACACAGCCCTCTATCTCTCTGAGCCTTAGTTTCCTTGTTTATAAAATGAAGATATATGGATTAGAATCAGGGGTGGGGAGCCTTTTTTCTGCCAAGGGCCATTTGGATATTTGTATTATTTGCAAGCCATACAAAATTATCAGCTTAAAAATTAGCCTGCTATATTTGGCCAAACATTTATCTCACCTCTAATGCCTTGGCAGGGCCAGACCCAATGATCGTGTGGGCCTTATACGGCCCACGGGCCAGACGTCCCTATCCCAGGTTAGGTAATGGCTAAAGCCTGCTTCCAGCTTTGGAATTCTACAACTTGTTTTATAAAAGCCACATACATAGTCCACTGCGTTCCCCAGGGGTTGTTCCTACCTGCCCAGAGTTCCACCAGCCTGGGTGTAATATTTGTTATAATCTAGTCGTAACAGTAGTTGAGCCAAATCCGAGTTGATCTGATGGTTACGGACACTGGAGAGAATCTTGAATAGGAGGGAAGACTGGCGGCTAAAGCCCTGCAGAGAGAAGGACTCAGGTTGCCATTCCTCTGGACTCACCACCTGTCCATGTGGAGGGGGGACGGGCTGTTCCTTGGAAGAAGCCTTGCTCAGAATTCTCCAGCACCACCTGGCCTTCCCACATCCCCCTTTCTCTTAGCTCCTGAAATGACTTCTTAGTACTGGGTCCACAGAACGCAGGACTTCCTGTGGAAGTCCTCTCATTCTCAGTAGGAATTGAGTAGCCAGCTTCAAATTAACACGTTGTGTCGTGTCCCGGGCTGTGGAGAGCCTGTGCGTTTTTGTTACGGGAGATACATAATCTCAGTGAGAAAGAGGGTCAGTTTAGGAAGTAAGGAGCCTGGCTAGGAGAGTGAGAGCAAAGCCTATGCATATTGGTGGACTGAATACACTCTCCAGAGCTGAACTGTTTTTGAATGCTGAGGCAGCACAAAATTATCTGCTTCAAAATCCACCAGTAACGCTTTAAATTTGTATATTTGTATCCTGTTGTTTATTTCTGTGTGTGTGTATGGGGAAATGCTTTATTGCCTCAGAGGGAAAGACATGGTTCCCCATTGGCAAAGCCATCTCCATCCTTTGGACGGGGCTGCCCACTTCCACTGGCCAGGCCACTCACCTTCACCAGGATGCGTAGCTGGGCGGCCCCACGTTCGTCCAGTGGGCCCAGGTTCTGACTGACCAGCGAGCAGAAGCTGTGGCAGAGATCTAGAATTTCATTCAGGCAGTGAAACACCTACACAGGAAACAAGGTTGGCATTAGGAAAAAGGAGATCTGTGACATTAAAAATTTTGGAAAATCTAAGAACTAACTTATTCTCATGCTCCCATATCTGACCTTAGGAGTGAGAATGTCGTGTGCAAGTCCTGCCAACTCCTCCAAACGCAACAGGTGTAAAAAAAACCCCTTCCTGGCAGAGACGCGCTTGTTCTCTTAGTCCCTCTGCACAAAACCTCCCGCCAGCCGGTTAAACCCACCGGCACTTCATGGACCACCGCGCGCTCCTGCCTTGAGCTGTGCTTTCAGTGTTGCTCCCTGTGCTGCGACACTCCTCCTAATACCAGGCCCCTCCTCAGTGCAGCGCTTCCTTCCCACGGGAGCCTTTAGTGACCCCAATTCTCTCCTCTATCTTATCTGTACTGTTCAGTTCGTGTTTGTTCAGCCCGCCTATGTTGTTACTGCTCTGTGTGTGTGTGTGTCCTGTTTCTCCAACTAGATTGTGAGCTCCTTAAGGGCAGAGCCATGACTTATACCTCTGTATCCCCAGTGCCTTGCATACAGTAAGCACTCAATAAATATTTAGTGATGACTACCTGCTCTGAGATTCTGCTTTTCCCCGAGGATGCACTCATGCCATACAAAGACAGTATTCCTGTCACAGTGGTTCTTGGTGGCTTTCCATTCACAGAACCCTTTGGAGTGGTATTTATATGCCTCGCTCTCCCTTAGTGCGCAAAAGCAAGCCCCAAACCAGAACAGAAGAGTGTGCAGTGCTTGTGCTGTGGCTCAGCGGCGGAGTGACACTTAGCTCACGTCAGAGATAAAGGGTGACCCTTACAGGATAACCTACAAAGGGTCATTTCAATCTTTTTTTTTTTTATCCTGGAATTAGAATCAGCTTGTGAGCTTTAAAAAAATATTTGTACTGCCTGTCCGGCGTGGCTCAGTGGTTGAGCATCGACCTATGAACCAGATCACACTTTGATTCCCAGTCAGGGCACATGCCCTGGTTGTGGACTCAGTCCTCGGGGGGGAGTGGAGGAGGTGGGGGGGCATGCAGGAAGCAGCCCATCAATGATTCTCATCATTGATGTTTCTATCTCTCTCTCCCTTCCTCTCTGAAATCAATAAAAATATATTTTAAAAATAAATACTGGTACCTGGGTCCCACTCCAGGGACTCTAATTTAAGTGCTCTGGGCCCTCATTTTTTCAAGCTCCCAGATGATTCCCATGTGGATCCAAAGTTGAGAATAACTTCCCTGAAGGAGACATACATACATACATATGTGTATGTACATATATACACACACATACATGGAGAGGGAGACACTCACTACTCCAGTTGACTGTGAAAACAACTTTCAAACACTGATTTATCCTTCTCCAAAAGATTTCTAGCCTTGGCCCAGTGGCTCAGTTGGTTAGAGCATCGTCCTGACATACCAAGGTTGCAGGTTCAAGTCCTGGTCAAGGCACATACAAGAATCAGCCAGTGAATGCATAAATAAGTGGAACAACAAATCAGTGTTCACCTCTCTCTCTCCTCCTTCTCCCCTCTCTCTAAAAAGAAGTCAATACTAGAAAAGTAAATTCTATATGCTTTTTGTTGGTCTTTCTGTGGTGTCAGAAAGGTTTTTTACATTTCTTGAAATTCTTCCTTCTGAGGGTTAAACCCATATTTTGTCATCTGTATATAGCTGCTCACCACATCCTATGATATATTTCAGAGATGCAAAGACATTTAAGTTCCCTTTTAACATTCCCTTTCGTTTTGCTTTATAAGTTGTTAAAAATGTTTAAAAATGGAGGGTAAACAGTTACTTAATGATAGTTTCATATCCTGGCAACTCAAAGTGGCTAAGGAAACAGTCAAGCTAGAAGCAGTCTGAGAAAACTAATCAGTCCTACTTACAGGTTTCAACAAGATAAAGGACTGAGCCAGCAAATTGCTCAGGAAGTGGTCGTGAGCCAATCGGATGCTTTCAAAGTCTCGGGTAGAATTGATTTGATGAAGCAGCTGTGAGAACTGAGACTCCAGCACATCTACCTGGTAGACAGTTACACAAATAATTATAGCAGCTTGCATATTCTGCGCTCTCAAGGACATAAGATGCCTGACAGGAAGACACAGAAGTTCTTTGCCCCACTCATCGTTCTCTATCTAAGCCACTTTAAGGCTGACCAAAGACACCCTTAGAGACCTAGCCTTGTCGAAAGTTATTTGCCTAATTCTTCAGCCTCCAGTCTTGGCAGATTCCCCACCCGACCGCCTGCCCCAGCCCAATCCCCTCATGCCACATCCCCTCCACTGACTGACTTGGTTATGTCCTACAGCATTCCAGAAGTCACAGCAAACTAAAAATAAGGGCCAGGTCAACAATAAGGACCCTAACCCCTCTTTTCCCTTCATTTATTTTCACTTTCCTCAAAAACGCCCCCAAGAAACATGGCTATTGATAAAATCGTGAATTTTCTCAAACCCCAGTGTTTCACAAAACTCCTGCCAACATCCTGGACTTCTCTTTGTACCCCTTCCTTCTACTCCCCCGTCAGCACAGACCTGGAGGTAATACTGAAGATTATCCACCAGGAATGCCATGTGATTTCTCAGGCGCCACTTGACCGCGTCGGTCTGGTTGGATTTGAGGTGCTTGCGCTGCATCTGCAGGGCCCAGCAGTGCTGCAGTTCCGCTTGCACCCGGCGCACACTCAGTAAGTACTTGAAAACCACGTTGTACCTGGGGCAGGAACATCAGGCAATGCAGGATCAAAACTTCACCCCCCCCCGCCCCATCCATGATAGGCCCCAGCACTTGGTGCCACCCGCCCCTCCCCAAAATACAAAAAGGAAGTAAGAATGGCTAGAGATGGGGACAAATAAAATGATTGATTTGATGGACTGTAACATAGCCATAAAGTGAATCTCAGCTGTACAACACAACAAAACGACTCCCAGTAATATCATTTTGAATAAAAAGGTAACAGATAGTCTTATACCCTTTTTTATAGTGTTTAAAATAACTACATAGAAAAAAGTATATCCTTTGGGGGAATATATATATATACTAGTAGCCCATTTGCACGAAGATTCGTGCAATAGACCTTCATTCACCTGGCTGCCTGCACCAGTTTTCTACCGGCACCGGGGACCCAGGCCTTGGCTGTGGCCACCGCCTTCTGCCTTCTTTCAGGGTCCGGGCTTGGCCCCGGGTGGCAGCCTTGGGCTCGGCTGCACCCAGCCTCCCTGCTACAGATCGCAGGAGCCGACCCCCGGTGGTTGCCTGCAATCCGTACAGGCTCCCCGCTGGTGCCCAAGGCCGAGAAAGCCTCGGGCCTTGGGCTCGGCCGCACCTCAGCATCCCTGCCACGGTTTCCTGGTGGGCGTGGCTGGTGGGTGTAGCGAAGGTATGGTCAATTTGCATATTACTCTATTATTAGGTAGGATATATATTTATAAAACTAAACATATATATATGATAGAAAACATGGAATTTAGGATAGTGGTCGCTTTGGGATGTGGGAGGCAAGAGGGCAGGACTGGGAAGGACCACATAGGTAGATGGAAATTACTGTCAGTGTTCTAGTTTTTGTGCTGGGAAGTGGTTTTATGACGTGCATGAGAGTGTGTGTGTGTGTGTGTGAGCGTGTGTGTGTGTGAGCGTGTGTGTGAGCGTGTGTGTGTGAGTGTGTGTGTGTGCATGTGTGAGAGTGTGTGTGTGAGCATGTGTGTGTGCATGTGTGTGTGTGTGTGTGTGTGAGCGTGTGTGTGTGTGTGTGTGAGCGTGTGTGTGAGTGTGTGTGTGTGTGTGTGTGTGAGTGTATGTGTGAGAGTGTGTGTAAGAAGGAAGAAAAGAGGGTCTGTCAAGAACCCATAAGAATATGTTAGGAACCAAGGATTTTGGTTAATATGATTCTCTGTCCCTAAAGCCCAAAGAGAAGATAAATCGAGGGCTCCCCTCACTGAGACCCCCTGCAGCAAGCTCAGGGGCTAGCTGCCTAATGCTGAACCCTGTACGGAGAAGACACATGGGATGAGCAGTGACTCCTGGTGGAACTGCGTGTATTTACCTATTCTAGGTGGGCATGCAGAAGACAATCCAATTACATTTGGTTTTTTAAAAAACTATTTCTAGTGGAACAACATTAAAAATAGTTCACCTTGTTTGGATTCTGATTTGAGTAAACCCAACCATAGAAAACATTTTTTAGATAATTGGAATTTCAATGTGGACTGGATATCAGACAATAAAGAATTAATTTTATTGGGCATGATAATGGCATTGTGGTTGTGCTTACAAACATGTCTTTTGAATTGCATAATGACAGTGAATGACATGTCTGGGATTGCTTTACAGGCTCCAGCAAAACAAAACAAAACAAAGTAAGTCCCATAATGTTGATGGTTACTGAAGCTGGATATGCGTGCATGGGAGTTCACTATAGTTCATAGGAAATTTTCATAATAAAATGTTTAAAAATACCTCTGAGTTTGATTTCTTTAAGGGCATATCAAGTGAGGAGGTGAGCGGACTGTGGGGCTGTGGGCTCTGAACCTGCCACAGAATCCGCCCCCACCCCCCCACCCCCGAACAAGCCTTATCCTTTCCAGTTTATGCCTAATCTCTCACTCTAAGCTTCCCTACCCAAAAGTAAAGGGGTTGTGAACAGGAAGAGGGAGGAATGAGAGAGGCCCCGTTGTTCATTTGTTTCCCGTCTCCATTCCCCCAGCCTGACATGACCACATCCATCCTCCAGCCAGGCCAGGGGCCAGGGGCAGCACCTGCCACAGGATTTGGGACGTTCCTGAAATGGCTGGAGGATGACTTCAGAGGCCACCCCAGTCAAGTATGCTCCTCCCGCCTGCTTTCTCTAGAGCTCTAGCCTCCCGCAGGTTCAGGGACATTAGGTCCTGACGGGGCCGAGCAACAGCACGTGGCAGGCTCTCAGGGTAAAGACCAGGCGGATCCAAGGGTCTCACCACCTGGAGTGGCTCCTTCACTCCACCCCCAGCGAGCTGGGCTGGCCCCACTGCCTCTCCCTGGGGATAAGGAGGTGATCTCCCGTGGCTAAAGTCCACAGCAAACGCTTGAGCTTAGAAAGTCTTCCCAGTAAATAAACAGTCACAGAAGTCAGGGAGGCACTGGGTCAGCCTCAGGGATTACCCAGGGCCAGGCTCAGGTGGGGCAGGGACTGCGTGTCCCAGGGGTCAAACTGCTTGTTTTGGCATCAAAAACACACGTGAACCTTTCAGTTGTAAGGGTTTGACCCTCTTGTTCATTCCAGTCCCCACCACTCCCCACTGTCTCAGGTCAGTGGCTTCCCTGATTGTTTTCTGTGCAGCCCCTCAAGGCATCCGAGTTTGAAATCTCTGGTTACAGGGTAGCTACTGTTCTCCCACCAATTCTGTTCCTGCTTTCTTCCCTTGGAAGTAAGGTGGGTCTTCATTACCTGTGAGAAACTTGGAAATACGTACTTTTCCAGGACAGCAGGCGTGAAGAGAATGTGCAGTGGCCACTGCACTTTGTAGGAAAGACCTAGGGCTGCCCAGCCCGATGCAGGGGCTTCCCGAGGAGAGGTCTCCCGGGGAGGCCCTTCCCTGGCCTGAGCAGCGTCTGTCAAGGAGAGGAGGAAGGATGTCGAGGTTAGACTCTGCTCATCTAGAACCAGAGCATCAATGTGAGCAGCATCAGGAAATGCGTGCTCCCTCAGCCCGCAGTGTCAGAAGCACCAAGGGGACTTGCAGAGGCAGGGAACTGTGTGTGTGAAGTTCTCTTAGGAGGTTTTTATAAAACGTGAACTAGCTGGTTTCTAAGGCCCAAAATGCTATGGCTTCTGGGGAGGGAGAGGGAAGCAGAGACAGCAGAACAGATGGTGAACAGCAGGAACAGAAAGATGTAAGAAAGAATGGCAAACCTTTGTGCTCCTTCCCATGGTACTCAATCGTCAAGTGCAGCAGAGGGAGAAGGTTGTCATCGTCCAGCAACACCTTGTGTGCTGACTGCTGGAAGGCCACGTTCACGTCTGCAAGAAAGAACACGGGCTGACACGAGTGCTTGGCTACATGACAAACCCAGACTCCTGCCTTCCACCTCTCCCCAGCCTGCCGAAAACCAACAGGAGGACGCAATAGACGCCGGTTGCTTTTGCCTGACGAGCATGCATTCCTCCTCCTCTTGCTGGTAACAGCATTCTGATTTTCCGTGGAGAATCACCCTGCCCAGTGTAATCCATGTAGTTCCAGTGGGGGGTTGACAATACCTGATCCTAGGGTCGGCAGGTGACTCCGGCATGATCAAATGGAATATGATACTCTACCTTGATACACTATTTTGTTTAGGGGTCTGAACGTGACCCAAGCCAGGCCAATTAAGAGGCTTTCAGATGCTGAATGAGTACAGCTGTGTGTGTGTGTGTGTGTGTTCGTTGGAGGCCATCCTGCCACCATTCGGAACAGGCCTGTCTGAGAAGAAAGGCAGAGGTAAAGATGGGACGATACTAAGTCCTGAAAGTGTCATATGAGCCATTGGCTCAAACTCTGCCTAAAGCCCTCATACTTCTGACCTTTTCAGTCATAAGAATCAATAAATTATTCCCACCCCCCTCCTTTGTTTAAGTGAGTTTGAATTGGGTTTTCTGATATTTGCAACCAAAAAAAGTCCTATGTAAGTGTAGTGGACATCTATTGTTTTATAGAGCTAGAAAAAAATAGTAACTCTGTCCGCCCAGTTTCTTTTTTACTCTGATCCTCACCTAACTTCCCTCATGTAATCTGAATGGGAATAGTGATCATCCCCATTGGTCAAAGATAAACACTTTACTGAGGAAGGCACATCTTGATGTCTGACCTCTCTGTTCCAGGGATAGGTATATCATCTGGGCTGGGCTCATCAAAAAACTTCCTCGGGATTTTTTATTTTGCTACCAAAGAGATCAGATTTGGCTCCTCCAGTAGACATTGTGAGGCATGTTCCTAGGATCTGCTAATGGCCATGTTTCCAGATGGAAATGTAAGGCCATCAAGGGGCACAGAGAAGACATGGTAAGACAGACAGAATCTTAGCAGAATTCAAGCCGCTAACATCAGTTGTTCTGAGGCCCAGCTATACCCTACCTCCCTACCTCCCTGGAGTTACAGATATAATAGCAAATGTGTTCTCCCTTTCTACCTAAGTTAGTTCAGGTTAGGTTTCCATCATTACAACCTAAAGAATTCTAATACAGTAAGTGGCAATAAGTTCCAATATGTCCCTATGTCCCATAGGAATATGTGGCTATAGTCTAATGAGATAAAATACCTGGTTTGAAGGCCTGAACCAACTCTTCCAGAAATGGTCACAAGGCAAGAGGCTGCTCCCAGTGACCTGGGTGGAAGCCTACCTGAAAGGCCTTGCATCTTTGTAACTCGCCAGTCTGCTCTGACGTGGAGCAGCCAAAACGGTTCGACAGCAGCCACGAAACACCCTACAACTTCAGGCAGCTGGTCATTCTCAGGCCCCAGGGCAATTACCATGTTCCGTGACTGCAGTGGGTGGTGTTTTTAACATGTGTTGAGCTGTGTCAATGAAGGCCTGAAACAGTTCTCCACGTCCAAGAAGGTAAAAGTCTTTAATGATCTGCAAAAAAGAATTTCAATTTATAATTTGGTAATCCAGCAGGGCCCTGAGCTCCTCACTGTCATACTGGAATTACACAGATAATTTCCAGATTTCATCAGTTTGAGCTAACGTACAAAAGGATATAGGCTTTTGGCATTTCAAAGGGGCATATTTAGCAATCCCTCAGGGCAGAATGTCTGGTGTGTCTTTGGTATCACTCAGTAAAAACACAGTTATGTTATGCCAGGAGAAACTTAACACCTAACGTTTTGTACTGTAGTTCATTTGTAGCAGTAGATGGAGTTGGCCCACTTGGCCGAGGACATGTCAGGCCATCTAGAAATCTGGGTACAAGCAATCAGCACTCTCAGCAGAGGCTAGGAAATGAAGTCACTGCCCACCAGCATCATTTTAAGAGTGAATAGGACAGCTAAGCTATTACCTTCAGCTGACCCAGTAAATCTGACTCTTCTACCATCAGCTTCCAGAGATGCTGTGAAAAGAACCAACAAAACAGGGACAAAATTTCATTACAATGAAAATTAATGTAAAACACAGTTTTGTACAAATCCAACCTTTTGAACCGCATGGACCACCAGTGGTCTGTGGACCACCGGTTGGCGACCGCTAGGTTATGTGACAGATCAGTGGTTGCCTGGGAGAGGGAGGGTAAGAAGGGTGGGATAAAGCACACAGGAAGGTTGAAAATAAAGGATGGAAGAAGGCATAAATATGACTGGAAATAAAACTGGATAGTGATCTTAATAACTAATAAAATAGAATTCAAGTGAAAATATACTATATACATATAAGTTTGTGATAAAGAGGACATTATATATATATCAAAAAACAATAAATGTATATTCCTTATAAATACACGCATGCTTAACATTTAACCTGAAAATGAGGAATTAGGACATGCATAGAGTTCTAGACTCAGCACAGAATATACACTCTCTGGGCAGATAAGAGCAATTAAAAACACAAAACAGACCTGCTAATAGTCCATAAGGAAGCCTCAATAAATTCCAAAGGACTAATATACAGTCTATATTCTCCAACTATAGTGCAATAAAAATAAAACTTAGTAAATCCCTTGGGTTAAAAAGAAAATCATAAAGAAAATTTAAAATTATTCAGAATGATAATGAAAATACAACATAGGCCAAAAACTTGTGGGACAAAGTCAAAGTAACATTTAACTTATATATATATATTTCTTAGGAAACAAATATTAAAAATAGAAGAGCCCTAGCCAGTTTTCTCAGTGGATAGAGCATCGGCCTGTGGACCAAAGGGCCCTGGGTTCGATTCTGGTAAACGGCACGTACCCTGGTTGCAGGCTCCTCAGGCCCTGGCCCTGATTGGAGGCAACCAACCGATGTGTTTCTCTCACATCGTTGTTTCTCTCTTTCCCTCTCTCTTCCACTCTCCCTAAAAATCAGTGGAAAAAATATCCTCAGATGAGGATTAACAAAAAAAAAAAAAGAAAAAAGATAAGAAAAGATCCAAGAAGGGATGAGTATATGTATTTGCAAGACACTCCCCCTTTTCCCTCTGGATACACTGTATTTCTTTTCATTACTATAAGCTGTTGTTATTGTTACAATAATACCTTTCAAAAAAAGTCAATTAGGTACAATTCTGAAACACTTCAAGGAGTTTTGAGATTCAATTTTTTTGGTCTATCATTTTTACAAACTGGAAATATTATTTCTAGCAATATGTGCATTTCAAAATTTCACCAGAAAAAAAACTGAAACCTTATGTTATTCACTCAAGAAAATTTTACTTTCCTTCATTAATTATATTTTCCAAAGAGTTATCACAAAAATGATAAAAGAACAGAAATAGATTCAATAAAACAGATGAAAGGAACTGAAGACACCAGCCCCTTAGACAAGCACTGTCCTGGCTATAGACAGAGGAGTGTATTGAGAGTTGGAAAGGGCAGGAAAGTGTACTCTACACTTGATCTCAGCCAAAAGGCCAGGAAGCGACAGCAAGTGTATTCTAGATAATTCAGATACTTACTTGCCCATAAAGAATCAAATCAAGTGATACTTCAAAGCCACTTTAATGTCTAAATTCTATGTTTATAACACAACTGTCTTCAACCCCTAGGTTGTTTTTTTTTAATTTAATAAATCTTTATTGTTCAGATTATTACAATTGTTTCTCCTTTTTTCCCCCCATATCTCCCCTCCACCTGGTTCCCAACCCCACCCTCTTCCCTTACCTCCCCGCCGCTGTCCTCATCCATAGGTGTATGTTTTTTGTCCAGTCTCTTCCCGTACCCGCCACAGAGACACCCCTTTCCCCTGAGAATTATCAGTCCACTCCCATTCTATGCCCCTGATTCTATCATATTCACCAGTTTATTCTGTTCATCAGATTTTTAATTCACTTGACTTTTAGATTCACTTGTTGATAGATATGTAATTGTTGTTCATAATTTTTATCTTTACTTTTTTCTTCTTTTTCCTCTTTTTAAAGAATATCTTTCAGCATTTCATATAATACTGGTTTGGTGGTGATGAACTCCTTTAGCTTTTTCTTATCTGTGAAGCTCTTTATCTGACCTTCAATTCTGAATGATAGCTTTGCTGGGTAGAGTAATCTTGGTTGTAGGATCTTGCTATTCATCACTTTGAATATTTCTTGCCACTCCCGTCTGGCCTGCATAGTTTCTGTTGAGAAATCAGCTGATAATCATATGGGTGCTCCCTTGTAGGTAACTAACTGTTTTTCTCTTGCTGCTTGTAAGATTCTCTCTTTGTCTTTTGCCCTTGGCATTTTAATTATGATGTGTCTTGGTGTGGTCCTCTTTGAATTCCTTTTGTTTGGGGTTCTGTGTGCTTCCTGGACTTGTCTCTTTCATCAGGTGGGGGAAGTTTTCAGTCATTATTTCTTCAAATAGGTTTTCAGTATCTTCCTCTCTCTCTTCTTCTGGCACACCCATAATTCTGATGTTGGTACACTTGAAGTTGTCCTAGAGGCTTCTTACACTATCTTCAACTTTCTGAATTCTCTTCTCTTCTTGCTTCTCTGGAGGAGTGTCCTTTGCCTCTTTGTATTCCAAATCTTTGACTTGATTCTTGCGTTGCTGTTTGGTCTCTGTATAATATTTTTTATTTCAGTCAGTGTATGTTTAATTTCTAGTTGGTCCTTTTTCATATCCTCGAGGGTCTCATTAAATTTATTGGCCTTTTCCAGGAAATTCTTGAAAAACCTCATAACCATGGTTTTGAACTCTATGTCCAGTCGTTTGTTCTCCTCCACTTCTTTCATTTGTGATCTGTTTCCTTGTCTCCGCATTTTCGCTGCTTCCCTGAGTTGGTAGGGTAGCGTTGTGTACTAGGTGTCCTATTGGTTCAACGCGTCAGCCTCCCAGTTACCTGAGGTGGACACTCTTGGTGCACCCCTTTGTGGACTGTGTGTACAGCTTTGTTGTAGTTAATTCTTGATTGTTGTTGGTGTCACTGGGAAGAATTGACCTCCAGGCCAATTGGCTGTGAGGATCCGCTGTGTCTATAATGGAAGAATTGCTGTGCTGGAGACATGTTTATGGGGCAGGACTTGTTCCAGTAGGGCTCTGGTGCTCACTGAGTCTGCCTCTTGAATGTGTCCCTTATGAGAGTGGTTGAAATCTGGTGTCGTCTCACACTGACCACTAGATACCCTAGTTTCTGGATCTCCAATGGGGTGCAGGTCAGCTACTGTCTGAAGACCCAGCAGGTGCTACAGCAAGAACTACAGTTTTCTCCTTTTTGCTTGGGCTTTGGCAGTTTTGGAGCAGTCTGACTGGAGCTGCAGTTTATTTGGTTAAGCTTCCACAGAACAGGCCATTTATATGCAAAAGCTGCTGTGTGGAGCCTGGGCAGGTTTGTAGAATGTGTGGGGCGGCGTCTCAGGGTGTCACTAGGCTAGGGCGTGGCAAACGGCGATGGCTGCCGTCAGCCGTCTCTGCCTTTCCACATTTCCAAGTCCCTGCGTCCTGCGCTCCAGCACAGTAAACACTGATTGCTGGGCGCACCTCTGCAAAAAAGTCACTCTCACTTTCTGACCCGATGGCCGACAGTCCAGCTTCTCCCCGTAGGTGTCTGGGTCCCCCGCGTGTCCCCAGAAACTGGATTTCAGAGTGATCGGGAGTTTGTCTCCCTTTGGGTTGAAGAAAAGCTGTGTGCCCAGTCGTCCGCCACCAGCCCAATTCACGCGCCTCCGTACCTCAGCTTTTCAGCATTTGTGCTCCTTTCTCTTTCCTTCTTAGTTGTAAATCATTCACTCAGCCAGCTTTCCCATGGTTCTGGGTGGTAGACGTTTTGTCTTTTAGTTGTAGTTTTGAAATTATTGTGCGAGGCAGCAGTTTAGTTGTTTACCTTTGCCGCCATCTTGGTTCCTCCTCCCCTAGGAATTTTTGAGGCAGTGACCAAAAAAGATGACAGTTTGTGACAGATTACTGGGCTTCCAATGTGAGGGCCCTGATGCTAAGCTTCCTCAGGTTCTGGACACTGACCCTAGTGCATTGGCTCTGCTTCAAAATAACCCGCAGGGGGTAGTTTATTGGTTGGTTGGTATAAATACAAGTACCTACGCCCTCCTGACTTACAAATCAGAAACTCTGAGGAAAGGACATGGTGCAAGTAAGCTTTAACATCTCCACAGGGATTCTACGCGCAGCTAGAGGTGGAAACCACTAACACAGTCATCAACCCAGTGGACTAATTGGAGATTTCATTTCACACTATCACACACCTGTGAGCCAAATTTTATCCTAAGGACAGAACATATGCCCATCTGAAAAATTATTGGTCATAATTTAAGTTCATGGATGAAGCACGATTCACATATGAACAATGACCTAGGTAGGGGTCAGAAGACCTATGTCTGACCTCACCTTTGTTATTTACTGTGCAACACCAGGCAAGTGAGCTTCCTGAGTGCTGTTTTAATTCACAGGAATGAAAAATTATACCTGTTCTGTCTTTCTCAGGAGTATCATATCCACAAATGGCAGAATAAGCAATAAAGCCATTATAAAACATAGTAAGGCACTACATTTACTCAGAATCCATCAATTCCTTGGAGTTATTGCCAACTACCGTATACAGACAGATTCAAAATGCTGACTCTGAAATGAAACCAAGACCTCCCTTCATTCAACGAGCTGATTAACTCACTAGGAAACTCCTGCCAGGTGCGAAAGGCGAAGGCCGCTCCGCCTCCACTCTGAAGAACAGAGAGAATCCTTTCATTTTCTACTTCTTGCCCTTCAACTCTGTCAAACAATTCCCTCCAAGCTAAGTTCTCACCACATTAAGAAGAAGCAAAAGTCAAGTCTTCAATTCCTGGGGAAATTAATCCACTCTCTTCCTAAGAAAACAGACGATGAAAGACAAACCTCAGCCACAGTGCTCCGAATACGATCCACCACCTGCTCAAAGTCCACCAGGCTGAAGAGCGGCTGCTGCTTGAGGCGGTGCAGCTCAGCAGCAAAAGTGTCCTCCTGGTTTTTCAAAATGGATCCTGCAAAATGGGAAGGCACCGTCACAGGAAGGCAGGGCACCGCCAGGACGGCAAGGACCCCCCCATCCTGCTGGCCCAGCTCCTTCACCTGCTCGCGAGCGGGCCGTTACGGTTGTGCTGAAATGTCAGTACATAAACATTACTCACCACTCACTATGACCAGGGGAACTTGGGGTTCGCGCAATATCAAGAAGGGCCTTTGAGGATAGGGTACATTGTGCAAGGATATTCTTACCTTTTCTAGTCAGGTTGACATTTTGATTCTCAAACATCTGGACAGATTCTCCAACAAACAGGATTTTTTCAGCAGCCCTCACCGGGATGTAGGATGGCAGAAGCTCCACTCGCAGGGAAAACTGCTTTAGAGATGGCGCCAGCATGTTCTCTTCCTCTATCAGGCGCTGGTCAAGGAAGTAATCCACATCAGAGATGATGCATGAAGAAAGGGAAAACAAGAAAGCATCCCAACACGTGATAGACATTTTCTATAAATAGAGCAGGGACTTTAAATCTGAAGTTGCATCTAGTGTTCGAAAGATGTATTCCATTTTCAGGAAGCAGAAGAGATGGTAGAAATAACAGTGTTTTGTTGTTGTTTTTGTAATATGTTTTTTAATATCAGAGAGAGGAAGGGAGAGGGAGAAATAGAAACATCAATGATGGGAGAGAATCATTGACCGGCTGCCTCTTGCACGCCCTCTACTGGGATCTAGCCCACAACCCGGGCATGTGTCCTGACCAGGGATCTGTGACCTCCTGGTTCAGGGGTCAACACTCAACCACTGAGCCACACTGGCCCGACCAGTGTTTTTTTAATATTAGGATTTTTGTCCTCACTCTGCCTTTACTACTTGTGCAGATCTGGAACTCAGTTTCTCTACTTGTGCCGTGGAATAACTGATCTTTACCCAAGTCTACACGTCTATGAGTTTATTATCTTGTGTACATGTCTGCTCTGCCAGCTCTTTACTCCAGCCCCAGGTCATTCAGCCACGTGGTTCTCAAAGTGTGGCTCCTGGACCAGCAGCAGCAGCTTCACACGGGAGCTTGTTAGAAATGCAAATTTTCAAGCCCCTTCCCAGATCTACAGGAAACTTGGGCAACAAGGCCCAGCGATCTGTTTCACCAAGCTCTCGAGGTGATTCTGGTGCACAGTGAAGCTTGAGAACCACTGACAGCCCAGAAAGGCCCAGATACCCACCCCCCATTCCTGACGTGCTTTAGGTTTGGCCCTGATCTTATCTAGTTCCAAGGGACTCGACTGTCCTGACTTTTTTTTTTTTTTTTGCTTTTTTATTTTATTTTATTTATTTTTTTTCCAGTTTTTTTTATTTAGGTATTATATGTGTACATATCTTACCATTGTCCCCCCCCACCCCACACCCATATATGCCCTCACCCACCAGAGTTTTGTGTCCATTGGTTATGCTTATATGCATGCATACAAGTCTTTCAGTTGATCTCTTATCTCCCCCACCTCTCCCTAACCTTCCCCCTGTCGACTGTCCTGACTTTGATCTCTGCCGTTTGCCCTCGGTGTTTTGGGCTTCGTGCTGGTGTTCCTCCTGGCACTATTCCTTTTCCTTTCACTCTCCATCCTCTGCATCGACAATCCCATCTTCTGTGGCTGAACTTTTCATCGTAACAGGTATTTTAAGTCTTTTTACATCACAGGACTCTCTACAATTATAAAAGTTTCCAGACAAATATACAGACATACATTTCACAGAACCTCCTGAAGTTCCACGTGGACCCCAGATTAAATATTTCTAATGCTGATGATGCCTAAATCGTCACCTTTAAACTAGATTGCTCTCATGAGCTCCAGCCTCAGCCCACTGGACATTTCCTACAAGTACCTCAAACTCAACATGTCCAAAATTAGATCCATATTCTTTCCTTCAATACTAGCAATATACATGTCTTATCATCACTGCTCGCCTAGCTGCTGAATCATCCTTGATTCTTCCTCTGGGTGCATATCCACTCAATCACTAAGGCCGACTTATTCCACTTCCTAAGTCTCTCTCAAGCCTCTTTATATCTCCATATTTACTGTTAATACCCTTGGTTTAGGCCATTATTATTTTCACCTCAGTGTCCCCCACATTCTTCTAATGTACCTACAGTGAATCTTGACTAAAAAAACACACAAAGATTCCCCACACAGTATCCAGAGTGATATATCATAAAGTCCAATGGTGCTAATATCTTGCCTAAAATTCTTCACTGGCTCCCAGCTATTTTCAGGTTCAAGTTCAAATTCCTTCCCACTGTTTACAAGGGCTTTCATGATCTTACCTCTGCTTAACTCAACAGCTTCACTGATTGCCACTTCCCCCATCCCCTCCACTGTCCTTACAAGATGCTTCAGTCTTTACTTGACCATTTCAATCGAATTACTAATGGCTCCCCAAATGAGCCACTTCCTTCATGGGCTCTGTACTTTACACACATCCTTCCCTAGAATATTGACTCACATGCCTGGAGCGTTTCTTGACCTCTCCTCTCAAATTCTTTGCAAATTACCCATATATTTCACTGAAAAGACTTCTCTAGTTACTCCAATACCATGTTCGGATACCCGTGCTTACTCTTTCCATAATACTTACTACACTGTAATGTTACTGTTTACTTATATCTTCCACTAAACTATAAGCTCTTTAAGGACATGGACTACTACTTATAATTTGTCTATGTAGTTGTGGCACCTAGAACAGTGCCTGGCACACAACACTCATTTAATTAAATGTTGTAACAGAATAAATGAATGGATGGATGAATAAGGACAAGAGAGGACTTTGGGGAGTTTAATCAAAACTCCAAACTGCATTTAAATACTGCAGGGTAGCCCAGCCGGTGTGGCTCAGTGGTTGTCGACCTATGAACCAGGGGATAACGGTTTGATTCCTGGTGAGGGCACATGCCCAGGTTGCGGGCTCAATCCCCAGGAGGGGGTGTGCAGGAGGCAGCTGACCAGTGATTCTCTCTCATCACTGATGTTTCTATCTCCCTCTCTCTCTGAAATCAATAAAAATATATTTAAAAAATATAAATATTACAGGGTAGCTACAAAACTACTTTAGGAGACAAGACTTATTATTAATCTCTTAAAAGCATATACTGGGAAAAGGGGAAACAAAAAGAATCTCACAAATATATTTCCTGTCTTGTAGTCTCACATTAAGTTAGGTATTACATTTAAGTATGAAAAAAAAAAAAAGATAAAGACAAGTGTTTATATCTAAAGAATTTATGGAAGGTGCCCAGGCTATGAACTTGGAGCAGGGTCACCAAAAGGACATTTAGCTGTAGTCTTTTCTGATTCCTGGCAGGAGTATGCTGGGCTTCTTGCTATGTTCTCACCAAGTCCTGGAGTTCTCTCAGTTGTTTTCCTGTCAGTCCCCCAATACCCAGATCCTCCTCATCCTCTTCTGGCTGGGCAGTGACATTACCAGAAGACGGACCTTGTTTGATAAAGAACTCTTCATGCTGGTCCAAGAGGAGTCCATGTAGCATCCAGGCTGAGAGCTGCTTATACATGACCCCATGACACACGGCCAGGATTCTGAGTTGGGAGAAAAGCAAGACCCTTAGAAGTCTACTTAGAAGAACACGAAGCCCCATAATGGCACAGAGGGTCTGCTTTAAACTGCTCAGGATTAACAGAGGCCTGAGAGGTTGATGAGTCACAGGGAAATGACAAAGTAAGCTAAAAATAATTGTGGTATTTTTAATTTAAATGTTTGTGGCTGGACTGATTAAATTTCCAAACTTGTGGCCTACCTACTGAAGTCTGAAATGTTCAGTGACTGCTCTGATAGTCTTTTAGGAGAAACACATTTTCTTTCCTCCTTTTGTGTAAATTAAGTTTTAACACTGATATTACTGTTAAAATTAAGTGGACTTAGGGGAGTCTCTCTTCGGCTAACATAGTATTAAATTTGTTTTATTTTTGTTGGAATCACATAGGGAGAGTAGATTCAATATGTGACAGGCAGGTATACCTGAACAAGTATGATCCAACAAAATGCAGAAAGGTTGTTGGAGAATGGGATGTTTACATGGTCTCAAAGGATCACCACCAGATAACATATTAATTACAAAGGGGAAAATGTCCCTCTGAAATGGAGAGATCTGGTGGAAAACACTTAAACCAAATGATCAAACTTTACAACACCAGTAATGGGACAAACTTATTTTCTGTGCCTTATGATATGATGCAACAGGAAATAATATGACCCATGTAGTATTCTTGCAAAAATTTGTTTTAACCCAAATGGAAACATGAAGAAATAATCAGAAAAATCCAGACGGTGGAACATTCTTCAAGACAACTGGTGAGAACTCTTAAAATGCCAGTCATCAAAGATTTAAAAAAAGCAAAAGCAAAAAAGCAAAGGAGACTAAAAAGACATGACAACCAAATGCAATATGTGAACACTGGTTGGATCCTGGATTCAAAAAAAGAACAGCTATAAAGAATTATGGGAGGGCAACTGAAGAAATTCAGATATAGTTTGGATAGCATATTGTTGAATTAATGTTACCTTTCTTGGGTATAATATGGTATTGAGGTCATATAAGAACCCCCCCCCCCTTTATTTTAAAAGGATACAAGCTGACATTAAGGGGTTAACTGTTATTATATTTGTGACCACTTTCAAATCACTCAGCAAAAAATTATGGTATGCATATGGGTGTTTATATATAAATATATAAATTTACATATATATTTCACAGTTTATATAAACGGAGAAAGAAAAAAAAATAAATCAAATGTGGCAAAATGTTAACTAGTGAAATTAAAGGGTATACTGGTGTTTATTGTCCAGTTCTCTCAACATTTTTGTAGATTTGAAAATTTTCAAAATAACCTGGGAAGAAAAAGAAACTAAAAAAGATTGAGTCTGCTATTTGTAGTATGCGAACTGAATGGAATAACTCTTTAAAAAATTAAATGGAAAGGCATTTAAATTTTGCACATTGCACTCTGTAGTCTGTAAAATTTGGTCCCTGCAAATATATAACATATATACATCATATCCTATATAAAAGCCTAATTTGCAAATTGACCGACCGGCGGAACGACTGGCAGAACGACCGGTTGCTATGACGCGCACTGACCACCAGGGGGCAGACACTCAACGCAGGAGCTTCCCCCAGCTCGAGCCGGGGCCTGTGAGCAGGCAGCGCCAGGCTGGCCAAGGTGGGTGCCAGTGGGGACCCCCCTGACTGCCCCACCGGTCGCCCCGCAGAGGGAGGCGACTGGCAGTGGCGGTGGGGGGCGGGGCCGGCAAGTGGGTGGCGCCAGGCTGGTGCCAGCAGGGGCCCCGATCGCCCCGCTGGTCGGCCCTGATCGCCAGCCAGGCCTAGGGCACCCTACCCATGCATGAATTTTGTGTACCAGGCCTCTAGTTATCTACATAAGATTTTATATTCAATGCATAAAACTATACAGTATGTTTATACAGAAATAAACTAGAGAGGATATACACCAAAAGTTGAATTGGGTGTCTCAAGGGACTACAAAAACAGGTGACTTTTATTTCTTCTCTCTGCATGTCTATATTTTCTACAATCAAAATTAATTTCTTTTATTAGGGAAAAAAGGCACAGTAATAGAGAATTAAGTCCCTAAAACATATTCTGGAAATTTTCCTGCTCTTCTGAGGACTTACTTGTGTAGTGGTTAAAGTGGAGATTAAGAATTGGGAGGCACCTCAGAGATCATTGATTTCCAATTTTTCGATCAATGCCACACCCTCTTTTTTCCATACCCTCTTTTTAAGAAATGAGGAAGAAGAGGGGAATAGGATATGAGTCAAATGAGCAGTCTTTCTTGAAACTCCATGTACATTTAATATGGTTGTAATCATAAGACATACTTTTGCATCCTTTTTTTCAATTAGTGTTATAAAAAATATTTTTATGTGTTTTTATAGTATGTATAGTGTTGATGGCATTATAGTCTATCAAGAGAATATATCTTTAGCTTTCCTCTGCTGCTGGTAATTTTCTAATTTCTTGATATGGTACACAACATTGCAATGAATAATGTTTGTGCATATGGTTATTTTCTTTTGAATACATTTCTTAGAATAAAATTCCTAAAAGTGATATTATGGGATTACAAAGTATAAACATTTTTAAGGACCTCGATGTGAAAAATACCAGCTACTCAAAATACACACATTTAGACATAGCTAGGCATCATCCAGCACATGTAATGGAAATTCTCCCAGGATGATGAGGTCTAAAAATTAAAAGGGTTGCCTCAAGGACATCTAGTTTTGATACTCAACACTTTATAACCATCTTTTTGCAATTTCTGAGCCATCAAAAGGATTACATGGGCTCCTCTGCTCATGGGTCTTTTCTATCCTGGTCAGCTAGTCATATCCTGGTCATACCTTTCTGCAGAGGGAAACCTGAGAAGACCTGAAAATAAAACCCATGCGGTCAAGTCACTTGACCACCCACCCCTGCCCCCAATCCCCAACTGAACCATGACTTACTTTTCTAGTGCACTTCGAACAGGAGGCAAACCTCCACAGCTGTGTTTGTATACTGTTTCCAGGATCTGACAACCATGAATCTGTGGAAAACACAGCCTTTTCAATCTGGATTCCATTTCAGCAGTTCATGCAGCACAAACTCATATTCTATATTCAATCCAGAGGGTATAATCGAGTAGAGAATGGGGATAACTTTGATCATAAGATCCAGGTATAGTTAGATTCTGACTACAATTCCAATGTGTGTGGGGTTTTCCCCACACCACCAAGCAATTCTCAGACACCAGCTGGGGTGTCCTACATTTTTACTTTATTCTGACTCTACCCTGAGATGGCATTAGACTCCACAGATTAAGGGCTCAGTCCCATAAGACCACCCTCCATTTCAGAAGCCCATCACAAGCCCAGGTTGTTGCTGTGCTTTTAACTGGCTATACATCAGAAGTTCCCATGACCCCCTCTCCTTGGGCTCAATGAATCTGCTAGAGTGCCTCACAGAGCTCAGGAAACCCAGTTATTCACTAGATTACAGGATATGAAAGGACCTTGATGTGAAAAATACCAGCTAGTCATATCCTTTTTACCAAGGATATGAAAGGACTAGAGGCCCGGTGCACGAAATTCGTGCACGGAGGGGGGTTGTCCCTCAGCCCAGCCTGTACCCTCTCCAATATGGGACCCCTCAAGGGATGTCTGACTGCCCGTTTAGGCCCGATCCCGCCTAAACGGGCAGTCAGACATCCTCTCACAATCCAGGACTGCTGGATCCCAACTGCTTGCCTGCCTGCCTCCCTGATTGCCCCTAACCGCTTCTGCCTGCCAGCCTGATCACCCCCTAACCACTCTGCTGCCAGCCTGTTTGCCCCCAACTTCCCTCCTCTGCCGGCCTGGTTACCCCTAACTGCCCTCTCCTGCAGGGTTGATAACCTCCAACTGCCCTCCCTTGCAGGCCTGGTCCTTCTCAACTGCCCTCCCTTGCAGGCCGGGTGCCTCCCAACTGCCCTCTCCTGCTGGCCATCTTGTGGTGGCCATCTTGTGTCCACATGGGGGCAGGATCTTTGACCATATGGGGGCAGCCATATTGTGTGTTGCAGTGATGATCAATCTGCATATTACTCTTTTATTAGATAGGATAGATGCCTGGTACAGGGGTGGGGGCCAGCTGGTTTGCCCTGAAGGGCATCCCGGATCAGGTGGGGGGTTCCCTTGGGGCGTGGGGTGGCCTGAGCGAGGGGCCTGTGGTGGTTTGCAGGCGGGCCATGCCCCCTGGTAACCCAAGCGGAGGCCCTGGTATCTGGAATTTATTTTCCTTCTACAATTGAAACTTTGTAGCCTGGAGCAGAGCCAAGCCTGGGGCTCCCTCCGAGGCCCGCAGCCATTTGTGTTGGGGTTATAATTGAAACTTTGTTGCCTTAAGTGGGTGGGCCCGGCCAGGGTGTGCAGAAAGCTTTGCTTCCCCTGTTGCTGGCGGCAACCCTGGCCTGCTCTCTCAAGCTCCATTCTGCCGCTATTTGTTTGAATTTGTTTACCTTCTATAATTGAAACTTTGTAGCTTGAGTGGAGGCTTAGGCCTGGCAAGGGCAGGCGGAAAGCTTGGCTTCCTCTGTTACCTAGGAAAACCTTGCTCTCTGTGGCTGTAGCCATCTTGGTTTGGGTTAATTTGCATGCTCGCTCTGATTGGATGGTGGGCGTGGCTTGTGGGTGTGGCTTGTGGGTGTGTCGGAGGTATGGTCAATTTGCATATTTGTCTATTATTAGATAGGATATGAGTCAATAGCCAGATGGAGATACATAGGATGAGGTTCCAAACAAAGGAGTGTCTGTCCCCAGGGAGTTTGGGCCCTGCATGGTGGCACGTGGAATCGTTCTGCTTCACCAACCTGGACGGTCTCAGAATCCTGTCCTTTTGGGTTTTTATGGAGGCTTCATCACACAGGCACCATTGATTAAATCATCAGGCACAGGTGACTGAGCTCAATTTCCAGGCTCTCCTCGCCCCCACTCCCCAAAGGTTGGGTGTGGGACTGAAAGTTCCAACTCTCTAATCACATGGTTGGTTCCCCTGGCAACCAGCCCGTATCCTTAAGTGCTGTGCAAAAGTCACCTCATTAACAACGCAGGTGAGCCTGTTCGAGTGGCCATTATCAACAAGACAAGCAAAAACAAGTGTTGGAGAGGTTGTGGAAAAAAGAGAACCCTCATTCACTGCTGGTGGGATTGTAGACTGGTACAACCACTATGGAAAGCAGTCTGGCGATTCCTCAAAAAATTAAAAATAGAGCTACCATATGACCCAGCAATCCCCTCTCCTGGGTGCATACCCGAAAAACTCGAAATCATGTATTTGCAAAGATATATGCACCCCTATTTTCACCACAGCATTATTTACAGTGGCCAAGACATGGAAACAACCCAAGTGCCCTGAAATAGAGGACTGGATAAAGAAGATGTGGTACATATACACATGGAATACTCTTCAGCCATAAGAAAGGATGACATAGTGCCATTTGCAACAACATGGATGGACCTTGAGAACATTATGCTAAGTGAAATAAGTTAATCAGAAAAAGCTAAGAACCATGTGATTTCATTCATATGTGGGATATAAAAGTGAAACTCATGAACACAAACAGCAGTGTGGTGGTTGCTAGAGGGGAGAGGGTGGGGAAAGAAGGGGATCTAATATAAGGTGAAAGGAGAAGTTTGACTTTGGGTGGTGGGCACACAGTGCAATATACAGATCTTATAACTTAGAAACCCACCCTGAAACCTATATGTTCATGTTGACCAATGACATCCCAATCAATCTATACTCATAATAGGGTAATCTATACTTATAATAGGGTAATATGCAAATTAGCCAGGACACCGTCACAGTAACGACTGACTGATCAGCAGGCCACGGGAGAAGGCAGAAGGGAGAAGGCAGAAGGGAGAAGGCGGTGCCGCGGGAGATGGTGAGAAGGCGGGTGCTGTGGGAGAAGGCAGCAGGGAGAAGGTGAGGAGGCCTGCGCTGCAGGAAAAGGGAGAATGTCAGCACCCTGTGAGAAGGGAGAAGGGAAAAGGTGGCAGATAGGCAGTTAGGGGGATCAGGCCAGGAGAGGAGCGCAGATAGGCAGTTAGGGGGATCAGGCCAGGAGGGGAGCGCAGATAGGCAGTTAGGGCGATCAGGCCAGGAGGGGAGTGCAGATAGGCAGTTAGGGGGATCAGGCCAGGAGAGGAGAGCAGATAGGCAGTTAGGGGGATCAGGCCAGGAGGGGAGAGCAGATAGGCAGTTAGGGCGATCAGGCCAGGAGGGGAGAGCAGTTAGAGGGATCAGGCCAGCAGGGGAGAGCAGTTAGGGCCATCAGGCTGGCAGGGGAGCAGTTAGGGGCATCAGACAGGCAGGGAGTCGTTAGGAGCCAGTGGTTCTGGATTGCATTGCGAGAGGGATCCTGTTGGAGAGTGTACAGGCCAGGCTGAGGGACACTCCCCCCCCCCTCCCCGTGCATGAATTTCGTGCACTGGCCCTCTAGTTTATTAATATTTTTTAAAAACCCACAAAAACAACCAACCTTTGCTCAATGGTTAGAGTGTTGGTCTGAAGACCAAAGGGTCAATTTCTGGTCAAGGGCGTGTACCTTGGTTGCAGTTTCCCAGGCCCTGGTAGGGGCATGTGCAGGAGGCAGCCAATCAATGTGTCTCTCTCACACCAAAGTTTCTCTCTCTCTCTCTCTTTCTCTCCTCCCCCTTCCTCCCTTCTACTTTCTCTAGAAATCAATAGAAAAAAATCTCCTCAGGTGAGGATTAAAAAAATATACAATTTAAAACAACAACTCAGGTGAGGTTGATAGGGGTTTCTTATGAATATCAAGACACCTTTAGGAGAAACCAAGATGGCGGCATAGGTAAACACCTAAGCTGCTGCCTCGCACAACAATTTCAAAACTACAACTAAAAGACAAAACATCTATCACCCAGAACCACGGGAAAGCTGGCTGAGTGGAAGTTCTACAACTAGAAGGAAAGAGAAAAGGGCATTGAGACGTGCACAAGCGCTGAAAAGCTGAGGTACGGAGGCGCGAGAATCGGGCTGGTGGTGGGCGACTGGGTGTGCTCCTTTTTTTCAACCCGAAGGGAGACAAGCTCCCGATCACTCTGAAATCCAGTTTATGGGGAGACGCTGGGGACCCAAACTCCTCTGGGGAGAAGCTGGACTGTTGGCCATCGGGTAGGAAAGTGAGGGTGACTTTCTTGCAGAGGTGCGCCCAGCAATCATTGTTTACTGCGCTGGGGCGCGGGACGCGGGGACTTGGAAACACAGAAATGCAGAGAAGGCTGACTGGCAACCATCACTGTTTGTCACACCCTAGCCTAGTGACGCCCTGAGACTCTGCCCCGCACAATCTACAAACCCACCCAAGCTCCATGCAGTGGCTTTTGCATATAAATGGCCTACCCTATTGCAGCTTAACCTAACAAACTGCAGCTCCGGTCAGACAGCTCCAAAACCTCCAAATCCCAAGCAAAGAGGAGAAAACTGTAGTTCTCACTGTAGCTCCTGTTGGGTGGCCTCAGACAGTAGCTGACCTGCACCCCATTGGAGATCCAGAAACTAGGGTATCTAGTGGTCGGTGTGAGACGACACCAGATTTCAACTACTCACATCCATAAGTGACACATTCAAGAGGCAGACTCAGTGAGCACCAAAGCCCCACTGAACCAAGTCCTACCCCATAAGCGTGTCTCTAGCGCAGGAGTTCTTCCATTATAGACACAGCGGGTCCTCACAGCCAATTGGCCTCCCAGTGACACCAACAACAATCAAGACTTAACTACAACAAAGCTGTACACACAGTCCACAAAGGGGTGCACCAAGAGTGTCCACCTCAGGTAACTGGGAGGCCGACCCACTGGTCCATATAGGACACATAGCACACAAAGCCACCCTACCAACTCAGGGAAGCAGCGAAAATGCAGAGACAAAGAAACAGATCACAAACGAAAGAAATAGAGGAAAACAAACGACTGGATATAGAGTTCAAAACCACGGTTATAAGGTTTTTCAAGAATTTCCTAGAAAAGGCCAATAAATTTAATGAGACCCTCAAGGATATGAAAAAGGACCAACTAGAAATTAAACATACACTGACTGAAATAAAAAATATTACACAGAGACCCAACAGCAGACTAGAGGAACGCAAGAATCAAGTCAAAGGTTTGAAATACAAAGAAGCAAAAAACACCCAACTGGAAAAGCAAAAAGCAAAAAGAATCCAAAAAGTTGAAGATAGTGTAAGAAGCCTCTGGGACAACTTCAAGTGTACCAACATCAGAATAATGTGGGTGCCAGAAGAAGAGAGAGAGGAAGATACTGAAAACCTATTTGAAGAAATAATGACTGAAAACTTCCCCCACCTGGTGAAAGAAATAGGCTTACAAGTTCAGGAAGCGCACAGAACCCCAAACAAAAGGAATCCAAACAGGACCACACCAAGACACATCATAATTAAAATGCCAAGAGCAAAAGACAAAGAGAGAATCTTAAAAGCAGCAAGAGAAAAACAGTTAATTACCTACAAGGGAGCACCCATACGATTGTCAGCTGATTTCTCAACAGAAACTATGCAGGCCAGACGGGAGTGGCAAGAAATATTCAAAGTGATGAATAGCAAGATCCTACAACCAAGATTACTCTACCCAGCAAAGCTATCATTCAGAATTGAAGGTCAGATAAAGAGCTTCACAGATAAGAAAAAGCTAAAGGAGTTCATCACCGCCAAACCAGTATTATATGAAATGCTGAATGGTATTCTTTAAGAAGAGGAAGAAGAAGAAAAAAGTAAAGATAAAATTATGAACAACAAATACATATCTATCAACAAGTGAATCTAAAAATCAAGTGAATTAAAAATCAGATGAACAGAATAAACTGGTGAATATAATAGAATCAGGGGCATAGAATGGGAGTGGATTGATAATTCTCAGGGGGAAAAGAGTATAGGGGGGTACGTGAAGAAACTGGACTAAAATCGTACACCTATGGATGAGGACAGTGGTGGGGAGGTAAGGGCAGAGGGTGGGGTGGGAACTGGGTGGAGGGGAGCTATGGGGGGGAAAAAGGTGAAACAATTGTAATAATATGGACAATAAAGATTTATTAAATTAAAAAAAAAAGGCACCTTTATCACTTAGGAAATTTCAAGGGTTTTAGGAGCTTTGTGCCACAAACTGTGGAGAGCGGCTACAGCATTTGGACAGGTTCAAGCCTTGGACTAATGAGAAGGTATGGTCCTCTCATGGCAAAGCCACGTGCAAGTCCCAGCTTGGAGGGCAAAGCCCTCCCAGCACAATTATAGCCAAAGGCTGTAGTTGTAAGCTTTACCTTATGGTCTGAACCTGTGGTCCCACGTGGCTAAGTAATATAGGCTGTGGGAGGTGCAGCAAGTGCTACCAAAACAAAGCTTGATAGAGTTCAGGTACATACTGTATTTTCCGGCGTATAAGATGACTTTTTAACCCAGGAAAATCTTCTATACACCCAGTCATCTTATACGCTGCAAAATACGGTATAATTGAGTAGATTCGAAACCCAGGAGAACATTGTAAATATCTTGACCATGCCCTTACTTTGCCTCGTGGAATCTGGCTATAAAATAAAGACTCAGCTTGCAGGTTGTGGCACTGTCTCTCCATCCAAGAGCAATGTCCCACCTAGCCCCAGCTTTATTCTCTTGTCTGTCTTCTTTAATCCTTCACTCCCCCTGTCCCCCCAGGTTCCCCCCTGGCTGTGCTGAGCACGGCACAACAAACAATATGAAGACCAAATATGTATTTCTTATTATAAATCAGAATATCATAATAGTTATTCTCGAAGTATGGATTTTACAGCCTCCCTACCCCTCTCCATTTGGCCGCACCTCAAGGAGCAGCAGCATCGCCTAGGAACTTACAAGAAATGCAAATTCTTGGGCTCTACTCCAGGCCTCCTGAATCAGACTCTCTGGGGTAGGGCCCAGCAACCTGGTTTTAACAATTTGCTTCAGGTGATTATAATGCACAATGAATTTTGAGAAGTACTGCACTAGAGAAACCAGAAACATTTAGTTGAAATTCCAAGCAAAGAGGTTAAGAAATCTCTTTCAGATTAAGGCCTAATTTATACTACTTATAAAGTATACACTTTTCTAAAAATCTGCTCCCTCTTTCTATGCCCTCTGGCTTTCTCTTAAAAAAACAAAACTGCTTTATTGATGAATAATTTACATAACATAATATTCACCCATTTTAAGTATACTATTCAACAATTTTTAGTAAATTTAGAGCATTGTGCAACCAATAACCATAATCCACTTTCATAACATTTCCATCATTCTAAAAGGATCCCTTTTGCTTGTCTGCAATCATCCCATCTCACCTCCAGCCCATGTTCTTGACCACCTCCATTTTTCACTGGGTAGAGCCATAGCACACTAGCTTCTCTACCACCCCCCTAGCAGGAAGGAAGGTTCGCCCATCTGCAATCCCTCTGCTCATTTTCCACTCTCCTTCCTGTGGCCAATGGAAGCTGGAAGTCAACTGAAATGTGCAGCTAGACATGGAATCCTTACACTAAATCCAGGCACTGAGAAGGTGCCCTCCAATTTGGGAGATAGATTAGTAGAGTGCAGAAGGTCATAATCTTTGGAGTCAGACAGATGTGGGCTTATAGTCCAGCTCTACCATTTCCTACCATCTGTGTGACCCCAGACAGTTCCTTAACCTATTTGACCCCTTAGAGGACTGAATGTATGTAAAGTACTTAGCACAGTGCCTGGTACACAGCAAGTGCACAATAAAAGCTTGATGGTATATGATGAGGGCAATCAGCTTTGAAAGACCAAAGAGCACCTCCCCTACTGGCTTTGCTAGCACAGAGTGAATGCAGCAAAATATAAATTTCTGTACTCACAAGGTGAAAAAATGAAGTAGAAACTGGGCAAATTAACTGGCTAACTAGTTATATTCACCAAGGTGAGCACTCCTAATAAGACAAGGCACAAATATAACAGCTTAAAAACATGAATGAGCTAAATAAACACATTTAATCCATTTGTAAATTCTTCTAATGTGAAATCTCTTTAGAATTATTGATGTTGCCTAAAAAAGACATTCTCCTGACATTGGGAACCCTAACTTTTCAGTGCACTTGATGAAAACTTGTGATAAGAATAGGCTTATTTAATAAGTAATAAGCATGTGGGTTTTACCCAATGGCCTAATTTTCATAAAACTGCCAACACCCTAACAAGAAACTATTGCCTTCTTTTTTTCTAAGAATTAACTTTTAGCTTCTCCTTAACAACAATTTTAAATCCTTAGTGCAAAAAGCTCCCACCTCCAAATATTCATAGCATTATTCTCTTATTCAACAGCATTCTTGAGTATGTCTATTAACATTTTCCCCACGTCTGGACCAGAAGGTACTTAGGGGTAAGATCATATTTTATTTTTGCATTCCTGACACTTAGCATAATACCCAAGCAGATATTGTTACATACATACATACATACATACATACATACTACTAAAATCTAGAGTCTTCAAAAAAGAATGTAAGGCAAAATTAATTAAGAATATTTACTTGGTGCTTACTGGAGCAAAAGGAAAAAGAATAGTTCTCACCTTTTGACTTTTAATTTGTTCGACTACAACCATCACAGAGGGAAAAAGGAGTTGGAACTGCAAAGTAGAGAATAATTAGGCGGGTTTATAATCAAATACAAGGAAAAAAATTACTTCAGGAAATGCTTTTGTTTCTAAATAATCCCACTTAACAAAGATGGCAATACCATAGAGCAGCCAGGATCCAATATCTTTTTTATTTTTTATATTTTTGTTAATCCTCACCCAAGGATATTTTTCCATTGACTTTTAGAGAGAGTGGAAGGGAGGGGAGAGACAGAAAGAAACATCGATACATTGATTGCCTACTGCATGCGCCCCAGCAAGGGCCGGGATTGAGCCTGCAACCAATTTAAGGAAATCTAATCTGGGACCTTTCAGTCCCCAGGCTGATGCTCTATCCACTGAGCCAAACTGGCTAGGGCAAGATCCAATATCTTAAGGCAACTTGATATGGGGTTGGTGGCAGATAGAAAGAGAATGGCAGATAGAAGCAATTTCTATTTCTGAGACTAGCAAAACTGTTAATATTGAGGTCAATTTAGAGCATTAATATCAGACATTAAGTTTTAACTAAATTTGGAGCTTGATTTCAAGCAGTTCTGATCTAGGAAAGCATACAAAATATAAAATGTTGGGCTATTTTAATCCAGAAGGAAAAAAGTTCTCAAAAGCCCTAACCGATTTGGCTCAGTGGATAGAGCGTCGGCCTGTGGACTGAAGGGTCCTAGTTTCGATTCCGGTCAAGGGCATGTACCTTGGTTTCGGGCACATCCCCAGTAGGGGGTGTGCAGGAGGCAGCTGAATCGATGTTTCTCTCTCATCGATGTTTCTAACTCTCTATCCCTCTCCCTTCCTCTCTGTAAAAAAAAAAAAAATAAAAATCAATAAAAAATATATTTTTTAAAAAGTTCTCAAAAAATTTCACAAGTTGAATTATTTTAACAATATCAACAGATTCAAAGGCATTTTGTTATTTGAGCAGCATACCTGATCTAAGGAGTAATTGACATGTGATATGGAGAGATGAGGGTCAGCCAGGAACTGCAACAAGAAACACTGTAATTAGAGCTCCATACAAAATATCTCAAATCTCTTTGACCTATGAAAACTAGAATGAAATCTAAGAATGGGCTTAGTGTTAGTTATAGGCTATTGAGAATTGATGCTTTATAGAAGATTATTAATTCTGATTTTCAGGTGATAATAAAATCAAAGCTAGGGCTCTTCTTACTCAGGAACCTTTGCCATGAGCTGCACGCCACTTTGATCATGGCTTGGACAATCACGGAGAATACACTGTACTCCCCAGCCATGTAGAAAATAGCTTACTCCTGACCACCTGACCATATCAAAAGGCATTTCAAATTCATAAACATGCCCTAATCTTCTGTCCCAGAGGCGTTGTTCCCATATCTCCTCTCTTACCTCTTGTTCCAAATCAAGCAGTGCTTGTCGATAAGGCTGCAAAACAGAGTCCAGACCTGTGCAGAAGGCCCTGAGATAGATTCCATGTAACCCACCTTGCCCCTGCTGAGATGGATGGTGATCCTGAAATCAAACAAAGAGAAATCAACTCTCAACTCAGACCCTGAAACCCGAAGACATTACCCTTTATTAGTGGTATTGTGTTTGCTTAAGTAATTCCATGTCAGAGAAGTGCTTCAGCGAGAGGAAAGCCCAACTGAAGAGACAGATTTTGAGTTCTGACCTTTTAAAATGTGGTATTTTAATTTTCTAAGCAGCCCAGATGTTACAACCAAGTGGTACTCTATATTGTTAGTGGAGATTTTTCTATAACTCAATTTTAATCTTATAAATTCCAGCTTAAGTCCTTTTGGTGGTTTACCACTGTCCAGAATATTTAAACTCCCCTACATGGCATGCAATGACTTCTGCATTCTGGCCCTTACCTCTCTGCAAAATTATTTTACTGTGTGTGTTAAACTTCACATCCTCATTTCCAAACTACCCACAGGTCACCAAATGTGCCTTGCTTCTATTTCTTAGTCCTGTGAATTTGGATGTGTTCTACTTATAACTGTGTATTCATCTTTTTTCTTTCTTTTTGTTAATCATCACCAGAGGATATTTTTTCCATTGATTTTTAGAGATTGTAGAAGGGAAAGTGAGAGAGAGAGGGGGGGTGGGGGCGGGGGAGATTGCTTCCCATATGCACCCCTGGTCGGGGCTAGGGATCAAACCTCCAAGTTAGGTACATGCCCTTGATTGGGAATTGAACCCTTCAGTGTGCAGGCTGACACTCTAACCACTGAGCACACTGGCCAGGACTGTATACTCATCTTTGGGAAAATACCTACTCTTCCTACTGGATCCAACTCAAGCATCTCTTCTCTACAAAGCCATTCCTAACTCTCCCCAGGGAGTCAATAGCTTCCCCCTTTGTTGCTTTCATAGCATCTTTATTTAATGCTGGAATGGTACTTTTGTCACTAGACCAAAAGCTTCATGAAACAAGGTCCCACATTTTATTCATCTTTGTGTTTTAGCTCCTAGCACAGTTCTTTGAACACAGAGAGAAATACAGGGAGTCCCCAAAAATGTATACACACTCTGAATAATTATTAATTCCAATAGGTTAAATCTGAAAAGAAAGTAACATCAATTGAGCTATCAGCTGTTAAAATGTATATACATTTTTGGGGGACACCCTGTATTTACTGAATAAGCAAAATGATCTCAATCCTGTTCTAACATCCCTAGTATGGCAACTCATCTGAACATGAATCTGATAGTCAACATGGGGAGTTATAAGACTCACTAAGAGGCTATTTACAAATATGCTTGTCTTTCAGGAAATCTGCAATTTTTTGTAAGACCTTCTTCTATAGTTTTATATGAGAAATTGTGGTTAACAGTTGACTAGAGGTCACAATGACGAGCCTCTATGGCTATGTACTAATTTGGGTAATCGGACTCTGGTGGTGGTAGGTACAAGAGCAGAATTCGGCAACAAATGTGGTAGGAAACTCGGGCTCAGGGATTATAAGGTACAGTGTAGCCAGAGGATGCTGCAAAGGATACTAGTAGTTCCTGGATGTAAATGTTCACAGCTCTAAGAACAGCATTGGCACAGGGTGAAAGAGACCAGATTGGCTTGCAACCAGTCAATTTTGTTTTGATCTTGTGTCATTCCAGATAACTGAATGACTTCATTTATTACAAAATAAAAGAGAAAATGAGTATACTTTTCCAAAAAAAGACATACCACCACCATGTTTAGAACTGGGAAAGTAGGAATTCACATATCATATAAGATGAAACCCACATAGTCACACGAATATAGAACAGATTTTTTTTCTTTTAGGTGTTATATACAAAAAAATCAAATTCTTAATATTAATAATGTACAGCTATATTATATTCATAATATAATTAATATAATAGTCTTAATATAGTTAATGTGATATAATTAATATAATAGAATGCATATTAATATAGATACAGTTAATCTATATCAATATATGTATAGATTCCAACTTTGATAATTAAGTGTACTCTCTTAATATGATCTCAAAGCAAACTAGCATTGATTGGATTTTAAACTCATGTTTAGCTTATGTCTTTTCTCTGCAATAAATTCAGTTTAAGTGAACCAGAATCTCTGTCCCAGATTTGAAAACATAAGGCATTATCCTCCAAATCCTTTGCCCCACAGATTACCACCTGTGAACCCCTAGGAAAAAAGACATCTACAAGAAGGGCTCCTGGTGACTAAGTGGGCTCAAATTTAAAAAACAACAACAATAACAAAAATCAGAACCTAGCAGCCATTTCTGCACAAGGGCCTCACACAAACTGCACTTCCAAGGAAGCCTGAGCTAAACTGCCTACCTGCACTGTATTTCCGCCATTTGAGCCAGGGCTTACAAAAGGGTCCTGGAATCCTATTTCAACCAATAGAATTGAGGCTTTCCCTATCCAATCAGAGTCGCTCTATTCTGACCAATCAGGACAGTACCTTTTGGGCCAATCGAATTGTGAGGATTCAGAGCCGTCATTTGCATGAAGATGGACCATCAGGGACCAGGGTCAGGGACTTCTGTCCTTATAAGCCAGCTCCCCTCTGGCTCAGAGAGCATACTTTCTTTAAAGGGAGTTTTTTAAAAAAGTATTTATTAATTGACTGATTGATTATAGAGAGAAAGGAAGGGAAAGAGGGAAGGAGGGAGGGAGGGAGGGAAACATCCATTTGTTGCTCCACTTATTTATGCATTCATTGGTTGAGTCTTTTTTTTCCTCTGTGTTCCACAACTTTAAGAGGCTGAAATTTGAATTTCACACAATGTTATTCTTCTGTTGATTTTTTTTATTGTTTAAAGTATTACCTGTCTCCTTTTTTCCTCGATTAACCCCCCCACCACTCCCACCTCCGAGGTCAAGCCCCCATCACCCCAGTGTCTGTGTCCATTGGTTATGCTAATATGCATGCATGCAAGTCCTTTGGTTGATCTCTAACCCCCACCCCCACCCCCCCACCCCTTCCCCTGCCTTCTCCCTGAGGTTGGACAGTCTGCTCAGTGCCACCTTGTCTCTGGATCCATTTTTGTTCATCAGATTATGTTGATCATTATATCCCACATATGAGTGAGATCATGTGGTATTTATCTTTCTCCAGCTGGCTTATTTTGCTTAGCATAATGCTCTCCAGTTCCATCCATGCTGCTACAAATGGTAAAAGTTCCTTCTTTTTTATAGCAGCATAATATTCCATTGTGTAGATGTACCATAGTTTTTTGATCCAGTCATCTGTTGATGGGCACTTAGGCTGTTTCCAAATCTTAGCTATGGTAAATTGTGCTGCTATGAACATAGTGGTGCATATATCCTTTCTGACTGGTGTTTCTGATTTCTTAGGACATATTCCTAGGAGTGGGATTACCAGGCCAAATGGGAGTTCTATTTTTAGTTTTTTGAGGAAACTCCATACTATTCTTCACAGTGGCTGCACCAGTCTGCATTCCCATCAGCAGTGCACGAGGGTTCCTTTTTCTCCGCATCCTTGCCAACACTTGTCGTTTGTTGATTTGTTGATAATAGCCATTCTGACAGGTGTGAGATGGTACCACATTGTCGTTTTGATTTGCATCTCTCGAATAATAAGTGACTTTGACCATGTTTTCATGTGTCTCTTGGCCTTCCTTCTGTCTTCTTTCAAAAAGATTCTATTTAGGTCCATTGCCCATTTTTTTATTGGATCATTTATCTTCCTTTTATTAAATTGTATAAGTTGCCTAGAGATGTTGGAGTTTAAACCTTTATCAGTGATAACATTTGCAAATATGTTCTCCCATACAGTGGGCTTTCTTGTTGTTTTGTTGATGGTTTCTTTTGCTGTGAAAAAGCTTTTTATTTTGATGTAGTCCCATTTTCTCCCTAGTTTCCATTGCCCTAGGAGCTGTATTGGTAAAGATATTGCTACAACATATGTCTGATATTTTGCTGCCTATGGAGTCTTCTAAGATTTTTATGGTTTCCCGTCCTACGTTTAAGTCCTTTATCCATTTTGAGTTTATTTTTGTGTATGGTGTAAGTTGGTCATCTAGTTTCATTTTGTTTGCATGTATCTGACCAATTTTCCCAGCACCATTTATTGAAGAGACTGTCTTGACTCCATTTTATGCTCTTGCCTTCTTTGTCAAATATTAATTGAGCATAATGGTTTGGGTCAATTTCTGGGTTCTCTGTTCTGTTCCATTGGTCTGTATGTCTGTTCTTGTGCCAGTACCAGGCAATTTTGAGAACTGTGGCTTTGTAATATAGCTTGATATCTGGTATTACGATCCCTCCAACTTTGGTCTTCTTTCTCAGGATTGCTGCGGCTATTCGTTTTGTTTTGTTTTGTTTGTGTGTGTGTGTGTGTGTGTGTGTGTTTTATTGTGTGTGTGTGTGTGTGTGTGTGTGTGTGTGTTTTATTCCATATGAATTTTTGGAGAGTTTGTTCTAGGTCTGTGAAATATGCTGTTGGTATTTTAATGGGGATTGCATTAAATCTATAGATTGCTTTGGGTAGTATGGACATTTTAATGATGTTAATTCTACCAATCCATTAACAGGGTATGTTCTTCCATTTGTTTATGTCTTCCTCTATATCTTTTTTCAATGTTCTGTAGTTTTCCGGGTACAGGTCTTTTACCTCCTTAGTTAAGTTTATTCCTAGGTATCTTAAATTTTTTGTTGCAATGGTAAATGGGATTGTTTTTTTCATTTATCTTTCTGTGAGTTCATTATAGGTATATAAAAAAGCCATAGATTTCTGGGTGTTGATTTTGTATCCTGCTATATTGCCAAATTCATTTATTAAGTCTAGTAGTTTTTAGATGGAGTCTTTGGGGTTTTCTATATACCAGTGATGGTGAACCTATGACACGCGTGTCAGCACTGACACGCGTAGCCATTTCTGATGACACGTGGCCACTGAGGCGGCCGCATGCCGAGGATGAAACATTTGCGAAATAATGTTTTATCCTCAAAGTGACACACTACCCGAGTTATGCTCAGTTTTTTGGCGAAGTTTGACACACCAAGCTCAAAAGGTTGCCCATCACTGCTATATACAATATCATGTCATCTATGAATAAGAACAGTTTTACTTCTTCTTTTCCAAATTGGGTGCCTTTTATTTCTTCTTCTTGTCTGATCGCTATGGTTAACATTTCCAGTACTATATCGAACAGGAGTGGTGAAAGTGGGCATCCTTGTCTAGTTCCTGTCCTTAGGGGAAATGGGTTTAGTTTTTGCCCGCTGAGTATGATGTTGGTTTAGGTTTGTCATATAAGGCTTTTATTATGTTGAGGTATGATCCTTCTATTCCCACTCTGCTGAGAGTTTTTATCAAGAAAGGGTGTTGGCGCCCCGCCAGCAGGCGAGGGGATCCCAAGGCAGGTGCTGGGCATGGAGGCCATGGGGGCATAGGCTACCAAGGAGACAAAACTGAACCTCACGTCACCCTGCTTGGCCCCGGAGGATGGCTGGTTAGCCAGAGACGGGTAAGATTCCTCAAGGAAGGAACAACCTAAGACAGGCACAGTCGCAGAGGGGCCATCAGGAGAGAATTTGGGGATCAACAGAGGTGGGGCACAGACCCTCACCCCCCCAACATTGCAGGGGCCTGAACCCTAGCCCCTTCTGAGGGAGGTCTCCTGCCCCCATGGCTGCTTCATGCTTCCCATGCCCAGCTCAGATCAGGACCCACGTGACCAACAGAGACTTGGCTGACAGCAGCTGCCCTCTCACTCCAACAAGAATTGTTTGAGTTGTCTTGTACCCATGGTGTGGGGAAGTGGGTTTACGATATCTAAATCCAGCCTACCACTAGGAATGCTCAGGACCTACTCAAGAAGGCAAATAATCCCTTCCACCAACATTTACAGGGTAAAATAAGATTGTTGTTAGAGTAATAAATTTGACAGTAAAATAATAGTCAAGTTTTCAGGCAAATTTAAATTGGCTAGTTGAAACAAGCGAATATTCTAGAAAAATTAATTGTACTGGACAAAAAGGTGTTCCTAAAGTGTTAACTAAAATTTTTATTGGTACTTCATCTCATGATAATATTGTGCACCATGTAATGAACCTAAAACAGTAATATTATAGTGCAAAAAATTAAAATTTAAAAGCCATCAAGACTACATTATAAAATTTTCAAAAGCCTCCTAACATTTAAATCAAAAAAGGAGGGGATAGTAGAGGAATATCATGTAAGGAAAAATATCCTGTAAGTAAATTACAGCTAGAAAATTAATACTTTAGAAAATTAATTGTAAGGCTAAAAGCAAGACAACCGTGAAAAACACACAAGGTGACAAAACAAGCCAGAGGAAAATCATTTGGGCAAAAAATGAAATAGGATCCCAAGTCAAATTTATAGAAAAAATTCCTTTATTAAATTTTGGTCGAGAATATGTTTGTATATTTTCAGAAAACAACTCCGAGACCATGTGGATTCCAGCAACAGAGAGGAATCGACAGGACTACTCCAGCCATGAAGACAGAAGAGAAGCAGTCCAGAGACAGAAGACGCTGATGTGGCCTTCCCATACTAGCAGTTAGCAGTTGTGCATCACTGCAGGTTGCCCAGGACCAAACCAGAGAGAGTCGGACCTGCATTACCACCATTTGTTGTCCACCATCCAGAACTGTAATGTCAGTGCTGACATGTACACATAAGGAACTGTTGGACATTGAAATTGGGTCTCAAAAGAACTGTTGGCCCAGAAAGAAACTCACTACAGACTGATTCATTTGCCTGTCACCATAACCATTATTGCTTGTCTCATTTTCGGTTCTTGTAAGTAAATTTCTAATAGCACATGATCTCACTCATCTAGGGGAAATAATGAACAACATAGACTGATGAACAAGAACAGACCCAGAAACAAGGAGGCATGGATCAGACTGTCGGGCCTCGGAGGGTAGGGGAGGGTGGGGGTAAAGGGGAGAGATCAACCAAAGGACTTGTGTGCAAGCATATGAGCCTAACCAGCGGTTAAGGACAACAGGGGGGTGGGGGCATGTGTGGGAGGGATATGGGATGGGAATGGGGGGATGAGGACAAATATGTGATACCTTAATCAATAAAGAAATTTAAAAAAAAAGGGTGTTGGCTTTTGTCAAATGCTTTTTCTGCATCGATTGATATAATTATGTGATCTTTGTCTCTCAATTTGTTTATGCGATGTATCACATTTACTGATTTGCGAATATTGTACCATCCTTGCATCCCTGGAAGAAATCCCACTTGATCATGGTGTATGATCTTTCTAATGTAATGCTGGATCCAATTTGCTAGAATTTTGTTGATTTTAGCATTTATGTTCATCAAGGATATTGGCCTGTAGTTCTCTTTTTTGTGGTGTCTTTATCTTGTTTTGGGATTAGGGTAATGCTGGCTTCATAGAAATAGCTTGGAAGTGTGCTTTCCTCTCGAATTTTTTGGAATAGTCTGAGGAGGATAGGTTTTAGTTCTTTGAATGCTTGGTAGAACTCCCCTGTAAAGCTGTCCAGACCAGGGCTTTTGTTTGCTGGAAGATTTTTGATTACTGTTTCAATTGCTTTGGTAATATTGGCCTATTAAGATTTTTTTATTCTTCCTGATTGAGTTTTGGAAGCTTGTATATTTCTAAGAGTATGTCCATTTTGTTTAGGTTGTCCAGTTTGTTGGAATAGAGTATTTTTTCATAATCATTTGTATTTCTGTGGGAATGGTTGTTACTTCACCTCTCTCATTTCTGATTTTGTTTATTTGGGTTCTCTCTCTTTGCTTCTTGGTGAGCCTGGCTAGAGGTTCATCAATTTTGTTTATCCCTTCAAAGAACCAGCTCTTGGTTTTATTGATCTTTTGTATTGTTTGTTTGTTTTTTGGTCTCTTTGTTGTTTATTTCCACTCTGATCTTTATTATTTCCTTCCTTCTGCTTACTTTGGGCTTTTCTTGTTGCTCTCTAATTGTTTTGAGTTATAGAGTTAGATAATTACCATTTTTTCTTGTGTGTGTGGGTTTTTTTAAGGTAGGTCTGTAGAGCTACGAATTTCCCTCTCAAGATTGCTTTCGCTGTGTCCCACAGATTTTGGATTGTTGTGTTTTCACTGTCATTTGTTGCCAGGATGCTTTTTATTTCTTCTTTGATCTCTTTGGCAACCCAATCATTATTTAATAGCATGTTATTTAGCTTCCAAGTGTTTGATTTTTTTTCATTGTTTTTATTGTAGTTGATTTCTAATTTTATGACATTGTGGTCTGAGAAGATGCTTGCTATGATTTCTATCTTCTTGAATTTGAAGAGACTTTGCCTGTGTTCCAATATGTGGTCTATATTTGAAAATATCCCATGTGCAATTGAGAAGAATGTATATTCTGCAGCTTTGGGGTGAAATGTTCTGAAGATGTCAATCAAGTCCATCTAATCATGTGAGTCATTTAGGATTGATGTTTCTTTGCTGATTTCTCTTTTGAGGACTTATCCAGTGGTGTCAATGGGGTATTAAAGTCCCCTACTATGACTGCATTGCTGTTGATCTCTCCCTTGATATCTTTCAGATTTTTTTTTTATGTATTTGGGTGCTCCTGCATTGGGTGCATATATGTTTACCAGAGTTATATCCTCTTGTTGAATTGCTCCCTTTAGTATTATGAAGTGGCCTTCCTTATCTCTTGTTATGGCCTTCACTTTGAGGTCTAATTTGTCAGATATAAGTATTGCTACCCCAGTATTTTTTCATTTCCATTCGCCTAAAAATTTTTTTTCTATCCCTTCACTATCAGTCTATGTGAGTCCTTTGTTCTGAGGTGGGTCTCTTGTAGACAGCAGATATATGGGTCATGTTTTCTTATCCATTCAGCTACCCTCTGTCTTTTGATTGGAGCATTTAATTCAATTACATTTAAGGTTATTATTGATAGGTACTTGTTTGTTGCCATTTTTATTCTTTATGCCCGTGTTCCTTCTTCCCTTTCTATTTCTTCTTTTTATAGCAGTCCCTTTAGCATTTCTTGCATTGATGGTTTGGTGGTAATAAACTCCCTTAGCCCTTTTTTGTCTGTGAAGCTCCTGATTACACCTTAAATTTTGAATGATAGCCTTGCTGGGTATAGTATGCTTGGATTCAGTCCCTTGCTTTGCATCACTTTGTATATTTCATTCTATCCCCTTCTGGTCTGATGTGTTTCTGTTGAGAAATCAGTTGATAGTCTGATGGGGGATCCCTTGTAGGTAACTTTCTGTCTCTCTCTGGCAGCCATTAAGATTCTTACTTTGTCGTTGGTGCTTGCCACTTTAATTATGATGTGTCTTGGTGTCAATCTTTTTGGGTTCATCTTGTTTGGGACTCTGAGCTTCTTGGACTTGTGTGAGTTTTTTCTTCCCAATATCAGGGTAGTTTTCTGTCATTATTTCTTACAGGTTTTCTATTCCTTGCTCAGTTTCCTCTCCTTCTGCTACTGCTATTATGCGGATGTTGTTTTGTTTCCTGTTGTCCTAAAGCTCCCTTAGGCTCTCCTCCTGTTTTTTAAAGTTTTTTTTTTCCCCAGTTGCTGCTCTGCTTGTGTGTTTTTTCCTCCTTGTCTTCTAGCTCACTGATGCTGTCCTCAGCTTCTTCTAATCTACTGTTGATGCTTTCTTCTGAGTTCTTTATTGCAGCAATGTCATTCTTCATTTCTTTTTGGTTCTTCTTCATTTCCTCTTGATTTTTACACATGTTGTTGAAGTTGTCTTCCATCCTTTTCAGTGTCCTTATGACCATTGCTCTGAATTCTTTCTCTGACAAATTGCTTGCCTCCATTTCATTTACTTCCTTTTCCGGTGATTCCTCCTTTTCCTTCATTGTGGGGGTTATTTCTTTGTCTCTGCATTTTCACTCCTTTCAGGGTGTCTGACTATGTGGCTCATTCTCTACCACGTTGACCAAAAGGCACAAAATACAACTTGACAAGACATGACACAGAGGGAACAAAACACGAATGTATTCACGACACCAATAACCCCAAATAAAGGTGACCACCAGAGAAAAGAGAATTAGAGAGAATAGAGCACAAAAATGATATTGAGAAAAGGAAAAAAGGTAAGAAAAAAAAGGAAATGAAGGAAAAAGGGGAAAGAAAGAAAGAGAAAAGAAAAAAGAAGGGAAAAAATACATCTATATGCATATGGGGAGAAAACTCCACAAAACCAACAACTAAACCAAAAAATGCAAAGAACAAACCCCCAGAAAAAAAAAGAAAAAAAAGGAGGGTAGCTGAATCTGAAGGGGCAGAGCTTATTTCCAGAATATAAGATAAAGAAATTGAATGAATGGGGGAATGGTCATGATTCAGTATAGAAGAGGTAGGAAGAAAATGAGTTCATAAGAAGAAAAGTAAAAAAGAAAGTAATCAATTTAAAAAAATAATTTAAAAATATAATAGTAATTAAAAATATGTTCAAAAATGTATAAAAATTTATTTAAAAATTTTCCACCTTTCTTTAATCTATCTATCTATATATTCATCTATTTTTGAAAAAGGAGAATAGAGTAAGCAGCAGATAGGTCTGAGTTTGGTGAGTGAAACTAATGAAGCTATTAGTAGAAGATAACAAGCGAGGAGAGGAAAAAGCATAAAATAAGAAACAAAAAAAAACTAACAAATGATCAAACAAGCAACAACAAGGAAAAAAACTGGCTAGTGAAGAAAGAGAAAAGAGAAGGGTGCATGAACTTGGAGCAGGGGAGAGAAAATTAGATATGAGCAAGCCAATAGAGACTACTGTAATAGTAATGCATCAATAAAGCCGATGAAGAAGATCAATTTTTAGCAAGGAGTAAAATGAAAGGAGAGAGAAAAACTAAAGCAGGAACAGGAGAAGAGAAACAGGATGAAAAAAGAGTGAAGTTAGGAAGAAATGGTTTGCATAAAGGAAAAATGAGATATAGTAATGATAAAAAATAAAATATAGAATGTAGAACACTAATCCAAAAATCAAAACAAAGATAATAATAGTAATAAAAAATAAAGAAAAAAATTTTAGTTTCTTAAGTAAAAGTTAAAAAAAAAAGCGAAGTAGTGAAGTTCGTTTGCTTCATCTGAGTATTTAATGTCCCATGGGGGCTGGTCTAAGATCCGTTTCCATTGTTCTATCTGCCAGGTCACAGCTTCCTGCTAGTCAGCACCGTGTTAAAGCTCCCAGCGATCCACAGCTCCTCTGTGTCAGATGCCACAACCTTGGTGACAGCCAGGAGGGACCACTTTACCTGCTTTCAGTTTATATTTACACAGGCGTCTATTACTGACACCGCCTTTAGGTGGCCATGTTTCTGTATTAGTTTCCGGGACCAAATGGCCCCTCAACCTCAAGGGCTCCCTGGGGGTATTTCAAATCTTCCTTTCGCTGCCCGAGCTCAAGGCTGGGTGTGGCTGCTAGGAGGGGCCTGGTCTCCAGGAGAAAAATGTCTGTTCAGGGTTGGAGGGATCGGACTGTCCCAGAGCTGGCCTCTGTATCACCTTTCCCTATTTTTTCCCCAGCTTCCACAAAACCACCTTCCCCTGCACCGCAGCCACGGCGAGTGTTTGTAATTGAAAGATCCTGGGTGTAGTGAGTAAAAGTAAGAATATAAAGACAGAGCAATTGCACTGTCGTGTGTTTCTCTCCTCCCAGCACTGCATGGCTGGTGCAGAACTTCAGGCTGCCTTCCTGGGCACAGCCTCCCACGGCTGTGGGCTTAGGTCTAGAGTCCCCCACTGCCAGCAGCCCTGTGTACACCGTTCCACAGTTGAGTGCTACTCTTGTCCCTAAGGGACGAGGTGTTGGTTCAGTGCAGTCCAGGCTGTGTGAGTTTCTCCCTCCAGCCCAGGTCCCCGATCCCACCAGTTTCCCAGCTAGCTCTGACCTTTCTGTCCACGGATTGCCTCTCCAGCTGGGTTTACTTGGCCAATTCCAGGTGGATGTTATTCAATTCAGCTGTTTCTCCTATCTGCTCCGTGAGAGGTGCCAGACACATCCATCTATTCGGCCAGCATTTTGTCTCCCCCTGGACAAACTTTTTAGGAGCCAAGGCCAGGGAGGCTGGAGTCTCGGTGTTCATGGGTTCGCAGCCATGGCAGCTGGTCCCTGGCCAGTGTGGCTGTAGGGCCCCAGGTGGTGTTTGAGGTCTCCCCAGGTATTGGTTAATTCTTATATATGCCCTGACCCCTGGGATCGAACTCACAACCCTGGTATATCAGGACGACACTGTAAGCTACTGAGCTACACAGCCAGGGTGAGCACACTTTCCCTTTCTTTCTTCTCTCTTTTTTTTTTTTGTTAATCCTCACCGAGGGTATTTTTCTTCGGGAGAGTGGAAGACAGAGAGAAACATCGATATGAGAGAAACACATCAATTGGTTGCCTCCTGCATAAGTCCCAACCAGAGCCAGAGCCAGGGAGGAGCCCACAACCCAAGTACCTGCCCTTGACCAGAATTGAACCCTGGACCCTTGGGTCTGCAGGCCGATGCTTTATCCACTGAGCCAAATCACCTAGGGCCACACTTTCCCCTTCTACGAAGACTGAAGACACCAAAGATGTCTTGGCAGGGTAGAGTGGAACCGCCCAGAGCAATGACCACTGAGGAGCAGAGCTGTCTAGCCACAGAGGGGCCAGGCCCAGGGCTGTTCTTATAGCTGTGTGACTCTCACAGCTGTGCTGTATCACAATTGAGCTGTATTGCACTGAATAACATTTCCTTCTTCACCACACCCCAAATTGGGGATTCTTGTTGGCACTGAATTGATGCCAACCACCATCAGTTGACCCAATTTATATAATAGAGCCAGAGGGTATTGACTATGTTATTTCAGAAAAGCATCCTTCTACTTCCTTTGTAGAAGTCCCCACCTTTCCCCTCAACCAGAATCACTCTTTCAACTGGAAAATAGTCATCACTGAATCAGTCACACAATTTGGCAGTCATATATGTATTTCAGAAAGGAAGGGAGAGGGAGAGATAAAAACATCGATGAGAATCAGCTGCCTCCTCCATGCCCCCTACTGGGGATCGAGCCCACAACTTGGACTTGTGTCCTGACCGGGAATCAAACCATGAACTCCTGGTTTATAGGTCGATTCTCAACCACTGAGCCACAGCAGTCAGGCGATTTGGCAGTCTTTTTACTTACCATTGACAAGAATTACAGATTGTTAAAAATAAAGAGAACTTTAAAATATCTCTTTCAAAAAATTTGAGTGCCTACTATATACCAGATATTTCCCATGAATTACCTTGTTTAATCTTCACAACCCTATGAGATACTTACTATCTATTACCCTCATTCTATAGATAAGGAAACAGGGTCTTAGTTACTGAGCATTAGGTTACTGCTGAGCAGTCTATGGCCAGTGAATGATGGTGTGGGCACAAAACCTTGACCTCTACATTGTATTGATTTTCAATTAATTCATAAAATGGATACTATTTATTAAGTACTTACTATGTGCCAAACACCTTCTTTGGTTAAACTCTTATTTACAAATTTAAAAAATGAAGCTGAAAGACTTTAGTTGCTTGCCTCAACATGACTAAGATAGTTAGAAGCAGAGTGTCAAAGGAATTTGAAATAATACTTCATGTTTTCACCTCTGGAATTGGAACTCTGGTCCAGCTCAAAATAATTTAATTCAGGTCTTCTAAAACTCAGGCAAAACATATGTGCTCTTAACACCAATCTGCCTAATTAATCCCTGTGTATATTTCCCCCTTGTGTAAGGTACAGTCCCCTGGCCTTCACTTGAGTAATTCCAGTGATGATAAATTTATAACTTATTATGACTTATTTCACATGAATTACCAGTGGATTCACTGAAAGCTTAACATAGCTCCCGCCCCCTGGAGGTGTACATTCCCTGAGAACAGGAACCTACCTGTTGTTGCACATGGCCTGTGTACTGTTCAATGAACTCAGTGAAGCGAATATAGTCTGTGCCCAGCCGGCAGAGTCGATTCAGGACACTTGTTTCACTGGGATGGAGAAACGGGAAGTCCTGTGACACCTGTGGGAGAGGAAGCAGGCTGAATACACTGATGCTTGTGATTCATTGCATGCCAGTCTTTGAGGTGCTTCAAATGCTCCGTATCATTTAGTGTTTCCTTTCTCAAGGTGCCCATTTAAGAACATATGTGCTCTTATAGCTGTGTTAAGTTCTGGATAACAAAAGTATTTCCAAACCACTACAAAGGTGCTGTTTCCCACCCCGACCTAATAAATTCTTTACTTGAATAAGTGGTAACACATGGTAAAGAATTCAAACATGAATTCAAAAAAGAACACAAAATGGTGTACATTAAAAATAAGTCAACCTCCCCTCAGAGGTAGTTACTATACCTGTTTCTTATGCAATATTTCAGGTATGGTCTTTAAAGATAGGAGTTTTTTACTTGGTTGCAACAAAGTTGTCTTTAGCAAAGTGTTTAGCAAACTCCAGGGGTTTCTCAAACATTCTTAGGATTCAGAAATTCTCTATAAAATTTTAAATCATGTTTTCATTTCAATAAAAATGTAAATAAATGTAGTATACTATAAACTGTAAAAGCAACTTTATAACTGGGCATATACATTTAGTATACATGTTTTTATTTTTAATTTAAATGGTAGCCCAGTATGCTATATAAGGTTACACAGCAGTTCAAGTAGAAAAAAGTAGTGGGAAAATGTATTCATTCAACCCATATTTTCAAAATAAATTGTGGCAAAATATACATAAAAGTGACAATTTTAGCATTTTTAAGTGTACAGTCTTGGCATTAAGTGCATTCACATTGTTGTGCAACCATCATCACCATCCATCCATCTCCAGAACATTTTCATTTTCCCAAATTGATACTCTGTACCCATGTACAAAGACTCCCCATTCTCCCATCCCACAGCTCCAGGCAACCACCCTTCTATTTCCTGTCTCTATGAATTTGACTACTCTAAGTGCCTCTAATAAGTGGAATCATACGATATTTGTGCTTTGTGACTGACTTATTTCACTTAGTAGTGTCTCCAAGTTTCATCCATACAGTAGTATGTGTCAGAATTTCTTTCCTTTTTAAGACTGAAAAATATTCGTGTGTGTATGTGTGTGTGTCTGTCTGTATGTGTGTGTCTGTCTGTATGTGTGTGTATATATACATATATATACACACATATACATACATACACACATACATATACACACATATACACACATATACACACATACATACATGTATACTAGAGGCCCAGTGCACAAAATTTGTGCACTGGGAGAGGGGGGGTGTCCCTCAGCCCAGCCTGCACCCTCTCCAATCTGGGACCCCTCGAGGGCAGTCTAACATCCCTCTCACAATCCGGGACTGCTGGCTCCCAACTGCTCGCCTGCCTGCCAGCCTGATCACCCCCTAACCACTCCCCTGCCAGCCTGATGGACACCTAACTGCTCCCCTGCTGGCCCAATTGCCCCCAACTGCCCTCCCCTGCTGGCCTGGTCACCCCCAACTGCCCTCCCCTGCCGGCCATCTTGTGGCAGCCATCTTTGGCCACATGGGGGTGGCCATTTTGTGTGATGGTGTGAGGGTCAATTTGCATATCACCTCTTTATTATATAGGATATATACACACCACATTTTGTTTATCTGTTCATGGACACCTGAGCAGCTTCTACCCTTTGGCTATTCTGAATAATACTGCTATGAACATGGGTATACAAATATCTGTTCAAGTCCCTGCTTTCAGAAATAAAATTATTACATGTAAATAATATGTACCAAGCACACAGCGAGTACTCAATACATATAAGCAATTTTTTATTATTATTAGGACAGCTCTACCTAGTTATCAAGTGATACTCCCATTAAAATTGGCATTTTGAGCAGTGATTTTTGGCACAGTTTTAGAAAAGTTGAAGGTCTAGTATTCTAAAATAGCAAACAATACCAAAACAGTTATTGATACCTTTTGGTACAACCCAGTAATATTTACAGACATTCTTTACATTAGAATAGCCAGATCTGTAGCAAAGTCATTCAAACTCAATGTTGGCAATTTAGTTTCAGCAAAACAACAGTATATGTCACATTATATCAGTGGTTCCCAATGAGGGCACTTTTGCCTCCCAAGGGACATTTGGTAATGGCTGGAGCTATGTTTAGTTGTCATAACTCAGGGGGTATTTCTGGCCTCTAGTGAGCAGAGACCATGTATGCTGCTAAACATGTCACAATGCAAAGGACAGCTCCCACAACCAAGAATTATACAGTCCAAAATGTCAATAATGCCAATGTTAACTTCAATTATCAATTTGTTAGTTTTTGTTTACTTTGTAAAAAATATTTGGTTAAAAGAACAATATGCTTGAGTTTGTATTTAGCTTAACATGTATATATGTTCAATAGTACAATAAGATGATTTTCATCTATAGTGGGCATTTCCGACTATTTTTCCCTTTATTCAAATGTGAAAATTATTGTTCTGCAGAAAGTATATAATATTTGCTGGTTTTGGTGGCCTTTTCTTGCACAAGTATCTGAACACCTACTCTGAGGCAGAAACTGTGCTAGATACTCCTGGTACATCTCTGAAGACCACGGTGGTCTTTGCCCTCATGGGCAATCTATGAGAGAGAAAGACTGGAAAGTCCTATAAGGGAAATAATCAAGTTCCTGGAATAGAGAAGAAGGGCATATGGGAGGATACTTAAAGAGATGGTCAGAAAAGTTTTTCTGAGGAGGTGACTTTAAAGCTGAGACCTTCAAGAGGAAAATATATGATTGAGACTTTTTTATAAGAAAAGAAGGCAGCTATCTTTCCTATACTGTTATCTTTTTACTTCAGATCATAAAGCACCCACAAATACTCCTGTACATGTCCCTCCTATATGCTTGGTGTTGTGCTAGTTTTACAAGGGAAAATAAATAATAACAAGAGGAACTGCTGTGATTTATAGGTTTTATAGACAAGAATGTTTATTTTTCTGCTCCTCCCCAGCCTATACTGCCAGTTCTTATAGGAATAGGCATGGCTGTCATCAAACAAAGCTAAATACAAATCTTGCTAATACCAGGACTAGCCACCATGAAATTCTGAGCTTCAGTTTGCTCATTTGTCAACTGGAGCTAACAATACCTAGTTACTAACTTATTGAGAGGGTGAGATAACATTACTGGAAGCAGAAGTAGACAAGAGTAGTTGAGATACTGGAGCCAGACAGGCCTGGGTTCAAGACCAGGCTTGCTAATTACTAGCTGCGTGACACAGGGAGTTAATCTGTGATATGAAGATGGGTGGTTAAGATTAAATTAGATAATGCATATTAAATTAGATAATAGCCTTTCCTCCTCATACATTCCTGGTTACACGAAGGCCTCCTTCCAAATTCTCCTAGTGCTGAATTTCCTGAGAAAGGGGTTTTGACAGAAACACATTCATTTTTTCTTTCAACAAAACTGGCTGAACCCTTGTTGTATGTTAAACGCTATGTAAAAAAACAGAAAACCAAAAAAAACACAAAACGTTATGTAGTTGGTCTAGCTTTCAAAATTTAAAAGGGTGTAAGCGTGAAATGCGAGAAAATGCCTCCCCCACTTTTACATCCAGTTCCCCAGAAACTCTCGCTCAAATCTCAACTTTAGGCCGATTGGAGTCTCTCTCTCCCTTCCCCAAGGCGGGGCCGGGCAGGGCCGGCCTCGGTTCCCCAGCCCAGGCCCAGCTCTCTGACCCCGCGTCCGTCCCACGTTGGCCCTCGGAGCACGGCCCTCCAGGCTCCCGCCCAGGGACACGCCCCCGCCCCAAGGCCCCGCCCTCGGTCCCTAAACTCCTCCCCTTGCACTGGCTCAGGTTCCCGCGCTCCGAGCCGGACGGTACCTGCAGGCCGCTGCGCTTGTTCCAGGTGAAGATGGAACCTGGGTACCCGCTCAGCGCCAGGAGCAGTTCGTGGATCATGCCCACGGCGGAACTCGAGCCCCTTTATACGTCGCTCTTCCAGGCAACCACGGAATCCAAGGCTCCGTTCTCTACACGCGCGCAGGCCCCCGGGATCGACGGCTCCTCCTGAACCCACTCGCCGGGACAATTGCTGCGGGGGGAGCGGCCGGGAAAAGGAGCGAGGACGGTGCGCCGCGTCCCGGAAGTACGGCGCGGACGGGGCCCGCTCCAGCCCAGGCTCCGCGGGAGTTGGAGTCGCGGCGGCTGGCTTCGCGCATGCGCCCTCTGTGGCCGAGTCACCCGCACGGACTTCCGGTTCGGGAGCTGGACTGGAAGGCTGGCGAGCCGGGCCTGGGGCTGACCTCGGGGGCTGGGGCTGGCCCGCGGGCAGAGGGGCGAGTGGCCTGAGGGACAGCCCGAGAGAGAGACACTCCCAGGAGTGGGCTGGAGGGTGCTCTCGGGCACCTTAGCCCAGTAGAAGGTCTCGGGGCGGGGAGGGGGGGGGGGAACTGCACCGCGGAGAGTGACCTGGCCGGAGGGAGCGAAGACAAAGAGGCCGGAACCCGCACCCGCCGCTCCCTGAGCTGAGCTCCGCGCCCGCGAACCCCGCAGCACCCGGATCTCCTGGCCGGCACCCGAGCTCGTCCTCAGGAGACCCATGACTACTGCCCCCTCGGACTCCCTTTCCCCACCAACTCAGTGCAGCTCTCCCCAAGCCCACCGGCCCTCGCGTCAGGAGCCAAAACCAGCCTCTCCGGTTGGGAGGATTCCCGTCAGTAGTTCCCGAATATTTGCTGAGCGGTCACTTCTGCTGTGAGGAAAAGCAAAGACCCAGTATTTGATCCAGTACTTGATTTTTGTCTGGGGTGGGAATTGGTAGTTGTGGAGTCCAGGGGCAGGGCGGACGTAGAGAGCCTGAGGGCGCTCAGCCGCGACCCGCTGGACAGAGGCTTTGTGTTGCCTCGGAGCAGGATGGTGCCTTGCCTTTAGCTCCTGAGCTCCAGGTCTCCCGTATGGTTCGAACTCACAATGCAACCTTGGCAGAGGAGCTAAATGGGATCAGAATTGGGGGGTGGGGGAAGAAGAGCAGACTGTTTTCTTTTCTCTGCTGTTTTGCCGGGCTGCCCTGGGAAGTCGCCCGGAAATGCAGCTTTTGAAAGTTTTCTCTCCATGCTCAGTTTGGGCTTGCTATCCTGAAGTTGGTGCTACCTCAGATGGCCACATGGAGCATATGTATGGGAAGTCAGGCCAGCTCTGGCAAGACTTTAGACATATGAATATATTCCTTCTGATAGTGCCATCTCTCTCTACCCTAGGAAAAAAACGCTTCTTACAGAGAGAGACTCATCTGCAGGTGATTCTTCAACGACATGGGAAGATAGGTGTAAGCCCGGGAACCCAGACCCTTAAGTGGAGGGAAGCTGCTTTCTGCTGCGAATGATGGCCAAACCCACTCTGAGAGGGAATGGCACTAACTCGGAAGCCTTACGACAGCGCTTCAGGAAATTTCATTACCACGAGGTAGCTGGGCCCCGGGAGGCTTTCAGCCAGCTCTGGGAACTTTGTTGTCGGTGGCTGAGGCCGGAGGTGCGCACCAAGGAGCAGATTGTCGAGTTGTTGGTGCTAGAGCAGTTCCTGACCATCTTGCCTGGGGAGATCCAGAAGTGGGCACAGGAGCAATGTCCAGAAAGTGGAGAGGAGGCTGTGGCTCTGGTGGAAGATTTAGAAAGAGAGCCTGGAAGACCTGGACGTTCGGTGAGAAGGGAGGGGAATTCACAAGTGTGTGCCTGGGCAGGGGCAAGGATAAGGGGCCAAATTAAGGTACAGGCATTTAAAGAGGGACACAATCTCCCTTGGTAATGCTTATACTTCTGGTCTCAGAACAGGTAACTTTTTCAAATATAGCTTATCTTGGAGATGCTACCTGGGTGTATCTTTGCTACCTTGTCATCATGAGTTATTCATAGATTCAGTTTTATTTAATTGGGAAGAAAGGGGAGTTATGTGTTAGCCTGTAGTGGGTTTACTATTTTGATCTTTTCCTTCTGGCGTTCCAGCTGGCTCTAAGCTAACAGTAATGGAATCAGAATGACTCCTTTGGCTATTACCACCACCAACCACAACCCTAGCCATGTCCCCAAAGGATGGTGGTCTTTTTTGCGGGGTATTAAATAATCTCCTCTGGGAATGCCCCTCATAATAACCTTGCAGTGACCATTAATGGGGGTTGTTTCTAGGTCACAGTCTCTGTGAAGGGGCAGGAAGTACGCTTGGAGAAGATGACACCCCTGAAATCATCACGGGAGTTATTAAGTGTTCGGCAGGAGTCAGTGGAACCTCAGTCCAGGGGTGTACCCAAGAAAAAGAGGGCAAGAAGCCCAGTCCTGGGACCACAGGAGCAGATGAACACAAAGGAGAAGCTCAGACCTTTTCAAAGGAGCGGTGAGGAGTAGATTCATATGGGAAGACAGGATGCCATTCTAAGTTGGGAAGTGGGGTTTGGGAATAGTGAGTGGGTAAGGGATTTCAGGAATGAGCGGTAATGATAGAGTATGTGGTGTTGGTTACCTCTTGAAGGCAGATAGTTTAGCTCTCCGCTGCAGAAAGTATTCTTATATTTCTTCTTTTGGTAAGTCTGCCAGAGCATGGTTCCCTAGTTTTTGTCAGAACTTTGAACGAATTTATTTCCTCTTGGTAATGATGATACTAGGTATTTCCTAGATAAAATGTATTTTCTATACTTGAAGGTACATCTTCCTTTTAATCATTTTCCTTTTCCAAAATAAACTGAATGCTTCTTTAAGCTTTTCCTCAGAAGCTCCATTATTCTGACATACTAAGTTTTTGTTACTTTCCCTTGAAAACTAAGTTCTACAGATATGTCAATTATGGAGAACTAAGTTATGTGTATTATTCTAATGAGGGTCCGATAGGTTGAGGCAGAGTAAGAATTTTACTTAAGAATTTCACTATTTTCATTCAGTATAGCTCAACTAATTACTTAATGTTATTGTTCATAGCCTTCCCCATTGTCTTTGCGTGTAGTACTTATTCTTGTACATGATTTTGTAGAGCTTGTTTTTCTTCTTTGTACTCTAAAATTCCATATTGTATGATTTTTTCCTTGATCATTTCTTTAACTTGTTGAGGTTGTTCTGAATTTTGACTTTATCATTCAAGATGCTAGACTTCTCAGTTAGCCTTCTCTGGTCTCTGGTCATCCAGATGCAATCCCTCAATCCCCCACATAGGCTTGTAGAATTAATCAGTTTGTGAACACCTACCATGTGCTCAACACCTTGCAAGGCATTCTGCAATAAGGAAAGATGCCTATCCTTAAAGAGCTTATAATATGATTGAGAACATAATAGCAAACATAAATATGTGCTGACTGAACTGTACTGAAACAATGCTAAATAATAACTTGTTAATTGTGTGAGCACAATAGGAGTTTGACAGAGTGGAAGATGAAGGAGGGCTGTAGGGAAGATTTCATGGGGGCATTGGCAAATACAGCTTGAAGAATGGGTTAAATTTGGATAGGAGGGGAAGAGCCTGATATGGACAGTGTATAGTAGGCACTCAGGTTAAGATCCAGCAGTATACAGCATGTGAGCTGAGGAAGCAAGAGCCTGGAGCTAGGTAGGACAGTGACTGCTGCAGGTAGCTGGGAGTGAGAAAGTGAGGAGTCTAGACTTGGATGGTGGCAGTAGGAATAGAGGATATACTAAGGGAAAAACCTTTAAAACTTGGTGACTGAGTATGAAGGAAACAGATGAGTTGAAGACGATTTCCCCTGTTTCCCTCCCACTTGAAATCTGAGTTTAATTTTCTAGCCCCAAGTGGAGAAATATAGGAGACAGGAGGTAACTTCCCAGCAGTGCCATGACCTGCCTACAAGTGGTCAGGAGGGCTTGGGAGCAATTTGGAACAGAATTATCTGCTCTGAACATACAACAGAAGCTTTTCTCTCATCACCCTGTTCTGGAAAATGAATAGTTCTCATTTTTCGAGGTTTCATGTATTTCCCCCATTTTCTTTAACACATTGCACTTTCTGAAAATATTTCCTTAGACACTTTTAAAAACAATATATATTTTTTTATTTTTAGAGAGATGAAGGGAGAGGGACAGAGAGATAGAAACATCGATGAGAGAGAAATATCACCAATTGACTGCCTCCTGCATGCTCCCTTCTGGGGATTGAGCCAACAACCTGGCATGTGCCCTGACCAAGGAATTGAACCTCGATCTCTTGGTTCTTGGGTTGATGCTCAACCACAGAGCCATACCGGCTGGGCAGACACTTTCTTTATAAGCCTCTTGAATAAAAAAGGCAGGTCTGAACTCAGAGAGAGATTTTTTTTCCTGATCAGTCCAAATTATGACATCCTTTGTTTGCTTTCCTGCAAGCAGGATTTCCATTTCCTAAATCTGGTGTGGTCTCCAGGTTGGAGCAAGGAGAGCCTTGGATCCCAGATCTGGGCTCCAAGGAAAAGGAACTCCCAAGAGGCAGTCTCACAGGAGACAGACAAATGCATGCTGACCTGTTACCATCCAGGAGAGAGAAAAGCAGCTGGGTGGGTCAGGATCACTGGGGCTTTGAGGATGAGAAGGTGGCAGGTGTGCACTGGGGCTATGAAGAGACCAGAACTCTCCTCGCAATTCTCAGTCAGACTGAATTTTATGCGGCTCTCCGAAACTGTCATCGAAACAGCCAAGTATATGGGGCTGTGGCTGAGCGGCTCCGCGAGTATGGCTTCCTCCGGACCTTGGAACAGTGTCGGACCAAGTTCAAAGGTCTCCAGAAGAGCTATAGGAAAGTCAAGAGTGGCCACCCACCTGAGACCTGCCCCTTTTTTGAAGAGATGGAAGCCCTGATGAGTGCTCAGGTCATTGCCCTGCCCAGTAATGGCCTGGAAGAAGCACCCTCTCACTCTGGCCTGGCAAGCAGTGATGCTGAGACTGAGGAGCCAGAGCCAGGGAGTTGGCAGCATGAGGAGGGAGCAGAAGAGGTCACAGCGGAAGAGTCTGACAGTGATGAAATGGGTGAGAAAGCCACCCCCCAGGACCCCAACAATTCGACTGCACCTGTCCTTTACCGAAGCCCAAGTGGTAAGAAGCTTTTCTTCCTGGGGTTTTGGGATTAGACTTAAGGAGCTATGAGCCTGGATGTGGAATCATGAAGCTTAAGGTCATCTGCCAACTTTGCCACTTAGAGAACAGAGAGGCACTTCCAATGCCATGTATATTTCATTCTGTGGGAAAGTCAGATAATAGAGAGTAGGGAATAATTTTAGGTATTTTAAAGAAATACACTCAGCAAATTCAAGAGAGTCCTGAAAAGGAATATCATTGCTTCCATTTTTAAAAATTAAAAATTTTTCCTGGTCCTGTATAATAAAAGCCTAATATGCTAAGTGTCTGGTCGTCTGTTCAATCAAAGCATAATATGCTAATGATATGCTAAGGCCACTCAACTGCTTGCTTTGACGTGCACTGATCACGAGGGGGCAGACAGTCGACTGGTCGACCAGTCGCTATGACATGCACTGACCACCAGGGGGGCAGACGGCGACTGGTAGGTTAGCTTGCTGCTGGGGTCTGGCCAATTGGGACTGAGAGAGACAGGCTGGACATGCCCTGGAGCCCTCCTGCAGTCCCTCCCCAGCCTTGATCATGCACCGGTGGGGTCCCTCAGCCTGGCCTGCGCCCTCTTGCAATCGCCCTCTCGCAATCCAGGACCCCTCGGGGGATGTCGGAGAGCTGGTTTTGGCCCGATCATGCAGGCCAGGCTGAGGGACCCACTGGTGCATGAATTTGTGCACCGGGCCTCTAGTTATAAAATAATTGAAGTTTGAAAAAAACTTGGCACTATTTTATCTTTAAGAACTAATATTAAGAACTTTATATGAACTGGTGCTTTATCTTTTACTCCCCCAAATCTCAAAGTTGGTATGTTCCTTTCTACTTCGAATAGCATAGTGAAGGATTGCCCAAAGTTAGGGAAACATTTTCTGAGTCTCTATGAGACTCGCAACACACACTGGCATTTTAAGAGGAATAAAAAGTCCTGCAGCAAGAAATCTTGTTTAGCACTCTGTTGAAATATCATTTGCCTGTGGGACAGTTTTGTAAGTATCCTTTATTACTGTTAATGTACTTTTTACAACCACATTGTTATGGAAAGGGCACTGCAGTACCAGTCAGGAGGCTTTGTTTCTAACCCTGACCACTAATCAGCTGAATGCCCTTGGTCAGTTACCTAACCATTTCAAAGTTTGTTTCCCAAACTGTAAAATGGGGAATGGCAACAGGACTACATCTCTCAAGTTTAGTTCCACTGTGAACAGTGATCTTTTGCTTCCATTTCTTAAATTATATGTTTGATGTTACTTTAGTTCTGTTCTAATCTTCCTATCTTCTACTTTTTCCTCCCCCTCCCCCCATTCATTTTCCTCTTTTGTCACTGGAATAAATGTAAGTAAACCACAAATGTGGCACATGTGTCAGCTGCTATAATTTTCATTATCTTTTCATCCTTTCCACTGTTTTTTCTGTCTTCTGATTCTCCCCCCACACTGTTTTAAAAATTTTTTATTGTTGAGGATATTACAGATGTCCCCATGTTCCCCCTCCCCTTCTTTACTTTTCAGTGAGTGGATGGTAATAGAAGTAATGTAATCGCCAGCTGGCTCGCAAGTGGGAAGAAAACTCTTTGAATCTCCCTTCCCTCTACCTTGGTTACCTTCAGGGAGCAGGGTCTGTAATCATCCCGATGAAGCACTGCCCGGTGGGGCCTGCAGCACTAGCATGTGTTCAGGCCAGGAGATGCTGTCTGCTATGCTCCCTTCCTCTTTCTGCCAGTCCTCTCCTAACAACAAGGTGCATGACTATCAGGTCCTTATCTTGTACCCTTTCAGGTCTTTGCTGGGTTTGCTTCTTTTTTTCTTTTGAGATTGTGGCAAGTGAAGAAGGGTCATAATAAGAGTTTAGGCAGTAGTGTGATTTTAAAAGAGACTGTTTCTTGGGGTTTTGAGTCATTCTGTGGGAAACTTTCAAAGCATGTTTGAAAGATGCAGATGATATGATTAAGGAATTGAGGCTGTAAAACCCTGGTGCTGAAATTTCTCTTCTGGTGGCAGGTGTACACTGGGGCTATGAAGAGACGAAGACTTACCTTGCAATTCTTAGTGAGACTCAGTTTTATGAAGCTCTCCAGAACTGTCACCGCAACAGCCAGTTGTATGGAGCAGTGGCTGAGCGGTTATGGGAGTATGGGTTCCTTCGGACACCAGAGCAATGTCGGACCAAGTTTAAAAGCCTACAGACCAGCTATCGGAAAGTCAAGAATGGCCAAGCACCAGAGACCTGTCCCTTCTTTGAAGAGATGGATGCTTTGGTGAGTGCTCGGGTTGCTGCCCCACTCAGTGATGGCCAGGAAGAAGACATAGCCTCTTGCCCCATCCAGGAGACCAGTGAGGCTGAAACTGAGAAGCAAGCTGAGGAGGCAGAAGAGGCCTCAGAAGATTCTGAGGATGATGAAGAGGATACTGAGCTACCCCCGGGGGCTGTCATCACGCGTGCTCCAGTCTTATTCCAGAGCCCCAGTGGTAAGATCCTTTTACTTCTTAAGGTCTAAATAGCAAAGGGGAGGCAGTGGGATTTAGGAAAAAACATCATGAGATTGAAGCCTCTTAACACCCAGCTCCCATGGATTCTTCTTGTGACCACCCATTTCTTCCCCATGTGCTCTGTCTATTGAAGCAGTTTAGTGAGGGGAAGTAAATTACTCACTTGACTTGCCTCAATCCAAGATGGTTGCAAACTTTGTAAATTTGCTATCATCTATATGTGAGCTGCTAGGTTTTTAGGCAGTTTACCTAGCAGGGAATAGGAAAGTTAACATTTCCCAGTAGCATTCATGTACCCATAATAGGATGAAGTTGATTTTAAAAGTTCATTCTCATTTGTTTGTTGTTCTAGTTTCAGCTTATATACCAGCTGTATGTCTGCTTTATACACATATTTGAAACTCTGGTAATCTCTTTCTTTAGACACACTTATGCAAAAGTCTGAGATTTCTGAAAGAATTGACCTTCGAATCCTAGCTGCTGAATTATGAAGAAAATACTTCACTATGGCTTCCCTCCTGGGAAGAATAATTTTGATTTTGGAGTCATACATGTACAGGGGTGGCCAAAAGTAGGTTAAATTACCAACCATCATACCTAAAAGATAAATTATAAATAAGGATATGAAATAATAATAATAATATGACTAATACAAATAAATAATACAATAATAAATAATATAAGAATAAACTGTTTTGCATACTCACAACTATAAACCTAAGTTTGCTCATCCCTGTATATGTATGTAAATCTGGACTCTGTTGGTTATAAGCTGAGTAACTTAGAACCTAATCCTGTAAGTTTACTTATCTGTGAAGACTTACCTCAGAAAGTTGCTATAAATGAGGTACCATGGTGAAGCACTTAGCCAATGCTTGCGCACATGGTAAGTATTCAATAAAGAGCAGTTTTCTTTTCCAAAAGTTCTTAAGATCAAGATTCTTTAAGGTTGTTCCATGGAGCCTGAGTTCCGTGGGGGTATTACTATATTCCACTAAAAAATGGCTTCTAGGTTTAGGAAATGCTAAATACCCCTCATGGAGGATCACAAAACATTTACATATTTAAGGTTCTGAGATTTCATTTAATCTGATGAACCTCTCTTTCACGGGGCATGTCTTAAGATCTGGATTCTAGATAGAAATACTGCTGACAGGTAGAACACAAGCTGACACTCAGCATTCTTTTGCTCTCAGATTTAGTCCAGGAAATTTGGGGCCCAGAGTTTATCTGAAATATCTGCAATATCTGAAAATTCTGTAAATTGAAACTAAAACTTTGCAAGTATCTGCAAGTTCGTTCACAAAGCCTAGGCCTGGGGAGCCTGGCATTTGTTTCTTAGCTTTGGCATGAGAGTAGGTGCTTTTGGAGCATTTAGTGATTAGCTTTCCATAGGCAGAGAAGAATGTTTTTAGTGAGACACTTCCTAGCACAGTTCTTTTCTCAGAAGGCTTATTCTTTGGAAGACACCAAGTCATTTTCTACCCTATTTTTATTCTCAACATATATTGGAATTTGAGCAGAAGGGGACACATATAACTCTTTTGGATATACAAGTTTCGCAGAGTTTTCCTGGACATTCCCTCCTAATCCCTTTAGTTACTGGCAAAGAACATAAACTAAAGTACCATAATAGCCTGAGAAGAGGAAAAAAATATAGCATTAGAAAGTGTATTTCCTGTATAAACGTGATAGTTTTAAAAATCTGGCAGGTTTTTCTTACTACACTGAGAAGATTTTCTGAAGATCCTGGGTATCCAGGAAGAATTAAAAGAATATACTAAAGAGCCCTATGTAGATGAGAAATGTGTGATGGGTTACGAAGTAGAAAAGTAAAACACTGGAATTTTAATAGATAGTAATTGTTTAGGACCTAGAACCCCCTAATTTTTATCTTTAATTATCTAGTGTGACACTTACTTTACCTTGGCAAAGAATCACTGAGGAAATGGATAACTTTAAAAATTATATTCTCATGCTAGGTTTTGAGGCTGGATTTGAGAATGAAGAGAATCTAAAACGGGATATTTCTGAGGAAGTACAACTACATAGGACATTACTTGCAAGGTCTGAAAGGAAAATTTGCCGGCATCTTAATCACGGTAAAGGCAGTGAGACTGAATGTAGATCAGGAAGACACTGGGAAAGAACCCCAGGAGAAAGAAGAAGAAAACCCACACTCCCAGAGAGGAGTTTGAATAAAGTTTTAAGTCATCAGAAACCTTACTTGGGAGAGAGACCCAATAAATATCTTAGATATGGCAAAAGCTTTGGTCCAAACTCCCACCTCATGCATCAGATAACCCATCAAGTGGAAAATCCATATAAATGTGCTGACTGTGGAAAAAGCTTCAGTCGGAGTGCGCGCCTCATTAGACACCGGAGAATCCACACTGGAGAGAAACCTTATAAGTGTCTTGACTGTGGGAAATGTTTCCGTGACAGTTCAAATTTCATCACCCATAGGAGAATCCACACAGGAGAGAAACCATATCAATGCAGTGAGTGTGGAAAACGTTTCAATCAGAGCTCAAGCCTTATAATTCACCAGAGAACCCACACAGGAGAAAAGCCCTATCAATGTGAAGAGTGTGGAAAAAGCTTCAATAACAGTTCTCATTTTAGTGCACATCGGAGGATACACACAGGAGAGAGACCCCATGTGTGTCCTGACTGTGGAAAGAGTTTCAGTAAGAGTTCTGATTTGCGTGCACATCATAGAACCCACACAGGAGAGAAACCCTATGGGTGTCATGATTGTGGCAAGTGCTTCAGTAAAAGCTCTGCTCTGAATAAGCACAGAGAAATCCATACACGAGAAAAACTTCTGAAACAATCAATGCCTAAGTAAGCCACTGAGTATCTATTAAAAAAAAGTAAAAGAACCTCAATAAATGTTTTGAAATTGTTTGCAAAGTCTTTCAATGGTGGTGAGATCCATCTCCTATCTGTGCTCAACTAGCTTAGGAAATACTCTAGGATTTACCCCACAGTGTGTTCCATTTTCTCCTGGATCAAATTCCCAAGGCAGTCATCTTAAGAATGAAAGGAAGATTTCAATCCCGCTCCTGTTTCCTTAACAGAGACACAGTAGTAGATCCTCTAACATGTACCCTTCTTTACTCATCCTGTTATTCAGCAGCATTTCAGAGAGAAGTTGTGAAACTTTTCTCATTAAGTAGGTCTAGCTCTTTATACAGTAATGGGAATACAAAAAGGAATGACTCTTCCTGCTCACTTAAGCCTGTGCCCAGAATGAAATACAGATGGTCCCCAATTTACAATAGTTCAACTTTGTGATGGTGCGAATATGATGCACATTCAATAGAAACTGTCATCTAGGCTAAGCTTTGATGTTTGGTATGTTAAGGACATTTTTAACTTACAAATATTCCACTCATGATGGGCTTATCTGGACATAGCCCCATCGTAAGTAGGGGAGCCTTTATATTTGTCTTGCACACTCTTCATTTGCCTTAAAGGAGAGTTAATGTCCATCTTGGTTCTCACCTGGGTGTTCTATATAGGGGAACAATGTAAACCTTGTATAAATATTGCGGTATAAACCCTGGATGTCTTAGTTTCTTTCAAGTCCTACAAGATCTGGAATAGAAAAATACTCCATTTACATCATCTAGTTTAATTTTTTTCTGTCCATTTCATCTGAATTTCATCTGTTCCTTGGTCTAGAAGCCCAGAGAGCAAGGCAACTGGATGTGATGATTGGGAAAGCAGTTAAAGCTGCCAACAGGGAATTCTCTATATCCTACACACTCCAAACACGTAGTCTACTGTTAGGTTCCCCGTGGGTGCTCAATACTAACCTACAAGGAGCAGAAGCCACTGCCACATTGCCATGGATTGGGAAAACGGACCAAACCAACAACTATTAACCTTAATGGCAAGGAGGACAGATGATCTTTGGTCAGTTGAGTCCAATACACACACACACATGCATATATTCAACTGTATAAATCTATTGAAAAGCAGCTCTTTAAACACAAGTGTAATTCTGATCTTTATAATCGAATAGTATTACATTAATTGCCCATATTTTCATAGTAGTATGATGAGTCCTATACAGCACAAATTAAACAGTCCCTGTCCTTACAATCTAAAATGACACTGACATGGACAAAAAAATAAGTACACATGTATAGTTGCAAAGGTTGAAAGCTAGGTAGTAACACTGCATAAATGTTAAGATCTAATATATTTGAGTTTGCTGTCAAAATATGAGGTATTTGCCTTTTGTTCAGGGAGTCTTCATAAAACAGGAGGTGTTCAAAGGAGGGGAGATTATTGGGTAAATTAGGATGGGATGAACTTTCTAAACTGAGTGCTAAGTGGATGAGAAATGGGAACCTTGGGGAGTAAGGTGTTTTGTGCAGATGGAGCAGAGGGCAAATAAAAGACTAAAGGAAGTTTGGATAAAGGTTGGAGCAGCACACAATTTCAGGATCAGGGCTGTGCAGGAGACAGGGAAAGAATTGCCTCAGCTGAAACATGGAGTGCCAGAGGCAGATCAGGAGGTGATGCTCCCATCTTTGTTAAATCAGGTGCTGTGCTGTAGTTATTGATAAGGAAACAGCTGGTACTGGAGAAGAATGAGCAATTGCAGCGACTAGCTCCTTTGGGAGACAAAGATCAGAAATTATAGTATCTTGAGAAGATATTTTGATGGTTAAGTCAGGAAAGAGGAATGTGAACAGATGGCCAAGGCCTAGGATAGGTAGCTGTTTCACATTCACATTTAATTCGAGTTCTGTGGCTGGAATGAGATTGGGGAGAGGAATATTCTGTAATTCATAGCTTACTGTGTTAGATGAGATATGAATTAGGGTTCTGATTTTGAGGGGTCCTAGTACAAAGAATCTAACATTTATTAGGAATTAAAGGGAGATGGTATCTTAATTATATTACCTAAGCAGACAGGAACATATAAGAAGCACCAGTCTGAAGCAATGCTTCAGGATCTGATTTGGTTTAAGAAGTATGTTATGTTTTTTTAAATGAGAGGTTACTATATTTAGTATATCCATGTAGTCTTGTGGGAAAGCACTGGTTGGGGTATCAACAGATATGAATTCTGGTTCCAAATGTCTTATGTGTAAGACATCCTGCTTCCAATTCCTTTTCTGTAAAGTGGGATAATGTTTATACCTTAATTTGCCTCTCAGGGATACCATGTTAATAAAGATTATATCTATAAAGTACCCAGTGTTTCTTCACGTATGTTTAAAAATATATATGTGCAAAAAAAGACCCCACACCACATATATATATGTGTATATATATCTATATATATAAAAGCCTAAGTGACTTTCTGACTGTTCAACTGTCCGACTGGTAGCTATGATGTGCACTGACCACCAGGGGGCAGATGCTCAATGCAGGAGTTGCTGAGCTGCCGTGACATGGCAGCTGTGGTTCTCAGGTGACGCACCTGGAACCAGAGAGGAGGGAACACGATTCCAGGGTGCGTCACCTGAGAACTGGCCTCTCGCAATCTGGGACCCCTTGGGGGATGTCGGAAAGCTGATTTCAGCCCAATCTCTGTAGGCCAGGCCGAGGGACCCCACTGGTACACCAGGCCTCTATTTATAAAATATTTTACTTAAGCACTCCAGAATCAGGATATATTATTAAGAAATCTGGGCATGGCACAAATAGTGTTAAAACAAATTTAATTAATAGGTTGCTTTTGTGTAGTGAATAAAATATTCTGGTAGAAAGGATGCTGTCCAAAACGTCTGCAACTTGGGCTATCCACTAGATAATCCTATCTAATAAAAGAGTAATATGCAAATTGGCCATCACTCCAACACACAAGATGGCTGCCCCCATGTGGACACAAGATGGTCAGCAGGGGAGGGCAGTTGGGATGGATCAGGCCAGCAGGGGAGGGCAGTTGTGAGTGATCAGGTCAGCAGGGGAGGGCAGTTGGGAGGGACCAGGCCTGCAAGAAAGGGCAGTTGGGGGTGACCAGGCTGCCAGAGGAGGGAAGTTGGGGGTGACAGGGCCTGCAGGGAAAGGCAGTTGGGGGGACTCAGGCCTGCAGGGGAGAGCAGTTAGGGGGCAACCAGGCCTGTAGGGGAGGGCAGTTAGGGGTAACCAGGCCTGCAGGGGAGGGCAGTTAGGGGCAATCAGGCTGGCAGGGGAGTGGTTAGGGGGTGATCAGGCTGGCAGGCAGAAACGGTTAGGGGCAATCAGGAAGGCAGGCAGGGGAGCAGTTGGGAGCCAGCAGTGCTGGATTGTGAGAGGGATGTCCAACTGCCCGTTTAGGCCTGATCCTACCAGTTGGACATCCCTCGAGGGGCCCCAGATTGGAGAGGGTGCAGCTGGGCTGAGGGACACACACACACACACACACACACACACACACACCCGTGCATGAATTTCATGCACTGGGCCTCTAGTCTATGTATATAAAAGGCTAATATGCAAAGTGTCCCCTCAGGAGTTCGACCAGGAGACCGGGAGTTTGATTGCTCACTATGATGTGCACTGACCACCAGGGGGCGGCACAGAATGAAGGAAGGCCCTGGCTGGCAGCTGGAAGGACCTGATCGGCCCTGATCGCTGGCCAGGCCTAGGGACCCTACCCATGCACAAATTTTGTGCACCAGGCTTCTAGTATATATATATATATATATATATATATATATATATATATATATATATATACACACATATACACACACACACACACACACACACACATACACATACACACACACATCCTATATAATAAACAGGTAATATGCAAATTGACCGAATGGCAGAACGACTTGAATGCCTGTGGACCCTCTCCCCGGCTGGTCCTGCCTCCGAGCAGGCACCTGGACCCCGATCAGTCACCTGCAGACCCTCACCCTGGCCAGCCCGCTTCTGATGGCCCTCATTGGGCAGGCCAGCTGGACCCCACCAGTGCACGAACTCATGCAAATTATAAGTAAGTAGTTGTTGGTAGGCAGAGATAAATCTTTGCCTGCCTTTTAAAAAATATATAGATTTTTATTGATTTCAGAAAGGAAGGGAGGAGAGAGAGAAACATCAGTGATGAGAATCACTGTCTGCCTCTTGCATGCCCCCTACTGGGGGGGGGGCTTTTGGGGAGAAATGTGGAGGGCTTTCGGGCAGGGCCAGCCGGGGAGAGGGTCCACAGGCATTCAAGTCGTTCTGCCCCTTACTGGGGATGGAGCCAACAACCGGGGCATGTGCCTTGACTGGGAATCAAACTGACCTCCTGGTTCATAGGTTGACACCCATGAACCACACCAGCCAGGCTGCCTTTTTTTTGGCTCCCTGTATGGGGTTACTAGAAGAATGCCTGTCCAAATCTTTGTGTTCTAGGCTGAGAAACAGATGAGAATACGGTAAAAGAGAAATTAGAATGAAAATCCTTCCTTGGTATCTGAGTCCATATCCATTAGGATCCATCATAACAGCATGGAGAGTGAGTCTTACTTTAAAAGGACCAGGACCAGGACCAGCCCTCCAGATGAAGAGAATGTGCAAAAGGAATAGGGCAAAGGCAAACTCCTACTGGGGGAAAATCAGTTCACCTCAAACTAGTGCACAAACCATTATTTGCTACCCATTCCTAAAGATGGAAGAAGTAAGAAATAATAGTTTTCAAACATTCTAAGAGAAACCAAGCCCTGTTGGGGGAGCAAGATAATTTATGTACCCCTTTTAATACCCACAAGACTTTTGTGGGGATAGATTGGGTGGCAAATGCAGCAAAGGAAGCAAGAATGTATTAGCCGGAGCTGGGCAATCATATTCCCATCAGTTGTTTCCCTAGTGCTGTTATTTCTCTCCCCTTCCCCCGCCCCCATATTATTGTTTGTCCTTTTATTGCTTGTGCTCTATGGCCAGTGTCATATAACTTAATAGCATATGTATTTTCTGTGTTGCTGCTATTACTCTTTTACTATAATCTTTGAGTGTAGATGCTGAGTCTTGTCAACTCCATTGAGAACTATTTTTATGCTGACCATGTAGGGAAGGGAAGATATGAATGTAAGAATGGATAAATTCTCTCTCCATTATTTAATTCAAAATCTAAAACGAAAACTTTACTCCTATATACTCAAATATCCAGTGAGATACAGGTGTCAAAGTTTTGACATATAAAATGTTATTGAGTATTCTCTGACATCATGGTGCTTAAAATAACAGATATTATATGGAGATATTTTAGTTAGTTTAAATTCCTCCAACACCCATCATGGGCTATTTCAGAAACAAAACTTTGGAACAACTGGAAATCAGATTAAAGGCTGAAAATAGGGAGTGGGGGTGGAGTGAGGAGGGAGAGGTGTGTGTGTGTGACAAAAAATAATAAAGGCTGGAAATAGAAGCTTAAAGTACCCTACAGCTCAAGAAGTATCTGGCTGGCATAGCTCCATTATGGTCAAATTAAGAGAAGAGAAAGGTAGAAATATTTTTTAAAAACCAATAACTTGATTCCAGAGAAATTAATCATGAGGACAAAGCCAGATCTCAGCAGCTAGCTTTACCTGTCACTAGAGTCACCTACAGAGTAAACCTAACTACTGGATATTCACAAAAGCCCATGCTATGCAGTGTAGTCTGGAGTCAACAATTTTGAGAATATACTTAAGAGAGTCTGATTACAATAAGCATAATAAAATACAGAGCTATTGTCAGAAGCTAGAAAGCGTAAAGGTCTTGGTGATAATCTGTTTCCCCTCTCACTTTATTTAGACTAGTAATTCCCAAACTTTTCCTGATGAGAAACTACTTTGAATTTCCTGAAGTTGTTGTTTTTTTAAAAGTTTAAATGTAGTGTAAGATTTATTGGGGTAAAGGGAAATAATACCCCCTCAGGGATGGAGAGGGTGGGCATGCTCTAGAAGCAACTGCGAGTTTTCTGAACTTTTGTGATCACTAATAGAAAGGGACTGTGAAGTAAAAATCAGTGGTGCAATGGGAGTTTAGTTAGCAGCAATATTCATGTCCCTTCCAGTAAGCAGCATTCAGGAAGCTATGTAAGGCCTCAGAGTCTGTTAGTCAATTGAAGACATATTTAATGAGCACTCACCAGGAGTAAGGTACTGGAGATACCTTGCTACTGGCTGCTGTTCTTCAAAGGGAGAGGTGGATGGTTTACTAAAAGGAATATGGCAGGAAGATCTTGGTTGCAACACATACTCAAAAGTAATTCACTTCGTTACAGCTTAAAAATGTAACACTTTGGGTTTCAGATGATTCCACTTCCTTTTCAGTTCAGACTTGGTGCTGTCAGAAGCAAAGATGTAGTCGATGGATTCATAAGACAAATCCCATACCTGAGACGGGGTCAAGTTAAAATTTTCAGCTGCCAGCTGGTACTCTTGGGAAAGGTGTGTTGCAAAAACACCCTTATCGTCAGTCTGCCAATGTAAGCAAGAAAGTTTCAAAATGAACAAGGAAATGATTTTTTAAAAACAACTCTTCTTTAGTCTATTTTCCTATTCATCATGCTTCTTTTGAGAGTCTAAACAGGGGCCTATAAATACATCTATGCCTAGCTATAACTAAAGGGGCTTGTTTACCCTTAAAAAACACACAAAGAAAAAACCCCCAGCCCTGGCCGGATGGCTCAGTTGGTTGGAGCATTATTCCATACACCAAAAGATTGTGGGTTTGATTCCTGGTCAAGGCACACACCTAGGTTGCAGGTTTGATCCCGTTGGGGTGTGTACGGGGAGGCAACGGACATCCATGTTTACGTTCCATGTTTTCCTGTCTCTCTCCTTTCCTCTCTCTCTCAAATCAATAAAAACAGCTTGGCCAGCATGGCTCAGTGGTTGAGCTTCAACCTATGAACCAGGAGATCACGGGTTTGATTCCTGGCACATACCCAGGTTGTAGGCTGGATCCCCAGTGTGGAGTATGCAGGAGGCAGCCAATCAATGATTCTCTCATCGTTGATGTTTTTTTCTCTCCCTCTCCCGTCTGGTTAGAGCACACCAGAGCAGTGCTCTAACCATTGCTGCGTATTAAAATCACCTAAGGAGCTTTAAAAACATATCTGTTCTCAGGACACTTCCCTGATCATATAAAGCAGAATCTCAAGGGATGGGTGCCGAGCACCACTAGTTTTGTTGTTGTTAATCCTCATCGGAGGATATTTTTCCATTGATTTTCAGAGAGAGTGGAAGGGAGGGGGAGAGACACACAGAGAGAAACATCATTGTGAGAGAGACACATTGATTGGTTGCCTCCCGACCAGGGCCAGAGATCGAGTCCACAACAGAGGTACATGCCCTTGACTGGAATCAACACCAGACCCTTCAGTTCACAGGCCAATGCTCTATCCAATGAGCCAAACCAGCTAAGACACTATTTTTTTTCTTTAATGTTCCTCTAGTTACTGTCCAGGATCTTTTCCCTTGGAGCCAAACCAGTCACCCTGGCCCTTTGTAGCCTCTCATGCCCCAGTCCCCTCTCACTCCTCTATTTGGGCTTTATTACCCTCAGGCATGCAAGGCACTCAGCTAGTTAGTGAATGTCTGACCTAAAGCAACTCAGGGACTAAAAAGGAGCAAAATACTTCACAGAAAACACCTTACACAGATCACAGAAGGATGGGCAATGCTGTACCAGAATCCGAAATGATGCTGGTCATAAGATGGAACTGTCCGACTTTTGATGTTTGAGGTCAAACAGAGTTCTACAGGAAAGGGGGAAAAAGCCTTTTATTAAAAGCAGGTTAGTAGACTCAATCATCAAGTAGATACATGAGAAATCTTTCTAAACTATGCTAATTTTCAGTAGTTCATTCTTTTACAAAATCGACCTTTTCTTGCCCTGGCTGGTGTGGCTGTTGGTTGGGCATCATCCCGGGCACTGAAAGGTTGCTGGTTTGATCCCCAGTCAGGGTACATGACCAGGTTGCGGGCTCAACGCTGGTAAGGGGCATGCAAGAGGCAGCCGATCAAAGTTTTGCTCTCACATTGATAATTCTCTCTCTCCCTCTCCCTCTAAAAAAAAAAATCAATAGCCCTGGCTGGTTTGGCTCAGTGGATAGAGTGTTGGCCTGCTGACTGAAGGATCCCGGATTCGATTCCGGTCCAGGGCACATGCCCGGGTTGCGGGGCTTGATCCCCAGTGGGGGACATGCAAGAGGCAGCCAATCAATGATTCCCTGTCATCACTGATATTTCTATCACTCCCTCTCCCTTCCTCTCTGAAATCAACAAAAATATATTTAAAAAATTTAAAAAATATATATATTTTTAAAAGTTGACCTTTTCTTGTGTAAAAATTTGTAGTTCAATTAGTGTGGTTGTGTGGGAAATATGTGCAACTTATGGCAGCAACTGTGGCAGGCAGGGAATTAGTATTTCCTTTACGGCCATGTGCTTCCCCTTTCTTTTAACAAGAGAGAAAAGAGGAGTGTGTAAGCCAGTCACCATAGAGAAGCCAGGGAATTATCCGAAGGGTTGCTAACTCTCCCTGGTCTGTATGTGGAGGCTAAAATAAAGGTCAGATAATGGAAGAACTGCTTGAGAGTTACAGCATTATAAAAAGCCAAGAGCAGAAATGGAACTTTTCCAAGGTTTCAAAGAAAACACCTTACTTCTTTTAGTCAGACAACCGTCTAATCACTGCCTGCTGCAAGTAAATCCTTCTTAACAATGACTTCTATTAACAAATTCCTGCCTTGAAACTGTACCAGGCTCCCTAGGCAGAGTAAAATACTTCACTGACTTGATGGATGGCGTCTGCTCCCTTGGGTAAGGCAGCCGCAACACAGAGCCACCCAGTCCAAGAAATGGCAAAGCCAACCTGCCCCTTCACTGTGCTGGGAGCCACCACAACGAGTAAGATCACTATCACTATAGTTTCCATTTTCTCTACTTTTGTTGATGTTTAAAATTTTCCTCAGTAAAAATAAAAAAGCCTCATCCATTATGAATTGCTGAAAAGTCTATAAATAGTTTTTAAAAAAGCATACCCAAACAAGTGTTTTACAAATTGGTAAATTTGTAAATTCAGCGAATTTATCATTCAGTAAAAATGGATTTCAGTCCATTGCTTCTTTCCCTCTTCAGAAAGGCCTTCCTTGATCATCCAACTAAAAGTGGTTATCTCATCATTATATCAGTCTGTTTAATTTTCTTCAAAGAACTTAACACTAATATTTTCTTGTGCATTTGTTTACTGTCTTACCTTTGCTAGACTAAAAATTCCTTGAGAAAGCAAGCTTGTTTGTCTGTTTTGTTTACTGCTCTCTTCCTAGCAATTGAAAAGTGACTGGAACAGAGTAGGCATTTCATAAATATATGCTGTTAAACAAAAACAGCTCCAGGTATACACATGTAGACTAACAAGTGTGTAACAGTCAACATACATATAATAATATACTTCGAATTTTCCATAATTCTTAATTTAAAAAAAAGTGACACATTTTCATAACACATCTTAACTTGGTTAAAGTCATTTCAAAATACTAGATGCCCCTTATTCCTTCAGTAAAATACTGAGTTCTAGGAACTAGGGAACGTAAAGTGAACAAGACAGAGAAGGGCTCTGCTCTCATGGAGCTTATATTCTAATGGAAGCTAAGACTTTGTGTTACTTAAATGAGGCTCAGAAAGCACTTATACATATCTTTTACTTTCTAAATAATATTTATATATTTAGGACAAAACTTCTCTACATCTGAGTTGCAATGTGGGGGCTGGGAGTGGAAGGGGCACAGGATTGTCTGAAGGACCTGAAGCCCTAAGCCTTACCCAGTGGTATCTGGTGTTTCCTCACAAAGTCCACCAGATCCAAGGATCCTTCCTCAGAGGAGTTGAGAAATGTCCCATGCCCAATTCTGTCAGGAAGCAGATCCAGGAGTACTTGTGTTTCTTTCTTGAGGTTTGGAATCTCAAAAAGAGGGAGAGAGGACATCAATAACCTCTTTTAGTTGTTTTAAAAGTGCTTTTTCTAAAGCCAGGTACTCTGTCCCTGAGAAGGTAGTACAGATATTCTGGAAAGCTGAATTACTTATACCTTCCTAGCTCTCTTCTTTGCTTTTTATGTTCCCATTCATTTCCCAATATTCTAGATTCATTCCAATGATAATAATTATAGCCAATGATAATAAACACATAGTAAGGACCTACTTCGTGCCTTTTTACATAAAATTTCCTTTAAACCTCACAAGAATGTTGCAAAGTATTAAGATGAAGAAATTATAGCTCAGAAAAAGTAACTTTCAAAAACAAAATCCACAACTCCATATGTATATGTGTCCTGTGGTATATATGTGTGTTCATATATATTAGAAAAAGGCCTGGAAAAATATAAATACAAAACTGTTAAGACGATCAACTTGGGAGCACAACTGAAATGGGAAGGGGACCTTTCATTTTTTATTTTTTTCCTTCTATATAATAGTTCTCTACATTTGGATTTTCTTCAGGTACATATAAATTTTGTAGTTGAAAACATAATGCATTCTAAGCAAAAGTTGTCCAAGGTTCATGGAGCTAGTGAATGATAGAAGGGTGAAATCTGGCTCCATCTGACTCCAGGGCCCAGACTCTCCACACAGCGTGCTCACGTTTTATTTTGACAAGACTAGCTACATACATACCACAACCACCATGAAAATGTCTAGCTGTGCTCTTTATCCCTTAAAAGCCTAAAATTCAAATCACAATAACAAGTGGAAATTAAATATCTTGTATCCAATGGATCAAATAAGAAATGCAACAAAAATTAAGCTAAAGCGCTTTGATGCTGTGCACCAAGACCAGAGATAACTGGTTACAGTGACACATGCTGGCTGTTTCATTATATTGATCAATTGCTTCGGTCAAGTATCAGGTCAGCTAGATGGTTTCCTAAAAGTGAAAGGTCTTTTTTATCAGAGTGTGGGCACATGGAACCTATATTTTCTTAAGTTCTTCCACTAGATAACTGACCCCTTGCTTATAGACATGAAAACCACCAATAATGACAAGAAGCTCCATTTTTTTACTTAAATCTTCAAGTCCTGATGCTATTCAACCTTTATATATCGCTCCATCTAATATTCAAGATAACCCCATGAAATAAGTAGAATAAGTATTATTTCCTGCATTTAACCCATTGTATGCCATAAGCGTCTGTAGATGCAAGCTGCGGACCTTCCCCCCACGCCATGTGTGTCTATAAAAAAAAAATGTTGTCCCTAAGTCACAGCCCTGACCAACTTTAAAATCATTTTTTGTGAGAATTTTCAGCTGAAAATATTCAAGAACACCCGAATTGTAATATATTTATTTTTCTAATATTCATTGCAAATTAATTTTTTAAATTAAATTCAAAATATCGTGGCGTGTGGGGATGGTTTCCGTTTTGAACGCATGGCAGTTAACTGGTTAAGAAACAAATCTAAACTCATGTAGTTGTATATATTATGTATAGCTTTTTGTATGTAAAAAAAAAAAAAGAATAGGAAGAAATAAACCATTTATAAAATGGGGGAAAGTGCAATAGAGTCCCTTGTTTGCCTCACAGAGATGTGAAGAAAGTGACGTTCTCCAGCCATTATCTGTCACTTGTTCATGCTGCCAAGGAGCTGGGGACCCAGGGGCACCCGATCTCCCTGCTGAGCCTTATAAGATGATGACGAGCTACTTCATTTCTTGCTAGTACATGTGATCCACTCAGGTCCCTTTCCCTATGAGGACAAAGTGAGATGAACTGGTGCTTCTCTCAATGCCAGCTTACCAAAGATAAGGTCAATGATGGAAATTCATGAATTTTCTCTAGAAGATGTCATTAAGTTATTTTTAAAGACACAGCTGTACTGGAAGTCAACAGCCACCCTCCCAGGAACCACAAAAACAAAAACAGTAACATGAGGGACTAAAGCAAGTCATGCCTTTATCATTATAATTTATGTTAAAACATTTCTACTTTTCCCTTTCTAAAAATCTTTTTCTAAGCCAGGTATGTTTTTAGCCATTTAAAGATGATTACTATTTTCCACTGTAATCTACCCTTTTCAGCCCAATTTTAAAATATTATTTACCTCTGAAAGATGCAATGCCAACTTCAGACCTGCTTTTTTTGCTTCCAAAAGAGGTTCCAAGAAATCTTTTGCTTGTCCTGCCTTGAAGATAAAAGTTAAAATGAGGATGCATGAGAACACTGGGCAAACTGAGGAACTGTGTACTCTGTCCCAATAAACAAATAAATAAAATAATAGCTGAAAAAAAACCTCAGCAGATTGATTCATTTGTACGTTTTGTTTATAAGGCACCTTTCTCAACTGGAGGTTTTAAGAGACAATTAAGCATTAGACATCCACTGTATAAAATGAACTGAATTCTCTCCTATGTATGTAGAATGGAACTAGCTGTGTACCATCTTTAGAAGAATGGAGAAAATAATCATATTGTCATGCAAATCTTTTTTTCTTTTTTTATGGGGCTTAATTCTTTCACAGAATCCTGGTTGAGAATAGTTGCTGTATGCATTCTGGTTATCCTTCTCCCACAAACTAAATTGACTTTTTTTAGAAATAAAATGTATTTAGGAAAAATAACTTACTGTAGGATCTCCACTGAGGTCAAGGCCAATAACTGTATCTTTAGTAGAAAGGAGGAATTCTTCAGCAAGTTTAACAGTCTCCTTGGCCACTGAAGGGCCACCTCTTCTGTCAATTGATATCAAATATCTTTAATATAAGAAAAACACATTTTAAAACAATGATAAAAAATACAACTCTTGAATATGGCCAGAGAGCTATGGCAGGTACATCTTATTATAGGAAATGTGTTGCCTATTTGACATGACATCTTACTTTGCTAGAGGGAATGAGACATAAATAGCACCAAATATTTAATTAGTGTTCAAATTTCTAATTGTCTCATGTTTTATTGTTGAAGTACTTGTTTTTTACAGTTTGTTCAAACGATAACCCAACCAAAGGTTCACACATTGTGTTGGTCAGTGCATTTCAAGTGTTTTTTAATCTACAGCCACTCCCTTCACCCCACCCCTACTGCACGCCTCCCAACCTCTTTTCTTAAATTTATTTGTTGAAGAAACGAAGTCATTTGCCATATAAAGTTTCCCACAGTCTGGGTTTGTTGATTGAATCCCTGTGTTACTAACATGTTCTCCTGTCTCGTATTTCCTATAAATTGGACATTGGATCTAATCTAGAGGCTTAATCAGATCAAATTCAGTTTTTTGGCAAGAGTTCTATCACAGATAGTGGTGTGTTCTTTCATCATGAGGCTTAGATCCATTATTTCATAAGGATTACAAAATTGGTAATAATTTAATTCTAATACGTATCCAATAGCTGATACATATATTAACTGAAATTCTATAAGAAATCTAATATTCTGAAAATCCTTGTTAATATTGTGTGCACTTATTAGTTTACCTATTTATTTAAAAAAAATAAAGCCCGGCGTGGCTCAGTGGTTGAGTATCGAACTATGAACCAGGAAGTCACAGTTTGATTCCCGGTCAGGACACGTGCCTGTGTTGCGGGCTCAGGTTGTGGGCTCAATCCCTGGTGTGGGGTGTGCCAATCAATGATTTTCTCTCATCATTGATGTTTCTATCTCTCTCTCCCTCTCCCTTCCTCTCTGAAATAAATAAAAATATATTTCAAAAATAATAATAAAAGAAATTCTTCTAGCATTTATTTATTTACAGAATTTGGATCAACTATATATAAAATGCAGTGTCATTTTTTTCCACTTAACAATTTCCCCTGCCATTAAATAATGTTAGAAAATAATATAAATCATATGAACATAATGTAATTGTCCTCTGATTGCTGGACATTTTAGGATGTTTTCTACTTTTTGTCATAAATAGCACTACAATGAAGAATCTTAACATAAATCAATCAATTTCCTTAGAATACATTTCTAGAAGAGATTTACTGGGTCAGAGTGGAAAATTATTTTTATTCATCTTAATACATATTGCTCTTTAGAGAGTTTTATTAATTACATATGCTCACCAACAGTGTAAGTTCACAAACACTGGTTATTACCCTTTTTGGTGGTGATGGGGGGATTGAAATGGTACTGTAATATTTCTTTTAAAAATTATCTGATTAGTGAGGTTTTCTATACATTTAATGGCCATTTGTATATCTTCTTTTCTAAATTATCTTATCTTTTGGGTGGTTTTTGAAATTGGGGTATTTGTCTAGTTAAGCTTAATTTGGAGAGATTTTATAGTCAGAAGCACTACAACTAGCATTCTTCCTTCGAGGACCTATTGAGCCCTGATTACGTGCCAGTTCTGTTCTAAGTACTGGATGTGTAGTGGCCAAAGAACAAAGTTTGTGGCCTCACTGAATTTATACTCTAGAGGGTGAGCATATATAAACAATTAAACAAGATAATCTCTGATCTGGTTAAAAAGACTGCCATAAAGGAAATAAATAGAGTGACTAGAGGATTTGGGGAGCACTTTAGATAAAGTGGTCAAGGAAGGCCCCTTTTGAGGAAGTGACAGCTGAACTGAATAATGAGAAGATGCCAGCCATCCATGGATATAGTGAAAGTGTGTCCTAGACAAAAGTTACAGGAAGTACAAAGGTGCTGAGGTGGGATAGTCTTGGCCTATTTGGGGAACAGAGATGCCAGTGCATAATAAGTAATAAGTGGTCCAGATGAGGCTGTTAAAAGTATGAGAGACAGCCAGATCATATGGAACCTTGGAGGCCACAATAAGAAGTCTAGCCCTGGCCGGTTTGGCTCAGTGGATAGAGCGTCGGCCTGCGGACTCAAGGGTCCCAGGTTCGATTCCGGTCAAGGGCATGTACCTTGGTTGCAGGCACATCCCCAGTAGGGGGGCGTGCAGGAGGCAGCTGATCGATGTTTCTCTCTCATCGATGTTTCTAACTCTCTATCCCTCTCCCTTCCGCTCTGTAAAAAATCAATAAAATATATATAAAAAAAAAAAAAAAAAAAAAAAATAAGAAGTCTAGATTTTAGCTGAAGTGCAATAGAAAGCCATACTCACTACAGTAAGAGTACTCAGAATTTTACTGCCACATGAATAAATTCAGAGCTGCATTCTCAACATTATAGAATAGAGTTCTTGATGTTTTTTTCTTATCCTATATAATAAAAGCCTAATATGTGAAGTGTTCGGTCAACCGGTTGGCTGTTCAACCAATCAAAGCGTAATATGCTAAGGCTGCTCAACCACTCGCTATTACATGCACTTACCACCAGGAGGCAGACAGTCAACCAGTCACTATGACGTGCACTGACCACCAGGGGGCAGATGCTCCGACCGGTAGGTTAGCTTGCTGCTGGGGTCTGGCCAATCGGGACTGAGCGAGACGGGTCCGACATGTTCTGGAGCCCTCCTGTGGCCCCTCCCCAGCTGGCCAATCTCCCACATCCCTCCCTAGTCCCTGTTGTGCACCGGTGGGGTCCCTCAGCCTGGCCTGTGCCCTTTCACAATCCAGGGCCCTTCAGGGGATGTCAGAGAGCCGGTTTTGGCCTGATCCTGCAGGCTAGGCCGAGGGACCCCACCGGTGCACGAATTCATGCACCGGGCCTCTAGTTATAAGATAAAAACCAGTTATTGGTTGACGTATAAAAATCCATTACACCCATGGTGAAAGTAGTAAAATTTTCACCCATTCTAGATTTTTAAATGGTGACCACTAAGGTACAATGCTTCTTACCTAACATCAATGTCTAAGTTTTCTTGTTTAGACTGTTTTATACCCTCAAGTACAGATTCCACATAAGTTTTTTTAGTCATTCCTGGAAAGGACACAAAGAAAACATGTAAAGAGATCACCAACTATTTAATCCTTCAGCATTAGTATCCCTATGTAAACAAATTACATTTTCACTTTATGTTGTGACAAAAGCATGGCTAAAGATGAATTAAAACACAGCCCTATGGATATATTTTAGTAAATACTAATTGAACTTTAATAAATTTGGAAAAATAATTAAGTACTACAAAAAATAAAATGAAAAAAAAAAGACTAGAAAGGATTCTTAGATTCAACAGACATAAAATTACTCTCACAAATTGTTACGAAAATTTTTTAATGTTTTAACAAAACAAGAATAAGAACAAGCCCTTTTCTAAAGCCTTTCTTTCGGTGCTTAAATTTTCCTCTTCTGGGGAGCTCTGGAAGAGCACTCTCTAGAACAAGCTCCTCTAAAATACTTTTGTGCCCCAATTCTAAAATGCTTACTTTTGGTGGAAAATCTCTAGTAAAGCACAGGAAATTATAAAGAAGTAAAATAAATCTAACATATAATCCACCACTTAAAGATAACCACTGTCTTTGTTGTTCTAAGCATATATATATATATATGTATGTATACTAGAGGCCCAATGCATGAAATTCGTGTAAGAGTAGTCCTTCCTTCCCCCAGCTGCCAGCACTGGCTTCCCTCTGGCACCCGGCACCCGGGCTTCGCTCTGGCTGCCAGCAGGCACCTAAGACCCGGGCTTCCCGCCGGCCCTGGCTTCATCCAGAAGGATGTCCAGTCTAATTAGCATATTACCCTTTTATTATTATAGATACTAGAGGCCTGGTGCATGAAATTCATTCACGGAGGGGTGGGGAGTTCTCTCAACCCAGCCTGCACCCTCTCTAATCTGGGACCCCTCGGGGGATGTCCAAATGCCGGTTCAGGCCCGATCCCAGGGAGACATCGCTCTCACAATCCAGGACTGCTGGCTCCTAACCATTCACCTGCCTGCCTGACTGATTGCCCCTAACAGCCTCTGCCTGCCTCCCTGATTGCCTCTAACTGCCCCCCCTGCCAGCCTGATCGCCCCTCACTGCCCCCCCTGCAGGCCTGATTGCCCCTCACTGACCCCCCTGCAGGCCTGGTTGCCCCTCACTGCCCCCCTGCTGGCCTGGTCGCCCCTCACTGCCCCCCCCTGGCCTGGTCACCCCCAGCTGCTCCACCCGCCGCTGGTCTGGTCGCCCCTCACTGCCCCCCCTGCTGGCCTGGTCACCCCATGCAGCCTGCTGTTCGGTTGTTGCATGAGGGCATCCTAACCAATTTGCATATTACCCTTTTATTAGTATAGATATTCTGAATAGATGGGATGCTACTAAGTAAATATGTATTCTGTTCAGTCATTTAACCCTATCTTCTGAGCATATCTCCAATCATTAAAGTGTCCTTGAAACTATTTTTATTGTTGCCTACCATTCCATTAAACTTTAACAATTCCCCTATTGTTACATACTTAGGTTAAAACCTCTCTTTTGAATCTCCATTCAAAGAGCAACCTAGCTCTAATAATTGGTAGGTTTTTTTCTATCCTTCCCTCTCACTACCCTCACTAGCATAACTTAGAACTGATTCTGCAGTTAAAAAATGCAAGATAAGTCTCTTTTGCTTGCCCCAGTTGTCAACATTTACTTTACTATATGTAGTTGAAAAAATTTTACCCCCTGAATGGTGACTGGGCTATACATGTCAGGGTGCAAGATGACCTGGTAGGATCACAAAATGCTAAGAGGGACCCAAAGATACTACATAATATCTCCTGATGTTACTCTTATGAAATTTTCTCCAGACAACATCCAGATCTGCTCATCTCCATCCAGAGGGGTTTTACCACATCACAGCTTGCTCCTGGCCAAAGACACTATTAGTCCCTGAGAAGTGACTGAATAACCTCATTTCAGTAATTGTTATAAAACATGATTCTGCATCTGCTCAGTGACATTGTTCCACAAGTGCTCTTGGTGCAGGCAGCAAGAATTAGCCTGTTGAAGACAATGCAACTATAAGGAGCAAATGTCCTTTTCTCAGAGTAAGAAAAACAAATGAGCCCTAGCCGGTTTTGCTCAGTGGATAGAGCGTCAGCCTGTGGACTGAAGGGTCCCGGCTTCGATTCCGATCAAGGGCACATGCCTGGGTTGTGGGCTTGATCCCCAGTAGGGGACGTGCAGGAGGCAGCCGATCAATGATTCTCTCTCATCATTGATGATTCTCTCTCATCATTGATGTTTCTATCTCTCTCTCCCTCCCACTTCATCTTTGAAATTAAGAAAAAGAAAAACAAATGACATTTTTGCAGGCCTTCTTATTCCCCTCAAACAGATAATACCTGAGTTAATTTTTTAAAGAATAACTTACTCATTAATAATGTGCATCATAAATGTGTATCATAACATTTGGAATATTGGTTCTATTTTTACAATAGAGTAAAAGTAAGTGCTTCATATTCTCAACTTATAAACACATGAATGACCAAAGCACACAGAAAAGATTACATTGGCTGAAAAATAATTAAATTCTACCTGTAGCATTGTCTCTTCTGGGTGTGCTCCTTAGTTCCAGGTACTTGACACCATCATCTGCAAATTCTTTAATGACATCTTTTGTGACCTGATAATAAAAGCAATGATCATAATATTGATAATGTTGGTGTAAGGGTCCCAATGAAAGTGCCAAATGCTACAGCTTCATTTCATTCATTACATTTGATTTGGGAAAAATGTTGGAAATCTTCCATGTGGTTAAGAATACCTGCTTTGCCACACCCCTGATGGACACCATGACAGAACCGCAAAATTTCCATTATCTCCCATTACCCCCTCATTTCCACATTAAATACAAATATGTACATCATTCACTCTTTTTTTCTCTCCTTTTAACCATTTTTCTATTTCCTTGTGTTCATAACAGCAGTTTGATAAAACAGAGAAGGCAAAACTAAATCCAGTTAAAACCATCTATGAGTGTGTAGTACTAGAAAGAAACATATGGAAATGAACAGCTAATGTGATTAGACATTAATGATGTACAATTTAAAGTCATGGCTTAAGATTCTTCAAGATATTTAGGAATACGTTGTATTTTTCATAAAATTCTTTAGGCAGGGTTAAATTTCCCCCAGCAGTATACAGGAAAATTCTTCTTAGGCAAAGAAAGTGGGTGATAAATATGAGTCAAACTATATCTAATTTAACACAAATCTCAACAATCCAAAAATTACTAAATGACCAGGGTAAATGGTATCTGAAGGCTGATGGTAAGTTTCCTTCTCTGCCATCAATCCTAAAAAATACCAGATCTAATAGAAAAAGAACCAGGTTGGGGATACTGTGATAACATGCCCTAGTTAGTCCTTACAGTTGGTATCCTAATCTTTTTTAAAAAAATCCTCACTGGAGGATATATTTATTGATTTTAGAAAAAGGAAGGGGGAGAGCGAGAGGGAGAGCGAGAGAGCGAGTGAGCGAGAGAGAGAGAAAGAGAAAGAGAGAGAGAAACATATGTGAGAGAGAAACATCTATCGGTTGCCTCCCATATGCACCCTGACCAGGATCGAATCCGCAATCTACGTATGTGCCCTGACCAGGAATCAAACTCGCAACCTTTTTTGGTATACAGGACAATGCTCCAACCAGCTGAGCCACCCAGCTGGGGCAGTATCCTAATCCTAACCTGCTTTGACTATGTGTACATGAGCAGGCAAAAGGCAAAGGAACAGGGATTGGCTGGTTGTGCAGATAGTGCCTAACAGGGGAACTACCTTAGTGGATTCACTGCAATCCAAGGTCTGAGTCTCATCTTTTTCTTTTTTTAAATTAAAGCCCCAGATAAATTTATTATAATATAAATGTAATGGAGGTCTAGAGAATCAGCCTCAGAGAGTATGCACAACAGCATTCAAAAATCACATGACACCCCTACACCAAGAGATACCACTGCTTCCTCCACCACCAAGCATGAGCCTGCAGCCTCTGCACACGAGACCCAGTGGCCCTGCTTCTCTAGGAGCTCCACATTGCTGCTTTTGTACGCCTCATCCCTGTAGGTTGAGGAACTTGCATCTTATCATTGCTCCAGGCCCAAAGATCCCAAGTCACTCTACCCCAGCTCCCAGGAGCCTAACGCAGAAGCCTATTTGTTAACGTGTACACTAACAATGAGTATGAAGTGGCAGTTCTTCTTAGTGGCTGAAGTGATCATATCTACTATTCAGGGTACCCCTCATCTTGGTGGTGAGATACCTGTGAAATCAAATGAATAATAGAAGGCTGCTGGCAAGTATAGCATGAGAGCAATGGAAGATTTATCTAGGCCACAGTGAGGCCTGTGGAATCATCCCTACCCCACATCCAAGAATACTTCCTTGGGGTCCACATCTGTGTCTGCCAGATTCAGCCCTGACTCTAAATTCTTCACGGGCAGGGACCATGTCAATCTGTCTTTATATCTCCCAGTCTCTAGCACTGGAACATTATGGGCATTCAGTCAACTTTTTTGAACTAAAGTTTTAGATTAAACTCTCCTCCAAAAGGTGATTAATTTAGTGTTTATTGTGAGGATCAACCTTGGCCAAGGAGGAAAATTCTTTCTTGATCAGTCAAAAGTTAGCTCTCCAGAAATATAGGTTATACTTCTTACTTTGCATTTTTCTAAATGACCAGGGTAAACGATATCTAAAGGCTGAATGATTAAGAACACTGACAGGATTTCGTTTATCTTCATTTACAAAAAGGACATTTTTATTTTTATTCTTTTAAATATATTTTTATTGATTTCAGAGAGGAAGGGAGAGAGAGATTAGAAACATCAGTGATGAGAGAGAATCATTGACTGGCTGCCTCCTGCGCACCCCACACTGGGGATTGAGCCTGCAACCCAGGCATGTGCCCTGACTGGGAATCAAACCATGACTTCCTGGTTCATAGGTCGACGCTCAACCACTGAGCCACATCAGCTGAGCAAAGAGAACATTTTAAATGCCATCCTAGTTAGATCAATGATACAGAAACCAGTATTCCATATCATGGAAACTATAGTGTCATAGAGCTTCAGATAAGAGAACACCGATGTGTTCTTTAGTCCTACATTCTCAGAGGAAAGGTACAATTTCGCTAGGAATTAATAATTTAATTTCTAGGCACTTCTTGAACTTCTTCACTCTCTATAACATCTACTCAGGCAGTAAAAAATCTTCCAAGCAATAGGGATAAAACCTTTCTGTCTATGGTCAAATATTATGAAAAATAGGACCAGATTTTCTCCATATTGTCTTCCACCTAACAGAAGATATTCACTTAATTCTTTCCTCATATATTTTCCAATGAACATAGGCTTTTGATATTAGCTCTTGAGCAAATGTCTTACATTGGTTTTAAAAAGAGTTGCCATAAAAAAGCAGAAAACATTTTTCATCAGACTCAATGCAACAAGAGGCCATAAATTACTTAATTTTTAGATTTATCTAAAAAGTGCTTCTTCTTACCATTAAAATATCTTCAGGGCTAGTAGTAAGCTGATGAATAATCTGAAACATCTGGAAACATCTATAACATGAATAAAAAGTTTTAAGATACTCTAGTCATTAAAAGCTCAAGACAAATTCAGTAAGCAATTAAATAGATTTTAGTAATTACATAGGGTATCCCAAAAAATGTATACACAGTGTGAATGATTATAAAGTTAGTGTTTATTAACATACAGTTCACTTTCAAAATTTAAAAGAATCTACAGAAATGAATAATTTTTTTGTCAACACCTGTTTTCAAACTGATGACCATTCTGGTCTAGGCACTGCTGATAACTTGAAGGAATGGAATTGCAAACATCAAAAATAGTATTGTTTGGTATTTGTGTGCCCTCAATTTTTTGTACCATAAACTTTATTTTTTATATATCCCCATTAAAAAAAAGTCTAGTGGATAAATTTTCTTTGTTCAAAGCTTAGTCTGGCTTCATCCATTATTTCAAATTAGTTAAATCTAAAAAGGAATGAAAATTAATTAAACCTAAAAAGGAATGAAAATTAAAGTATGAAAAAATCATACTTTGAATGATTATAAAGGCAGTGTTTGTACTTCAACTGTGTTTTCAAACTTCCAGCAGCATTTTAGGATGAACTTCCTTTGTTCAAAGCTTAGTCTGGCTAAAAAGAAAGAAACATCAATTGAACTATCAGCTGTTGAAGTGTGTATACATGTTTTCAGGACACCCGGTATATTTATAAAGAACTACAGAATAGGTTTTTTGAAAATTACATTGATCTAAAAAGATCAATGACTGAAAAGAAAACATTACTGATATTTTTAAGTGGGATATACTAGTTTCCCTTCTCCATCACCACTCCCACCCCACCCCACCATCCCCCGTTGGTAGGAGCAAATAGAAGAAAAGTCAGTAAGCCTATACTTTCCAGTCTAAAGAATAGTCAATATAGTACAACTTTACAAACAACATAAATCATTAAAAATATTGTCAACAGCCGGACAGTTGGAAAAATTCTATATGTCAAGTTATACTCTCCATACCAGATGGCTACCCTATTACTTTAATTATTAAAATCTGAATTCTTACATACTATTTACAATCTCAAAATAGTGATAGAGAAAAAAACAGAGTGTGTCCACAATCTCCCCAAACTCACTCTTCTAAAGTTCTTTTCTTTCCTTTATCGATCATAGTCATTTGATCATGGATTTTGAGACCTGGTTTCTTAGCTATTAATTTCTTCATGGTATTACAACTAATGGATCCATTCAAGTGGGCATGAAGTTCCTAAAACAAAAGAATACAATCAGTAAAAACATATTAAGTATCCACTAGATTCATAGCATCATACCGTGCACTTGATGTTTGCAGTCGATAGTAGGCAAATTGCCTATTAGATTTAGCTATACAACTTATAAAGTTTATAAATTATAACAGTAAAATTCACTTTTCTTTTGTGAAAAGAAACAACATAGAGTCATTATAATTAGCAACCACTCTAGAATTCTGTGGTTGAATTCTCACCACTTTAGGTAGTTCTGAGAAAAAGGTTCTCTTCCATTGCTGCTGGTCTTCTGCTTTCATCATGACTTAGCAGAATAAAAAGGTCTTTCTCCAAACACTCTTATTGGTATGAACAATACCATGTAGTTCAGTCAGTAAATTTTGTGGTCTTGAATTTCCTTCAGATTGCTTTATTTCCACACATTTTTATAAAATTAGCTGAAATGTTGCTTGGGGTTCAGCTTCACCTATTTAAACAAATGTAAACATTTTCAGATGTTGACATAAAAGCAAAGAAACAGGACTTTTGTGAATTTATTCTTCAAAAGACAAAAAGTTCCTCCAAAGCTAATGAGCTAATAATATGAACTAGAAATAAGAAAAAGTGAGGGTGGATTACAATCTGCAATTCAGTTGGATGTATTCCTTACTTAACATTTTCTATAAAACTACTTCTAAATCTAGAAATTCATAAGGCCTATTTTGGGTAAAAAAAAGTTTACATTTCGAATTGTTTAAAATATATAAAGGAAGAGCAGAGGTGTTGGCTTCAGTGGACTTGGCTAGTCCTTTTACTAGTTTTCGCAGTTTAGTAGTCAGTTAACCTCACAGCTTCAGTTTCTTTATTTGTATAAAAGGGGATAAAGTGCAGAGTAGCTGTGAGGATTGATAGAGTAATTTAAATTCCCTTCTTGTATGCTCCCATAGAATCCAGTGACTACCTTTCACTCAGTGCTTTATCACACTGTATCTCAATCACTGATTTACTTGTCTTCCTCACTAGACTATAAGCTTCCTAAGGACAAGGACTATGGCTAGAACCTAGCACATTACAGGTGATAAATTCTAATTTGCCCTTCACCGCTGAAGGTGGCTTATACATTAAGATAAAATTCCAAATGAAATTTAGTGATTTTCAAAGTAGCCACCTTGACTCTCTGGATTCTCACATATTAATAATGATGACGTTGATAATAATAGCAGTTTCCATTCAGAGCCTGCCAGATAAGCACTTTTAATAATATAATATTTAATCTCACCAATAACCTTGCAAAATAAATATTTTTTACCACATTACTAATCTCTAAATTGATACTGAGAGGGGTAAATAAGTTACCAAGATATTAAAATGGGCAATAAATAATATAGATTGTACAGGACTAGACAGAGCCATAGAACCCATAGCAAGGCCAACTCAGCATGAGTTAAAAGTGGCATTTCAATGAATTACCATATAGTAAGTGCTTAAATAGTAACAAATTTTTAAAAATGGACTATTTAATCAATATGTGTAATATCTCTACTAAAGGACATAAAAGATGTCGTTAAAATGGGAAAACATACTTTATCTTACATAGGTAAAGTCAATTTGTCATAAATTGACTTATAAAGTAAATGTTAATAAAAATATTCTCAAAAGCATTCCTTAGAAATTGATTTTTAAAGTTCATGAAAGACTTAACTTATAAAATTATCCAGAAAAAAATATTGTGAATCTCAGAAGAATAATACCTAATACTGGTGAAGGTCTAAGTAAAAGTTCTTGTGTGAACAGAACTTGGTGTGGTCTTTTTAGAAACCAAATTGGCTATATGTATCAACACACACACACACAACACATTTTTATACAATAATTCTACTGTTAAGAATTTATCTTATATCTTATAGGATATATACAAATACATTTCTTATAGTATTATTTATAATAGCAAAAATTGGAAACAACCTAAATGTCCATTAGTAGGTACTGGCTAAATTAATTATATATATATATATATCCACTCAACTGAATATCTATGACTATATGGAAAGATTTCTATGATATAGTGTTACTTCCAAAAAGTAAGTGGCAAAATACATGGTTTAGAAAGATGACATTTATGAATAAAGCATGTATGTACATATACACTCACACTCACACACACGCACACATTCTCTCTCGTTTATTTATATCTTTATTCCTAAAACACATATGAAAGGGCACATAGAAAACTGTTACCCCTAGAATGTGGGCTGGAAGTGGCAAAGGCCAGAGGAGAGAATTTTATTTTATTTACCTTATATAGTTTTGTGCAATTTTGAGGTTTCACAACAAGCATGTAAAACTTGATTACTTTTTGAAGTAATTTTAATAAATTAAAAATGTCAATAATTGTAATAAATTTACTTAATTTTAATAAATTAACATTTAGAATACTTAACAAGTTATTTAAAAGAATTGTTTATGAAATATAAATTATTTCTTTAATATTGCAAAACAGCTTTATTATTATGAATTGTGAGAAAGAACTTTCATGGTTTGACAACAGCCTAAAAAAACACTTAAGACATTTTATATAGCAGGCTGATAATAACCTACTCTAGGATCCTGACCTTATTTTGTGCCACATTCAAACCATTCTCCAGATTAACTTTTAACTAGTTGTGTAAATTTACTGACCCACTGGCTACAACCCTATTTATATAATAAAAGTGTAGTATGCAAATTGTCCCCTCAACCAGGAATTAGTCTGGGAGTTCGACCAGGGGGTGGGGCTGGCCGGGGGAAGGGAGGGAGGCCCAGGCTGGTAGCAGCAGCCGCTAGGGACCCTACCAGTGCACGTGCACTGGGCCTCTAGTATTAACCTATTTGAAAGCCACAAAACAAGCACAATCTTTGCACACTTGAAAAAATTGTTTCACTGATCCTTGCCTAAGATACTTCTATCAACAATACCATTCCCTACCAAATTCAACTTTCCTGGGCTAGATTTTTTTTTTTTTATTTTTTTTTTAGAGAGAGGAAGGGAGAGAGAGGAATAGAAACATCAATTGGCTGCCTCCTGCAGGCTCCCTACTGGGGATTGAACCCAAAATCACCGCATGTGCCCTGACCTGGAATGGATCCCATGATCTCTAGGTGCATGGGTTGATGCTCAACCACTGAGCCACGCCAGCTGGGCCCTGGGCTGGATTTTGCATGGGCCAGAAGCTGGGATGAGAGTGAGAAGCTGAAAGGCAACACACTGAGATAAGACCTTTCTACATTTGTATTTACTGTTTATCAAGTTAGGGAAGGACCAGAACCAAGTCTCCTGTCTCCCAGAGTACTTTTTTTCATGACTAGGGGGGATGTGGGGGACCTCAGATTAATACAAGTATTTGTTACTTTTTATTAAGCACTTACTATGAACCAGGCACTGTGCTAAGTGTCTTACAGATGGTTATTTTACTTAATCTTCACAACAACCCATGAGGTATTATTACTTCCATTTTATATAAGAATAAACAGATTAAAAATAATAACCAGAAAATAATCGTAAGATACCCAAATCACAAATTTTTCCCTATTCTCTTTCTTTTTGAATCACTTTTCTTCATTTCTGCTCTTTTTTATTAGAAATAAAAAATATTTCTAACGTATCATGTACATTTTACTAACTTGTTATTAAAATATTATTTCCATAGTTCTGTATTTTTTTAAAAGTTCTATAACTCTCCCCCCCACCCAATTTGTTCTCAATCAACCTTAAGACAATTCACAAAGCAGACTTAGTCCCCTCATTTTATTATTATTATTTTTTATTAAATACATTTTATTGATTTTTTACAGAGAGGAAGGGAGATAGTTAGAAACATCGATCAGCTGCCTCCTGCACACCCCCTACTGGGGATGTGCCCGCAACCAAGGTACATGCCCTTGACCAGGATCGAACCTGGGACCTTTCAGTCCACAGGCCGACGCTCTATCCACTGAGCCAAACCGGTTTCGGCAGTCCCCTCATTTTAGAGATGAGGATCCCAAGGTTCAGCATGCTTAGAGGAGTTCTCCTATTCCCTTCAAAGGCAATTCCAAGCTCAACTGTTCTAGCTAGACCCAACTGCTTCACACTGAAGTGACAATCCAGACACCAGCTTCACAGACAACAGAAGCCATTAGGCATGAATTTCCTCTTTCTATCTCCCCTCCCCACACTTCAACTTATCTTTACCTACACCCCTTCTTCTCTCAGAAGCCAGATAAAAAAATATTCATTCTCTCGAATCTCAGACTACTAGTATTCTACATTCCTCTTTAACTACTGCCCTGTCTCTCCTTCTTCTGAGCTAAGGTCCTTGAAAGTGTAATTTAGACTGGCTGCCTCCATTTACTTACCTCCCATTCACTATAACATGGATCCTGCCCTGATTGCTGCACAGAAATTGCTCTCCCTTAAGTTATTAATAGCTCTTAAACACTAAAGCTAAAGGAAACTTTTCAATTAACAAAACTTTATCCTGACTCAAACTTTTGAGTTCCAGTACTCAAACTCAAATTGTTAGAACTTCAAAACTCATTTTATATATATATACACACACAACACACACACACACGCGCGCACGCACACACACACACACACACACACACCACACACTGAGTGGCCAGATTATTATCTCTGAACACATAATAATCTGGCCACTCAGTGTGTGTGTGTGTGTGTGTGTGTATTAGAGGCCCGGTGCATGAATTCGTGCATGGGTGGGGTCCAGCCAGCCTGGCCAGGGGGAGGGGACATGGGTGGTTGGCCCGCCTGCCTGCTGGTCGAATTCCTGGTTGAGGGGACAATTTGCATATTAGCCTTTTATTATATAGGATATACACTGAGTGGCCAGATTATTATGCGTTCAGAGATCATAATAATCTGACCACTCAGTGTATATTTCAGAGAGGAAGGGAGAGGGAGAGAGAGAAACATCAATGATGAGATAGAATCACTGATTGTCTGCCTTCTGCATGCTCCCTATTGGGGATGGAGCTCGCAACCCAGGCACGAGCCCTTGAATGAACCTGAGAACCTTCAGTTCACAGGATGACGCTCTATCTCCAGAGCCAAACCGGCCAGGGCCAAAAACTCATACTTTTAATCATTATGCTACATTGCTTCAAGGTAACCACACCTTTAGTCATCTTGACTTTCTTCTCCATCTCAGCCCCCAGTCAGACACCAAATTGCAATTAATAAATTACAAGTCTTCTTAAATATCTCTGGAGGCAGTTTCCTACTGGTGATGATACGCGAACACCCAACTCAGAAACTTGATGGTTACTATTTTAAACCCCCAACAAGACTCAGACCATATCATGAGGGAATAATCACCTCTCCGCTGTGATTCTCTTACTACTCTAGAATCACAGAATTTTGAAAGTAGAGGGGAATGTCACTTTATAGCTGAGAAACTGGGGCTGAGTAATTTACTTATTGGCAGCTTAGCACAGAGCCAGGAATACATGACAATCAATAGTATATATCTGCGCGGAATATTTTATTGGGTGTAAAGGTTTGCTAATTTTGCACCAGACCTCACTGACTTCTCAGGCTTACGTGGGGTCTCTTTTTGTAACATTTAAAGCACTGACTAAATTAGCACTAGTAGTTATTATCCAAGGATCGACCCCTTCCTCTACTTGCCCACCAACGTCAGCGGTGTAGACCTTTCCCGTCCAAAGTTCTGGCTGTCAGTCCCCACACACTCACCTCTTCAAGTTTCGGTTCTTATAAGGGTATTGCTTGTATCACATGATCTCACGCATCTAGGGGAAATAATGAACAACATAAACTGATGAACAAAAACAGACCCGGAGACAGGGAAGCATCGATCAGACTGTCAAACCTCAGAGGGAAGGTAGGGGAGGGTGGGGGGAAGGAGGAGAGATCAACCAAAGGACTTGTGTGCATGCATATAGGCCTAACCAGTGGTCATGGACAACAGGGGGTTGGGGGCATACATGGGGAGGGGAATGGGGGGATGAGGACAATTATGTGATAACATAATCAATAAAGAAATTAAAAAAAAAAGATTTCTGGCAACAGGTAAGTCAACTATGAGAACTTAGATAAAAATTTCCCTTCATACGGAAAAGCTTGTAGAAGTGACAACCCGACCTTCCCTGACAGTTTACGTGTCCACAATAAGCCGTAGCGGACAGTCTTCCCGCGAAAAAGCAGTCCGAGAGACTCAAAGAAGTCAACCAGTGGAATTTTAGCACAAACTACACCCCCCTCAATTCCAATCAGCGGGGCGCGCTCTTCCCGGAAGTGACGCACACTTTTCTGCGGAAGGGGAGTCACGGAGGAGGGGTGGTATTTCCGCACAGAAGTCCGCGAGGTGCGTCACTAGAACGGAAGAGCAGCTCAGCCCCGTGACAGACCGGGGCTCCAGAGCACCTTCGGGCCATGGGCCCGCGGAGCCGCGAGCGTCGGGCGGGAGCAGTGCGGAGTACCAACGATAGCAGCGCCCTCAGCAAGAGTTCCCTGGCCACGCGCGGGTACGTGCACGACACCTTCGCCGCGTTGCTAGTTCCGGGGGCCGCTCGCCGCGCGCCGCTCATCCACCGCGGCTACTACGTCCGCGCACGCGCCGTACGGCACTGCGTGCGCGCCTTCCTGGAACGGACGTGCGCCGCCCCGGGAGCGCCTCGCGCCCAGATCCTGTCGCTGGGCGCCGGCTCGGACTCGCTTTATTTTCGCCTCAAAGCTGCAGGCCGCCTGTCCTGGGCTGCCGTCTGGGAGGTCGATTTTCCAGACGTGGCGCGGCGCAAAGCGGAGAGGATTAGAGAGACGCCGGAACTGTGTGCGTTAACCGGGCCTTTCCAGAGCGGGGATCCTGCGTCAGCGCTGTGCTTTGAGAGTTTGGACTACCGCATCCTGGGCTTGGACTTGAGGCAGCTTGAGCGATTGGACCAGGCCCTGACCGCCGCGGGCCTTGATGAAGCCGCGCCCACTTTGCTCTTAGCTGAGGCCGTGCTGACCTACCTGGAACCGGATAATGCAGCGGCCCTCATCGCCTGGGCAGCCCAGCGGTTTCCTAATGCTCTTTTCGTGATCTACGAGCAGATGAGGCCGCATGACACCTTTGGCCAGTTCATGCAGCAACATTTTCAGCAGCTAAATTCTCCTTTGCATGGCCTGGACCGCTTTCCCGACGTGGAGTCCCAGCAGCACCGCTTCCTTCAGGCTGGCTGGACTGCCTGCAGGGCCATGGACATGAATGAATTCTATCGCTGCTTTCTGCCCGCAGAAGAACGTCGGCGCATGGAAAATCTTGAACCCTTTGACGAGTTTGAGGAGTGGCATCTGAAGTGCGCCCACTATTTCATTCTCGCCGCTTCTAAGGGAGACACTCTCTCCCAAACTCTGGTGCTTTCATCCCCAGAGCTGTTTCCTCGGGTAGATCCTGCTGCCCCTTCAGGGATCCTCCTTGCCAATGTAGCCACTAGTGACAGCCAGAGCCCAAACTTTAAGAGATATGGCCACGCCTCTGTCCTTTTGAGCCCAGGCATTCTCAGTGCAGGTGGATTTGGAGAGCAGGAGGGGCGGCATTGCCGAATGAGCAAGTTTCACTTGCTCTCAAGATGCTGTGACTTGGAATGGAAAGGCAAACAAATAGGCAGTTGGGGGACTGAAGCTCAGTGGGATGGACGCCTTTATCACACCATGACAAGACTTTCTGATACTCAGGTTCTGGTTCTGGGAGGGAGACTGTCCCCAGTAACTCCAGCCTTGGGGATTCTCCAGCTTCGTTTTTGTAAGAGTGAGGATGATAGCACTGAGGATCTAAATGTAATGGTAACAAAAGCTAGCACAGAAGAAGATTCCACTTTGTCATGTTGGCGGCATTCAACAACAGAAGTGTCCTATGAAAATCAGAAATATTTGTTTGTATATGGGGGCCGAAGTGTGGTGGAACCTGTATTGAGTGACTGGCATTTTCTCCATGTGGAGTCAATGACTTGGGTCAGGATCCCAGTGGAGGGGGATACACCTGAAGGTCGGCATTCCCACAGTGCCTGCAGCTGGCAAGGGGGAGTCCTTATTGCTGGAGGCCTGGGTGCTTCTGAGGAGCCATTGAGCTCTATAGTCTTTCTGAAACCAATCACTTGTGGATTCCTCTGGAAATCAGTAGATATCCAGCCTCCCATTACCCCAAGGTACTCCCACACAGCTCATGTGCTTAATGGGCAGCTTCTACTGGTTGGAGGGGTCTGGATTCATTCCTCCTCAGTTCCTGGGGTGACTGTTATTGACTTGACTACAGGATTGAGCTCTGAGTATCAGATTGACACAACATGTGTACCATGGCCACTAATGTTGCACAATCATACCAGCATCCTCCTTCCTGAAGAGCAACAGCTCCTGCTCCTTGGAGGTGGTGGGAACTGCTTTTCCTTTGGCACCTACTTCAACCCCCATATAGTAACATTAGACCTTTCTTCCCTGAGTGCTGGGCAGTAAGGACTAGACTTTTGATATATTCAGGATCCACTAAAGTAGACAATAAAGGTTTCCACAAATAGGATTTGACTTTGTTTATAGATATTACCACATTCCACGCCCCTCCTTTTATTTTATTTTATTTTATTAGCACTATTATGTTAAAACACATACCATCACTCAGACGATAAAAACATAAAACATAAGTAGGCCTATCTTAAGAGAGTGGTCATACAGTCCTAGAGGAGGAATTGGGGCCTTTAGATCCCTATATCTACTTGGTCTTCCTCCCATTTTCTAATCTGCCTTTATCCATTTATTGAGTTAAAGTGACCTTTAAGTCAAGTGAAAAATTTCCCACTCCTATGCTTTGTGACTTGAGGTGGTACCTTGGAAAAAGTTTCACACAGATCCTTGGTAAGAATCTAAAGTTGAATATAGTTGACGGGGCATGGTATTGACCTCATTCATTCTTCATGTATGAAACCTAAAAAGAACCCAGTTACAGTTTGATTAAAGCATTGTGCTATTTAGTGCAGAAGAGAACTCTGGGATAGATTCAACAATGATATTTGTATATGACTTTATTGGAAAATATGCTTTTGTTCCATTTTTGTCACTGGTTCCACATTTATATAGATTTATGAGTGCTTATAAATCAAACAATTGATACTTCAATTCATTGTGTACATGATGTGATAATGTTTTGCTTCAACTCTACACTCCACCCTTCACTATGGTCTGTGCCCCAGGAGGCTGACCTTCATGGACTATATCAGTGAGTTTTTTGTCTTCTAGTTTCTGGTGAGTTCTACCAGTCATAGGCACCAGAGGGAGATGTAGGACAGGAAGAGTGAGGCAGGGTATTCTCAGTGTTTCTCCTACTAGTCTGCAAGTTGGCAGAGCTCCCCCCCCCCTTTTTTTTTTTTTTTTTTGGTCAAAGGCCACAGCTTTTTGTCCATGTAATAAGATATAGCTCTAATTCTGCATCACTCCAGGTTGCAGTAATTGTTCCTTCTTACCTCTTCAGGCCTAATTGCTCTTTGCTAGACCTGGCTGCACTGTTCAATATAGTAGCCATTAGCTACGTGGCTATTTGAACTTCAATTAATAGAAATTGAATAAAATTAAGAATTCAGTGGCTTCGTTGAATTAACCACATTTTAAGTGCTCAATAGTTACATGTGGCCAATGGCTATGGTACTGGACAATACAGATGTAGAACATGTCCCTAGATCTGCACATTGCTGAGGTACTTCACTATCTTGACTTGGCTTCCCTTAACCTTGCTCAGTCCCTTTCAATTGGTGTCTTCATTCAGCTCTCCTCAGCTATCCCCTTTAGATGGACCATCTTTCATAGTGAGCCTTGTGGGATCAGTGAAATATCTTAGGTATTCATCCTTAAAACTTAAGCCTTAATTTCTCTAAATTGTATCTCAAAAGGTAGTGGCTTTAGTGGTACTAAGTGTACCAGTTTAGTATTTCTTGTTAGTCTTTAGTCCTTGAAAGCTTAATAATATCTTGAGATTCTACAGTACTATCAATTTTAATATCTTGATGGACTTAGTATGATACAGACTCTTCTTTTCCTAAATATTTTTATAACAACTTTGCATATAAGTGAATGTGAAAAGTGATTAATATAAAAACTGAGTTGCAAACACAAACCTACGTATATGGAGAAGGCAGTGTTGGCTCTGTTAGATGAAGGCTCCCAGGAGAAGACAACCGCTGTCTAGCTTCAGCTTCACTGAGACTGCAAGAGCCCTTTCAAGGAAAGTTGTTAGTTATGGTCCTGGGAAACAAGGCTGACTACAGCTAGGCATCTGGAAAGACTATAGGTGGGTACTAGATAACTGTCAGGAATATGATCAGAAGAGGAAAATGCTGCATGCTTTGTAATCCCTACTTTTGAGTTCACTACAGCCTACTTCCAACTTTCAGGAGATCAAAGCAGAACATTGATGAAATGAGTGCTCTCACCTATGTAATAGTACCAGAATTCTAACCTAGAAATGACTCCAAGGCCCCGGGAGCATCTATAATGCTACCTTTTAGGTGGTGCCACCAACCATTATTATTTCATTACTTTTGGGGGGCGAGGGAGGGGAGAAGGTGGTGCTGGTGGTGAGGTGGAGTTGGGGGTGGTGGGTGGGGTGGAATCATAAAGAGAATGTGGGTATGTGCCAGAGCCAAATTAGTAGTGCCTATTCTCTTGAGCACTGGCCAGTATGGCACATTATGACTAATCAGGCTTGTTCCAGGAAAATTACCACATTTTCTATAAGTGATTACCAGATTAAGCATGCCCTCCACCTCTGACCCGATACATGCATCATACTCAGGTAAGGAATTAGTCATTTCTCAAGCTCTACTCATTAGAGCGCTTAGAAGTTTTGTCAGCAACATTTACTCTGCCTTTGGAACAGCGCTCTGTATGGACTGGTGCTGGATCCCAGTTTCATAACAGTAATCTGCAGCAGTTAGAGATGTGGGCCAGATTGAGAACTCCAGTTAGACAATAATTTTTGCTTCTCCATTTCACCTCTGAATATATTTTTTTAAAAATATGGAACGCTAGCCAAAACCGGTTTGGTTCAGTGGATAGAGTGTCGGTCTGCAGACTGAAAGGTCCCAGGTTCGATTCCGGTCAAGGGCATGTACATTGTTTGCGGGCACATCCCCGGTAGTGGGTGTGCAGGAGGCAGCTGGTCGATGTTTCTCTCTCATCGATGTTTCTAGCTCTCTGTCCCTCTCCCTTCCTCTCTGTAAAAAATCAACAAAAATATATTTTAAAAAAAATATGGAACGCTTCACGAATTTGCATGTCATCCTTGCGCAGGGACCATGCTAATCTCTGTACCGTTCCAATTTTAGTATATGTGCTGCCGAAGCGAGCACCACCTCTGAATATTTTTGTTCTAAAATTCTGGAATGGAGCTCTGGGGTAGTTATGAGAGTTAATGAAAGGCCTTTTCCTTGTTTAGTAATTGTACTTTTCTTCTTAAACCCTCACCTGAGGATATGTTTTTATTGATTGGAGAGAGAAACATTTATGTGAGAGAGAAACATTGATCAGGTGCCCTGACTGGAAATCAAACCCGAGACCTTTCGGTGTACAGGATGATGCTCCAACCAACTGAGCCACACTAGCCAGGGTTGTACTTCTTTTTAGACCAGAAAAATTAAGAAAGGGGGAGAATTTATTATGTTGACTTTACTGTCAGGGTCTCAAAAACAGTATCATACTAGGAAGGGTATGAAGACAGGTTAAGAAAAACCTTTGGAATATGTTCTCCAAAGGCCAGTGTTGCAATTTCCTTGTGTGTTTTTAGAATTTTACCACCAAATGTCCATTTTTCGTTTTTCTACAGATTTAATCCTCCTTAGTGATGTTAGGAAGATGACATGTAACATGTGTTCCATTGGCCATGCACTGCCTTGGTCTTCTCTTGCAGTGATCTCCGATCTTGAAAGTCTTGGTTTATTCCATGTCCATTTTGTGATCCCAAACTTAACCTCAAATAGCCTATACCTACTCTGAGACGCCTAAAGGACACCTCCTGGAAAATACTCCCATATGGCAGCCCCAAATGTAGCTAACCACTGTGCTAAAGAAGCCTGTGCTCTTTGCAGAATCTGGTCAATAACAGAAGAACTAGTTACTAAGGTGAGTTCTTAAATCATGGGAACCAATAATGACTAATGTCATATTAAAACTAAACTAAGCTTTTTGACTACAGCCATGAAGAAAGGGATATAAAATAGCATTAGACTGGCAAAGTAGGTCATGAATCCTGAATAATCACATTTGGACTGGATGTTTAAAAGAGAAGGAGATTATGTAGAGCAGAAATTATGAAACTTATAATCAGCTTTAGTGTAGGTTAAGAGTTCCTTGGATATCAATAGTTATGTAAACAGTTCTGTCATTCCACAGTTTAGTTATAAGGCTGATTATTTTTCTTGGACAATGACATAAAGCACTTGGTTGGGAAGGGGCAGTTTCTTGACAGAGGGAAGGAATTGTGTGTCTAGTCACTTCTCTATCCCTGTCATGGTAGATGCTCAATAAATACTTGTTGGATCAAGGTCCAATCTGACACTCAAATACATTATATTTGAATATTTGTCAAAAGACCTTTAATTACTGTGCGTGTGTGGAGGGGGGGGTGAGTATTAAAGTTTTAAAGACCCCTATTTAAGAGTTTTAAAATTCAACTGCTTTGCCCTGGCTGTTGTGGCTCAGTTGATTGAGCATGGTCCCAGGCACAAAAAGGTCTCTGGTTCAATTCCTGGTCGGGCATATGCCTGGGTTGCAGGCTCAATCTCCAGTAGGGTGTGTGCAAGAAGCAGCTGATCTATGTTTCTCTGGCTCTGCTCTTCTCTTCTCTTCTCTTCTCTTCTCTTCTCTTCTCTTCTCTTCTCTTCTCTTCTCTTCTCTTCTCTTCTCTTCTCTTCTCCTCTCCTCTCCTCTCCTCTCCTCTCCTCTCCTCTCCTCTCCTCTCCTCTCCTCTCCTCTCCTCTCCTCTCCTCTCCTCTCCTCTCCTCTCCTCTCCTCTCCTCTCCTCTCCTCTCCTCTCCTCTCCTCTCCTCTCCTCTCCTCTCCTCTCCTCTCCTCTCCTCTCCTCTCCTCTCCTCTCCTCTCCTCTCCTCTCCTCTCCTCTCCTCTCCTCTTCTCTCCTCTTCTCTCCTCTCCTCTTCTCTTCTCTTCTCTTCTCTTCTCTTCTCTTCTCTTCTCTCTCTCTCTCCTATTTCTCTCTTAGTCTCTCCCTCCCTCTCCCTGCCTCTCTCTTTGAAAACAATAAAAACATTTCTTTTCAATTAAACTGCTTTGACCTGGGTAAAGGTGGTAGACTTCTCATTGTTACTCCTAGTGTTACAGATTACACCTGAATCTTTTCCCTGATTGCAATTTCCAGCTGATCCTCATTACCTTTTGCTCAACATTGGACCATGGTTACCCCATATCTTTTGGAAATGAAATGAGCTAACTTTGCCAAAAGGTTAATCTGAGGGAGTGGGAACATGCAATTAAATGTGCTCATGAGCACATACATACAAGATCTTTTTAGAATGTGATGGTTCACTAGGCATGACTTATTAAAATAAGTTTAATAGAGGGAGAAGAAAGACCTTGCCCTAATATTTACATGAAAAGTCATTTGCCACCTAATTGGCAGACTAAGACTAGGAAATAAATTGTCATAAGAATGATTTTTAGGATATTACACCATATCCTGCTTTTCTCATTTCCTAGCCTTTGTCCACATTTTTAAACTTTTCATTAGAGCCTCAACCTCTAGCTTACTATTTCAGAAAAAGTTAGCAAAGATGATCTTTCTTATTTATAAATATATCAGCAACATAACCAATACTTAAGAGGAAGAATACCTTTGCTACTACCACATCTCAAAAAATCCCCACTCAATTATAAAACCAGAGTTTACATAGACACAGAGAAGAGACTGGTGGATGCCAGAGGGATGGGGAGTTGGGGGATTGGGTGAAAGATGTGAAGAGGTTAAGAAGTACAAATTGGTAGTTACAAAATAGTAACAGGTATGTAAAGTACAGCTTAGAGAATATAGTCAGTATATTATAATAACTATATATGGTGCCAGGTGGGTACTGGAAATACCTGGGGGAACACTTTGTAAAGTATATGATTGTCTAACCACTATGCTGTACACCTAAAACTAGTACAAAATAGTAGTAAATGTAAACTGTAATTGAAAAATAAAATCTAAATAAAAAATTGTAATACAATACACATAGCACAGTTTGACCTCAATCCACTGAATTTATATTTGGACAATTGAATCCAGCCAGCATATTTTTATTTCCAATGCTTGACACATAGTAAATGTTAGAAAAGTCACATGTATGGTTATATGTTTGAGTTAGGCTAAAATTAGTAATAAATAGTGAATTGTAATAAGATCAGAGATTACCATAAGAAAATAAAAATATAGTGTAAAGCCATAGTAATTAAAAATAGATTGATATTGGTGCCAGAATAGACAAATAGATTGAAGTAATAAAGAATTCAAGAACAGACTATATGATAAGGTGACATTTTAAACTAGTGAGGTGAGGCTGGACTATTTGATAGATGATTTGGGACCACTACCTGGCTAATCATTTGTGAAAAGTGATGTTTTCTCCCTAATTCTCACAAATCCAAGCCTAAATTCTAGATGTATTAAAGATCAGACCTAAACTTAATAAGGAAAACGAAACTAAATTCTATGAGCATCAGAATAAGTATAAAAGAACATGTTATAATTTTAGTGTAGAAAAGGCCTTAAAGAGCACATATATACAAACAAAATTCAGAAAAAGTCTGATAACTTTATTCATTTAAAATTTAAGGACAAAAAGAAAATACATTAAAAATTTAAAAGATTCATCTTTCCTCTATCTAGGACCATGCCATACATAGGGAGACTTGTTTTCCTTTTTCATTCAGTCCCTAGAATTAAGATGCATGCAACTCATTCCTCTATTTCTCAACACTAGCTTCTGAGACATGTTAAGAAAGGGAAATCTGAATAATAAAAAATGGAGCTTTCAATGGATAATATCCACTTTTCATTCATTTGTTCATTCATTCATTTATTCATTCAACATTTAAGTGTTCTAAGCAGGATACATCAGTGATCTAAATAATCCCTTGTAGAATTTGCAGCCTAGTAGGGGGAGACAAGAAAATAAACAATAAAGATAATAAATACATTATCCTATCTAATAAAGAGGGAATATGCTAATTGACCATCACTCTGTCACAAAGATGGCTGTACCCACAGCTGAGGCCAAGTTCCTATAAGGAGCCTTAATGAGCAATCAGCAGGGACCTGAGGCTACACCCTCCCCTGCCCCTGTGGGGCTTGACAGGGGACCTCAGGCCAAACTCCCTGCCTTGGCATCAGGCTGGGGGACCTCAGATTGCACCCCCCGCCCCAGTGCCAGGCCAGGGGACCTGAGGCCATGCCCCTCGCCCAGCGGGGCTTGATGGGGGACCTCAAGGTGCACTTCCCATCCTGGTGCTGGGCTAGGGGACCTCAGGCTGCTCCCCCCACCCCAGCGCCAGGCCGGGAGACCTCAGGCCGCACCCCCCCACCAGGTGGGGCATGACAGGGGACTTCAGGCCACGCCCCCCACCCTGGCACTGGGCCAGGGGACATGAGGCTGCGTCCCCCGCCCGGCGGGGCTTGACGCAGGACCTGAGACTGTGCCCCCCTCCCAGTGCTGGGCCTGGGGGGACCTGAGGCTATGCCCCTCCCCCCCACCTGGCGAGGCTTGATGGGGGACCTCCGGCCATGCCCCCCACCCAGTAGGGCTTGACAGGGGATCTCAGGCCATGTCCCCCACTGGGCGGGGCTTGATGGAGTACCTCAAGGCATGCCCTTGCCCCAGTCTGGGCTTGGGGACCTCAGACCATGCCCCCCATCCTGGCACTGGGCCAGGGGACCTGAGGCTACACCCCCTTCCTGGCAGGGCTTGACAAGGGTGGGACTGGCCGGGTCTGGATCTAGCCCAATGCAGGGGGCAGCTGGGTCTGGGTCTCACACAATTTTGAGGTGCATGTGGGTGGGTGGGGACTTGACTCTGGGTCCTGTGGTGTGCCCCAGACTCTGACAAGAGGAAGGTTTTTATATACATTTTACTAATTTTCTTTCATCTCTGACACTTCTATTATAGAGAAAGGGCAAATAGCAATATTAAATTATTTCCTCTAATTAATCCCCTTTTAATGTGCACGAATTTTGTGCACCGAATCACTAGTATATTATATTAGAAGTGATAAAGACTCTGAGGAAAAAGAAAAAGTAAAGAGGATAAGGAGTGTATGGGGATGGAGATAGCAGGTTATAATATTAAATAAGGTAGGTAGGGTTACTCTCACTGAGCAGTGACACTTTAGCAAAGACTTGAGGTGACAGAGTTAGCTAACTAGATTATTGGGGGGAAAGTTTTTCAGGCAGAAAGAATGCCAAGATTAAAGCTCCTAAAGCAATTCATTGTAATTAAAAATAGATTTTAATCTGGGTTAAAAATGGTTTGGGTGATATTATTTGACTTACATTTTTAAAGGATCCCTCCGGACAGAGTGAGAAGAAAGGAGGAGGTCAAGAGTTAAAGCAGGGAGACTTGTTGGAAGGCTGCTGCAGTAATCAAGGTGAGAGATGATGTCGATTCAGCTAGGAAGGTGAAAAATGGTGGGATTTTGGGTATATTCTGAAGGATGAGCCAACAGAATTTCCAGGAAGAAAGAAAGAAAGAGAGGGAGGAAGGGAGGAAGGGAGGGAGGGAGGAGAGGAAGGGAGGGAGGAAGGGAGAAAGGGAGGGAGGGAGGGAAGGAGGGAGGGAGGGAGGAAGGAAGGAAGGGCGGGCTTCAAGACTTTAGGCCTAAGTAACTGGAAAGTTGGAGTTGCCATCAATTGAGTTGGAGGAGACTATGGGTGGTGCAGATTTGTGGGCATAGATCAGAAGTTTCAGGTTGGATTGTTGACTTTGGGAGTCTGTTAAGCATCCAAATGGAGAGCTACTTATTCAAATAGTATCTATTTTATAACCTCCCTCCTCAACCTCCACATTCACTCACTTTTTTTTTCCTTCTGTAAATAACCAGACCAAATACAGGAATAGAACTAGCAAATAAAAATGGCTGAAGTGGAAACTGTAGCTTGAAGAATAAGAGGGGGCCTGGCTGCTGTGGCTCAGTTGGTTGGAGCCTTATCCCGTGCACCAAAAGCTGTCAGGTTCAATTTCTATTCAGACCACTTACCTAGGTTGCAGGTTTGATCTCTAGTCAGGGCATGTGTGGTAGGCAACCGATCAATGTTTCTTCTCTCTCTCTCTCTCTCTCTCTCTCTCTCTCTCTCTCTCTCTCTTTCTCTCTCTCTCTAAAAAAAATCAATATAAAAAGAATGAAGGGGGGGTATGGGAGATATCTGTAATACTGTCAACAATAAAAAATACATTGAAAAAAAAGAGTAAGAGGGGCAAATTCTCTGTGAGATAGCTCAAGCCTGGCTACTCCTGGCTCCCAGAGCCACTTTCATTCAGACTCATTGTCTTTTTTTCCTCCTGATTTTTATTTCTTTCTATATTAATATTTATTATACATACTGTGTAAACATACTTCATTAGCAGCTTTTTCATAAAGCCCAAATGCCTCTTCCCCTTAGTTGATAGCCCATTTATATGAAGCTATACAATAGGTCCTAAAGCACACAATACTGCTTCATGCCTCCATTTCTTTACTTGCAGTGCTCTCCCAGTTGGGACTCTTTTTTGGGTAGGGATGGGGTAAAATTTTTTTATTGGAAAACAAATATACAACTTGGAATGGATTTGAGGCAAATTTCATTGTCAGAAATTCTGGGAAGTCAATTGTGCCATTACCATCAGCATCCTCTTCATTAATCATGTCCTGTAACTCTGCTTCTGTGGCTTTCTGCCCAAGAGACCTCGTTACAATTCCCAATTACTTTGCTGTTATAGTTCTATCACCATCTTTATCAAACAGTGAAAAAGCTTCTTTGAATTCTGCAATCTGCTCTTCAGTTGGTCAGCTACGCTGCAAGTTCTACTGGTCTCCAAGACTCGACCACATAACCACTCAGCTCGCTTGCTCCACTTGGACTCCCAGTTGGATCCTTGACACTGCCCCTCTTGCCTTATTCTCACACCCTCCCAACCTTGGTAATACAACTCCTACTTGATGTTCAAAGCTTATCTTTGGGAAGCATTCCCTGATTCTAAGCCACCATGCCCTCAACCCCTTTTCAGGATGGTATGGATTGCCCTTCTATATTGCCATAGAACCTTGTAAATGCCATCCATATTTCACTTGTGTTATAATCTGTTTTCTAGTCTGTCTTCTCATTCAACATTGAAGCTTCTTACGGGCAGGGATAGTATCTTATTCATTGTTGTATTCCCAACACCTGGCACTCTATAAACAAACTGAACAAGGATCTCTCATTCTGGGTGTTTAACCTCTTGGAGACAGAACTTTCTCATACCCTTTCGATGTTCCCTTAGGTTATTTAGCCTTTAACTTTAGGTCATGATACTGGAGTACAAAATAAGAAGATAGACATAAGAGAAGAACATAAAAGATGAAAAGGGAGCTGAAAGCAATGTGGTCTAGGAAGGGAGAGAAAGAGAGAGTATGGCAAGACTTGAGGTATGGGTATCTTCTACTCTCTCACCTTCACCTCCTCAAAACTGAGGAGAGGGCCAATCAAGGGTGGTAAAAACATTCTGATAGATTTAGGCAACTCCCAGGTCAGGAAGACCAGTTTGGCAGAGCTCTGCAGGACAGGGTAACGAGAGGGAAATCTGGAAGCAGGACAAAATTAAACATTAGTATCTGTAGCCCAGGAAAAAAATATAAGACCTTAAAATGGAGCAGCTACAATAAAATAGAGAGGAAGAAACACATCCTAGATTATTTGTAATAATAATAAAATTGGTAACAGAACTGTATGAAGTACTTACTAATTGCTGGCACATTATCCCACTTAACTATCACAGCAACTCTATGATGAATTAACTGTTATTTTTCATATTTAAAAGATGAGGCAATTAAGGCACAGAGAGTTTAAGTAACAGGATTAATGTTGCACAGCTGTAAATGGTAAAGCCAGGCATCATATCCAGGAGGGTCTACTAATGGAACTCAGGATCTTAACCAGTCTGTATGTCCATGATACAGCAACAGGACCAGGTGACTCTAGAACAGAGAGGAAAGGTGTTTGAAGAATCAGAGATCACACCAAGATCTCTATGTTTGGGTTCTCACTCATATGAAAACCTGAATATTACAGTGTATAAGGATATTATTTGACTTACATTTTAAAAATATATATTTTTATTGATTTCAGAGAGGAAGGGAGTGGGGAGAGAGAGATAGAAACAAGAATGATGAGAGAGAATCATTGATCAGCTGCCTCCTACCAGGGATCGAGCCCGCAACCTGGGCATGTGCCCTTGACTGGAATCAAACCCAGAACCCTCAGTCCACAGGTCGACGCTATATCCACTAAGCCAGTGATGGCGAACCTATGACACGCGTGTCAGCACTGACACGCGTAGCCATTTCTGATGACACACTGCCGCTGAGGCGGCCGCATGCCGAGGATGAAACATTTGCTGCTCCTGAGGATGAAACATTTGCGAAATAATGTTTTTTCCTCAAAGTGACACACTACCCGAGTTATGCTCAGTTTTGTTGGCGAAGTTTGACACACCAAGCTCAAAAGGTTGCCCATCACTGCACTAAGCCAAGCCAGCTAGGGCTTGACTTACATTTTTAAAGGATCCCTAGAAGATTGTAAAGACATTGACAAAAGGGTAGTTGGAAAGGAGAGGCAGTTTAAGGGGAACAATGAATTGAGTTTGGGATATGATGAGTGTGTCAATATGGCAGACACAGATTAGTTTCTCAAGGGTTAGGGTGGGATTTAACAGGACACAGTGAGTTTTTTAGGCCCAATCTATAAATTTAAGCTTTTAATTAATGGGAAGGAGATAGTGAAGCTAATCTTTGAATTTAATGACAGACATTTGTTAACTTAAATCCTCTCTGTTGCATTTACATTGTGATAAATAACTTTTTTAAAAAGTAACATATTTTATCTCCCTGATATTGGGGACATTCACTCAGTCAAGTGACAGGTGAATTTAGAAATCTAGAGAATGTAAATTATCATCATTGTTCTGCATTCAGCAGAAAACTTTTGTGGTAACTCAAGTCCTCTGCGAGGCTCAGCCTTGTGGTTCTCAACAAACACCTTCACCCTTCAGTATTTATTATATCAAATAAGGTGTCAACAAGTCATAATCCTGCCTCCTTCATTACCCCAAAACCTGAGTCATTTGCTGAGGTAATCACCATAGGTAAGCCCTTTAGGACAGTGAGTGAACTACCCAGAAATGAAATGGGATGACAGGTAATGAAATGCATTACCAACTGGTCAACCTCTGTGGTCCTAGCCAAGATCTCCTTTAGCTCAAATAAGGAATGCTGAGAAAAGAGAAGGGCCCTACTTGAGCATATATATGCTTTTTAAATAGTCATAATCTCTTCTATTTATCGAGTGCTGACTTTGTGCCCAGAACTGGGCCACATGCTTTCAAACTCTATCTCCTGAAATCCTCACAACCTGTAGAGGTATATTATTATTTTGTTCCTTTTGAAGATGAGGAAACTGAGGCTTAGAGAAGGGATGTAATTTGTTCTAGGGCACAGGCTAATCGTAGAGTCAGGATTTAAACTCAGGTTTGAGAACCCTGTAGTAATCCAGTCTCACGGTAGCTCTGAGGCTTGGGCTGAATCCCACAACACTTCACTAATCTGCCTTGTAAGAACAACTAAGGGCCATGACAAAATGCCTTGACGCTGTACAGACCCAAACTGGAACCATCAAGCTGACACTTGAGGGAAGTTCCTCTGAGAGTGTGCTGCTGGTCAGACTGGCCACACAGGCAGCGTGGACCCTGCCCCTGAGATGACAGAACTCCCTTCTCTGCATTGTCAGCCCAGCAACCTGAAACTCATTTCTGTTGACTTTGAGACCTGAACCTTATATAACCCTTTCCTGTCTCTACTCCTTTTATAGGTCAAAGATTTCATGCCACAATGAAGCCAAATAACCAAGGCAATGGGCAGCAGCTGAACACAAGCCATTGAGGGGAACCAGTGTCCTTTTGTCCAGAACAACTGACCAAGCCTGAAACTATGATGGAAACGTGTGGTATTTCCTGGGGCTGATGTAGTGCAGGCAGCTGCCCCAGGTGCTCAGTCTAGACGTCCTAACTTGAAAACTAATTGGGATGGCCAAGTTTGGGGACTAGTGCTGGGAAATGTGCTAACCCGGAAGTAATTCTCTCACCCAGAAATTCTACTACTTTTACTAGTATATCAAGTGCCTTAGAAATTAGACTCCTTTTGCCCTAGCTGGATTGGCTCAGTGGATAGAGCGTCGGCCTGCGGACTGAAGGGTCCCGGGTTTGATTCCAGTCAAGGGCATGTACCTTGGTTGCGGGCACATCCCCAGTTGGGGGTGTGCAGGAGGCAGCTGATCAATGTTTCTCTCTCATCGATGTTTCTAACTCTCTATCCCTTTCCCTTCCTCTCTGTGAAAAATCAATAAAATATATTACAAAAAAAAGGGGGGGGGGAGGGCAATAGGAGCATAGTTACTTAGCAAAAAAAAAAAAAAATTAGACTCCTTTTTCAGCTTCTCATTCCATACTATAATCTTATTTGTTATAGGTTAAACATTAAGAGTGAGTACAAACCTTCAGATCCTGCGATATACCCAGATAGAGAAAATAATGTCCATCCTGATAGTAGACCCCACTGGGGAGCATCTTTTTTACTCCTTTACAAGACCACAGATGTCATTGTTAGGGGACTGTGAGTAATTCTCTTCCACTAGTAGAAGCAGCTGTTGTTTTGAACCTTGGAACTTTGATTAATGGTTACACGCAGTACCTCACCTGCCCCAGCCTGAGGAGTTGCTGAAGTCACAGGGCACCCCGGAACACCTTGTCTCATTCTTTTTTTATTTTTATTCTTACTGATTTCAGAGAGGAAGGGAGAGGGAGAGATAGATAGAAACATCAATGATGAGAGGGAATCATTGATTGGCTGCCTCCTGCACGCCCCACAGGGGATTGAGCTCACAACCCCGGCATGTGCCCTTGGCCAGAATTGAACCAGGGACCTTTCAGTCTGCAGGCCGACACTCTATCCACTGAGCCAAACTGTCTAGGGCACCTTGTCTCATTTTTAAACACTATCTAGATGCTCTCTTTCAGGATGCTGAATTTATAAGGAAATGGGGCTTCCCATTCCCCTCCCCAACCCCTCTCTAATGACAATCCTCCACAAGAGCTCTATTTTATTGATTCATTTGTAGATATTTTAGGGGGTCATACATAATGGATTGGGGGGAAAGGTGGGAGCTCAAGAGAAGGAGACCAAGGTGTCTGTAAAAGTAGTGATGCTCTTATTTGATCCCAAGCCAACACCCCTCAGGAGATGAAACCATCTCTCAGTCAGGGCTCTGGTGAAAGTGTTGAAACAATGGCTTAGCCATGTAGCCATCCTTAAATGACCTGGCTCCTTGCCTAGGTTAGAGAACAGCCACACCTCACCTTAATGATTTTTGACCAAAGTCTCTCCTAACCAATGAGAATCCAAACCAGAACAATCATTAACATCGCAACAGACTGACGCAGAAGGATCTTAACCTGGTTCTACCTGTCAAGTTCTAAATAAACCTTCCATCGCCTAGCGTAATGGCTCTTCCTGTGGTTTAAAAGTTGTCTAGGGAGTTGCTTGAGTTCATTCCACATGTAAGTTGAACCTTCCCAAAACAACAAGCAGGTAATTGTCAAGCCTAGGTGGAGTCCTTGGGCCTGTGACAGGGGTTTAGGAGCCATGGAACCATCGGATGCAAACCAGGGAAGGGTGCGCCTGCTCCACATCCCTTTGTCAAGAGATCAGAGGGGGCTTTGGGCCATGGCTGAAACCTAGTCACAGAAACTTGGTGTGGAATGTACACAGGCAGCTACAGAATGTCCAGCAACCAGAGAAAAGATCAGAGTGTCTACTCCTTGTAGAGAAATAACACCCATCCTTTTAGTAAAAGTGGAAAAGGCAAGACCCTTCATGGGCAGTATCATGAGGTATAGAAAGGGAACACATTTTAGAACCTGGATTTACCACTGGGTGACCTGAGGTAAGTCACACAATCTCTCTGGGCCCAACACAGTCTTCTCATCTGTAAAATGGGTTTGATAATAGTGCCTACCTCGCCAGGTATTTATGAGGATTGAAAGGAGCAAGGGGCCCTGGCTGGTGTAGCTCAATGGACAGAGCATTGGCCCAACCACCAAAGGGTTGTGGGTTCGATTCCCAGTCAAGGACTCATACCTGGGTTACAGGTTTGATCCCTACTCCTGGTCGGGCTCCAGATTCTTTCATACCATTCTGTCTCTCACACTAACAGGAAAGGAGGAAGAACCAATATAAAAATGTGTTATCACAGACAACAGGGCAGTAGTTACCAGTAGGAAGCGGGTAGTGGGGGTTAGAGGGGGCCTAATATATGGTGACAGAAGATGGTTTGACTTTGGGTGGTGGGCACACAGTGAAATATACAGATTTTGTATCATAGAAATGTACACTTGAAACTTATATAATCCTATTAACCAATATCCCCCTAATAAATTTAATTTAAAAATGTATTATCGGTCATAGCAGTACTACTATTCAAAATAGCCAAAGGTGCAAACAACCTAAATTTTTATAAGCTGTTGAATAGATAAACAAAACATGATATATCCATATACTGGTATATTATTCTGCCATAAAAAGGAATGAGGTACTAATAAATTTTGTTTTACTAATCAAACAAACAAACAAACAAACAAGGAATGATACCCACTTCAGCATGGATGAATCTCAAAAACATATGCTAAATAAAATAATCCAGCCAGAAAAGGATACATATTGTATGATTCCATTTATATGAAATTTCTAGAATAGGCAAGTTCTTAGAGATTCGTAGTTGCCAGGTGTTGGGTTAGGGAGAAATGAAGAGTGATGGCTACATGAGTACAAGTTTTTTTGGGTGGGTATGTGATGAAAATGTTTGGCAACTGGCCAGTGGTGATGGTTTCACAACTGAATGCACTAGATGTCACTGAATTATACACTGTAAAATTCTTTTAAAGTGGTAAATTTCATGTTATGTGTTAACACAATTCTTAAAAAATCTCATAAAAGCTGGTCACTGTTACGGGCACTTGGGGCTTAGTCCTGCTGGGATCTTCTGGAGAGCCAAGCAGAATGTGCTTAAGAATTGTCCACCCTGAATGAGATAAAAGGGAGCACTTATTTACCGGATCCTGGTCCCCAGTGGTCAAGGATTGGCCCCTTGGTATTGACTTTCTCCCCGCTTTTCAGGTTTGCGTATGAGTGAGTGACCAGCAGGTCAGAGAAACACTGAGACAGAGTGTGAGAGGTTCCTGGTGAAGTTTAAACACAGTGTTATCAGGTCTCACCTGTGAGGAGATATGTTGTCAGGTCACACCTGGCTGTTGCAGAAATAGTTGGAGTTAAAGTGGACTGAGGGGATGAGGTGAGGCATACAATGTGCCCAATACACCCTCAGTATGAAATACCACAGATGCAGACTCATAGAAGTAGAAAGTAGATGGAGAGGAGAGAGAAACAGGGAAGAGGTTTGGTGGATTCTTGTCACTCCCTGATCTTCACTCGGGCTTCAGAGTGTTGTTATCCCATCTCCTCTCTTTAAAATGATGATTAGCAGCTGTCTGTCCACAACCTAACTCCACCATGACCTCCTACTATTCAAACTTACCCGCTTAATTTCTATCATAGACCCCTTTCTCCATGGCATCAGGCTGTCCACATCATTACTGTCTCTACTCTCTGCACTCATCAACTTCCTCCTGCTCTAACTTTTCTCCCAAACCTTTTTACAATCCATAATTCATGGTTTTAGTCACTCTCTCAAGACAGTTCTAGGCTCTTGCTTCTTAGCACTTTTATACCATTTATCTGATAAAACCCCAACACTTCTGGCGAAATCAACTCTCAGGTTTCTCTATGGCCACATCCTGAGATGCTCCATTGAAGAAGAACCAGTAGCACACAGCAGGACAGATCACTGTGGTAGAGACTACCAATGCCATGCTCTCATATAAATCTATATTATAAAAGGCCAGTGGCCATAACACATAATGCTGTAACGACCAAATGACTGGTCACCAGGAGGTGTATTGATGGGTCTGGTGGTGGGGCGGGTCTGGAGTCTCACTCGATTTTGTGCTCTGGGCCTCTAGTCTTTAATAATATCACCCTGATGCCTAGTTGGACACATTGCTGCCAGGAATAAAAGACTGCATTTCCCATCTTCCCTTGTATACAGGTGTGGTCATGTGCCTTTGTTCCAGCAAATTGAGGGAGAATGTTGGATGGTTGGTGCAGGAAAGCTTAAAGAGATATGATTTAGCAGAAGAGCCCCCTTCTTGTCTTCTGGTACAGCTGGGTTGGCCATCTTGAACCATTCAGTGACCATGCAAGTCAAGATGCTCAAGTAAGAAGTAATAGTTTTGATCCCTAATGAAATCATATACCAGCCCTAGTTTTACCTTCATAATTCCTTTATATAAAACATAAAGTTTTATTTTTAGTCACTATTATTATTACTAATTGATTTTATTATCACCAACCTCAGAAGGGCCTGAAATACTACCTAACAATCCCGTCACCTTTTCCAGTTCACTCATTCTGGAATTCGCCTCTGTGGTTATATCAAACCGTCACCATTCTCTTCAAATATCTGACTTCCCATTTCTGACCTCATAGTAAGCTGATGACTGGGCTTCTTGCTTCACTGGCAAAATAGAGGTCATCAGATTAAAAAAAAACCTCAAATTTCCGTCACAAACTTGCCTGCCCACCTTCCCTTCTTTACTACCTTTCCTCTTGCTACCATAGAGACTATATCTCTCCTCCATTTAAGGCAAATCTTTCCACCATCCTATGTCCAACTCACATAGGTTTCTCTTCCTATTATTTTTATTTTACTTAACATAAGGAAAAATGGAAGGCAAAATCTATCTTTTTCAGTGTATAATTCCACCAGTTTTGTGTGTATACTACCATTGCAATCAAGAACCGTTCCACCATCCCTCAGAACTGCCCCAGCCTCAGGCCAACATATAGAAGGAGTGTAACCCTCCAGTCTCTCGAAGTTCCTGACACTGTCTGTTTCTCACATCCCACTGCCTCACTCATTTAGGTTATCTACATGGCTCCTCAGATATTTGAGTTTGAGGTGCCTGGATTATTCATTCTCTTTCCTGTATCTTTTTAACTAATCCCTTTCTACTCATTCTTTCCTATCAACACTTAATGATGCTCAATTCTCTGACTAGTGAAAACTCCTTCTTTGACCTCTCCAGATGCTACCCTTCCCTCACAATAAAACTTCCTGATTTGTTATTTGGGGATACCCTCAGTCAAATCCCCCCTTTTGGCCTAAAATTCTCCTGATACTCACCAGAAAGGTTGGGGGGGAGGGGGAGGAAACAAATAAACAAACAAACATAAAAGCAAATTAAACCAAGATTTGCTGCAACTTTTTCAGATGATAAAGTTCTCATGTTGCCACATTTAACATTGTTTTGGAATTTGGTAAGAAATTTCTATTCAAATCATGCCAAGTTGCTTTTTTTTAATTAAAATTACAAATAGTATGAACCTGTCCACTGACATGGCCTTAAGTGAGGGAATGAGTTTGGATTCAAAGTTATATCTACAAATACCAGTAAGTTCTGCTTCCATTGTCTCTTTGAAGAAAGCAGCCAGTATAAGAAACCATGTGTATCTTTTCTTCTAAAGTGAGGGATCCAGATCCACTTAGACATTTGGAAAATTAAAAATGTGAAATCTCATTCACAGAGATGGGTAATATTTAAATATTATTGAATACTAGAGGTCCAGTGCACAGATTCATGCACCGGTGGGGTCCCTTGGCCTGGCCTGCAGGGATTGGGCTGAAACCAGCTCTCCTACATCCCCAGAGGGCTCCTGGACTGTGAAAGCGTGCAGGCCAGGCCGAGGGACCCCACCGCTGCACAAATCCATGTACTGGGCCTTTAGTATGCATGTAAGATCTTTGGTTAATCTCTTCCCACCCTCCCCCTCCCCCCTTTCCCTCTGAGATTCATCAGTGTGTTCCATATTTCCATGCCTGTGGGTTTCCACTCCTGTGATGAGCGTCTTCCCTGTGGTGGTCAGTTCATGTCATAGCTACCAGTCAGGCGGTTGAATGGTCAGCTGGTTGGCTGGTCGCTTAGGCTTTTATAAATATATATTAGTAGCCCTGTGCACGATTAAATCATGTGGGTTCCCTAGGCCTAGCTGCAATCAGCACTATGTCTGCTGCCCAGCATCACTCCTCCACCTCTGTGGCCCCTGCCCCATGAACCTCCACGCTAACGACCCCCACCCCGTGAGGCTCCTTGGCCTCTGCTGCCCACGCCCTGCAACGCTCTTCTGCCTCAGCAGCCCCACGAAGCTCCAGACTCACAACCCCTGCCCTGCTCCTCCACCTCGCCTCCACCGCCCCTGCCCCACCCTACTCCTCCTCAGCAGCCTGGGAAGCTCCAGGCTCACAGCCCTGCCCCACCTCCACCGCCCCATGACACTCCACACTAACAGCCCCTGCCCCGCAAAGCTCCATGCTTGCAGCCCCCTCCCCGAGACACTCCTCTGCCTCAGTCACCCTGGAAAGCTCCATGCTCACAGCCCTGCCCCACTCCTCCACCTGACCTCCACCGCCCCTCAATGTTCCATGCTCGCTGCCCTCGCCCCGTGATGCTCCTCCACCTCAGTCACCCCGGAAAGCTCCACGCTAACAGCCCCACCCCGCGAGGCTCCTCAGCCTCACTGCCCCTCGAAGCTCCATGCTAACAGCCCCCACCTCGCAAGGCTCCTCGGCCTCACCGCCCCGTGAAGCCAAATGCTCACCGCCCCTGCCCCACGACTCTCCTCCACCTCCGCAGCCCTGCCCCAGCACACCATGAGAGCCAGACCGGTCCTTTGGTTGTTTGGGCCCACAGCTCCTTCCTCCCAGCTGCCACTGTGGGCAGCCAAGGGCCCACAGCTCCAGCTCCCTCAGCTCCCTAGCCTGGCGTCCGGTCAAGCCTGGTCGTTACGGACCCAGGTTTTTTATATATTAGGACTAGAGACCTGGTGCATGAAATTCGTGCATGGGAGGGGGTCCCTCAGCCCGACCTACACCCTCTCCAATCCGGGAGCCCTCAGGGGATTACCTACTGATGGCTTAGGCCTAAGCTGCAGTTTGGCCTCCCTCTGCAGGAGGTGACTGGGCTGATCAGGGGAAGGCGCCACCCCCATCACCCCGCTGCTGCTGCTACTGCCGGCTGTTGCAGACACCAAGGTGTTTTCATCAACATGGACTCCAGTCCCTTCACTACAAAAAAAGGACAACTTTCTTTAGGCATTTTCAAGATGTGTCTTTCATAGGATATGACCTTTCTTTCTTTCTTTCTTTCTTTCTTCTTTCTTTCTTTCTTTCTTTCTTTCTTTCCTCACCTGAGGATATTTTTTCATTGATTTTTAGAGAGCATGGAAGAGAGAGGGAAAGACAGAGAGAAACATCAATGTGAGAGGGACACTTCGATTGGTTGCCTCCTGCATGAGCCCTGACCTGGGCCCCAGCCAGGGAGGAGCCTGCAACCTAGGGACATGCCCTTCACCAGAATTGAACCCGGACCCTGCGGTCAGCAGGCCAAGGCTCTATCCACTGAGCCAAACTGGCTAGGGCAGGATATGACATTTCTTAGCCCCTCCTTCAGCAGCAGACCTTCGTTTTTTCCTCCAGGAGTGTGGTGGAAAAACCCTAGATCACCTTCTTGGATTCTTATTACCCAAGTTACCAAGAACACTGCGAGTGGTGTACTGGGAGCTTAGCCAGTGAGCGGTCAGGAAAGGTGTTTCCTCTGCAGCTCATACGCAGAGGCAGGACTGCCGGTGCACTGAGGCTGGCAGGCCCTGCTCTCTGCGGGCCTGCTCGCTTGCTTACCATGGCGCCTGGCAGCTAGGCCCTGCTGTCTGTCTGCGGGCCTGCTCACTCACTAGGCCCTGTTGTCTGTCTGTGGGCCACGGTGTCTGGCAGCCAGACCCTGCTGTCTGTTTGCAGGCCATGGTGACTGGCAGCCAGGCCTGCTCTCTGCCCCTGCCTCGTCCCGTCCACCAGGCTGCCAGCCTTGCTGTGATAGAAGCCTGTGGGCCACGGGGGCAGGACCCAGAGGTGCTCCATGAGCTTCCTGGTGACCGTTCGTCTGGTTGTGATGGCCCTAGGCCAGTGGTTGGCAAACTCATTAGTCAACAGAGCCAAATGTCAACAGTACAATGATTGAAATTTCTTTTGAGAGCCAAATTTTTTAAACTTAAACTTCTTCTAACGCCACTTCTTCAAAATAGACTTGCCCAGGCCGTGGTATTTTGTGGAAGAGCCACACTCAAGGGGGCAAAGAGCTGCATGTGGCTCTCGAGCTGTAGTTTGCCGACCACGGCCCTAGGCTATTATTAGTATAGATAGATTATTCTGAGAAGGAAGGAAGGAAGGAAGGAAGGAAGGAAGGAAGGAAGGAAGGAGCAGGAATTGGGACACTTAGTATTAATGAGGCCCTTAAGGTTGACCAAATAGAATTTTCTTTGGTTAACCTAGATAATAATATGGTGGTTATTTTTGGAGAAACCTCTTTTCCCATTTAAGCCCCCAAATGAAAATGGAAAGGTTGAAATAAACAAATAATATTTGAAATGTAAAAGCTTTTTTTTTTTTTACAAGGCAAAAGTCATTACACTGTTAAGGCTGTATTTTCAAATAGGATGGCAAATTGTTTTCTACGGATATTCTCCCATTAAACAAGTTCTGTCTTTAAGATACATTATGATTGTAACTATGGAAAAAACCGACCTCAACGTAGACAAAATAACAGGAAGAACATTTATCAAAATGTGTACTCCCCTCCACCATTTATAAAAATATATGCTAAAAATATTTTTAACATAAATTCGGACTTTTATTACAAAGAGCTGTTTTTTTAAAATTCTGCCTTCATCAAAAGAGCATCTGTTTCTACTATAAGAGACTCTTGGATTAGTACCCAAAGTGTTATTTTTCTGAGTCAAAGTAAAGAAAATTTGATAAAAATAAAGTCCCCAGAGTGCTTAGTAAACACTTGGTAATGAGCGAGTTTAATGCATCTAACTTAGCACCTTTTTCTAAATACACTCAACAAATTTTAAAAAGGCAGAGGATGTGACAGAAAGCTTTGGTTACAGATAGTTTCTCTATGAATCACACAAGGAATTAGGTGCCCCTTACATACCTTTGACAATGACCAGTAAATGCATAACTAGCTTTATGTTTTTTTGGAGCACTATTCTTTTACCAAACTAAATTCTTCCTCCAGGAGTGTTGACTGGATACTTCTGCTTCTCTCTTTAAACTGTGAATCTGGTAAAAGACACATGTCCAGATCTCCAGCCATGCTCCCCCTACCCCTTTTCTCACTTCCTCTTAAAAAATATTTGTTTTCCTCCCTGGTTAAAAGCATCTTACTCTCCCAATGTGGAATTTTCTCTTTCTCTTTTTGAATTCAGAAAAGTATAAATAAGGAAACCACAACCATTTACAATCTCACGGCCCTCAGATGATCACAGTTCGTATTTTCTTCCATCTGTTAAAACTGGGTCTGTCCATATAAATAACATTGTTTACTCCATTGAAATAAGCTGCACTGTTTTTGTATCCTGCTTCCCCCACCCCACCCACCCCACCAGTTAACATTATATCATGGTCATTTCCCCTCATCAGTGGAAACTTTACCAACTTCATTTTTATTTTTTAAAATATTTTTATTGATTTCAGAGAGGAAGGGAGAGGGAGAGAGATAGAAACATCAATGATGAGAGAGAATCATTGATCAGGAGCCTCCTGCATGCCCCACACTGGGGATGGAGCCTACAATCCAGGCATATGGCCCAACCAGAATCGAACTGTGACCTCCCCTTTCATAGGTTGGCGCTCAACCACTGAGCCATGCTGGCTGGGCCTCAACTTCATTTTTAATTGATAACTCACCATTTCAATGTACTTCATTTTTTTCTTCAAGATGCAAAGGTCTTCGGGTCCTAAAGGTCTGTTCAAAGGCTTTTTCATGACCATTTGTGATGACCTTCCTGAGGGCAGCTTTGTCCCTAATTCTTATCTGGGCAACGTGGAGTGATGCCTGGCACCAGAATGAGCTGGTTCAGAGTGAATCTCGTCCCAAACCTGGAGGTGACAGGGGTGGAAAGGAACAGATCCAAACCAGGCTTTGCCTTCCATGCCACTTGAGTTTTCTCACCTTAAAAAAGAGGCCACAGAAACAAATCCTTTAGCAATTTTTCAAAAGGGTTTAGAAAGATTTCGTTTCCTTAAGCTAAGATGCACCCGGAACAGGGGGAAAGGTAAGAGCAGGAAGAATACTAGGAGGAGGAGGAAATGGCAGCCCCGCCCGACACAGGCTGGAAGGAAAGTTTCTAGTCCGATGACAATAAATGCTCAGAGAGGCAATTAAGTCTAGAATCTTAATACTGATGAGTTGAAGGGCCCTGGCTGACAGAAGAAGGAGGAAGATGAAGCAGGGTGAGTGCTGGGAACCTAACTTTTCTAAAGTGCTAAGTCAAGAGAGAGAGAGAGAGAGAGAGAGAGATGTATAGAGAGGGCAGAGAGTGAACAGAAAAGATAGGAGGGTCTCTATTGATGTTGATAGTTCATTGTATAATCTGGCTTCTTTCTCCCAGTTCTCTACCTTCAGTCATTCATTTTGTTATGAACGGATTCAGTTTAACCCTGAAGCTTGGGAAGTCTGAGGTGGCCCACAAGGACCTTGACCTTTACCCCTTGGTGCCCTTGGTGCTTGAGACGCCATTTCTGTGGCTAACCCTGGAGCTGTGGGAGGACCCTGTGGGTCCTAGATGTCGCTCCTGGTCCAATTTCTCCTCTGGCTCTCAGCTCCCCTTAGAGAGATGCTCTCCTGCCTCTGGGTTCTTTTTTGAGTTCCCTTAGGACCAATGCTGCTCTGCTGCTGGGAGTGAGAAAAAGGGCGGGCCAGCCTGGCAGGCACATGGGGTTTGCCAGGAGAGGGCACTAAGCATGGATTACGTATTTTTAAAATTTGTGCTGTAAATTATACATCATAGAGTGGAATCTAAAAAGCAAAATAAATGAACGAACAAAACAGAAACAAACATAGGTATATATAGAACAAACCGATGGGTTGCCAGATGGGAGGGGGGTTGGATGAAAAAGGTGAAGGGATTAAGATGTACAGATTGGCAGCTACAAAATAGCCACAGGGATGTAAAGTACAGCATAGGGAATATAGTCAATACTATTTTAATAACTACATATGGTGTCAGTTGGGTACTAGACTCGGGGAGCTCACTTTGTAAGTTATGTAAATGTCTAACCACTATGCTGTACACCTGACTAATATAATATTGAACATCAACTGCAATTAAAAGTTTTTAAAATTTTAATAAAAATAAGAAATAAATTATATGTCATAGAGATTATTAGAAATTTGAGATGTACATAGTCTTTTAATATAAGCCAGAGTTCAATAGAGAAGGTTCAAGAGGCTTATTCATATGCTAGATTCCAGGGTACTTTTGTGCTAAATTCTAGGCTATTTTTTCTTCCTTCAGTTATCCCCAACTATGGGAAGCCTAATATGTAATAGTATCTTTTAAAATACTATACTTCAATTAAATAAGTAATACACAAAAAAATAAATGCTTCTTATAAAAAAGTTAAAAGTTCATATATTAGGATTTTAAAAAGCCCGAGTCCCCCTTAACATACATATGTATTTCCAATCTGGCTTTTTCCTCATAGGAAGAAAACTGTTAACAATTTAGTTAACTGCTTCCAAATATTACTAGGTTATATAAAATTATTTGTTTTATACAATGAGATTACATAATACATATTATTTAATGACTTGCTTTAAAAAAAAAAACCTAAATCATATATCTTAGGAATATTTGCATGCCAATACAAAGATTTGAAATAAATTATAGTTTTCAATTTTGGGTAGATAAGCATAATGTATTTAATAAATTTATTAATTAGTTTAATTTATTACTATGCCTTGTTCACGGTCATTTAGATTGTTTCCAATATTTTGCCCTTATATACAATACTGCACTGTGTGCAAATGTTTTTTAACTGAAAGATTTCTAAAAGAACCATTGGATCCACTTTTAGTTTTGATGGATATTGTAGGGGAGAGAAAACTTAACTGGTTTCCCCCTCTACCAATTAAGTTCATTGGTGGGGACCTATAAATTTGACTAACAAGAGAAAAATAAATGGAAGTTTATTAACATGTGTATTGCACATACGCATGGGAACATTCAGTGATGAATAACTCAAAGAGTTGGTTTAGAACTTGGGCTTATATGGCATCTTAACAAAGCCACAGTGAATTTTTAGAGAAGGGAAAGACAAAGGAAGAGGACTTTGAGTTTCTAGTGCAGCAAGTCATGGCAAGGTAAACATATGGGGAAACTAATGGGAGGTAGGACTAGTTATAAAGCTTGGTATGTGGACTCCTCTGGTGCTTCTCTGGGATGCTGAGGGTCCAGAGCTCTCTCTGGCGATAACTTCTATTCCTTCTCTTAGAGAGGAGAGAGAAAACACATTTATAAGTTTAGACAAATGCAGGGAGGGCAGAGAGCCCTTCTTGTATATGCTTCCTCTCAATTGCCTTTAGCTCAAAAAAAATCTTTATGTTTTGGGATGGCATATTCTGCTAACCTTCAATATCAATCAGTTTCTCTAAAAAATTTGTATGAATTCACACTTCCACCATATGAGACAGTCCATTCCATATGCAAAATAAGTTATTGGTATTTTAAAAAATATTTTTGAATGAATCAAAGATGGAGTCTCATTATTGTTTTAGTTTTCATTTCTCTGATTATAGCAAGACTTAATATTTATAGAAACTTAATATATTATGGTTGTTAATCCAGTGCTATATTTTCTGCAAAAGACCTAATGATTTAACTTGTATAGCCAGCTGGGAACACTTTTATCGTGCCAGCAGCTATTTGCTGAGTACTGGGTGTCAACAATCAAACAATATAGTCAATTATGTAGACATTAAATAAAAATAATGGTTCAAAGAAACATGTCAGTCAGTGATTAACTGACAAATAAGTGGTTGAGAGTCTAAGAAATAGCAGAGCAGCGGGAAAGACCAAGTGGCCCTGGCGCTGGTCTCCCGGGACAGGCTGGCATTCATGACGAGGAGGTTGAGATGGAACGGTGGTTTTCATTGTGTTCTTTGGAACCCTAGGGCTCTACAGAGAAGCCAGGGGGGACGGACCCCTCTTCAGTTCTTCCACCAGAGCAACTCCTCTTCGGTCTGTTCATTACATTTTCATTTGAATAAAGCACCGTATTCATTTACTTGGGGGGAGAAAAAAGGGGGTGGGGACTTGCAGAGCAGCCACACAGGCCAGAACTAGGTTCTGGAGTCAATTTGTCCAGATATAAGTGACAATTTTGCCACTTACTAGGTAGGTGACACTGGGAAAATTAACCTCATTGATCCTCTGTCTGCTCATCTGTAATATGGAGTTAATAATACCTTGTTGGGTATTTGTAGGAATAGGAGATAATGCATATAAATCCTGGAGCTTAATAACACTTAGTAAGTATTAGCTAGATGCAAAACTTTTGTTACAGGTGCTAAGATACTTCCATGTTCTGAAATGTTTAAGAAGGATTCCATGGAGGAGGTGGATGCTGAGTTTTGCTTGAAGAATAGTTACAATCATTTGCAGCAACCTGGATGGAATTGGAGAACTTTATGCTAAGTGAAATAAGCCAGTCAATGAAAGAAAAATACCACATGATCTCACTCATTTAGGGATAGTAAAGAACACTATAAAGTGATGAACAAAAAGATAGATATAGAGACAGTAAAGCATCAAACAGACTTTCAAATTACAGGGGGAAAGTTAGGGAAGGTGGGGGAGTTATGAAATCAAACGAGGACTTGTATGCATGCATATAAGCATAAACAATGGACGGAAAAATCTGGGTGGGGAGGGAATGTGTGGGTGTGGGGTGGAGAGGTAATGGTAAGATATGTACACATATAATAGCTCAATAAAAAATATTTAAAAAAAAAAGAATAGTTACAATGGGAACATGTAGAGATTGGGGAAGGGCAGGGACCATCCAGAGGGAGAGCTGGGCATGATCTATTTGGGGGGCACAAGTGAAGCAGAGTTTATGGCTATAGGGAGATAAGATGTTGGGACCACATTGTAGAGGGCTTTGAATGCTTGACTAAGAAGTTTGGACTTGAACCTTTAGGTAATAAAACACTTTTTCTCTTGCACACTTAAAGAGGCACAGAAGCACTGCATAATCTCATCATATAGGAATCTTTCTGTGTTCTCACAAAGATGGACCCTTTCACATTTTTTAAAAGGGAAGAAATAAAAAAGAATGAAGTATTTATCAAAGTCCCAAACTGAAAATACTAATGAGTAGTAGAAAAATAAAAGATATTGACCAAGAAGCTGGACAGAGTGACAGAGGCAGGAGAAGGGAAGGAGCTGAGTCCACGTGACGGTGGGTGGCAGGTGCCAACTCTCTGCTGGTTGTGCCGGGGATAACTCATCTGTTGCCATCTCCACCTGGAGCTTCCCAGTCCTTCACCAGTAGCCTGATTGCCTAGGACATTATTGGCAGTGGATTCTTTTAACCTGCCCCAGTCTTTATCCAAACCAGCTGTTTATTTGCCTGCCACGTGCCCATGGACACCGGTGTCCTTTGAACACGTAGGTTTTTCTCACCAACACCTTTGTTTAGGTCCTTACCTTTTGCCTAAGATGATTGCAAGAGAGTTCTCACTGCTCTTCTCTTGCTCATCATTTTTTTCCTCTGGTCTGAGCTACATACCACAGCCAGATTAATCCAGAAGTACAGCTTGGATCATTTCACTACTGCTCAAAAACTACCTTTAATCTAAGTAACACTTTCCCCTAAATACAAAAAGAATATGTGCTTAAGCAAAAGCTTGGACAACACAAAAGAACTCAAAGAGAAATGTCCCATAATTTCACCCTCTAAAGGTAATCTGTAGCATATTTCCCATATTCTTTGTCCCATTTGTTGATTAAATCAAGATGAGAGGCACAAAGCCAACTCTTGTGTATCCAACTCTTACTGTAAAAATTTGGGTTGCACCGAACATCCTTATGCTTACATTTTTGTACACAAATTATGATTTTTTTTAAGGAAAAATTCCTAGAAGAGGAATTTATGGCTCAAAGGTATTTGTGTTTTAAGGCTTTCTTTTGTTTTGTAATACATTGTGATAAATTGCCCTCAGAAAGGTATAAATTGTATTCTCCCATCAGGGATAGGTGTGCACATTACTACCAAAGCCAATAGCAGCATCTTGGCCCTGCTGCCCTCACAGACTCTTCTCCTTCTGGCCCCTCCAGCCTCACTGCCCTCCTGCCAGATCATTGTCCTCCTCCTTCATGCATGTGTCATGTATCCATTCAACAAACATCTCTAAGCACCCACAAGGGGAGGCAGGAGAATGTGAAGGGTTAGGGGACAGGCTCCAGATTCTGTATTTGAATCCCAGCTCTGCCCTGCAACTTCCTGCGTGTCAGGAACAATATTAACACCTCTACAGAGAGTGGCTGTGAGAATGTAAATGATTTAAGTCATGTAAAACACTTCACACAGTGCCTGACATAGTAAGTATTAAGTTCGTAAGAACATTAGCTATATAATTACCTGCAATTAGGAACCCTGTTCCATTCTAGGCAGGTGTAAAAGGTGACCAAGGACTCCGCTTCCGTGGAACTAATTCTAGATATGATTGAGTGCTCTGCAGAAAGTAGAGGGTGTTGGGATGGCAAGCGACCATAGCATGGGAGGTGGGGCATCATCTTCAATGGTCAAAGAAACTCCCTGATTACCTCTGAGCCGAGACTCAAAGGGAGATATAAAACCTTTCGTGAGAACCTGGTTGGTGTGGCTCAGTGGTTGAGTGTCAACCTATGAACCAGAAGGTCAATGGTTCGATTCCCAGTCAGGACACATATGCTGGTTATAGGCTCAATCCTCAGTAGGACGTGTGCAGGAGGCAGCCAATTGGATGTTTCTATCTCTCTATCCTTCTCCCTTCCTCTCTCTCTAAAAAATCAATAAAAATAAACACACCACCATATTTTTTTTTTAAAAAAAATCTTCCACAACAGCAGGGCTGCCTCAGATTTTGATCTCTCAGAGAACAAGAGCTTTGTATCTCAGAATTCATTGCAGGCGGAGAGGGCTGTTTTAATGTCTCTCTCTCTCTCTTTAATGCTGATAATACACGGGGATATATTTTGATCCTTTTTATATCCTTGTCTTTGTATTAATGAAGCACCAGGCGTCTTGTGGCTGGGGCTTACCTCTCCTCTCACTTGTTACTAACTCCATGGGCCAGTGGCCAAGTCAAGAAGGTCTTGTGGGCACTGAGATGTTATTACTAATTAATTCTGCTTGATTTCCTGCTTTGTGGAGTCTCTTCCTGATCCTCTTGGCTTTTTGTTTCCTGCTCTTTTGAAGGCCCTCCCTTTGGTTCGCTGAAGTCATTGTCTTCCTGACGTGAACGGCACTTCAGTGAGCCAAATGTGTAATTACGTTAAGTGGAGTAATAAACAAAAAGGAAAGCTGAGTCTCCAATGGTGATGGTTTTCTCTGTGCACTGCAACCTTGGGCACAAAGAGGAAGACAGCTTCCTTCTTCCTCTTCCCTTTCCTTCTAAACCAAGAGTCAGCCTGGGTCAAGGGAAAATGGAGTTGGCTGCCCTTAGGACAATGCTTGGAGCTGTGGCCAGGGGCCAGGAAAAGGCTGCCCCAGTCCAGGTCCTTCCTGCAGAAGCGTGTCTTCACCGCCTGTGTGGGTGCCTGATCTCTCAGGATGGAATAGCCATTGGGCTGTATGTATGCAGTGGAGGGGCTTTCTGGGGAGGGTCAGTAGATCCTGGGACGAAAATGTCAAGATCCTCAGGAACAAATGATACGCAGCCAGTGTCCAACAGGATCTAGGCCAGTTGCTTTCCAACTTTTAAAAATATATATATTTTTATTGATTTCAGAGAGGAAGGAAGAGGGAGAGAGAGTTAGAAACATCAATGATGAGAATCATTGACTGGCTGCCTCCTGCACGCCCCCTACTGGGGATCAAGTCTGCAAAACGGGCATATGCCCTTGACCAGAATGCAACCCAGGACCCTTCAGTCCGCAGGCCGACGCTCTATCCATTGAGCCAAACGGGCTGGGGTGCTTTCCAACTTTTTTATTATGGCCCACAATTTACATCATGACTGAGAGCAAACTCGAGTTTTTCCTGTAGGATACTGTTTGGCAGCATCCCCAGCCACTACCCACTAGATACCAGTGGCAGCCTTTCCCCACGTTGTCTCCAGACATTGCCACATGTCCTTCAGAGGACAAAATTTCCCTGGTTGAGAACCACTGACATAAATTAATGTACTGCTAGGGGAAAAAACCTAATAGATTTTTGTTGACAGAAATACAATAAAAATCGCCAGCAAAAATAGCAAAGGGAATACAATCTGAGGATGCATTATCACTAGTGCTAAGAGCAACCAATGATCCCTGAGTGCTTATTTTATACCTGCTGCTACGCTAAGGTCTTTACATGTCAATCTTCACTGAATGCCCATATGAACCCTATGAGGTAGGAATCCCGTTGTCTCCATTTTTCACCCAAGGACACCGATGTCTAGGGACATTAAATGACTCACTCGAGGTCTCACAGCGGAGGTGGTGAGTCTCACTCTCACACACCGTGCTATGAGAGTTTTTAAACTGTGCACTGAGTACCCATACAGTGGCACCCCAGGAAGCAGTAGTCAGTGCCCTCAGACACTGGGAACATGATTGAGAAGCAAGAAATAAGCTACAAGTAACCCTGAGGCTCTCACCTGTCCAGATTCCTACAGCAAGGACATGCCTGTAGCTGAGGTCCCAGCCTCCAGTCAGCTCATTGACTTAATTCATACAAAATTCTAATTTGCTCTTTCTTTTATCAGCAGGATAATAATAGAGTAACTTATAGAAAGACTAGAGGCCCGATGTATGACAATTGTGCACTGGGGGTGGCGGAGGAGAGGGTCCCTCAGCCCGGCCTGTGCCCTCTCGCAGTCCGGGACCCTTGAGGGATATCTGCCTGCCGGCTTTGGCCCGATTCCCCTGAGGATCGGGCCTAAGCCGGCAGTCAGACATCCCTCTCACAGTCCGGGGCTCTTGCAGTCCAGGACCCCTCGCTCCTTACCACCCACCTGCAGCGGAGGCAGGAGAGGCTCCCACCACTGCTGCTGCACTCGACAGCCATGGGCCTAGCTTCTGGCTGAGCTGCGCTCCCTCTGTGGGAGTGCACTGACCACCAGGGGGCAGCTCCTGTGTTCAGCATCTGCCCCTTGGTGGTCAGTGTGCATCATAGCGTCTGGTCATTCTGCTGTTCAGTCAATTTGCATATTAGCTTTTTATTATATAGGACTAAAGGCCTGGTGCATGAAATTTGTGCATGGGGGGTTGGGGAGTGGGGCGGTCCCTCAGCCTGGCCTGTACCCTCTCGCAATCTGGGACCCCTTGGGGGATGTCTGACTGCTGGTTTAGGCCCGATCCCTGCAGGACATCCAGCTCAAAATCCAGGACTGCTGGCTCCTAACCGCTCGCTTGCCTGCCTGCCTGATCGCCCCTAATCACCTCTGCCTTGGCCCCCACCCACCACAGCCCCCCCACCGGCTGCAGCTTCGTCAAGAAGGTTGTCTGGAAGGACGTCTGGAATGATGTCTGGAAGGTTGTTCAGCTATCCGGTCTAATTAGCATATTATACTTTTATTATTATTATAGATTGTTAACACAAGTGGCAAGGTTAAGTTTCAGTTACCTGGAAACAATTTGTTTTCTGGGACAGAGGTCACCAGGATCATTGTCCTCCCACTCTCAGGCCAGGACCTGCTGAATTCCCCTCTGAAGCTGAGTCCTGAGACCAGGGAGCAGGGTGGCAGGAGGCCTAAGTCCTGGACAGGAATCTTGCCTGAGTCAGAGCCAGGTGCCACAGAAATGACTGAGAAGTGTCAGGGGAGGCTGAGCCCAGGGAACCACGGCTGGGCAGTGACCTTGCCTCCCTCTCGCCCAGTGGCAGCCTTAGAGCTCAGGTCCGTGGACCTGCAGAGCCCCAGGAACAACAAGGCGCATCACACGCAGGAGATGGGCCTGAAGCGGCTCATCGTGCGCCGGGGCCAGCCCTTCACGCTCCAACTGCATTTCAACCGACCTTTCCACTGGGGGACCGACCACATCACCTTCGTGGCTGAGACCGGTGGGTTCCCCCTCCCCAAGGCAAAGCCCACTTGTAGGGCACCTACCTCTCCTTCCTGAGCCTCCCTTCCTCTCTCCTCCTGGGATTCCCCAGGACCCCGTTACTGCTCAGCACCCTATTACTGTTGCTAAGAAAAGATTTGGCCAACTCAGCAAACTGAAGTTGTGATAGCAACGACCAACCTTTAAATATACTACAGGCACTGTACTAAACTTCACACACGTTAACTTATTTAATCCTCATGACAAAACTCCCAGGTGGATACTATTATGATCCCATTTTACAGATAAAAAACTGAGGCCCAGAGATCTTGAGTGGCTTGCCCAAGGACACACAGTGGCAGTAAAAACCTGAAACCAAAAGCCATTAGCAGCAAGTGGTGGGAGAAGGTGAAGGTCACATAGACTTCAAACCTCACCTGGGGTCATTCTTTCCTACACAGGACCGGCACCCACGAAGCTGTCAGGAACCCGAGCTACCTTTGGACTCACCCAGGCTCGACAAGGGAATGCCTGGAGTGCTTCTGACTTCACCATTGACTCCAACTCCCTCTTTGTCTCCCTTTTCACACCAGCCAGTGCAGTCATTGGTCCCTACACTCTGAAGATAGTCATCTCTCAAGGCCAGGGTTACAGCATGACCCACCCAGTGGGGACTTTCATCCTGCTTTTTAACCCTTGGAGTGCAGGTACAGCATGCTCACAGGTGGTAATGCTAACCTGATCCACTGGGAATGTTCTGTAAGGTTCTACCTAGAAAGCCCAGAAGAAAAAATGCTGCATAGCTATGCAGTACATTCCCTTGTGCTCACTAAAAATCATCTTTACAAGGAATTTTTAGTGCATGATGAAAATGTTCATGGTGTGATTAAAAAAAAAAAATCTTACATTTCCTCAGGAAAACATAGCACTATTGAGTATGTTACATCCTATGGAGAATTTCAATCTTCGGTCACAGTGTTACAAGACCTTGGTTTTGGTCCCATAAGCTCTCTTTGAAATGATGTCTGTTGTCCAGTGAGGTAGATTAGGAGATGGAACACAATGTGAAATGTAATTGTATTAGACACATGTGCAGAGAAAGAGAGAGTGCTCAGAATACACCAAAATGTGTCTCTGAGGAGTGGGAATGAGCGATTTTCATTGTCTTCTTTCCATCGTCAGTATTTTCCAAATTTCTACAACAAGCTTGCTGCTTTTACAATCAGGAAAAGGTAATTGCTATTTTTAAAAAGTATACATTTTATATGTCTGGCGTCTAGAAAAACGTAGTATAGACTTTTAAGGGGTCCACTCTTGATTTCTATTGCCATCAACCCATTGCTTCTCCTTTTTCCAGCAAGAGACTTCCATTACCGCTTTTCATTTTTATTGCCCTGTTCTTTGGTTTGGGGCTTTACCCCCTCTATCACTCTTGCCTGTTCAGAGGACGACGTCTACCTGCCCAGTGAAATACTGCTGCGAGAGTATATCATGACGGACTACGGCTTTGTGCACAAGGGTCATGAACGATTCATCACCTCCTGGCCCTGGAACTACGGGCAGGTAACACTATCCCGGGAGCGTGGGCTCACAAAGGCTGCCAACAACATTCAGGGCATGCGGTGCTGGACCAATTTCCCATCCGGTGAGGTGGGCAAGGAAGGAAAGGGAGATGCCTTTCCCTCTCAGCTGTTAATATTTTATTATGAACAACTTAAAGCATAATCGAAGTGGGCGGGCTACTGTAGTGAACTTTCATGAACCTGCCTCTCAGTTTCAATAGTGATCAATTTATGGTGAATCCTGTTTCCTCTACCCCAGGGGTTTGCAAACTATAGCCCACGGGTCAAATGTGGCCCATTGTTTTCACATGGCCCACGCACTAAGCATGATTTTCACATTTTTCAATTGTTGAAAAAGAATTTAAAAATAATATTTTGTGGTGTGCAGATTATATGAAGTTCAAACTTCAGTGTCCATAAATACCATTTTATGTATTTATTTATGTTAACCCTCACCCAATGATAATTTTCCATTGATTTTTAGAGAGAGTGGAAGAGAGAGGGAAAGACAGAGAGAAACATATCGGGTGGTTGCCTCCTCCTGCACGAACCCTGACCAGGGCCCAGGCCAGGGAGGAGCCTGCAACCAAGGCATGTGTCCTTGACAGGAATCGAACCTGGGACCCTTGGGTCTGCAGACCAACGCTCTATCCACTGAGCCAGATTGGCTAAGGCCATAAATACTATTTTATTGGAACACAGCTATGCTCATTCATGTAGGTATCATCTGTGGCTCCTCTTGTGCTACAGGGGCGAAGTTAAGTAGCTGAGACAGAGTCCCTCTGGCCTGCAAAGCCTGAAATAGTTGCTATTTGGTCCTTTACAGAAAAAGTTTGCTGATCCCTGGTCTATACTCCTCCCTGTTGCCCCACCTCCCCCAGCAGCTCATCACTGGATTTATTTTGAATCAAATAATAGTTACCATATCATTGAATCCAGGAATACTTCAGAATATAGCTCTAAAAGATGATGACTCTTTCTGAAAAACGGAACCCCGCAATATATACAAGATGAACAGCAATCTTTAATAACATCAAATATCCAGTCAGTGTACAGAGCGGGGGACCTTTGGCTCTGGCCAACTCTTCTGCTCCCAACCACCAGCCACAGCTGGTGCCGTTTCTCTCTGTCCACACACCAGGAGGGAAGAGTCGGGGGCAGCAGGGAGCCCGATGGAGGAAGATCAGCTTCCCAGTTCAACTGTGACAACCTGTGCACTTTTTTTGAAACCGAGACAAATGCCAGTGCATTTGGCAGCCAAAAGGACTGTGACATGTCACAAACACGTTATAAACGAATGTCATGAGCTTCACTGGCTTCTCCCGTGCTGAACCCGCTACCTGACTTAAAGGCTCTCCACACGCCTCTCCCTCTCCTCACAGGCCTTGCCCTGTGTTTATCCATCTGATCTTTTCCCACGAGCCCTCTAGAAATGAGACTCTCCAGGCCCCTGTCTGTGGTACCCACCCGCCATGCTCAAAGACTCCCCTCCTCTCTCCTGTCTACCTCACCCTTCAAAGCCCACCAGCTCCAATAGCCTTCTCCGATCTCTTCAGCCAATGAGGATCTTTCCTCTCTGAATGCTCTTTGTGTTTTCCACCAGCACCACACAGGTCAGTGTTTCAGAATTCTCATTTTGATTTACAAGCTCTTCAAAGGCAGAGTCTTGTCTGATATGAAGCCCCACCCCCATACACACCTTCCCTAAAAGTCTGTTACTTCCTTGAAGTTTCAGCATTTTAGACGTTTTTTAGTCTTTCCTTTTTTTTCTCCCTTGCACCCACTTGGAAGTTTGAAGAGGACATCATAGACATCTGCTTTGAGATCCTGAACAAGAGCCTGTACTTCTTAGAGAACCCAATCAAAGACTACTCGCAGAGGAACGACGTGGTGTACATCTGCAGGGTGGTGAGCGCCATGGTAACGACAGAAGCTTCCCCGCCCATCTGAGGGCCCTCGGAGCTTCCCCTGGGCAGGACGGAGACCCACCCATCTGTCCTTTGCAGATCAACAGCAACGATGACAACGGCGTGCTGCAGGGGAACTGGGGCGAGGACTACTCCCGGGGGGTCAGCCCACTGGAGTGGAATGGCAGCGTGGCCATCCTGCGGCAGTGGTCAGCCAGGGGCGGGCAGCCTGTGAAGTATGGACAGTGCTGGGTCTTTGCAGCTGTTATGTGCACCGGTGAGTGAGGGGAGATGGGAGTGCAGAATCACTTACTTAATCTTCATGATAACCCTTGCAGGTCGGGCTCTGATATCTCTGTTTTCACTTGAGCTAACTGTGGCTGGCCCACAGCCCCATAGCTAAGGAGAGGTGGGCACTCGGCTCTGAACCAGCACACTCTGTAGTCTTGAGGAATCCTGCACATTTATGTTGCAATCACCCCACAGTGTCCTTGACGGAACTTCCTTCTGCCACCTGCTTAGGTTTCTCAGCTCCAGGTGAGCCTGGAGTCAGGACAGGTTGGGGGAAGCTTGAGGTGCAAGAGGATGGTCTGGGAGAGCTGATCTCACCCGTAGGAGAGCTCCCAAATACGTTCAGAGACATTCTTGAGGAGCTACCATTAGAGATTTCTACTTTACTAACTACCCTGAAGGTGCATTGATGGTTTGTGCATTATCCGTTGTTTATAATTTAGTGCAAAGTCATTGCTCAGGTTGTCTGTAAAGATGAGGGAAGACGGAGAGCACTGAGGTGCCTGCCTGTCTTCCCCAGTGCAGGGCAGGAGTACCTTACACCGTGCTGCCTGCCACTCTGTGGTGCTCAGCAAATGTTGGCTGAACTTTGGGCTGACTGTGAGTTAGAGAATGAGGGAGCACAGAATGGACAGAGACAGGGAACAAAGACAAAGTCCCAGGTTTTCTGAGAGGGGCAGCATAGCTTGGCAGCTATGTGTAGGTGCTGCCGGCAGAGAAGAGGTTTAAATCTGAGTGTTCAAATCAAGCGACCTCGCGTTACACATCTGATTTCACTATAAGATGCTCAGGACAGTGCCAGCATTTAGTAGAGTCAAATTTACCCTGGGGTGGCGAGGCAGGTATCATGGAGGAGGGCTCGGGCCATTAGACCCTGAGATGAGCAGGAGAAGGTCTAGATATGTGTCCTTGCTCCACCTCTGAGCCTGTCACCACTCCCAGGCCCAGAGTTCTGGGGCCATTGAGGTGGGTCTAGCTCTCCTCCTTGCGAAAGGTTTGTGAAAAGCCCAGGAGCTTTGCTGGGAGTGGACAGGTGATTGAAGACAGGTGGTGCCCCTTGGGCTCTTGAATAAATGGAAACAAAAAGATTGGCCACTCTCAGTAGTCCTTTTACGTTTCAAAGTGCTGTAACCCTCCCAGCGGCTTCTTCTGAGCAGATGATGGCATAAACCTTCCCTCTCTGGAAAGGTCACACCTGGCTCTTGGATTGATTTCCTCTGACCCTGGGCAGGTGTGCAGGTGTGTGTGTGTGGTGGTGATCGTGGTGGTGTCACGCCCACTTCGTGTGACTAGATCTGTGAAATCTTAACTCAGCTTTAAAAAGCCTTTGCAGCACACCTTGACAGCCACAAGAGGATGCTGTTGCCTTAACAAAGATGGCCATTGCCTCATGGTTCTTGCAGGCTCCCTTTGTCTTTGATATCTTCCCCTTAACTCTGTAAGTCTATCTTTGCTCTTCTATCCATTCTCTGATTTGTTTCTTACCTCCGCCAAACCCTTGTCTTTCTGTAGAATTACAGATTCAGAATTTCAGGACTGAAATCATCTGGCTCAGTTCCTCATTTTGTTTCATACCAAGAGACGAAGGCCTAGATAAGTTAAGCTACTTACCTAAGGTCACACAGCTTCTCTTCTGAAACTGGCCACAGCACTCAAGTTTTTTCTTTTCTTTTCAAATTATAAAATGTTTTAGGTCCTCTGTTTTTAATTTGGGAAGCTGATGAATGGGAAAAGCCCTAAATGATAAATTGAATTGTTGTTAATTGTTGTTAATTGTGACCCTCAAATGATCCCCCCCAACCACCATCACACCCCGCCCCCCCCGCAGGAAGGAGACCATTGATAGGACAGGTTGCAGCCAAGTTTGGGGGCTTGGGTGTGGTGCTCTGAGGATGAAGGAGTTGCAAGTATGGATCTGCAAGTATGGATTTGCCTTCTTTCTCTCCTCCAGCTAGAAAGTTAGAAAGCGTGCCTGGAATACCAGTGATTTGGCTTCAAATGATTCTCCATGCTTTTCTTCTCTTTAGTAATGAGATGCTTAGGTGTTCCAACCCGTGTGGTTTCCAATTTCCGTTCTGCACACAACGTGGATGGGAACTTGACCATAGATACCTACTATGACCGAAATGCAGAAATCCTGTCAACTCAGAAACGAGACAAAATATGGTAAGGGGCGCTGTCTCCAACAGATCTCTGCTCTGTCCACAGGAAGGTAGGGAAACGCTGACCTGGTTCTCTCTAGCTGGAGGCAGTATTGCCCTGTATGTTGTTGCTGATGCTCAGAGAATAAGTTCCCAGCCCAGGTGACTCTTCTGGGTAATTAGGTCATCACATCAGACTCATTTCAGAAACAGAAGAACATCCTGAAGCCGGCAACCAAATGAATGACAGATTGTGCCTCTGAATTCTGAATTCAAAGTCTGCACTCATCTTACTCTTCCTATTTTCGGTCTTTCTGTTTGCACTGCTCTCTGTTTAGAAGAGCTACCTGCATAGTTCCTTCAGTCTCTCTTGACTTCTCCTCCTCCCTGCCTCACTCCTCTGCTTGTGTGCTCGCACGCATGCGTGTGTGCTTGTCTAGGCCTTAGTCTCCTGTGTCTCTGGGTGTCCTTTATTTTTGTATCTTTAGTCTCTTCCTGCTTCCCCAAATCTGATTTCCTTTTCCAGCCAGTTTCCAGGTAAGACCTTTGAGTTGCATTTCGAACTAGCTGCTGTCCCTCCCTGAGCTCCTAGAGGGCTGAAACTTCTCGGATTCAAGAATCAGGAGTGTATCTGAGAAGACTCTGTCGCTCCTGTAGAATTCTGTCTGCGATTCATAGCCTGAATCTAATCACGAGGAAACACCAGACAAGCCAAAAATGAGGGCCACTCTGGTAAAACAAACCAACACTCTATTCAAATTTCAGTGTAATGAAACAAGACTGAGGAACTGTTCCGGATTAAAGGAGACAAGGAATACTGGACAACTAACTGCAATGTGTGATCCTGGACTGGGTGGAAAAGAAGGCTACAACTATTGATCTAACTATCATTAGGTCAACTGACAAAACTGAAATATAGACATAAATCAGATTTTAAAATTATTGTGTCAATACCAAATGTATGAGGTAAGGGAAGATCCCTAGTCTAAGGAAATATACACTGAACTAAAAATTTGTATATTTATAAATATATTCTCCATATCTGTACTGTAGGAATTTCCATGTCTGGAACGAGTGCTGGATGATCCGGAAAGACCTCCCCCCCGGATTCAACGGGTGGCAGGTTCTGGACCCCACACCCCAGCAAACCAGCAGCGGTGAGTGAGGACCATGGTGGAAGGGTCTGGGCTTTGTGGAAAGGCTGACCACGTGACAGGCCACGTGAGCAAAAGGCCAGAAAGAAGAGGTATTTTCCCCACTTTATCCCCTTCCCAAAGTCAATGCAGAGACAACTGTGGGTCAGGGGTCTGACTTTGACATTGACAGCTGGGCCACCCAGATAAGTCACTGGTCCTCTCAGTTGCTTCCTCACCTGTAAGGTGGGGAGGAGGATGCTGATTGCTGCTTCACGGGGCGGGGTGGCGGGGGGGGGTTGTGTTGGGGCTGTGAGGCTCTGCTGAATTAATGGGAACTGGAGAGTGGCCTTCATGCCACTGCCCCTCCCTACCCCATCTCCCTTCTTCCCACAACCACATCCAGCGCCCCTGGTCCAGGTGTCAGCAGCCAGGCTAGCCTGCCACAATGCCTGTTCCCCGCACAGGGCTGTTCTGCTGTGGCCCTGCCTCCGTGAAGGCCATCAGGGAAGGGGAGGTCCACCTGCCCTATGACACCCCATTTGTGTATGCGGAGGTAAATGCCGATGAGGTCATTTGGCTCTTTGGGGATGGCCAGGCCCAGGAAATCCTGGCCCATAACACCAGTTCCATCGGGAAGAAAATCAGCACCAAGTTGGTAGGATCAGACCAGCGCCAGGACATCACCAGCTTCTACAAGTACCCAGAAGGTATCCAGGGCCCGGGGGACTTGGGAGGAAGGTGGTATATCTCCTTTGTGCTACCTCCCAATGGGAATGGCTCCCATGGCAGGGTTGCTGGATTTAGCCAATAAAAATGCAGGGTGTCCAGTTAAATTTGAATTCCAGATAAATTCAGATAAACAAATATTTTATTAGTATAAGTATGTCCCAAATATTACATGTGAAGTTCTTATACTAAAAATTATTTGTTGTTTGTCTGAATTTCAAATTTAATTGAATGTCCTTGATGTTACCTGGCAACTGTATCCTAGGGTCACATCACAGACTCCTTCTGTCCTGGCATTCGGGGTGGCAGCAAGGGGAGAGGTAGATGCACAAGGAGGGCAAGGGCTCCGGGGCCTGTGGAAGGGAGTAGATGTCCCCGTGGAGAAGGCTCCGAGGGTAGAGTCAGGCCACCTGAATACTAATCAAGGGCTTGCTATGTTCTAGCTGGGTAAGTTTGGACACATTCTTACCATCCCCTTGCCTCTACTTTCTCATCTGTAAAATGGGTTAACAGTATTTCAGAGGGCTGATGTGAGGGTTAAGAGAATTAATACACAGAAACGACTTAGAACAGTGCCTCTGATGCACAGTAAATGTTCTAGAGAAGTCCAGCTTGGGATAGTTGGGGTTAAGACTGAATGTTGAATAGCCCAGAGGGGGGCCAAAGCTGAAGCTTTAAAAGGCTTGAGCATAAAAGGCTTCTCTCTCCCCCCCAGCATCCTTACTTCTAATATACTCGGTGTCCCCCAAAGTGTGTATACACACACTTTGAATAATTATAAAGACAGTGCTTATTAAAATACATTTCATTTTCAAAACTGAGCTATCAGTTATTCAAATGTGTATACATATTGGGAAGTGAGGATACTGGGGGGAGAGAGAAGCCTCTGGGTTTGATGATGATGACAGTGATGACAGCGGCAATATTGATGACAAAGGACAACTCATTTAACCCAACGTTTCGGCAAGTCTGTGAAGTAGGGAGATAGCCCCAGGTTGCAGATGACAGAGCTGAGCACTGAGAGAGTAAAGGCCTGTGATGGAGGGAAGATTTAGACCCAGCACCAAGCAACGCCCATCTCCATGTTCTCAGCCATGCAGCTGTGTTGCCTCCCACGCAGCTCTTCCTGTGGTTGGGGATTCAGGAGGGGAGCTGTGAGTTGTCCGGTGGCTTGTTTTTCCAAAAAGGTCATTGGTGCCCTCAACCTCTCCCGCTGATGTCTTCCCGGTCTCTCCTTTCTTCCAGGATCTCCCGAGGAGCGCTCTGTGTTCATGAAGGCATCCCGGAAGATGCTGGGCTCAAGGAGGGCCTCTTCCCCCTTCCTGGATCTGCTGGGGTCCGGGGGCTTCCGGGATCAGCCCGCGCTGCTGCGGCTTCACCTGACCAGGACCCCTGAGTGGGGCCAGGACCTGCTGCTGGCGCTGCATGCCAGGAGGGTGCCGCACAGAGCCCACCCCGGGGGGCCCATCAGGCTGGAGGTGCGCTTCTGCGCACAGGCCCTGCTGCACAAGGGTGGGACCCGGCAGCCCCTCTGGAGGCAAAGAGTGCACTTGAACCTGGACTTTGGGGAGGGTGAGTATGAGGCAGGCCTGGAAAGTTATCTACAGGACGGAGGGGGACGTTGGGGCCATGAACAAAGCTGGGCTGGACCAGCCAGATCACACAGAGACCCCCACGTACGCACACACACACCTCTGATGCCATCCCACCAGGTGAAACACAGCAGCGACCTCTGGAGCAGTGGGGGCAGGGCAAGCCTGCTCTCTGTCTCTCTCTTACATGCATACACACAGACACTTTCACACCCATCTAGACTCGCACACAGCTCCTCCTCCCCCCACTTTCTAGACCCATTCCCTAGACTCAAGGTGTCTTTTGTCTGTGCTTAGAGGTACAGTGGCCGCTCTTGCTACCCTACGACAATTACAGAAACAAGCTGACGGATGAAAAGCTGATTCGCGTGTCTGGCATCGCCGAGGTGGAGGGGACGGGGCGGTTCATACTGGTCCTGAAAGATATCTCTCTGGAGCCTCCCCACTTATCTATTGAGGTAAGGCATCTGGACACTGACGGGACCCGGGGGCTCTCTGACTCACCCAACCCGGGGGTTGGGGGTGCAGCAGCGAAAGAGACACAGTCACTGCGTTGACACCAAATGGATGATCAAAGCGCAGTGGGGCGAGAGAAGCGCCGTTTTGCGCTCTGTACAAAGCGCGCGAAGGCTTCCCAGAGGAGGTGACGTTCTGCAGAAGGTGCAGGTGGAATGCAGGCTGTAGGAGGACACTATACAGAGAGAGGAGAGAGAGAGGAAGGCATTTTAGGTAAGGAAGCAGCTCTGCAGAGGCAGAGACAAGAAAGGCAATGACTGGGAGATGGAGTCGGGGAGAGAGATTTGAGAGAGACCACAAGTCAAATTCTAAAGGTGACTGCTGATAAGATGGGGTGGCAAGGAAGAGGGGAGCAGATGAAGGATGAGCCTCGGATTTCAAGTTCAGAGGCTTGCGTGGCTGGCGAGGCCACTGGACGAGGAAGGAATACAGGTGATGGAAGGACACACGGAGGAGTGCAGGGTGTTCCCCACCTCCTATTACCGGGACTTCCTTCCCCTGAAGCCTCCTTCCCCCACCTTCCCCTCCTGCTCTGGAATGCATCCCCTCAGCCTAGTCCCAACCTGGCTTTGCACCTGGTGGCTTCCCAACAGCACACCCGATCCCCACTGAAAAGGAGAACTGAGCGACCCCATGTCATAAACCACCTGGCCGCCTGATGGTTTTCACTGGGCAGGCTGCCCGGCAAGTGATGCCAGGCAGCCTCCACACACAGTGGGCGGGATCTCAGTGCAGGCAGCCTGGTGCCCCGGTGGGAGCCTGCCTGTCACCTGAAGCCTGGTTACAGCAGGACCCGACGCAAACACATCAGATGCCAGTTGGCTATTACATGGTCCCCATTAGGTAAGGGACCCGGGGATGATGTGTGTGACTATGCTGGATTCCTGTTCCTTTTACCTGTTCTACGTTGACACCCTCACCAGAATACAAGGGACATGTTTCTTTTTAACGCAGCATTCCTACAGCCACAACCAGCAGGTTGGAGCTGGCACTTACATTGAAAGCTAATTGCCATCCGGAACTAGATGGTAGAGAGGGAAATAAGATTTCAACTTGGTGCCCATTCCGAATTGATGGTGGCTTCTTTCTGAGACAGGCCAGGGGGTGTGTTAACCTTGAATACTCTCATCTCATATTCTTTTCTCCCAACTGCAGTGTCTTAGCTCTAAATAAACAGTCCCTGGTGGTCAACAGAGGGATGGGGAGTGAGGTTACTGAATTGGAATGCAGAAATGAGGTCAGTTGCCCACAATATCCCCGTCTTCTCTCCACACAGGTGTCTGAGAGGGCTGAGGTGGGCAAGCCACTGAGAGTCCACATCACCCTCACCAACACCCTGACGGTGGCTCTGAGTCACTGCACGATGGTGCTGGAGGGAAGTGGCCTCATCCACGGGCAGGTTTCAAATGAGTAAGTGCCATCGTCTCTGATAAGAGGTTCCTGGTGGGGTCACAGGATGACCCTCAGGCCCCCCAGTGGTACCTCTGGGCACCGTGTTCCCACCCTCCTCAGGGAAGGTTGGCCTGTGCTGTTGGGAGGTGGGAGGTGCTTGCCGACCAACCAGGTTACCCACCACAGTTACTCAATGCCCTAACAACCCCTTTTTTTACTTTTAGCCTTGGGACTCTGATGGCGGGACACACCATCCAAATCCAACTGGACCTCTACCCCTTCAAAGCTGGCCCCCGCCAGCTGCAAGTCCTCATCAGCAGCAGCGAAGTCAAGGAGATCAAGGGTTACAAGGACGTCTTCGTAGCAGCAGCCAGGCCTTCTTGACAAGCCCCCTCAGGAACGCTCCCTGCCCTGATCCAATTTCCTGACACCTCCAACCCCTCCCCAGGTCCCACCCTGCCCTCCTGACGCCTCCCTGCACCCTCAGCCCCTCATCAAGACCACCCCTCCCCTTCTGACACCCTCCCTGGCCTCTTGCAGTCCTTCCCCTGCCCCTGCCTCCATGACCTCGCAGTCCCTCCCTGGCCCACCTGACTCCTGAAGGGGTAGTGTTATCTGTGCTCCTTCTCTCTCCTCTTCCCCGCCTGCCTGGGGGTATATGAAGCTTCCTTATAATGGCTGTGCATCTTGGAAGGAGACAATAAAGACGTCTTTGATTGATCACTGGTTTTCCCGCTTCCGAGCTAATAAGCTACTTATTGCCACCAGCCTGTCCTCTTGGCTGCCTGCTATGTGGTCGGGCCCTCCCTGCCCTGTTTGTCGTCTCTCTCCCTCTTTAAAGGATCATGCACAAAATAAGCCCAACAGGATCCCTCGAACTCAGCCTCTCTGGAACCAAGTCTCTGCGTGGAAATTGTGGGCTTGCAGGCAGAGGTAGAGGAGCTCTCAGGAGGACAGTGGCTGCAGTGCTCCGGGGCCTGGACAGAAGCTGCCCAGCGGGACTTCTCTGCTGCTGGCCTGAGAGCACAAGGACAGCTGGGCAGGCCACTCAGGGCGGCCCCAGGATAGATGGCTGCTCCCCAAAACAGGCCCTGACCCCCATCTTCCCCTCTCCGTCCCTCACCCACTTACTTCCCCTAATCTTTTATCCTCTCCAAGTCACCCCAACTGGCCCCAGCATCTCTTTCTTTCCACTGTTTTTGTTATTTTAAGGACAGGGAGCCGCTCCTTTGTATTTTCTTCCTGTGGCGCTCAAGAGCAGTTGTGCTCATTCCAGATAATTTGGAAAGAACAGAAAAGGGGGAAAGAATAGTCACTGATGTACACAAAAATGGCGACGGAATAGAGTCGGGTTTGGAGTCTGTTCCTGGGGCGGAGAGTCGGAGCAGCAGAGGCTCGCAGAGGGAGTGTATGTGGGCAAGCCAAGGGACAGCTAAACTCCAGGAGAAGGCGGGGGAGTGCTGGGCAGTGTTCCTCTGACCGCGCAGCACCCACAGGGGCTGGGTCCCCTCCTGGAGCTGCGGGCTCGCCGGGCGCCTCGCCATCTTGCAAGGAAAGGAGGATTTTAGTGGAAACCTGACTTTCTGCGACAACTGCAAACACGGAACTGCTGGGAGCACCAGACCACCGGTCCCCTATCAGCGCAAACATTCGGATTCAAAGAAACTCTTCACTGCACCACGGAAAGGTCAGATTTTGTCTGAAATAAGCTGCGGTTTCTAATCCCCGCGGTGGGTGAGGGAAGCGCTGGGTGAGGGAAGCGCGGCAGCCACAGGACCGGCAGGAGCCGGGAGGTCTGTGCCTAGAAAAATCGGCGGCAGTTGGAACTGCCGTGATCCGTGAATGAGGAGGGGGGTCTTCTGAGCTGCTAACAGAAGTGACCTCTTGAAAGCAACTCATTTTAATCTGACGAGGAGGGTCAGACTAAGATTTTTCAAAGGAGTGCAGGCTCCTTAGTCTGGGGCACAGACCCACAGTCCGCACACCTGGGCTCTTTCCGACTCCGATTGCTAAGCCCAACACATAGAAAAACCCAGGTGGAAACCCTGAAAGACTGCAGGGGGAAGGTGTTTTTTCGGAACCTGGGGACCAGAGCTGCTTGTGACCATCAGAGAGGCAGCTCTGAGGCGCATACCTCCACAAACCGGTAGTGAGTGCCATAGAGGGGAAAAAAGAAAAGAAAAAAGAGCTAGAGAGGCCCGGAAGTCAATTCAGAAACACTGCCACCCAGGGGCTGAAACGCTAATTGTCTCTGGTGTAATAAAAAATAAATACGAGAAATTAAGACACGGCTGGCTTAAAAAGCAGGACTGGCTTCCAACACTGAGGAGCCCTGGAATGAAGCTGAACTGAAATACCGCCCAGACTGGGAAAAAGGCGTACCAAACAGAATAATAGAGGAAGTGAATGACAGCCGCTACTGCACATTTTAGTCTTCCTATTTTTTAATTTTCAATTCTTTTTTCAATTTTTAAAATTTTTTATTCTCATATTTTTTTATTTTCATTTTTTGCATCTTTTACTTAAGAAACCAATTTTTTTTCTTTTTCCTCACTCGATTTTCACCTTTTTAATTATTACATTTTTATTTTCAACCAGCACTATTATTACTATTATTTTACTTTTTTTTTTTTTAATGTCATTTGATTTTCTCTTTCTTTTTTTTTTTTTTGGATTAGTGTCCTACATTCGATTTGCATCTTTCCCTTATAATCGCTTTACCCTATCTCAAAGCTAACATTATGCCATCACTCTCCTCCTAACCTTTCCCATTTTGGTCCCCAGTTTATCTTAACCCTTTCTGGCTTTAGATTTTCCCTACTTTTTCAGTTTACTCCCTGCTAAAACTTCACCCTACTTATATATCTAATTCCCAACCCCCTGCTCCAAATCCATACAAACCTCTCTCTATGCTACCTTAAAAAAATTATTTTTCTCTCGGGCCTTTTGTTGTTGTTTGCTTGAATGTTGATTAGTTTGAATTTTTATGCTTTTTTATGAGATTGTTTTGATTATTCTTTTTGTTGGTTTGGTTGGTTCTTTTGTTTGCTTTGTTTTTGTTTGTTTTTTACTTTTGTTTTCCCTTGCCTCACTTGATATTAGCTGCTGTTGCAGTTTGTATTAATCTCCAGGCTCGTGTTGCTGGAATTTGCTGGGAATAGTGGTTGTTCTAGTGGAGTTTACTCCCCATATATATAGTTTGTTCCCCTTTTCTCTCTTAGTATCATTCTTGTCTCTCTTACTTTTTTTTTCTTTTCTTTCCTGTTATTTCTTTTTCTTTTCTTTCTTTCTGCTCTTTTCCCAAGTTCAGATTCACACTCTTTGTGTTTTTTTTTTTTCGTTGTTGTTCTTTCTTTTTACTCTCCCTCTTCCACTCCTATTCCCTAATTTGTCTTTCTCTGGTGGTTACCTTTATTGGAGGTTATTAATATCGTGAATACAATTCTGTTCAGTGCCTTGTCTGTTGTGCCTGGTTGTGTTGTATTTTATACCTTTAAATCAACGCCAGAGAGAGAAATCTATATAACCAGACATCCGGAGAAGAGAGACCATGAGGAGACAAAGAAACAGCCCCCCCAGGAAAGAGAAGCAGGCATCACCAGAAAAGGAAGTAAATGATTCAGAGGCAAACAACCTATCAGAGAAAGAATTCAGAGAAATGGTCATAAAGTGGCTGAAAAGGATGGAAGACAAATTCGACAATATGAGTAAGAACCAAGAAGAAATGAAGAAGAACCAAGAAGAAATGAAAAATGACATCGCTGCTGTAAAGAACTCAATAGAAAGCATCAAGAGTAGACTAGATGAAGCAGAGGACCGCATAAGTGAGCTAGAAGACAAGATGGAAAAAAATACCCAATTACAACAGCTTCTAGAAACAAAAATTAGAAAGATTGAGGAGAGCGTAAGGGAACTTCGGGACAATACAAAACAAAACAACATCAGGATAATAGGGGTGCCAGAAGGAAAGGAAACTGAGCAAGGAATAGAAAACCTGTTTGAAGAAATAATAACAGAAAACTTCCCTGATATAGGGAAGAAAAAACCCACACAAATCCAAGAAGCTCACAGAGTTCCAAGCAAAATGAACCCCAAAAGACCGACGCCAAGGCACATTATAGTTAAGTTGGCAAACACCAACGACAAAGTAAGAATCTTACAAGCGGCCAGAGAGAGACAGACAGTTACATACAAAGGAACCCCCATCAGACTAGCAACTGATTTCTCAACAGAAACTCATCAGGCCAGAAGGGAATGGAATGAAATATACCAAGTCATGCAAAGGAAGGGTCTAAATCCAAGAATACTGTACCCAGCAAGGCTATCAATCAAAATTGAAGGTGAAATCAGGAGCTTCACAGACAAAAAAGGACTAAGGGAGTTTATCACCACCAAACCAGCAATGAAAGAAATGCTAAAGGGTCTGCTGTAAAAAAAAAAAAAAAAAAAAAAAAAAGAAAGAAATAGGAAGCAAAGAAGGTACACAGGGGTATAGAATAAAAATGGCGTCAAATAAGTACCTATCAATAATAACTTTAAATGTAAATGGATTGAATGCCCCAATCAAAAGACACAGGGTAACAGACTGGATAAGAAAACAAAACCCAGATATCTGCTGTCTACAGGAAACCCACCTCAAAAAAAAGGATGCATACAGACTGAGAGTAACGGGATGGAAAAAGGTTTTCCAGGCAAATGGAAATGAAAAAAAAGCTGGGGTTGCAATACTTATATCTGACAAATTAGATCTCAAAGTGAAGGACATAACAAGAGATAATGAAGGCCACTTCATAATACTAAAGGGAGAAATCCAACAAGAAGAAATAACTCTGGTAAACATATATGCACCCAATACAGGAGCACCAAGATACATTAAAAAACTCCTGGAAGATATCAAAGGAGAGATTGACAGTAATACAATCATAGTAGGAGACTTCAATACCCCACTATCACCATTGGACAAATCCTCTAAACAAAAAATCAGCAAAGAAACATCAATCCTAAATGACTCACTAGAACAGATGGAATTAATCGACATCTTCAGAACATTTCACCCCAAAGCCACAGAATATACATTCTTCTCAAGTGCACATGGGTCATTTTCAAAGATAGACCATATGTTAGGACATAGGCAAAGTCTCTATAAATTCAAGAAGATAGAAATCATATCAAGTATCTTCTCAGATCACAGTGGCATAAAACTGGAAATCAACTACAATAAAAACAACCCAAAGAAATCAAACACTTGGAGACTAAACAGCATGTTATTAAACCATGACTGGGTTACCAAAGACATCAAGGAAGAAATAAAAAACATCATGGCAACAAACGACAATGAAAACACAACAATCCAAAATCTATGGGACACAATGAAAGCAGTCCTGAGAGGGAAGTTCATAGCTCTACAAGCCTACTTCAAAAAACAAGAAACAATGGTAATAAATTACCTAACCCAACAACTCAAAGAGTTGGAGAGAGAGCAACAAGATAAGCCCAGTGTAAGCAGAAGGAAAGAAATAATAAAGATCAGAGCGGAGATAAACGACATAGAGACCAAAGAAACAATACAAAAGATCAACAAAACCAAGAGCTGGTTCTTTGAAAGGATAAACAAGATTGATGGACCTCTAGCCAGGCTCACCAAGAAGCAAAGAGAGAGGACCCAAATAAACAAAATCAGAAATGAAAGAGGTGAAATAACAACAGATCCCGCTGAGATACAAAGGATTGTTACAAAATACTACGAACAACTCTATTCCAACAAACTGGACAACCTAGAGGAAATCGACATATTCCTAGAAAAATACAACCTTCCAAAACTCAATCAGCAAGATTCTAAACAGCTCAACATGCCAGTAACTATGGAAGAAATTGAAGCAGTCATCAAAAAGCTTCCGGCAAACAAAAGCCCGGGGCCAGATGGCTTCACAGGAGAGTTTTATCAAACTTTCAAGGAAGAACTAAAACCTATCCTCCTCAGACTATTCCAAAAAATTCAAGAGGAAGGAACACTTCCAGGCTCCTTCTATGAAGCCAGCATCACCCTAATACCAAAACCAGATAAAGACAACTCAATGAAAGAGAATTACAGGCCAATATCCCTCATGAACATTGATGCCAAAATCCTCAACAAAATTCTAGCAAATCGGCTCCAGCAGTACATCAGAAAGATCATACACCATGACCAAGTAGGATTTATTCCAGGAATGCAAGGATGGTACAATATCCGCAAATCAATAAACGTGATACATCACATAAACAAATTGAGAGATAAAAATCACATAGTCATATCAATAGATGCAGAAAAAGCATTTGACAAAATCCAACACCCTTTCTTGATAAAAACTCTCAACAAGGTGGGAATAGAAGGCTCATACCTCAACATAATAAAAGCTATTTATGATAAACCCACAGCAAACATCATACTCAATGGGCAAAAACTAAAACCATTTCCCCTAAGAACAGGAACAAGACAGGGATGCCCACTCTCACCACTCCTGTTTGACATAGTACTGGAAGTATTAGCTATCGCAATTAGGCAAGAAGAAGAAATAAGAGGCATCCAACTTGGAAAAGAAGAAGTGAAGCTGTCCTTATTTGCAGATGACATGATATTGTACATAAAAAACCCAAAAGATTCCATCAAAAAACTAATAGACTTAATAAATGAATTCGGCAATGTAGCGGGATACAAAATTAACGCCAAGAAATCTATGGCTTTTCTATACACCAATAATGAACTTACAGAAAGAGAGACTAAAAAAGCAATCCCATTTACCATCGCACCAAAAAAATTAAGATACCTAGGAATAAACTTAACTAAGGAGGTAAAAGACCTATACGCAGAAAACTACAGGACACTGAAAAAAGAGATAGAGGAAGACGTAAACAGATGGAAGAACATACCATGTTCCTGGATTGGTAGAATCAACATCATTAAAATGTCCATACTACCCAAAGCAATCTACAGATTCAATGCACTCCCCATCAAAATACCAACAGCATATTTCACAGACCTAGAAAGAACTCTCCAAAAATTCATCTGGAATAAAAAAAGACCCCGACTAGCCTCAGCAATCCTCAGAAAGAAGAATAAAGTAGGTGGGATCTCAATACCAGATTTCAAGCTGTATTACAAAGCCACTGTTCTCAAAACAGCCTGGTACTGGCACAAGAACAGACATATTGATCAATGGAACAGAATAGAGAACCCAGATATCGACCCAAACCACTATGCTCAATTAATATTTGACAAAGGAGGCATGAACATACAATGGAGTCAAGACAGTCTCTTCAATAAATGGTGTTGGGAAAACTGGACAGATACATGCAAAAAAATGAAACTAGATCACCAACTTACACCATACACAAAAATAAACTCAAAATGGATACAGGACTTAAACATAAGACGGGAAACCATAAAAATACTAGAGGAATCCACAAGCAACAAAATATCAGACATATGCCACAAGAACTTCTTCACTGACACTGCCCCTAGGGCAATGGAAGCTAAAGAGAAAATTAACAAATGGGACTACATCAAAATAAAAAGCTTTTTTACAGCAAAAGAAACCATCAACAAAACAACAAGAAAGCCCACCGCATGGGAAAACATATTTGCAAATGCTATCACTGATAAAGGTTTAATCTCCAACATCTACAGGCAGCTTATGCAACTTAATAAGAGGAAGATAAATGATCCAATAAAAAAATGGGCAACAGACCTAAACAGAATATTTTCAAAAGAAGACAGAAGGAAGGCCAAGAGACACATGAAAACATGTTCAAAGTCACTTATTATCCGAGAGATGCAAATCAAAACAACAATGAGGTACCATCTCACACCTGTCAGAATGGCTATCATCAACAAATCAACAAACAACAAGTGTTGGCGAGGATGCGGAGAAAAAGGAACCCTCGTGCACTGCTGGTGGGAATGCAGACTGGTGCAGCCACTGTGGAGAACAGTATGGAGTTTCCTCAAAAAACTGAAAATGGAACTCCCATTTGACCCAGTAATCCCACTCCTGGGAATATATCCGAAGAAACTAGAAACACCAATCAGAAAGGATATATGCACCACTATGTTCATAGCAGCACAATTTACAATAGCTAAGATTTGGAAACAGCCTAGGTGCCCATCAGCAGATGACTGGATCGGAAAACTGTGGTACATCTACACAATGGAATACTATGCTGCCATAAAAAAGAAGGAATTCTCATCATTTGCAGCAACCTGGATGGAATTGGAGAACATTATGCTAAGTGAAATAAGCCAGTCAATGAAAGAAAAATACCACATGATCTCACTCATTTAGGGATAGTAAAGAACATTATAAAGTGGTGAACAAAAAGATAGATACAGAGACAGTAAAGCATCAAACAGACTTTCAAAGTACAGGGGGAAAGTTTGGGAAAGGTGGGGGAGTTATGAAATCAAATGAAGGACTTGTATGCATGCATATAAGCATAAACAATGGACGCAAAACTCTGGGGGGGGAGGGCATGTGTGGGTGTGGGGTGGGGGGTAATAGTAAGATATGTACACTTATAATACCTCAATAAAAATATTAAAAATATATATATATAAAAAAATAAAAAAATAAAAAAATAAAAGAATAGTCACTGATGGCTCCCCCATCCCAGAAGAAATCTCTGCTAACATTTTGCCATATATCTTCTGGTCTCTTTCCCCCTTTCATTGTGTGCATGTGCTTTTCTTTCCTTTCCTTTCTTTTCTTTTTTTTTTTCTTTTCTTTTCTTCTTTCTTCTTTCTTTCTTTCTTTTTCTCTTTCTTTCTTTTTTCTTTTTGTTGTTTTTTTGTTTTGTTTGTTTTGTTAATCCTCACCTGAAGATATCTTTTCCATTGATTTTTAGAGACACTGGAAGGAAGGAGGGGAAGAGAGAGAGAAACATCGATGTGAGAGAGACATATTCATTGGTTGCCTCCTGCATGCACACTGACTGGGGCTGGAAATCAAACCTATAATACAGGTACATGCTTTTTTCGATCAGGAATCGAACCCAAGACCCTTCAGTCCCTGGGCCAACACTCTATCCACTGAGCAACACTGGCCAGGGCCGTGCTTTTCTTAATTGTTGTCAATATTGCAGCTGTTCCCCATTTCTCTTGCCCTTTGCCCCCTTCACCTAGCCCACCCAGGCCTTCACCACACTGTGTTCATGGGCTATGCATATATGGGTATATGCTCTTTGGTTAATTTCTTCCTGTCTCTCCACCTTTAAGATCTGTCAGTCTATTTCATGCATCCATGTCTCTGGATCTATTTTGTTCATCAGTTTATTTTGTTCATTAGATTCCACATGTAAGTGAAATCATGTAATATTTATCATTCTCTAACTGGCTTATTTCACTTAGCATATTAATCTCCAAGTCCATCCATATTGTTGCAGAGGATAAGAGTTCCTTCTTTTTTTACAGCTGCATGTATTCCATGGTGTAAATGTACCACAGCTTTTTTTATCTATTCATCTACTGATGGGCACTTGGGCTATTTCCAGATCTTAGCTATTGCAAATTGTGCTGTTATGAACATAGGGGTGCATATATTCTTTCTGATTGGTGTTGGATATATTCCTAAGAGTGGGATCACTGGGTCAAATGGCAGTTCCATATTTAATTTTTTTAGGAAACTCCATACTGTTTTTCATAATGGCTGCACCATCTGCACAGCCTCACCAGCCCTTGTCATTTGTTGATTTGTTGATGGTAGCCATTCTGACAGGTGTGATCTTGAAGCATAGGAAAAACTGCTGTTTGAAATTTTCTACTAAAATGGTCCTTTGTTCTGTGAATTAACGCTGCTATTCTTGGCTTCTGTAAACACGCTTGCTCGAATAACAGGGAAAATGAGCTCACTTATCTGGTCCCGCAAGACCTGTTTACCCAAAGTACTAAGCCCATTTTAGAGAGGCCGTTAATCATGAATGATACACAATCCCCAGACGGAGTTATCAATACTGGCACCAGGCCAGGCCTTGAGATATAGTCTCGCTGCCCCCATCCCAGCACATAGGGCTTTTTGTAAAGCCTGCAAAAGGTCCAGAAGCCCCATCCCATATTTGGGAGACAAAGACACTGGGAAAGTATAAAGGGAAAACTTCCTCCATGTTTTTTTGCTCAGACTTTGAGAGGCTACTCCTCTGAGACCGCCGGCGTAATAAAGACTCCAAATTTGGCTTACCAAGACGTCCTCTGTTCAGCTCGCTGATTTACAATATAACAATATCTCATTGTCATTTTAATTTGCATCTCTCTCTGATGACTAGTGAGCATTTTTTTCATATGTGTATTGGCCATCTGTAGGTCCTCTTTGGATAAGTGTCTATTCAGGTCCTTTGCCCATTTTTTAACTGTATTGTTTGTCTTCCTGGTGTTGAGTTGTATGAGTTCTTTATACATTTTGGAAATTAACCCTTTATCAGATGTATTGATAGGGGCAGAAATAGAATGTTGGGGAACCAGCCGAATTGTAAGAAATATTAATCATGCTCTGTTAACGTGATTGTTTTTGTTCTGATTAGAGACGGCACATTCTAACCTGGCTGGCAGCTGCACTCAGGGCCTGGGAGCTCACCTGGAAGTGCAGCCCTTCCTCCCCATTTGCAGCTGCCTATTATCATGGAAAGATTAACAATTTTGTTGCAGAAACCAGAATCATCAGCCCTTTGAGGACCCCAGGCTTTGCATATCACTAAGCCCTTTGAAGACCCCCAGCCCTTTTGCATATCTGTAAACTGCCCACTTGCCCTTTTGCCTACTTTCCTTTATACTGCTACCAATATAGGCAGCCGGCTTATGGTGGGGCGCAGAGCAGATTTCCATGGATGACCTGCTGCTCTCCCGTATTGCTGGCAGTATTGGAATAAACGCTCATAATGATTCAACCTATTGGTTACAGTATCATTGGTGAATATGTTCTCCCATACAGTGGGCTCCCTTTTCATTTTATTGATGATTTCTTTTGCTCTGCAGAAGCTTTTTATTTTGATGTAGTCCCATTTGTTTATTTGTTCCTTTGTTTCTCTTGCTCTAGGAGATGTATCAGTGAAAATACTGCCATGTGAGATGTCTGAGATTTTACTGCTTATGTTTTCTTCAGGGATTTTTATGGTTTTGTGACGTACTTTGATGTCTTTTAGCCATTTTGAGTTTATTCTTGTGTGTCATTGTGTCTTTTTAAGTTATCATTACATGGCTATCATAAAAAAGACAAGAGAGCCCTAGCCAGTTTGGCTCAGTGGATAGAGCTTTGGCCTGCAGACCAAAGGGTCCTGGGTTTGATTCTGGTCAAGGGCATGTATCTCAGTCACAGGCTCTTCCCCGGCTCAGGTCCTGGTCGGTGCTCGCGCAGGAGGCAACCAATCGATGTACCTCTCTCACATCGATGTTTCTCTTTGTCTTTCCCTCTCTCTTCCACTCTCTCTAAAAATCAATGGAAAAATATTCTTGGCTGGGGATTAAAAAACAAAACAAACAAACAAACAAACAAAAAAAGACAAGAGATAACAAAGGTTGGTGAGGATGTGGGGAAAAGGGAACCCTTGTGCACTATTGTTGGGAATGTATATTTGTTCAGCCATCATAGAAAATAGTATAGAGTTTCCTCAAAAGTTTAAAATAGAACTACTATATGATCCAGCAATTCCACTTCTGGTTATATATCCGAAGGAAATGAAACCACTATCTCAAAGAAATATCTGTACTGCCGTGTTCACTGACAATAGCCAAGATAGGGAAACAACCTAAGTGTCATTAGACTAATGGACAAAGAAGATGTGATATATACACAATGGAATATTGTGCAGCCATGAGAAACAAGGAAATCCTGCCACTTGCTACAACATTGATGGACCTTGAGGGCATTATGCTAAGTGGAGAGAAGTCAAATGGGGAAAGTCAAATACTGCATGATCTCACTTATACAGGCATGCCTGGGGGATATTTCGGGTTAGGTTCCAGACTACTGCAATAAAGCAAGTGGTAATCTCTTTGCTGGTGGAGAATCTTGCCTTCAATTTGCAAAATGCTACATCTGTGAAATTCAATAAAGCAAAAGCACAATACAATGAGGTATTCCTGTATGGGGGATCTAAAAGAGCTGAACTTGTAGAAACAGAGTGTGGTAGTTACCAGGGGCTGGGAATGGGAGAAATGGGGAGATGTTGGTTAAAGGATATAACCTTCTAGTTAGAAGAATAAATTCTGGTGATCTAATGTACAGCATTGTGATAATAGTTAACAATACTGTATTATATACTTCCGATCTTAAATGTTCTCACCACAAAAAAAGAAATGATATGTGATATGATGGAGGTGTAACGGAGGTAATCATATTGCAATATGTAAGTGTTTCAGATGAACATGTTGTATACCTAAAATTTACACAAGGTTATGTGTCAATTATGACTCAATAAAAAAATTGTTATCATTACAAATTGACATCTCTCCATTGTGGAAAATTGAGGCCACCCAGAAGCGCCGAGAAGGAGCACATCCTCCCGCGGATGCTCAGGCATGGCTTCTTCCTCCGCTCCTCACCTGCTCGGTGAGTCTGCAGGTTCACTCGGCTCCTCTCTCCACCCTCCGCCCCTGCTCCTCCTCCATTCTGTTTTGTATTCATTTTGCTTTTGCAGGCTGCTTTGGGCAGGAAGGGCAGGAGCCTGCACACCCACACTCCACCCTGTGTGCAGCTGCACCTGTCCCCACGAAGTGCCGAGGGCATTTCTATGGGGCTCTGTCACTGCTGTGCCAGGTGGCTCCCTGCCCGCCCACAGGAGACCGGGAACCTGAACTGGCTCCTATGGAAATTTGAAACTTGCTCCCTTTACAGGGTGGTGGGTCCTCCTTTGCTTAGTCACTGTCCCTCCTGTCTGGTGATGCAGGGACTTGTGTCACTGGAGGGGATCAGTGGGCAGGCTTTCTCCTGGGCCTCCCAGGGGCATGGGGATATTAGCCATCTCTGCCTTCATAGTTGATCTTTCAAATATTTCCTCTCTCCCCAACTAAAAATTGGCTTTTAAAAATGTATTCCCAGGGCCCAGGATGCTGGGGTCCCTGCCACTGCTGGAGAGTGCCCTGAGATTAGGCCTGAGCAGCTCCACTTCCTGTCCTGGCCCTCCCCTCATCCCACAACAAACCGCTGGGGTCACCTGGCCAGGCAGTTGTGCTCACAGAGAAACTCTGGAAAAAGAATTTTTTTTTTTAGTCTTTACTGTTGAAAGTATTATATGTCTCCTTTGCCCCCCATTGACCTCTTCTAGCCCCACCCCATCCCCCACCCCAGGCCTTCACCACCCTATGGTCAGTGACCAGGGGTTATGCATATATGGCAAAAGAAATTTTCAGGAGCAAGGAGGCACAAACCAGGCCAACAGCACCCTTGTCAAGTGATTGCTGTCTTTCCACCCACTGCGGCGGTCACAGAGACCTTGTCCTCATATCCTTTTGGCTGGTAGTTTTGGAGTCCCTGCTATTCAATGTCATGTGTGATACAAAGGAGAGAGCTCTGGACAGAGTTTGGGCTCTGTCATGGTGTGATCCTGGCTCCCTCAGTTGCAAAATGATAGCAACAATAAAACAGTGCCAGGCCTTTCTTCCCTCAGAGGGTTGCAGTGAAGATCAAATGAGAATATTCTAAAGATCTTGGTATCATATGCAGAGGTCCTCTGATGAGTTTAATCACCTCTCCTGGGTCACTGCCTCCATTTCAGGGGGTGGAAAGAGGAAGGAGGCAAAGGATCCCACCTGGATCTTTCAATTCTGGCTCCCCTTTGCAATTATATGTCGGGACCTCTTTACCTTCTCTTCAGACCTGGGCACTACAGAGCCAAGGACCCTGAATCTACAGACAAGGAGGCTAGTGCCACAACCTTTAGCAGCAAGGATTTAGAATCTGGAGAAGGGGCTATGCACAAATGGATATACTAGATAAGAAATATAAATTTAGAAGGCATGTGGGAAAGCCAGGTGGAGGCCTCACCCTCTAGTGGAGTGGCTCTCCGAATCTCTGGACCCATGGCTTTTTATTTACTGGAATATACATTTGCCCTTTAGCAAAGCAAACAGACATATCAAAGGTAAGGTTTGGTAAACAGTAAAAGATTATCAGGTTAGGAGATTGCCTTCAGTCACCATTGTCTCGACAGAACTATCAGTGCATAGCTTTTAGCCCTTGCTAAAGCCCAAGGTCCATCAGCCTTCTGATGAACCTCTCACATTTATTATGCTAACTACTTGTTGGTCTTTGCCTCCAGCAGGCTGGAACTTGTCTAAGGCCATACTGGGAATTCATGGCAGGACCAGGATTAGGGTCCTAGTCTCTCTGAGTCTTATAAGGTCTGGAGGCTCCCCACCTCCACCTTGCTAGAGCTGGCCTGCCTGGTGGGATGGCAGGTGCCTCCACACCTCCCAACTTGAGTGTCCCAGGATCTGCTCTTTTGCCCTTCCCTGAAGTCACAGCTTTGTCTCTGTCCAGATGGAAAGGTTCTCATCAACTTCGCTCAGCTTTCCTGACTCTCCTCTGCCTCCCTGACTCTGGACCAAGAGACAAGCCACTCTGATCAGAGCTGCCTGCCTCCCCTAGCACATTCTCTCCCACAAATGATTTGTAGGAATCAAATGATAGGCTGCATCTATAAGTCAGCTCATTAGCCCCAGCCATGAAATAGGTTGTTGCTGGGTAGCCATTGGGCATTTTTCTCTCTGCTACCCCACCTCTCCAGACCTGCCCAGCCTAACTGCACTCACTTCCTACCTCCCCTCACAATTAAGCTTACCTGCCCATGTCCATTTCTCTTTTTTCTTTATTGATTAAGTTATTACATGTGTGTCCTTACCCTCCCCCATTACCCCCCTCCCTGCTCATGCCCTCACCCCCCTGTTGTCTGTGTCCATTGGTTATGCTTCCATGTCCATTTTTCCTCCCCATCTCAGCTAGTGTGACAATGGGTTCAGGCCTTTACCCATTCATTCATTCATGGATCATCTTTTAATTAATTTATTCCATCTGTTAGCAGATAGGAACTGGAAAACCAACCATGCTTCAGATATGCATTAAGTACTTACACAGGACTCTAGAGTATGACTATCTGTGTCCAAATCTAGCTCCACCAGTTCTTAGTGAGTGATCTTGGGAAAACTATTTAATGCCTTTAAGTCTTTCTCATCTGTAACATAGGAATAATAATAGTACCCAGCTCATGGGAATGGTGTGAATATTAGGTGGGATAATGCACATAAAGAACTAAAACAAACATGTTCATCTGCCTGGTCTCATTGATGGCCTCAATAAACAGCCAGCAAACCCCAACAATGGTGGCTCCTCCACCAGCAGTGCTAGACCCCAAGACATGATGCCCTTGCTGAATAATGAACACTGTGTAGCCTTAGATACATCAGAGTTTTAAATAATGAAGGCTCAAGGACACATTAATCCAGTCATAAAATAAAGCATGCATCCTGGTTCATTTAGGAAGCCTACACCCCTAATTATAACCACACCCCTGATTATGTAATTATTACTAAGTTTTCCTTGTTATAAAGTCCAAATAAAGGGGCTCAATTTTATATTCACATTATCCTGGTTATCTAAAAGAAAAAAAGAACTAAAACAGCACCTGGAATGTGAAAGCTATTACTAGTTCTACTAGTAGTTTTCCTGTTAACCACTATCATTATTAAGCACTGGGGATATACTAGTCAGACACAGGCCATGCCCTTAAGGAGGAAAGATAGGTAAGTATTTATAATGTGGAGTATGATTAGGCTAATAGAGAACACAAAAGGGGTTGCCCCTGAAAGCCGGTGTGGAAGAGAGAGTCAGGAAGACTTCCCCAGGGGCAATGCTTGAGCCTGGATACAAGAAAGTAGACAAGTGAGAGGAGAACATTTCAGAGAGAAACCAACTCATTCAAGAACTTGGAGGTGCAGGAGAGTAGTCTCCATGGGGTAACTGAAGGGGTTTGCCTGCCTGGATTCCAGGCTGGGAGGGAAAGATCCTGAAGGGCTTTGGGGGTGATGTTGACAAGTTTGGACTTTACCCAACTGTTGTATCTTGAGCAACCTGGTTGAATTGGCATTTCAGAAAAATCACTTAGGCAACTCATTTGGAAAAAAAAATAGTTGGGAGGCTCGTTAGGAGCTGCTGTCTAGGCAAGTGGGGGCTTCAGGGAAGGCAGGGCCAAGGGCACAGAGAAGGGCCAGTTTTAGGAAATAATCAGGAGTTGGATTGGTAAGGCTCAGTGACTGCTGGGCTAAGGGAAGTCAGGAAGTTGGAGAAGAATGAGGTGGTACCAGTTTCTCCCAGAGTGACTGGGTGGGCACTGTCCTCACGCACCAAGACCAGGGATGCAGGAGGAAGGGGAGAGGGATGGAGTTCCACTTTTTTTTTTAATATTGATTTTAAACAGAGAGGAAGGGGAGAGAGAGAGAGAGAGAGAGAAAGAAACAACGATGAGAGAGAAACATCAGAAACATCAACATTGATCAAGTGCCTCCTGCATGCCCCCTATTGGGGAAGGAGCCCGAAACCCAGGCATGTGCCCTGACTGGGAATCAAACTAGTGACCTCTTGGTGTATGGGTCGACGCTCAACCACTGAGCAACACCGGCCGGGCAGGAGTTCCACTTTGGATAGAAGGTGGGTGACGGTGTGTTAATGAATTCTACACACACATGTATAAATACACTTTAAATTCTGATTGAGGATAGAGAGAGTTGGAAATACAGGAGGGAGGATGGGAGCTGGTGACTGAGGTTCCTGAGAAGAGAGGACAAGGAACCTAGAAAGCAGGGGGACACAGGGAGAAGGGTCCCACAGGAGGGAAAGGAAGGGTGGGTGTGGGTGTGGATTCTTCAGAGAGTCCCAGCCCCTGCCTATGAAGAATCCTCCCCCTTTGTGTCTCTCTTCTCCCATCAGTTCTTTTCTCCCTTACACACTCAGTCCAAGGACTTGTACTTTTCTTACTAGAATCAAGGTCACTCACTGGCATTCCCACTCTCTCATCTATTTCCAGAACTCTTCCATGAATCTTCCCAAGTTTTCTTCCTCTACTGCTTTTATTTGAGAGTCACCTGGGACTTGGCAGATCTTACCCAAGACAATACCTTTGACAAAAAAATAAATATTAAAAAAATCATACTAAAGTGATCCAGAGTGGGCTCTATGGCACTTGATGTCCAGGAAGTGACTCTTCAGAATAAAAGAAAGGGCTCAGGTGCCAAGCAGAGTCCTAGGCTTGTGTCTCAAGTGTGAGCTGTAGTCTTGTGGCCCTGGTACTCCTTCTTGCAGGAGTGCAGCCTCTCTCCATCCCCCTAGAAGCCCCATCAGCTTACCACTCCCACCTGGCTCCCTCCCTCTCAGCACAGCACCTACCACACAGCCTTTGCTCAAAGCCCATATAGCACAAGGCCCTGACAGTTCATTGGCCCTGACACTTCATCTTACCAGAGCAACTTTGCCAAGAAAAACCTGAGGGCAAGTAAGAAAACCAGTTGTGATCTGCCCAGTAAGCAGGTGGCAGTGCAGCATCCAGCCCCGCCTCCAGTGTCTCCTGGCGTCTCAGGGATGGAAGGTGAAGCAGACACTCCAAGACCAGTTTCCTGAAGCTCCAGGCCATCCTGCTATTCTGTGGGGAGCAGCCAGAGAACTGACAGCTGCCATCATGGCACAAGGTAGGGCAGGCCCATGGAGCTGCTGGAGGTCAGGGGCAAGAAGACAGAGAGACTGTAGGAAGTCCGGTGAGGGTGGATTCATAGGAAGAAGGGAGCAAATAAAGAACAGAGGCAGAAAGATTAGAAACTCCAGGAACCTCAGAATTGGTAGCCCAAGAACTAGGAGACTGGAGATGCCAGCAGGTAAACACAGCCAAGCAGCTGCATGCCAACATGCTGGCTTCTATAGCCCAATGGGACAGGGCAGGATCAGGAATTAGGGGGTCGTGGTTTCTGTTCTTTTGCACCAGCTGACCCTTTGACATTGAGCCAGTCACTTCTCCAGTTCCCAGCCCTCATGCCTGAAAAAACGAGGGAGGTTGGACAAGACAATCTTGACATTGTCTTCCATCTCTAGAAGTCTCTGAATTTCATATCTTCACTTCTTTCCCTGCTTCAGGTCTCTTCCTCATCTTAGCTAATCTTCTCACCACCACCCTTCTATCTATATCAATTCCCTCTCTCTAGAAAGAGCTGCTATGAAGATTAAATGGTTAGTTGAAATCATAAGAATAAGCTATAAAGCTCTACAAATGTAACAGACTCACCTTCATTTACTGTTTTGTGTTAAATTTTTATTTTTTTATTTTTAATTACACAAGAAATATACACAGTTGGAATAAAATAAAGCAATAATTACAGGTAAAGCTATAGTCAGAACCTTTACCCCCAGCCTCACCTCCAGAGAAACCACTGTTACCAGTCTTACACACACACACACACACACACACACACACACATATATATATACATATATATACATACACACACACACACACACACATACTCAATGTAATATTAGTATATGTGGCTTCTTTTTTTGTATATCTCTAGTATAATCATATTGTACATACTTTTCTACAGCTTGACTTTTTTTTTCCTCAACAGTATGCCTTAGGGCTCTATCCATGCCACTCAGTACCTATAGATTTTCACTATTTTCTACATTGTATAGTATTTTATATTATGGGTGTAAGTAATTTATTTATCCAGTCCCCTATTGTAGGCATTCAGGTTGCTTCCCAATTTTTAGTTATATAAGCAATGTTGCAATGAAAGTTCTTATCTATACCTCTTTGTGCTTGTGTGGGAGTATCTCTCTAGCTAGATACTGAGACCAATTACTTTAAAAGTTCTTCCTATCATTTTATTTCTACTTTATTGATCATTTCACTACATTCTTCTTGCATAACAAGAAGAACAAATATTTCCAATGTTAAATGTACCTCCTGCTTGAATATCTGGTGTCTGGGCTGAAGAATAATCCCTATGTTACAGGTAGATACTAATATTAACTGGACCCAGAATGCATCCAGAGGGTGAGCTTTGTCCCCACTACTCACTGTCAGGCAGATGCTACTACTCCTGCTGAGTAGTCTGGGTCACGTGCCCAAGCTGAATCAGGACCAGATAGCAATCTCTGTCTAGTCAACTGTCTAGTTTTTTGATCTCCAAAAAGAATGAGCTTCTCGTTCCACCACTAGGGAAAAGTCAAGTGCTTTCCCAACTGGCAGTGGGTTGGGTGTCCTTTCTGAACATGAGTGAAGGCTGGAAATGGGCAGTAGCTATTGGGTAATGGAAAGAGCACAGGACTTGAGCCAGTAACCTTACTTTTAACTTTGGGCAAGACATTTAATTTGCGTAAACCTTCGTTTTCTCTATGCCAAGTGTGGATGACATGACATTTCATGCCTCCACTGTTGTTGGGAGGATTCAATGAGAAAACTGTCTTAAGGTGCCTAGGACAGTGCCTATCACATAGTACCGTAAACAGGCCCACAATAAGGTGTTCATTGAACCTGAAACTTGAAATAAGTACAGGGTGATTATACAAAAGACAGAGAACTTTATTCAACCTAGTAAACATTTTTTAATACCTACAATGTGCTGAAAATTATGCTTATATTTCTTTTATAAGAAACCCATGCTTATTAGCAGTCATGCCCCATATCCTCCTCATCCCAGCCCCTGCTAAACTCTAATCTACTTTCTGCCTTTATGAATTTGCCTAGTCTGCATATTTTATATTAATTGAATCATATAATATGTGGCCTTTGTGTTTGTCTTCTTTCATTCTGCATAATGTTTTCAACTTTCATCCATGTTATAATATATTCAGCATTTCTTTTCATTGTATGGAGATACCACTTTCATTAATTAATCAGTTGATGAACATTCAGGTTGTTTCTCTTTTCTGGATGTTATAAATAATGCTGCTATCAACATTAACGTACAAATTTGTGTGAACATATGTTTTCAATCTCTTGGGTATAGGAGTGGAATCTCTAGGAGTGGAACTGCTGGGTCATATGGTAACTGTGCTTAACATTTTGAGGAGCTGCTGGACTGTCTCCAAAATGGCTACATCATTTTACAATCTCACCAGCAATATATGAGGGTTCCAATTTCTCTACATCCTCGCCAACACTTGTTGCTTTCTCTCTTTCTGGTTATAGCCATCCAGGTGAACAGATGGGGTAAGAGTGGACATTCTTGTATTGTTCCTTATCTTAGGGAGAAAGCAGCTAGTCTTTCACCATTAAGTATAATGTTAGCTGTGGATTTTTCAAAGATAACCTTTATCAGGTTGAGGAAGTTTCTTTTTTGTTATTGTCTAAAGCAGTGATGGCGAACCTATGACACGCGTGTCAGCACTGACACGCGTAGCCATTTCTGATGACACGCAGCCGCATGCCGAGGATGAAACATTTGCTGCTCCTGAGGATGAAACATTTGCGACTAGAGTCTTGGAGTTAGTTTTTTCCTCAAAGTGACACACTACCCGAGTTATGCTCAGTTTTTTGGCGAAGTTTGACACACCAAGCTCAAAAGGTTGCCCATCACTGGTCTAAAGTTTTACATATGTCTCCTTATCCCTCAATTGACCCTCTCCCCCATCCCTTCCCAGCCCGGGCAAGCCCCCACCACCCCAGTGTCTGTGTCCATTGGTTATGCTAATATGAATGCATGTAAGTCCTTTGGTTGCTCTTTAACCCTCCCCTCCCCTACGATTTGTCTCTAGATAGATCTATTCTTGTTCATCAAATTATGTTGATCATTATATCCCACATATGAGTGAGATCATGTGATATTTATCTTTCTCTGACTGTTTTATTTCGCTTAGCATAATGCTCTCCAGTTCCATCCATGCTGTTGCAAATGGTAAAAGTTCCTTCTTTTTTATAGTGGTGTAGTACTCCATTTGTAGATGTACCACAGTTGTTTAATCCACTCATCTGCTGATGGGCACTTAGGCTGCTTCCAAATCTTAGCTATTGTAAATTGTGCTGCTATGAACATAGGGGTGCATATATCCTTTCTGATTGGTGTTTCTGTTTTCTTGGGATATAGTCCTACAAGTGGGATTACTGGGTCAAATGGCAGTTCCATTTTTAACTTTTTGAGGAAACTCCATACTGTTCTCCACAGTGGCTGCATCAGTCTGCATTCCCACCAGCAGTGCACGAGGGTTCCTTTTTCTCTGAATTCTCACCAGCACTTGTCATTTGTTGATTTGTTGATGATAGCCAATCTGACAGGTGTGAGATGGTACCTCATGGTCGTTTTGATTTGCATCTCTCAGATGATTAATGACTTTGAGCATGTTTTCATGTCTCTCAGCCTTCTGTATGTCCTCTTTCAAAAAGTGTCTATTTAGATCCTTTGACCATTTTTTAAAAATTGGATCGTTTATCTTCCTTTTGTTAAGTTGTATGAGTTCTCTGTAAATTTTGGAGATTAAGCCCTTATCGGAAATATCATTGGCAAATATGTTCTCCCATGCAGTGGTCTTTCTTGTTGTTTTGTTGATGGTTTCTTTTGCTGTGCAGAAGCTTTTTATTTTGATGTAGTCCCATTTGTTTATTGAGGAAGTTTCTTGTAGTCTTAATTTGTTGAGTATTTTCATTATGAAAGAATGTTGGATTTTGTCAAATGTTTTGGTTTATATTTCTTAAAATCTAAATACATATGAGACAACACAGCTAGGTCTCTGTCTCCATTGATTTACATCTAGTGGTGGGAAACAGACAAAAAAGTAACTGTAGAAATATCTGAACATCTCATGCTGAGCCTAAATCTCGTAGACTCTCAGTAAAAGTTTGTTGATGTGAATGAACAAATGAGCATATTAACTTGTCAATTAAGCAGTTAAGGTTCCCTATGAGTGATACAGTTACATGCTGTAGATCAAGTGAAGATGGGAAGAAGGTTAGGCCAAATGCAACAAGCTCTATGAGAAGGTGGGTCTTGAACAGGCATTGGAGGAAAAGTGGACTTTGGTTAGATAGTGAAGGGCATTCTGAGTTGGAGCTACAGCAGCAGCAAAATACATGGACAGGAAGGCTACCATTTGCTTGAAGACATCAGACGGAGAGGAAGACCCATGGTGAGAGTGGTGAGAAGTGAGAATGCAAGTGTTAAGTTAAGACCAGGTATGGAGGATCCTAAGTGTCAGGTTAAGGAGTGTGCATTTTGTATGGTGGGCTATTGGGTATCTCAGAGCTTTTAAAGCAAAAGAATGAATAATCAAGTTGTCTGGAGGAGAGGTAATCTGGTGATGTGTTAAGGGGTGGGTGATGTGGAGAGACAGAAGAAAACATGATGGAGACTGTTACTGTCACTAGGAGTGAGGGGAGGAGGTTGGAATTATGTTAATGTGGAAAGGGACAGATGGACACCACAGACATTTTCAATGAAAGAGTGAAGGGACTTATGATACATAAATGGATATAGACTGAGAAGGAGATGGCTGAGCCAACTGTGATTTAAAGTGTGTGATCCCATGTGCCTGGGAACCATGCTATGACCGTGTTTAAATGTGAAGAAGTCAGAAATGAATCCCTTCTGCGGGAGGTACACTGGAGGACATTGAGGTCAGTCTGTGTCTTAGCAGAAACTCTGGAAGGCTGGGAGTGGGCCTTTCCTTGCTGACCTCAGCATCACAGCTCCCCAAGCATTGGGCACATGCATTAGTATAGTCAGGAGGCCAGCGAACTGCTAAAAGCACAGCAGCTAACCCAGGGACTTTCTCCCAAATTTGGATGCTGGTACAGGAGAAAGTGAAACTCAACTTTTGTTCAAGAAAGTGGATGCTGGTGTAAATCTGAGGACATGCTAGGCTAGAGGGCACAGACATACTTGGCCAGTCCTACAGGAGTTGGACCGAGAGAGAAAACCATGTCCCTCCAGGAGAATAAGGGAGGAAGGATTTGAAGGTCAGAGAAGCAGGAAAGGAAGGGAGGAAAGAAGTAAAAAGGAGGCACATACATGTACGGAGCCTCATTTAATCCTTATACCAACTGTATAAGGCTGGTATTATGGAATCTATTTTACCGACTTGGAAACTGAGGCTCAGAAAGGCTAAACTTCTTTCTCAAGTTTGCACAACTAGTAAGTGGTGGACAAGACTGGACCATGCTCCATAACCCTGCTCTTTCGTCTGCCCCTGCTGCCCTAATGCAGGGCTGGAGTTGTCCGTCACAGACTTCCAAAGCTCCCAGAACAACATGCGGCACCACACGGAGGAGATCAGCTTTGACCACCTCATCGTTCGCCGGGGCCAAGCTTTCAACATCACTCTGTACTTCAGGAACCGGGGCTTTGAGCCAGACCTGGACAAGATCATCTTCATAGCTGAGACTGGTGAGAACCCCTGCTGGCACACAGGGGAGGGTGTGGGGATCAGAGTGGCAGGAGCTGGGAGGTTTCCTCAGAGGGCCTCAACTCTGCTTCCCTCCCAGGACCGATGCCTGACCTGGCCAAGGGGACTCGGGCTGTGTTCAGCCTGGCAGGTCGTCATAGCCCCAGCCCCTGGATGGCCTCACTGGAGACCAGCAGGGCCAGCTCCCTGGAGGTGAGCCTGTATGCCCCTCCCATGGCGCCTGTAGGTCGGTACCTCCTGAAGGTTCACATTGACTCCTTCCAGGGGTCTGTCACGGCCTACCAGCTCGGGGAATTCATTCTGCTCTTCAATCCCTGGTGCTCAGGTAAGGCAGGGTGCCTGTGTGGGGGTCCCTTGTCTCCGCCCCTGTGTCAATGCCACAGAGAGCCAGGATCAAGGATCTAGACCCTGCTCCCTGGGAACCCACAAACCTCCCCAATCCCATGCACTAGGCATTCACTCCCAACCACCAAAAAGCAGGGAGGGATAAATTGCTATTTATTTGCTTATCTAGAATTTTAAAATTATGAACCAAGTCATCTTTGCTTAAAAGGAAAACTATTACAATTAAGTTTGACCACTGTTAACATTTACCTTTATCATACATTTTAACTTAACTTGAGTTTTTTCATTGTAAGAATAATAAGTGAATTGTGGAATGAAGTAAAGAGCAAAAGGAAGAAAGAAAGAAAGAAAGAAAGAAAGAAAGAAAGAAGAAAGAAAGAAAGAAAGAGAGAAAGGAAGGAAAAAAGAAAGAGGTGATAAGTCAAACCTTATTCCAAGTTCCATTCTTCAGAGGATGTCCTGCTAGTGTTTTCTTGTGTAGCTTTACAAAAAATGTTCTATGCTTAATCAAATGTGTATTTATTGCATATATGCATATGTGTGTAAATATATAATACATACCACACATGGGATTATTTAACACATAGTTTGCTCTAATTTGCTTTTTTTTAATTTAAAAATGTTGGACATATTTTCCTGTCAGTACATTATTTTTAACAGCTACAATTACTTCACCATTTGGATGCACCAAATTTTTAACTGGTTCCCTATTTATTTGGGCTGGAAAGTTTTTGTCGTAAGCAAACACAGCTATAGGAAATATCCCAGAACTACCTGGCCCACAATCTCTGTCCTCTACATCTACCTGAGGGCAGGAGTAGTTCCATAGACCGTTGGCATGATGTGAGAAGATTGAAGGACAAGCCAGGAGGAGAGAGTAGGAAGAGGACAGAAAGAGTTGAGAATAAGGGATTTGGGGCAGAGGCCAAATTCAACCAATTCTCACTTCTGACTTAGAGGATGTCTCCCTTCTCTTACTCCCTCTCATTCTACTTTCTCCACCAACCTTATCCCAAGGGGGCCTGCTGCATTGTGCTAGAACCCAGAACCCTGGCTGGGCTCTAATATCTCTAACCGCCTCCCACTGCTCTATCACTGAATGGTTCAGAACTCTTACCCATCAGCCAGATGAAGAGGCCCTGCCACTGGATCAAGGAGGACAGATGTCTGTTTGCTCTTTCTTACACACACACACACACACACACACACACACACACACACACACACACCTACCTTCCCTCCAAAACTGTGGGTTTCAGACTTGTACCGAGGGCCCCCTGGAGCTGTGGGGAAGAAAATAGTATCTGTGGGGTCTTTTCTTTTAAAGCTTGAGTCCGACAAAGGAAATGATGAGGTCAAAGCCAACCCCTAAATTCTGGGTTGCTCTTTTCCAACCAGGATTAGTTAAGTATGGCAGAGCACAGAGCATGGAGTCACGTGGGCTGTGTTCACATTTCACCCTGATGTGGGCAAGCTATTTATCACTCTGAGCCTGTTTCCTCAACCTTAAAATGGGGCTGGGATGTAAATGTGCTTTGCAAACCAATAAATTCCACCACAGATACATGTTGACTGTTCCGCCTCATTTTCATGCTGAGCCTGCTGCCGGTGTGGAGGGATGGTGGAGAGCAGGTCTTGCTTCCCCTCTTGGTGTCACCCTGTGCAGTTCTCAGAGTTCAGTTTCCATGCTTTCTGGGGATGGGGATGGGCAGGAAGGACAAGATAACTTTTCTGCTTTGTGTCCTCCCACTTTGATTCCTAGGGGACGCTGTCTTCTTGGACAGTGAGCCCCAGAGGCAGGAGTATGTCATGAATGATTACGGCTTCATCTACCAAGGGAACAAGAACTGGATCCGCCCTTGCCCCTGGAACTATGGGCAGGTGAGTCTCAGCCCAGCTCGTGGACCATCCAAGGGAGAGGGAAGCAGGAGGGAGATGGGAGGATGCCCCTCATGCAAGGTTCATCTAGAACTACTGAGTAATGGGAACTAAATGGTACCGGGAAGATGTGAGATGTGACTCCAGGGAGCTAGAGGAGCAGCCATAGAAAGTTGGAATGTTCTTTGCTGACTGTGTCAGGATTAGAGAGGGAAGGGCAGCTGAAGGTACCCACCCAGGAACTCCACTGAGTATGAGAGTGAGGATGAAGGCACAACAGCGACAACAGCCATGGTGGTGCCTCATTTTTTTGTTTGTTAGCTGTGTTTCTAGTGTGGTGTAGGTTGATCTAGATTTTGTTTTCCACACATATTCTAAACCATGTGACTTTATTTGTAAAAATAGCATCGTATGAATCACAATGCGTTACAACAGCCCAGCCTTCAGCAGGTGCTCCAGGAAGTCCAGAACCAGGCCAGGGAGGAGGGTTCTTGAGGCTGGCCCCGGCACTGGGACACTGGCTCAGAACTCTTATCCATCAGAGAGATTTTTCAGCCAGTCAGACACATTAGGGGGAGAGGACCAGCCCTGCCACCCGCAGGGGTGTCAGCTGGAAATCCCAGGGGAGCGTGTGGAGCCTTGTTTCAGTTTGCTATGGCTTCCTCTCCTGGACTTGTCCAACACATGTGGCCTCAGGCCCAACCTAGGACCCCCGCCCCCCGCCAGGGGGGTTTAGTCAAGATGAGACATAGCAGCCTAAACTGGCCCCAACTGACATCCCCACCCCCTCACTCAGCGTGGGCAGAGAGGGATCTTAGTGAGTCCCTGGACAGGAGGCTGCTGCCACCTGTGAGAAACAGAAGAGCAGAGCTGCTGGTCTCTGAGCCCTGGGTCCTCCCTTATCTCTTATTCAGTGAACGTATACTGAATGCCTGCTCAGTGCCAGGCAGGGCTCTAGGTGCGAGAGATATAAAGATGAATAAAACACTGTCCCCGAGCCCACAGTGAAGTGGGGACTCAGTCATATAAGCAGGTCACTTATGCAGCGTGACATGTAAAGATTGCCAGACCGGCACAGGGGCCTCTGAGAGCCTGGAGGAAGAGCACTTGGTTGGGCATGGGGCTGTCTGGGAAGCTTGCTGGAAGAGGAGATGCTTGAACTGAGTTAACCAAGAGAAGGAAGGTGGGGGGAAAACATCACAGGCAAAGAGAGGGATGAGCAAAGACACAAAGTGAGGATCTGTTTGACCTGCTGCAGCAGTTACAAGGAATCTGGTGTTGCTGGAGCAAAACTGGTGAGGCGAGGGTCCTGAGAAGTAGAAGGCCAGATCAGGGAGGGTCTATGGGTCTTGTAGAGGAGGATAGAGCTTTGATTCTGTAGGTCACAGGGATCTTTGAACATTTTAAAGCAGAAAAGTGACCTCATCAAACTATCCCTTGGGGAAAATGGATCAGAGAGCCTCCAAATCCTGTTTATTGCCCAGTGTTACATGGAAATCAATTAATTCACTTACTCTCATCAACAAAGATGTGCAGAGCCCCTACTCTGTGCTGAGCACTGTGCCAGATCTGGGGTGTGACGTTCCAAGGAAAGTTGGAGAGATGCAGAGCATACACTTAGGCAGGGAAGACAGACCTTGGCTACATCATTACACCTGAGCCTGAAGAGCAGAGATGTAGCCAGTGCTATGAAGCTAAACCAGGCTTGGACTCAGCGAAAGGCCTCAGGACAAGTGGCATTCTCACCTCGCCTGCCTTGGGTGGGAAGTTTCCATAACTCACATGCTATTAGTCAGCCCACGGCCCTACTGAATCGCAGGCACCATGGCAAGTTGGGGCCATCACCTTAGCCTTAACTACCAATGATGAGCTGGATCAGCAGGTAGGGGAGGAAGATGAGGCAATGTGGTTTTAGCAAGAACAGCTCATGAGGTCCAAGAGTGTGGAGATTGAGGAGAGAAGAAAAAGAAACGATTTTTCAGCCAGTCAGACACATTAGAAAAAACTCCAAGGACATACCAAGTGGGGGAGTTGTGATCCCAGAGCTTTGAGACCCTGTAGCTGCCCGAGTTCATGGCTGTGCTAGTAGACACAGTTACCTTCCAAGTAGGTTTGTATTTCAAACACACTCCATCGGAGAGCTGAGTGGGGTGGCTCCATATCTGCATGTGCGAAGCATGGGTGCCTTGCCTCTCTGCATCTCTCCTTGCAGTTTGAAGAGAATATCATCAACATCTGCCTGGAGTTGCTAGACAAGAGCCTGAACTTCCAGATTGACCCAGCCACAGATTGTGCTCTTCGAGGAAGCCCTGTCTACATCAGCAGAGTGGTGTGCGCCATGGTGAGGTTGGGTCTGGATTTGCCCACTCAGGGCATGTCCAGAGAGGGAGGAAGCTGTGCCAGGGGAGTCCTGCTCACTCACAGTTGCCCCTGAAATGGGAGAATGAAGAGTTGAGAGGCATGGGCCCTCTTGCAAAGCCATTATGGCTAAGACTGATGAAAGTATAGCTAACAGGTTTTTCTCAACTGAGCTCTGAAATAGCTGGGTGTGGGCCATCACGTCTGTTAATTCCAAATTGCGTGTTTTGGGAAAGGCTGAGCATAGCTGTAGTTTGTGAAATGATCTTATTGTTTCTAAGTTTCCTTTGCTCTGAGTATTTTTAAAAGCTACCAAAGCCAAGCTCTAGCTTTGCAAGGGATGGGGAGGTGAGGGGCAAGGGGGTGTGTAGAAATAGAATAATAAACCAATTAACAGTGGAACACAAGTCAGAATGGCCAGCTTCACATCCTGACCCCTTCCACAGCAGGTCTGGAAGTACCCAGGTAAAATGAGATCAAAGCCTCCTCTGTGTCTCAGGCCCACAGGCCTGGCAAGGCAGCTCACACATCACATCCTGTTGATGAAAAGGATGCTTCTAATTCTTCTATGTATGGCTTCTCTTCAGATCAACAGCAATGATGACAAAGGGGTGCTCAATGGAAAGTGGAGTGAGAATTTCTCAGACGGCACCAACCCTGGAGAGTGGACTGGCAGCGTGGCCATCCTGAAACAGTGGCACTCCACAGGTTGCCAGCCAGTGCGCTACGGGCAGTGCTGGGTCTTTGCAGCCATTATGTGCACAGGTAGGAAGTAGAGAGTTCCCCATGAAATGACCAAAAATGCAATGGCTCACATATTAGCCCTCCAAATAATTCTTGTCCCCATCTCACACAGTTCCCACCAAGGAACATTTGGAAGGAAACCCTTTCCAGCAAAAAATGTCTCTTCACTAACCTCAGGCTTCCCATATGTGAACTTATTTCAGAGGATGGTTTTGAGGTAGAAATCACACACTTCCCGGAACCTGGCACCCTTCCCTCTCTTCTAACAGAACCTGGCTGGAAACTGTCTGGTGCAAGCTAGGAAAGAGATGAGAGGCCAAGTAATTAGAAAAACTTGCAAACTGATTAGCACAGAGAATGGTCTTAATGAAGATGTTCATATGAGAGGGAAATGTGCATCTGAGCAGTGGTATGGACCATGGGGCCAGAGCAAGGTGACAGCCGAAGTGCAATGACCTTGAATTTGGACTTTCACAAGTTTGGAGGTCTGGAGGCATGGCTCAGGCCAGGGAATTAGGGGTGAGGGGAAATGGTAGATCAACTTTTCAGATAGGGAGTAGATGCAACATTAGTAGAAGAAAAGCTAAAAAGAATAGTAGGCACATGAGAAAGAAGGCAGGTGGAAGTTGGTTTGCATGTGGCAAGAGGAGCAAGTAGAAGGAAGTGGCAGGTAAATGTTGAGGAAACTGATACCTGGAAATGAGTTGCACACTGGAGGTAGCAGGAGGATGTCTGCCTCACCCGGGACTCTTGCTCCTGGCCCTCACCCTCATCCTGCCCCCCGGCCTAGGCCAGCTCTCAGCCTCTTGGCACGCATATCCATAAACCTGACTTGGGTCACAATCAGGAAGTTATTAATGTTACCTGGGGAAAGATGCCAAGTGTGGCTTTTGTTCACAGCACTCTCTAGTGCAATCCAGGGAGGCCAGATCTGCCCACAACTTGGTTTAATCAAGGAGTGAGGCCTTTTGTGTAGAAATTCCCTAGAGGACAAAGCCTGGTGCACTCTGTATGCATGTGTGTGCTGAGTCCAGCTCCAGTCTCCTGGAGGAAGCCCAGAGAGCCCCGGGCTGTGAGCAAAGGCCAGGCCTCTGTCCAAGGGCACAAGGAGGTCTCTGTCAACACCCACAGAGGGTGACTTCACACAGGTTGGTGAGGAGGAGGTCCCGAACTACTCCTCCCCTGCAGCTGCACAGCCCATCTTACGTCTTGCGTTGAATGCTTTGATTGGTCAAAGGATCCTTGGCCGGTTTTTTGTTTTGTTTTTATTTTGTTTTTTTTGTTTTGTTTTAATAAGAAACCAGGAATTTGACAGCTTTGACTGTGTGACAGATAAGAGTTATAGGCATCTGGGTAAACTAGGATGTCTGAGTCATTGAGGGAGGAGGCACAGAGTGAGAGGCAGAGGACGGATCAATCTTGTCTGTGCACGATAGAGAGGACATCTTCCTGTGCATGGAAAAGCTTTGAGTCTAATGGGCCAGGAGGATGTGTGTAAAAGAAAGGGCCAGGGCTTGGTGTGTGATTATCTGGAACTGGTTGATGACAGAGGTGGAGCCAGTGAATGGAGATTATGCAAGAGAGGAGACCAATTAAAATGTTTATGAGAATAATGGCTCTATAGTGATCTGGAAAGCAAAGGGTTGGGCAAAGTGGGTCAAATGTGGGCTACTTGGGTCCAACTGAAGCTCAGTTAGCACCAGCCTTCCCGGAAAGACTTACCATGTTGTATATTAATAAGTATATCAGTTTTTAAACTCATTCCAATAACACTTATTTATTGAGTCCTTATTCTATGCTAGGCACTATGCTTCAAATACTTTTGGATACAAAAACGGGTAAGACCCAGTCTGTATCCTCCACTAAAAGTTAGAGGTTTATCAAGCTCCTTAACCTGATTCAGCTGCCAAAGCATTACTATTATTCACAATCACAATAGCCGATGGTTATGGAAGATTCCCTTTGTTCCAGGAACTGTGCTAAAACTTTGACAGCTTAGAGTAATGGTGAGGCCTATGGGCTCCAGATGTAGACTGCTTGGCTTCAAAAACCAGCAAGGCCATTAATTGGCTGAATAACTTTGGACAAATCACTTGACATGTGCCTCAAGTTTCCTCAGAGGATTAAGTTCATACATGGAGAATTCTTAGACTAGAGCCTGGCTACAGTGATTGTTCAGTATTAGCGAGGATAGTCCTGTTTGATCCTTCAAATAACCTTATTTTTTTTTTTTTTTACAGAGAGGAAGGGAGAGAGATAGAGAGTCAGAAACATCGATGAGAGAGATACATCGATCAGCTGCCTCCTGCACAGCCCCCACTGGGGATGTGCCCGCAACCAAGGTATATGCCCTTGACCGGAATCGAACCCGGGACCCTTCAGTCCGCAGGCCGACGCTCTATCCACTGAGCCAAACCGGTTTCGGCTCAAATGACCTTATGAATTAGGTCCTATCATCACCTTAATCTTGCAGATGGAGAGATTGAGTGGTGGAGCAAAGCTCACATCCAGGTCTGGCATGCTCTAACCACAAGGCCATATCCCGCACAGACATGACTAGCAGCCACCATGTATCTAGCATTCTCTGTGCTTCAGGCACACACTGAGCACTTTCACACTTCCTAATCCTCACAACCACATGCAAAGTAGATATCATTACTGTCACTTTACAGGTGAAAAAACTGAAACTCAAAAGTGATCAAGTGACTCTTGTCTGACCCAGAAGTACATCCTCCCGCCAGCAGCTCTACTTCCCAGTATTGCCTTTTTTAATGTGAACTAATTGACATCGAGTTGCTAAAGAAAAATCACAGAAATGAAACTTTGGATGCATCAAAAATAGTGCTATAATTTTTGGATGGGCTGTTTCCTTGACAACCGTTTAGTTGTCTATTCCTTGGAGAATTTCAGTGAAATCCCGGGCCTACCCTTCAATGCTCAGGCCCAGAGACTCTCAGTCATCCTGTTCTGGCCATCCACGTCTTGTGACAAGGTCGGCCCCTCAGCCCTTGGCTGAGGTCTGTAAAGTATCCAGGAAGCCTCGCACTGTACAAGGACAGAGGGGACAGTGATGATCTGATGCCTGAAAATTCTCCCCAAAGCCAGGTGTCCAAAAGCCACTTACTGTATGATTCCATATATGTGCAATGCCCAGAATAGGCCAATTCATAGAGACAGGAGAGTGGATTAGTGGTTGCCCAGGGCTGGGGGGAGGGGGAATGGAAAGTGACTGCTAGTAGACATAGAGGTTTTTTTTAGGTGAAATGTTCTGGGATTATTAGTGGGGATTGTTGTACAACCTGTGAATATACTACCAACCACTGAAGTGGTGACTCTAAAAGGGTGAATTTTATGGTATGCGAATTATCTCAATAAAGTTTTTTTTTTTTTTTAAAGCCAGGCATCCTGGGAATATGCCTGGTCCTGGTAGGCTCCTACCCACAGCTGCATGGGGTAGCAGTGGGGGCAGAAGTGAGGGGCTGAGGGTCGGAAGACTTGCACATGTGACTGTGAGCAGGTCCATGTGGTATCTCCTCCTCCTCTGTAAAGTAGGGCCCTTGGCCCTGAGCCATGGTGGGAAATGGTGGGAAGGCAAGGAGGCTGAGAGCTTGGGGCCGGGCACCTCCTCTCTTCACGGATCTAAGATTTCTCCTCGCTTGTTTGTTTAGAGTTAGTTCAATACAGTAACTCTTGCCCTCATTGTTTTTACTGAGTCATTTACTCTGAAAGAAAGGAACCTCAGCCAAGGCCCTCGTGATTTATTTAGCTTCAATCTTTGGCTTAAAAACAAATCTACCATTATTCTCCATGGATTTATGAGGCATCAAGGATTGTATGAAATGTTCCCTCACTGAGTTGTTAATTAATATGTGGCAATCACCTAGAAAAATGCCTGGCACATGGTTAGTTTTACATAAGTGTTAGCTATGATAATTAGTCTCCTGGTGTTTTAATCTCTGCCTCTTAGGCTCCAAAGGTCTGACTGGCTCTTGTTTAAAAGGTTTCTATTTTTATTTTTTTAAATATATTTTTATTGATTTCAGAGAGAGGAAGGGAGAGGGAGAGAGATAGAAACATCAATGATGAGAATCATTGATTGGCTGCCTCCTGCATGCCCCCACCGGGGATCGAGCCCACAACCTGGGCATGGGCCCAACCAGGAATTGAACTGAGGTCTCCTGGCTCATAGATTGACACTCAACCCCTGACACACACCAGCTGGGCTCTACCACTTTTTGGGTTTATTTCCTTGCTTTGTTCCTTGGAGTGTTTGGGATTAAACATTTAAAATTAATCATATTCCTCGTGTCATGGCATTTATCGTAATAGGTCTTCTTCAGGCCCCTCATTTTAAAAAAATGTAACTAATTAATTTATTTCCCTCATTTATCTCATAAACCATTTCCATTTACTTTCCCCCAAGATAGGGAAACATTTTGATGTGTTTAATATATAGCATTATATTTAAAGGTGTTCTTACAAAAAAGTATATTATCTTTTGTTGTTGTTGTTAATCATCACCCAAGGATATTTTTTCCATTGATTTTTAGAGAAAGTGGAAGGGAGGGGAAAAGGGGGGAGAGAGAGACATCGATGTGAGAGAGAGAAATAAATTGGTTGCCTTTCAACCCAGGTACATGCCCTTGACCAGGAATTGAACCGGTAACCCTTTAGTGTGTGGGCCAACACTCTAACCACCCAGCACACTAGCCAGGGCAGTATACTAGTATTGTTATCTTTGTATAATATTTTGTCCAGTATTTTTTGTTTTGTTTTATAGATTGTATTTTTCACCTTTAAAAGTTCCATTGGGCCCTAGCTGGTTTGGCTCAGTGGATAGAGCATCAGCCTACGGACTGAAGGGTCCCAGGTTTGCTTCCTGTCAAGGGCACATACCTCAGCTGCAGGCTCTATCCCCTGCCCCAGGTTGGGCGTGTGCAGGAGGCAACCAATCGATGTGTCTCTCTCACATTGGTGTTTCTCTCTCTCTTTTCTCTCTCTCTCTCTCTCTCTGTCTCTCACCTTCCTTCCACTCTCTCTAAAAATCAATGAAAAAATATCCTTGGGTGAGGATTTTTAAAAATTTCATTGAGTCTTTTCTTTATCTTCCATTTTTCTTATTATGTTTATGTTTTCCTTTACTTTCTCTTGAGCATATCTATGGTATTTAAAATACCTGTTTTAATGTCCTTATCAGTTAGTTCCATGATCTCTGTCATTTCTGGATCTAGTTTTATTGACTGACAATTTTCCTGATCATATTTTCTTGTTGCTTTACATCCCTACTTTTTTGTTGTTGTTGTTGTTGTTTTCAGAGAGGAAGGGAGATGGAGAGATAGAAACATCAATGATGAGAGAGAATCATTGATTGGCTGCCTCCTGCACACCCCCCACTGGGGATTGAGCCCTCAACCCAGGCAGTGCTCTTGACTGAAACCGAACCAGGGACCCTTCAGTCTGCAGGTCAATGCTTTATCCTCTGAGCCAAACCAGCTAGGGTGACATTTTTTTTAAAGTAGGCTTTATTTTTTAGAGCAGTTTTAGGTTTTATTGTCACTGCAGACAAGTGAGAATATGACCTCGTGCTAACATATCTGAAAAACTAAGGCAAGATAACCATCTTGTGGGAAACAATTAAAGGCATGGGAGGTGGAGCAGGCAGTGGTTACGTTTACCATTTGGAAGCTTACTACAACCCGGGAGAAGTTAAAAGATGCTAAAAATCATCACATTTAAATGCAATTACTTTGACTTTATATTAGCTGGGGCTTTGACTCTATTCTTCAGTATAAGCCATGGAAGTGTGATAGCAAAGCTGACCAAATGAATTTCAATAAATTGAACTCTAACTTTCCACTAGTTTCTCTTATAAAATTGGAACTACATTTCCTTATGGGGAGGCAGGGCTGGTGGTGGAGGGAGAACTGGTAAGAAGCCTTCATGTCCGGCCTGAAACAGACTGCGTGCTCTAACGCACCATCAGCACAGCGTCTGCCACCAGTCAGGAGTGAAGCTGCACCCCGGGAGGGCAGGAATGTCTTTCGCTTCTGTGAACTTCGCATCTAACTCACTGCCTGGTTCATAGCAAGGGCTTCACACTTGTCTCTGAATAAGTGCTAAATTAGGCCAAGTGAAGAGAGATAGTAATTCATGCTGGGTGTTGTGTAGTATGCCTTGGGAACTCGAATTCTTCCCCAACTCTGAGATCTTCTCCACCTTTGTCCAAATATCACCATGTGAGTGTGCATGCCTGTGGATGCACACACACAAACACACCCCATATGGGTTTCTTTTTTATGAGGGACTCAGCTCCCACAAAATTATCAGTGAGTCACCTGAGCCTCCTGTCAAACTGTGAATCATTGGGAGTGATACTCTGCAGAAACCCTGTGTACAGGTTAAAGACGACCTGCTTCCAACACAATTTAATGTGCTTCTACTCTGTGCCCATCCAGACATGTGGGGCAGGAGTTGACACCACCACTGACACTTCCAGTGGCTGCTCATGAGTTCAGCAATCAGGGTGAAGAACAGAGGCTTGTTCACTGCTCTCCCTACTCGGTTCTCCTTGGCACATTCTCTTATTACCATAAGTGTTATCCACCCGTCTGACTGTAATCTTAGCATAAATCCTGGCCCACGCCATGCTCCTGAGTCACTTGAATGCTCTTGCATCACTCCTGTCTCAGGTTCCTTCAGTGACAGCTCTTCGAACCTTCACCCTCCCCTCTGAGGCTGTCCTGTGACACCTCCATCTACAACTCGCTTGTCAGCTCTGCTCACTCCCTGCCCTTGTTCCTTGGCCCTGTGCAGATGTGCCACTCCAAGGAAACTCCAGGTTCCCCTTTGGGCTTCTCTCCTCCCTGTCCTAGGCCATATCCAGGGGTGTGTCCGTGCCCTAGCTTGGAGAGGCTTTGTGCCAAAGTGTGAGAAGGAGCCTAAACTAAAATCTATAAGCAATTACATGTTTAATATAAATACGTATTTGAACTAAAAATTACGAACATTTAAAAAATTACAGCAGTATGTGAACAACGCTGAGAAGTATCTATATTTTTTCATTAGTTTATTATAAAAGAAACATGGAGCCCTAACCGGTTTTGCTCAGTGGATAGAGCGTCGGCCTGCAGACTCAAGGGTCCCAGGTTCGATTCCGGTCAAGGGCATGTACCTTGGTTGCAGGCACATACCCAGTGGGGAGTGTGCAGGAGGCAGCTGATTGATGTTTCTCTCTCATCGATGTTTCTAACTCTCTATCCCTCTCCCTTCCTCCCTGTAAAAAAATAAATAAAATATATTTAAATAAAAAAAAAAGAAACACGGAAATTATTTACATGACGAAATATTTCAGAACTTCAATGGAATGGCCAGCTTCACATGATGCCATTTCAATAGTGATTTATTTCAGTAACCATTCTTTCCAAGAAGGTCACCATCTCTAAATAAGAAAGTCTTGTTGTCTAGAACTACTTTGGTGCCTCCATATTTTGGAAGGACACCTGTATCTCCAAATTTCATGCTAATAGATTGAATCTTTCCACCCTTTCCTTTGGAGCCAATCTAACAGCGACTACTATTGCTTGCAATACTTTTCCTTGAGATTTTTCTGGAAGCATAATGCCTCATTTGGTTACAGTTTCCGCAGCACTCTTTTCAACTAATACTCATCAAAGGGGGGAAGGAACTTCCTAAAGGTCTGTCCTGCCATGACTCCGACCGCTAGGAGAGACCCGCAGTCGCCGCTGGCCACTATCATCTATCTATCTATCTATCTATCTATCTATCTATCTATCTATCTAATCATCTATCTATCTATCTATCATCTATCATCTATCTATCTGTTAAATTTTATTTTATTGTTTAAAGCAGTGATGGGCAACCTTTTGAGCTTGGTGTGTCAAACTTCGCCAAAAAACTGAGCATAACTCGGGTAGTGTGTCACTTTGAGGAAAAAACATTATTTCGTGATACTTATAGTTTAAATAACATAAATGTATAATTGTTATATATAATTGTATTTAATAAACCTCAGCGGCCGTGTGTCATCAGAAATGGCTATGTGTGTCAGTGCTGACACACATGTCATAGGTTCGCCATCACTGGTTTAAAGTATTACAAATAGTAGTACATATGTCTCCTTTTTTTCCCCATTGACCTTCTCCCGGCCTCCCCTACCCCCTAGCACATGCCCTCACTCCACCCACCCAGTGTCTTGTGTCCATTGGTTATGCTTATATGCATGTATACAAGTCCTTCGGTTGATCTCTTACCACCACCCCCAACACTCCCCAGCCTTCCTGCTGTAATTTGACAGTCTGTTCGATGCTTCTCTGCCTCTAAATCTATCTTTTTGTTAATCAGGTTATAATGTTCTTTATTATCCATAAATGAGTGAGATCATGTGGTATTTTTCTTTCACTGCCTGGCTTATTTCACTTAGCATAATGCTCTCCAGTTCCATCCATGTTGCTGCAAATGGTAAGAATTCCTTCTTTTTTTTTATAGCAGTGTAGTATTCTATTGTGTAGATGTACCATAGTTTTCTAATCCATTCATCTGCTGATGGGCATTTAGGCTGTTTCCAAATCTTAGCTATTGTAAATTGTGCCGTTATGAACATAGGAGTGCATATATCCTTTCTGATTGGTGTTTCTATTTTCTTGGGATATATTCCTAGAAGTGGGATTACTGGGTCAAATGGCAGTTCCATTTTTAAATTTTTGAGGAAACGCCATACTGTTTTCCACAATGGCTGCACCAGTCTGCATTCCCACAAGCAGTGAAGGAGGGTTCCTTTTTATCTGCATCCTCGCCAGCACTTGTCATTTCTTGATTTGTTGATGATAACCATTCTGACAGGTGTGAGATAGTACCTCTTTGTTGTTTTGATTTGCATCTCTCGGATGATTAGTGACTTTGAGCATGTTTTCATGTGTCTCTTGCCTTTCTGAATGTCCTCTTTCAAAAAGTGTCTATTTAGATCCTTTGCCCATTTTTTGATTGGATTGTTTATCTTCCTTTTGTTAAGTTGTATGAGTTCCCTGTAAATGTTGGAGATTAGACCCTTATTGGATATAACATTGGCAAATATGTTCTCCCAAGCAGTGGTCTTTCTTGTTGTTTTGTTGATGGTTTCTTTTGCTGTGCAGAAGCTTTTTATTTTGATGTAGTCCCATTTGTTTATTTTCTCCTTAGTCTCTCTTGCCTTAGGATCTGTGTCTATAAAGATATTGCTACGACATATGTCTGCAATTTTGCTGCCTATGGAGTCTTTTTTTTTTTTAATTTCTTTATTGATTAAGGTGTCACATATTTGTCCTCATCCCCCCATTCCCATCCCACCCCCCTCCCCACGCATGCCCCAACCCCCTGTTGAACTTAACCGTTGGATAGGCTCATATGCATGCACACAAGTCCTTTGGTTGAACTCTCCCCCTCCCCCCACCCTCCCCTATCCTCCCTCTGAGGTCCGATAGTCCGATCGATGCCTCCTTGTTTCTGGTTCTGTTCTTGTTCCTCAGTCTATGTTGTTTATCATTTCCCCTAGATGAGCGAGATCATATGTCACTAGATATATACTTATAAGAACTGAATGTGAGACGAGCAATAATAGTTATGCTGACAGGCAAATGAATCAGTCTGTAGTGAGTTTCTTTCTGGACCAACAGTTCTTTTGAGACCCAATTTCAATGTCCACCAGTTCCTTATGTGTACATGTCAGCACTGACCCCTCAGCTCTGGATGGTGGACAAATGGTGGTAACGGAGGTCCGACTCCCTCTGGTTTGGTCTCGGCCGGACCCATGCCTATGGAGTCTTGTAGGATTTTTATTGTGTCCCGTCTTACATTCAAGTCCTTTAGCCATTTTGAGTTTGTTTTTGTGAATGGTGTAAGTTGGTGATCTAGTTTCATTTTTTTTGCATAAATCTGACCAAATTTCCCAGCACCATTTATTAAGGAGCCTGTTTTGACTCCATTGTATGCTCTTGCCTCCTTTGTCAAATATTAATTGGGTATAATGGCTTGGGTCAATTTCTAGGTCCTCTATTCTGTTCCATTGGTCTATATGTCTGTTCTTGTGCCAGTACCAGGCAGTTGTGAGAACTGTGGCTTGGTAATATAGTTTCATGTCTGGTATTGTGATCCCTCCAACTTTGTTCTTCTTTCTCAGGACAGCTGTAGCTATTCAGGGTCTTTTTTTATTCCAGATGAATTTTTGGAGAGTTTATTCTAGATCTTTGAAATATTTCATTGGTATTTTAATAGGTATTGCATTGAATCTATAGATTGCTTTATGTAGTATGGACATATTAATAATGTTGATTCTACCAATCCATGAACATGGTATGTTCCTCCATTTGTGTATGTCTTCCTCTATCTCTTTTTTCAATGTCCTATAGTTTTCTGGGTACAGGTCTTTTATGTCCTTGGTTAAGTTTATTCCTAGGTATCTTAATTTTTTTGATGCCATGGTAAATGGAATTGTTTTTTTCATTTCTCTTTCTGTGACTTCATTATTGGTGTATAAAAAGGCCATTGATTTTTGGGTGTTAATTTTGTATCCTGCTACATTGCCAAATTCATTTATTAGGTCTAGTAGTTTTTTGATGGAGTCTTTGGGGTTTTCTATGTATAGTATCATGTCATCTGCAAATAAGGACAGTTTTACTTCTTCTTTTCCAATTTGGATGCCTTTTATTTCTTCTTCTTGTCTGATCGCTATGGCTAGTACTTCTAGTACTATGTCAAACAGTAGTGGTGAAAGTGGGCATCCTTGTCTTGTTCCTGTTCTTAGAGGAAATGGGTTTAGTTTTTGCCCATTAAGTATGATGTTGGTTGTAGGTTTGTCATATAGGGCTTTTATTATGTTGAGGTATGATCCTTCTATTCCCACTTTGCTGAGAGTTTTTATCAAGAAAGGGTGTTGGATTTTGCCATGCTTTTTCTGCATCAATTGATATGATTATGAGATTTTTGTCTCTCAGTTTGTTTATGTGACGTATCACATTTATTGATTTGCAGATATTGTACTATCTTTGCATCCCTGGAATAAATCTCACTTGGTCATGGTGTATGATCTTTCTAATGTAATGCTGGATCCGATTGCTAGAATTTTGTTGAGGATTTTAGCATCTATGTTCATCAAGGATATTGGCCTGTAGTTCTCTTTTTTGTGTGGTGTCTTTATCTGGTTTTGGGATTAGGGTAATGCTGGCTTCATAGAAAGCGCTTGGAAGTGTGCCTTCCTCTTGAATTTTTTGGAATAGTCTGAGGAGGATAGGTTTTAGTTCTTCGTTGAATGCTTGGTAGAACTCCCCTGTAAAGCTGTCCAGACCAGGGCTTTTGTTGGCTGGAAGATTTTTGAGCACTGTTTCAATTTCTTCAGTAGTTATCGACTTATTCAGGTTTTTTAATTCTTCTTGGTTGAGTTTGGGGAGCTTGTATTTTTCTAAGAATATGTCCATTTTATCTAGGTCGTCCATTTTGTTGGAATAGAGTTGTTCATAGTATTTTTTCATAATCATTTGTATTTCTGTGGAATCGGTTGTTATTTCACCTCTTTCATTTCTGTTTTTGTTTATTTGGGTCCTCTCTCTTTGCTTCTTGGTGAGCCTGACTAGAGGTTCATCAATCTTGTTTATCTTTTCAAAGAACCAGCTCTTGGTTTTGTTGATCTTTTGTATTGTTTTTCTTTTGAGGGGGGAAGGGGGGTCTCTATTTTGTTTATCTCCTCTCTGATCTTTATTGTTTCCTTCCTTCTGCTTATGCTGGGCTTTTCTTGTTGCTCTCTTTCTAACTCTTTGAGTTGTAGGGTTAGGTAATTTATTATCATTATTTCTTGTGGGTTTTTTTGCAGTAGGCTTGTAGAGCTATGAACTTCCCTCTCAAGACTGCTTTTGCTGTGTCCCATAGATTTTGGATTGTTGTGTTTTCATTGTCATTTGTTGCCATGATGCTTTTTATTTATTCTTTGATCTCTCTGGTAACCCAGTCATTGTTTAATAGCATGCTATTTAGCCTCCGGGCGTTTGATTTTTTTTATTGTTTTTATTGTAGTTGATTTCTAGTTTTATGCCATTGTGATCTGAGAAGATGCTTGATATGATTTCTGTCTTCTTGAATTTGAAGAGACTTTGCCTGTGATCCAATATATGGTCTATCTTTGAAAATGACCCATGTGAACTTGAGAAGAATGTATATTCTGTGGCTTTGGGGTGAAATGATCTGAAAATATCAATTAATTCCATCTGATCTAGTGAGTCATTTAGGATTGATGTTTCTTTGCTGATTTTTTTGTTTAGAGGATTTGTCCAATGGTGATAGTGGGGTATTAAATTCCCCTACTATGACATATTGCTGTCAATCTCTCCCTTGATATCTTCCAGAATTTTTTTTATGTATTTGGGTGCTCCTGTATTGGGTGTATATATGTTTACCAGAGTTATTTCTTCATTTTGGATTGCTCCCTTTATTGCTATGAAGTGGCCTTTCTTATCTCTTGTTATGTCCTTCACTTTGAGATCTAATTTGTCAGATATAAGTATTGTTACCCCAGCTTTTTTTTTTTTTTCATTTTATCTCCTGTAATCTGTCCCAAGGGAGGAAAAAAGATTGATTTATAAAGATGTTCATCACAGCATTATTTTCAACAGGAAGAAAAAAAATGGAAACCAACCAAATATCTAAAAAAAACCACCACTAGAAATCTTGCTTTTGCCAAATATTTGATGACATAGGAAAGTGCTTGGGATGTGTAACAATGTGAAAATACTAGAATGCTGAACTGTTTGCATAATACTGGGAGGTGAACTCAGAATTGAGTACAAGCTTAGCAGTAAAATCAGGATTTGAGAGATAGCTCTGCCACTTCTTAGCTGTGTGACTTTGGTCAAGGTAAGCAAACTTTTCTTAGCCTCTGATTCCTCATGTACAAAATGGGGATAATAACATCAGCTTCCAGGTACAATAGTCCTGAGCATAATGTATTGTATGTAAAACAATACCATGCCTGCTGGTAGATACCATTATTATTACTTCACAGTTGGACTTTAGGGGACAGGGATCCCCAGGGCATTGGTGGTAGGATGGGCTGGGAGATATTGCTGCTCTTAAAAGAATGCAGAGTGGGAGAAATAGAGCAGAGGACAAAGAAAAGAAGTTGGTTGGCAAAGGGAAGAGATGCACCTTCCGGAGTAAAGATAACAATTCTACCTCTTTTCCGGAATTGCTCCACCAGGCACAGCCTCCCTTTTCCAGGCTTCTGTTACACAGTTTCCTTCCCTCTGGCTGGATCTGTGATGCTTTCTTTGAGAAGCTGCCAAGACAATACACCCATAGAAAAGGGGGAGTCCAAACCACAGGACTCCTTGCCTAAGAACCTGATGTCCTCAGCCAACAATCTCCATCATAGAAAGGAAAACTTTCCAGGTATTTGGTTTGGAGGTGGAAATGTATGGCCAGGAGAGAAGTGAGACTGAGTCAGGCCACGGAGTCTTGCCAAAGAGGCGTGCCTGCCCCGCCCTGCTGGCCCAGGCAGGGGAACCCAGGACTCCCTAGACTTTCTGTTGGTCCTGGCAGAGCTTGTTGAAGCAACTTGCACCTTTGCACGTAGTGGTTTCTGTGAGCACCAGGAAGAGGAGCTCAGGAGGATGGGGAGGAAGGTTGGCAGCATCACCAACCCAGTACCCCAGGCAGCTCCTGCTTGGTCCTGAAGGCGCTAAATGAATGATTTCCCTGAGCCCAGGGCCCTAACTCCAGGAAGCCATAGAGCTCCTGAATTCACAACCCCAAAAGATTTTCTGCCCTTTTTGCAGTGATGAGGTGCCTGGGGATCCCCACCCGCGTGATCACCAACTTTGACTCTGGCCACGACACAGACGGGAACCTGATCATAGATGAGTACTACGACAGCACGGGCAGGATTTTGGAGAATAAGAAGGACACTGTCTGGTGAGAGACAACTTCTTGTTCTCTTTGTAGGGCGAACCCCACCAGAAGAAGTGAGTCTGATACCCTCTCATGCCCCCCCACCCCCACTTTCACCAGCCCAACGGCTCAGTATCCCCAACCCAAAGGCTGGGTCACAGCTCAACAACAACAACAAAAAAAGATTTTGAGTTTAGAATCTAAACATCACAAGAGCTCCCTGTCCAGGGTGAAGTTTTCCTCTTGGCCGCCTCCTTCATTTAATACTCAGCATGGGCTGCAGGAGGACCGGAAGTCTCACCTCCAGACACAAAGACCATGATTGGCTCTGAGTCAGCAGCACACACAGGAAACGGCACAAGGACTTTCTGAGAGAGAGAGAGAGAGCAGGTTTTTAACGTCAGTCGGCGCTGGAAGCCTTCATTCTCTAGTCTCCAACAGAGGAAAGCTCCTTGCAGGGCAGGCTGGGCTCACAGGAGGAAGAGCCATCACTACTCACCCACAGAGGTCTGAAGGCCTGGGTGTGCTAAGTCTGTCTTTCTATCGGTCAATGCACCCACTCATCGCCCCCGCCTTCCTCCAGAAGGAACACAAGCAGTATGAACTTGCCCTTCGCTTATTTGACACTGGCTCCTGTGGCTTCTCCCTCAGGAATTTCCATGTCTGGAATGAGTGCTGGATGGCCCGAAAGGACCTCCCTCCCGGATACGGAGGCTGGCAGGTGCTGGACTCCACACCTCAGGAGAGGAGCAATGGTGAGGCTCTCCACGAGAAAGGCAGAACCCACTCCCACGGAAACAGCCCTTGGCCCCGCCTGTCCCTGCAACGGCCCCTCGTGGCTCTTCTGTTCTCCTCCAGGCATGTTCTGCTGTGGCCCTGCCTCCGTCAGAGCCATCAAAGAGGGAGAGGTGGATCTGAACTTCGACACGGCCTTTGTCTTTTCCATGGTGAATGCCGACTGTGTGTCCTGGCTCATCCATGGAGGAAAGGAGCAGAGGCTTCACCGGGACACGAATTCTGTGGGCAATTTTATCAGCACCAAGAGCATCCGGAGTGATGAACGGGATGACATCACGGAGAGCTACAAGTATGAAGAAGGTATGACTATGCCAGCCCCCTCAGAGTCCAGGTCCTGTGGGCACCTTCCCCCTACCCCAGGGATCCCCTCAGCCAGCTGAAACAGGCCTCTGGGGAACAGAGGGTGTCTGTGGGGCAGGACCCTGGTCCAGTCTCCTTAGCCCTTCAGTTTTGAGTTCCCAGTTCAGGCATCCCCACTGCCTCACTTCCTCATGCCCCCCACCCCCCATCCCACTGGCCAGTGAGCACTTTCCCACAGATGTTCACATTGACTATAGGGCCATTGACAGGCATCTCATCAACAGTATATGAATTCCTCACCCCTGCCTTCCCCCAAAATCAGCCTCCCACTGAAGATGGGGGCATTTAGTAAAGAAATGCTTATTAATTAAATTAATTTTCTTTAATGTATTGTTTAATTTACTGTGTTTTATTGGGTGTTTGGAGGACAAATCAGACCACCAGTCAGCACGGAGGCTGATATAAGGCCATATGCTCACTCTTGCACCCGCCCTGCAGAAGATGATTTGGAGAGGTGGGAGACCTGACAGGGGCTTCTTATCCAAGCCAGCAGGGGCAAAGGGGCAGCTAAATTAGCCAGCTGTGGACTAATTCCTGGAAATTGAGGAAGACCAATCACCAGGTTCAATCACTAGGGAGCCAAGCAAAAATATCCAGCCCATGAGGGCCAGAAGCAGGGTGAGGGGCAGGATCTGAGTAGGACGGATCAGGAATGTGTGGAGGGTGGGAGAGGGGGGTAGCTGAGCAATTGCTGGGAATGCTGGCAAGTGGGTGTCTGTGGTCTGTCTATGTGGGCCTTTGGGGCAAACATAGAGAATCTCCAAAATCCAAACCTAGGAAAGGGCTACACAATAATACCGTCCATCCCCTCCCCACCCCCATCCACTCTGGGTTATCTTGGTTGGGGTGCCCAGAAACAGATCCTGAGGCAAGGATTCAGGTACAAGTGGTTTATCTGTGAGGCGATCCGGGAACTACTGGAAGGAAGGAGCGTGAGCAAGGGAGACAGGGAAGGGTAGGGAACCAGTGCAGGGGACCCCATCAAGCCTGTTCGCACGTGTGCAGCAGGAGCTCAGGCCGTCTGGGGAGCTCTGCCAGTGGGGTTGCCAGGGAAAATACAGGATGAATACTGCTTTAGTCTAACCATGTCTCCAATTATTTGTTGTTAATCTGAAATTCAAATTAAATGGCCCTGTATTTTTATTTGCTAAATCTGGCCACCCTATCAGGGATTCAGCGTAAAGTGTAGAACAACATCCAGGGTCAGTGATTGTCTATCTTATTCATCTCATGGCACACATACACTAATTACTAAAATTCTGCAGCACACCAAAGAGATATATTTTGCTGATCTGACAAAAAAATATGTATAATTTTGATTCATTCACACCAGGTGCCTATTGTTGTGTTGGCTGTTGTCATTTTTTATTTGACAGTCTAAGGGAAAGGAGGTCAGTGCCCCTGACTAAATAGTCACATATTGCATGTTTTAAAAATTCTTGGGGCACACAGGTTGAAAATCGCTGCCCTAGATTTATCCCACCCAAGAGGCAAGGGGCTACTATTTATCCACCAAGTCCTTTTGGCCAGGGGCTGGGGGGTAAATTCTCTAGCACTTTTGGTCTGCCCCAGGCAGGGGCAGAGAAAGCCTCAGGCAGAGAGTAGTAGCAGATGCTAGAATTTGAAATTAGGGCGCATGGGCATTGCAATGGCAAGTGCCAAGGCAATGTGGGTGGGGCATGGGCAGCATCTGCTACAAGGTCCACAGGGTTCCCTGTGAACTTGGGGGATGTGGAGCTACATTCCAGTGGGCCTGAGTGTGCTGCTCAGCCAGGCAGTATTCTGTCTCCTCCCACCCAGCCTGACAAGACCTGAAGGTGGAGCAAACCACAGATGAGATAAATCTGATCCACATCTCCCTGGGTCCACTCTTACTGAAGCCAGTGTCTCCAGATTCTCTTCTGCATGAAATAGGGCTTAGAACAAACTCCAGAGCAGGGGGACGCAAGTGGCCTCTGCCTGGGAGGTTGTGGGGATGCACTAAGGGGGTAAAGCGGGGCCCTGGCGACAGTAAGAGTTCAGTGAAGGCAGCTGCTGGGATTATTAGGGAAGCACAGTGAGTACCCCTGCACTTCCTGGCCACCAAGCCTCCCTAGGACTGAGATCTGGGTGCTCTGGGAACTCAGCTTGACTGAATTTCCTCTTATTTTTTTCACTGTGGTTTCTCATCTCTCAATATCCAGGTAGTCTACACCTGACTAATAATGTAGTGCTGGAACAGAAATCAAATCATGCCCTGTTGTCTTTAAGAGGTTTATTCTCCACATTTGTGGGCCTTCGTCTTCCCCATGGTATAGTCTATTGGTCATGAGCACAGATTCTTTTATCCAGGCGGATTTGGTTTCTACCTGGACTCTGCCCCCAGCAAGTTGTGAGATTTGGGCAACTGACATGACCTTTCTAAGCCCCCTTTTCCACATCTGTGTATGGAAGAAGAAGAATATCTCTCTCTCATGGTTGATGTAAGGATGAAAGGAGTGAAATGCTCAGCAGAGCCTGGCACTTAGAAAGCACCTGATAAACTGTAGGGAGTGTTTGTTGTTGGAAACGAAGGTTTGAACAACCTGGCAGTGTTGGTATGGCTGTTGGGAAGGATGTTCAGCCACGGCCTAACCGCTGACCCATAGCTGGTGCTCTCTCTGCCCTCCCAGGTTCTCCCCAGGAGCGACAGGTGTTTCTGAAGGCTCTTCAGAAGCTGAAGATGGGCAAGTCCCACGGCCACTACCAAGCAGACTCAAAACCTTCCAGCCCCATGCCTCGGAGGCTGAATTCACCTCCTCTTCGGTCCTGTGATATTATCCAGGTCTCCCTGGAATTACAGCTGCTCGACCTGCCCAACATGGGCCAGGACATAAAGTTTGTCCTGCTGGCCATCAACATGTCGCTCCAGTTCAAAGACCTCAAAGTGAACCTGAGTGCTCAGTCTCTGCTGCATAATGGCAGCCCCCTGCCTCCGTTCTGGCAAGACACAGCCTTCATCAGTCTCTTTCCTGAAGAAGGTATAGGCTCTGGGTGTGGGCATGGGGACTCTGTACACAGATGGGTTATGGAAATACCACTGGGATCAAGCTAGCCAACAAGGGTTCTGGAGCTTCCCTGTGACACCATCTTCCTGGTGTCTCCTCAGCACAGATTCCTCTTCTTCTTCCCTTACCTCCTTCCCTCTGCCTCTGCCTCCTGTCTCCTCTGCTTCCTTCTACCCTTCCTTCAAGGACAGTAGCCTGGCTTAGTGGAGAAAACCTGAGCTTTGGAGTCATCCAAAACTGAACCTCAGCTCACCCATTTATGAGCAGAATAACCTTGGGCAATTGCTGGGAATGCTGGCAAGTGGGCGTCTGTGGTCTGTCTATGTGGGTGTCTGTGGTCTGTCTATTTCACTTCCCAGGCTCTCCATCTGAAAACCTGGTACCTGCTTCACTGGGGCTCAGTACATGTTGGCTTCCTCCTTTCTATAAAAGGGTCCCCATATCCACCAGGTCCAGCAGTCTCACCTCATCCTTGTGTTCTCTCCCCAGCAAAGACCCATCGCTGTCAAATCTCCTACTCCCAGTACAGCCAGCACCTGTCAACAGACAAGCTGATTCGCATCAGTGCGCTGGTAGAAGAGAAGAGCAGTCCCGAGAAGATCCTGGTGAACAAGATCATCACCTTAGTGTATCCTGCCATCATAATTAATGTAAGCGAGAGCCCAGGAAGTGACCTGGGGGTTCCTTGGGACTAGCTGGGCATGGGAGGAGCCCTCTGAGAGTCTGCTCAGAAAAGCGGCCCCTCTTTTCCTCTGCCTCTTCTGGTGCTTCCAGGCACTTCCCCCCTGGATTGGGAGGTTTATCTGAAAACACTGGGTGATGTTTCCATCCTCTCGCACCATTTGATGCCTTGTGGGTGGACCTTAAGCAGCTGCCATGGAGAGGTCCCTCTCTTGTGCCACTTCCCACTGTTGGCCTTCCCCAAGGTCAATCTGAGCTCAACTGGAAGGGACCTGAGAAGGGGGAGAGCACTGCCTGAAGGTCAGCTTAGGTGTGATTTGCCATTTCCTGACTGTGCATCCTTGGACAAACCCCTGGGCCTCTGCTTCTTGAACTGTCAATTAAGAGGATTAGAAAAAGATGGCCGCTGAGGACACGTCCTGTTCTGACGGCCTGTGATCCTCTGAGTGGGAATATGTCACGGGTCCCTTCCTGCCATTGCTGCCTCACCAAAGCCAAGCAGCTTCCTGGACCCTGCCACATGAGCCTGTGGTGCCCTCCTCAGCGTGCATCTGGCAAGCCTAGCCTCGGGAGGGTTTCCAAAAGTGCTTCTAGGTTTCTTGAAGCTACTTCCTTGTCGCTACAGCCCTGAATGAGCTCTTCATGTGAAAAGAATGAGCCAGTTATGTTAAAAGGGAAGGAAGAGATGGGGTAGAATTGTAATCAGAAGAAACAAACAAAAACTGCCAAAGAATATTCTCTTTTTAAAAAATTCTTTATTGTTTAAAGTATTACATATAGTATTACATATGTCTCCTTTTTCTCCCATTGACCTCTCCCCGGCCACCCCCACCCCCCAGCACACGCCCTAACCCGCCTAGTGTCTGTGTCCATTGGTTATGCTTATATGCATGCATACAAGTCCTTTGGTTGATCTCTTACCCCACTCCACTCCCCACCCTCCTCTGCCTTCCCTCTGAAGTTTGACAGTCTGTTCAATGCTTCTCTGTCTCTGAATCTATTTTTGTTCATCAGTTGATGTTGTTCATTAAATTCCACAAATGAGGGAGATCATGTGATATTTATCTTTCTTCAACTGGCTTATTTCGCTTAGCATAATGCTCTCCATGTTCATCCATGCTGTTGCAAATGGTAAGAGTTCTTTTATATATATATATATATATAGCAGCATAGTATTCCATTGTGTAGATATACCATAGTTTTATAATCCACTCATCTGCTGATGGACACTTAAGGCAGACTTCAAATCTTAGCTATTGTAAATTGTGCTGCTATGAACATAGGGGTGCATATATCCTTTCTGATTGGTGTTTCTAGTTTCTTGGGCTATATTCCTAGAAGTGTGATTACTGGGTCAAATGGGGGTTCCATTTTTAATTTTTTGAGGAAACTCCATACTGTTTTCCACAATGGCTGCACCAGTCTGCATTCCCACCAGCAGTGCACAAGGGTTCCTTTTTCTCCACATCCTTGCCAGCACTTGTCATTTGTTGATGATAGCCATTCTGACAGGGTTGAGATGGTACCTCATTGTTGTTTTGATTTGCATCTCTCAAATGATTAATGACTTTGAGCATGTTTTCATACGTCTCTTGGCCTTCTGTATGTCCACTTTTGAAAAGCGTCTATTTAGGTCCTTTGCCCATTTTTTGATTGGATTGCTTATCTTCCTTTTGTTAAAATGTATGAGTTCCCTATAAATTTTGGAGATTAGACCCTTATCGGATATAACATTGGCAAATATGTTCTCCCATGCAGTGGGCTTTCTTGTAGTTTTGTTGATGGTTTCTTTTGCTGTGCAGAAGCTTTTTAGTTTGATATAATCCCATTTGTTTATTTTCTCCTTAGTTTCCATTGCACTAGGAGCTGTATTGGTAAAGATATTGCTATGACATATGTCTACTATTTTGCTGCCTATGGATTCTCCTAAGATTTTTATGGTTTCCCATCTTATGTTTAAGTCCTTTATCCATTTCGAGTTTATTTTTGTGTATGGTGTAAGTTGGTGGTCTAGTTTCATTTTTTTTTTTTTGCATGTATCTGTCCAATTTTCACAACACCATTTATTGAAGAGACTGTCTTGACTTCATTGTATGCTCTTGCCTCCTTTGTCAAATATGAATTGAGCATAATGGCTTGGGTTGATTTCTGGGTTCTCTGTTCAGTTCCATTGGTCTATATGTCTGTCCTTGTGCCAGTACCAGACAGTTTTGAGAATAGATGCTTTTTAATACAGCTTGAAATCTGGTATTGTGATCCCTCCAACTTTGTTCTTCTTTCTCAAGATTGCTGCAGCTATTTGGGGCCTTTTTTTTTTTATTCCATATGAATTTTTGGAGAGTTTGTTCTAGGTCTGTGAAATATGCCGTTAGTATTTTAATGGGAATTGCATTAAATCTATAGATTGCTTTGGGTAGTATGGACATTTTAATGATGTTGATTCTACCAATCCATGAACATGGTATATTCTTCCATTTGTTTGTCTTCCTCTATCTGTTTTTTCAGTGTCCTATAGTTTTCCAAGTATAGGTCTTTTATCTCCTTAGATAAGTTTATTCCTAGGTATCTTAATTTTTTTTTGGTGCAATGGCAAATGGGGTTGTTTTTTTAGTTTCTCTTTCTCTGAGTTCATTATTGGTGTATAAAAAAGCCATAGATTTCTGGGTGTTAATTTTGTATCCTGCTACATTGCCAAAATCATTTATTAAGTCTAAGAGATTTTTATGGAGTCTTTGGGGTTTTCCAACCCACAGTTGGAAAAACACGGACATGGAAGCCCAGCTCTTCAGGAAACAGACCTAGGGAACAGTGCCCTCCACAAGTGTGGTGAATTGGAGAATGAGATTAATTCTCTGCTTTTTTCTTTCTTCTGATTTCTCTGTTTAGGTCCTAGGAGCAGCCATTGTGAACCAGCCACTCTCCATACAGGTGATATTTTCAAACCCTCTCTCAGAGCAGGTTGCAGACTGTGTGCTGACTGTGGAAGGAAGTGGTCTCTTCAAGAAACAGCAGAGAGTCTTGTAAGTGTTAGGGGTGCCAAGCATTCTCTCCTGTCTTATTCTGAGGTCAGTGCTATCATTTCTGGACATGGGCTTTCTTAGGCCAGGCTCTGAGAAAACTGGGAAAGGAGAGACCAGCTTGCTGAGTGAAAAGGGGCTTTGGGGTGATCACAAATATCTAAGTTTTTCTGACATTTTCCTTTTTCTGCTGCAGCATTGGAGCCCTCAAACCCCAACACAGGGCCAGCATCACTCTAAAGACTGTCCCCTTCAAGAGTGGCCAAAGGCAGATCCAAGCTAACCTGAGGAGCAACAAATTTAAGGACATCAAGGGTTACAAGGACATCAATGTTGACTTGTAGGTATAAAATCTAGGACACGAAGATGATTGCATAGATTTTAAGCTCTTGAAGAAAAACTCAAGATCAAATACAAGCTGCATCATTCCCCACCACAACAGAGGCTTTGTAGGGCTCTGACGTGAGCAGCAGAGGCAATGCCAGTGACGGATAGTCCCCTGAGCCATTTGCACAGTTCCCCAAGATTCTGTTCAGGGCCCAGGGATTCTGTGGTGTCCCACCCAGAAGTGTGAGATGGCCAGAGGTTCAATGACCTGGTACGATTTGACCATGATTAATTGCCCAGATGTCAAGAAAAGAAGAAGACTGGCTGTGCAGCTCACTGTCATTTTGTCATTGCAATGGCTAATTTCCTAGCACCAATAAACGTCAGTCCTTATTCTCATCTACTTTGTACCCATGTAATCATCACTTTCCCTACAGTAGCTCCCACCTATTCCCTGGATGCTGGGAGTGGCCCATTGTTTCAATGCCTGAGTCCATCCACTTGTTTGAGAAATATAGTATAGGGGATAAGGCAGTAAAAAAAAAAAAAAAAAAAGCAAAGTCCTTGCCCCATGGAGTTTATATGGTGGGGGCCGGGAGGAGCACAGGCAATCAACATGTCAACAAATAAGTAAGGTACTTACCTATGGTGTATCAGTCACGATCCAGTTAGGGAAACAAAAACCTTTGTAGGTGTTTCTACATACTACCTATCATCTTTGTGTCTTGGGGAAAAATCTGGGAGATCTCTCAGTTGAACTTCCTTTGAATCCCTTCCTATGGTGCATCCAAGAAGTTCCTGAGTCCTAACAGTTCCAGCCTCTTGGCTCAAAGTCTACCAGTGCATTGTGGTCCTGGGTGGATCTGGGATGCCTGGGGTGCAGGGGATAAAGCCAGCTGAATAATGAAGGGAGGCAGTTTTTTCATAGGAAATGAAATACTCTCAGGCCTTTCTTGTGTTTAATAGTCCCACTGAACACAAAAGAATTCCAATTGTTATCTCCTCTGGGACGCACCTTTCTCATGGCACGGTGCAAAGTTCTGCTTAGAGAAAGGCATGGTGCACCTGCCCTTCAGGCACTAGCTATGACTGAGAGAACTGTTTAGGACACATATTAAATGCATACACATTAAATAAAAAAGTTAAATAATTCTATTATATATAAACTAAAGGGTAAGTGTAGTTAATCAGAGGGAGAGTAGAGGGTGTGGTGGGAATTATATAGTAGGTTAATAGCCCTATTAAAGAGTAGGCTGAGCCATAGCTGGTTTGACTCAGTGGATGGAGCATCAGACTGTGGACGAAAGGGTCCCAGATTTGATTCCGGTCAAGGGCACATGCCTGGGTTGTGGGCTGGATTCCCAGTTAGGGGTATGCAGGAGGCAGCCAGCCAATGATTATCTTTCATCATTGATGTTTCTCTCCCTCTCTCTGAAATCAATAAAAATATATTTAAAAAAATAATGGGCTGAGAACTAGGAAAACCCTGGTAGCAGGGAGCTGAAAATAACCTATATAATGGTTCCCCCTTATCCATGGGGAATACATTCCAAGACCCCTAGTGAGTGGCTAAAACTGCAGATAGTACCAAACCTTATATATGCTATGTTTTTCCTATACATACAAATGTATGATGAAGTTTAATTTACAAATTAGGCACAGTAAAAGATTAAAAACAATAACTAATAATAAAATAGATAATTATAATAATATACTGTAATAAAATTTATGTGAATGTGGTTTCTCTCTTTCAAAATATTTTTTGAATTGTTTATTTCTGGACTTTTCCATTTAATATTTTTGAACTGTGGTTGACCATGGGTAACTGAAACTGCAGAAAGCAAAACTGAGACTAGGAGTTGGGGACTACTGTAATTATTTCATTCCTTAATTATTGCCTAACAATCATGAAAAATGGTTTAAGGAAAACATAATGGAGAGGAACATCTTGCAGAGACAATAACCTCTGAAGTACTTGGAATATTTCAGCTACCACAACCTCGGACTCTGCTATGAATCCTGATGTTAACACCACATTCATTAACTCTTTCACTCAATAAATATTCTCTGAGTTTCCACTAGGGGCCAGGCTCTCAGCTAGGGCCCAAGGACACAAGAAGGACCAGGACCTGCTCTCCAGGAGCTCAATGCTAAGCATGTGGAAAATGGAAAATAAACAGGAAGTTATAACAGAGTAGCAAGAACCACCACAGGGGTGAATGCAGGGTGTTGTGGGAGCACTGGGAGGGATAACTAATCTAGTCTTGGAATTGTGGATCAAGGAGGGCTTCCTGGAGGAAGCAACATTTAAGCTGAAAGATAAAGACTAGGAATTAGCGCCAAAACCGGTTCGGCTCAGTGGATAGAGCGTCAGCCTGTGGACTGAAAGGTCCCAGGTTCTATTCCGGTCAAGGGCATGTACCTTGGTTGCGGGCACATCCCCAGTAGGGGGTGTGCAGGAGGCAGTTGATCGATGTTTCTCTCTCATCGATGTTTCTAACTCTCTATCCCTCCCCCTTCCTCTCTGTAAAAAATCAATAAAATATATATTAAAAAAAAAAAAGTCTAGGAATTAGCCTAATAGACTCAGGCTCGAAGGGGCAGGCATTCCATAAAACAAATCATTCAGAATGCTGGAGATGAGAGCAGGAAGGAGCAAGTAGCAGAAACAAATGAAGCAAGAGGCAGTGGATGAAAGGATTCAGATGACAGTCTAAGGAGTTTAGATCACAATCATCTTTAGGCATCTGTTTCCTCTAAGTCTTGGATCACAGTCATTGCCTATAATGTCAGTGCTTAAAGTTGATTCTATTTTGCAGAACTGAGCAGACTACATGTAACTTGAGAAGTACTGAAAAGATAATAGTCTCAATCCTGAAGGTCACCTTTGGGTCTGCCACTTTTTCAGGAGTATAGACAAAAAGAATTTGACTGCAGAGTATTCCTAGCTTGCCTTGGACCCCACAGATTGGAACTTGTCTTCAGACTGTACAAGCGCTTGGAGCTTCCTAACAGGAGACTGGCCAAGTACTTGGCACAGCAAAAGTGTTCAGGAACCCTGACCTCCTGGTTTATAGGTCAATGCTGGGATAATGTATGAATCTGTGGGAATGTGAGAAAGAGCTCTGTCACTCTTCACCAAGGTAGAGGGAGAAGGATCAAGATTAGAAACAGAGGGAGAATAAAAGACTGATTTTAGAAACACATTGCTGCCCTAGCTGGTTTGGCTCAGTGGATAGAGTGTAGGCTTGTGGACCAAAGGGTCCCGGGTTCGATTCTAGTCAAGGGCATGTACCTCAGTTGCAGGCTCCTCCCTGGCCCAGGCCCTAGTCTGGGTGGTTGCAGGGGGCAACCAGTTGATGTGTTTCTCTCATATGGATGTTTCTATCTGTCTTTCCTGCTCCTTCCACTCTCTCTGAAAATCAATGGAAAAATATCCTCGAGTGAGGAGAAAGAAAGAAAGAAAGAAAGAAAGAAAGAAAGAAAGAAAGAAAGAAAGAAAGAAAGAAGAAAGACATTGCTTACATTCCATATATTTGGTGATTCTCTAGTTATCTTTTTGGAACTAATTTCTAGCCTAGTTACAATGTGGTTAGAGAACTTACTCTGTCTGATTTTCATCCTTTTCAATTTGTTGAGACCTGTACTGTGGGCCAGCATATAGTCCATTGATAGATGTTCCATGTGCTTTTGAGTATGTATTTTGCAGTTTTGTGGCACATTGTTTTATATATGTCCATTAGGTCAAGTTTGTTAAATCTATATCCTCAAATCTATATCCTCGGTCATTTTTTCTATTTGTTCTATAAATTACCAAATGATGTATGTTAAAATTCCCCATTATGATTGTGGATTTATCTATTTCTCCTTTTAATTCTGTCTATAGGTGGATATTTTGAGGAGAGGGGCTATATACTCAGGCGTGGCCAGGAGTAGGGAACCACGGTAACTGTGGGACACTTAGATCCATAAACCTGAAGAAGTGAGGGGAGGGAGAGATTGTTGGAAATGCATTGCTTACATTCCACATATGTAAGACAGAAAGATTTACGTGAAGAGGGCTGCCTGCCAAGAACTGACCTTCAGTGATGATATAGGGAAGGAATCAGAAAAATTAATACTTTAACCCTACTCTTCTTCAGCCCTCTACTTTTCTATTGGTGCCTTCATGAGGCAAAGAACACAACATGGGCCCTAGCTGGTGCGGCTCAGTTGGTTGGAGCATCGTCCTGTGGACCGAAAGGTCGCCGGTTCTACTCCCAGTCAGGGCACATACCCAGGTTGCAGGTTCAATCCCCCTAGGAGGGGTGGGGACAATGAATCTCTCTCTCTCTCTCTCTCTCTCTCTCTCTCTCTCTCTCTCTCTCTCTCTCTCTCTCCCTTTCCGCCTATTTCTCATTTCTAGATGGCAGATTCTACAACTACTGCTCCATTGTACAGTCGTCACACCCAGGAACTGCTTTGTAAATGCCTTCCTTGCCCACTACTGTGCCCCCTACTCCTTGACAAGGAAGTCAGTTCTCACAGTTTAAAGAGGATATAGCTCAAATAAAAACCTTGCAACAAGTTTAGGTATGCAAATACAACTAAACTACAGAGTATGTCTACCATTCTGCAGTGAAGCCCAGCTGCTCACAGACTTTCTCTGGTAGGTGTCCAGCTGTGGCACCATAAGAAAAAAGGAAGCACCTCCATCCAGAACTTCAGCTCAGCCCTTGTCTTGAGTGAGCTGACTGATTGCACCCCCACCATACTTAATGCAGAAATAGCTGAGCATTGACCCACCAATTGCTCAGGTTGGAAAAATCCTCCAGGAAAGTTTAAAAGTCACATGGTCTTTCAAGACCTTTTAAACTGGACTATAGAACTGGCTGGCTAAGAAAAGAGTGGCTCATTGAGACCCTTTTCGCAGGGTCTCAAAATCAAAGATCAGGGATTACCAGTATGTTAATTGACTCTCAGTTTCCTTATATATCTTTAAACTTTGCCCCTTTATGTAATAAACAGAGCCATCCAATTCTTTGGATAATAGGCTTCCATCAAGAAAAACATTAAAGGTTACCAATGATTACTCTTATGTAGATATTAGCATTATCACTATGATCTAAAACTAAAAACTCTAGGGAATCCTTGTTCAGATTCCTAATTTTTAATTAACTCATTTAGTCAATTAGTTGATAAATGTGCCCTGAGCCCCCATGTTTGCTGATTTGGACAGAACAATGGAAAACAAGGCACGTTTGTTTGTCTGGAAATATATGCCTTCATTTGTTAAAAGATATTTTCTCATATACCGTATTTTCCGGCGTATAAGACGACGGGGCGTATAGAAGATTTTCCTGGGTTAAAAAGTCGTCTTATACGCCGGAAAATATGGTATATAATTCTAGATTAGCTGTTTCTTCCTCAGAATTTTTCAAGATATCATCTCACTTGTCTTTTAGCTTCCATTGTTTTCATTGATATGTCATCTATAAATCTTATTTTGCTCTTTTGAAAGTAATATGTGTTTTGACTTCTGCCCAAGTTGGAAGCATAGGTAAATGTGGTACTTGCATCCTCCCATAACCACATCAAAATTACAACTAGCTCTGGCCAGTGTTATCAGTAGTTAGAGCATCATCCCTCACACAAAAATGTCTCTGGTTCAATTCCCAGTCAAGAGCATGAACCTGGGTTCCAGGTTCAATCCCTGACCCCACTCAGGCCATGTGCAGAAGGCAACCAATTGATGTGTCTCTCTCACATCCATGTTGTGTGGGTTTTTTTTCTCTCTCTCTCTCCCTGCCTCCCTCCCTTCCACCCTCTCTAAAAATCAATGGAAAAATATATCCTCAGGTGAGAATTAACAGAAAGCAAACAAACAAAAAATTACAACTAAACTACAGAACAACCATTATTCAGAACCACCTGAAATTGAGCTGAATCAAAGTCCTACTAGGGAATTAAAGAGGCCACATCAAGACTGGTAAGAGAGGCAGAGATGCAGAGTGGGCTGGTCCCACACCCACATGTGATGGATAAAAATTGGGAAGGATATCTCAGCTGTGGAAGTCCCCCTGAAGAGCAAGGGGTCCCAGCCCACCAGGCCCCCCTATCTAGTGTCCCAGTGCCAGGAAGAGAAGTCCCCATAACTTCTGGTTGTAAAATCCAGCAGGATTGAGGCTGAGGAAGACTGAGGCTGCTGGAGTCCCAGGCAGTTCCTCTTAAAGGGCCCACACATGGACTTACTCGGACTCCCTCCCTCTGAGCTCCAGCATGGGGTCAGCAGCTTGAAAGGCACCAGAGACATAGGGAGGGACTGAATTGTTTGGCATCAGGGTGAGAGCTTTCTCCCAGACAGAAGTGCTGGCAGAATCCTTTGTTACTTTGATGAGCCCTTCCCTCACAAAGCCAGCAGACAGGTGCCATATCTGAGTCTCCATCAACCTGACTCACACTGTTTGCCCCACCCTGGTGATTCCCAGAAGGCCTGCCCCACCCAACTTTCAAGCCCACCCAAGCTGTTTCCAGTGGTTTTTCCATATGAATGGCTTGTCTTGATGCATGCTTCAGATTTTCCTAAAATCTCTCACAAAGCAGCATCTTGGCCTCAGCAAACCCCAAACCTCTTGATAAGTGGCCCCAGGCCTGACACTAGCAGCAACCAGCCTTTATTCACAGCTTGACCTTGCCTGTGTACCTCCAAACCCAGCACAAAAAGCAACCATCTGCAGATCGTTTTGTAGCTTATGGAGGGTGGTCCTGGACAAAGCACAGGTGGTGGCTGACCTTGGCATACACCTATCTGGAGGCCTCAGAACAAACAACCTAGTGGACAGCTTCAAAACACATCAAAGCACAACCCAATCACCTCTACAAGTGAGACACTTAAGGGGCAGACTCAGCAGACACCAGAGCCCTGCTGAAGTAAGTCTTGCTTTGTGTGGTGGGCCCTTGCACAGCTGACCCTCCTCGGTGGTTGGAGGTCAGTGGTCAGTGGTCACAGCCAGTCCTTAAAGATGATGGGCCTGGATAATTCCCTCACATTGTCGTGCCAACAGCAATCACAGCTCAACCTGAACAGGAGAGCGTACAGCCCACATGGGGGAATGGAGAGATGCCCAGCTTTAGTGATTGGGGAGGCTGTATCACTGGACCCTACAGGACACCTATTACATTAGGCCACACTACTAAGCCAGGAAGACATAGCAACTCTACCTAATACATAGAAACAAACACAGGAGGCTGCCAAAATGAGGAGACAAAAGAACATGGCCCAGGTGAAAGAACAGAGCAAAACTCCAGAAAAAGAACCAAAGAGAATGGAGACAAACAATCTATTAGATGCAGGAGTTCAAAACACTGGTTATAGTATTGCTCAATGAATTTAGTGAGAACCTCAGCAGCATAAAAAAGAACCAGTCAGAAATGAAGAATACACTAACTGAAATAAAGAATAACTTACAGGGAGTCAACTGTAGAGTAGATGAAACTGAGAATTGAGTCAACGGTTTATAATATAAGGAAGCAAAAAACACCCATTCAAACAGCAACAAGAAAAAAAGAATTTTAAAAAATGAAGGTAGTGTAAGGAGCCTCTGGGACAACTTTGAGCATACCAACATTTGCATCACTGAGGGTACTGGAAGGAAAAGAGAGAGTGAGAAATTGAAAACCTATTTGAAAAAATAATGACAGAAAACTTCCCTAACTTGGTGAAGGATATAGAAATACAAGTCCAGAAAGCACAGAGTCCCAAACAAGATGAACCCAAAGAGGCCCACACCAAGAAACATCATAATTAAAATGCAAAATGTTAAAGGCAAAGCAAGAATCTTAAAAACAAGAAAAAAGCAGTTAGTTACCTACAAGGGAACACCTATAAGACTGTCAGCTGATTTCTCAAAAGAAACTTTGCAGGCCAGAAGGGATTGGCAAGAAATATTCAAAGTCATAAAAAGCAAGCACCTACAACCAAGATTACTCTACCCAACAAAGCTATCATTTAGAATTGAAGGGCAGATAAAGAGCTTTTCAGAGCTAAAGGAGTTCATCTTCACCAAACTAGTACTATATGAAATGTTAAAGAGTCTTTTTTAAGAAGAAGATAAAAAATATGAACAATAAAATGGCAATAAATACATATCTATCAACAATTGAACCTAAAAACAAAATAAACAAATAAGCAGAACAGAAACAGACTCTAGAGAACATTTTGATGGTTTCCAGATGGGAGGCGGGTTGAGGAGCTGGGCAAAAAAGGTGAAGGGATTAAGAAGTACAAATTGGTTGTTATAGAATAGTCATGGGGATGTAAAGTACAACATAGGGAATACAGTCAATAATATTCTAATAACTATATATGGTGTCAGATGATTGGGAGATTTATTGGGATGATCACTTAGTAAGTTATGTAACTTCTAATTACTGGGGTGTACACCTGAAATGAATATAATAATTTATATCATCTATAATTGAAAATAAAAATTACTTAAAAAAAAAAGTAATATGTATTTTTCTCTGGCTACTTTTAAAATTTAAAAAGTCCTGCTTAGAGTTCTCAGCATTTCTTGAGTTGGTGGCTTTAGTTTTAAAACATTCTTGGCATTATTTCTCCAAACATTTCTGTGTCCCATTTCCCCTCTCTCTCTCTCTCTTCTCTTTCTGGGACTACAATTTCACAGAGAATTTTTTCCTAAAAGTCTTTTTTGCTTTAATCTATCTTTTCCATTATTTTTTCTCTCCATGCTTAATTTGATCTCTTCTACTGATCTGTTTTCTAGTTCACTAATCCTCTATTCTGTTGTGCTAAATATGTTATATACTCACCTATAGTGTTTTAATTTTAATTACTCTATTTTTAAACTAGAGGCCCAGTGCACGAATTCATGCACCAGTGGGGTCCCTCGGTCTGGCCTGACGGATCGGGCCAAAACTGGCTCTCTAACATCCCCCGAGGGGTCCCGGATTGCAAGAGGGTGCAGGCCAGGCTGAGGGACCCCACCAGTGCACGATCAGGGCCAGGGAGGGACGTGGGAGGTTGGCCAGCTAGGGAGGGACTGCGGGAGGGCTCCAGGGCATGTCTGGCCCATCTCGTTCAGTCCCGATTGGCCAGACCCCAGCAGCAAGCTAACCTACTGGTCAGAGCATCTGCCCCCTGGTGGTCAGTGCATGTCATAGCAAGCAGTTGAGCAGCCTTAGCATATCATTAGTATATTACGCTTTGATTGGTTGAACAGACAACCAGTCAACCGGACATTTAGCATATTAGGTTTTTATTATATAGGATACTATAATCTACATTTGGTTATTCTCTACACATTTCAATCATCTGCTGAAATTATACAAGTTGTCACCTATTTTCTTAAATATAATAATCACATTTTTAAAAGTCTGTGATAAATACCCCCAATATCTAAATTTTCTATGGACCTAGCTCTATTGCCTTTTTCTTCTTTTTCTTCTTCTCTTGTTTCTCAGTCATTTAGTCTTGTTAACTGCTATGCCTGGTAATTTTTGGTTGAATGTTAGATATTGTGTGTAAAAATCACAGAGATAAGGCCAGACTCTGGATAATCCTAATATTCTACAGAGAATTTTCCTTCTGGCAAGGCAGTTAGGATAGGGCAGAGCACCACAATCAAGGCTGATTTAATAGCCTGGCTGGCATGGCTCAGTGGTTGAGCATCAACCTATGAAACAGGAGGTCATGGTTCAATTCCTAGTCAGGCCACATGCCTGGGCTGTAGGCTCGATTCCTAGTAGAAGGTGTGCAGGAGTCAGCCAATCAATGATTCTCTCTCATCATTGATGTTTCTATCTCTCTTTCCCTCTCCTTTCCTCTCTGAAATCAATAAAAATATATATTTTTTAAAAGTAAAAATAGACAAATAGGACTACACCAAACTCTGAAGCTCTTGTTCATCAAAGGACACAAGCAACAGAGTGAAAAGCAACCTATGGAATGGGAGAATATATTTACAAACATAAATCTGATAAGGGGTTAATATCCAGAATATATAAAGGACTCCTATAACTCAACAACAAAAATATCAAATAATCCAATTTAAAAATAGGCAAAGTGCCCTGGTCAGTCTGGCTCAGTGGTTAGAATGTCAGCCCTTGGACCGAAGGGTCTCAGGTTTGATTCCCAGTCAAGGACACATACCTTAGTTGCAATTTCCCTAGCCAGGGTAGGGGCGTATGCGGGAGGCAACTAATCGATGTGTCGATATTTTTCTCTCTCTCTCCCCCTGCTCCCTCTCTTCCACTCTCTTTTTCTACAACTCAATGTAAAAAATAGCCTCAGGTGAGGATTTTTTTAAAAAATAGGCAAAGCATTTGAATAAACATTTTTCCAAAGATGATATACAAATGGTCAATAAGCATATGAAAAAAATTCTTGATATCACTAACCATAAGAGAAAGGCAAATCAATACTGCATTCAGATATACCTCCCACCCACTAAGATGGCCAATATAAAATTAAAAAAAAACACACACACAGAAAATAACAAGTATTGGTGGGGATGCGGAGAAGTTGGAACTTTTGTGCCTTGTTGGTGGATTGTAAAGTGTTTCCTCAAATAATTTAAAATAGATCTGCCATATGATCCACCAACCCCGCTTCTGGGTATATATCCAAAAGGATTGAAAGCAGGGTCTTGAAGATATATTTGCATACCCATGTTCATAGCACTATTCACAATAGCCATGAGGCAGAAGCAACCCAAATACCATCAATGAATGAATGGATAATCAAAATGTGGTATATACATACAATGGAATATTACTCATGGAAGGAAATTCTGTTACATGCTACTACATGGGTGGACCTTAAGGACGTTATGCTAAGTGAAAAAAGGACAAATACTATATGTTTCTACTTACATGAAGTATCTACATTAGTCAAATTAATAGATATCGAAAGAATGTTACTAGATATATAGATGTAGAGAATGGTGGTTGCTAGAGGCTGAGAAGAGTAGGCAAAAGGGACTTGTATCTAATGAGTATAGAGTTCCGTTCTGCAAGATGAAAAGGTTCTGGAGATCTCTTTCACAACAATGTAAATATACTCAACACTACTGAACTGTACACTTAAAAATGCTTAAGATGATAAATTTTCTATCACAATAAAAAGAATTTTTTAACCACTCTATGCTATTCCAATGTTTACAACTTTGTTAGATAAATAATAACAACGATGATAATATCCATGACAATGTCAACAGGAATAAAAACCTCCATTGACTGAGTTCCTGAAAACAAACAAAACTATGTTTCAGTTTTTATAAGTTTTAGTCTATTTCCTATTAATCTTTACTCTTGGGGTACAGACCTTTGCGGGGGTCCCACTGAAGATCTGAGGTGTTTATGGAGGCCCTTTATCCTTAGTAGCCCTGGAAGTTCAGTTTTTATTCTCCAACCCTGTGAGATAACCAGAAGATCTGCTCAGACTCTCAAGCTATCATCTGTCAATTGTGAATTAGCAAATCCCCCAAAGGGAAAAGTAACACTCTGTCAGGCACACCTCTCTGAGCTTCTCTTTTCTCCAGGATCTCCAGCCCTCAATCCCTTGCTGCCTTGATGCTTTCCGATATTTAAAATTTTATTCAGCCTTTCTAATTATTCTCAACTAGTGGCCCTGTGCATGAAATTTGTGCACATTAAAAGGGAATTAATTAGAGGAAATAATTTAATGTTGCTATTTGCCCTTTCTCTATGATAGAAGTGTCAGAGATGAAAGAAAATTAGTAAAATGTATATGAAAACCTTCCTCCTGTCAGAGTCTGGGGCGCACCACAGGACCCAGAGTCAAGTCCCTGCCCACTCACATGCACCTCAAAATCACATGAGACCCAGACCCAGCCGGCCCCCCCCCATTGGGCTAGATCCAGACCCAGCCAGTCCCACCCTTGTTAAGCCCCGCTGGGCAGGGGCGTAGCCTCAGGTCCCCTGGCCCGGCGCCAGGACAGGGGGTGTGGCCTGAGGTCCCCCAGCCCAGACCAGGGCGGGGGGCATGCCTTGAGGTCCCCCGTCAAGCCCCTTTGGATGGGGGGGCATGGCCTGAGGTCCCCCATCAAGCCCTGCCAGGTGGGGGGTGGGGGGCACAGACTCAGGTCCCCCATCAAGCCCCACTGGCAGGGGGGCATAGCCTCAGGTCCCCTGTCAAGCCCCGCTGGGCGGGGGATGTGGCCTGAGTTCCCCCAACCCAGCACTAGGGGTGCACCTTGAGGTCCCCTGTCAAGCCCAGCCAGGCAGGGGGGAGCAGCCTCAGGTGCCCTGGCCCAGTGCTGGGGTGGGGGCATGGCCTGAGGTCCCCAGGCCTGGTGCTGGAGTGAGGGGAGTGGCCTGAAGTCCCCTGTCAAGCCCCACCTGGTGGGGGGCGCGGCCTGAGTTCCCCTGACCCAGCACTGGGGGTTCACCTTGAGGTCCCCTGTCAAGCCCTGCTGGGTGGTAGGCATGGCCTAAGGTCCCCTGTCAAGCCCAGACAGGCAGGGGACATAGCCTCAGGTCCCCTGGCCCAGTGCTGGGGCGGGGGCACAGCCTGAGGTCCCCTGTCAAGCCCTGCCAGGCGGGGGGTGCAGCCTGAGGTCCCCCGGCCTGGTGCCAGGGTGGGGGGCATGGCCTGAAGTCCCCTGTCAAGCCCCACCTGGTGGGGGGTGCGGCCTGAGGTCCCCTGGCCTGGCGCTGGGGCGGGGGGAGCAGCCTGAGGTCCCCTAGCCCAGCACCAGGATGGGAAGAGCACCATGAGGTCCCCCATCAAGCCCCGTCGGGCCAGGGGCATGGCCTCAGGTCCCCAGGCCTGACACCAGGGCAGGGGGCATGGCCTGAGGTCCCCTGTCAAGCCCCATGGGGGCAGGGGAGGGGGTAGCCTCAGGTCCCTGCTGATTGCTCGTTAAGGCTCCTTATGGGAACTTGGCCTCATCTGTGGGTGCAGCCATCTTTGTGATGGAGTGATGGTCAATTTGCATATTCCCTCTTTATTAGAAGGATAGGGGAGATGGTATCATGCTAGTCTGCTATATCTAAAAGCAGAAATCCTTGAGAAATTTTAGAAGATTGAATAGAGAGACCTTCTCATTGGTAGTTTAGATTACAGGCCAATGTGAAATCAAATATATGGGATTTGGGCTGGAAGACCCTAGTTTGAATTGTCTTTACCATAACCTGTGGGATGTTCGGAGAGCCTCAACTCCTGGGAAGTTTAGAGATGGATACATTTCTAGTGAGTGGACAGCATGTGTGTAGACATAGGTACGATGTATGTTCTTGGCCTCATTGTTCATTCTGTTTTATCTCCATTTCTACTCATCTTTCATCTTTTGCATCATTTTAATGTATGCTCTTCTGAAACATCATGTTTCATTGTTAGTCATCTTAAATTCTCTCTGGCAGTATTTTAATTATTCTCAGTAGGGGAGATGGTATCATGCTAGTCTGCCATTCATTATTCATTCATTAAAATAAACATGTTTACTCCCTGAAGCTCACCAATTAAATTGAAATAATGATCCCTTATTTAGTTTATAAGACTGAGGTTCAGATCACATGAGATAATGTATATGAAAGTACTTTGTAAAGCAATGTACCAGTATAATTAATTTATTTGAACCTAGGAGTCATGTTCAATGTATTTTCTTCTTTGCTCTTCAAATTCTGTCCATTAGCATGTCTTGCCAATTTAACCCCTTACATTTCTGTCAAATCTGTCCACCTCTATCTTCACCAAAACTCCTTTGACCAGGCCACCATCATTTCTCCCTTGAACCATGTCCCTTATTGGTCCTCTCTCTTTTACTTTTCCCCCACTAAATAATTTTCCCTATTTTACTCAGCCTGGTATTTTTTTTAAATACAAATCTGATTGTGTTACTCTCTTGCTTAAAATACCATTCAATAGCTTCCCAGCACTCTGAGGGGGAAAAAATCAAAACATTTGACTCAACTCTGCAAGGGTTAGCCCTTGCCTTACCTCTTCCCATCACAATCTGTGCTCCAGTTCCATGGCATTCCTTCAATTGCTCCCTGCCTTAGGGCCTTTGCACATGCTGTTCTCTCTCCTCCCACCCAGCCCCTCCCCTTGCCCCATTAGCTAGCTAACTCCCATTTATCCTTCCAGTTTCTCTGCTTAAATATCACTCTCTCAGAGAAGCCTTTCCTGACTGCCACACCTAGGTCCTAGAACTTGAAGCCTCTCTTTTATAGCAAGTAAATAATTAATGGTGTAAGCATTTCATACTGTTTCCCCTGCTGAAATAGAAGCTCCTGGGTAGCAGGGACACGTTTATCTCATTTATTACTGAATTACCAGTGCCTAGTAAGTTCCTGATGCACAACAGTGCTCAATAAATATTTGTGTCATCAATGAATAAATGAATTCTTGGGTACACAGCAGCTGACAATTTGTTTTTCTGCCAGAGGCTGGGGAGTTAAAAGGTGTGAGTGCTAGGAAGCAGAACAGACCATTTTGGTCATTCCTCCCTCTATCCTTCTTACATGATGCACTCATCGTTCAACCAAAGCAGTATCTGTTTCATCATAGGCTACCCCAAAAGTGCCCCAAGTGAAATACTGCTAGATCATGGGTTTTTGTGAAGCTCTGTGGGACTGAATTTCCCTACCCAGAAGCAAGAACTTTTCAGAAATATTTTATATAAACCCAAGTAAATTCATATATATTCTCCCTACACACACATATCCTGTATACAAAGGTAGCTTGCTCTTCACAATGCTCTATAGCTTGCTTATTCCAATTAACAATATAGCTTGGAGATTGTTCTGTATCAGTTGATATAGAGCTACTTCATTCTTTTTCAGACTTGTATTCTTTTGAATGCATGTCTCATAATTTATCTGTCCAGTACCTTATTTATGGACATTTAGGTAGTTTCCAATATTTTGCTATTGTAACCACCAGTGTAATGGATATACTTGTATATATTTCATTTTATACATATTTGGTTATTTGCATGATAGAATATCTAGGGGTGACTCAGAAGTATAGACATTTAAAATTTTGGTAGCTATTAGTTAAATATTACTTGCCACATTTAGCACCTACTTAATGCATACATTTGGTTTATGTACAGTAATATCATATTATGTCTTAACTAGAGGCCCAGTGCACAAAATTTGTGCACGGGGTGGGGAGGTGTCCCTCAGCCCAGCCTGCACCCTCTCCAATCTGGGGCCCCTCGAGGGATGTCCAACTGCCCGTTTAGCCAACAAAAGTACCTACTGGGATTGGGCCTAAACCGGCAGTCAGACATCCCTCTCACAATCCAGGACTGCTGGCTCCCAACTGCTCGCCTGCCTGCCTTCCTGATTGCCCCTAACAGCTTCTGCCTGCCAGCCTGATCACCCCCTAACCACTCCCCTGCCAGCCTGATTGATGCCTAACTGCTCCCCTGCCAACCTGATTGCCCCCAACTGCCTTCCCCTACAGGCCTGGTTGCCCCCCCCCAACTGCTCTCCCCTGCAGGCCTGGGTCCCCCCCCAATTGCCCTTCCTTGCAGGCTCAGTCGCCCCCAACTTCCCTCTTCTGCCAGCCTGGTCACCCCTAACTGCCCTCCCCTGCAGGCTTGATTGCCCCCAACTGCCCTCCCTTGCAGGCCTGGTCCCGCCCAACTGCCCTCCCCTGATGGCCATCTTGTGGTGGCCATCTTGTGTCCACATGGGGGCAGCCATCTTTGACCACATGGGGGCAGCCATCTTGTTGGAGTGATGGTCAATTTGCATATTACTCTTTTATTAGATAGGATAGAGGCCTGGTGCACGGGTGGGGGCCAGCTGGTTTGCTCTGAAGGGTGTCCTGGATCAGGGTGGGGGTTCCCTTGGGGCGAGGGGCCTGTGGTGGTTTGCAGGCTGGCCACGCCCCCCAGTGACCCAAGGTGAGGCCCTGGTATCTGGGATTTATTAATCTTCTATAATTGAAACTTTGTAGCCTTGAGTGGAGCCAAGCCTCCTGCTCGCTCTGTGGCCGCAGCCATCTTGGTTGGGTTAATTTGCATACTCGCTCCTGATTGGCTGGTGGGCATGGCTTATGGGCATAGTGGAGGTATGGTCAATTTGCATGTTTCTCTTTTATTAGTGTAGATATCTAGGAAGCCTTTAGAAATTTATTTTTGAACCTCAGAATCAACTTTTCTAGTGTCAAAAAAAATCTGTTGGCATTTAAAATATTTTTTAATTGATTTCAGAGAGGAAGGGAGAGGGAGAGAGAGAAACATCAATGATGAGAGAGAGTCATTAATCGACTGTCACCTGCATACCACTCTCTCCCCCCACCCCACCCCCGCACCCGACTGGGGACTGAGCCTGCAACCTGGGTGTATACCCCAACAGGGAATGGAACCATGACCTCCTGGTTCATAGGTCAATGCTCAGCCACTGAGCAACACTGGCTGGGTGGCATTTTTATTGAGAATGCATTAAACTTAAGATCAGCTTACCATATTATCTTATCCTTTATGATCATTTTTAATAGATTCATGTTTTCCTGGTAAAAAACATATTGTCATCAAATAATGAAAAATTTACCTCTTCATTTCTCATGAAGAATCTTTTTTAGGGGGTGGGGAGTGAGAAGGCAGCAGCTTCATTTTTTTATAAGATTTTTCAAATGGGCAATGGTTTAACGTTTTAAAAGTATAAAAGAACCAATAGCAGAAAAATCACCTTATGACCCCACCCCCCAGCTCTTCTCCCCACAGGCAACCATTGTTCTTTGCTGTTTCTTTTATATCCTTCTATAGATATCCCACATGCAAGCAGGCCAGTACAGCTGCCCTGAGAATGCTTCTGGTGACAGTTTCAGAAGCCCAATAAATAGCTGGGCTATAGAAGAAGGTCAAAGACAGCCAAATAGGAGATCATCTCCTGTGTCTTGTCTCCTCTGGGACTAGACAAGTAGAACAAGAAAAAAACATTGGCTCTGCATCCCAAGATAGTTCCATGCCCTCACTGATATAGTCCCAGACCCGACAGGCTTGGAAGAGTTTGGGCTCTGTCTTCTGCTTTCAGGACATTTATTTTTCACCAATAAATTCTACCTCCTTATCACTTTCACACAGATGAGTCCCAAGCATACATGTTCTCTCTTTGTATTATCAAAACAGACCACAAACATCTAGCAACTTGCAGCCCATGATATGTGTAGGGCCTGAGATTTGGGGTTGGATGTGGGCTTCCTATTTGTGGAGTCATCTCTTCCAGAGTTGTTCAGTGTTGTCCCGGTAATATCTCAAAGGGTCGCCTGAGGCCACTGAAGCACCAGGCTTAGAGGTTTTTTCCAGGATTCTCCAGATGGCAGATCTTTCCCACTCCAGCCTGCCAGGCACACCCTGCCTGGGCCTCCTGGCTCAAGAGATACAATGAAAAAAATGGTAACTCCCAACAGCTGGTTCAAGAGATACCAGTGGGGAGGGAGCAGGAGAGAAGAAACTTGTCAGGGAGCTCACAAGAGAAGCAGAAGGAAACGCCACTATTTATAGATTCTTAAGCCAACAGAAGTACCTCCATTTTTTTTGTCTGGGAGACAGATTCAGAGAGGAAGAAGCTCACAAGAGAAGCAGAAGGAAACGCCACTATTTATAGATTGTTAAGCCAACAGAAGTACCTCCCATTTTTTTGTCTGGGAGACAGATTCAGAGAGGAAGCCCCAAGCAACAGTTCAAGACAGACACTTCCTGTGGCCAAGTGGATAAGGGCAGCCTGCATCCATGGGACAGGGTGAGCCACGCCAACTCTCCATGGGGCTTGCTGGACTGTCAGTAGCCCCTCCATCATTATGTGTTTTCATTAAAGGAAGTAGGATGGTGGTGGAGGTGATGGGTGGTGTGACTTTGTTGAGGAGTGGTAGTGGAGGTGGTGATGGTGGTGGGGCTATGCAGTAGCAACAGAGTAAGCTGTGGCAGTAAGTTTGTGGTCATAATTGTATTGATGGTGGTAAGATGGTTATAATGGTTAAGATGGATTTATATTCTTGTCCCAGGATCGTATGCGTAGAAAATATGAGTAGAGGTGAGCAAGAGTCTGGATTTTATTCATTGCTTTAGGATTGGGACAAGAAAAGGGGGTCAACAATGAGAACAAGCACTGCTCTTGTTATTAATAGTAACAATAATTACTGTTTCATTTCATGGGGCTTATGTGTCTGACCCTAAGCTAAGTGTATTACAGTAGTCCCCCCATCAATGTTTTCACTTTTGTGGTGTCAGTTACCATGGTGAACTGTGATCTGAAAATATTAAATGTAAAATTCCAGCAGTAAACAATACGTAAGTTTTAGGTTGTGGGCCGTTCTGAGGAGCATGATGAAATCTCACACAATATGCTTCCTGGGATGTGAATCACCCCCTTGTCCAGTTTATTCATGGCATATGCTACCCACCCCTTAGTCACTTAGTAGCCATCTCGGTTATCAGATAGACTTTTGTGGTATCGCAGTGCTTGCATTCAACTAACCCTTATTTTACTTAATAATGGCCCCAAACCACTCACATAACTTTTATTACATTATATTGTTATAATTGTTCTATTTTATTATTGTTACTGTTCATTTCTAATTGTGACAAATTTATAAATTAAACTTTATCCTAAGTATGTATGTATAGGAAAAATATAGTATATAGCAGCAATTTTCAACCTTTTCATCACATGGCACACATAAACTAATTATAAAAGTCTGTGGCACACCAAAAATATATATTTTTTTGCCGATCTGACAAAAATTAGGTATAATTTTTGTTTATTCGCACTGGATGGCTATTGTTGTGCTGGCTGTTTTCACTTTTTTCTTTGACAATCTAAGGGAAAAGAGGTCAGTGCCCCTGACTAAATAGTCAGGTTTTGGACATTTAAAAAATTCTTATTGCACACCGGTTGAAAATCGCTGGTATACTATAGGGTTTGGTACTATTTGCAGTTTCAGGCATCCACTGGAGTCTTGGCATGTATCCCCTAGGGATAAGGGGGGGGGGAGGCCTACTGTATATATATATTACTTTATTTAATCTCCATAACCCTACAAGGAGAAGTGATCATTCTACGGAAGAGAAAATAGAGGGTCATAGTAGTTAAGTTACTTGCCTTAGCAAGCTAGTAAGTAAGTCGAGACAAGGATTTTTGAACCCTGGTCTTGCTGACTCCAGAATCTCTGCTTTTCCTTACTTGTCACAATTACCGAGTCTCCATGTTTTCTCTCTTTTCCACATAGCCCTGGGGATCAAGAGCTGCGACTTCCAGGCAGCCAGAAACAATGAGGAGCACCATACCAAGGACATCAGCTCCAGGCGCCTAGTTGTGAGGAGGGGACAGCCCTTCGCCATCAGGCTGCACTTTCGGGCTCCAGTCCACGCGTATCTTCCTGCCCTAAAGAAGGTGGCCCTCATCGCACAAACTGGTAAGTGGAGCAGGCCTGGACCCCTTTGGCAGCAGGACTGGAGGGTTCTTTCTCATCACCCTCTCAGGGAACTAAGGGACAAATGACCTACATGGTACCTGGACCTCAAGATGTTTTGCCCACCCAGCAGGGCTGTTGTGAAGAGAAGATAATGTGCATAATAAGTCTTGTTTAATAGGGTTCAGAATTTGCTTCGCAGCATTATCACATGGGGCTTCCTTTTGGTTGCAAATATAATCTCAGTTCTGTAAAAAAGCCTGAATGGGCTGAAACCGGTTTGGCTCAGTGGATAGAGCGTCGGCCTGCGGACTCAAGGGTCCCGGGTTCGATTCCGGTCAAGGGCATGTACCTTGGTTGCGGGCACATCCCCAGTAGGGGGTGTGCAGGAGGCAGCTGATCGATGTTTCTCTCTCATCGATGTTTCTAACTCTCTATCCCTCTCTCTTCCTCTCTGTAAAAAATCAATAAAAAAAAATAAAAAATAAAAAAAAGCCTGAATGGGATCTAATCCAGGCTGAATATCACATTTAATTGTTACTATTTATTGGATCTGTACTACATGTCAGATACTAGGCCAAAGGATTAACATGCAGTATCTCATTAAGACCTCACATTGACACTCTGAAACAGGCGTTATTACCATGCCCATGTTATAGACTATGAAATGTCTAAATGTAGGTCCATGAGCACATGAGAACTTGTTGCTCCCATCACCTTCTATTGCCTCCCATTAATGGATGGGCCTCTTATTCTCCTCCCAAACTAATTTCTTAACTGCTCCAACTTTATTATACTTGACTCTATTACTCAGTTGTGACCAAGCGGTCCAAATGACCAATTCGTCTGGCCATCTGTGACCGCAGGAGAGCAGCCTTCCAAGGCCAACAGGACTCAAGCCACCTTCCCAATTTCCAGTCTGGGGAACCGGAAGAGTTGGAGTGCGGTGGTGGAGGAGAGAGATGCCCAGTCCTGGACCATCTCTGTGACCACGCCCTCCGATGCGGTCATTGGGCACTACTCACTCCTGCTGCAGGTCTCACGCAGGGAGCCACGCCTCCTAGGCCAGTTCACCTTGCTCTTTAACCCCTGGGTTCGAGGTAAGTCTGGAATTGGGTCAGCCTGGGCTGCACAGGGTACTCAAGGTACAGGATGTGGGTGCAGCTCTGGCAGGGAGCGCCTGCCCCAGGCCCCAGTGGACAACTTCCTCTGAGGGCAGCACCAGCGCTCATTCTTGGGGAGTCTGCTTCCGGGATGAAGGGCCGCTCAGATCCAGAGTCCTGTTTTGGTGTCACCCCTGGAGGAAGCAGCCCGGGGCTCCCCACTGAAAGCAAAGGCTCATCTCACCACCAAACTCTGGTGTTGGCTCAGGCTATGTGGTCATAGGAGACACGAGTCAGAGTTGACCCTGGAGAGCTGCCCTTTATTGTAAAAGGGCAAGAACTTAGGGATAAACTTCTCTGTTACCTCCCTGGCCTCCCATAGACTATCTCCAGGTGAACCCAGGTTTTGTGGAAACTGAGGTTTATATAATTTGGGGAACCCTCTTAAAGAAAAAGAATACAAAATTTTGAATTGCTAAGGTTCCTCCCAGGGCCTGAAGGGAGTCTATGCTAGTGAGGGGCCCCAAAGCTTCAGTTCCATCAGCTTCACAGTAAATCTGTCCTGCTTCTCTCCACTTGTTTCTTCTGTTCTTACTACTGAAGACTGCTGGGTTCTCTCCATACTAAGGCTTGGAAATATCCCACCTGAGCCTCAGATTACAGGGCTGGCCTCCTGTAGCTCAGCGCCCAATGGGTGGGCTTTCCTGCTGCCCAACCAGTGGCCACCTCTGGCAAAGATCAGCCCAGGCTGTGGGAGCTATTTCATCTAGAAAAGGTCATCAGTATTTGGCCCCAACAGGAGCCAACAGGGCATCTATTCTTCTGATGATTGAGTCTGTCTTTCCTTCCCCCGCCCCTTTGGGATAAAGCAAGTTTTATTTAGATAGAGAAAAAGAAGGAGGCCAGGGCAAGGGCAAAGCTGTGAAAGAAGTGAAAAGTATGTGTCCCAGTGGACGTGGGCCAATTTGAGAGTGCGTTTGCTGTCTCTCCGTTTTAAATCTGCTGCCACCCACCTTAATACTTTGGTCTCCCTGAAGGGGCCTCCTTACAAGGCAGGGCTGGGAAATGGGAGGAAATTGGAAGAAATCTTCCCAGGTTCCTGCAGCTCCATCTCCAGTTCCTGACTCCCTTTTCATGAGGTATCTGCATCCCCATTGGCTCCCTGTCTCTACTTCTCTGGTCTCCAATCCCCCCTCCTCCCTCAGTTCAAGGCTCTCTTTGTGCTAAGCAGGGTGGATAGGTGGAATAATAGATAGGAACTTATATCCAGTCGTGGTTGGCTTGTAGGGACAGCCTGTGTGTGTGTGTGTGTGTGTGTGTGTGTGTGTGTGTGTGTGCAGGTGTGTGTAGGTATGTGTGTCTATCTGAGCAGGAGTGTGTTGTTTGCTCTGCTCACTGGGAGGTGATAAAGAGGTTTTCAGAGATTATCTGGGACTCAGTCTCATCTTGGATACCTGGGGATGGGGCTTTCCTAAATTCTAAAGGAAATTTTATATCCTATAATGAAAGTCAGAGCCCTATTCATAAGCAGGGAACTTTATCAAAGGGAGGCTGCACCCAAGCAGAGAACAGGAGGATAGTGCTACCTGTGCTCTGATCATGTATTTCCCAGAGCCCTGCAACCTGGGCCAAACACTTCAGTTTGAAGTGACTTCCAAAGAAGTGGTGTCCAGCTGACTTCATAGAACGTACTCAGGATGGAGGGACAGGAGTCGAGGGCTCCCTGGGCATATGGCTCTCTGATTTTAGGCCCCAGGTTTTTCAGGGCTTCCTGATTTCTAACATCCTACCCCCTATCCTTCTGTTGCTTTGAGCACTCTCATCCCAGGTGGATGCCTGGTGGAGGGTTGTAAACCTTTTTCTCCTGCTAGTCCCCAGGAACCAGTCTAATACTCTCCCGCAGCACCAGGTGCAGAGAGACACTTGGGAAGCGGAGCTGATCCCCCACCACTCCCAGCTTCCTAGAGTGGGCAGTGGACTCTTCAAAGCCCCCATCCTCTTCCCCAGCCCAACCCTTGGATGAGGACAGCAGGAGAGGCACCAAGAAGAGACCGGGGGAGTCCTAGACCCACTTGCACACCTGCAGAGCAGAAAGCCAATGCTTTGGCTTTTTTTGCCAGCCCCACTGCTCCCTCTCACCTTGTCTTGCCAAATGCTGCTCTTCCCTTCTGCTCCCTCTGTCAACCCATGTTGTATTGTTTTTTCCTAAACACTATTTTGTTTAAATTGAACTTGGGAGAGAGACATAATAGGCCCACTGGCAAGTTCCCTGGGCTGCTGGCAAATTCTCTTGGGATGGTAGCACTCTGGCTGCACATGTCTTCTGGGAACTAGTAGGATTTTTAACCCTTTGCACTCGCTTGCTTTTTTCTCGATTCCTTTATCCTACTCGGGGATTTAATTTTTTAAATACCCCAGATTTTACAAAGCGCGGCAGTAGAATAAAAAACTGGAGTTTCTTTTCATACAAACTTATTTATTTGGATTTTTTTATTTTTCAAATTATTAATACATTCAAAGAGTAATTTTAATCTCTATAATTTTCATCGTGTGATATTTTTTGAAACATTCACCCACATGAAGACCTGGTTTACATTCACATGTTTCACAAATATAAATCGTCTCTCTTCTTCCTCCTTTGATTTTTCTGTTAGGACAAACAACCCAATCTTTGTGTTTTTTGTTAGGGTGAGGTGTGATTATATGGAGCTTTCCATCTAAACGTTGCTCTAAGTTAGTGGATAATAATCCACCCCTGGAAGTTAGTGTACCATCTCTGAATTCTCCAACAAGATCATATACTAGTTTCCTAATAAATTTCACATGCGTTATCGGTTTTTCATTTTTTTCTTTTTTGGCATCAGTTGAGACGGCATTTACGTTTTACTTGTCCTTTCATGCTAATGAAAACAAGAAAAGATACTGGAAAAATAGACAAAAACCTCCCTTCTCCCCGCGGTGAAACTACGTGTCGAGTGTGGCTCGACATACGAGCTGCTACCGATGCTAACCGTGTCGAGTCACACTCGACATCCAAGTGCAAAAGGTTAAGGTTGGCTTGTTCCTGGCTGACCATGAAGGCCACCTTGGCTGACACAGAAAGTCTGCCCCCTGCCCCCTCTCTCCACCAGAGGAGGCCAGGTCCCAGAGGGGCCAGTGAAAAGAGGAAGTCCTCCCTCAGTCCTCATTAAGCTCAGAGCGGAAGGGGAGACGTAGAGCCCAAGCTGACCTGGGCAGGGAGGGCAGAGGCCAGGATGTGGAGAGCAGGCCCAGCACCTCACAGGCCCTCATTCCTGCCTGCCTTTCCCCAGAGGATGCTGTGTTCCTGGAGAATGAGGCTCAGCGCTGGGAGTACGTGTTGAACCAGAACGGCCTCATCTACCTGGGCACGGCTGACTGCATCCAGGAAGAGTCCTGGGACTTTGGCCAGGTACAGGGGCCTCTGGGGAAGGGGAAGGGACAGTGCTTGCCCCATAACCTTTAGTGTTCAGGCCAGACAGAAATGGCAGGTCCAAAAGCCCCTGGTCATGAGGCAACATGTTTAGGAAATTTCAGCCATGTTGAACCTCTCTTTCCTCAGGGCCATATCAGACCATCCTCCACAGCTCCCAGAGTTATCTTCCTAAAGATCACACCAATCAAAGCCCTCTGTGAAACCCCCACCGTCTACAGGATATAAACCAATCCCCTGCATGACACACAGACCCTTCACAGCCAGGCCACTGCTTTCCTTTCCCCGAGAGCCACCCATGATCCAGCTCCTGACCAGCCAGCCCCTGGGCATGCGGGCTGAATGGGCCCCCCACCTGGAATAGCTTCCCTTCGTTATCACCTGGGAAGCTCCTACCCCTCTTTTAAGACCCTCTGAAAGCCTTCCTCAGCCCCAAAGGCAGAGTGAATCTCTCTACTGAGCTCTCTGCTCTGCGCTGGCATCTCTCCCAGAGCCCTGGCCACGTTGCTGAGATCTGTAGTCTAAGTGGCTACGCGGCCCCCTCCACTGCTCACTGTGGGCTTTTCAACAGCAGGAGCTGCCTTGGCATCCTCCACACGTGGGTCAGTGCTAGCGGTAGGAGTGCACTAAATGGATAAAGATAGAAAGGAAAGGAAACAGCACAGCCCTGGTCTTCAAGCGTTCACACCTTATCGGGAGAGTCGAATAACAGAACAGGCAAAGGATTGGACTGCCAGGCACAGGGACCAAGGGGCACAGGGGGACAACATGGCAAGGGAGGAAGGAGGGAAGCCTGAGTCTAAGAGGAGGACAAGGTGCTGGGGCTGAATTGTGGGATGGGGACCCCTCCTCACTGCTCTGTGTGGTCCTTACAGTTTGAGGGGGATGTCTTGGACCTCAGCCTGGACTTGCTGAGCATGGACGAGCAAGTGGAGGAGTGGGGCAACCCGGCGCATGTGGCCCGCATTTTGGGCGCGGTGGTGAGTGAGAGGAGGGGAAGTGGGAGCCCTCTCACAGAGCTGCCCGCCCCCCCGCCCCCCATGGCCCTGAGTACCTGCAAAACACAAATAGTGCCCTCTTCCCAGAGTGTGGGGGTAGTTCCTGGAGAAGGGCATGAGTATGGAGGGGAGGACAGTAGCAGCCATGGGAGTGGGGGGGAGGGGGGGGAGGAGACAAAGGGAGGTATCATCCTCCAGGACACAAGCCCACGAGGACTAAACCTCCCCCAGCCCAAACTGGAGGCCTGGGTCTCTGGAAGGGAGGGAGTGGGGTCCATCTTACTCGGCGGCTAAGGTGGTCAGAGGGACGTGTTTTTACTTGTAAATTATTCCTAAGGACATGCAGACCATGATGGCAGCTTGGTGCTTTCCAGTGGTTCCCAAAAGTCCTTTCAGAGGAGTGATGTGTCCCCATTTCCTCTGGTGCCACTGGACGCCCCTCTGAAGATGTGGTGAGGGGCAGAGCCAGCCTGTGAGGAGGAGGAAGGGTAGGATACGAGGGCCAACACCCTCAAAGGAATCAGGGCCAGGCAAGTGAAGGAGCAGGGAACCCAGCCCCAGTGGGGGCCACTCTCACGCTGCTCTGTGGCTTTCTTTGCCAGTGTGGTCGCAAACTCCTGGCTTCTAGGGGACTCGTTAAAAAGGTGGATTCCTGCCCAGCCGGCACGGCTCAGTGGCTGGGCGTGGAACTATGCACCAGGAGGTTGGATTTCCAGTCAGGGCACATGCCCGGGTTGCAGGCTCGATCCCCAGTAGGGGGCGTGTAGGAGACAGCTGATCAATGATTCTCATCATTAATCTCCTATCTCCCTCTGCCCCTCCCTCCTCCCTTCCTTTCTGAAATCAATATATATATATATAATTGGTTCCTGGACTCTTCCCAGCGCCTCCCCAACCTCCCCCGCCCCCACCCCAAAAAAAAAAAAAAGAAAGAAAAAATTATAACCCAGTGAGCTAGTGTGGAACATGCAGGTTTAACATGGTCCAGGTCATTCTGATGCAGATGTCTGTTCACCACCCTTGGAAAACTGCGATGAGATCTCCTCACTCCCCACCCCACTTTACCCTCTCACCCCCACCTCACCCCCTCACCCCGCCCCACCCCACCCCGGAAGCTGACCATCCTGGGACTCACATAACAGCCACGTGTTTCCCCAAACAGCTGCACGCTCTCAAGGAGAAGAGTGTCCTGCCCACCCCGCAGACCCAGGATGCCCAGGAGGGGGCCTTGCTGAGCAAGCGCAGGGGCAGCGCGCCCATCCTGCGGCAGTGGTGCACGGGCCGCGGGCGGCCTGTGTGCGATGGTCAGGCCTGGGTGTTGGCCGCTGTTGCTTGCACAGGTATGGATCGGGCTCACCGTGACCACCGGACAGAGTGTCTCCCTGGCGGGTTGCCCTGTGGCCCCCTGTGGGATAGACATCCCCAAAAGCAGGCGCTGCCCCCACCCCGCCGCATTGCCTCACCTCCTTCGCACCCACAACGGGCTCAGCGGCTCCATCCGGCCAAGAAACCGGTCTTTGTTCAGGGCAGCTCCTCCTGACCAGCTTCCGCTCCTTTTCCCGCTCAGCAAAGCTGGGCCCTCCTGGGGAACGCTGCTCCCAAACTCACGGTCACCCCGAAACTCCCCCTGCCGCTCCCCGAGTAGAGCAAGCCTGCAGCGCTGGCGGCTCCCCGGAGGCGGTGTGCTCCACCTGCCGGTGACCTGCGTGCACCTCATTTCCTGGCCTTTCGAGGTCCTGTGCCCGGTGCCAGTTCTAACTTCCGGTGCATGTGCCCCCCCTCTTTCCACGCGGTCACCTGGCACTTAGGACAGTGCCTGCCCCGAAGAGACCCTGAAAACACTAGCCGTACCCCGCCCCCCCCCAGGCCCTGTGGGGGGGCCCCCGCTGACTCCGCCCCTTCCACGCAGTGCTGCGGGCCCTGGGGATCCCTGCGCGCGTCGTGACCACGTTCTCCTCCGCCCAGGGCACGGGCGGGGGCCTGCTGGTGGACGAGTACTACAGTGAGGAGGGCCTTCTGAACGGGGAAGGCCAGAGAGGCAGAATCTGGTGAGCAGCCCAGGGGGAGGGAGCCTCAGGCTGGAAGGGCTCCAGACCTGGGGCCTGACCCCACGGGAACCCACCACCCCGAGTGGCCCAGGCACGGAGAGGAGGCAGGACGCTAAGGCTCAGCCGTGGCATGCACGCTCCTTCCTGGTGTTACAGCCACTTTTATGGTACACAGCAACTCCCATCCCCATGGCAACAGCAACTGCTATTTCTAGAACCTCTTCGGGACCCTTTTTTTTTTTTTTTACAATTAAATGGCTCTTTTGCTACCTTCAGGATCTTCCAGACTTCCACAGAGTGCTGGATGACCCGGCCGGATTTGCCCCCGGGTTACGGTGGATGGCAGATTCTGTACCCAAGTGCTCTTAAGGGAGGTGCAGGTAAAACCTGGCGGGGTGGGGGGGTGGGGGGGCGCTCAGGACCACCCTGGGCTGCACAGAGTGCCTGGGCTGAAGGAGTCCCTTGGAGAGGAAACAGGAACAACAGGTGGTCCCAAAGGGGGTTGCATTCCCTAAAGCAAGAGAAGTGGAGAGAACGATGGTGGCTGGCAGAATGCTGACCTGATGCCAGTGGGCTCAAGGGGACAAAGGTGTCAGCCATCTCAGCCCAGGGCTGTGGGGAGACTAGCCCCGCCTCAGAGCAACAGGTGAGAGAGCTGGGCCTCAGGGAAAGGCAGAGGCTTAGGGAGCTGGTAGATGTGCCGGGTCAGGGGCTTGTAATGGGGCTTCTGAGATTCTGGGTATGGATGAAGAGGGTATCAAAATAGGTTCAGGCTCGTAGAAGGAATCTGGATTTAAGCTCAGAAAAGGTCTTTAGGATCCATAAAAAAGATGGTTCTTCCTTCCCCAGCAACAGAACAGTGACCTATTCCTATCACATCCATAGCAAAGCTGGCTTAGGAACCCCGGTGTACTGTGTTTCTCTGGGGTTCTACCTGTCCAGTTTCTGAGAGGGCTCCTGCCACAGACCATTACCAACATTATTGTCACTAAACATTGTTTCACCGCTGCGTGCCCTCTTAGAAACCCTGCTTCGTGCCCATCTCGGACCTTAATCCCCGGGGAGGGAAAATAGGGACTAGGATGGGAACTGAGGTTATGGAGCTCTGACCCAAGCAGAGGGCTGGGTGTGGCTCCCCTGCCCACTGGCCTTTCTCTCCCTTAGTCCTGAAGGCCTGTGATCTGGTCCCTGTCAGAGCGGTCAAGGAGGGGACCCTGGGGCTGACCCCTGGAGTAGCAGACATTTTTGCCTCAGTAAACGCCTCGTGCGTGGTCTGGAAGTGCTGTGAGGATGGGACCCTGGCGCTGACCAACTCCAACACTAAGTATGTGGGCCGCAACATCAGCACCAAAGGTGTGGGCAGTGACCGCTGTGAGGACATCACTCAGAACTACAAGTATCCTGAAGGTACTGGCCAGGGGAGGGCCCCAGGCTTCTCAGCTCCTGAAATAGCAGAAGAAGGGGGATGCAGGCCATGGAGGGTTGCAGTTCTTTCCCCACCATACTTCCCTTTGTCACATTGACATTTTGGGCCAGGTCACTCTTGGTTGTGAGGGGCTGTACAGCATTTCTGACCTCTCTCCACTAGATGCCAGCACCCCTCCATCACCAATCACCACCGCCACCAGTTGTGACAATCAAAAGTATCTCCAGACACTCCCAAATGTCTCCTGAGGGGCAAAACTGCCCCCAATTTTGCTACAAAACAACACACTTACTACTAAACCCAGCTGCCAAAAGATGTTCTTCCTCTCTCCTGCTTATCCAATCCCTCTTAACCTGTTCCTCCCTCCATATTAGTTAATGGCACTGCTGTCTACCTATTTGTTCCAATAATAAGGCCTGCACTCCTGTCTTTTCCCCTTCACCGCCCCACAGTACTCTCACGTGTGTCTCCTCATCTCCTTCCCCATTGCCTATAGGTAACCCAGGGCCTTGTCATCTCTTGTCCACAATATTCCAATGGTCGCCTAACTGAACCCCCTGCCTGCCGTCTCTCCATCATTATTCCATTTCCAAACTTTGCGTTTCCAGAATGAGCTTTCTAAGACACAAGTATAATTATCTTACTACCCCTGCTCCTGAGCATTCCATGGCCCCATTGCCCTTGGAATAAGTTCAAACTCCTTCACTTAGGAAGGTTCAAGTCTCTTCCAAACTGTCCTCAGAGACAGTGTGAATTGTCCAAAGGCTGGCTCTCCCAGCTGTTCAAGGGGCAAATTCATGGCACTTGAAAAAGAACTCGGTCCTTGAGTGCCTTGGAAGGGACACGCTGTGTCTGTGCTGAACACAGACTTTTTTTTTTTTTTTTAAGCTAAATATGCCCTTAGAGGTTTGCAAAGTTCTTGTGACTTTGACATTTGAGCAGCCGTGGGTAAATAAATCTTAATCCTGGGCTTTTATTAGAAGGGCCTATACCTGCTGGGTAAGAGGCCTGCTTTGTTTCTCCTGTTCTTCAGGATCTCTTCAAGAAAAAGAGGTGCTGGAGAGAGTCCAGAAAGAGAAACTGCAGCATGGGGCAGACAACAGCATCCATCCTCCCAGTCTCGAGACTGCTGATCCTCTGTACCTGTTCTTGGAAGCACCCAGCTCCCTACCCCTGAGAGGGGATGCCCAGTTCTCCGTGACCCTGGTTAACCCCAGTGACCAGGAGAAGGCTGTGCGGCTGGCAATTGGGGTGCAGGCCGTGTACTACAATGGCGTCCTTGCTGCTGAGCTCTGGAGGGAGAAGCTGCTCCTTACGCTCAGCGCCAACCTGGGTAACTCTCTCTGGCCCTGCCAGACGCCCAGACACCCAGTTCCCACCCTGGGCAGACTGCAGCCATAAGGCTCCCCCTGCAGGTCTCAATGGGTGGCTTCTAGCTCCTGATGTGAGCAGCAGTGTAAGAAGTGTTTGGCAAGGTAAACAGAATAGAATGGCAGGGGAGCACTGCACCCAGGCTGAAGCACAGGCTGCCGCCAAGTAAATCAAGGGGCACTGGGTCCTAAGGGTGACAGGACAGTGATGGACAGAAACGTGAGTCACGGGCATTCCCGGCAGAGGAACGACATGAGTGCAGGTTCTTCCTCCCAGAGATTCTTCTTTAATTGGTCCGGGGTGGGGCCCAGGCATTGGTGTTTTTTAAAAACTCCCCATGTTATTCTAGGGCTGAAATTTCCTGGACAAGAGCAGTTGTTCTCAAATGTTCCTACAATCAGAATCACCTAGGGAAATTTGATGCTCCGCCTGCACCCCAGACCAATTAAATCAGAAATTCCATGGTTGGAGCCAAACATCCTTGGGTGATTTCAATGTGCAGGCAAGATAGAATCAATGGAATAGAGCTTGTCTACATTATTGCAACAGTCTCCTAATCACCACCCCACTCTCCACTCTCTCTATCATGTTCCCTTTCTAAGGGGGTGGGGAAAGGCCGGGAGCATTGGGGCGGGGGGTGAGCTGGACAAAGCCAGATCATGCAGGAGCTTGTAGGTCATGCTAAGCAGTTGAGTTTTGTTCTCTGCGCAATGGGGAGTCAGGGGTCAACATGATCAGAAATTCATTTTTTAAAAAGAACTCTTGGGAGAATGGAATAGAAGGGGTCATATTAGAATCGTGGTTCTCAACCTTGGATGCACCTGGGAAACTGTAAAAATACTGATACCTGGGCCTCACCACCAAAGTCTGATGTAACTGATTTGAGGTATGGCCTGGCATTGGGATTGTTTTATAAAGCTCCCCATATCATTCTAATGTGCACCCAGTGTTGAGAAGCACTGGATTAGAGGTTGAAAGGTTTTTGTGATAATCAAGAAATGAAGGACAAACTAAACTATCAGCACTTCAAATGAAAATATATTAAGGAAATTACAGATTGGACTTGTGAATATGTGTATGTATGTGTATGTGTGTGTGTTTTAGGGGGGTGCTTCAGGTTTGCATGAGCCTCGACAATAGGAAAAATGGGGAAGAAAAGGTTTTGGGGGAAAGATGGTGGGTTCTGTTTGTGGCATGTTGGGTTTGAAAGCCCATGAGATGGCCAGTAGGCAGCAGGAAACCTATACCTGGTATTCAAGATAAAGGTCTGGATTGGAGACCAGATCATGGCATCAAAGAGCTCAAAGAGGCATTGAGGACTGTGAGAAGAAGAGAGGGTGAGGAGGGAACACAGGCAACACCGGCATGTAGGGGGCAGTCAGGGAAAGAGCGGAGAAAGGGAGACAGAGAAGTCAAAGACAGGAAGGCGGCACCCAGCAAGGGCAGCAGAGGGGCCGTGAGCTACCAAGGCTGAACAGCATCTGTGGACAGAGTGGTCTTACTCTGGGTTAGCTCCCTGGTTGGGGCACGTGCAAGAGGCAACCAATTGGTGTTTCTTCCTCACATCAATGTTTCTCTCTCTCCCTTCCTCTCTCTCTAAAAATCAGTAAGAACATATCCTTGGGTGAGGAATAAAAATAAAATTCTAAAGAAGAGAGGTTGGGTGGTAGAAACACTGGGTAGAGGGAGGTGGTTTGTTTTTCTTTTAAGATGAGAGAAAGTGAAATCTGCTTACATGCTGAGGAAAATAATCAGCAGGGAGCAAAAGACTGAAGCCTCAGGAGAGAAGGGTTTTATTTTTAATTTGTACTTATTTATTTATTTTTAAATACCTTTTTATTGATTTCAGAGAGAGAAGAAGGGAGAGAGGGAGAGAGAAACATTGATGTGAGAGAGAATCACCGATAGGTTGCCTCTCCTACGCAGACCGAATTCGCAACCTGGGCATGTGCCCTGACTGGGAATTGAACCAGTAACCTTTTGGTGCATGGGATGACTCTCAACCAACTGAGCCACACTGGCCATGGCTTTTATTATTGTTTTTTTATTTAATTTTTTTTATTGTTGACACTGTAGGCGATGTCTGCCATTTCCCCCACCCCCACACCCTTTGCCCACCTCCACCCAGGGAGAGATGGGTTTTAATTGATGGTGCAACTCTTGGGGAAATGAGAGACACCAAGAACAATTATAGCTCACATTTTGGGGCACTTATTAGTGGCAAACATGGTGTGTTAAGTGTTATATGTGCATTGCCTCATTTATCCTCACAACCTAAAGAGGCAGGAACCATTATTACCCCCACTTTACAGATGAGGAGACCGAGACACAGAGAGGTGAAATAATTCACCCAAAGTTACACAGGTAGGCACGGGTAGGGTCAGTATGGAGCATAGATTTTAAAAACAGAGGACTTGACTTGCGCAGTGGGGACACATTACCCCCCAAGGGGAGCAGTGAGAGCTAGGGTAGATGTCTATGTCTGTAGTTCGGGTATAGGAACAGGAGCTTGAAAGGATTCCTCAAGGATGAAGGATGGCTTTATTTTCTCTGCAACAGGGAAAGAGAAGAAGCAGAGAATGGGAAGGAACTATGTCAGCATATATTCAGTAACAATGTGTGGCAGGGTCTGAGATAAGTACTTCATTTGCAGTATCTCATTTAACACAAGCCATCCCACCAGGTAGGTATTATTATTAGACAAAGAAACTGAGGCCAAGAGAGCTTAACTTGTTCTAGCTCACAGGGACTGTCCACAACCCCAAGGAGGTGGTCTGCCAATAGTGTTAGTGAAGGTGGTGATGGGGTGAGGGGTGGGTTCTTGGGTGAGTTTCAGTTTGAAATTGCTGTGAGGTATGAGGCTCCTTTCTGGCTTCAGCGAGATCCTGACTCCTCTGCATTGTGTGTGTAACCGTTGCTTGTCTCCGGGGCACGCACACTCAGCTTTTGGCACTGACTCCTCTGTCACGTATCTCAGTTAGGAGAATCACCACCAGCCTGGCCTGCTCCCACTTTGAGCGAAGCCCACCTGAGAACAGCTTCCTCAGACTTACCGCTGTGGCAACGCACTCCGAGTCCAGCCTTAGCTGCTTTGCTCAGGAAGACATCGCCCTTTGTAGACCACACCTTGCCATTGAGGTAGGCACCAGTCTTTCCCCAAATTGCTCTCAGGCGCTACTTACTACTCAGGTCCCCATTTCAGAAAGCATCAGAGGCCATCACACTTCAGTGCAGGTGGCTGCTGCAGGATTACCGGAAAATGCTATGTCGAGAGCTCCTTGTCTTGAAAGAGATGGTTTCTTACATGTGCTATTCAGGTTTAAATCTTCCAACTTCTTACGTGGTTAAGTAAAGGTTGGTTCTCCCCAGTTGTTGCCTCTATACTTATAGGGATAATAATAACCTGTGTTTATTTAGCACTTTATACCCAGGCCAATGTATTTTCACCTCATTTCTTTTCATTCAAAAGCCCTGTGAGGTGGAACTGTTCCCATTATTCAGATGAGGAAACTCTCCTAGAGAGCAATATGCCCAAGATCATAATAATGGGACATTTTAGAGACTTATGGCTCTTGATCCAGTCATCTTTCCATGGCTACCCTGGCCAAAATTAATGCAATTTGGTTCATGCCTTTAAAGAGGTTATAATTGCGTAAGGGAGACACAATGTTGGTCTTCTATGTAAATGCTTTAATAGAGCCACAAAGTCACTATGGGATAAGCGAAGGGGAATAATTCCATCTGATTAGTTTGAGGAAGACTTCGTGGAGAAGGTGGCATATATACTGGGGAAAATGGGTAAGCTTCCAATGCAGAGGTGGGGGAAGGCCATTGCGAGAGGAAGAGGCCCAAAGGAAGGAGCCTGAGGGGTGTGCTGGGCATGGGAAAGCACCCGATGTCGCTTGAATGTTGTTTAGTCAAGGGAAGAACAAATAAGGTTGGAGAAGTGGGTTGGGGTCAGACCATGAAGGGCTCTGAATGCCAGCTGAAGCTTCATTCCAGAAACGATGGGAAACCCTCCGAGGCCTCTGAGTGGAGGAGAGGCACCATCAGACACGGTCTGTGATGGATCTGGTGTGAGGGTACATGCAGGAAGACCAGGTTGAGGGGTAAAGAAGTCAGCTGTGGTGTTTGGGTCAGGATGGCAGAGATAGGAGAGTAATGGAGGGTACAGGGAGGGTGCCCAGGAGGGGAAGGAGTAACTGTGTCTCTTACCACAGATGCCAGAGGCAGCAGAGCAGTATCAGCCTCTTACGGCCTCAGTCAGCATCCATAACTCCCTGGATGCTCCCATGAAGGACTGTGTGATCTCCATCTTCGGAAGGGGGCTCATTCACAGAGAGAGGAGCTACAGGTAAGAAACCACAAGCTTCTCATCCCACTGGCACATCTCAACTGGTCAGAAACACTGCACCCAAGGTTAATAACTGTCTTTTTGGTGTGTCCATGGAGACAGAGCAAATATGCCCTGAAGTAGAACTAAGGGGTTAGGGCCTATCTCATCCCACGGGGACAGCAGTGAGGGAGGCTGTGTACTCCTCAGGCACCCACCTGACCCTGGTTGCTGCCCTATCATGCAGGGAGAGCCTCACTATTGTTGGTGAGTGCAGGTGACAGGGTTAGGACTGGGTACTAGAGAACATCACGGGGAGGCTGCCTCTCGAAGGCTACATTCTACTAAAGCCCACCACAATTTTGAATTTTGTTTCAATATTCTCTTTTATCTCTATTCCCTACGCCCATTCCAACCACACTTCTTATCATTTTGTTAGTATGTGTAAAATGTGCACTATTGCCTCATGAGCCTCTATTTTTCTTTATTTTAGAGTGAGAGGGAGGAGAGGGAAACATTGATGTGAGAGAGACATCGATCAGTTGCCTCCCGCACATGCCCCAACCAGGGATTGAACCCACAACCGGGTATGTGCCCTGACTGGGAATCGAACTTGTGACCCTTCAGTGCACGGGACAGCACTCCCAACTAATTGAGCCACACTGGCCAGAGCATGAGCTTGTATTTTTAAATTGTATAAGTGATGTTATATCTAATTCTTTTTCTTACTTTTCACTCAGATCTATGTTTTTAAGATTCATCTACATATATCCAGTCCATTGTTTCTGCTACATAATATACACTGCACATCCCCTGCTACCTACCACTCTACTTCATCGTGATGGTACCCAGAGTACCTCCAACTCTCAAACACCACACACAATGCTGCAATGGACATCTCCACATGTCCCCTTATGTACGTGTTTGAAACTCTGGTGGGCGAGGATAGGATATACTATATGCCCAGGAATAGAACTGCTGAGTCATAGGATGTGCCCTGGTTTGACCAGGTACTATCAGCGTTGTTTGCAGAATGGCTGCAGAAGCCTCCCTCCCTCCAGCACTCCATGACAGTTTCTATATTCCTGCTATTCCTCCACTCATGGCAATACCCAACCTTCTCTTTTTTCCAGTCTAATGGAAATAAGGTAATATCTCATTATTGTTTTAATTTAACTCTTCGTGTTTATTAGCCTTTTCCATTTACTCCTCTCTAAAGGTCTCTGACCTTTTGGTGTTTCCACTTTTTTCCCTTGCTGATTTGTAGGAGTGGCCTGTATAGTCTAGGTATTAGCCCCTTGTTGGTTTTAAATGCTGCAAACATCTTCTTTCATCATCTCTCCTCTCATTATGTCAACTACATCCTTTGCTGAATAACACAGTATATAGTTTAGAGCTCACGATGACTATTGTACCATCCCTGAGGTCCCTGACAGGTTGTCTAGTATTGAGCCACTGCCTCAGCCTCATGAAACTCAATGAAATCATTCTTGCCAATAAGTTCAGAGGAAGGACTGCCAGCATTTAACCAGACTTTTGTGGTCTTCCAGATCAATTGTGGGGCAAAGCTCCCCAGAGAAAATCTGTACCATTCCCTCAGTCACCATAAGGTCCACAGGCAGGCCAGGAAGCTGCTGATAGGGATCCAACCACCACCTGTTGGCATATGGACATCTCAGTACACCTGCCATGCCCGCTGTATTTAGCAGTGTGAGGGCCCCAAAGCTATAGCTTTTCCAAACATACCCCAATACTGTTACTGAGACTGGGACCAGACTGAAGTCACAGGTGATAAAAGAAACAACAGATGCAGCTTGGAAGCCCTTAGAATAGGATTTCTCTTCTCAACCATGAAATTGCTCACCATAGGGAGGCTCCCGTCTTCTACCCCCTTAACCCTTTGCACTCGCTTGCTATTTTCTCGAGCTGCTACCGATGCTAACCGTGTCGAGTCACACACGACATCTGAGTGCAAAAGGTTAAAACCTCCCATTTCAACAGCAAGGTACTTAGGTCACGATCCAGCTCTTCAGGTAGGAAAGGATCAGAGTCACTGGGGCCAGCAAAGCCATCAACCTGGGACAGAACTAGCACCTGCCTTTTCCTTTATTTCAGATTAGGTCCCGTGCGACCTGGAAACACCTTGTGCACCCAGTTCTGGTTCACACCGGTGAAGGTGGGGCTCCAGCGGCTCAACGTGGAAATGGACTGCAACATGTTCCAGAACCTAACCAACTACAGAAGTGTCACTGTGGTAGCCCCTGAACTCGCAGCTTAACCGACCAGCTCCAGCATCATTGCCCCCACCACCCCCTTGTATCTAAGCTCTAAAACCACATGTGCTGGGAGGGAAACTTTGCTTACCAGACAAATGAATCCCCATTCAAGTTGAGCAGAAGAGTGACCAAGAACAAAGCTAGATTCCCAGAAATCAACAGAAAAGACATCCATTTCTGTCAATCCAGCTTAAGGCAGCTGTGAAGACTAGTTGCCTTAGAAACCACTGGGCTTGAGTGATAAAAGGAGATCTTTAAAAAGGTACTCAGATGAGTACATTCAGATTTTTCTGGTTCAGGATTTTCATAACCATTTTAGTGCTCACTAACACATTCATTAACTTATAGGTAAGGAAACGAACCTAACATTTAAATCATATATTTTTGAAATTGCTAAAAATGGAATTTTTAGATAATCCTAATATTACATTGATTGGTGCTATCTGTGACCATTATCCTTAAAGTCTCAAAGATGACTGAACAAAGTTATAAAATACAGAACATAGGATCCAAGAGTAGAATGTTCTTCTAGATTGAGCTATAGATAAGTTTTATGAGAGTTCTATATGTATTAAGTATCCCACAATTAAAGTCTGATGTTAATAACATGAATTTGGTCTAGTAGAGAAATATTAAAATTATTAAGTATATAGAAAATAGGCCTTGTAAGAAAGAATAAAAAAAAAACTGAACTCCTTTTGTACAAAGTAATGATTTTTTTGTTCATATTATTTTATTGCTTTGACACTTTCTCAGTTTGAATTTAGTTCTTTTTCTTTATGACATTTGTTAAATATACAGAATGGCACTTTATAAAGGAAAATTAAAACTCTTGCCTTAGGAATTTCAACACCAAGTACTCACTAGTACTCAAAAGAATGGCTACTGTTGCTGTTTCTTCCTAAGACATCAGAAGGGAGGATGGGATGAATTACACCTACACAAGAAAAAGAACTGGGAGAAGAGGTTGCTGAGACTGCGGTATATACTTAAGGTCCAAGTCAGGTCACCAGAATATGCAAAACTACAGGTTTACCTTGTTTCCAATATATATAATCTTCCAGGCTGATACAAAATTATAATTAAACTAGAGGCCCAGTGCACGAAATTCGTGCACGGAGGGGGGGCGTGTCCCTCAGCCCAGCCTGCACCCTCTCCAATCTGGGACCCCTTGAGGGATGTCCGACTGCCCGTTTAGGCCTGATCCCGGATCGGGCCTAAACGGGCAGTCGGACATCCCTCTCACAATCCAGGACTGCTGGCTCCCAACTGCTTACCTGCCTGCCTTCCTGATTGCCCCTAACTGCTTCTGCCTGCCAGCCTGATCACCCCCTAACCACTCTGCTGCCAGCCTGATTGATGCCTAACTGCTCCCCAGCCAGCCTGTTTGCCCCCAACTTCCCTTCTCTGCTGGCCTGGTCACTCCTAACTGCCCTCCCCTGCAGGCTTGATCACCCCCAACTGCCCTCCCTTGCAGGCCTGGTGCCTCCCAACTGCCCTCCTCTGCTGGCCATCTTGTGGTGGCCATCTTGTGTCCACATGGGGGCAGGATCTTTGACCACGTGGGGGCAGCTATATTGTGTGTTGCAGTGATGGTCAATTTGCATATTACTCTTTTATTAGATAGGATAGAGGCCTGGTGCATGGGTGGGGGCTGACTGGTTTGCCCTAAAGGGTGGAGGTTCCCTTGGGGTGTGGGGCGACCTGAGCGAGGGGCCTGTGGTCGGTTGCAGGCTGGCCACGCCCCCTGGCAACCCAAGAGGAGGCCCTGGTATCTGGAATTTATTTACCTTCTACAATTGAAACTTTGTAGCATGGAGCAAAGCCAAGCCTGCTGCTCACTCCATGGCCAGCAGCGATTTCTGTTGGAGTTAATTCACCTCTATAATTGAAACTTTGTAGCCTTGAGTGGAGGCTTAGGCCGGCAACAGGATGGCTTCTTTTGTTACCGCGGAAACCCAAGCCTCCCTCCCGCTCTCGGTGGCTGTAGCCATCTTGGTTGGGTTTATTTGCATATTTGCTCCTGATTGGCTGGTGGGCGTGGCTTAGGCGTAGCAAAGGTGCAATTTGCATATTACTCTATTATTAGGTAGGATAGTGATGATTTTGCAAAACATTTAACTAAAGAGACACTTAAAATTATATAAGCGTATACATTTAACATTTTTTGGTTTATAAAAATTTTGTATTTAGCCCTGGCTGGTGTGGCTTGATTGGTTTGAATATCATCCTGTTCACCAAAGATGGTGGGTTCAATTACCAGTCAGGGCACATACCCACATTGCAGGTTCGATTGCTAGTTTGGGCATGTGCAGGAGGCAATATATCAATGTTTCTCTCTCTTTTCCCCCTTCCTCTCTCTAAGAGGTCAATTAAAAATTTTTTGCTTTTAATTTTGAATTTATATGTGAGGACCCGTAATATATAACAGAAAACAATACAGGTATGTATAAGAAAAACAAATCTGGCCCTGACCGGTTTGGCTCAGTGGATAGAGCATCGGCCTGCGGACTCAAGGGTGCCAGGTTCGATTCCAGTCAAGGGCATGTACCTTGGTTGCAGGCACATCCCGAGTAGGGAGTGTGCAGGAGGCAGCTGATCGATGTTTCTCTCTCATCGATGTTTCTAGCTCTCTATCCCTCTCTCTTCCTCTCTGTAAAAAATCAATAAAATATATATTTTTAAAAAATCAATAAAATATATTAAAAAAAGAAAAGAAAAACAAATCTGGTTCAATAAGGTGAGCAAACTTAACAAATGAGCTCAATACCACAAAATAATTTTAGAGGCATGGAGTGACCTGTAATAATATTCAGAAGGACTTAATAAGAATAATGATATTGTATAACACTAGAAGCCCGTTGCACGATATTCGTGCAAGAATAGGCCTTCCTTCCCCTGGCTTCACTCCCAGCTGCCCAGGAGCCGGCAAGTCCCCACTCCTGGCCCCCCCAGGAGCCGGCAAGTCCCCGTTCCCCAGCCGCCTGGGAGCCTGCACATCCCCGCTTCCCGGGAGCCAGCACCTCCCTGCTCCCGGGCTGCCCGGAGCCGGCAAGTCCTCACTTCTGTCCGGAGTACCATTCCAATAGCTCCCTCCACCGCCCCCCTTCCCCTCATAGCAGGCTTCACTCTGCTCTGAGCCTGCATATGCAAATCAACCTCCATCTTTGTTGGGTTAATTTGCATACTCACTCTGATTGGCTGTGGGCGTAGCAGAGTGATGGTTAATTTGCATGTATCTCTTTTATTAGGTAAGATGCTCAATTACTAAGAGGGGCTTTGGAGTCACTTTCTTTAAAGTCAAGTGTTTTGTTCTATGTATACTTCTGAACAGAATCAGATCTTCAGACTTTTAAGCCTAAAGGAAAGCAATGTTTTAGTTTCAACCTGTATTTCTGGTAGAAAGAAACTTTGGAAGAGTACTCATTTAAGCACGGGCAGGCAGATTAGTATTTTATTGAAATTGTCAACATCTTTAACAATGAAACAATATACTTTATTGCAAATAGGGGATGAGGCAACTTCCCCAGGAATCTCTGGGAGGCGATTCAGGAACACAAAATCATGCCATTATCTTTTGTAGCTAGCACAGAAAAATATATCATCCTCATATGTTTTATAAATAATTGCCAGTCTGGCCTAATCAACAATCTTTGGTAATAGTGTCTCTTGATAAATATAAACAGAAACTCCCTTTCAAACCAGAAAACATTCTAGCCCATTTTAAAAGCAGACATCAGAGCCTGGCTATGACAGTAAGAAAAGGAGAGAGGAGAGTACAAATGAGCCTGAAAACTCATAATTCAAGTTCATTCTGAGTGAGTTCCTTGATTCTGTCCATGCAATGATCAACAGCATTAATGAGTAAAGGGATCCAACTATCTTCTGGCTGTGGGGTTACATGACTTGCTCTGTGAATGGAATGGGGAAAAAAAGAAATGAAATTTATTATATTGTCAAGGGAAAACATATCTTCAACAGGAAGCACAGAGGAAACTAAATTAAGAAAAGGCAAGTTTCTCTGCAGAAGCTCAGCTGCTCCACAACTGAAGTTGAAAGAAAACTCCATACCCACTCCTTCAAATAGGAGTTTGGGAGCTGAGAATGGCTGGATAGGTTTATTCTCAAAAATCTATTTGGAGAGAAGTCCTCATACTCACTTTGTAATTTCAAGTGCCTTGTTTAGAACAGACACAAGTTTTGCAGCCTAGAAAAGAAAGAGAGAAGGTTTATTTTTATGGTAAGGGCTCACCCTGATTTTGAATTCTTTACAATTTAGCCAAATCTTATTAATACTGTTTCTGCAACACTTTTACAAGATTTTAAAAAATATTTTAAATTAAAAAAAAAAACAGCAAAAGGAAGAATATAACCTGAATTTGTCCCAACTTCTGATAGTTCTAAACATATAGTAGAAACAACTAATGTTTTTCTTTATAAAAATCTATGTATAACCCTGGCCGGTGTGGCTCAGTCAGTTGAGCATTGTCCTGTGTACCGAAAGGTTGCCGGTTTGATTTCTGGTCAGGGCTCATGCCTGGGTTGCAGGTTCGGTCCCCCATAGGGGTGCATATTGGAGGCAACAAAGCTATGTCTCTCTCTCTCTCTCTCTCTCTCTCTCCTCTCTCTCTCTCCTCTCCTCCCTCCCTTCCTCCCTTCCTTTCTCTTTAAAACCAATAATAATAAATAAATAAAACATTTTTTTAAATCCTAATTATTTTTTAAAATCTATGTACAGAATTTTAAGAACACCAATACAAGATAACATGAGGATATATGTATGCCATCAATATATAATACATATTTTATATTTTTATTTAAGGTAATTGAGAGGGTATATTGCTAAAGATGTTTATGTCTTAGGAAGTCAATTTTTTAAAAGTGAATACAAATTTAAAAAGTTAATGCCCAAAAGAATCCTATTCTCCTTCAAGGTGTTTGTATATTGTGAAGATACATTTGATGTATCTAATTTCCACTATTTATCAAATATGATTAGGATTGATATATCTGATTACAGAATATAAGCCAATTGGCAGTTTTATTTCTCCTTTCAATAACATTAGAGATAAGAACTTGAGTTTATAAAAATAAAATAGAACTCTCTCTAGCATAGAACCCAGAACTTCAAAGAATACAATAAAATCAGATTTTATAAAGAACTTGATCCTCCATGGTTAAATCACATAATGTGTTTATATTAGAATAGTGTTTTTTTTCTGGAACACTTATTTCTGCCTATAGCAGAAATTAGAAACAGGTGACTTCAGTTGAGAAGATCCGAAAGCACTACAGTAATTAAGACATTGGTCTTTGGGTTTTTCTAAATGATTACCCAGGTGGATATAGAAAACAGTACTACCAGAGGTCATGACTACTGAAATTCAGCAAATATTTATCAAGCACAAACACATGTAAGAAATATATTACTGTGGTACTTATATCCAAGTGTAACAAATATATTTCCTACAGCTTAAAGAAAATGCTAGTGATTGGTAAAATTCTACTAATTAGGTTTATCAATGCAGGTACTTACACTCATTCGCACAGTCAGGTGGCACATAGGTGGATATATACTTAGAGCCAAATCATCCACACTAAGGACAGAAAGTAAAAATAACAATTAACAAAAAACGAAACAAAGCACAGCTATGTGGCTTCTAGTACACAACTAAGGATGCAAACTAGTAAGAAAATGACTGCCCCAGAAATGCCTATCAGTTCCTTAAATTGGGCAACCAATAAAGAATCAACTCAACGGGTATTTACTGAACACACATATACCCTGTTTTACTAGGAGAAGACATGATCAATTCATTAAAAAATCTGAAGATCTGAAACCACCAATTTAATAACTAATACAGGAGGGCTTCATCCATATAATGCCACCAAAGTGAGCACCACTTAACCAACTGATTGAATTTAGTGCCACCAATAATGGGACAAACTAACATCACGTGACTCCCAAGGTGATGCGATGAGAAGCCCAACACACTCAACTATGTTATTCTTGCCAAAAAATCTTTAAGCTGAACATATGAAACGAAAAAACAGTCATATTAATCTAGATGGTTGGATATTCTACAAAGATTATTTTCAATTGTTAATGTCAATTTTTTAAAAATTGGATTTTTTAAAATGTCAATTAAGAAAAAGACTAAAAAAGACAGGGGCTATTCTAGTTGCAAGAGACTGAAGAGATGACCACCAAATGCAATGTGACACCAAGACAGAACCTTAGATTTTTTTTTTTTTTAATTCTGTAAGAGATATTTTAGAGACAACTGGGCAAATCTGAATATTAGATCATATTAATTTGTTCAATGTTAAATTCTTGGCTATAATAAGAATAAAAGTATTTAAAGGTGAAATGTCATTGATGTCTGCAACTTACTCTCAAATGGTTCAGTGGGGAAAAAAATGGCACATCTACCTATTGAGAAATAAACTGATATAGAAAATAATGTGAATAATAAGTGAATGTAGATGAAGGATATGTGTGGGTGCTCACTGCAATACTTTTTCAACTTTCCTGTAGGTTTAAAGATTTTCAAAATAAAAAAAAACTTGGGTGACAACACAAGAAGAGATCAGAATTGCTGCTCAGGTATTTCAAGTAGAGCTCACACTTACCTAGGGCTGATCTCATCAGAAATATCCACAATGTCATCCAGCTGGGCCACCTGGTCCTTCTTCCCATTCTCCGCCACTGAGATCCGGATTTTCTTCAGGCAGGCTTTGGATGCTCTCACCAGCGCAAGGCACGGGATTATAAGCTCTTGATCTTCCTCTGACCAATAGGAGTCCTGATTGTTTGGACACCCCAACACATGATCCTGTTCATCACCATGGTTGTCAGAGTTGTCCTCCTCATCGTCATTCAAGAGGCCATGGTAAGGGTCACTTTCTTCCACAGCCTAAGACATACCATCATTTATGTGAATGCCAAAAAAAAAAAAAAAAAAAAGCCTGTTGTACTTTCAGCATCATGTCTGAGTTGTCCCAAACCTCAGCTAGCTACTTCACTAATGGCGACAGAGTTGGATCACTGCATAAACCCTCTCTCTCTCCTAGTCCAGCAATGGGAGAGGGGAGTGGTACTGAATCACACACCAGCATGGGGTGCAGGTGGGAGATGGAGGACAGGAGTGAGGCTGGGACTTATTCGGCCAGTGCTCAGGACATCTCCTCTCTTTATAACCAATTCTCATCTACTAGTCACAGTTGCCTTCCAATGACCAGCAAAGAAAGAAGTCTCCTCACCCGCTCCATTTCCTCATGTGCATCCTTCACTAAATCCACATTCTTTGTCAGCATTAAAAGGGCTGCAGCTTTGTTATCTGTAAGTAAAAAATTAGAGGAGAAACCCAACAATTCTCTAAAGTCTGCAAAGGGCAATCAACAGTGTTCCCATTTGAAGGGAGTGCCAAGGACAATCAACAAGGCCAGTGGTTTAATGTAAAATTCTCACATACATCCTCTGGATATCCAAACAGAGGGCTAAAAAGCTTTTTATCATTCACTGCAAGTAAAATGGTCACAAGGTGTTTCTCATCGTGGTCCTCTTGAATGACCACAATTTTGGACCTAGTTGGTTCTACCTCATAACTGCTTCAGTGTGTCCCATAATATTGAACCTGGGGCCATGGCCAGTGTGGCTCAGTTGGTTGGGCATTGTCCCATGTACCAAAAGGTCACTGGTTAGATTCCCGGTCAGGGCACATGCCCAGGCTGTGGGCTCGATTCCCCCGTAGGGAGGTTGCAGGAAGCAGGTGATCTGATTGATGTTTCTCTCTCACATTGATGTTTCTCTCTCTCTTTCTCCCTCGCTCTCAAAAATAAATAAAAGCTTTTTTTTTTTTAAAGAAAAGAAATACTGATCCTGGGGCAGGCAGGACCAGGAGAACAAGCCATATGTGTTCCATAAGAAGCAGAACCACAGCAAAAGGGGAGTTTGAATTAAGAAATATGAGAACTAAAAAGACTGGCAGAAAGTATTAATACCTATCTTTTGATATTGGTAACAAATTACATATATTTGACTAAACTCTTTATGTAAGTTAAAATACATATATGGTACAAAACTGGGAGCTAGTATGAGAGGTCTGTCTGCTTTGGCCAGCAGAGTCAATGGCCCACTTCCCACTCTTACCCACCTCTTGGTATCTGAGGCACCTGCTGGCACGCAACCCAGACATTGTTGCAAGAAATAAGGTCACTGTTCTCAGGGCTGAGGAAAGGAATCAATAAGGACATATCAACAACCTAGGTTCCTATCCTAAAGAGCTCCTTCCTCCTGTTATTCTGTTATACAACAATTTTGCTGTTGAAATGAGCTTTTCCCCTTCCTGAAACAAGGAACCCCACTAACTAATAACTCAACCGTGGCATTGCTACCTCTGAGCTGGAGTGGTGTAAAGCACTTCCACAAGCTGAGCCATGCCATCCACGATGTCCAAAGTGGCGCTCCGAACCAGCTTTCTCAGGGTGATTCCTGTAGCCAAACCCAAAGACTAAGCAGCCCGGTCTTCTTTCCAGAAGTCAACATCTACTTTCCTCAGAGTGTAAGCACTACAGAACTTAAGGTAATGTGCGCCCACCTGCTGTAATTGGAGTGCCCACACAAAACAGGTCTGACTTAGGTCCCCATGTCATTTTCTTGCTCTTCCCACCATTCCCGAGTGCCGATTATAAGAAAGGCATGGCCCTAGCTGGTTTGGCTCAGTGGATAGAGCATCGGCCTGTGGGTCCCAGGTTCGATTCTGGTCAAGGGCACATGCCTGGGTTACAGACTCTATCCCCAGTAGGGGGTGTGCAGGAGGCAGCCGATCAAAGATTCTCTCTCATCATTGATTTTCTATCTTTCTCTCCCTCTCCCTTCCTCTCTGAAGTCAATAAAAGTAAAAAATAAAAAAGGCATGGTAGCCACTTAATGTATAAGGAAACTCAGCAATAGGGTGTGATATAATATGGGTGGGGACCTGGGATAGCCTGGGCCTGGGTATGGGGCTGAGACCTAGCCAGCATCTGTGATGGTATACTGGGTTAGAGAGGAAGGAGCTAGTGAGAATGAAAAACCTTAGAGTCAGGCAAGGCAGGGGAGATGGGAACACAGCATCTATATCTGAAGGCTTATTTACAGAGTCACTTCCATTATGAAGTTATCTTTGCATTTTATGAGAAAGTTATATTACATGCTCAAATGGAGGGAAAGGTAAAGTTTCAGTACATAAGCTGTCATATTAGCCAAGGTCTACCCAATGTTTATGTGTGACAGTGGCTTACCCTGATCCTTGGGAAGCGAATAGTATACTGCAATAATTGCCGTGATGGCAGCATGGACTTGTTCACAGAGCCTCTGGGCTTCCTATGAGGAGGTAGACCAATTTCAGAATGAAAAAGGAAATGGATTAGATCAATCTGGTCAACTCTTCTACTGTGGAAGAGAGAAGACACGGTATAGCATCACAAACCCTTTCTGAAGTCCTAGTATGAGTTAGGCCTTATGCTATTTTCATCACACACTAGAGAGAAGTTAGCCGGACACCAGGTACTGAGCTGGTAACTCAATAAAACATTAAGAAACAGCTGGAAAGTGCTGGCTGGTTTGGCTGTGGATAGAGCGTCGGCCTGCAGACTGAAAGGTTCCGGGTTCGATTCCGGTCCAGGGCACATGCCTGGGTTGTGGGCTTGATCCCCAGTAGGGGGAGTGCAGGTGGCAGCCAATCAATGATTCTCTCTCATCATTGATGTTTCTCTTTCTCTCTCTCTCTCCCCCTCCCCATTCCTCTCTGAAATAAATAAAAAAATATTTTTTTTAAAAAAAAGGAAAAGAAACAGCTGGAAAAACTTATTCTTGATTTCTGCTATGAAATATTCACCCTATCTTAGACCAGGAATTTGCCAACTAAGGACCCTTGGGCCAAATCAGGTGCACTGCCAGTTTTTTTTAATAGTGCTACTGGGACAAAGTCACACTCTTTTGTTTACATATTATCTATAGTTGTGCTTGCACTACAAGGGCAGAGTTGCATCACTGGCCTGCAAAGCCTAAATATTTATTATCTGGCCCTTTACAGAAAAAGTTTGCCAGTCCTCTTAGACCATTAACCAGGTGTCTGTCTCTCTCTTTCTCTAATCTAGCAGGATCACAATATACCTAAAGGTAATAATGGACTCTACAATGTTCAGTGTTGACTATTTTCCTTCTAAGCAGACACTGACTTTCACTTATCTTCCTTGTCCTCACTTAGCTGCTAAATTTTAAGCCAGTGCTATGTAAAATGTGCTCTACAGAACGGTGCCAGTCCCCAAACTGTTCACTAGTCTGAGATGGATAAGTACGGTGATTGAGAGTGTTTAGAAACTTTTATGGCAATTTGACATTCCTTCAACATCCAAATACATAATTTTATAAAAGTAAAAGTCCGTATGGAATTGAAATTAAAAATAAATGTAATTACTATTCAGTATGACTAACATGCTGAGATCCTAAGAAAGCAATTGTGATTCAAATATATATAATTCAAATAAAACCAAATTCTAATTTTCCATCTGAGTGAACCCACTGACCTAAGCATGTACAGAAAATAGTTCTATGCTGCCTCCTCATGGTATCTTACTAGCTGTGAATTTTAGCAGCAAGTCCTAAGAATATTTGAAAGAAAGGAGTTGGCACGTAAGAAAAACAAGGTAATATTACTAACTTCCTTTGAAATAAATATTGACTTTCTTCCACAAAGTTTTTTTAAAGTGCTCTCATATAATTAATCTCATTTCCTCATCACAGATCTCTCAGTTATGTAGGGGAAGAGAGTTTATCATTGTAGGTGCAGCAAAAGAGTATTTTTCCATTTCAAAACATCTGGAAATACAGATTGACCAAGAAAATGAAACTATTAACTACGAAAATCAAATAAGGCAATGAGTATGCCATTTTTAAATAAACTTATCCCAAATTCAGTATACCTAGCTCTAGAAAAACTGGGCATAGAGCATACTTGGTCACAGTTGACATGTTTATTTTCATTAGTTTTATAATAAAGGGTTATTAAATGCATAAATTCTTTGTTCTAGCAATTCCACTTCCTGGAATTGTTTTTGTTGTTGTTGTGTATGTGTTTGTTTGTTTTGTTTTTACCAATATACACACACATACCAAGAATGTATTAGGCAATTTACAGCACTTTATAATAGTTACAAATTGGAAACAGATTAAATGTCTACAAAGAGTACTGGTTACCTGAATTACGGTTATATGCTCTCTACTGAATACTATGCAGCCATTACAAAGAAATGAGCAACTTTATTTGTGCTGCTGAGAATCAATTTGCAAACTATATTGTTAATTTTTTTTAAAAGATCCAGAAAAGTGTTTATGGCATTCTGCCATTTGTGTAAAAAGAAGCAGGCAGATATACAGGAATGTGCATATGCATAGAATACTTATAATTCAAAAGGAACTGGGGAACGGAGATATAAACTTTGTAGCACACTAAACTTCGATCTTTTAAATTTTATACTGTATACATTGTTACTGATAAAATATAAAAATAATTGAATATAAAAAGGGATGTAGCATAACAAAAAAGGTACAGCTCAGACATCAGATAGATCCTAATTCACTGCTTATATACCTTAACCCTAGCCTCTGAGCCTGCTTACTCATCTGTTAGATGGGGGTCAGATACGTGAAAACAAATAGCAAGTGCTTAAATCACCAGAAAGGTAATAACCAGAATGAACTTTAAGTTGAACCAATACTAGTTAGAAGACCAGCCTACTCCATGACAGGTACTGCACGTGGCAATGTGGTCCTCACAACAACCCTGTGAGGTGAGAACTGCAGTCTCACTTGACAGATAAGAAGAATAAATCCCCTGGCTGAGCGTCAAAGGTGGAGAGAGGATGAGAGGGTTCCTAAGGAATAACGAGGCGGCACGGGAACTTAAGGCCCACCTGTGGGGACGGCAGGGGCAGTGGAAGTCGAGAGAAGACTTCGGTCAGAGTCGTGGCTTCCCTTGACACTCGCACAGCTGCCTCATCTGGGGGTGACAGCGGAGCAGGCAGGAGCCCATGTCAGTGCCAGAAGGATAAGGCTGCAGCCGCTGCACGGACTTGAAAGATAAAGCGTTCCCTCTCCACCCTTACCGCTGAGACGTCTCAAAAACACCTCCAAAAATCAATGCTTAATATTTCAACCTCGGAGGGGCCGAGGGTGGGTATGGGGTGGGGGGGAGGGTGCGGGGGGGGGGGCAGGCGGGTCGCTGGAAGAAGAGGGGGGGGGGTACCCAGCAGGAGGCACTCACTGAGTCTTCTCCAGAACGTCTCCCGGCTGAACTCCTTGGTGGTCTCCTGGGCTTCGCCCACTGGGTGGGTGTGGGGCATGCGCGCAGCAGGCGGTGGCGGAAGGAAGAGCAGAGGTGACCGGAGCCGCCTTCGCCCCCGCCCCCGCCGCCCGGCCTCCCTCCCCCCCTCCCCGCCCCCTCCGCCCGGCCTCCCTCCCCCCTTCCCCGCCTCCTCCGCCCGGTCCCCGCCGCAGCCTGGCCTCTTCGCGACCCAAGCCCGTCCCTAGGGTCGCCCGTCCCAACTGCGTCAGCTCACCCCGCACCCCGGGCAAGAGTAACCGCAGATCCGCGGCTAAATGCCGGAGCTGCTCCAAAGGCGGAGCCGGGGTGGGCACTGCAGGGGCGGCAGCGCTCGCCATCTCAGCAGATGGCCTGGGGCCTGCAGACCGGACGCCGAGGCAGCTGCCGGAGCCGCACTGCGGCCCCGCTCCACTTCCGGACGTCACAGAGCCGGTTCCTTTCCGGCAACAAACCGCCCCGCCCCGCCCCGCAGACCAGGCCACGCCTCCCATGGTCCCCGCCCCCGCGGAGTTATTTCTTTTTCTTTTTTATTTCAGAGAAGAAGGGAAAGGGAGAAACATTAATAATGAGAGAGAATCATTGATCGGCTGCCTCCTGCACCCTCCCCTCCCCCACTGTGGATCGAGCCTGCAACCCTGGCTTGTGTCCTGACCGACCGGAAATCAAACGGTGACCTCCTGGCTCATAGGTCTACGTCTACACTCAACCACTGAGTCATACTGGCCAATAGTCATACTATTTACATTTTTAAAAAATATGTTTTTATTTATTTATTTATTTTTAGAGAGAGAGAGAGAGTGGGTAAGGGACAGATAGAAACATCCATTGGCTGCCTCCTGCATGCCCCCTACTGGGGATGGAGTCTGCAACCCGGGCAGGTGCACAACTGGGAATTCAACCCAGGACTTCTTGGTGCACAGGATAACCAACTGAGCCACAGCGGCTGGGAGGAGTTATTTCTTATTGTCATTCATTTATTTGATTGGTTGAAACTCCCCCTCCCCCATTGAAGAAGCAGAGGCCCTAGCCTGGGGTTAAAGCAGACTGAGAGCTAATAGTGCAAGGGTAGTCAGGGTCAGGTCCAAGTTCACACTGGTTCTCCAACTCTAAAGTGGCACCCTCTGACTGCTGAGTTCCAGACATTGGGCTCAGTATTTTACATGAGTTAGCCCTAAAAACACACTGGGCCACAGATACACCCATACACACCCAGCCCCTGTCCTTTACCCTTCACAGAAGTAAATCAACCCTTAGCCTTCTTGGGGAAGGAAGGAATCATAGCATCATTTAGAGACTCCTCTGCAAGTCCATTCTGCAGGAATCAGTAGTGGGTGATCACCCCAACTCCTAGGCAGCCAAGGAGCAGCAGCTCCCTGAAGCTTGCCCATCAATATCGGCCTTCCACCTGCTGCTGGGGCAGAGGCCTGGGCGACAGAGGTATATGGTGGGACACGGCCTTCAGGAGCTCAGGTGGCTTTTTAACTGCACTGTAAAGGTTACAAGCTCCTTGGAGTTCAGTGTCCATACACGATGAATGAGAACTGGTGTCAACAGTGTCAACCAGGTCCGCAAAGGGGAGAAGAAAAAAGCTAGAGTGCCATATGACCTCTGAAGAAAGTAGCAGGCAAAAATCTGCCAGATGTATAGCAGTAACACAAGAAGGTAAATAGGTATAATTTTCAAGTATTTTCCTTGATGGAGATGAGACCTGAAGTTGTGACCATAGCACCGCTGCAGCAAGCTCCAACACAGGTAAGCCATCAAGGGGATGTTAAAAAATGCCAACTGGAAAGAGGAGAACAGAATCATTAGTTTACTAGCAAGCCCTCAGAGGAGTCAGGGCCAGGGCCCACTAATATTAGGTAGCTCCTAAGAATATGTTGCTTTCTCTCTTGGGGGTTAACTCTCTATTCTTTATGCTTCAATCACACTTGCTTATATCACAACAGTTGACTTATGGTTAGTTGTATATTTTGGCCTGTATCGTTTTATTTATTTTAAAGGCAAGTATCATTTCACTTATGTTGAAGCCCTTGATAATGTTTAAGGAGGAAATGAATATGTATGTATACACACACACATGCTTTTTTGGCAGAGGGATATCAATACTTGGGTATCAATATTTCTTTATCTCTATATTTTTATTTGAAGTACCATGATGATTACTGGAATACAAATTAGAAGATTTAAGTTATAATCCACATTTAGCTGCTGTGCCATTCATTCATCATCCATTATGTGGCAGGCCCTGTGCTACACACTAGGCTTGGGACATACTGAGATAAACAAGTCAGAAAAGATGCATCATAGAGTTTGCATTCTAGCAGGGAGAATCCCCCCACCCCTGCAAAAAAAATTAATTAATTACAGATTTTGAGAAATTCTATAAAGAAAATAAGAGGGTAACTGTCAGACGAGCTCTCTGAGGCCTGAAGTACAGGAATGAGTCAATGGGAGGAAGTGCATTCCTAGAAGAAGAATCAAATGAAAAGCCCAGAGGTAGTTGAGTTCTTGGCCTATTTAAGGCCAATGGCTTAAAACACGATGAGCCAGGTGGAAATCTGGGCAATCAGCAGGACCCAGGTCATGTCACTGCTCTGCTTAAAGCAGGGGTGGGGAACGGCCAGCCCGCAGGCTGTGTAAGGCCTGTGAAATCATTTGGTCTGGCCCTGCCAAGGCCTTAGAGGTGAGCTAATTAAATGTTTGACCAAACATAGCAGGCTAATTTTTAAGGTAATAATTCTGCATGGCCCAAGAATGGTATTATAAATATCCAAATGGCCCTTGGCAGAAAAAAGGTTCCCCGCCCCTGGCTTAAAGGGTTTTAAGCTGAAAAGTGAGTGGGTTGATTAAGATTTTAAAAGGACCACAGTGGATGCTGTATGGCAAACTGACAGTAGAGAGGCAAAAGCAGCAGAGGGAAGACCAGTTAAAGGGTGCCTGCAGTAGCCCAGCCAAGAAACAGTTCTGACTTAAATTAGGGTGGTAATAATGAGATGGAGAGAAGTGGTGGATTCAAGATATATATATGAGACAAAGCAAACAAGGTATTACTTGCTAGATAGAATATGAGAGAAGGGGAAGGATTGGAGATACATCCTAAAGAAACTGGGTAAATTGTGGAACCATTTAGTAAAATTGAAATAATTAGAGAGAAACAAGTTTGGGGGTAGAAATTAAAGGTCCTATTAAAGGTATACTATTGAATTGAGATGCTTGTTAGATATCTAAGGGAAGACGAGAAGTGACAGCTTGGATATATAGGCACCTGGAGTGCAGAGAAGGGGTCTAGATCAGAGATATAGATTTGGGATTCAAGAGCCTAGATGTAGTTAAGATCCATCATTAATGTACTATTTATTCAAGTATGAATATATATCCACCCTTTGGTAAGGTTCAGGTTTTACTTGGTATAAGAGTGCTCCTGAGAGACAACCTCCATTTACATAACATAAAACTGAACTGGACCCAGACGTATACACATGTGAAATGCTGTTTTACAGAGAATGTTCAGGCCTATGGCCAGTGTTTGCAGAGGTCTTCCCTATTTGTTTATCTCTAATCCTGCTGATCATGTTTTACTACCCTGTTATGAGGCTGTCCAACTCATTTTGAACAATGTTTCTGGATCTTTTCCAAAACTCCAGATCATTAAACTCTAGATTTTGGTCCATTAGTCGCATTAAGTGAGTAAATAAATGGTTAGGTAAATATCTTTCAAACCTATTTATAGAGATTTGCTATGGGTCAGGGTTTTGTTTGCATGTGTTTTTGTTTTAAAGGTATTTCAATCAAAATCTATATCAAATGTATCAGTGTTTCCAAAACAAGTATACTAATAAGACATTACTAGGAAGCCCAGGTCTAGTTTTGCCCAGTGCAGCTTCCAGTGGTTAACTGAATACTTTTCTTGTATGTGTCATTTTCCTTTCCTCCTTCTGAAATATTTTCCTGCTTCATTATCATAATCAATTTTGGTTTACGCAGAAGTCTATCATTTATTCTACCCTTATTTCATTATTTTTGTCAATAAAAAGCACAGTGAAACAAACAACAGAAACCAAAACCTCTTTCCCCTCTTATAAACCCTGTCTGCCAAAAATGTATTTTAGATGTTTATAAGAGAATGGTGGAAGAGCTTAGGAAGTACTCAAAAGGCAAACGAAATACCAGTTATTAAAGACTGCCTGCCAGTAAATTAGGAAACATGATCTATGGTATCTAATTTGGTATTTTGAATTTAATTCTTAAGTGTTACACAATTAGTCTGACAAAGCCAAGATGTTTTTACGATGCTTCTCTGACTTCTTACCTGGAGAATTCCAACCACAAACGTTAAACTGCCTTGTAGGAAACGCCCATCAACAAAGATCCCGAAGGAAAAGCAGCAACCCATTTTGCCTTTAGTAATTTCACCAATGAACCATGGTCCTGAAGAAGCAGGGGAGAGGGAAGATTAAATAACCACGACTCTAATTACAGACATCACAAGATGCATTTGCAGGAATAATGAAGAAATATGAGACTAGTCATCTATAAGCATATTATTTGCATAGCTTTTCTTCTTTGCTAATCTCTATGCTGCACCCGATATCCTAGCTAACTAATTGCTCCTTTACTACATATTTCTCTGGATTATGAAATCGTCTGAGTACATATTATACCTGGAAAAGATATGTAGCTTGTAATTCCAGAAACATACAGGAGTATATTCACAAGTCTTAGGAGATTCTGTTGTAGTAATTACCTCAATACAATTCATTAACATTTCCTTTAAGAAGCAAAGAGGTATTCTTCAAAAGTTAATCTTCTAGATGACTGAGATTTACTCCTTTAAGCTATAAAACTTCAACCACTTTCACCTTTCTAAAATGTACTTCTCTTTATTACTAATATTAATGAACATATTTTAACTTTTCTTGCTGATCCATAGTCATTACTTTATAAATCAACTACATAGGCAGGGTGAACATGTACAGAGTTTAACTTGCTTCTTTATTTTTTTCACCTATAATACCAGAATGACTTTTCTCTCTTCCCTACTATTATTTACTGCCCATTCTCAGTATGCAGGTGCCTGGAAATACTATACATAAAGAGTGATTAAGAGACTGTCAGACATCCTTTCTTAAAATGCAATACCATAATTTTCTGGTAAGACTAGACTTCAACTTTTAAAAAGTCATAGGTACTTTTCTCAGATATATTATTATATAAACTCCATTAGATACATATTAATCTAAAGAAGTGTTTTCCCTTGAAGTTTCAACTTTTAAAACTGAAGCAACTTCTGCCCTCTTCATGTTTTCTTTTTACAGCCAGGAACCAAATCACTTGCTTTGTCTTCCAGTGTAAGACATGTGTCCAAAACAGCTTCAACAAACAAGAAAACTGACTTCCAAAGGGGGATCTTCTATAGCTTATGTTGTACTAGAGGCCCGATGCACGAAATCCATGCAAGGGGCTCGGCCCTCGCAGCCGTGGCCAGCCCTTGCAGCCCAGCTTCGTCCACAAGGTCATCCGGATGGTCCTCCAGAAGGTTGTTCTGCTGTTTGGTCTAATTAGCATATTAGCTCTTTATTATATAGGATGGTAAAGTATCATATTTTTTATTTTACTACTTTGTATTCTCTGGTGAAATACAAGTGTAAAACAAAGACTAAGCTACAAATAGCCTAATTTATTTTTAGTCACAAAGGTACATTAGTAAGAAGCTTTAAATAATAAAAAACCTCAGTGCTTTCTAAGTGGCTAAGTGACTTTATAAGTGTTGGGTATAATAATTAATATAACAGAAGAGTTTCAGATATAACTAAACTCACTGCTCATCTCAGTTTCTTTTCTTGAGCTGAGTTTTTAGGAACAACACATAAATAAATTATTCACTGAACTATATGCTAGGCATTGTTCTTAGTGGTGGACATAAAGGTGAACAAGAGAGACAAGACATCAATGGATAGTCTAATAAGGAAAGAGATGATGAACACAGAAGATTATCATGAATTCTGATAAAGTAATGAAGGAAATAAAAAGCATGATGAAATAGAGGATAAAACTTGAAGGTAGTAAAAAAAAAAGCTGTTCTGAAGAGATGGCAATTAAGCTGAACTATCTCCTATTAAGTTTCTACACAAATTCTGCAATGGTTTCCTTAGCACTCTTAAGTAAACTAAATGTCCTTTAAACATGTTAAGAAACAATTTTATTTCCCAAGACCATATCCCAGGAAATGACTTAGGAAGGAACCATGTGCCGTTTGTTATGCTCTACAGAGCCTAAATGACTCTACTGTCAAAATTCTCAATATATTCCTTGGCAGATTGCTCCACAATCTCAGGTTTCCTAAATGACTTACCCAGCACTGTATACAGAGTCAGGAACAAGACAGAATAGTAGAAGATGTTTATTTTGCTCAAGACATGAAGGGAAAATGAGGTCAAATTTATAAATCCTGGAGGTCCTAAAGAGAATAAATTTGAAAAATCCAATGAACATATGCAAAGTTTAATTTCTTTATAACAATTTTCTAGAAGACTTCCATGGGCTATCCTATATATTCAGCAAATCTGTTGTTATATGGTAACTATACAGATGACACCACTTTAAATTTACAAGTTGGCGGGAATCCTGATAAGCCAATTCACTTAGAATTGCAGAGGGTAAGAAATTCAAAGCAATGGTATAGTTGTGAGAAGCGTGTGCACGTGCACACACACGCACGCACACACTTTAAAATGACTGAAAACAATATAGAAATATCTGCCAGGGGGAGGGCTACAAGGGGTCACTGGGGGGAAATGGGGGACATATATAATACTTTCAATAATAAAGATTTAAAAAAAGAAAGATCCACCAGAGGATGATACTATTTTATCTTCATGTGTGTTTGAAATACAAATCTATACTCTAAGGATGATCAAGTCTTTGTTTTCTAGGGGATTTAGTGTCCAAATGTACAAACTTCCAAAAGGTATGTGAAAATATATCAAAGGCATATCAAAGAAATACATTTCTCCAGTCTAATCTTAAGTATGAGTACCTGTTCAAATATTCCTTTCCCATATGTGATACAACTCTTAACTCCCAGCTACCCTCTTACTCCAATTGAAAGGGATCCATAAAGCTCTCCAAATGAGCATCTCTTAAAACAAAGTACCAAAAAGCCAAGTATAAGGGCTTCACACAGAGAAGGTCCATTCTGTGGCCACAGGCTAAGTATTCCAGATCCTCAACCCCAGCCAGCCAGTCCACTCATGTATGTGGCTGATCATAAATCAGGCAGCAAAAGACTGATAGGAAGCTCAGTGCACATTGAGCAATATTAGAGGTGGAAAGTATTTAAAGAACGGATCCCAATGGTAAGACAGCCTGATGTAAGTTAATTAACATGTCTTTCTTCACAGGCTAGCATATAACATCATTCAGCCTGCTGACAGTTAATTTCTTACAAAACCTGGTAATGTATAACTTTTCTCCCTTTGTGTATTACATACTTGCTACTCATTCCTGTCTCAGCTTCCTTCTTGTCCTAGACTGGTACTTCTCAAAGTATTGATACATATCCACCTATAATAATAATTATAGGTGATACTTATTATAAATAAATATTCCTTTAACCTTAGAGGCAGCTATATTTTAGACTTCAAGCAATGATTCTCTCCTTTGGCTGTGCATTAGAATAACCTGGGGGAACTTTCAGAAAATACCCAGGCCCAGATATCACCCTTCAGAGATTCTGATTGAATTGACCTAGGGGAGAGCGGGAGCTTAGGCAGCAACCTAGGTGGTTCTAAGCAGCCTGACGGAGAAACATTGCGTTAGCCATGCTTCTCAGCCTTAACTGCATATTGAAACCAGAGGAGCTTCAAAAGCTACTGATGTTTAGGTCCTACCCCTACAGAGATTCTGATGTAGTAAGTGGTACTGTGTAGACACTGAGATTTTAAGTTCCCCATGGAATTCTAAAGTGTAGTCAAAGTTGAGAAGTGTTGTTTAAAGAAAAGAACTGACCTGGGGCCCTAGCCGGTTTGGTTCAGTGGATAGAGCATCGGCCTGCGGACTGAAGGGTCCCAAATTCGATTCTGGTCAAGGGCACATACCTCCGGTGCAGGCTCCTCCCCTAGCCAGGGTGTGTGCAGGAGGTAACCAATCTATGTGTTTCTCTCACATCAATATTCCTCTCTGTCTTTCCCTCTCTCTTCCACTCTCCCTAAAAATCAATGGAACAATCAATGTCCTTGGGTGAGGATTTAAAAAAAACTGACCTGGGATTGGAAGACTTGCTTTTTAAGTCTCTCCTCTGTCTCTTACTAGCTATGACATTTTGGACAATCTATATAACCTCTCCAGTCTTGGTTTTCTAATGTTTAAAATGGGGACAATAATACCTACCTCACAGGATTGTTGTAAGCATTAAGTGAGATAATGCAGGTAAAATGTTGTAAATTTTACATAACTACACAAAGATATTGTTATTCCTACATAATGAGATTGGGGTCCTCCCTCAAATATTTATTTATGTACATTATGTGCACAATATATGTGGGCAATAATGTTTCTGGAAGTTTTTCACAGAAGCTTTACTATATATATATATATATATATATATATATACATACATACACACACACACACACACACACACACACATATATATATATACACACACACACACACACACACACACACCAATAATAACCTAGGTGGTGTCACGCCCTCACGTTGTCACAAGATGGCCGTCACAAGATGGCTGCGCACACAGCCGAGGTGGGGCCCGGTGGCCGCTCCGTGTGGTGAGGCCTGGGGATCCCACGGCTCTGCGCAGCGTGAAGGAGGCCGTTCTCGGCGTCTCCGTCGCCTTGCGCGGAGGAGGCACGTCGTGGAAGGGGAGGGCAGTTGTGCGTGATCAGGCCGGCAGGGGAGCAGTTAGGCGTCATCAGGCCAGGAGGGAAGTGGTTAGGGGGCAATCAGGCCAGCAGGGGAGGGCAGTTGGGGGCGATCAGGCCAGCAAGGGAGCAGTTAGGCATCATCAGGCTGGCAGGGGAGCAGTTAGGCATCATCAAGCTGGCAGGCAGAAGTAGTTAGGGGCAATCAGGCAGGCAGGCAGGCTAGTGGTTAGGCCCAGAGGTCCCGGATTGTGAGAGGGATGTCTGACTGCCAGTTGAGGCCTGACTGTGAGGGCATGACACCACCTGCAGGATCGGGCCTCAACCAGCAGTTGGACATCCCCCAAGGGGTCCCAGATTGGAGAGGGTGCAGGCTGGGCTGAGGGACACCCCTTGCCCCCGTGCACGAATTTCATACACCGGGCCTCTAGTAGTGCACTAACTATTCAGCTAACCATGTTACTGTTTAGTCATTACTATAGTTCTCCCCTCCCCCATAATCAGTCCCTGACCTCAGCGATTTCACCCAAGCCAAGAAGAGATAAGGAAAGTTTAATTCGACAAGTATTTACTGTCTATTATGCACCAACTCAGTGCTGGGTGCTGTGGCAAACAAGCAAGAAGTAGAAAACAAAGCCTCCTGCATTGAGGAACTTAAGAGTTTGGCTGAGGAGATAATGTATATACATTTGAAGTGGTTATGAAAGCCAAGTGATTGGCTAATTATGTATCAATTAATCGTCAGGAGGGACTATAGGGACTTAGAGAAAAAAGAGCTCATTTTGACCTGGAATGGTTGGAGAAAATGGTATGGAAAAAGTGGTTTTGAGATGAGCCCTAAAGGAGGCTAAGATTAGACAAATTTAGGAAAACAATTTAAATTAGAGATGATGACCTGGGCAAAAGTGCAAAAGCAGAAATGTGCATGGTATGAACAGTGAATAGTTACCTAGAATAAAATACAGGTAACTGGGTGAAAATATGGCTAGTTAGGCAACACCAGATTGTGGAAGATCTTCAATGTCTAGCAGAGATGTTTGGCCACTTTGAGCTATACTGTGATTTCCGTCCCCCACCCCCACCCCCATTTTGGTTAAGCCTCATGTAGCAGCAAGTGATTAAAGGGTTGTGTGTTTTCTTAAGATAGAGTGCTGTGGAAAATGTGTGGTAGTTGAAAGGGTATACCTCACAGAGCTCAGGCAAAGACTATATTTATATTCATATTTATCATTTGGCAATAGTGAGGACATTATGTACTACTTTAAAATAAAAATTCTTCTAAGAATGAAAGAAACCATGACTAACCTTTAAGCTCTAGATATCTTTGATGCCTATAAATAATGAGAATGAAGAGCTGGATCAGCACAATCATCACAAAAAGGACCCGGGCCTGCAGAGAAATAGGTGTTAATGTGAAATAGATACATGGGCACAGTTTTGGTTAAGATTTTTAAAATGGCCTCATTAACAAAAATGAAAATGACATCATTAGCAGAAATGACTATATAAGAAAAATATGTAGCCAAAGAAAATCAAACATCTGATCTACCAAAAAAAAGAAAATTATAAGTTGCCTCAGCATTACTCTTTCAGAATTTGGATACTTACACCATGTTGAAACCAAGTAATTTTATACAGTTACAAAAAATGATCAAATTAAAATAGTCCATTTTCATTGTTATAGGAGAAGCATACTTTGTTTTGTTTTATTTAAAATTGTATAAGAATAGCCCTAGCCAGTTTGGCTCAGTGGATAGAGTGTCAGCCTGCAGACTGAAGGGTCCCAGGTTCGATTCCGATCAAGGGCACATGCCCGGGTTGCGGGCTCGATCCTCAGTAGGGTGCATACGAGAGGCAGCCAATCAATGATTTTCTCTCATCATTGATATTTCTATCTCTCTCTCTCCCTCTCTCTTCCTCTTTGAAATCAATTTTAAAAATTGATTAAATTTGTATAAGAATAAAACCAATGCACAGTACACTGCAGCTGAGTGAACAGAGACTGCACTTTCTTTTTGCTTTCTACATCAAGGAGTCATTCACTTGGTGATTAACTCACAGTAAAGAAATGTAATTTAAAAAATCAATAAAATATATTTAAAAAAAAAAAAAAAAAAAAAGCCGAAACCGGTTTGGCTCAGTGGATAGAGCGTCGGCCTGCGGACTGAAAGGTCCCAGGTTCGATCCCAGTCAAGGGCATGTACATTGGTTGCGGGCACATCCCCGGTAGGGGGTGTGCAGGAGGCAGCTGGTCGATGTTTCTCTCTCATCGATGTTTCTAGCTCTCTATCCCTCTCCCTTCCTCTCTGTAAAAAATCAATAAAAAAGAAAAGAAATGTAATTTAGATCCTTGTTTCTCAAAGGTCATCATTGGAATCATCTTTTTTTTAAATATATTTTTTAATTATTTTTTTTACAGAGAGAAAGGGAGAGGGATAGAGAGCAAGAAACATCGATGAGAGAGAAACATCGACCAGCTGCCTCCTGCACACCCCCCACCGGGGATGTGCCCGCAACCAATGTACATGCCCTTGACTAGAATCGAACCTGGGACCCTTCAGTCTGAAGACCAACGCTCTATCCACTGAGCCAAACCGGTTTCGGCCACTGGAATCATCTTGAGCTTGTTAGGAATGCAGAACCTCAGGCCCCACCTCAGCCCCACTGATTAGAATATGCCTTTTACTAATATTCCCAGATAATTCATAGAACATCAACGTTTCCAAATCCCGATCTAAGCAGTTATTAAAAATCCCCAAAAGAAAAATGACACAAAATTTTGTAAAAATTAGATACAAATACCCAGTAGTCATAGTTTTACAAAACATAATCACACAAGTAATAAAAGTCAATTAAAATAATAATCAATTCAGAGTTTAAGTCTGTGTGGAGGTGAAATTAAAGGTGGTTTAAATTTTCTTCTTAACATTGTAGTGTATATCTTTTGAACATTTTATGTTAATACCCCGGATAGATGAGATCTGAGGGAAATAGAGTATAAATTGCCACAGCTTCTCTGGAACACTAACAATGTATATTAAAAACTAAAAAAAAACAAAAAAAAACACACATTTATTTGCTCAAGAAATATTTATTGAGGGCCTACTCGGTGTTAGGCATACCAGATAAAGATCCCTGCCTTCATAGGGTTTATGTTTTACTAAGGGAGGATAGATAAAACAAACAGACAAAATAAACAATGAATATAATAAATAATAAGTCACTTATGTATTTATATAATAAGTAAGTAAAGTATATAGAATAATGTGTCAACTCTTTCACCTAGCAATTCACTTCTAGGAATTTATCCCCCAAAACTACTAGATGCAAAAACTTAGATACAAGCAGTATTTATATAGTAGAGGGAAAAATTGGAAGCAAACACCCAGCAATAGGGAAATGCTTAAGGTGTATCTATAATGCAGTTAATAACATCATGTTATTAAATAATATGAACTGATATAAAATAATAGTCAAAACAAATTCCTCCATGGGGAAAAAAATCAGACAGCAAAAGAGAATTAAAAGTTTACTTACCATTTTATACTAAAACTCATATACAAATGTATATGAGAAAAAACAGTATCATAATGACAAATACAATGGTTATAATGGCTAGTGTGATCAAAGAATAACGTTGGAATGGTTTCACTTTATTTCTAAAATTTACAAGTTTTCTACATTTAGCACATATTGTTTGTTGTGTAGGACATACAGTCCCTATAATTCCTTTAGTTATCCTGGTTTAATGGTATTGGTTAGAGACAGATCCCAAAACAGGTATTACTTGTCTATGCCTTTCAACTTAAAAGCATTTTATTCTTCTAGATGAATAACTAAACTTTTCATTTTATAAGGTTCAGCTTTCTCATCACATGATTATTTATGATTTTGGACCTACCAAATCCAGTAAAAACACACAAATCATTAGGTTGAATTTACTCACCACCATGCAGTGATCTGTAAGAAGAATAAATGATACTAGAGGGTCAAATCTGAGCTGATTATCCTCTTGAAGAGAAAATATGTGGTGAACACTCTTACTTCTTCCAGCAGAATCCTAGTTAGAAGCAGAGCAGAGAAGAAACTATCATGCTACTTTTTTTCATTTATTTTTTATTCTTCCTACAAGCACTTTTACATAAAACCTTGTAAATCTAGATTTAAATTGGAAATATCTTTAGAACCTTGTAATTCTAGATTTAAACTGGAAATGTCACCATGTTCTCACAATATCTTTTCTTTTAAAAAAAAAATCTATATTTCCCTATGTTCACTGAAAAGGCCTAGAAATAACAACAAACCCAATAGCAGTGAACTAGCTGGGCTAGTGCCAATTGTGGTCTCAAAGTATAATTTTTCACTATAAGGAACCAGTGCTCTTTAGAAAAATGGCTGATTCCAGTTCTTGAGTAAGAAATGCATAAGAAGGGCTTGGGATATCTTGTCATATGGGAAAGCAAAAAAACAAACAAAAAAAACTAACTGCCGAAGCCGGTTTGGCTCAGTGGATAGAGTGTTGGCCTGCGGACTGAAGGGTCCCAGGTTCGATTCTGGTCAAGGGCATGTACCTTGGTTGCAGGCACATCCCCAGTGGGGGGTGTGCAGGAGGCAGCTGAACGATGTTTCTCTCTCATCAATGTTTCTAACTTTCTATTCCTCTCCCTTCCTCTCTGTAAAAAATCAATAAAATATATTTTAAAAAACCTAGCCTATAAAAAAAAAAAAAAAACTAACAAAGACTACTAGGATTGTATCAAAGGACTTAGTGACCAATTTGGAGATGTTCCCACTAGCCAAAGATGGAACAATTTGAGCATCAAAAAGAATAAATGCAATGGATTAAAATATGCTACATATGATTTTTAAAATGTTGGATTCATAATGATACTAAAACTAGAAGACTCATATGGTTATCTTCGGCAGATGCTAAAGAAGCAACTCATTATTCTGAACACTGGTTTAGAAAAGGGAGGTGGGGGAAGAATTAAGAATTTATCCTGCAGATATATCTCCTAGGACCATGGTCGGCAAACTGGGGCTTGTGAGCCACATGCGGCTCTTTGGCCCCTTGAGTGTGGCCCTTCCACGAAATACCACAGCCTGGGCGAGTCTATTTTGAAGAAGTGGCACTAGAAGAAGTTTAAGTTTAAAAAATTTGGCTCTCAAAAGAAATTTCAATCGTTATACTGTTGATATTTGGCTCTGTTGACTAATGAGTTTGCCAACCACTGTCCTAGAACAATGGAAACTAAAGAGAAAATAAACAAATGGGACTTCAAAATAAAAGGCTCTGCACAGCAAAAGAAACCATCAACAAAACAACAAGAAAGACCACTGCATGGGAGAATACATTTGCCAATGTTACATCCGATAAGGGTTTAATCTACAACATTTATAGGGAACTCATACAACTTAACAAAAGGAAGATAAGCAATCCAATCAAAAATCGGGCAAAGGACCAGATTCTTTTCTAAAGTGGACATACAGAAAGCTAAGAGACATATAAAAATATGTTCAAAGTCACTAATCACCCGAGAGATGCAAATCAAAACTACAATGAGGTACCATCTCACACCTGTCAGAATGGCTATCATCAACAAACCAACAAATGACAAGTGCTGACGAGGATGTGAAGATAAAGGAATCCTCATACACTGCTGGTGGGAATGCAGACTGGTGCAGCCTCTGTGGAAAACAGTATGGAGTTTCCTCAAAAAATTAAAAATGGAACCCCCTTTTGACCTAGTAATCCCACTTCCAAGAATATATCCCAAGAAATCAGAAACACTAATCAGAAAGAATATATGCACCCCTATGTTCATAGCAGCACAATTTAAAATAGCTAAGATTTGGAAACAGCCTAAGTGCCCATCAGCAGATGAGTGGATTAAAAAGCAGTGGTACATCTACACAATGGAATACTATGCTGCTGTAAAAAAGGAAAGAACTCTTACCATTTGCAACAGCATGGATGGACTGAAGAACACTACACTAAGCAAAATAAGCCAGTTGGAGAAAGACAAATATCACATGATCTCCCTCATTTGTGGAATATAATGAAGAACATAAACTGATGCACAAAAATAGATCCAGAGACAGAATAATTCTACAGAATAAAAGACCCAGTTTCCAAAGAAAATATATTGCAAGGGAAAAAACAGGAGGGGTGAGAGACAGAGAGGCAAATCAGCTAAATGCAATATTTGAGCCTTATTTGGATTCTGATTTGAATCAACTAAATGCAATGTACAGAGAGAAACATGTATGACAAATTGGGAAAACTGAACACTAGCTGGATGGTTTGATATTAAGGAATTACTGTTAATTTTTCAGGTATAATATTGTATTATGGTTACTTTTTTGAATGGTTACATTTTTTAAAATAGTCCTTATCTTTTAGTGATTCATACTAACATATTTACATATAAAATGACATCATGGTGCGGGAAGGAGATATGTGGATGGGGTATAGATGAAAAAAGACTGGTCATGAGTTGATAACTGTTTAAGTTGGCTGATGGATCCATGGGAATTCATTATAGTATTATCACTTTCATATATTTTTTAAATTAACCGTCATACAAAAGTTTTTATTTTTTCCCTTTATTAAGGCATTACATATATGTCCTTATCCCCTCATTGCCTCCCTACCCCACCCCCCACTCATGCCCTCACCCTCCTGTTGTCTGTGTCCATTGGTTAGGCTTATATGCATGCATACAAGTCCTTTGGTTGATCTCTCCTTCTTACCCCCACCCTCCCCTACATTCCCTCTGAGGTTTGACAGTCTGATCAATGCTTCTTTGTCTCTGGATCTGTTTTTGTTCATCAGTTTACGTTGTTCATTATAGTCCACAAATGAGTGAGATCATGTGATATTTATCCTTCTCTGACTGGCTCATTTCGCTAAGCATAATGCTCATACAAAAGTTTTTAAATAGTGAAAAGAAGCTTTACTGGCATTTATCAAACTATACTCCAAATATTCTTACTTTAAGTGATAAGTTCTTGTTTTAAAGCAGAGATTATCTTTAATTTAGAGACATAGAAAGTTCTAGTCTTTAAATTGGCAAAGTAGATACAACAGTCTAAAATACTGTCCTCAAACTTTAATGCACATTGGAATCACCTGGAAGGATTGACTGTTAAAAGATTGTTTTTATTAATTTGAGAGAGAGAGGAAGGTAGCGGAGAGAGAGGAGAGAGGGAAACATCAATGTGAGAGAGAAATATCAATCAGTTTGCCTCCCTTATGCACCCCAACTGGGGACCAAACCCACAACCTGGGCACATGCCCTGACCAGGAATCAAACTAGCAAAGCTTCAGTGCACAGGATGACACTCAACTGAGCCACACCGGCCAGATTCTCACAGATTTTTCTCTCAGACTTATCTATATAGCATAACGTATTTGAAAGGACATAACGTTCACCCAGCCAGTGTGCCTGAGTGGTTCAGTGTTGACCTAGGAACCAGAAGGTCAAGGTTTGGTTCCTGGTCAGGGCACATGCCCCAGTTGTGGGCTCAATCCCCAATGGTGGCATGTAGGAGGTGGCCGATTAGTGATTCATTGATGTTTCTATCTGTCTTTCCCTCTCCCTTCCTGTCCAAAATAAATAAATATATATTTTTTAAAAAAAGGACATAATGTTCCCATTGATGAATGAGGGGACCAGGTTCCCTATTTCATATTCAGTAGACTAATGTTTTTAAGTTATAACACACATAGACAGAAAACAGAAGAATCATTTCTTCAGAAAAACCAAGATGGCGGCATAGGTAAACACCTAAACTGCTGCCTCGCACAAAAATTTCAAAACTACAACTAAAAGACAAAATGAACATCATCCAGAACCACAGGAAAGCTGGCTGAGTGGAAATTCTACAACTAGAAGGAAAGAGGAAAGCACACGGAGAATCAGAGGAGCCGCATAAGGCTGAGGTATGGAGACACGCATGCGGGCAGCTGAGTGCTTGGCTGGCTTTCTCTAGCGGGAAGGAGACAAAAGCTCCTGACTGCGCTGAACCCCAGTTCCGAGTGCACTGAACCCCAGTTCCGGGTGAGATCTTGAGGACCTAGGCTTATACAAGGGGAATCTGGACTGTCAGGCGGAAACTCAGGGGAGCCAAGAAAGGCAGCAGTCTGGAGGCGTGCGTGCGAGTGCGCGAAGAGAGGACTGACTGCTGAGTGTGCCGCTGGCTTTCTCTACCTGGGTGGGAAATGGAAGCTCCCCACTACGCTGAACTCCAGTTCCGGGCGAGAATCTGGGAATCCAGATTCATTGGGGGAGAAACTGGACTGTCTGGCAGTGGGCGAAACTCGAGGGCGGCTTACTCTTAGAAGTGCTTGCAGTGATTACTGAGGGACACTGAGACCCAGGGGCCTCATAGGGCAGGGCTGATGGGAAGCCAAGACTGTCTGCTCAGCCTGAGACTCCACCCCATCCAAGCTGAGCACAGAGGCTTTTGCAGTTTTGCAAGTCTTGTCTCATAAGGCTGTCTCCAAAACAGAAGTTCTCCCAGCGTAGACACAGCTGATCCTCACAGCCAATTGTCCTGGAGGTCAATTCCTCCCAGTGATGCCAACAACAATCAAGACTTAACTACAACAAGGCTGTACACACAGTCCACAAAGGAGTGCACCAAGAGTATCCTCTTCAGGTAACTGGGGAGGCCGAGCCACTGGGCCATATAGGACACCTAGCACACAAAGCTACCCTACCAACTCAGGGAAGCATCAAAAATGCGGAGACAAAGAAACAGATCACAAATGAAAGAAATGGAGGAAAACAAATGACTGGATATAGAGTTCAAAACCATGGTTATAAGGTTTTTCAAGAATTTCCTAGAAAAGGCCGATAAATTTAACGAGACCCTCAAGGATATGAAAAAGGACCAACTAGAAATTAAACATACACTGAAATAAAAAATATTATACAGAGACCCAACAGCAGACTAGAGGAACGCAAGAATCAAGTCAAAGATTTGAAATACAAAAAAGCAAAAAACACTCAACCGGAAAAGCAAAAAGAAAAAAGAATCCAAAAAGTTGAAGATAGTGTAAGAAGCCTCTGGGACAACTTCAAGTGTACCAACATCAGAATAATGGGGGTGCCAGAAGAAGAGAGAGAACAAGATACTGAAAACCTATTTGAAGAAATAATGACTGAAAACTTACCCCACCTGGTGAAAGAAATAGACTTACAAGTCCAGGAAGTGTACAGAACCCCAAACAAAAGGAATCCAAAGAGGACCACACCAAGACACATCATAATTAAAATGCCAAGAGCAAAAGACAAAGAGAGAATATTAAAAGCAGCAAGAGAAAAACAGTTAATTACCTACAAGGGAGCACTTATACGATTGTCAGCTGATTTCTCAACAGAAACTATGCAGGCCAGATGGGAGTGGCAAGAAATATTCAAAGTGATGAATAGCAAGAACCTACAACCAAGATTACTCTACCCAGCAAAGCTATCATTCAGAATTGAAGGTCAGATAAAGAGCTTCACAGATAAGAAAAAGCCAAAGGAGTTCATCAACACCAAACCAGTATTATATGAAATGCTGAAAGGTATTCTTTAAGAAGAGGAAGAAGAAGAAAAAGGTAAAGATAAAAATTATGAACAACAAATACATATCTATCAACAAGTGAATCTAAAAATCAAGTGAATTAAAAATCTGATGAACAGAATAAACTGGTGAATATAATAGAATCAGGGGCATAGAAAAGGAATGGACTGAAAATTCTCAGGGAGAAAGGGGTGTGGGAGGTGCAGGAAGAGACTGGACAAAAATTGTACACCTATGGATGAGGACAGTGTGGGGAGGTAAGGGCAGAAGGTAGGGTGGGAACCAGGTGGAGGGGAGCTATGGGGGGAAAAAAGAGGAACAATTGTAATAATTTGAACAATAAAGATTTATTAAATTAAAAAAAAAGAAAACAGATCACTGTTTTCCTGGAAACGATAGTGGAAAGAAGGTAGTTACAAAAGGGCACAAGAACACTTTTTAGGGTGATGTATCATATTGACTGTAGTAATGGTTTCAAGGATGTGTATGTATGTCAAAACTTACCAAATTGTATTCTTTAGATACACAGTGTTTTATATGTAAATTATACCTCAGTAATGTTGCAAGAAATGTTAAACATATAAAAAGTACTAAAGGCCCAGTGCATGATTGAATCATGCACGTGTAGGCTCCCCTACACGCTTTCGCTTTTGATCACGGGGGAGCTGGGTGCCTGTCCGCTGGTGCACCAGGCCTTTCAGAAGCCTCCTCCCCGCCGGAGGCTTCTGAAAGGCCTGGTGCCTGAGCGGACAGTCACCCAGCTCCCCCGCTTTTGATGGTCCGCGGTGGGACGTGAGCTCACTGCCTCAGAGGCCCCTTCTGTGCCGCAGCACAGCCATGGCACAGACGCTGAGCTCCAGCCGCCGCTGGCGACACAAGCTCAGCGTCCCGCCGGCCCAATCGGCCACCCCGGCCACCCCAAGTCCCGCCCCCCCCCCCGCGCCTCCTGGCCAATCGCGGGCATAGCGAAGGTACAGTCAATTTGCATATTTGTCTATTATTAGGTAGGATAGTGATTTCACATTTTTACTAAGGATTCAAATAGATAACCAAAAATGTTTCAAGGAATATGAATAAGGTTTTTTTTCTCATAAAACTACAGAAGCTGAGATTCTGGAGCAATCCAAGGATTTGAGAGTCCCCCATTCCTACAGTGAGCAGATCTCCTATGGTTGCTCCTACTTCTTCCCCCATGACACAGGGAATATTCTAGTTGCACTCATACCTTCAAGCCTTTTTAAAATTACCAACTTCTAATATGAAAGACATTAAGAGTTCATCCCCAGCCATCCCGCCTTTCACATCCTGTGTATTCCTTTTTTCTCCTAAGCAAAACACTTCAAAGTCAGTGACATTGTAAAGTGCCTTCTCTTGTTCCTTATCTATGAATCGGGGATAAAGCTACCCAGCATACAGGATTGTGGTACGGATTAAGTAAAAAATTTCAGTGCCTGGCATCAGGGCTCAGTAAATAGCTCCTTCCTGCTCAAAATCCTTCTCTGTGACAAAAAAACAACACCACAATAATGAAAATAATTTCATGTGTTTTCTGAAGGATTACTTCATATTTCAAACCAACTTAATGTTAAAAAATTTAATAGTTAAAAACTGTCATCAAACCATAAAGTTATAGAAATTGACAGATTTTTTTTTAGAAAATAATTTCTGAGCACAATCTATCCCTTAAAGAGTTTCATTAGGTTGATGAAACAGCTCTATTTTGGAACAGTGATCACAGTCTACTCTGGCAGGTGCTAGTGAATTAAATGCCTGCCAGGTTAAATCAGAGCAATGCCAGGCAGACAATTACTGCATATGCTATGAATGCGTACCTCCAAATTTAAAAAAAAAAAAATCCTTTATTGCACTGAAAATTTGCTGTCCTAGAGCTTTCAAAATAATAACACAATTTTCCTGTATTTGGAGATAGCAATCAAATTCATGGATACATAAATACATGTTTTTTGACTTATTCTATTATCTTTTGGTATATTGGTAAATTTTTCTCCCATTATTAAAATTTGGGGCCACAGTTGAAAATAAAACAAAAGAATGATTCCCTGAAGTTAGAAAAAGGGGGGACTGTGGCCAGTAGTTGCACACTCCTCTTTTCCTCTGCTCAGTTTTTAGTCTAAAAGTGGAATTACTCCTGAGTGCACGTTTTCAGAACATACCAAATCCAATGCATCCAAATTTATATTAAACTTAGTTTCATATTTACCAACTGACTGCAACACCCCCTCCCCCTAGTTGGAGTTCAGTGTGGTTACAGTCTAATCACATTTATATAGCGAACTGAAAATTACTAACTTACCTGGACAATTACTTCCATATTATGTGTACTATTAATGTAGTCTCTTGGGTTCCACTTCAGTGTGAAAATAGGACCAGACAAATGAGTAGCTTCCCCTAAATGAACTCCATCGATCTTAACTATGACAGAAGTAATGGAGGATGAGGAAAAGGCCAAGACTCTGAAATGAAAGCATATATAAAACAGGTTTTAGGTATTGTCATTGTTTTTATAAAGGAGAATAACCTATAATAATCTGAAAAGATAAAAGTATAGGCAGAATCATGACATGGTACAATGGTAGGGACCACTATTCATATAATTTGGTTTCTTTCCGAATGGTGGCTTTTGGAGTTGCATAATTCAGCAAACCTGACCTGGTGAGAAATTAGAAACTATTCTGGAGTAGTTTCTGGAGTATATTTTGGAGTAGACCCCAAGTTCTTTCTGAAGAAACTCCTGAAGTCCTGTTTTTCCTCATAGGAAGAGAATGTAAATTAGACATTTGTTCATCTAATGTCAAGCCTACCATCTCCTTATTTGGTTCCCATTCACTTATTTGGTTCTTTTATCTATACTAAAGATGCAATGTTACAAATAAGGCTAAGGTTACCAGGCCCCAAAGAATATAATGCCTAAATCTGGTATACAGCTCCTATAAAAAGAAAACTGAGAAATGTATGTTTTACTTAACTAGCGATAAAAACATATCTTAAAACAGCTTGATACCATTTTTTTCCAGATTAAGTAGTAAATCTTTTTAAAAGTACAATATCTAATAACATAAATTAGTACCCATTTTTAAAAGTAATTGGGTACCTTATTCACTGATGGTGGGAATGTGAAGTGGTAAAGCCACTATGGAAAACAGAATGGTGGTTCCTTGAAAAATTAAACATATAATTACCATGTGATCCAGCAGTTCCACTTCTGGATATATACCCCCCAAAATTAGACCTTTCAAAATAGTGGCACAATTTTGAATGCAGGATTTCGAACAGATATTTGTACTGAGGCTATAGAAGCATTGCTCACAGTTGCCCAAAAGTGGAAGCACAAGTATCTATTTATGGATGAATGGATAAACAAAATGTAACATCCTATATAATAAAGAGGTAATATGCAAATTGACCCTCACACCCTCGCGTCACAAGAGGGCCGCACCCACTTCGTCACAAGATGGGCGCCCCCATGTCGTCACAAGATGGCCACCCCCATGTTGTCACAAGATGGCTGCCACAAGATGGCGGCCCCCACGTCATCACAAGATGGCCACCCCCACATTGCCACAAGATGGCTGGCAGGGGAGGGCAGTTGGGGGTGATTGGGTTGGCAGGGGAGGGTAGTTGGGGGCGACCAGGCCTGCAGGAGAGAGCAGTTGGGGGGGACCTGGTCTGCAGGGGAGGGCAGTTGGGGGTGATCGGGCTGGCAGGGGAGCAGTTAGGTGTCAATCATGCCGGCAGGGGAATGGTTAGGTGTCAATCAGGCTGGCAGGGGAGCGGTTAGGGGGCTATCAGGCTGTCAGGCAGAGTGGTTAGGGGCAATCAGGCAGCCAGGCAGGCGAGTGGTTAGGAGCCAGCAGTCCCAGATTGTGAGAGGGATGTCCCGACTGCTGGTTTAGACATCTTCCGGCAGTTAGACATCTTCCGAGGGATCCCAGATTAGACAGGGTGCAGGCTGGGCTGAGGGACAGTTCCCCCCGCGCCCCCCCCCCCAGTGCATGAATTTCATGCACCGGGCCTCTAGTATCCATATAATGAAATATTATTCGGGATTGAGAAGGAAGGAATTTCTGACACATGCTACAACATATAAGAACCTTAAACACACTATGCTAAGTGTAAAAAGCCAGTCACAAAAGGACAGAGAACTCTACTTATATGAGGTACTTAGAATAGTCAAATTCATAGAGACAGTAGAATGTTGATTGCCAGGGGCTACAGGGAGGTAGTAATAAGCGAGTTATTGTTGAACTAGTGGCCCGGTGCACAAAATTCGTGCATTGATAAATTCCAGTCAAGTTCCTCAGCCCGGCCTGCACCCTCTCCAATCTGGGACCCCTCAAAGGATGTCCTACTGCCGGTTTACAGGAATCAGGCCTAAACCAGCAGTCGGACATCCCTCTCACAATCCGGGACTGCTGGCTCCAGCCACTCACCTGCCTGCCTGCCTGCCTGATTGCCCCTAACCACTCTGCCTGCCAGCCTGCTTGCCCCCAACTGCCCCCCTGCTGGCCTGCTCACCCCCAACTGCCCCCCTGCTGACCTGCTCACTCCAAACTTCTCCCCTGCGCTGTCCTGATCACCTCCAACTGACCCAACTGGCCCCCCTGCTGGTCTGCTTACCCCCAATGGCCTCTGCTGTCCCATCCTGGCCTGATCACCCCCAGGGCAACCCAAGGTCCCAGCCCCTCCTTTTTTTCTTTTTCTTTTTTTTTTCAGCGCCTCCTTGAGCGGAGGCCAGGGCCGGCTAGAAGCAAGTATCTAGGATTTATTTATCTTCTATAATTGAAACTTTGTAGCCTTGAGCAGAGGCCAGGGCCAGCCAGGAAGCTTGGCTTCCTCCATTGCCGGGGGCAACCCAAGCCTCCTGCTTGCTCCAGCTCCGTGGCCACCGCCATTTTTGTTGAGATTTATTTATCTTCTATAATTGAAACTTAGTAGCCTGGATCGGAGGCCAGGGCTGGCCAGGGCGGGAGGGAAGCTGGGCTCCCTCCATTGCTGGGGCAACCCAAGCCTCCTGCTTGCTCCAGCTCTGTGGCCGGCCACCATCTTGGTTAGATTAATTTGCATACTCGCTACTGATTGGCTGGTGGGCGTAGCTTGGTGTAGCAGAGTGATGGTTAATTTGCATGTTTCTCTTTTATTAGTGTAGATGGGTAAGGAGTTTCAGTTTTGGAAGATGTAAGTTCTGATGATGGGTGGTGGTGACAGTTGCACAGCAATATGAATGTACTTAATGCCACTGAATTGAACACTTAAATTTTAACACCTAAAAATGGTTTAAATGGTAAATTTTATGTATGTATATTTTACTACAATTTTAAAAAAAATAATGATTTTTAGTTACAAAAAATGTAATTGGGGAATCTTTATCAACAGTCATACGGGAATTCAAACTCTTTCACTCAGAATCCCATTTCTAGAACACTAAAGAAATTACTCAAATGAAGGAAGATTGTATACATCAGATGGCTTATCTCCAAATTGGGAAAAAATCTAAAAGTTCACAGTCAGATAGAAAAATGGTTAGATAAATTGTGACATATTTTATCTGTTGAAAGAAAAATACAGGAATTAGAATAGACTGGGCCCAAAAGGAGACTTGACTTGGGGTGGTCAACACACAATACAATATACAGATGATGTATTGTAGAATTGAATACCTGAAACCTGTATACTTTTATTAACCAACTAGAGGCCTGGTGCACGAATTAGTGCACGGGTGGGGTCCCTCAGCCTGGCCGGCGATCAGGGCCATGGGGGCCGTCTCACCTAGTCCCCATTGGGGCTTATCGGGGCCAGCCAGCTGGGAGGAGGGACCATGGGAGGCTGGACGGCCATGGGAGGTTGGCTGTGGGAAAGCACTGACCACCAGGGGGCCACTTCTGCATTAAGCATCTGCCCCCTGGTGGTCAGTGCACATCATAGTGACCAGTTGTAAAGGTCGCTTAGGCTTTTATATATATAGATGTCAGCCTGATACATTTTTAAAAAAAGAATAGATTGTGCCCTATTATTACAACTATGTAAAAACATGCCTAAAAGAGAATGCCTACTAAGGGAAACTCAAAATCATTAATAACAGTTCTATTGGCGAAGGGTGGGGATACACATATAATTCCACACCCTATTTTCCAAAGGTGGTGGTTGTATTACTTTTCAAAATAAAATTTAAAAGAGCATAAAGTACATATATTACCTTAGCTGGTTTGGCTCAGTGGATACAGCATCAGCCTGCAGACTGAGGGGTCCAGGGATCGATTCCAGTCAAGGGCACATGCCCAGGATGCAGGCTCAATCCCCAGTAGGGGGCATGCAGGAGGCAGCCAACCAATGATTCTCTCTCATCATTGATGTCTCTATCTCTCTCACTCTTCCTTCCTCTCTGAAATCAATAAAAATATGCTTAAAAATAAAGTACATATATTTATAAGAGTACCTTTATGTTTGAGAAAGGTTTCATAAGTCTCTTTAATTCACAGTCACATTCACATGGCAATGGAATATTTAACCTTTTGCACTCAGATGTCGAGTGTGACTCGACACGGTTAGCATTGGTAGCAGCTCGTATGTCGAACTGTATTGAATGTATCAATAATTTGAAATATAAAAAAATTCAAATAAATAAGTTTGTATGAAAAGAAACTCCAGTTTTTTATTCTACTGCCGCGCTTTGTAAAATCTGGGGTATTTAAAATATTAAATCCCAAGTAGAATAAAGGAATCGAGAAAAAAGCAAGCGGTGCAAAGGGTTAATTCCATAAGGTTTATATAGGTTTTTCTTTTTTGGAAGGCTATGTAGCAAAATGAAAAAAAATTTTTTATATAAAATATAACTGTTTTAAGTAGTATACAAAGGAATATCTTAGAATAACCCTAGAATATGTATATTCTTACCTAATAAAAGAGAAACATGCAAATTAACCATCACTCCGCTACGCCCACAGCCAATCAGAGTGAGTATGCAAATTAACTCAACAAATATGGAGGTTAATTTGCATATGTAGGCGCCGAGTGGAGTGAAGCCTGCTATGAGGGGAAGGGGGGCCGGCAGAGGGAGCTACTGGAGTGGTGCTCCAGACAGAAGTGAGGACTTGCTGGCTCCAGGCGGCCCCGGAGCGAGGAGGTGCTGGCTCCCGGGCTGCCAGGGAGCAGGGACTTGCCAGCTCCCGGGCAGCTGGGAGTGAAGCCAGGGGAAAGAAGGCCTATTCTTGCACGAATATCATGCAATGGGCCTCTAGTATAGTTATAACAATATAACAACATGCAGATAAAAAAGTGGGATAAAATACACAAAAGTAATAATGGTAGAATTATGGGTTTCTGGATAGTTTTTAAACTTTCAGCAGCATACTAGTAAATATATGATATATATATATATACATATATGTGTGTGTGTATATATGTGTGTATATGTATATATACACACACATAGAGAGAGAGAGATCAAGAGAGAGAGAGAGAGAGAGAGACAGAGAGGAAGAGAGAGAGAAAGAGAGGGAGAGATTCTTAGAAAGAGGAAGGGAGGGAGAGAGAGAAAAAAAAATACATCAATAGGTTGCCTCCCAAACACACCCAGACTGGGAGTCTAACTTACAACCTGGGTATGTGCCCTGACCAGAAATAGAACTTGCAACCTTTTGGTATATGGGATGACACTCCAACCAACTGACCCACACTGGCCAGGGCTAAAATATATTTTTAACTGAATTGGAATGAAACAGTAACCAACTGGTCTATCTATACTATTAAAAGGGTAATATGCTAATTAGGGCGAACGTCCATCCAGACAAAGCCACAGCGGCTGCAAAGCCCGGGATTTAGGCAGCTGTGGGCTCAGGCTGCCATGAGCCCCGGCGGCTGCGAGGCTTGGGGCTCAGGACTCGCAACCACCGCGGCTGGCAGTGGCAGCAGCAGCGAGGTGATGGGAGCGGTGCCTTCCTGTGATCAGCCCGGTCGCCTCCCACAGAGGGAGGCCAGACTGCAGCTTAGGCCCGCTCCCCTCGGACATCCCCTGAGGGCTCCTGGACTGTGAGAGGGGGCAGGCCGGGCTGAGGGAACCCCCCACCCCCAGTGCACGAATTTTCGTGCACTGGGCCTCTAGTATCCTTACTAATAAAAGCCTAAGTAGTTGTCATGCCATGATGCCCTCATGCTGTCACAAGATGGCTGCGCACACAGCAGGCGCGCGCAGGTGGATGGGGCTGGACTTGATGCTGCATGCACGACACGAAGCCTGCCTGGGAGTCCTGCCTCCTCCTGGCAAGGCCTGCCTGGGGTTCCTGCCTCCTGGCTCTGCACGGCATGGAGATGGGACCCCCACCTCCAGCCTACCTCTTTGGGGCAATCCATCGAGGAGCCCTGGATGGGTGGGCAGGGCCTACCTCTTTGGGGTGATCGATCGCGGGTCTTCCACACTGTGACAGGGCACAGGCCAGGCTGGGGGACCCTCTCCCACAAGTGCACGAATTTCATGCACCGGGCCTCTAGTATATATATAAAAACCTAAGCAACCATTACGACTGAAATGATCGGTTGACCAGTCGCTATGATGTGCACTGACCACCAGGGGGCAGAAGATCAACACAGGAGCTACCCCCTCTTGGTCAGTGAGCTCCTACAGCGAACCTCCCATGGCCGGAGTGGTGTTGGCATCCGGCATCGGTTCCTTCCACCCGGCCTGGTGACCGTCGCCTCCTCTCCCAACCCCGCCGGGGCCACCGGGGGGGGGGGGGGGGGGGTGGTGGTGGCAGATGCAGCCCCTTTCCCAGAGGGGCCGAGGGCCAGCTCTCTCCTTGGGGCCGGCGGCCAACTTCCCACGCCCCATCCCTTCCCCCAGCTGGCAGGCCCCGACTGGCCCACCACCCAGCCGCTGCAGTGGCAGTACGGTGGCAAAGGAAGCAGGAGTAGGGGAGTCAGGGAACCACACGGTGGTGGGGCGGCAGCATCCATTCCTTCCATGCCCTGCCCAGCGACACGTTGCCTTCTCCCCGGGCCCCGGGCTGGGACAGGGAGCCGGGTTGGGTGGCAGTGGATGTGGCCCCTTTCCCATGGGGGCCGAGGCCAGCTCCCTCCTTGGGGCTGGTGGCCAAACTCCCGTGCCCTGTCCCTCCCCCTGGCTGGCAGGCCCTAATCAGTCCTAATCGCTGGCCAGGCCTAGGGACCCCACCCGTGCACTGGGCCTCTAGTCTTTACATAATGTTTAGATTGTTGAGACAACTAAAGTAGGACATCTCATAGTTGTATATGGGAATGCAGTCACAATGATTTATTCTCCATCAATATCAAACTGAAAGAAAATTCTGAAAATTTTCTACATACCTGATGTGTGTTGAGTGAAGGAGTCTTTCTAGTGGTTCATGTTTAGGAGAACTATAGAGGAGCGACTTAGGATTGGTGATAAGAATCACAGGCCACTCGCCAAAGATCAAATCTGAAAAGCTAAAGAGGTCATGATCAAAAGCAAAGATGCGGTACCTAGAGAACAGAGGACATAAGGCAATTAGTCACTTCACATTTTAAGAGGCATGAAGGTCATAAACAGAACAAATGTAAAAATATAAAAATATACATCTTGAGATCATGAATTTGAATGCAGAGTCAATAATATTGTTTTTGTCTTCTTCTCTGACCTCTATCACTTTATACTTCACATTTGTCACAATTGGGATTTGACTGAAGCAATGAATTTAACTATGCCTTGATAAATGTCTGGTACATAGCATACACTCTTTAATTTTTAAATGATTTTTTAATTTTTAAATAAATGCTTGTTGAATTAATTCATTTTGAACCTGAGATATTCATCTTAAGCTTAATATCTGACATTCTTCACACCATCAACAATGCTACATAAAATATTAAAATAAACACAATTAGAAAACTTTCACTTGTCTTTTAAATCTTTATTTCTATAATTTCAAAGAAATTAACAAAAGTTAAGTTGTCTTGATTTTCTAAATGCACAATGAAAGTTATAGAATAACCAGTTTTGCCCTAGCTCGTTTGTTTCATGGATAGAGCATCGGCCCATGGACCAAAGGGTTCGTGTTCAGTTCTGGTCAAGGGCATGTACCTTGGTTGCAGGCCCAATCCCCAGCCCCAGGTTGGGGTGAGTACAGAGGGAAAGCAATCGATGTGTCTCTCTCACATAGATGTTTCTCTCTCTTAGTCTCTCTCCCTTCCTTCCTCTCTCTCTAAAAATCAATGAAAAAATATCCTCGGGTGAGGATTAACAACAACAACAACGAAAAGGAATAACCAGTTTTGCATTTTCTAACTTTCAGAACTGAGAAATAATTAACTATGGCAGAAACAAGAATGTTCACCAAATACTCCATGTGCTCCCCTGCATTTCCCAGTCTCCCCGGTATTAGGTTGGGACCATGTGACTAGTTCTGACCAATGGGCTGTGAACAGAAGTGACACATATCACACTTCTGGTCCAAAGTACTAGAATTGAGGTGTTGAAATAGTGGCCTTTAAAGATGGAGGAAGTCTGAATCCCTGTCACCCTCTAGAAGAGAGTTGCCTGACTCATACCAGCTTTATACAAATGAAAAAATAGCCATCTGTTGTGTTAAGCCACACGTTTATTTGCATCTACAACAAAGCCTGGCCTTATATTACTAATATACTATTTTTAAAAACTATTTTACTAGTACAACTTAAATGTCTAGTAAGGGCAGGTAAAAGTTAGATACTTTCAGTAAAACTCCAAATAAAACCCCAGGGTTAGAACACAGGAGAGCAGGTGGGAAGAGGAAAAAAAGGTTTCATAATTAATATCACTTAAATAAAGAGCCCGATCAAGGATTAGGAACAAGGCAATTCCAGCCCAGCCCACAGCCTTACAGTCATGAAAAGACAGGTCTTATAAGACTCAAAGTAATTATAGTAGCCAGTAGCCAACTAATTACAGGCTTCAAGCGTAGCTTTTACCCAGATTCTACAAACGCCAACTAAAATGAGTAAGTACCAACTACAATGTAAAGGTGCTTCTTAATTAATGTAGATATTAAAAAATGGAAAGAAAACATATTCAGCTCAGCAAATATTTATTGGGTACATAATATCTGCAGAGCACTGAATCTTAATAAACAGCAATTGATAATAGTTAAACAATGAAGTGATACTCATCGATACTTAAACTAGTGCACTTAAATGTTATTATCAAAATTATAATATATTTAGTTCTCTTTCTATATTTAATTATACTGTATGCTTTTGATAAGTTATGTTTCTTCTTAGGAAGACATTAACCTTAACAAAACCAATTATCATCTATTTGAAGAACTTAAATCACTAACTCTTGTAGCTATAACTAGAAATGTGGATATAAAATTCAGGGGAGCCCTGGCCAGTGTGGCTCAGTTGGTTGGGCATTATCCCATGCACTGAAAGGTTACCCATTCGATTCCTGGTCAGGACACATGCCGGAATTTCGGGCTCAATCCCAGGTAGGGGGTTTACAGGAGGCAACCAATCTGTTTTGCTCTCACACAAATGTTTCTCTTCTCTCCTTTCCTCTCTCTCTAAAAATCAATTAAAAATAAAAATTAATAATTAAATTAAAGCCCAGCCGGCGTGGTTCAGTGGCTGAGTATCGTTTATGAACCAGGAGGTCACAGTTTGATTCCCAGTCAGGGCACATGCCTGGGTTGCAGCTCCATCCTCAGTGTGGGGCATGCAGAAGGCAGCCAATCAATGATTCTCTCTCATCACTGATGTTTCTCTCTCTCTCTCCCTTTCCTTTACTCTGAAATCAATAAAAAATACATATATTAAAAAAAATTAAATAAAATAAATTAAATGACATATTTCTAGTCATAGTGTTTTTCTTTCTCTCTTAAAATTTTATTGATTTTATGTATTCATTGGTTGCTTTTTGTATGTACCCTGATTGGAGATCGAATCCACAACCTTGGCATATCGGGATGATGCTCTAACCAACTGAGCTATCCCACCAGGGCTGGTCCTAGTGTTTCTCAAAGTTTGGTCCATAGCGCGCCTGGTATGCTTTTATTTATTTGTTTGTTTATTTATTTACTGGAGGCCCAGTGCACGAAATTCGTGCACTCCTACGCCCTCTCACAGTCTGGGAGTGGGCCTAAGCTGGCAGTCGGTCATCCTTAGCGCTGCTGCGGAGGCAGGAGAGACTCCCACCACTGCCACTGTGCTCACCAGTCGTGAACCCAGCTTCTGGCTGAGCAGCACTCCCCCTGTGGGAGTGCACTGACCATCAGGGGCCAGCGCCTGTGTTGAGCGTCTTTTCCCTGGTGGTCAGTGTGTGTCATAGCGACTGGTCATTCCACCATTCAGTCGATTTGCATATTAGCCTTTTATTATATAAGATTTATGTATTAACTTACTTATTTTTTAAGTAACATATTTTTGCTCAACAGCTTTTATTTATTTATTTATTTATTTATTTATTTATTTATTTACTAGAGGCCTGGTGCACGAAATTCGTGCATGGCGAGGGGGGGTGTCTCTCAGCCCAGCCTGCACCCTCTCCAATCTGGGACCCCTCGAGGGATGTCCGACTGCCCGTTTAGGCCTGATCCTGGTGGGATCGGACCTAAACGGGCAGTCGGACATCCCTCTCACAATCCAGGACTGCTGGCTCCCAACTGCTCACCTGCCTGCCTTCCTAACTGCCCCTAACCGCTTCTGCCTGCCAGCCTGATCACCCCCTAACCACTCCCCTACCAGCCTGATTGATGCCTGACTGCTCCCCTGCCAGCCTGTTTGCCCCTAACTGCCCTCCCCTGCAGGCCTGGTCACCCCTAACTGCCCTCCCCTGCAGGCCTGGTCCCCCCCAACTGCTCTCCCCTGCAGGCCTGGGTCCCCCACAACTGCCCTTCCCTGCAGGCCTGGTCCCCCCCAAACTCCCTCCTCTGCCAGCTTGGTCACCCCTAACTGCCCTCCCCTGCAGGCTTGATTGCCCCCAACTACCCTCCCTTGCAGGCCTGGTCCCTCCCAACTGCCCACCTCTGCTGGCCATCTTGTGGTGACCATCTTGTGTCCACATGGGGGCAGCCATCTTGTGTGTTGGAGTGATGGTCAATCTGCATATTACTCTTTTATTAGATAGGACTAGGGGCCCGGTGCACAAAATTCATGCACTGTGGGGGGGGGGGGTTCCCCTCAGCCCAGCCTGCCCCCTCTCACATACTGGGAGCCCTCAGGGGATGTCCTACCGCAGTCTGGCCTCCCTTTGTGGGAGACGACCGGGCTGATCAGAGAAAGGCACCAGCCCCATCACCCCACTGCTGCAGCCACTGCCAGTCACCACAGCCACCAAGGTGTTTTCATCAACACGGACTCCGGTCCCTTCACCATGAAAAAATGACAACTTTCTTTAGGCATTTTCAAGATGTGTCTTTCAGAGGATATGACATTTCTTTCTTTCTTTTTTTTATCCTCACCTGAGGATATGTTTCCATTGATTTTTAGAGAATGTGGAAGAGAAAGGGAAAGACAGAGAGAAACATCAAAGTGAGAGGAACACTTTGATTGGTTGCCTCCTGCATGAGCCCTGACCTGGGCCCCAGCCAGGGAGGAGCCTGCAACTTAGGTACATGCCCTTGATTCAGAACCTAAACCGGACCCTGCGGTTGGCAAACCTAGGCATTATCCACTGAGCCAAACTGCCTAGGGCAGGTTATGACATTTCTTAGCCCTCCAGCAGCAGACCTTCGTTTTTTCCCCCAGGAGTGTGGTGGAAAAGCCCTAGCTCTGGCCGAGGCTCAGGCCCTGGGTAGGGACCCCCAGCTCATTCTGATCGCCCGCAGGGGACCCCCAGCTGGCTTCAATGGACAGACTCCCGGTCAAGGCCAGCAAGGGCTGGCAGAAAGCCTGGCTTCCTCCATTGCTGGGGAAACCCAAGCCTCCCTCCTGTTCTCTGTGGCAGTAGCCATCTTGGTTGGGTTTATTTGCATATTAGCTCCTGATTGGCTGGTGGGTGTGGCGGATGTATGGTCAATTTGCATATTACTCTTTTATTAGATAGGATAGAGGCCTGGTGCATGGGTGGGGGCTGGCTGGTTTGCCCTTTTTGGATTCTTATACCCAAGTTACTAAGAATATTACCAGTGGCATACAGGGAGCTTAGCCAATGAGTGGTCAGAAAAGATGTTTCCTCTGTAGTTCACATCTATCTCCTCCGATTCCGGTTACACCCCTGCCAAGGCCTTAAGCCTCGGGGAGTGGGCAGGGGCCACCCCAGTTCCCTCCAATCGTTGGCTCCACCTCTGCCAAGGCCTAAAGCCTCCAGCCCTGGGCAGGGGACCTCAGCTGGCTCCAATTGCCCAGATCCGCCCCCCACACACACACCACTGGCCAAGGCTGCAAGCCTCTGGCCGAGGCTCAGGCCCTGGGCAGGAACCCGCAGCTCACTCTGATCACCCGCAGGGGATTCCCAGCTCGCTCCGATCACCCGCTCCACCCCAGACCAAGGTAACAAGCCTCTGGCCGAAGCTCGGGCCCTGGACAGGGACCCCCAGCTCGCTCTGATCGTCCGCAGGGGACTCCCAGCTCGCTCCAATCGCCCACAGGGGACCCCAGCTGGCTCCAATCACCCGGCTCCGCCCCAGGCCAAGGCCGCAAGCCTCTGGCCGAGGCTCGGGCCCTGGGTAGGGACCCCCAGCTCGCTCAGATCGCCTTCAGGGGACCCCAGCTGGCTCTGATCGCCCGGCTTCGCCCCAGCCAAGGCTGCAAGCCTCTGGCTGAGGCTCGGGCCCTGGGCAGGGACTCCCAGCTCACTCCGATCACCTGCAGGGGACCCCAGCTGGCTCCGATTGCCAGGCTCTGCCCTTGGCCAAGGCCACAAGCCTCTGGCCGAGGCTCGGGCCCTGGGCAGGGACCCCCAGCTCGTTCTGATCGCCTACAGGGGACCCCAAGCTGGCTCCGATTTCCCGCAGGGGACCCCCAGCTGGCTCCGATCGCCTGGCTCTGCCCCCAACCAAGGCCACAAGCCTCTGGCCAAGGCTTGGGCCCTGGGCAGGGACCCGAAGCTCTCTCTGATCGCCTGCAGAGGACCCCAGCTGGCTCCGATAGCTGGCTTCACCCCGGTCAAGGCCACAAGCCTCTGGCCGAGGCTCAAGCCCTGGGCAGGGACCCCCAGCTCATTCTGATCGCCCGCAGGGGACCCCCAGCTGGCTTCAATGGACAGACTCCCGGTCAAGGCCAGCAAGGGCTGGCAGAAAGCCTGGCTTCCTCCATTGCTGGGGAAACCCAAGCCTCCCTCCTGTTCTCTGTGGCAGTAGCCATCTTGGTTGGGTTTATTTGCATATTAGCTCCTGATTGGCTGGTGGGTGTGGCGGATGTATGGTCAATTTGCATATTACTCTTTTATTAGATAGGATAGAGGCCTGGTGCACGGGTAGGGGCTGGCTGGTTTGCCCTGAAGGATGTCCCAGATCTGGGTGGGGGTTCCCTTGGGGTATGGGGCAGACTGGGCGAGGGGCCTGTGGTGGTTTGCAGGCTGGTCACGCCCCCTGGTGACCCAAGCGGAGGCCCTGGTATCTGGGGTTTATTTATCTTCTATAATTGAAACTTTGTAGCCTGGGGCGGAGCCAAGCCTTCTGCTTGCTCCATGGCGGCAGCCATTTTGTTGGGATTTATGTATCTTCTATCACTGAAACTTTGTAGCCTTAAGCGGAGGCCTGGGCTCGCCAGGGTGTGCAGAAAGCTTGGCTTCCTCCATCGCCCGAGGCAAACCCAGCCTCCCGCTCTTTCCAGCTCCGTGGCTGCCGTCATTTCTATTTGGATTTATGTATCTTCTATCATTGAAACTTTGTAGCCTTGAGTGGAGGCCTAGACCGGCAAGGGCAGGCGGAAAGCTCGGCTTCCTCCATTTCCAGGGAAACCCAAGCCTCCCTCCTGCTCTCTGTGGCCGTAGCCATCTTGGTTGGGTTTATTTGCATATTCGCTCCTGATTGGCTGGTGGGCATGGCTGGAGGGTGTAGTGGAGTGATGGTTAATTTGCATATTACTCTTTTATTAGATAGGATTTTTTTTATTGATTTCAGAGAGGAAGGGAGAGGGAGAGAAAAACAAAAACATCTGGGGATCGAGCCCGCAACCTAGGCATGAGCCCTTGACTGGAATCAAACCCAGGACCCTTCAATCCGCAGGCCAACGCTTTATCCACTGAGTCAAACCAGCTAGGGCCCTGGTATGCTTTTAAAATATGCATTTTATTGGATCCTAACCCAGACCAACACAATCAAAATCTCTAGAGGTAAGGCCTAGAAAGTTGTATCTATCTATCCATATATATAATACATATATATATGGATAGATAGATACAACTTTCTATATATATAAAAAGCCAGAGACCGTAATGCCATCACGACCATAACGACCTAACGACCAGTCACTATGACACCCACTGAGGCCAGTGAACTGCCTGATCTGGGCTGGATTGTCCCCAACACCCCGATCAGGGCAAGGCCAGCTGGCCAACCACCTTGGCTGACAGAAATTTGGGGTCCAGGGACCTTGGAGTTGCTCAGTCTCAGTCTCGGGCAGCTGCGCGGGCAAAGCTCTCCTTTGGTGGAAGTGGACCCAGGATCAGGGTGCTGGAGTCAGGGATGGGCTGGGGAGGCTTTCCTGGTGGCCACAGCAGTCCCTGCGGGCCACGCACAGCACCTGGGCGTCTGGCCCCAATCAGAACAGAGGCAGGAATCAGGGCCACAGAGTGCAGGGGGCAGTGGTACTCAGGAGCCAGGAGGTGTGAGGCCCGATATGGGCTCTTACCCCGCCTGCTGGGCCCAGCAGCACCAGCAGGTGGGCCATGATATGCAGCGAGGCACTGGGCGGCAGACAGGAGGGGAAGCGAGCTAGGAGGGCAAGGCCCCATGCCAGTCAGAGCCCCGAGCGGTGTGGGCAGAGCCGGAGCTGGAAACCTTGGTGGGGTAGGCGGGGCTGCAGCCCCCTGCCTTTTTGGCCTTGGCCTTGGAATTCAGAGGTCAGCCCCACTTCAAGAGAGAGGATGTGGCAGAAAGTGGCAAGGCCACAGGAGGGATGGGAAATGCTGTGGCCATCTTCAGGAAACACAGCTGCCATGGTCTTCAGTAACTATGAACAGATAATCTTTAACCTCAAGTTCCAAAGTGCCCTGGTAGTGACGAGTGTGCAAAACAGGCATCAGTCCACCAAGTGTATGGAGGTGCCCACACAAATAAACTATAGCTGAACTAACCAATGAAAAAATAAATGGAATAATGAATAAAAATAACTTGTGGTGCCAAACTCATACAAATATTTCTTCAACATAACATAGAACGAAGAAGAGGAAGCTGAGACTCAAAGAAGGGAGCCTTCCGCAACACCTCACCCACTTCTCAGACCTGACCCTGTGCAGCATTGTTTTCGTTGAAAGTAGAGGATCCAAAATGCTTTTAGATCTTTGCTATTTTAGGCAGGAAAGAATTTAGCACAGGGAACTGGTGCTTGGGAAATCATTGGAAAGCTGCAAGAGTGGGTATTAGGCTGGGTCCCCAGGAAAGACTCCCTCCCCAGCAGGAGGAGCTGCCCCCTCAGCCACAACTGAATTCTAGGACACTCTGGCACAGCTGTGACCCGGGGATCAGGAAACTGCTGCCCCCACAAGTGCCCTCCAGCTCCCACAAAACAGGTCACTGGGCACTGCCTCTGCCACCACTGCCTGTGCACAGCCTGGATTCCCTGCAGAAAACCTCCACATCTCTGCAAACATGATCACCAGCAGCAAACAGCCCAAACTGTGGGAAGATGCCTCTGCCCCACTTCTGCCTTCAGAATATTGTGCAAGTGCATCCAATCGGCAGAAACGAATTCATGTCCAGAAACCTAGCTGCAGATGAGTTTGGGCAATTTTAGACTTTTGCCTAGGAGTGAGATCTTGCCAAAATACCTCATGTGCCTGGTATTGGCCCAGCTGGTGGGGCTCAGTGGTTTAGCATCAATCTATGAACGAGGAGGTCATGATATTATTCCTGGTCAAATTTCAGACTTGATCCTCAGCAGGGGCGTGCAGGAGGCAGCTGATCAATGATTCTCATCATTGATGTTTCTATCTCTCTCTCCTCTCCCTTCCTCTGAAATCAATAAATATTTTTTTAAATGGGGTCATGCTGTATATATGTTATAATGAGTTTTTCACTTCATAAATCACTAAAGTGTTTCCTGTTAAAACCATACTTAGAGAACATTATTTATCATTCATTTTAATTGATCTCAGAGAGAAGGAGGGAGAGAGAGAGAAACATTGTTCCATTGTTTCCTGCACTCACTGGACTGGGTATTGAATCTGCAACCTGGGCATGTGCCCTGATTGGCAATCGATCCACTACTTTCTGGTGTATGGGAAGATGCTATGCTGGTACCCTGACCCCAAATTCCAGCCTCCAGAACTATGAGAAAAATATATTCTGTTGTTTAAGCCACACAAATTTATGATATTTTGTTATGGCTGTCTGAGCTGACTAATCTATACTAATAAAAGGGTAATATGCTAATTAGACTGGTTCGACCGGACATCTTCCAGTTGTCCTTCCGGACAAAGCCACAGTGGCGGGGGCTGAGGCAGAGGCGGTTAGGGGCAATCAGGCTGGCAGGGGAGCCGTTAGGGGCGATCAGGCCAGCAGGGGAGAGCAGTTAGAGGCGATCAGGCTGGCAGGGGAGAGCAGTTAGAGGCAATCAGGTAGACAGGCAGAGTGGTTAGGGGCGATCAGGCAGGCAGGCAGGTGAGCGGTTAAGAGCCAGAGGTCACAAATTGTGAGAGTGATGTCCAACTGCCGGTTTAGGCCCGATCCCACACTTGCAGTCGGACATCCCCCAAGGGATTCTGGATTGGAAAGGGTGCAGGCCGGGCTGAGGGAGCCCCCGCTATCCCCGTGCACCTCTAGTTTTTAATAAGATCCTCCATAATTCTTATGCATACTAGAGTTTGAGAACTATTTCCTAATGGATGTGTCTTGAAAATCCAACATAACATAGTGACAGCAAACATAACTGTTGTAAAAAGTTTTTGCACAACAACAAAGATTGCCAGGTACACAAATTACTTCAAAAACAGAAATATCACAAGTTTTTCCTTAATTGGGATTACCCACGATAGCAATAAGAAAGCTATTATTGCTTTAGTAAACTTAACACATTGTGGAGGGATCACGAGAATTCTAGCTTCATATTACACAGTGTTTTACAAAGTATCATACTTTAAAAATAGATTAGCTTGTAAGAACATGTAATAAATAACTTCAAAATGCAATGGGTATTTAATTTTAAAGCATGCCTTTAACATTTATGTAAAATGTTTTTTGTACTAGTTCAATAGAAATTTATCTAGCCACTGGGTAAAGCTAGCAATAAAACTACTAGTCCATAATGTGTTAACATGTGTAAATTTTATTCTGTGGGGTAATTACCCCTTACCTTCTGTTGTTCTTCCAGTCTCCCACCTCAAGTTCCAAAGTGCCCTGGTAGTGACGAGTGTGCAAAACAGGCATCAGTCCACCAAGTGTATGGAGGTGCCCACACAAATAAGCTATAGCTGAACTAACCAATGAAAAAATAAATGGAATAATGAATAAAAATAACTTGTGGTGCCAAACTCATACAAATATTTCTTCAGAAAAGCAAGATAGAGAAATATAAAATAATTAAAAACAATTAATTTCAATTTTGGAAGCCTGCCTCACCTCATTATTGACCGAACTCCTGGTGATGGAGAAAGAATAGTAAATGTTGTATAGTGTCCAAACCAAATAGTGTGGTTGCTCTGATTACTTTCCTTTGACAATAATAAAAGCTCCTTCATCTGTTTCTAAAAAAGAAGAAAAATAGAAGAATCTTTTAACTAGGCTCAGGCTGAAATCTAATGTCAATAGATTAAACAATACCCTTGAAATATTATAATAATAAGCGTATTATGTTTCGAGCTGACACCCTGCTAATTAATGACCTGTATGAACCTTTGTAAGTTTCCAACTATTTTCACATAAAATATAAACAGGCCAGATATTACCCCCATTTAATAGACGAGGGAACAAAAATAAGCATCGTTACCTTACATAATTTTTAAAATTTATAAATTTCTTTATAAAAATAAAGAAACACTAACCTTTTCAGCCCTGTATACCACATTGCAATTAATAAAGAGGATACTGATACTAAAACAAAATGCACATTATGTCCATAGAAAGTCTTGTACCTGAATGTTTCTAACAGTTCTATTCATAGTAGCCAAAAATTAGAAACCATCAACAAATTGCACATAGCCATACAACAGAATACTACTTGGCAATTAAAAAAGAAAGAACTGGCCCTGGCCAGTTTGGCTCAGTTGATAAGTGTCGGCCTGTGGACCAAAGGGTCCCGGGTTCAATTCCAGTCAAGGGCACATACCTTGGCTGCAGGCTCCTCCCCGGCCTGGCCTCTGGTAGGGGTTCAGGAGGCAACCAATCGATACGTTTCTCTCATATTGATGTTTCTCTCTGCCTTTCCCTCTCTCTTCTACTCTCCTTAAGAAATCAATGGAAAATCAGGTGAGGATTAAAAAAAAAAAAAAAAAGAACTTTCCTGGCCAGTGTAGCTCAGTCTGTTGAGCATCTTCAGTGCACCAAGAGGTTGATAGTTTGATTCCCAGTCAGGGCATATGCCCGGGTTTTGGGATCAATCCCTGGTATGGAGTGTGCAGGAGGCAGCCGATTGATGTTACACAAACAATCAATAAAGCCCTAGTTTTGCTCAGTGGATAGAACATCGGCCCAAGAACTGAAGGGTCCAGGGTTCAATCCCTAGTCAAGGGCATGTACCTCGGTTGCAGGCTCAATCCCCGGCTGGGATATGTGCAGGAGGAAACCAATTGATGTGTCTCTCTCACATCAATGTTTTTCTCTCTCTCTCTGTCTCTCCCCCTCCCTTCCACTCTCTCTAAGAATCAATGGAAGAATATCCTCAAGTGAGGATTAGCAAAAAAATAAAAATTTAAAAATCTATAAAAATGTATTTTTTAAACAGAAAGAACTGATACACACAATAATATGAATAAATCTCAGAAACGTTATACTGAGCAAAAGAAGCCAAATGCAAGAGTACATTCTGTATGATCTCATTTATATAAAACCCTAGAACAAAAAAAAGTAATCTATGCTGACAGAAAACCCGAACAATTGTCCCCTGGGACTGGGGGGTGGAGACTGACTTTACAATAGAACTTTCTGGGGTTCTTAGTTGTGGTGAGAGTTACACACCAGTATAGACATTTATCAAAACTCTGCAAACAACCCGGCCAGCGTGGCTCAGTGATTGAAAGTCAACCTATGAACTAGGAGCTCACGGTTTAATTCTCAGTCAGGGCAGATGCCCAGATTTTGGGCTCAGTCCCCAGAAGGGGGCATGCAGGAGGCAGCCGATCAATGATTCTCTCATCATTGATGTTTCTCTCTCCCTCTCCCTTTCTGAAATCAATAAAAAAATATATATACACATATATTTTATAAACTCTTCAAACAGTTGAAATGAGTGCATTTTATTATATGTAAATCATCCCTCAAGAAGTTGATTTCAAAAATAACTTGTACATATGTAAATATACATTAATTTATCTGTAAAGTGCTATTGGCAATAAATTCCTGGGCCCTACCCTCAGTGTTTCTAATTTGATACATTGCAAGTAAAGCCGGGAATCTTCATTTTATGACTCCAGTTGATTTTTATGCAGATGATCCTAGAATCATACCTTTAAAAAACATTATTCTGAGGAGTACATTTAAAAATAACATTTTAATCAACGCGGTCTAAAGACATTTGATAGATAGTAACAAAATACACCTACATTAAATAAAATGCCTAATATAACACAATGCATCAGACAATATTCTGTTCACTTGATTTCAAGCCCCTCTACACCCTCATATCACTTTGAATCTCTTTCAGCACTTAGCAAATTCAGCCTTTTATGAGTTATTTCTGCACTGGTCTTATGCCCCACTACTAGATTAAATATCTTAAGAGGCCAGGGACTTGACCATATCACCTTTGTGTTCTTATACATGGACACATACATATTGCATATGAGCATGTGCTCACTAAACATTTAATGAGTTGATATTTGTTGTACCAAGAAATAATGAGAGGTTCTCAGATGTGACTTTCCAGACAGTTTTAATCCAGCTTACAAAGAGTTTTCACCTAGCTTACAAAAAATTGTTTAAAAGAAACTTACTTATTTCAATATATATATTGAGAGAAAGAGATAGAGATAATAAATAGAGAGAGAGAGAGAGAGAGAGAGAGAGAGAGAGAGAGAGAGAGAGAGAGAGATCGACCTTCAGTTAAAAATGACAACTGCAGGGTTTAGGAATATACCATAAAGTATGCAAAGCTGTATGCCCTGTACCTTGCTAAGTGCATCTTACACTTAGTACATATTTAATAAATGTTTACTGAATAAATATAAAATGTGAGGTACTTCTTTCTCAGATTTTGGGGCAAGAATAGGTATAGCAATAATAGTGCTGAAGTAGCCAGTAATTTCTTCTGGCTATACCTGTAATCACAGGAAACTTTTTTCTCAAGCATTTTTAGATAAGGACTTATTTCCCTAGGACCGTGGTCGGCAAACTGCGGTTCGCGAGCCACATGCGGCTCTTTGGCCCCTTGAGTGTGGCTCTTCCACAAAATACCACGGCCTGGGTGAGTCTATTTTGAAGAAGTGGCATTAGAAGAAGTTTAAGTTTAAAAAATTTGGCTCTCAAAAGAAATTTCAATCGTCGTACTGTTGATATTTGGCTCTGCTGACTAATGAGTTTGCCGACCACTGTCCTAGGATAATTTTAAGTGAGCCACATATATCTGAGAAAAATAGGTTAGCTACAAAGAGAAGTGAGATTTTTACTGTACCTCATCTAAAATTCCAAAGAAATTATAGGGCTTCTTTGGCCCTGGGTTTAGGGTGGCATCCAAAGAGATGAAAGAATAGTTTCCAAAGGGAGTTCTGTGCACATAATGGAAAGAGCCATCTGTACGTATGGCAGAATATTTCCTAAAAAATACAAGACAGAAAAGTTTTAGTGCAATCATAAAAAAACTGAATACATTTAAATGCCCTAATATCACACTATGGTTTGCCTCCTCTGATCTGACAGAGAAATACACTGAACTAGATCCACAATGGATAAAGTGTAAAAGAAATTTTCAAGATTGTTCTCCCATTGTCTCTAAAGACAGTAACCAACACACAATGTTGCCAAGTAAAGCAGAGAAGTAGGAGGGTGATTTTAAGTAGTCCACTAAACATTTAAAAAGAGATGAGTCAGATCCTAGTGAAATGGTACTTACCAATCATTAAAACTGTAGTGAAGTCCTACTAAGTATATGGTAGAATTCTTGGTGCAGTGAGATACAAAAGGTGTTTATTTCTTGAAACAGGACTACAGAGGCTTAACTAGCGATAAAACCCTATAACGGCCCTAACCAGTTTGGCTCAGTGAATAGAGCATCGGCCTGTGGACTGAAAGGTCCCAGGTTCGATTCCAGTCAAGGGCATATACCTTGGTTGCGGGCACATCCCCCGTAGGAGGTGTGCAGGAGGCAGCTGATGGATGTTTCGCTCTCATCGATGTTTCTAACTCTATCCCTCTCCCTTTCCCTCTGTAAAAAATCAATAAAATATATTTAAAAACAAACAAACACACACACACAAAAACAACACCTTGTAACGAAGTCATCAAACTAGGAGAAAACTGATAGTCTAGGTATGGGTCAGTAAACCTTTTTCAGTTCCTAAAAACATACTGATAACATTCACAGGATCCACATCCAGTAATAAAAGTCCTCACCATCTTACGTGTCAATAGTGTTCAGGTGTCTGAAAAGTAGAAGAGTGAAGAGTAGAAAGGATGGGTAACATAGTACATATAGTACTTGGTGACTAATTATACTCATTAAATATTTGTTAAATAAATGTGAAGGAAAGTATAGATTACATTGGGGTATACCTATATTATTCAAATGTCAGAACATTGTAAGAAAATATCTAAGTGTCCTATATGACTTTTTACCTAACAACATATATGAAAAATAGAAATAAACTTCTGAAACTTACTGTGCCATCAGGGAGCTATATTTAAGCCACAACAGCCATCAACTATATCATAAATTATCATACATATTACAATTAATAGTCAATTCTATTGCCTTTCTTCTTGGTATTTTTAAAATTTCCATTTCAGGTCTTTTTCCTCATTAAAAAGTTTATTTATATTTTTCCTGCTCAATATGTTTTCAGAGTTATTCTTCAGGATTTTATAATCTCATATGTTGTTTATATTGCTATATTTTTGACACATTAAAATCCAACTATCTAAAAATAAATCCAACTTTTTAAAGGGAGATATTAAAATATATGATAGCTAATAAAATTTTTTGAATTCTGGATTTTGGCATTCACTGGGGCACTCTTTTTTTTAATTATTTTTTTATTTTTTGTTGACAGTATTACAGATGTCTCCCATCTTCTTCCCCTTTACCCGCCTCTGCCTATCCCCTACCTTCTCCCCTCCCCCGCTCCCCACAAGTCTTCACCACCCTATTGTCTGTGTCCATGGACTATGCATATAAGTATTTTGGTTTATCACTCCTCCTCCCTGCAACCCCACATCGAGGTATGTCAGTCTGTTCATGCCTCCATGCTTTGGGTCTTATTTTGTTGGTCAATTCATTTTGTTCATTAGATTCCACAAGTAAATGATATCATGTGATATTTGTCTTCCTCTGATTGCTTATTTCACTTAGCATAGTCTCCAGGTCCATCCATGCTGTCTCAAAGGGTAAAGGGTACCTCTTTTTTACAGCTGTATAGTATTCCATTGTGTAAATGTACCACAGCTTTTTACCCATTCATCTATTGATGGCCACTTGGTCTATTTCCACATCTTCGCTATTGTAAATAATGCTGCTATGAACATAGGGGTGCACATATTCTTTCTGATTGGTGTTTCGGAGTTTTTAGGATATATTCCAAGAAGTGGGATCACTGGGTCAAATGACAGTTCCATTTTTAATTTTTTGAGAAAACTTCATATTGTTATCCATAGTGCATTCCCATTAGCAGTGAACTAGTGTTCCCTTTTCTCCACATCCTCTGGGGCAGGGGTCCTCAAACTGCGGCCCGCGGGCCACATGCAGCCCGCCGAGGACATTTATCCGTCCCGCCGGGTGTTTTTGCCGCCGCTGCCTGTCCTGCTTAGCAGCCGACTTAGCAGTGTGCATAGGAATTTGTTCATAGTTTTTTTTTAAACTATAGTCCGGCCCTCCAACAGTCTGAGGGACAGTGAACTGGCCCCCTGTTTAAAAAGTTTGAGGACCCCTGCTCTGGGGCATTCTTAAGCTCAAGATTTAACTTCAAGGTTTCTTTCCTTCAGGTTGATATTTCTGTGATAGATGATAGATAGATAGATAGATAGATAGATAGATAGATAGATAGATAGATAGATAGATGATAGATATGTAGATATATGTGCTATTTATTAAACTCAGATAGGTTACGCAGTTAGGAACAAAAATATAAAGATAAGAAACTTTAAAGTGATTAATAACTTTACTTTCCCAATAAACACTCAGATCCTAAGCCCTATTAATTCTTCTTTGAAAATGTTTCTTAACTCCATTCCCATAGTCACAATCAAAGACACAGTTAATAGAAAGTGAAAGATTTTCATCTCTGTCCTTTTCTTTTCTCACATTAACAAAAGAGGAATACCTCCTCTTCCAAGTTATGGCGACTAATTGTATGGTAACCAATTCTTTTTGACATAATCATCCTCAAATTGATGCCACCATTCTCATATCCAGGAACTTAGATTTGTCTTCTCAGACCCTTTCCATATTATGACTGGACTGCTGCAGGACTCTCCTATTTGGTATCTATACAGCTCCAGTCTCTCCCTCTTTTTTCTTTTTTATCCTTATCTTTTTGTTGTTGTGCAATTGTCTTTATAAGATACTATTTTCATTATGTTACTTGTCTTCTTAGGAACCTATACTGGATTATGAACTATTATCCATCACATCTAAATCTCTATGCTTCTCACTTAAGACCTCCATTAAATTGGCCCCAAGATACCAATCCTCATTATGAACCCTAATTTTGGTGATAACCGGTTTCCTTACTGCCCCCAAAAGTTCATTCTAGCTTTTAAAGCTCAGGGGGTTTGCTTTATTTTGTTTTTGTTTGGGGGTTAGTTTTACTGTTGTTGTTTTGCCTAAAATATACCACTCAAAGTATCTTACTTTTTGAAATGCTACCCCTCTTTTAAGACTGGACACAGCCCAGCCTCTATGGCTCAGTGGTTGAGTGTCAACATATGCACCAAGAGGTCACTGGTTCGATTCCCTGTCAGGGCACATGCCCAGATTGTGGGCTTGATCCTCAGTAGGAAGTGTGCAGGAGGCAGCTGATCAATGCTTCTTTCTCATCGATGTTTTTATCTCTCTCCCTGCTCCCTTTACCCTCCTTTCTCTAAAAATATCAATAAAAAATATTGAAAAATAAAAAAGGCTGGACACAATTTTCACTTCTTTTATAGTCTTCTTTAACTTACAACTAGTAAATAAGTTCTGAAGACCTAATGCACAGCGTAGTCAACAATACTATAACTTCAAAGATGAAAAGAGACTAGATCTTAATTCTTGTCACCACAAAGAAAAATAATTATGTGACAAGACAGAGGTATTAGCTATGGTGGTAATCATATTGCAATATATAAATGTAACATATGAACATGCTATATACCTTAAACTTACACAATACTACATGCCAATTAAGTCCAAATTTTTAAAAAATTCTAAATTAAAAATAAAGTCTTCTCTCTGTCCACTCCAAGCTGACCTCCACCTTTTCTGATTTCTCAGAGTGATTACCATGTATAACAATCTAGCATTTCATCAGCCATTCCTTCATGTTCTTTTCTAGTTGTTTCCTAAACAATTTTTATCACCTTTAGCTAGACAGACTTTCTTGAAGGTATAGACTATATTTTTTGATATTAATTTTTTTTTTTTTGGTAGGTGACCAGTTTAATAAGTAAGTGAACTTACATACAAGGATTGTCTAGGAGGCTGCATGACCTGTGGATCTACACCCACCTACCGGAATCTTAAACGTTTATACAGAGGCCTTACGAATATTACTCTTGTATCTCTCATACTATCTAACCAATGATGGGCTCTCAATAAATATTTGCTATTTGAATGACAATGTAGAAATACTGTGAATTTATAATCAAAAGAAGAATCTTAACACATTGAGATCAGAGAATCAGTTTTCTAACTCAAGATCCTTTCACATTCACAATCTTTTTCATATTCATGGCACATAAAGAAAACTTTAATATTTGTATGACATTCTGGAATGAAAGGACAAAGCAGCCAGAGGTGACCAACTCGGCACTTCAGCCACCCTCGCGGCTGAGAAAATCAATATCTCAGCATTCCTAAAACCTATAGTATTCTAGTTGACAAGCTCTGATCTAAATGACTTCTGCTATGCATCAATGGCAATATATATATATATATATATATATATATACACACACACATACATATATATATATATATGTATGTATATATAGTCTATGTGGATTACAAGTACCATTAACCAAGAAAAAGCATATGAAATAAAAAGAATTAAAAGAAAAAGTCCCAAAACAAAAACAAAAAATTGTATGTCATACACATTTAAAAAAAAGTCTCCTTTTCTAAATTACCAATTTCTGTAAATAGAAATTTATCTGTTAAAAAATGTTTTCACCCATTCATTGACTGTACTCTTCTTGTAACACATGATGGTCTGTCTTCTGTTCATTACAGTACCTGTAATAATTCTCGACGCTCTCCAGACTTGGAACATTGAATGAATCTAATTAAAAAGAAAAGAGCAAACATCATCTTAAAAAGAAAAATGCACCCTGGCCAGTGTGGCTCAGTTGGTTGGGCATTATCCCATGCACCAAAAGGTTGCTGGTTCAATTCCTAGTCAGGGCACATGCCTGAGTTGTGGGCTCGATCCCTAGTGGGGAGTGTGTGGGAGGCAGCCAATCAATATCCCACTCTCACATCAGTGTTTCTCTTTCTCTCTCCCTCCCCCTTCCTCTCTCTCTGAAAATCAGTAGAAATATTAAAAAGAAAAAAGTGCAAACGCGTTAATGACTAAAGAAAAATTACAATTCTTTCAATAACACTTTAAATGGTAGAATGCCAATAAATTAGATTGATAAGTTTTAAAATTTGAAAATAGAATTCAGATTATCTGGAAACTTGTTTAAGGCATCTAGTATACTGGAGAATAATAAATACTCTGAATTATGTACTATTTTAGAATACACATCACTTTGAAAGTATAGGACTGGATGGTTATTGCTATTGTTTTAAACATGTGATTATGGAAGCCAGCAAGGACTGGATTGATGCCTGATACATGCATACATACCAAGTGCCTCTAAAAAACAGATTACTTTGATAACAGCCCCTCTCCTCTTAAATCTTAAAGAAAATTCAGTAAGGAAGGAATTACATAATGGTAAGGGTTAAGGTTCAGGATGTCATAGAATACTTATCTGGAAACTAGAGGCCTGGTGCATGAAAATTCATGCACTGGAGGGGGGGGGTCCCTTAGCCCAGCCTGCCCCCTCTCACAGTCCAGGAGCCCTTGGGGAAGGAGGCAACCTGGCAATCAGGGGAAGGTGACGCCCCCATTACACCTCTGCTGCTGCCACTGCTGGCAGCACAAGCCTCAGCCGGCCCTGGTTACCTGAGCCTTAGGCAGCCCTGGGTGGCTGGGCAGCTGAGGGTGGATCCGGCCGCACTGTGTGCCCGCCGCCCCCACAGTGGGGCTGAAAGGACTGGGGGACTCCGGCGGGGCTGAGGGGACTGGGCGCTGGCATCTTGTGACTATAGGTGTCACCATCTTTGTGACGGTGTGACCATCAACTTGCATATTCCCTCTTTATTAGATAGGATACAGTAATTTCATAGTTTGACTGACTGCAACAGCTAAAACTGCTTCAATTCCAGGAATCCACTACATTTCTAATAACCTTAGAAATTAATCTGTAAATCCAATCTAGCCCCAAAGAAATATAATGTATATGTAACTTCTTGCTTAGTAAGAGAAAAATTGTTATAGATTTTAGTAAAGATTAGTTTCTGCTCCTATGATGAGGACTATGCAGATTATTTAAACACAAGAGTCTATTTGATATTTCTTACTTGAAATAAGTCAGCACTATGGCTTGGAAAACTTTTTTTAAAGATACACATATTTATTATTTATTGCAAAAGAATTTGACCTGTACCACTAATTAGGATCAGAAAAAAGGGGAAATATAAATATAGCAGAGAAAGTTGTAAGCCAGATATATTATTTTCAATTTATAATTCATAGTTGCTTTGTAAAAAGGCATCTTTTAATCAAACCAACAGCTGTATATTTCACCAGATAGACTTATCTGCTTAAAATGGTAGCGTTTTTAAAAATATAATTAGGTACTTACCACCAATGAATAATCAAATGAAGCAGACAAATTAAGCAACTAACTAGTAAGAAAGTCAACCTTTATAAAACAAATCTACTACCATCATGATACTTTTAGAGAAGAGTTCATTTCCTTACTATCACAACAATGATAATCTAAAAAACAGAAAGGGATTATCCATTTCTCTCCTCATGCAGATGGGGATTTATTTGCAATTTTAATTTATACACAGTAAAAGTCATTCTTTGTGATGTACAGTTCTATGGATTTTGAGAAATGCACAGTAATATATGTACCACCACAATCAACATACAGAACAGTTCCACTACCCACCAAAAGTCTCTCTTGATGGCCTCTTTATAGTCAACCTTCTCCCCATCCCTACCCCTGGCAACTGCAATCTGTTATCTATCCATAGTTTTGCCTTTTCTTGAATGTGATAAAACTGGAATCATACAGTATATAGACGAACAAGTCTGGCTTCTTTCACCTAGCAAAATGCGTATTTTTAAAAATATTCACCTGCATGGGTTTTGCTAGAAGCTTTTCTTCCATGTAAAAAAGAAAGGACCATATCAACTTTCCCCTCTAAGGCCAACATTGACATCTGTATTTTTATATTTACTTATTTTTAAAATACATTTTTATTGATTTCAGAGAGGAAAGGAGAGAAAGATTAATGATGAGAGAGAATCACTGATCAGCTGCCACCTGCATGCCCACACTGGGGATCAAGCCCACAACGTGGGCATATGCCCTGATGGGGAATCGAGCCATGACCTCCTGGTTCATAGTTCAACACTCAACCACTGAGCCACACCAGCCAGACATCTGTAGTTTTAAAATCACATATCATAATTGTATTTCAGAATTGTGCCTTTAGTATTTCTAAACCTAGGTTACAATGTCCCATTTTATAATCTAAACTAGGGGCCTAATGCACGAAGATTCGTGCAAGAATGGGCCTTCCTTCCCCTGGCTGCCAGCACTTCCTTTGCTCTGGCCCGAGCCACCTTTCCGCCTTCCCTCGCTGCCCAGAGGCCCGGAGCAGCTGGGGTGGTGCGGAATGCCTGCATTGTTGCCATGGCGATATCGTGTCCCACCCCACTCCCGGCCACTCGGTGCCTGTGTATGCAAATTAATCCACCATTTTTGTTGGGTTAATTTGCATACTCACTCCTCTCCTGATTGGCTGGTGGGTATCGCGAAGGTATGGTCAATTAGCATGTTACTCTTTTATTAGGTAGATTAAAGAATCTAGGCCCCTGGAGGGAATAAAAATATAGCCTTAATTATATGTGGGTCTTGACTCTTACCATGATTTCCTTTGACATCAAGCCACTTGGTTTTTTCCATAACCCTTGTCTTCTTCAGAATACTGTGGTAAGTCTGCCATTCTACCTTCTGCTGCATAGATCCTAACAGGTCCTTTGTTTTGGCATCTGTCAGATCTCCTGCAGATTTATATAAGAAATGAATTGCAATACAAAATAAACCCGAGAGGAGGTTCAAGATTCAATTTATTTTAATGCACACTGAAGGAACAGATATTTAAAGTATTCAACATGTGTAAGCATAGCCACTTTTGAATCCATTCATTTGTTCCTTATAGCTTAGCAAATGCCTATTTAACCTCCTATATTAGAAATGGGTTGTGAAAAAAAAATATCTTTAAAGAGAGCATGGACTGACCAGTGTGGCTCAGTGGACTGAGCATTGACACATGCACCAAGAGGTTGCTGGTTCAATTCCCAATCAGGGCACATGCTCGGGTTGCGGACTGCATCACCCATGGGAGGCAGCTGTTTGATATTTGATGTTTCTATCTTTCCCTCTCTTTTCCTCTCAATCTAAAGATTAATAAAAACATACTTTAAAAAAAAAGAGAGCATGGGACTCTATCGAAAATTATAAGAAATTCCAACAGTCTAGGCAGGTGCCTAATGTCTATGGCAACGGCTGTAATCTAAGCAAATATTATTTTTACAGCAAGAAGCAATCTGGAAGGTGTAGATTGGACAAAGAAATACCAAAATTTCTAGAAAACTAGACAGACCCTTGAAATAGAAGTCTGCCATAAGATGAGGACTGCTATTCCATCATATCAGTACAGGTGTTTCAGTAAGGTGGGTGGGATGAGTCCCCTAGTAGACAAGATAGATGCTCCTTTAGCTTCTTCTCCTCCAACATGGTTTGGGAGCAAATGGTTAGGGGTTTGAAGATTCGGGAACCCAAGTCTCAGAAGTACCAAGGGCTGAAGAGGAAGTGTCCTGAGTAATTTAAGCCTCAAACAATTGACAAAATAAGATTAACTGTAAAAAACATGGAAATATGAGTATGTTTTGTTTTAAAGGTAACTTTTGAGTTGTGGTTAAAGGGATTTCCCTAATCCTCTCTCAAATTCAGGCATGCAACATAAAAACAGGTACAAATACAGCAGACATTAAGATGAGAACACCGAGTCCTGCTTCTACCGCTTTAACAAAACCTTGCTATGACAAATCTTTTATCCTGGATCTTGATTCAGTTATCCATAGGCAAATGGAATTACGTGTTATCTCCTCTTCAGGAGGCGGGCTCACCTGGGGCTGGGGCTATAGTGTTTCCAATGTTCCCAAAGTGAAGAGCTGCAGCCCTGGCCTTCGTTCTACCTTCTGCACCACAGAACAACATGACAGCACAGCAACCTTCCCTACCTGTTGCTAGGACGAGAGCTGGTTGAATGATGTCAATAGTTTCAGAACAGAACTTCTCTAAGTCTGCAGCTCTGCCTGGGTCATGAAACCTGCTCAGGTGAAGGTCGGATATCTGCCGAAAGCAGGTATTAAACAGATATCTGAGTCAGGAAGAGGCAGCACGTACAGAGCAACCCAGCGGCTCTCTATGGGGGTAGGAAAAAGCAAAGATGCAGTGCAACAGAGAACCCACCCCCTCCAGGGAAGGACCGACCCCCACCCCCACCCCCACCCCCGCCAGCCAAGAGTTTGGGGCCTGAATGGGAACGGGTCCTGCCCCCCGCGGAAACTGCCAGCGTCTCACCAAGTCCTGCCAGCTCTGCACCCAGCCTCCCCTCGCCCCCCCCCCCCCCCCTCGCCAGGCTCCCCCAGCGTCACCTGCAGACCCCAGAAGATATTGCTGGCTTCAGGGCCCGGCGCAGGGTGCGGCCTCCTGGGGACGCGGGTCTGGGGCAGCGGCGAGGTCTGGCCGGCCAGGCCGTAGTACTCCAGGAGCATGGCCGTCAGCGCCGCGGCCACCAGGCCCGCCACCACCCTGAAGGCCAGCACCGCAGCCATACTGCCCGCCCGGCCGGGCGCAGCGCCCGCGGAGCGGCTCTGGCCGGCCTCAGGGACTCGGTCGCGGAGCCTACCGCGCCGCTCTGGAACGCCGCCGCCGGCACCTGCGCCTTCCCGGGCACCTGCCCCTCGCGGCCGCCTGCAGCTCTGGGTTTGGTTTGCTAAAGTAACGAGGGTGAGGAAACGCAAACCGAGAGACCCCCGACGCCATGCAGGGCTGCCGAGGGGTGTCAGGGAAGGAGCCGGTTCCGGGAGGCGGGGCTAGAATTCCGGCCCCGCCTTAGTCATTTCTGACCTCTTGTGAGTCAGCTTCCTTATCAATAACACAGCTTAATAATACCTCCGGGGCGTATTTCACAGGGTTGTGAGAATCAAAGTGTGCGCGAGGACACCTTTTAAATTGCAGTACACACACACACACACACACAATAATAATAATAATAATAATAATAATAATAATAATAATAAATTGCAGTACACATGTGACAGTTGACTTTCTCTGGCCCCTTCTGATTATTAACAACCTGCTTCCATGTGTGTGGGGGTTTTTTTTAGATGTAATACCAATGTTTTGTGAAATATTTTTTCTCTTAAACCTGATTTCACATGCATTTAGTTACAAAGCATTCCAATAGAGCGTATAACGTCCATTTAATACATTTTAAATACCTACAATGAGCCAGGCACAGAAGAATTAGATTCCGGCTGAGAAAAAGAGTGAAGAAATAAAATGGAGTCACTATGTCAAGCTGCTAAATCATAAAAATCAAGTAGGCTAAGGCAAAGTAGACAATTCTCTTCTTGCTTTAACTAGCCTGGGAACTTAAACTTTGGAATCTTTCAGTTGTGCAGCAATGCCTGGAGATACCCAAATTCCACAAACCTTTGAAGGACTTAAGAATGTTCATGTGCTGTCAGACTGGTGAGCATTCACCCAGGAACCAAGAGGTCATTGGTTCAATTCCTGTCAAGGCATATGCTTGGGTTGCCAGCTCAATTCCCAATAGGGGGCATGCAGGAGGCAACCAGTTGTATCTCTCTCACATCGATGTTTCTCTTTCTCTTTCCCTCCCTCCCTTCTTTCTACTCTCTCTAAAAATCAATGGAAAAAGATATCCTCAGATGAGGATTCACAACAACAGAAAAAGAATGGATAGTATTTCTGAGTGACAGAGATTGGGGGCGGGGGGGGGGGGGGGTATGGGGAGAAGCCATTTTCTACCAGGACCTAACAACATGAACTAAAGTATTAAGGTGAGAAAATGCATATTGAGGAGACAGTAAGCATTTTATTTGGCTGGACCTGGGTTTTACCTAGAAGAATAACAGTAATGAGACCAGACCCTTAGTTTCAGCCACATTGTGGAAGGCCTTTATAAATGCCAAGAGTGATGATAGACCTGGCGATAGCATAGGAAACCGACTGGACATGGGAGAGTTGTAACAGAGAATCGTATTAGAAGGATATTGGAATAATCCAGTGCTATGATCAGAATGTGTCCCCACAAAATTCATATTTTGAAATCCTAATTCCTAATGTGATAGTATTTAGAGGTGGGCCTTTGATCCAGTCCTCCTGAATAGGATTAGTGCCCTTATAGTAAAAAAGACTCTAGGGAGATACCTGCCCCATCCCCCCTTTGAGGACACTGACAAGTTAATAAGTCTGCAGCCTGTAGGAGGGCTTCGACCATGCTGCACTCTGCTTTTAGACTCCCAGCCTCCAGAACTGTGAGAAATAAATTTCTGTTCTTTACATGCCACTCAGTCTGTCTTACTTTGTCTTAGTAGCTTGAACAGACTAAGCCATCCAGGTAGTGAGAGGAAAATGGAGGAAGAAGGAAGATGGGAGAATATGACACTGAAGATGGGAGAATATGACACTGAAATTAGAAAGGAAGAATCAGATGTAAAATTGTAAATACAGAACCTACAGAATTTGACAGCTGACTGGATATTTGAGGGGAAAAATAGTTAAAAGTTAATATTAGCCCAGCTGTGGTGGATCAGAGGTTGAGCGTCAACCTATGAACCTGGAGGTCATGGTTCGATTCCCGGTTAGGACTCTGTAAACTAGATTTTATTCTCCTGGATAGCTCAATTGGTTAGAGATCCCAATACATCATGGTTGCAGGTTTGATTCCTAATCAAAGCACATACAAAAAATCAACCAATAAATGCATAAATAAGTGGAACAACAAAAATCAGTATCTGTGTCTCTCTAAAAATCAATAAAATAAGTAAAAATGAAAAATATAAAAATGTGCACTCTATTTGACCTGATATTTCTATATGTAATAGCTAATCCTAAGGAAAAATATGGATGTTTACAGAGATTTACCAATAAGTAAGGTTATTAAAGCAAAGTTTATAATAGGAGAAAATTAGAAACTACAGTAAGTGGTCCAGAATAAGTCTTAAAAATAGAATGGCACAGCCATATAAGGGAATAACATGCAGTAATCTTAAGTAATATTGAAGAAAAATAGCATGTTAACATGTTAATGAGTATTTTCTAAAACTAGAGTATAGTACACACATGCACACAGAAAAAAGCCTGGAAGCATATATACCAAACTATTAATTATGGTTATCTTAGGATAGTGAGATTATCTGAGATTATGGTTATTTATGTTTGCTTTGCTCATCCATATTTCTGAGTTTTCAATAATGACCATGTAAAGAGAAAAATAACCATTTTTTTTGAGTTAGCAAAATTTTCTATAGAGGACAGTAAATACTTTAGGCTTTGTGGGCCAGACTGTTTTATTGCAACTATGCAACTCTACCGTTACACAAAAGAATGAGGTGGCAGGGTTCCAAAAAAACTTTATAAATATGAAATTGGAAGTTCATGTATTATGAAATGTTTTTCTTTTGACGTTTTCAACCACGTAAAAGCTGTTCTTAGCTTGAAGGCTGTACAAAACAGGCAACAGGTGGATTTGGGGGCCATATTTTGCTAACCCGTTTGAGGATAACTATTCTTTTCTTGCACAACTCATGTTCCTTCAGGGCTGAATTATCTTGATATTTCCGTTTGGTTTTCCAAGTTCTTATCACTAACTCAAACTTGTTACCAGTTGTCGAAACCTCTAGTTGGTACTTTTAAACCCTTCAAATATTGTGTCATTTTTATTTCTCAGAAGTGGCCTCTTTCATAGTTTTCTGACTTCTCACCTGGCCTGTTTGTTCACCATATCTGCTACACAGTTATTATCCTGGTATCTGCTTTCACTCCGTGCCTAGGAATTCCTTTTGCCTTTCAGCTCTGTTAATAATACCTTGTTTTATGTATTTCTTGTACTGAATTCACCTGCACTTTTATTACAAGTTTTGTTTAACCTTTTCTCCAAAGAGCCTAGATAGAATACATAGATGGTTGACAGGCTTCACTGACAGGTGCTCAAACCATTATAGATCTATCTTGGGTCCTCTTTTCAAAATTTACTCAGATCCTGGACAAATACATTTGTTCATGTTTATTTAATGTTCACCAAATCACTGAACACCAGGATTGATGCAGTCTACTGCAAACTGGGTCCTGTAACTCCTTCTGTTACAGTTACAGGATAATGAGAAGCTAGGAAAATTCCAGGGCAAGAGGACTAGGGAAACTGAGACAAGAAAGTTAAACAAGGCCAAGATCTTATATTTTCCAACCAAGGATGCTTGAGAACAAATGACTAATACCTCTCCTCGCTAACCAAGAATGCAGGAAAGAAGGGGGAGTTTTAATGCCTCCCTAACCACAGAATACACAGTGTAAATCACCCTGGAACTGCTAAGGCAGGAGGAGGCAGGAGGAAAGAAAGAAGGGAGAGATTTATCTCAAAGAAGTCAGTCGTTTTGGGGAAGGAGGAGAGAAGAGGGAGTGTTCATCACATTGTTTAAACTGAGAAGCCAGCAGTCTTGGGGCTTGTTAAAGATAAAATTGCCAAATGCTTCTCATAAATTCTGGGAAAGCCATAAAAAAGTAAAAGGGAGACCTTAATCTGTACCTGGATATTCAGCAGAGAAATTAAAAAACCTATAGACAGAAGGGAGTATAACCCCTTAAATCTCCACCAGGCTCACTTCTCAGACTAGCTGGGAAGTCCGTCTGTGCTTTCATAAGCCAGAGGTATGATAAATTTGCTTGCCTTGCTTCTTTAATAAATTTACTTGCTTTATTTAATAAATTTTCTGTACTACAACGCAATCAGCTGGGGTCACTCTTTGAATTCCTTCCTATGAGACAGACATGAACCGAGAAGGGGACAGCCCTCTCCCTTCAACTCGAGGGGCTGTCTGATATCTTTTTTTGGTGTTTCTGGTGCCTATAACACTTCCACAGACTTGGTGAAAGAATCTACTTTGTCCCTCTGCAAACTTGATTTTATTCTTCTGGTAGGTTGAACTACTCCCTGAATGTCTAAACAAAGTTCCTTCCATTGAACATTCAGTCTCATTCCTTCTTAATTGTATGCATCTTGATTCACATCCTGACTCTTTCCTCCTACTTGTGTTATCTTTGGCAAGTTCTTTATCTGTCTAACCCTCTTTTTCTACACCCTTTCCCCCTCCACCAGAGCTGAAATGCTGTGGTTGATCACTTTCAAATGTTACCTGTTCAAAGTTTGTGGGCCAATATTCAATACATCGAAATTTAGAGTAAGGAAAGGTTTATTGATCAAGAAGGCCCAACGCAAACAGACGGGGGTGCCTTATAGCTTTCGAAAATCCATCTTAAGAGAGCCCAGAATTCAGGCATCTTTTATATCAAGGGAAAGGAGGAGAGTAAGGCAAAAGTGGGTGGGGGTTGTAGACAGCTAGGCGATGGCAGGGATCCAAGGAAGAGGGAAATTTCTAAATCTCTGTTTCCAGTTGGTACATTAATTCCTCCCCCACTTCCTCCCCCCCTCCCCCCCCCGACACACACACTGATCTGGATCCAATCTAGAAGATCCTATAAATCTTTGATAAGCAGGCTAGAATTTAGAGAGAGAGAGAGAGAGAGAGAGAGAGAGAGCAAGCATTTTACTAATTACACAAGGACAGAATATTCTGACCAGCTGTGCCCTTAAATGAAACCTTTGGCACCAGGGCTAAGCGTGAACCCAAGATCACAGCCTATTTATGACCTTTAACCCAAGTCTGATTCAATTTGAATCAGAAATGACTCCTCAATTGTGGAAATTCTTATCTCTAAAATTAAGCTAATCCCACCAAACCTAGGTTTGCAAGCCAATCCCAGAAATAAAACCTCTGAACCCAGGCCTGATTCTTCATAAATTGTCCCTGAAGGCTCCAGCCTTAACTACTTCATCACATTCTCAGGACTTCCCTTGTTCTAACAGAGGCTGATTCCCCCCACAGCTGTGGAATGACCTTAGTCCAAGACTGGCAACTCCTGTTGTAATGGGGACCACTCACTCCATATCCACCTGCTTCTCAGCTCAATATGGTAGCCTCTTTCTTCAACTACAACCTGTCCCCACAGATTCCAGTCAAGGGCACATACCTTGGTTACAGGCTAGAGCACATGCAGAGGCAACCAATCAATGTGTCTCTCTCACATCCATGTTTCTCTTGGTGTGTCTCTTCCTTCCCCTTCCACTCTCTCTAAAAATCAATGGGAAAATATCCTCGGGTGAAGATTAACAAAAAAATCGTTTTAAATAAGAAACTAGCACTCTTGAGACAGGTCCTTATAAGTAGCAGGAGTAGAAACTGAGAGAGAATTAGAGCCAGAAGATGAGGATCATGGTACTATTCTATATTTTCTTTTTTGTTTGCTTCTTCTTTAAAATGTATATCTCTTTTAGTAAGCACAAAACTCTTGTTTATATTGTTTTGTTTTCTAAACTAATCATGAAATTCGGAGTGTCTCCCTGTATGAGGAGTCTGGATTCACTCTTCCACCAAATACTCCAAAACAAGCAATCATCAATCAAATCAATAAACATTCCCCATACTGTGCATATCTTTCCAAATTTGCAGAGGGTATACAGGATTTGTTTCTGAACGTGTTCCATATTTACACCTGTATTTCAACACTGCAACATTCAAGTTGCTGCCATTTTAAAGTCATACCCAAGGACTTCCCGACATCTATATATCCAACAAGCCAAAGATTAAGCAAAAATTTTTAAAAAGTCCCTAATGTTGAAAAGGAAGGAAATTTATATTTTAAGATAACATTTTTATTGACTTTTTAAAGAGAAGGGAAGGGATGGAGAGAGAGAGAAACATTGATGTGAGAGAGACACATTGATCAGTTGCCTCCTGTATGCACCCTGACCCCTCTGGTGATTGAATCTGCAACCTAGGTATGTGTCCTGACTGGGAATCAAACTGGCAATCTTTTGGTACATGGATGACACTCCAACCAACTGAGCCACACCAATCAGGGCAGGAAATATTTCTTGACAAGGAACATGCCAGGCCCAATTGAGACAATCCAGGAACTCTCATCAATGAACACACACACACACACACACACACACACACACACACACACACACACACACACAGCTAGGCTAACAATTATCACCCATGTAAAAGGAAAGAATAACAGGAAGCTGGAAACAGCTTTTACAAATCCAAACCTTCAGTTCAACCTAGATGCTTAATATATACTTACATGTACACATGTGTAAGTTCTACCTTTGTATGTATCCAAGTTTTGTCTGCATAGTATTTTTTCTCAACTTTCTAAAATAATTTTTTAAACACACAATATATATTTTTTCTCATAATCTAGGATAAATTCATCTTATCATCCATGAATTTGGTATCTGGCCATGATTCTCTTTTGGGGATGGTTAAGTCCTGACAGTCTATATATACTGTGGTGCCAGGAGATGCCCCTCATTAAACAGGGGAAAACACTGAGGTCTGGAGAGCCTGACTTGCCCAAGATGATATGGGGAGTTCCAGCCAAAAGAGAGACCTAATCAGTGTTCACTAATTTGCGCTTGCTCTGCCTCCTGGGGGAGCACCTCTGAGCAAAAGCCCCAGAGCGTCAGTATTCTTGGGGTGGGATGGTTGTCTAAGAGTGGAACCTGCCCCTCCTCCTCTGGTCATGCCCCTCTCAAAGCCCCTTCCAGTTGGTGGTGGGAGGCTTGGCCTCCATGGATAAACAGCGTGTTTTCTTTTGTCATTCAGTCATCCCCTTGATGTGATGATACCCTCTGAACATTGGATATCAGAATGTGAGGAGCTGGTGCTGGTGAGCTGGTGCCTGGGGTGGGAGTGTCCTGGGTGGCCAGCACAGAGATGGAGTTCTAAAGTAAATGACCTCAAGCCAAATTTCAGGGTGCCAAGAACTGTTGGGTTTGGACATTAATGCTTAGCGAAGGACATGGGAGTTGAGCTGGGCAAAGTGGGCAGAGCCAGGACTAAGAGGGGAAGACCAGAGACCTAAGAGTGCAACCCACCCCTCCTATGCTGGTTGGGATTCAGTAGAGGCTGACTTCTGTATATTGTCTTTATTCAGGTATGAATCAGGAGCTCTGGATAAATAATAACCCTTTCCACTAAACCGGCACTAGAGGTGTGTGAAGAGAGATCGGAGCTCTCCTGTCAGGAGTACTGTTAATGGGACTAAGGCATCTGTTATGGAGGACTAGGAGAAAAAACGTCATCTACCCTTGTCAGTAAATGGGGTTCAGTAAACGGGAATCTGTGAATTTAGCTGACAAAAGATAGATTGACAGGAGAAAAGGAATACAAGTTTACAAAATTTCTTTTATATGGGCAGGATTTCTCAAAAAGTAACCAGACGTAACTAAAAGCAGCAGTTAAGACTAGTGAGCTTATATACCCTTCTCAACAAAGGTTTGGGCTTAAAGGGGGGTCAATTGTGGGGAAGTAACTAGGAAATATATCGGGGAACTAACGGAAGAATTGTGTGTGTGTGGTTTTTTGGAAGGCAGCTATGCTCACCACTATACCACCAACGCAACTTTGTGTGTGGTTTTTTGTTTGTTTTTTGTACTTTGCTAGGCCCCCAATTTTTTTTTTTTTTTGCTATTATGATGATGAAAAACATATACAATTTTCCATTTTTTCATTATAGTTCACATTCAATATTATTCTGTATTAGTTTCAGGTGCACAACATAGTGGTTAGACAATCATATACTTTACAGAGTGGTCCCCCTATTATTTCAAGTACCCCCATGGCCCGTACATAGCTATTACAATATTATTTGTTTTGTTTTTAAGTAAGGTTCATCTTATGCAGGCTCATCTTGGTGCTGGCTCTCTGTCTTCTGTGATAAGGGTCACTCTCCCCATCCTGGTCCAGGAGAGGGAGGGAGGAAATTTATGCCACCTTCACGAAGAGAAATTTATGCCCTGCTTTTAGGCAGATAAGCACAGAGAACCCTTCCTGTATCTGTTGATTATTAATTGCTTTCAGCTAGAAATAATCCTTATGCCAAAGTGGCATGTTTTGGGGTGGCATATCGTGATCACCTTCATGGATCCTATTTTCTAATAATAACTTTTATTTTACTCAAAACTACACATGCACTCAGTTTAAGGAAGTGGTATTTCATTCCCTACATTTGCCACTAAGAAAATGTTTACTACTCAGAAAATGTTGGGTTCCAAGTGTTCCTCATTCAAATCTTTCAGAGGAGACTTTGAGTTCTAGAACTCAGTTCTTTGTTATTGACCTCCTTATTTCTCTTGACATGCCAATGGTGATAGAATGGGGCTTTCAGGATTAAGTGATATCCTATGACTCCCTCTAAGGTACTTGCCTTCTTTCACAACAAGTAATGCCCTCAAGGACTTTCATTCATGCTCTCAGACCCCATCCTCCCACAATTGTATCACAGTTTTGGTTAGGACAGTATTCAGAAGTTCACCTCAGTGTGACTATGCCATCTCTATTTAGAGCAGAGTTGTACTGTATTCTAGGATGGGGAAGACAAACTTTTTCTGCAGAGTAGAGTAGTTAGTATATAGTTCAGACTTTGTGGGTCATCTGGTCTCTGCAGCAAGCACTCAGCTAAAAGGAGCCAGAGAAAAGTGGCAGTCTTACACACACACACACACACACACACACACACACACGCACACACACACCCCACACAAATTAGTTACAGACCTGAAATTTGAATTTCAAATAACTTTCCCATTTCACAGAATATTATTTACTTTTATTTTTCCAACTATTTAAAACCATTCTTAGATGAGATGGTACAAAAATAAGTATTGGAAATTAAGATACCTAAGAATAAACTTAACTAAGGAGGTAAATGACCTCTACTCAGAAAACTACAGGACGTTGAAAAAAGAGATAGAGGAAGACATAAACAGATGGAAGAACATACTGCGTTCATGGATTGATAGAATCAACACCATTAAAATGTCCATACTACCCAAAACAATCTATAGATTCAATGCACTTCCCATTAAAATACCAACAGCATATTTCACAGACCTAGAACGAACTCTCCAAAAATTCATCTGGAATAAAAAAAGACCCCAATAGCTGCAGCAATTCTGAGAAAGAAGAACAAAGTAGGAGGGGTCACAATACCAGATATCAAGCTGTATTACAAAGCCACTGTTCTCAAAACAGCCTGGTACTGGCACAAGAACAGACATATAGACCAATGAAACAGAACAGAAAACCCAGAAATCGACCCAAGCCATTATGCTCAATTAATATTTGACAAAGGAGGTAAGAGCATACAATGGAGTCAAGATAGTCTCTTCAGTAAATGGTGTTGGGAAAATTGGACAGATACATGCAAAAAAATTAAACTTGACCACCAACTTACACAATACACAAAAATAAACAAAATGGATAAAGGACTTAAACATAAGATAGAAAACCATAAAAATATTAGAGGAATTCACAGGCAGCAAAATCTAAGACATATGCCAAAGCAATATCTTCACCGATACAGCTCCTAGGGCAATGGAAACTAAGGAGAAAATAAACAAATGGGACTACATCAAAATAAAGAGCTTCTTGCACAGCAAAAGAAAACATCAACAAAACAACAAGAAAGCCCACTGCATGAGAGAACATATTTGCCAATGTTATCTCCAATAAGGGTTTAATATCCAACATTTACAGGGATCTCATACAACGTAACAAAGGGAAGATAAACAACCCACTCACAAAATGGGCAATGGACCTAATTATATAGTTTTTGAAAGAGGACATAAGGAAGGCCAGGAGACATTTGAAACATGCTCAAAATCACTAATTATCCAAGAGATGCAAATCAAAACAACAATGAGGTACCATCTGACACCTGTCAGAATGGCTATCATCAACAAACTGACAAGTGCTGGCGAGGATGCAGAGATAAAGGAGCCCTTGTGCACTGCTGGTGGGAAGGCAGACTGGTGCAGCCACTGTGGAGAACAGTATGGAGATTCCTCAAAAAATTAAAAATGGAACTCGCATTTGACCCAGTAATCCCACTCCTAGGAATATATCCGAAGAAACTAGAAACACCAGTCAGAAAGGATATATGCACCACTATGTTCATAGCAGCACAATTTACAATAGCTAAGATTTGGAAACAGCCTAAGTGCCCATCAGCAGATGAATGGATTAAAAAGCAGTGGTACATCTACACAATGGAATACTAAGCTGCTGTAAAAAGGAAGAAACTCCTACCATTTGCAACAACTTGGATGGCGCTGGAGAGCATTATGCTAAGTGAAATAAGTCAGTCAGAGAAAGATAAATATCACATGATCTCACTCATTTGTGGATTATAATGAACAACATAAACGGGTGAACAAAAACAGATCCAGAGACAGAGAAGCATCGAGCAGATTCTCAACTCTCAGAGGGAAGGTAGGGGAGGGTGGGAGTAAAGGGGAAAGATCAACCAAAGGACTTGTAATGCCCGCATATAAGCATAACCAATGGACGCAGACACCAGGGGCGTGAGGGTGTGAACGGGAGTGGAGTTGGGGGGGGGGGGAAGAGGGGATAAGGACACATATGTAATACCTTAATCAATAAAGAAAAAAAAGTATTGGACCAACCATAGTTTGCTGACCTCTAGTATAAGCTTTTAGTAAATTATTGCTTCAAATATCTTTATCTCATCAAATTACTGTGAACTGCCATGAACAAAAGGGTATATTTTATTATATGGAGGTAATCATATTCTAAGATAAATTATTTTGAACTTCAAAACATAAAGCCCAGTTTGGATGGGCATCTAAGTGGTTAGAGCATCATTTCAATATGCCAAGGTTGCAGGTTCGATCCCCAGTCAGGGCACATACAAGAATCAACCAATGAATGCATAAATAAGTGGAACAACAAATCAATGTCTGTCTGTCTATCTCTCTCCATTCCTCTATTTCTAAAAATCAATAAATTAAAAAATACACACACCCATAAAGCCCATATTTGAAATGCAGTATTTGGGGAAATAATTAGTATTCAATCACTACTAGATCCATTAAGGAAAAACCTACAGCCTTAACCGGTTTGGTTCAGTGGATAGAGCATCAGCCTGTGGACTGAAGGGTCCCAGGTTCGATTCTGGTCAAGGGCATGTACCTTGGTTGCGGGCACATCCCCAGTGGGGGTTGTGTGGGAGGCAGCTGATGGATGTTTCTCTCTCATCAATGTTTCTAACTCTCTATCCTTCTCCCTTCCTCTCTGTAAAAAATTAATAAAATATTTTTTAAAAAAGGAAAAACCTACAGTGAACCCAGAAAATAGTTAACAGTTTACTCTTTTTTAAATACATTTTTATTGATTTTTTAAATTTTTCATTATGAAAATTTATTTATTTTAAAATATATTTTTATTTATTTCAGAGAGGAAGGAAGAGGGAGAGATAGAAACATCCATGATGAGAGAGAACCATTGATCAGCTGCTTCTTGCAGGCCCCCTATTGGGGATTGAGCCCCAACCCGGGAATGTGCCCTGACCTGGAATCGAACTGTGACCTCCTGGTTCATAGGCTGGTGCTCAACTACTGAGCAATGCCAGCCAGGCAACAGTTTACTCTTAAGAGTTACTGAAAATTGGTGTAGACAACCAATTTAAAAAAAAAACAAAACTCCACACAAAACAACTCTGATTTATGTTAATTTATGGGATGAGACCATTATAATTCAAAATTATATTTAATTTTAAAGCATATTTGTACCCTCAAAAAAAGATTTTCATATATATTGGTTTCTTAGGAAATTAAGTGCCTAGAAAATGATTGTATAAGTTAAATAACATGGAATAAAATAAATTATTTTTATATCCTTGCTTTTATAATTACTATAGGTTTTGGTGCATAGTAGTCCCTAATATTGTTAAACTATGTCACTTAATTTGTTTTAGTTTTATTGCCTTTTTACTGAGACAAAAGTGTATGTGTGTGTACTTACAACAGGAATAAGATCTTTGAGTAAAATTTCCCAACTATGTCATGTTTTTTGTTAAGTGTGAAAATAAGTAAGGAATGTTACATTCCCTTTCTCTTCTTTCTTCCTCATCATGTTAAGGGCTTATCTTTGCAATTTTCACTACTTTTCTTTTATTCCCTTCTTCCTTTCACTCTCATCTGCTCATTTCCCCTTACCTTCATCTCTTGACTAGAAGGACATTAGACTCTTCTATAACCCAACTCCACTTGCCTTTCCACTGAGGTCACAAATGTGTTTTGGTTTTTTTTTTCATGCTTTATCTCCATTTCTTCCACTGAGTTCTTCCTTTATTCTTTGTTCCTCTCCAAAATAACTACTGTGTTTTCAACTTTTTCATTCTTGTAACCACTTTACCCACTGTTATCTTACTCTAAAGAACTAGTCCAATTTCATAAATCCCAAGCTGGTTAAGGCCTTCATTCAGACTGCACTGCAGCTCTGCCTCTCTCTTAGCTCAATCATGTTTCCTTCCCTTTCTTTCCCTTCTATAGGTGTTGATTCCAAGAACTCTCCCTAATAAACCTGTATGCTAAACTCTGCTTCAGAATCAGCTTCTTTTGAAACCCAACCTCTAACACGTACATCCCAGCATCTGTTAAACTAATGCCACTAAAAGGTAATCTGATCAGAGGTTATCCTCTCCAAACACAAATTGTATTTAAAAAAATATATTTTTATTGATTTCAGAGAGGAAGGGAAAGGGAGAGAGAGAAAGAGAAACATCAATGATGAGAAATAATCATGGATCGGCTGCCTCCTGCACACCCCACACTGGGGATCAAGCCCACAACCCAGGCATGTGCCCTGACTGGGACTCGAACCCTGACCTCCTGGTTCATAGGTCAATGCTCAACCACTGAGCCACACTGGACGGGCAACATAAATTGTATTTTAATAAGTTCTCAAAGTGAAAACTCTCCCTAGGAAGGAGTCTCTAACAATGAAATAAATACAAGTGCTAGCTAATGTGGCTTTGGAGACCAATACACATTTTGTGAATTGATTTTTAAAGACTATTTTAAGAACCATTTATAAATTTCAATTACAATAATTTGTGTGTGTAGTGTTTTAGTCTTTTTTGAGGTGGCTTTTTTCCCCCCAGGAATACTGAACATCCATGATCTAGTAGGCAGCTACCATGTTCTATAAATACAAAGTGGTGACAGAATTCCTACTCTCATGAAGCTCATAGTCTAACACAGTGGTTGGCAAACCGCAGCTCACGAGCCACATGCAGCTCTTTGGCCCCTTGAGTGTGGCTCTTCCACAAAATACCACGTGCGGGCGTGCACGTACAGTGCGATTGAAGGAGTACCCTAATTAAGTTAGGTAATAACAATGTACCTAACTATATAGTTTAAGTTTAAAAAATTTGGCTCTCAAAAGAAATTTCAATCGTTGTACTGTTGATATTTGGCTCTGTTGACTAATGCGTTTGCCGACCACTGGTCTAACTGGTTCAACAGGCATCTAAATAATTAAAAGTGCAATGAAAGCACAGAGGGAACGATTCTGCCTATTGGAGAATGAGAGGATCAGAAAACTCAGAGGGAGTCCTATATAAACTGACCTCTAAAGAATAAAAAGAAATTCTTTATAGAAAGAGGTGTGGTAGTGGGGGAGGGGGCACTCTAGGCCAAGGGACTATATGGTGTAGGTGACAGATGTAGTTTAGATAGTTTAAGTGGGGTGGCAAGGGACATTAGACTAGCAAAAATTGTTTCAAACCAGACTGAGAAGGGCTTTGAATGCCATGCTTAAGGGTTAAATTTTTTTAAAAATATATTTTATTGATTTTTAACAGAGAGGAAGGGAGAAGGGATAGAGAGCTAGAAACATCGATGAGAGAGAAACATCGACCAGCTGCCTCCTGCACACCCCCCACCAGGGATGTGCCCGCAACCAATGTACATGCCCTTGACCAGAATCAAACCTGGGACCCTTCAGTCCACAGACCGACGCTCTATCCACTGAGCCAAACCGGTTTCGGCAAGGGTTAAATTTTATCTTATAAAGAAGCCATTGAGGTAAGAGTCACATGATCAGATTTACCTTTAAAAATAATTCTGGCAGGAAAATAGAGGATGAGGATGAGAGAGAGAGTAGAAATAGGGAAACCAATAAGGGTTACTCTTTCCCAGTTTGGATTTGGAATATCAAGGATTTGTACCAGGAAGGAAGAATCATGTAGTGTCACATAAGAAAATAACCCCAAGAAGGAGGTCAGTTAAAATGGAATCAGTCATGGGTTCTCATTAGCATCCCTTGGGAGATTTTTTTTTTTTTTTTAAGGATACTCAGGTCTCACCTCTTTCTAATTAAATCAGAATCACTAGAGTGACACCAGGCATTGGAATTTTAAAAAAGTTATCAGATGATTCTAATATGTAACCAGGGTTGAAAACCTCCAGCACAACCCCTAAATGAGGAGTCTAAGGAAAACAGTTCTGAGCATGGCTATCTCAATGGACTGTGTCATTCTGGGGCACTAAGAAAGCTAATTGATGTATATTATTTGTTGGTTATACTTTAAACAGAAAATGGCACCTGCAAAATGTACTTGTAGCATATTTATTAACAAAGTTTACTGTAAACTGATGCTAATTAAAAAAAGAAGTATGTCTTTACATAAGAATGAAACAAATTCATAATCCTATTCTAAACTAGGCCTACCCATACCTTTCTCTAAATCAAAAAAGAGCAATGATTCATAAGTTAATATCTGTTTTGTTTGGTTAATGACCTATAAAATGTCTATTATAAATGTACTAGGATGTTAAATGTATGCCAAATACATGATGAATATTTTAATTTATTTAACAATAGACATTTATACTGCAACATACAAAATGATAAAAGAGACAAGAAATTTTTTTATAGTGGCAGGAGAGTGAAATGGTTAAAGGCATACATTTTGAAGCCAGACAGACCTAAGTTTTGAATCTAGGTTTCTGTCACTTGGTAATTGCAGTTCTTTGAACAAGCAATCTCACTTGTTCAAGCTATCATTTCCTTGTCTGTACAATGATGATAACAGGAACTACATCACAGGATTGTTTTGTGAGTTATACTTTAAAATGTATCTAAAGTCCTTAACATAGTAGTTGACATTTCTATGTATACATCTTGGTTCTTGCACTCAAGGAACTACAAAAATAAGATAGGCCAAGACAAGCTGTAATATAAGGCAGTGTTATCTTATAAATAATGACTTAATAGTTAATGCATCAATTAGAAATCTTTCAGTTTCAAAAAAATAAAAACCACCTCTAGCTATCTTAAGAAAAGAGTATATCTACTGAAAGGATGTCAGGGATCCATCGGTTCTGCAGGAAGCTGAGGGCAGGCTTAGAAAGAAATGCTTAGAAACCCAAGGAACTGCAGATGACCAACAAGCTGGAGGGACAGTTGCTTTTTAGCATGAATAGGCTGAATGAAGATTGCTGCCTGAGTATACCAAGCAGAAATGAAATCTAACCATGTGTTTGGGGACACTGTCACCCTGAAATAAGACTCCCCACAATGGAAAGACCTCCTCCACTCAATTGAGAAGCTGCCACCAGATGCAGGACAGCCAGAAAAAAATCCACAAAAATGTTCATCCTGAATACTAGCAGTCATTGTACTGCACAATACCAGGCATTTAGGGCTTCAGGTGGTATCTCATTAATCCTCACAACCATCATGAGGAAAATAGTCTTATTACCATGTCTATTTTATAGATGAGAAAACCAAATCTCGGTGAGGTTAAATCGCCTAAGGTTACACAACTAACAAGTGGTAAAAAAGAAATTAAAATCCAGAAAGTCTGATTCCAGAGGTTAGGTATACAGCTACTAGTTCCTCCAAGAGGGGAAAGATCACACCACATCTGGCTAGATAAGGAAATACATTATCAAGAAGGCTTTTTAATTGGATAGGTTGGGTGGGTATCTATCTATCTAGGCACTAGGTATTTATATACCTTTAAAAAATGGGAAAATTAAAAAAATTTTACACAAGAAATACTTAAAGAAAAACTAGACAATACAGTTAAGTAGAAAGTAGAAAATAATTTCTGTGATTTTGCAACCTAGGGATAACCAAGAGTAATATTTTAGTAATTAATATTCTTGGAATAGTCTTTGAGATTTTATCCTTTGGTCTATCATATGTTGCAGACATTTCTTCCCAGGTTTTGTTTTAACTTTGTGTAGTTTATTTTTAAATATCTAGGCACATTTTTGTCTTACAAAAACATGACCATACTGTTTTATTTTTTGTTATTTATTCATTTGAGAGAGAGGGAAGGAGGGGGACAGGGGAAGGAGAGAGTAAATGGGAGGAAAGAAGGGAGGCTGATTTCTTTTTAACTGATTTTATTTTTTAGAGAGGGAGAGAAGAAGAGAAAGGGAGAAAGAGAAATATCGCTGTGAGAAACATTGATCTGCTGCCTCCTGCAGGTCCCCAACCAGGGATCAAGCCCTGTAATCCAGGCATGTGCCCTGACCAGAATTAAACTGGCAACCTCTTGGTGCCTGGGATGACGTTCAACCATATGAGCTACACCGGCCAGGCCTCGATGGCTGATTCTTATATATGCCCTGACCAGGGATCGTATTCCAACCTTGGCATATTGGGACAATACTCTTAACCAACTTAGTTACCCAGCCAGGGCCGAACCATACTGTTTAGTAACTTGTTTTTTCCACCCAACAAGATATAGTATCTTCCCAAGTCAATAAGAAAGCCTCTACAACAGTGGCTTTCCAATTGTATGGTTTTAGGATTATTTTATATTCTTTCAAAAAATATTTATTGATTTCAGAGAGGGAGAGGGAGAGAAACTTCAATAAGAGAAAATCATTGATCAGCTGCCTCCTGCACGTCCCACACTGGATATCGCGCCCACGACCTTCTGATTCATAGGTTGATGCTCAATCACTGAACCATGCCGGCTGGCCTATACTTTACTTTTGTTTATATTCACTTTACTTTTTTTTAGTACCTAACCCTTAAATTCATTAAAAATTATTTTTAGCCGAAACCGGTTTGGCTCAGTGGATAGAGCGTCGGCCTGCGGACTCAAGGGTCCCAGGTTCGATTCCGGTCAAGGGCATGTACCTTGGTTGCGGGCACATCCCCAGTAGGGGGTGTGCAAGAGGCAGCTGATCGATGTTTCTCTCTCATCGATGTTTCTAACTCTCTATCCTTCTCTCTTCCTCTCTGTAAAAAAATCAATAAAATATATTTTTTTTAAAAAAATTATTATATTATTGAAAGATCTGACTTAATCTAATGCCAAATAGTTAACTCTTTATTATTTCCTAAGTGGAGCTTTATTATTTTTCCCTTTATTAAAAAATACATTTTAAATTATGTTTTACAAACAGTTTAAAACTACAGATGAAGCTGAAGTAGCTCTTGACCATTTTACTCCTCTTCCGGTTTTCAGAGCAAACTACCATTTGTGCTTTTCCCTTTCAGAATGTTTCCTTCGCATTTAAATTTATGTAAGCCTAAATATAAGGATTGTGGCTACTTGACTGTTTTTTCCCTCCTCACTTGTCTTTCTCTTTCTACATAGATGTATCTTTTTTTTTTTTTAAGACATGCATGGTGTTCCATAATGCAGATTACCATGTTTACCTTATCTTCCCTCTACCGATGAGTAGGTTTCCAATTTTTCGTCATTTCTTCACTACCACTCCCCAAAAAGCTGGGGTCTGAGTTTTATTGTGCGCATGCGCAAGTGCCCACGGGTTACCTTCCCAAAGATGTGATCGCGTTGAGTACTTTTTCATTGTGTGGGCGCTGGGGACCCGCAGCAGGTGCGCTGAGAGACAGAACACACCTAGACCCAGGGCCCGCCCCGACATTGTTCTTCCTTGCACAACGGACGCCGAATTTTTTTTCTTTTTTAACCTCGTAGACGCCACAGTCCCCAGCACCGAGACCAGACACACGAGCTCCAGCCACCGAGCTCTACGACTGAGAAAAGTAGGGAAGGAGAACCCTCGCGCCCTTAAGGCCCGTGACGCTTGCTTCCGGGAAGCGCACCGGAAGCCGCTGTTCGATCCTGCGTCAAATTCGACTTCAGGGGCCGTCGTAAAAGTGTCGTCCCGCGTCTCCTGAACCGGCCACAGGTCTCTCCGCTCGTCTCCGGCCGGGGGTCTGCAACTGCAAGCGTCAGTTTCCCTCAAGATGGCGGACGAGGAGGCCAGGGGTGTGGAGAGGATGGAAGTCAGCCCGGACTTGCCCCAGACCCCGCAGGGACTGGCGTCTGTAAGTCCTCGCGGGCAAGTTCCTTTTGTACCCCCGGTCCCTCCCTGCCGCGCTTCGGAGGATGCGGGGCTGCCCCGCTTATGGCGGCTCTGGGGAGGGGGAGTTGTAGGGGTTGATGTGGAAGGGAGCCACCACAGGAAGAGCCACTCACCCACATGCCTGCTGGCCAGGTCTACGGAATAGAATGCCTTTGTCGTGTATTAGTGGTGACGAGCTCAAGCATGTCTGTGTCCTGAAGTAGGAAGACCCGGTGGTGTTGGTAGATGGTCTGGCGTGGGGGGCTGAGGCGGGGTTGGAGGAAGAGCCATTTTCCTGGAGACGCGGCGTTAACCCCTCTGGACGACTGGAATGCAGGGTGCAGCACCTGCTGTCGGGATGGATAGCGGGCCGGGTGGGGACTGATGGGGTCAGGGTATGCTGCCGCTGTCCACTCCTGTGTCCGCTCCTGTCAACATTGGGAGGCAGGGAAAGACGACAGGTGTAGCGGTTGCAGTCCTTCAGTCCAGTATCGTGAGAACCCCAGGCCTCATCCTCCATGGAGGAACCCGTCTTCTGTCGCTGCTTTTTAACGATGGGAAAGAGACTTTCAGACATTTCCAGTCAGGGAAATACCATTAATCAATATGGGGATCTATATGTTGAAAGAATGGGGAGGCAAGAGAGAGTGAGCAAATCTGAGTCCGTCGTCTGGCTACAGAGAGAGAGAGCTGACTGACTGAGGAGGATAAGAGGTAACATTAGGTAATATTCTGGATGTCTCCCGCATCTAGTGGGGAGATACGTAGGAAATGTTCAAATATTGATTCTGGCATGATGTTGACTTTTGTCAGCTGGCATTTATTCTTGCATACAGGAAAGTGTAGGATATACGCCTCCTCCTGAAGTTTCTTTGGTTTGTAGTTTTAGTGAAAGCTTTCTTGGAGTATTTTAATACTGCAGACGCTTGAGCATTGTTTTATGAGAGAACAGAGTGAACTCCAGAAATAAGAGTCCACCCCAGGGACTGGCTAGTTTGGCTGGGAGATAGAAACCAGGGAGGGAGGGAGTTGGAATAAGGGTTTGGCCACCCAGCTATGACAGTGCTTGCAGCTATCCTCTACCCCAAATATTTATTCAACCTCATGTCACTGCTGGTATTGAAGGAGGAAGCATCTATTTGAGATAATAAGAAATGAGAAGATGGGAAAAGTTTGGAAGCAATTGTAAACATCTGGTTTTAATGGTAGCTTGTGCTTTTTACATCTTAGAAGTAATGGAGAAACTGTGCTGTGGGCAGAAGTGTTACTGTAATTTTGTATTGCTAAAGATGACTAATGTTTATTTAAAGCTTTGATATATTCCTTCCAGGTAGTATAGTAAAATCTCATCAATCTGGACTTCACTTATTTGGGACTGGAGATAATGGTACAGGAATTGAGCTAGAATTATGTTGCAAACTCTACTTCAAGAAATACTAAATTTCATTGGGTAAGACTTTGGATTTTGCAAAGTAGCAGGTAGATTCCAAGAGAGGTGTAAAAGCTTCCAGCCCGGGTCCTGGATGCCTGCTGGCAGCCGGAGGGACGCAAGCCCAGGTCCCAGGTGCCAGAGGGAGCTCACAGTCCAGTGACACAGATAAGACAAGTGCTCAAATGAGTTTAATACAAGATAGGGTGATGTAAGTGGATGAAGACTTGTGCCTGTAAAGGCTCATGATCACTTTTTTGGCTTGGATTTCTCTACTTGAGGATTCCAGATAGCATCTTACTTTCCTTTTATTTTTAAATCTACCATCTTTAATTTTATCCTAACTGGAGTAAGATTCTGCCTTTCCAGATTACTTCTTGTTTGCTGTTAAGCAAAACAAGCTCAAAGATTCTTTGACATTCGAATAATTTGTATATTTTAAATCAGCATTGGGAGGCAGGTAAAACAAAAATAATGAATATGGGAGTGTTGCAGAGGTTTAAGAACTCTTACCAACTCCACTAGAGTCTTGTTTGTGGTTATAGTTTTTGCTATCCTTAAACTTCCTTCTTAGTTCCTAGGTCATTTTTCTGTCATGTTGCTATCAACATGTATGAAGGCTCTCAAATTCCTGATACTACCTAACACAATTAGAGTGAAATAATAGGTATGAATTGTTGGACATTTATAAAAGCCATTGCTTGAGAATGATTAGGGTAATTGATTCTGTAGATCAGCATGCCCTACTAATTTTGAAGTCCTGGTCTTGTGGGCCACACATTGAGGAAGACTAAGCTAGACATTGGAAGTTCTCAGTACAGAATTGACATGTTGACATTTTGGGGAGGGATAAGGTCTTTGAGGAGGAAAGTGTGTGTGTATGTATATATGTGTATATATGTACATACATACAGAGAAAGAGACAGACAGACATGGAGTGAGAGGGTAAAGTGGGGGGGGGGGGGAGAGAAGGAGGCAGAACAGGAATGATTGAGTTTCAGGGACAGAAGATGGAGGAAAAACCAGGGAAGGACCTACAAAGGGAGTAGCCAAGCAGGAATGAGGTGAGAGTAGCGCAGTGTCATAGGGCCATGGTCTGCAAACTGCGGCTCGCGAGCCACATGCAGCTCTTTGGCCCCTTGAGTGTGGCTCTTCCACAGAATACCACGGCCTGGGTGAGTATTTTAAAGAAGTGGCGTTAGAAGAAGTTTAAGTTTAAAAAATTTGGCTCTCAAAAGAAATTTCAGTTGTTGTACTGTTGATATTTGGTTCTGTTGACTAATGAGTTTGCCGACCACTGTCATAGGGTATAATGCAGGGGTCCTCAAACTTTTTAAACAGGGGGCCAGTTCACTGTCCCTCAGACCGTTGGAGGGCCAGACTATAGTTTAAAAAAAAACTATGAACAAATTCCTATGCACACTGCACATACCTTATTTTGAAGTAAGAAAACAAAACGGCAAAAACACCCACATGTGGCCCACGGGCCGCAGTTTGAGGACGCCTGGTATAGTGTGTAGAAGAGGGTGGTTTACTAGGTCCAGGAAGATGAGGACTGAGGAAAATTGGGAATTCAGATAGTATATGGGGTGGTCTAACACAGCTTTTGCCTTCTGTCTTCTTCAACTGGACTTTCTTAAGTCCATCTCAGAAGATTTTTCCTGGCGTGGTACTGTGGTCTTTTCTTTTTCCTGTCTACACCCTCTGCCTATGTGATTTATTTAGTTCTATGGCTATAAATACCATCTGAATGCATTCAGTTCCCAAATTTAGGTCATCTCACTTCTGAGCTCCAGAATCACAAATCCAACTACCTACTTGACATATCCACTTGGATGTCTGATAAGTGTTTCAAATAGGGGGAGCAATTAGGAAGCCACTGCAGTAACTTATCCAAGCCATAGTTGATGGTGGCTTGTACTAGAGAGATCACTGGAGATGGAAAGAAGAGGATGGATTTGGGAGAGAATTTGGAAGTATGGTAGAAACAAAAAGATTTACTTGTGGATTGAGTATGAGGCAAAGGGAAGAAACAGATGACATCTGCATCCCCAATGTTTGACTTAAGCATTCATGGCCATGGTTATGTCATATACTGAGAGGAATGACCAGATTTTGGGAGGGGGAAACAGGGAGGCAGATCAAGAGTTTTGTTATTCCTGTTTCAGTAGATGACACTTCCATAATAGCTCTTGAACACAAACAATTCTCTGTCTCTACTCCACCTCTCTAGTCATAGTCACCATCTATTGCCTAGGCAACTGCAGTGGCCTCCTAACTGGCTTCATTGCTTCCATTTTACCCTGTTCCAGTCCATTCTCCTCTTAGCAACCAGAATAAATCTTTTTAAGACTAAATCATATTCATGTCAGTTTCCTGCCTAAATTCTTCAGTGATTTTCCATTGTACTTATAATAAAATCTAAATGCATTACAAGTCATTCAAGATCCTACCTGTTCGGGCCTCTACATGTCCTCTAATTTCTTGTTAGTTTCTTCTCACTCAGTTTTAGCCACCCTGGCCTGTTAGTTTCTAAAACAAACCCATGCTGTATCTTGCTTCAGGGCCTATGCCTTTACTTGCTGTTTTTTTTTTTTTTCCCTCCCTAGAGTATTTTTCTTGATACTTACCCTGTCTAAAAGATGGGTTCCTCTTATTCTTTGTCAAAGTATCCTGTTTATTTCTTCCACTGCACTTATCTGTAATTACTGTATTGTCTTTATTTACTTATTTAAATGTCTGTCTTTCCTACCAGAATGTAAGCTCCATGAAGGCAAGGATTATGTCTGACTGTTTACTGATATATACCATTATGTGCTTGATATAGCAGACATTTACATACTCTTAGTGAATAAATGAGGATCAACATTAGTGATTTATGGTAGTGATTGGGGGAAGGAGGACAGAAGTAGGGAGCATATTGGGGTAATAGCTAACCTTGGAGTCCAGACTGAACAGAGAGCTAAGGAAAGCCAAGGGAATTGGTGGGATTTAAAGTATTAAAGTTATGATGTTGACATAAATGGAAAGACTGAATGTTATGGTCAGAAAGGGGAAATTTGGAGTTTTAGAACATGGAGGCATATCAGATGCTTGTGATGGCAGAGCCAGGTTTAGATGTGCCTCCATGTTTCTATAGCAGCCTTTTCATACTCTTGTATATAGCATGTCTCAGGCTCTACTCAGAAACACCTATTTACTGTCTATCTTCTGTTCTAGACAGAAAACTCCTTGATAGTACAAACTGTTTCCTGTTCACATCAGTATCTCCACTACCTAGCACATTGCTTCAGAATTGTTATTAAATACATGAATGAATGAATGAGGAGACACTAGCTGAGGTAGAGTAGAGGTGAAGGAAATAGGAGTTGAGAAGGTTAAGAGTTTATAAGGCTAAAAGTTTAAAATTTAATAGGGAGGATTTTTAAAATATATTTTTTATTAATTTTTTTTTTTTTTTAACAGAGAATGAAAGGGAGAGGGATAGAGAGATAGAAACATAGATGAGAGAGAAACACACTCCCTACTGGGGATTGAGCCTGAAACCTGGGCATGTGGAATCAAACCGAACTGGTGACCTCCTGGTTCATGGGTTGATGCTCAACCACTGAGCAACACCAGCTGGGTATTGTTTTACTTACTTATTGATTGATTGATCCTCACCTGAGGATATTTTTGTTGGAAAATAGGGAGGATTTTAAAAATATATTATTGAGGCCCTGCTGGTGTTGCTCAGTGGTTGAGTGTCGACCTGTGAACCAGGAGGTCACAGTTCAATTCCTGGTCAGGGGACATGCTCTGGTTGTGGGCTCGGTTTCCAGTAGGGGGCATGCAGGAGGCATCTGATTAATGATTCTTTCTCATCATTGATGTTTATATCTCTCCCTCTCCCTTCCTTTCTGAACTCAGTACAGATAATAAAAAATGTTATTGAGGTATAAGTTATCTATCTATAATTATAATAATAAAAGGGTAATATGCTAATTAGACCAGGCGTCATTCCCTACAGAGCAGGGGCCGGAGGGAAGCCAGCCTGGGTCCCGGGTGCCTGTTGGCAGCTGGAGTGAAGCCCAGGTCCCGGGTGCCTACTGGTAGCTGGAGCGAAGCCCGGGTCTTGGGTGCCTGCGGGCGGCTGGAGGGAATCAAGCCCAGATCCAGGGTGCCAGAGAGAGGCCAGTGCCAGCAGCTGAGGGAAGGAAGGCCAACTCTTGCATGAATTTCATGCAGCGGACCTCTAGTCTATATATATAGAAGCCCAGAGACCTTTACAGCGAAACAACCACAACGACCAGTCGCTATGACGCACACTGACCACCATGGGGCAGACGCACAATGCAGGAGCTGCCCCCTGGTGGTTAGTGTGCTCCCACAGCAGGAGCACCGCTCAGCCAGAAGCCGGGCTCACGGCTGGCGAGCGCAGCGGCGGTGGCAGGAGCTTCCCCTGCCTCCGCGGCAGCACTAAGGAACGTCAAGCCAAGCGGTAAGGAGCGGGTGGGTGGTAAGGAGTGAGCAGGTGGGCGGTTAGGAGTGAGCAGGCTGGCGGTTAGGAGCGAGGGGTCCCAGATTGTGAGAGGAATGTCCGACTGCCGGTTTACAGGGGTCCTGGATTACAAGAGGGCACAGGCTGGGCTGAGGGATCCCACGCCTCGTGCACAAATATTGTGCACCGGGCTTCTAGTCCTATATAATAAAGAGGTAATATGCAAATTGACCATCACTCCAACACACAAGATGGCTGCCCCCATGTGGTCAAAGATGGCCATCACAAGATGGCTAGCAGGGGAGGGCAGTTGTGGGCAATCAGGTCAGCAGGGGAGGGCAGTTGGGAGGGACCAGGCCTGCAAGGGTGGGCAGTTGGGGGGGATCAAGCCTGCAGGGGAGGGCAGTTAGGGGTGACCAGGCCGGCAGAGGAGGGCAGTTGGGGGCGACCAGGCTGGCAGGGGAGGGCAGTTAGGAGTGACTGGGCCTGCAGGGGAGGGCAGTTAGGAGTGACTGGGCCTGCAGGGGAGGGCAGTTGGGAGTGACTAGGCCTGCAGGGGAGGGCTGTTAGGGGCGACCAGGCCTGCAGGGGAGGGCAGTTGGGGGGGACCAGTCCTGCAGGGGAGGGCAGTTGGGAGGGACAAGGCCTGCAGGGGAGGGCAGTTGGGGGTAACCAAGCCAGCAAGGGAGGGCAGTTAGGGATGACCAGGCCTGCAGAGGAGGGCAGTTGGGGGGGACCGAGTCAGCAGGGGAAGGCAGTTGGGGGCAACCAGGCTGTCAAGTTAGGGCTGTTAGGGGTGACCAGGCCAGCAGGGGAGGGCAGTTAGGGGCAATTGGGCCGGCAGGGGAGCAGTTAGGCATCGATCAGGCTGGCAGGGGAGTGGTTAGGGGGTGATCAGGCTGGCAGGCAGAAGTGGTTAGGGGCAATCAGGCAGGCAGGCAGGCGAGCAGTTGAGAGCCAGCAGACCTGGATTGTGAGAGGGATGTCCCAGATTGAAGAGAGTGCAGGCTGGGCTGAGGGACACACACTCGTGCATGAATTCGTGCACTGGGCCTCTATATATAAAAGCCTAAGCGGCTGTTACGACCAGTCGACTGAATGACTAATTGCTATAATGCACACTGACCACCAAGGGGCAGACGCTCAATGCAGGAGCTGCCCCCTCATGGTCAGTGCGCTCCCACAGCCAACCTCCCACGGGCAGTCCCTCCCCCTGGCCTGCCGGCCCCAATAGGCCCCGATTGGGACTGTGTGAGATGGACCCCAATCGGCCCTAATCGCCGGCCAGGCTGAGGGACCCCACCCAGGCACAAATTTGTGCACTGGGCCTCTAGTATACCATAAAGTCATCTATTTTAAGCGTTTGGTTGATTAGTTTTGACAGATGTATACACCTTTGTAATTACCACCAAATCGGGTTATAGAACATTTCCATTATCCCAAAAGTTATCTTGTACCCAAATGGGGGGATTTTAATTTTTTAAAAAAGTTTACTGTTGTTATGTGTGCAAAATTATGAAAATAAAGGAAATAATTACCTACAATCTCATATCTGTAGGGGTTCTTTAAAAGATAATATAATCTTTTGATAGCTGACTTTAAAATATTGAGACAGAGAGGAAGGAGTGAAAAGTTACATGCTATTTTCAGTGGAGGATTTTCCTTAGAAATTTGAATCTGTATCATTTTAGGCCAGAACCCAGCTTTCTGTATTAAGGACACAGTGAGAAAACTAGGATGAAAACCAAGGTCTTGTGAATCCCAACTTTATAAAGCACTTTATCACCATATCATAGTAGGACCTAGTGCCTGTTGATTTTTTTGTTTTTTGTTTTGTTATCATTTCCCAATTTCTATTGTGGGTAGCTAGGGAAAATGCTGATTTTCAGTACCAACTTTTATTATAATGTCAGATATGAAGTTTTAAAACTGTAGTTCAAAGTGACAGGTTCAGTCCCACTACCTGTAAGAGGCTAGGGAAGAGTAGTAACTTAGTATAGATGAGCTTGGCCTGGAATGACTGCTTATGTGTGTGTTTTTAAAAATATTTTTTTATTAATTTTTAGAGAGGAATGGAGGGAGGGAGGAAAGAGAGAGAGAGAGAGAGAGAGAGAGAGAGAGAGAGAGAGAGAGACATCGATTGGCTGCCTCCTGCAGGCCCCCTACCAGGGATTGAGCCCGCAACCCAGGCATGTGCCCTGACTGTGAATCAAACTGGCAAACTTTCAGTGCACAGGACGAAGCCCAACCGACTTAGGCACATTGGCCAGGGCATGACTGCTTACGTTTAATAACAGGCATTGTCCTACAGTAAAGAGGTTTTTGTTTGCAACACTGCATAGAGTCTGTCTGGGTAGATATGCATGTATGTACTAGTAAATCAGTGACAGAGGGTGAACCAGTGCAATCCTGTTCATCCTTCATGTGTGCTGGCTTTGAGGGTTACTTGAAATTTCCCTTGCCATTATTTTACCCATTTCTCTAAAGGTAGTAATCATACACTGTGCTCTGTGAAATGGACAATTTTCTTTAAGCCTTTAACCCATTGCCTCAGATGGCTTAAGACAAAATATTAAGACTTCTTTAGTCCCAGGGCTGCATTACTATGAACTCCTACGTGTTCTTCTAAGGTATTCTGAGTTAACATTTCTCTTATTAAAGAAACTATAGTTATATGATGAGTTTGTTTTTTTTAAAGCATTTGGTACAAACTTTTTTTTTAATGTTAAGTTATACCCTTCTAATAAGCTAAGTGGTTATGGAAATATGCTGTACTAAATAAATGTTACTGAAAGACTCCAGAAGAGTTACACTTACCAAAGAGCTTACTTGCTATATGGGAATGACATAGGCCTTGTCCAGTTGGAGTTTACTTTCACAATTAAGCTTCACCTTATTAGTTTCAATGCAATATCAGCCTAAGGAGAATTTTTTATCCCTGCCAGCCTTGTGTTTGTAAATATGATAAGAAAGTTTACTATGTCTTCATGGCATTGATAAAATAGGCTGGGACAAATATAGAGTCATGTGATAAACAAGGCCCCTCTCTTTTCTTTCCTGTTGAAATACTTAAACATGCAGTCAGAATATGGCTTTGAGAACATACTGTCTCTCTTAAACCATTCTCTTTATTTTTCTCCTCCGACCATAAGTTCATGCTCCAATTTTCTAGACTTTTCTTGAAGTCTTTGGATGAATGAAATCTGCTTTCCTAAACTCTGGGGTACATATCTTATATTCTCTTCCTAAGGCAGAATATGTGTGTATTAAAAAAAACCACCACCACCACCAGTGGATAAATTGATTTGTCCTTGTGTAGCTAATGCCATTACCTATATATACCAAATGTTCAAAGGCATTTTAAAAGGTAGTCCATAAAAACACATTAAGTAGTTATAGCTCCACTCTTCCAAACAAGTCAAATAGACTTTGTTCTGAAGAATGGCATTAAGTAAACTATTAGAAGATGAATTACACTCAAGTAAATACAGTAAACTCTATCTTTCATCACAATTATATGTGATTGATCTAGGGTTTTAATTGTCTGCAAGCTCACTAAGTTAAATGTGATATGACTGCCAAAAAAAGAACACAATCTTTTAAAGCAGTTTAGTGCTCTGGATAAGGAAGGTAATAAATAGTTCTACTCCCCTGTGTGGAGGCATATTGTACATGTTCCATAAATGGAGAACGGTCTGAATACTATGTCATTAGGGATGGACACATCCCTAGTTTAGTTTCTGTGTTTTAGTTCAGTCCCAGAATGAAGAGACTAATGAGAAATATAATAGTTATCTTAATTTATTTGAAAGGCTGTTGGGTAAAATAGCAGAGTAAATTGTATTGGATTATTTCAGGCAGTGTAGGCTAAAAGTTACTGGAAGGTAGATTTTGGGTTAATTGTGAGCTGTAAGAATGGAAGTTGACTGAGAGGAAATGTTTTGACAGGCTTAGAGACCCAATTATCAGATAGGCTAGGGTTTCCCTATGGTGTAAGCAGTTGAACTAAGGTTGTTTTCTTACATTTATGAATCTGTCAAATGGTATTACAAGAAAACTTTGTATAACCAAAAGATTTCTTGATGCTAGAGATGCTCCAATTACTAACCCAATACTTGCCACGGTAGAGCCTCCAGATGTTGTTACCACTTCAAAACAGAAGAATTAGAAAAAGAGTTATACACTATACTTAAAGTTTATTTTTCAGAATGATGTTCTCGAACAAGCATCGAAGTAAGTCCCTGGGGATGAGGGAAATGTTAGGAATGTTTGGGAATTTAAATGATGTGAGAACTTGTTTTCAGAGAACAATTAGGAAAACCCTCCTTTAATTCCAGATGCTGGGGGGAAAAAATCTGGAGATTGAATAAAAAATTATTATTTTTATTCTTAAATTGGGAAAATTACTAAAAGCAATCAGACAAAACAAAAGCAACCTTTTTGATGTGTGGGATGATGCTCCAACCAACTGAGCCACCAGCTGGGGCTGGAAGACACAGGTTTTTTTGTTATTGTTGCTTGTTTGTTTTTGTTAATCCTCACCTGAGGATATTTCTCCATTGGTTTTTAGAGAGAGTGGAAGGGGTTGGGAGGGGAGAGAGAGAGAGAGAGACATCGATGTGAGAGAGACACATAGATTGGTTGCCTCCCAATGCTGAACTCACCCTGACTGGGGCCAGGGATTGAACCCATGACTCTTCTGTGCGTGGGCTGATGCTCCAACTACTTTGCCATACCAGCCAAGGTTGGAAGGCAAAGTTTTTTAAAAAAGGTTTTAGTAAAATGTTCTGATTTTTATAATAAAAAATTATCTCCCTAATATGAAATCACTGTAAAGATGTTATTCATAGGTAAGCAAACATACAGATTCCATGAAAATATGCTAAAATCTCACTACCCACCACTGTTAACATTTTGGTATATATTCCTTCTGATTTCCCCCCATGTAAATACAATTAATATTTAAGCAAAATGAGACTTTATACATATTGCTTTGTAACCTACTTTGTTGAACTATCCTATATAATTAAAGGCTAATATGCAAATTGTCCCCTCAGGAGTTTGACCGATCGGGAGTTCAACCATCCACTATGATGTGCGCTGACCACCAGGGGACATCATGTAACGAAGGAAGAGGGAAAGAGAGATAGAAACATCAATGATAAGAGAGAATTGAGCCTGCAACCTGGGCACGTGCCCTTGTCTGGAATCGAACCTGGGACCCTTCAGTCCACAGGCTATCCACTGAGCCAAACCAGCTAGTGCAACATTGTTTACTCTTTGAATCCTCAGCAAAATTTATTTTGCTGAAATGAACCCAGACATGCTTATTGATTTTAGAAAGAGGGGAAAGGAGTGAGAGAGAGAGAAACATGAAACATCAATTGGTTGTCTTCTGCATGTGCCCCAACTGGGGATCAAACCCACAACCTAGTTATGTGCCTTGACCAGGAATCGAACCAGCTCCAACCAACTGAGCCAACCTGGCCAGGGCTTTATTTTATTTTTTCACCTAAATTTTAATGGGTTTTGTAGGGTAATCTCATTGTCATTTTAATTTGCATTTTTATAATGACTGAAGATGTTGAGCATGCTTTCAGATGTAAATAAGCATGGCATAGCCTGGCAGGTATTGCTCACTAGTTGAGTGTTGACCTATAAACCAGGAGGTCACAGTTCAATTCTCGGTCAGGGCACATGCCCAGGTTGCAGGCTCGATCCCAGTGTGGGGCATGAGGAGGCAGCCGATCAATGATTCTCTCTCACCATTGATGTTTCCCTCTTTCTCTCTGAAATCAATACATATATATATATATATATATTTTTATTTTTCTTTTTAAATAAGCATGGCATAGGAGCCATCTGTAACAGTTTCTTTTGAAGAGCAGGTTTTACTTTTGATGAGGTCCAATTTATGTGTTGTTTTTTTTCTTTGATGGTTAGTGCTTTTGTGTTCTAAAAACTCTTTGACAATCATTCATTTTGATCTCTCATTAGATAAGTGGTTCTCAACCTTTCTAATGCAGCGACCGTTTAATACAGTTCCTCATGTTGTGGTGACCCCCAACCATAAAATTATTTTTGTTGCTACTTCATAACTGTAATTTTGCTACTGTTATGAATCGTAATGTAAATATCTGTGTTTTTCTCCACAGGTTGAGAACCGCTAGCAGGGTCGCCTAAGACCATCAGAAAACACAGATATTTACATTACGATTCATAACAGTAGCAAAATTACAGTTATGAAGTAGCAACGAAAATAATTTTATGGTTGGGGGTCACCACAACATGAGGAACTGTATTAAACGGTTGCGGCATTAGAAAGGTTGAGAACCACTGCATTAAATGCATGGTTCCTTTAAAAAAACTAAGACTGTGGGGAATGCTTTGTTTGTACAGCCTCTAACTGATAATAGAGTTACCTTTACACACCAAAAGTTAGCCATTCCAGAAGGGAAGGATAATTCTTACCCGCTACAGCTACTTTTCTTTTTTTCAGATATCTATGGTATATGTGGGCAATCACTTGTTTCCAAGACTTTTTTTTTTAATCACCCACTTTCCTTTTGTATTGGCAAAGGATAAAATAAGAATATATTGTAGGTCACTTTCTCTGAAATTACAGAGCTGTGCTATTACTGGTGCCCCTAGAATTTTAAGAAGGAAGTTATAACAAAGTCTTCTCGTTTTCTTTTCTTTCAGTGGTGGGATCAGCAAGTTGATTTTCATACTGCTTTCTTGCACCATTTGGCACAATTGGTGCCTGAAATTTACTTTGCTGAAATGGACCCAGACTTGGAAAAGCAGGAGGAGAGCATACAAACATCAATATTCGCTCCATTGGAATGGTATTTATTTGGAGAAGATCCAGATACTTGTTTAGAGAAATTAAAACATAGTGGAGCATTTCAACTCTGTGGGAAGGTTTTCAAAAGTGGAGAAACAACGTATTCTTGTAGGTAAGAATTAGAAATGTACAGGATTGGTTATAATTACAATATGGATATTTTGTACCTACTTCATGATGTACCTTTCTTGGTTTATTACTTGTGTAATCCTACTTAACTAACTTCCTTTTATTATGTACTTATACATCTGTTTTTGCTAGTATACTAGTAGCTTGTTTTTTTTTTTTGTTTTTTTTTTTAATTTTTTAAAATTGATTTCAGAGAGGAAGGGAGAGGGAGAGAGATAGAAACATCAGTGATGAGAGGGAATCATTGATTGGCTGTCCCCGTACACTCCCCCCACTGGGGATTGAGCCCACAACCCGGGCATATACCCTCAACAGGAATTGAACCCTGACCTCCTAGTTCATAGGTTGACACTCAACCACTGAGCCTCGCCACCCAGGCAGCTTTTTTTTTTTAATATGACATAATTAAACAGTTTTCTCATTTTTTCTTCATGTTCTCCAAAAGTGTGCATAAGTGATAGATTTTTGCCTTATTATGTAGTCCACATACTCTTAATTTGAAACCCTTGAGGCCAGGTGTATTTCAGAATTTTTAATACTTCCCTAGCAGAATCAAGGCAGGATCTTATCATCAAACAGCATTTTTGTAAGAAATCTATGAATATTCACAGCAAGTGGTATACATAGAGTCTGTAGTTTCATGTTATTTCAAGTCAGTTTTTGCTACCAAGTGAAATTTGGTGCCAAAGGATTGTGGACCTGTAAGGGCAGAAGGAATTCCACTGGGTAAAATCCAGGCCAGTGGTGCGGAAACTAGAAACAGATTTAGGCTTTTACCCTTTGTGAGAGCAGTTGCCTTAAACATGGAAAACTTTTTCACTCCCTAATCCTGCCTGAAACGTTCAACTTTTAGATCTTAGCAGCACTTTTAGTTGTCTTTCTTTTTTCTCCTTTGATAGAGGTAGTTTAGGTTAGATTAGAAGTGTAACTTTTTAAACTTTATAAATACAGAAGTTTTTTTTTGCTTTACTGTCATTCTAGGTTTGACTGGTTTATATTTAGTTAATAGTTGTTTAGAACATACTATCTTTTTATCCAATTCTTTCATCAGGAAAAAGTCAGCTTATGTATTTTGTACACTGTTTTGCTGTATAGCATGGTATGGTTCATTTATCTTATGTATTTTTCAGCTGAAGCCCAATCAGGTTCAACTAAAGCATAGTAGACATTTGTAGACCCTATTTCTCCAAAAGTGTCATGGAGACATTTAAAAAATATATGTGTTTTTATTGATGTTTTTAGAGAAAGAGGAAGGGTGAGGGAAACATCAATGAAAGAGAAACATTGGTTGGATGCCTCCTGCAGGCCCCTATTGGGGATCTAGCCTGCAACTTGGGCATGTGCCCTAACCAGGATGAGCCATACTGGCTAGGGCACATGGAGGCATTTCAAATCGTCACAACTGAGGAAATGGTACTAGTGGGTAGAGACCAGGATTGCTGCTTAAACATCCTACAATACACAGGGCAGTCTTCTCTACGTCTGACAACTATCTGGTTCAAAACTTCAGTACTGTTGAGGTTTAGAAATCCTGCTCTAAATAGGTCAGTAGATCATATACATTTCAGAGAACATTGTTAGGCAATTTTTATTTCCTATTACTCTTTTAATATTCATTTTTAAAACTTCCAATTCCATATCTTCAACTCTTTTAAATAAAATATTTTAAAAATTAATTTTGCAGCTGAAACCGGTTTGGCTCAGTGGATAGAGCGTCAGCCTGCGGACTCAAGGGTCCCAGGTTTGATTCCGGTCAAGGGCATGTACCTTGTTGCGGGCACATCAGCTGATCGATGTTTCTCTCTCATCGATGTTTCTAGCTCTCTATCCCTCTCTCTTCATCTCTGTAAAAAATCAATCAATAAAATATATATAAAAAAAATTAATTTTGCAGCCCTAGCTGGTTTAGCTCAGTGGATAGAGCATTAGCCTGCAGACTGAAGGTCCCAGGTTTAATTCTGGTCAAGGGCACATGCCTGTGTTGCGGGCTTGATCCCCAGTGGAGGGCATGCAGGAGGCAGCCAACCAATGATTCTCTCTCATCACTGATGTTTCTTTCTCTCGCTCTCTCTTTCTCTCTGAAATCAATAAAAAAATATTTTTTTAAAAAATTAATTTTGCACTAATTTATAGCATGTCCTCAAATAACATTTTGTTCAATGTTGTTCATTATAATGATAAGATGCCATAGGAACTTAACTCTTGTTTATTTCAAATAGCCTATTGTAAAATTATATTTTTGGTCTGTGTGTTGTTGTTTTTTTAATCCTCACCTGAGGATATGTATTTTAAAATTGATTTTGAGAGAGAGAGAGAGGGAGGGAAAGAGAGAGAGGGAGAGAGAGACATTGATGTTAGAGAACAATATCAATCGGTTGCCTCCCATACGTGCTTTGACTAGGGATTGAACCCTCAACGTAGGTATGTGCCCTGACTGGGAATTGAACCTCTGCAACCTTTTAGTGTACCAGATGATGTTCCAACCAACTGAACCACTCAGCCAGGGCTGAAATTGGTTTTGTTATATGTTGTTTCACTTAAAGTCAAAGAACCTATAGGTGACCTTAAGTGAGGACTTACTGTATATTGTCCTCAGTGTTTTCCTGAAAATATTAAATAAAATAGTACATTTTAAAAGCTGTTGTTAGGGAAGAAATGAAGAGAGATTGAATTTCATTCATTCAATAAATATTAGTTCAATACCTAACATGTAGCAGGCACTGTTTTAAGGTGTTTGGGACATATCAATATCCTCTATAATAAAAGCGTAATATGCTAAGTGTCCGACCTATCAGTCCACAGTTAGGTCAACCGCTCAATTAGTTGCTGTGACACGTACTGACCACCAGGGGGCAGACCAGTAGGTTAGCTTGCTGCTGGGGTCTGTCCAATCGGGATTGGGTGATCAGGACTAGGCCAGAGGGCTGGACATACCCTGGAGCCCTCCCACGGTCCCTCCCCGGCTGGCCGGCCTCAATCGGCCGATTGGGACTGGGCAAGACTGCCCTGATGGGCCCTGATCGCCGGCCAGGCTGAGGGACCCCACGAGTGCATGATTTTGTGCACTGGGCCTCTAGTATAAAATAAATAGAATGCTGGCCAGGTAGTTCAGTTGGTTACAGCATTGTCCTGATAATGAAGGTTGCGGGTTCGGTCCCACGTAAGGGCACATACAAGAATCAACTAATGTCTGCAAAAATAAGTGGAGCAATTCAGTGTTTCTCTCTCTCTCTTCCCCTTCCTCTGTCTCTAAAATCAATCAATAAATTAAAAATTTTTAAAATAAATAGAAATTCCTGCCCTTATGATGCTTACATTCTAATGACTTTTGTCTTTATCCAAGCTTTATTTACCATTGAACACTCATTGTTTGTAAAGTGTTTGTAAATGTAGTAGGGTAAGATGATGGCAAATAACTTTTTTAAAGTTAATCACTTTTTCATAAAACTAATTTTGAAGTGTATCTTAACAGTTTGAAACTGTGCAAACTCAAAGTAATGAGAATGATTTAAGAAACAAAACGAAATATCCAAACTTAAACATTCAACTATGGCTAAAATTATTTGAAATTTAGTTTTTGAAGCATTTTCATGTTCAGTTTGTGGATCATATAGGAAACACATTCACATTACATTATAGTCCTTAAGCATCAGTCGGAGTAATCTAAATTTTGGATTCTGATTTTTAATCTTTTTCAGGGATTGTGCAATTGATCCAACATGTGTACTCTGTATGGACTGCTTCCAGAACAGTGTTCATAAAAATCATCGTTACAAGGTATGAAAATAGAGCTATAAAATATCTAGATTAGCAGGAATCTGTTGGCCACCTAATTCATATTCCTGACCAGTACTTGAATTCCTGCTATTACAGTTTGGATATGTGTACCTTTAGCCTTGATTAAACATGTTATGTGATGGGACATCTATCTCAAGAAGTAGTCCCATACAATTTTTTGTGAGTATATCACATTTATATAAAAGATTGTATACGGTATATGAACAGCTTAAAGAATAACTATAAAGTCAACACTCATATAACCACTACTAAGGTCAAGAAATAAGACATTGTCTGCTCTCAGAGGCCTCCTCCCATTTGTTCTTCCTGGATCACAATCTTTCTCTCACCTCTCACAATAACTTGTCCTTTATTTCCCTTTTAGCTTATCACTCAAATCATATTGAATAGTTTTATCTTTGTGTGTGTGTGTGTGTTTTTTAAATATATATTTTATTGATTCCAGAGAGGAAGGAAGAGGGAGAGAGATAGAGACATCAGTGATGAGAGAGAATCATTGATTGACTACCTCCTGCACATCCCCACTGGGGATTGAGCCTTGACCAGCATGTGCCCTTGACAAAAATCTAACTCAGGACCCTTTAGTTCTCAGGTTGACACTCTATCCACTGAGCCAAACCAGTTAGGGCAAGTTTTATCTGTTTTTGAACTTTATATAGGTAGAGTCATACTGTATCTTTTTTCTTTTGAGTTGACTTCTTTCATTCAGCATTATGTGTGTAGCTGTAATTTGTCCATTGGCCTTATAATGCTCAGTAATCCATATTGTTTTATTGTGCTGTATATGGATAGTGCACACTGCTTCTAATTTGTGGTTATTATGAACAATTCTGCTATGAACATTCTTATTTGTACGTTTTGGTATACATGTACAGTAGTTTTTCTGGGCTATTTATCTGGAATAGAATTGCTGAGTTCTAGAGTATATGAATCTTCAGTCATAATAGTTAATGTCAGACTGTTTTCCAAAGTGGTTATACCAATTTATGGCAGCAGTATATGAGAATTGCCATTGCTCCACATTTTTGCAAGATTTGGTGTCTTTTTAATTTTAGCCAATCTGATGGTTATATAATAGTATCACATTGTGATCTTAATTTTCCTAATTACTAATGAGGTTGAGGGCTTTTTCCTTTCCTGTTACATTTTTAGACAACCTTGTAATTTTGAGCTGAAATATACTTCTCAAGTAATAGTATTGGTTCTTTACTGTGGGCTTAGACAAACATAATAACTGGTGTTTCTTTTTGTGTATTTTTAAAAAATCCTCACCCAAGGATATTTTCCCATTGCTTTTTAGGGAGAGGGAAAGACAGAGAGAAATATCGATGTGAGAGAAACACATCGATTGGTTGCCTCCTGCACTTGTCCTGATCAGGGCCCAGGCAGGGGAGGCGCCTACTACCGAGGTACGTGCCCTTGACTGGAATCAAACCCAGGACCCTTCGGTCCACAGGCTGACACTCTATCCACTGAGCCAAATCGGCCAGGACTGATATTTCTTTTTGGACATGTAACATGCCTAAAGTTTTATGTAGACTGTGTCTTCCATAGAGTTGAAAGTGCTGTTTATGTTTTTAGATTGGCCTAAATATTATTGCTTCAAGCTCAGGAAGTGCTGGGCAATAGATATAGGTTATGAATATTATTATTGTGCACAAGGAAAAACAGATTGAGAAGCCTAGAATATAGTGTGGTTAAAATGTTTTCCCAGGATTACTAGCTAATCACTGGTGGAATTTACATATTTCATTATTGGTTACACTCCTCAATTATAACAAACTAGTAGCCCATTTGCCGGAAGAATCCTGCAAGTGGCCGCTGCGGCCTCGTGCGCTGCCGCTGCCGCCGCCATTACGGCCGCCTCGCCTGCACCCGCGCACCGCTGCCACCGGCCCGGCTCTGCCCCGCCCCGCCCTTCCCTCTGGCAGCCACCTTGCTTTCCACTTTTCCTCCCTCTTCCTTCTAAGTTGTCTTCAGTCTTCACTCCTCCCTCCCTCCGCGTATGCAAATTAACTGCCATCTTTGTTGGGTAATTTGCATACTCGCCCTGATTGGCTGGTGGGTGTGGCTTGGGTGTAGCGAAGGTGCGGTCAATTTGCATATTACTATTTTATTAGGTAGGATGTAACACACTAATGCAAGTTCTTAATAATACAGGAAACACTGTAGGATTGGGGGAAGAAGGGCTGTGAACTTGATATTTTCTGCTCAATTTTTCTTTAAACCAACTGCTCTAAAAAATAATTTTAGTTCTATTTTTTTAAAGTGAACTTTTAAAGGTTCTTAATACATTTTTCCAAATTGCTATAGGAAAGAACTATACCAAATGTAGTACAAATCAGCAGTGCAGAAACCTGCAGGACCTGCAGAAACCTCTTAATAGAAACTTTATAACTGAACCCAACTTTTAAAATAATTTTATTGTCACTATTGAAATGAAATTATTTTATTGTTCTTAATGTTGTTTCTCTTACCTTATTTTGGAATGGTGAATATGGAATACCCTTGCATTGCTACTATACTTTGCTATCATCCTGGATAATAGGAACAAGGTCTTTGGCAGTTTATTTTGCAGTCGTTCTTGCTGATAGGACCAAGGTCTTTGATTTGAAGAATAGAATAAATTTTAAGTAGCCAAGATCAGAATAATATGACTTTTATCAAGTAGAACCAAAATAGTAGCCGAGTTCACCTAATTAGGGTCTTCTTGTATCTTGGAAGTTAATACTGAAAACCAAGCCGGCTTGTAATCTTGGCACTCTTTTTTGGAACATAGTCTAGAGTTAATTAGAATAAACCTGGAGAAGAAAAAAAAGCTCACTAACAATGTTCTTTTTTCTCTGTTCCGCTTCTGTGTATGTCTCTATATTTACTAAATGACAGTGATGTATTTATATTTGTGTCTTTCATCCCTACCTGACTGTAAGCTCTCCAGGACAAGGTCCAGATCTCATATGCTTTATACCTCCTATGTCTGTCATAGTACTTGGGACATAGAGGCTTTCAACAAACATGTGTGGAAATAAAGTGTTAGGATCAAAAGCACTAAATCATAGGCAGAGCTGATGATATCTGAGTTTTAATTATAAAAATAACTATTTGGGTCTATTTTAACATCAGCCTGTTGTAATCTTACATGATGAGAATTTATATACATACTAGAGGCCTGGTGTACAAAATTTGTGCACTGGGGGTGGGAGGGGTCTCTCAGCCCAGCCTGCACCCTCTTGCAGTCCAGGACCCCTCAGGATATCGGGCCTAATCCAGCAGGTGGACATCCCTCTTGCAATCTGGGATCCCTCATTCCTTACTGCCCGCCTGCTTGCTGCTCCTTACCACTCGGCTTGCTGCTCCTTAGCATTGCCGCGGAGGCAGGAGAGGCTCCTGCCACTGCCGCTGTGCTCGCCAGCTGTGCACCTGGCTTCTGGCTGAGCAGCGCTCCTCCTGTGGGAGTGCACTGACTACCAGGAGGCAGCTCCTGCATTGAGTGTCTGCCCCTTTGTGGTCAGTGTGCATCATAGCAACCGGTCATTCCGGTTGTTACATTGTAACAGTTGCTTAGGCTTTTATTGTATAGATACTAGAGGCCCGGTGCATGAATTTGTGCACCAGTGGGGTCCCTCGGCTTGGCCTGTGGGATTGGGTGGAAATGGGCTCTCCGACCCCAAGGGGTCCAGGATTGTGAGAGGGCACAGACCAGGCTGAGGGACCCCACCGGTGTACGATTGGGGCTGGGGAGGGTTGCGGGGGGGGGGTTGGCCAGCCTGGGAAGGATTGCAGGAGGGCTCCAGAGTGTGTCCGGCTTGTCTCAGTCATGATAGGCCGGACCCCAGCAGCAAGCTAACCTACCGGTCAGAGCGTCTGCCCCCTGGTGGTCAGTGCATGTCATAGTGACTGGTCATCTGGTCGACTGTCTGCTCCCTGGTGGTCAGTGCCTGTCATAGTGAGCAGTTGAGCTGTCTTGGCACATCATTAGCATATTATGCTTTGATTAGTTGAACAGACTACCAGACACTTAACATTTTAGGCTTTTATTATATAGGAGGATTATGTTTGAAACACAGCAGTGTTAAAAAATGTTTATTTACCTAGGCAATATAATAAAACTTAACTTTAAAATTTCAAATAACACAATAGAATATAAATAAAAATTATATTTGTCTTTCTGCCCCCATGTACTTTCTTCGTTAAACTAAACACACTTTACTGTACATCCTTACAGATCTTTTTTTATTTACAAACATGTATTTATAAACATGCACACAGACATACATATATTTGTATATTTAGAGAGGTATTTGTGTGTGTGTGTATATAAATGGGATCCTACTGTATATTCTATTTTGCAACTTGTTTTTAACAGTATATCCTGGGAATAATTCTATGTTGATACATATAATAATGTTCTTTTTCTCTGTTCCATTCCTGTGTATGTCTCTATATTTACTAAATTACAATGATGTATTTATATTTGTGTCTCTCATCCCTTCTCTTGTCTTATTTAATTGCTGCATGTATTCCTTTGTGGGAATATATCATATATTTAACGCATCCACTTTGTATAAACAATTATATTGTTTTCAGTTTTCCACTGATCAACAAATATTGAAGTGTACATATGTCTTTATTTTCATATAGTTCAGTGTATATATTCAAGAATGCCTAAGGCTAGATTCTTAGAGGTAGATTTTCTGGATTGAACAGTATGTGCATTTAAAATTTTGATAGATTTTTGCCTAATGTTCTTTTGTTTTTAATATATTTTTATTGATTTCAGAGAGAGCAAGGGAGATGAACAGAGGGATACAAATATCAATGGTGAGAGAGAATCATTGATCAGCTGCCTCCTGCATGCCCCTACTGGGGATTGAGCCTTTAACCTGGGCATGAGGGCCCATGAGTAACTGAGAAAAACTCACCCAGTGTGATCAATTCCAAAATATATCCTTTTAATGGGAATGTAAGTTAGCACAAACAACTCAAGAACAAAATTAGGTACCCAGCCAGTGTGGCTCAGTTGTTGAGCATCGACCCATGAACCAGAAGGTCATGGTTCGATTCCCAGTGACAGGGAATTCAGAATCAGGCCATTGTCATTCTCTGTCTGGCTTAATATATTTTTGATAATTTTTTCTGCAAGAACTCTCAAAGGAAAAATGTAAACCATTTTAGTTGCTGTAAGACACCAAATAGATGAAAATACTTTTTACATTTCTTAAGTACAATATAAGTATCATTATAATTATTTTAAAATGTCTGTTTAATTAGAAATTCTCATTACTGAATCATTCTGGGAATTGTGTAGATTATTTTTTTGCACACTTCACAATCTATTCTCCATTACTACAAAAATTTAAAAGCTATTATTTAAAAATTAGAGTATATTTAAAAAATTTATCAAATTTGAAGATCCATTTTTGTTGTGGTTAGTATTCAGGTTTTTTACATAACCAGTTTCCATTACATTAAATACAATTAAGGTAGAAGTATTAGGGAACATTTATTATTTGAGTTATCTGTGTCATTCTTCCTTGCTTTGTAATATGTTTTGAAATCAAGACAAACTCACTTTTCACTTATTAGATGCATACTTCTACTGGAGGAGGATTTTGTGACTGTGGAGACACAGAGGCATGGAAAACTGGCCCTTTTTGTATAAGTCATGAACCTGGAGCAGCAGCTACTACAAAAGAGGTAAGAATATTAGTTGTTGTTTTTTAAATAAAAAATGCTAACTACTTTAAGCTTGCTGAAATTAGATAGAAATAAATGTTTTGTGTATGGGTTAAACTGAATTCCATTGAGAATCCTAATAGTGATTTCATAATGAAAAGTTAACTCAGAATACTTTTTGTTAAGCAATCAATTTCATAAGAGTGAACAATACATATTTAAGCCTAAAAGAACAAATGTAAGTAATTATTGTTAGAAGCCAAATGTAATAAATTAGGAAACAGTAGAACTGACCCATAAATTTAATAATTACTTTCCTTAAAAAAATCAACAAATTGATTATCTGCTATACATCCTAATCAAGAAAAAAAGAATTGAGCCAACTCAGATATAGATAATTAGAAAGGAAAATGAGGAAATAATGATACAATCACAGAAGGGGAATTGTAAGGATTATAAAAAACTCTTTAGATGACAATAAATACATTTGAAAATGGATTACTTTATCAAACAGTATAAAATGCCAATTTATTAATAAACAGAACACTTGAACTATTTGTAAGCTTTGAAGAAATTTAGAAAATTGTCACGAGACAATACTTTTTTTAAAAATGCCATGTTCAAATAGTTTCACAGAGGAATTCTTTTCAAAACTTTAAGAATAAAGAGTTTTTGTACTCTTTTAAACTGTTCCAGATAACCCTAAAGCAGTGAACACCTCAGGGCCCAGATTTTGATCTCTTTAAGTACCACTTTCCATTAAATGCAATCAGGGATTGCTGTGAAAATACTAGATTCTAGGCCTTAGGGAATACATAAGCTTATAAGGATGGGTTTATGTCAAAAGAAGAACACAACTTGAAAGGACTTCCATTGACCTGAGTTGGACAATTGTAGCATCAAAATATAATAACAAATAACCATAACAATTGATTAACTCATATTGAAGATATAAAAATCCATGAGTTCCCAATGAAACATATATAAGAAACAGAAATAAATAGAAAGATGAAGTTTGTTGCTATCGTAGTGATTATTGTATCGATTCTTTACTCTAAAAATTGGTAGGAATTGTGTCTCATGGTAAACAAGTATTTCCAGTTGATGAGGCAAAGCTCTTCTTTTTTTATATATATATTTTTATTGATTTCAGAGAGGAAGGGAGAGGGGAGAGAGAGAGAGAGAGAGAAACATCAATGATGAGAGAGAATCATTGATCAGCTGCCTCCTGCACGCCTCCTTCTGGGGATCAAATCCGCAACAGGGCATGTACCCTTGACCAGAATTGAGCCCAGGACCCTTCAGTCCGCAGGCCAATGCTCTATCCACTGAGCCAAACTGGCTGGGTCAAAGCTCTTTTTTCTAGACGAATACTAACTAGTAGAAAAGGGATACTAGAATAAGAAAAAGCAACGTTTTACAAGCCCTAAGGAAATATATAATAAATGAGGATCACTAATGGATGTGAAAACCCTTGAGACTTGAGTTGATAAGGAACAATATTCACATGGTTCTAAATTGTCATCTCATAGATTACTTGCTAGTCATAAGAGAAAAAAGTGAAACTTTACAATGGAGATATCATACTATCATTCCTGAAACCAGTCATGAATCACTGCTAATAGTGGGTTGATGTGGCATAATGAGCATCATCTGATGTAAAATGCAGTACATAGCTTAACACCTGAAAATCAGTTACTGCAATACACCATATAAATAGAATAAAAAATAAAACCGTATGATCACAAAAGATGCAGCAAAAGCATTTAACTAATTCCAACACACTTCCATGATAAAAAAGACTTAAATTTAATAGAAGGAAACCTTCTAAACCTGATAGAGGGCTTCTAGGAAAAACGCACAGCTGTAATTATACTGGATGCTGTCTCCCTAACATCAGGAAGAAGACCAAGATTCTGTTCTTGCTATATCTATTCATTATTGTACTTGAGGTTCTAGCCAGGGCAGTTTGTCAAGAAAAAAGAAATAAAAGACATACATATTAGAAAGGAAGAAGTAAAACTAGCTCTATTTACAGATGACATAATTTATATAAAATATATAGAATACCCTAAGGAATCCATTAAAAAATAATTCGAACTAATAAATCAATTCAGCAAGATTTTCCTATATAATAGAGGTAATATGCGAATTGACTGTCACTGCAACACACAAGATGGCCGCCCCCATGTGGTCAAAGATGGCCGCCTCAAGATGGCCAGCAGGGGAGGACAGTTGTGGGTGGTTAGGCCTACAGGGGAGGGCAGTTGTGGGCGATCAGGCCAGCAGAGGAGGGCAGTTGGGGGGGACCAGGCCTACAGGGGAGGGCAGTTGGGGGTGACCAGGCCAGCAGGGGAGAGCAGTTAGGGGGTGACCAGGCTGGCATAGGAAGGCAGTTGGGGGCAACCAGGCCAGCAGGGGAGGGCAGTTAGGGGCGACCAGGCCTGTAGGGGAGGGCAGTTGGGGGCGACCAGGTAAGCAGGTAGGGCAGTTAGGGGCAATTGGGCCAGCAGGGGAGCAGTTAGGCGTCGATCAGGCTGGCAGGCAGAAGCGGTTAGGGGCAATCAGGCAGGCAGGCAGGTGAGTGATTGGGAGCCAGCAGTCCTGGATTGTGAGAGGGATGTCTGACTGCCCGTTTAGGCCCGATCCCACCGGACATCCCTCAAGGGGGCCCAGATTGGAGAGGGTGCAGGCTAGGTTGAGGGACACACACCCCACCTCCATGCATGAATTTCATGCACTGGGCCTCTAGTAGGATATAAGGTAATCATATAAAAACCAGAGGCCTGGTGCACGAATTCGTGCACCAGTGGGGTTCCTCAGCCTGGCCTGCAGGATCAGGCAGAAACTGCCTCTCCAACATCCCCCAAGGGGTCCTGGGTTGCGAGAGGGTGCAGACCAGGCCAAGGGACTCCACCAGTGCATGATCAGGGCCAGGGAGGGACGCAGGAGGTTGGCCAGATGGGGAGGGCCCACAGGAGGGCTCTAGGGCGTGTCTGGCCCAACTCACTCAGTCCTGATCGGCCAGACCCTAGCAGCATGCTAAACTACCGGTCGGAGTGTCTGCCCCTGGTGGTCAGTGCACATCATAGCGAGTGATTTTAGTGGCCTTAGCGTATTATTAGCATACTAGAGGCCCGGTGCACGAAATTCATGCATGGGGGGGGGTGTTCCTCAGCCCAGCCTGCACCCTCTCCAATCTGGGACCCCTCGAGGGATGTCCGACTGCCCTTTTAGGCCCGATCCAGGTAGGATCGGTCCTAAACAGGCAGTCGGACATACCTCTCACAATCCAGGACTGCTGGCTCCCAACTGCTCGCCTGCCTGCCTTCCTGATTGCCCCTAACCGCTTCTGCCTGCCAGCCTGATCACCCCCTAACCACTCCCCTGCCAGCCTGATTGATGCCTAACTGCTCCCTTGCCAGCCTGTTTGCCCCTAACTGCCCTCCCCAGCAGGCCTGGTCACCTCTAACTGCCCTCCCCTGCAGGCCTGGTCCCCCCTAACTTCCCTCCCCTGCAGGCCCGGTTGCCCCCAACTTCCCTCCTCTGCCTGCCTGGTCACCTCTAACTGCCCTTCCCTGCAGGCTTGATTGCCCCCAACTTCCCTCCTCTGCCAGCCTGGTCACCCCTAATTGCCCTCCCCTGCAGGCTTGATCCCCCACAACTTCCCTCCCTTGCAGGCCTGGTCCCTCCCAACTGCCCTCCCCTGCTGGCCTGATGGCCCACAACTGCCCTCCCTTGCAGACTTGGTCCCTCCCCACTGTCCTCCCCTGCTGACCATCTTGTGGTGGCCATCTTGTGTCCACATGGGGGCCGTCATCTTTGACCACATGGGGGCAGCCATATTGTGTGTTGGAGTGATGATCAATTTGCATATTATTCTTTTATTAGATAGGATTAGATAGGATAGAGGCCCGGTACACGGATGGGGGCCGGCTGGTTTGCCCTGAAGGGTGTCCTGGATCAGGGTGGGGGTTCCCTTGGGGTGTGGGGCAGTCTGGGTGAGGGGCCTGTGGTGGTTTGCAGGCCGGTCACGCCCCCTGGCTACCCAAGCAGAGGCCCTGGTATCTGGGATTTAATCTTCTGTAATTGAAACTTTGTAGCCTTGAGTGGAGGCCTGGGCCCACCGGAAAGCTTGGCTTCCTCCGTAGCATGGGGCAACTCAAGCCTCCTGCTCTCTCCAGCTCTGTGACTGCCGCCATTTTTGTTGTGATTTATTTATCTTGTATAATTGAAACTTTGTAGCCTTGAGTGGAGGCCTGGGCCTGCCAAGGCAGGTGGAAAGCTTGGCTTCCTCCATTGCTGGGGAAACCCAAGCCTCCTGCTCTTTCTGTGGCCGCAGCCATCTTCGTTGGGTTAATTTGCATACTCGCTCCTGATTGGCTGGTGGGCATGGCTTGTGGGTATAGCAGAGGTACGGTCAATTTGCATATTACTCTTTTTTTAAAAAATATATTTTATTGATTTTTTACAGAGAGGAAGAGAGAGAGGGATAGAGAGTTAGAAACATCGATGAGAGAGAAACATCGATCAGCTGCCTCCTGCACACCCCCCACTGGGGATGTGCCCGCAACCAAGGTACATGCCCTTGACCGGAATCGAACCCGGGACCCTTGAGTCTGCAGGCCGACGCTCTGTCCACTGAGCCAAACTGGTTTTGGCTGCATATTACTCTTTTATTAGATAGGATTACACTTTGATGGGTTGAACATACGACTGGACACTTAGCATATTAGGCTTTTATTATATAGGACTAGTGGCCCAGTGCAAAAAATTTATGCACATTAAAAGGGAATTAATTAGAGGAAATATTTTAATATTGCTATTTGCCCTTTCTCTATAATAGAAGTGTCAGATGAAAGAAAATTAGTAAAATGTATATGAAAATCTCTCGCCTGTCAGAGTCTTGGCATGCCGCAGGACCTTGAGTCAAGTCCCTACCCACCACCTGCACGCGCTTCGAAAACACAGGAGACCCAGACCTGGCTGGCCCCACCCCCATTGGGTGAGACCCAGACCTAGCCGGCCCCACCCCCTCAAGCCCCTCCGGGTCGGGGGGGCACAGCCTCAGATCCCTAGCCCAGCGCCGGGTATGAGGGCGCAGTCTCAGGTCCCTCATTAAGCCCTGCCAGGCAAAGGTCGCAGCCGGAGGTCCCCCATCAAACCCCGCTGGGCAGGGGGCACAGCCTGAGGTCCCTTGACCCGGCTCTGGGGGTATGGGCACGGCCTGACGTCTCCCGGCCTGGTACCAGGGCTGGGGGTTGCGGCATGAGGTCTCCCAGCCCGGCACCAGGGCGGGGGTGTGGCTTGAGGTCTCCTGTCAAGCCCTGTGGGGTGGGGGGCGCGGCCTGACTCCCTCGCCCAGGCCAGGTGCCATGCAGCCTCAGGTCCCTGCTGTTCGGTCGTGACGTTACGGCATCCCGACTAATTTGCATATTCCTCTGTTATATAGATAGATTACTTGTATTTTACCCTAGCCGGTTTGGCTCAGTGGATAGAGTGTTGGCCTGTGGACTGAAGAGTCTGTGGGTTCAATTCTGGTCAAGGGCACATGCCTGGGTTGTGGGTTCGATCCCCAGTAAGGGGCGTGCAGGAGGCAGCTGATCAGTGATTCTCTCTCATCATTGATGTTTCTATTTCTCCCTCTTCCTTCCTCTCTAAAATCAATAAAAAATATATACATATAAAAAAAGCAAAAAAGTGTCTTATTAAAAAATAAAAAAATTACTTGTATTTCTATACATTGTAATGAATACTCGGAAAATGAAATTAATGAAAAAATTTCATTTATTTTAGTATCGAAGAGATAAAATATTTAGGAATAAATTTAAGAAAAGTATGAAATGTATATTCTGAAAACTATAAAATATTGTTGAAAGAAATTTTAAAATATCTAAATAAATGGAAAAACATCTCATATTTCTGAAACAGAAGAGTTACTATTTATTAATATGCAGCCCTTTGTGTTTTTTTCCAAAATCACCAAGGAATTAACTCAGTTCTTCGCCAACACTGTCCAGGTGTCTCACAAATTTATACTGGATTTCCACTGGATTTTTTTTTTTTTAATATATTTTATTGATATTTTACAGAGAGGAAGAGAGAGGGATAGAGAGTTAGAAACATCGATGAGAGAGAAACATCGATCAGCTGCCTCCTGCACACCCCCCACTGGGGATGTGCCCGCAACCAAGGTACATGCCCCTGACCGGAATCGAACCCGGGACCCTTGAGTCCGCAGGCTGACGCTCTATCCACTGAGCCAAACCGGTTTCGGCTCCACTAGATTTTTTAATAATATTTTTCTGTGCTCGTATTTATACAGTTAAATGCAAATTATTATTTTTAATATTTTGTTGATTTTTTTTTTTATAGAGAGGAAGGGAGAGGGAGAGAGAGTTAGAAACATCGATGAGAGAAACATTGATCAGCTGCCTCCTGCACACTCCCTACTGGTATGTGCCCATAACCAAGGTACATGCCCTTGACTAGAATCGAACCTGGGACCCTTGAATCCGCAGGCCAACACTCTATTCACTGAGCCAAACCGGATAGGGCATGGATTATTTTTTTATTTTTTTTTTTTTTTTTTTTGTCTTAAAGAGCTACTACGATTTTTTTCTTTCCTAATTGAGTCCTTTGTTTAAATAAAGCTATTGTGATATAACTTGCATACCATATAAGAAAATTCACCCATTTAAAGTGTATAATTCAGTGGTTTTTTTATTGTATTCATAGAGTTGTGTAATTGTCAGCATAATCAATTATAGAACATTTTCATCACTTCCAAAGAAACCCTATACCCATTAGCAGTCACTCTCCATTTTTTTTTTAACTTCCCAGCCTTAGGCAATTAATTTGTCTCTATAGATTTGCCAAGTTTGGACATCCTGTATAATAAAAGCCCAATATGCTAAGTTAACTGTCTGACCATTCGTTTGAGCAGTTGCTATGACACGCACTGACCACCAGGGGGCAGATGCTCCGACCGGTAGGTTAGCTTGCTGCTGGGTCTGGCGGATCGGGAGTGGGCGAGACAGGGCCGGACACGCCCTGGAGCCCTCCCATGGTCCCTCCCCTGCCTTGATAATGCACCAATGGGGTCCCTCAGCCTGGTCTGCCCCCTCTCACAATCCAGGACCCCTCGGGGGATGTCGGAGAGCCGGTTTCTGCCCAATCCCTGCAGACCAGGCTGAGAGACCCCACCAGTGCACAAATCTGTGCACTGAGCCTCTAGTGTTTTATAAATGGGAAGATATTATATGTGGTCTTTTGTGATTGGCTTCTTTCACCTAGCATGTTTTCAAGCTTTATCCATGTGGTAGCATGTACTTCATTGCTTTTTATGACCAAATAATATTCCAATGTATAGATATATACCACATATTACTTATCCATTTATCAGTTGAGGGGCTTTTTGGGTGTTTCCACTTTTTGGCTATTAAGAATAATGCTGCTATGATCATTTGTATATACGTTTTGGTGCAGACATTTTTAAATTTCTCTTTGATAGATACCTCGGAGTGGAATGGCTGGGTCATATGTTAACTATGCTTAACATTTTGGACACCTCTTAGACTGTTTTGCCAGATTGGCTGCACCATTTTACATTTCTGCCAGTAGTGTAAAAGGGTTCAGATTTTTCCACATCCTTGCCAACACTTATTATTATTTGCCTTTTTTTGTTATAGTCATCCTAACAGGTGTGAAGAGGTATATCATTGTGATTTTGATTTGCATTTCCATAATGGCTTATGAGAGCATTTGGATGCATTTTTTTATTTTTATTTTTATTTTTAATTTTTATTTTTAATTTTTAAAAAAAGATATATTTTATTGATTTTTTACAGAGAGGAAGGGAGAGGGATAGAGAGCTAGAAACATCGATGAGAGAGAATCATCGACCAGCTGCCTCCTGCACACCCCCTACCAGGGATGTGCCCGCAGCCAATGTACATGCCCTTGACCGGAATCGAACCTGGGACCTTTCAGTCCGCAGACCGACGCTCTATCCATTGAGCCAAACCGGTTTCGGCTGGATGCATTTTTTTAGCTGATTGGTTTGAACAAGCGTTTTATTAAGGAGGTGATGTTCTGTAATAAAAAGTTTTTTATGAGAGTCAAAAGACCCAGGGTTTAGTCTTGCTTCTACTATTTACAGGCTCTTTGACCTTGGATAGGTTCCTTATCCTTTAAATGTCATTAATTCTCTGCCTTTCTTACAGAGTGGCTATGGGAATCAGTTTAAATTATGAGAAAAAAATTTTTTTTAAGAATAGTTTATCAATTTTTAGAGAGAGAGGAAGGGAAAGGAAGGGAGAAAAGAAATCTTGATGTAACATCGTTCTGTCTCCTGCATGCCCCCCACTGGAGATCAAGCCTACAACCCAGGCATATACCCTGACCAGAAATTGAACCATCAACCTTTTGGTGCATGGAATGATGCCCAACTGAGCCACACTGGCCAGGGTGTGAGAAAGATTTTTGTAACTTATAAGGGCTAACCAGTAGTTCTCTGATATTATCATAGTTAGTCTACTCAGAAAGGCAGAGAACATTCATATGATAGAGCATCACTAAAAGAGGGGGAAGAGGACATGGTCCTGTCTCCTTCCTTTCTATTATCTGTAGCACCGACTTGGACACAACGAGTTCAACTAAACTGATATGAATAGCAACTTTCTTGAGGTCAACTCGATTTTATTCCTGGAGGATGGTGTAATGAACTTATTAAAATAACTAGAGGACTGATGCACGAAATTCATGCAAGGGGCTCGGCCCTCCCAGTCCCGGCTTTGTCCGGAAAGTCATCCAGAAGGACGTCTAGAAGGTTGTTCGGCTGTCCGGTTTAATTAGCATATTACACTTTTATTATTATAGATTATTATAGCCCTGGATGGTATGGCTCACTTGTTTGGTATCATCCCATGCACTGAAAAGTTGCAGGTTCAATTCCCAGTCAGGGCACATGCCCAGGTTTTGGGCTCAATCCCCAGTAAGGGGCATGCAGGAGGCAGCTAGCTAATTGACGTTTTGCTTTCATTGATGTTTTTCTCTTTCTCTCCCTCTTCGTTTCTCTAAGAAAAAAAGAATATAAATTTAAAAATATTTAAAAAATAAATATACATAATTATTATAAATTAATAACAGTATCTTCTTTATCCATTTTATTTGTATACGATGTTGGTAGTGTGTTTTTCTCTGCTTACAGAATTTACGTTGTTCGCTGAATGAGGAGGTAATTGCCCAAGCCAGGAAAATGTTCCCTTCAGTGATAAAATACATTGTAGAAATGACTATATGGGAAGAGGAAAAAGAACTGCCTTCTGAACTCCAAATAAGGTGGGAAAATTTTTCAAAAGCTGTAAGTTTTAGTTATTGTTATTTATATTGCAAAGTAAGTGTTGGAAAATGTTTTTGTTATTTACTGCTTAACTTATTACCATTATGCAAATTTTATAGAGAATTATCTTTTGGGAATACTTCCAAAATGTCCCTTTATATGAGATGTTCTGCTAGGCGTTAACAGAAGTTAAGCCAAAAAGAAGAGCCTAGTCAGGAACTTCTGACCTTTACGAAAAACAAACAAACAAACACAACTATTTGTGGGGTCGTGTTCTAAATGATTTTCTAAGTTCCTAGCAGCCACTATCCCAGTAGGGAAGTAAGTTGCCCAGTTTGATACTGGCCTGGACCAACTTCCAGGCTTCTAGCAGGTTTGTGAACAAAGGTAGGGACTTGGGCACAGTGTCTCTCCCTTTAGCCCAGGTCTTTAAGATTAAAAAATGTTTGATGGCCCGGCCAGTGTGGCTCAGTGGTTGAGTATCAACCCATGAACCTGGAGGTCATGGTTCGATTCTCAGTCAGGGCACATGCCCAGATTGTGGGCTCAATTCCCAGTAGGGGGAGTGCAGGAGGTAGCCAGTCAGTGACTCTCTCCTATCATTGATTGATGTTTCTCTCTCTCCCTCTCTTTTCCTCTCTCAGTTTGTTCCTCAGTGTGTTCTCTCTCCCTCTCCCTTCCTCTCTCAGTGTGTTCCTCAGGTTGTTTGTTAAAAAACAAACAACAGCCCTAACCGGTTTGGCTCAGTGGATAGAGCATCTGCCAGCGGACTGAAAGGTCCCAGGTTTGATTCCGGTCAAGGGCATGTACCTTGGTTGCAGGCACATCCCCAGTAGGAGGTGTGCAGGAGGCAGCTGATCGATGTTTCTCTCTCATTGATGTTTCTAACTATCTCTTTCCCTTCCTCTCTGTAAAAAATCAATAAAATGTATTTTAAAAACAACAACAACAACAACAATAAAAAAAAAAGTTTGATGGCAGGAATTAGGAATTGGCCCTTTTCCCTGTTCTTTGGTATCTAGGATTATTTCAGTTGTAGATATTTAACATCTTTAAGCCCCAAATCCAGGAATTCCAGGAATAGCCATAAATAAGTTTTCTGAGAATATAATATTTGCTCTTAACTTACAAATGCAAAGGGGAATTCTAGACCTGATATGAAGATATAATTTGGGCCTTGTGGGTAAATCTAATCACAAATCTATTCTTCTTCTTTGAATTTACTAGGTTTTATGGTTTGTTTTATTTTAGGAGAGAAAATTAAGAATTTAAGTTTATAAAGACAATAAACATACTGTTTTCCTCTTGCTGGGCCCATAAACTGCTAGGGAAAGTGCAGGTCATCAGAGATTATGTCCACAAAGGTTTTAATTTCAAATATGTGATATCATCAGTTAAACCCGTTTAAGAATTATGTTGGTCAACAAAATACTAGTTAACAATCTGCCTGCCTAAAAAGAGAGAGTTGTTTGAGTGTGGATGTATATGGAGGCTTCATTGGACTTCAGATTCACAGACCTGAGTTCTATCCTCACTGCTTATTGGCATTGTGACCATGAAGAAATCCTTTTGAGCTTCCATATCCTAAGCTATAAGAGACCCAAGAAAATCTTCCTCTTAGAGTTATGAGGATCAATAATTGAGCACATTGTAAAGCATCTATATAATCTATATAATAAAGAGCCAGGGTCATAATAACCCTAACCCTAACCCTAACCCTAACCTTAACCCTCTCCCTTCCTCTTTCATTGTGTTCCTGCCACTAAACTGACAATAATAATCTACACCCAGCCATGATGGCTCAGTGGTTGAACATCGACCGGTGAACCAGGAGGTCATGGTTAGATTCCCAGTCAGAGCACATGCCCGGGTTGCAAGCTTGGTCTCCAGGAGTGGGCGTGCAAGAAGCAGCCAATCAATGATTCTGTCTCATTGATGTTTCTATCTCTCCCTCTCCCTTCTTCTCTGAAATCAATAAAAATATATTTTAAGAAAGTAAAAAAATAAATAAACTGACAGTAATCATCTGTATCTAGAAGTGATAAAAAAAAAGTTGGGGAAAAGTCTTGGAAAAGGTAATACTTTTATTAGGGTTTTTAAAATTCCACAGTACTGTACTACGTAAAATAATTTCCTATATGAGTATTATAGTGGTACTTTCTCATATGTAAGAACTTACACAATGCTGCTTTGGTACAGATGTCATATATTATTTTAGCGTATTTTTCATATTTTCCTTTGTTTATTTGTTGCAATATCTGAATGCTTATCTTATTTTTTAAACAGGGAGAAAAATGAAAGATACTATTGTGTCCTTTTTAATGATGAACACCATTCATATGACCATGTCATATACAGTCTACAAAGAGCTCTTGATTGTGAGCTTGCAGAGGCCCAGTTGCATACCACTGCCATAGACAAAGAGGTTTGTGAGCTTCATTTGAATTATTGTACTGTCTTATATCAGTTCCTGGAAGTTAGGTGTTGACTGAGCCCTTGCCAAGTGCTTTAGTATCGTGTTAGGTACAACCATCTTCTTCACCCATTTCTTATATCCTACACAGACTGGTTAAAACTTGACTTTTCTACTTGTGTATCATAGTTGTAGATAATTATAACTTTCCTCTTTTAGTCTAAGTAATTAGAAAGGTGGCTGAATGTATTTGGCAAAGAGTAAAGAATGTTGGCTCAACTTCAGTCTCTAATTTTTGTTGAATGAATGAATAAATGTGTGAATTATTAGAAGTGGATCATTTCTGAGGTTTTAACATTCATTAAAACGATTTTTAGAATAATATTGATTTATGGCTCAGTTTTTATTTCATTTCCATCCAAAGCAATGAGTTCCTCAGGTATATAGAAAGACTAACACTATCCTGCCGTAGAGAGGAGTGTAATATAGTGAAAGAAGCAGCATGGCATTAGTAATTAGTGTAGTGATTCTAGGGCTTGAGGAAACAACGTTCTGGCCACACCTCTAACCCACTAGTGGACCTTAAGTGTGTTATGCAACACATGCTGAAGAACTTCGAGTTTATTCAGGAGAAGTATTTATTTATTTATTTATTTATTTATTTTATTGATTTCAGAGAGGAAGGGAGGGGGGTAGAGAGATAAGAAACATTAGTCATGAGAGAATCTATTGGCTGCTTCCTGCACGTTCCCTTCTGGGGATCAAGCCCACAACCCAGGCATGTGTTCTTGACTGAAATCAAACCTGGGACCCTTCAGTCTGCCAGCCATTGTTCTCCACTGACCCAAACCAGCTGGAGCTATGCATGAGAAGTATTTAAAGCATATAGCAGGAGTTTAGTAAACCACAGTTATTATTATCAGACGGAAATAGAGTACACTACAAAAAGTAAAGAAATGACATCTTGCTAGGCAGGAAATCTAAAATCCTAAAGTATAGAAATTCTCTACTAGTGGTATTAAAAGTTCTGGAACCACCCAAAGGTGTTAAACATTTGTGATTATCTTTCATCTTTTAACTTTTAGGCAGTCGACAAATGATTAATAATTAAGAACTCATTAGGTTTTTGGGCTCTATATTACTAATTGATTGGGATTGTCATTCTGCTATTTAATTCTCATGTTTGTCTATAATTAGGGTCGTCGGGCTGTTAAAGCTGGTGCTTTTGCTGCTTGCCAGGAAGCAAAGGAAGATATAAAGGTAATTTTCTGAATTAGGGACAAAGAGAACGTAAGAGGAATGCGTATTATAAGAACCCAAGTAAAACAACTATCTTTTTGAAATGGGTTTTGCTTCCTAAGTAAAGATAGGGTTGATGCATTTGGACTCAGAGATTTTGAACTGCAATGGTCATGTAATTTCTTTTTTAACCTTTTGCACTCGGATGTCGAGCGTGACTCAACACGGTTAGCATTAGAATAAAGGAATCGAGAAAAAAGCAAGCGAGTGCAAAGAGTTAAAGAATAGATTACTTAGTTAAAACAAAACTTTTAAAACTAGGATTTTTTTATATTCCTTTTATTTGTAGAGTCATTCAGAAAATGTCTCTCAACATCCACTTCATGTAGAAGTATTACACTCTGAAGTTATGGCTCATCAAAAATTTGCTTTACGTCTTGGCTCCTGGATGAACAAAATTATGAGCTATTCAAGTAAGCATATCGTCTAATACTGTGTTGTTTTTTTAAATAGCTACAAATTAAAAATATTAAGTATAAAATAAAATCTTTTAAAATATATTTTGATTAATTTTCAGAAATGCATTTCAAGTACTGTAAAGAATATTATATTGGCTCTTGATTCTATGATGTTGACAGAATTGTCCTTGTTATCAAATGTTTGAAGATTAATGTTAATTTTTTTCACATGCTATAGGAAACATACTTTTGGGAGAAATGTTATAAGAGTAAATATTATGTGATGGCTTTTTTTTGTAGGTGATTTTAGACAGATCTTTTGCCAAGCATGCCTTAGAGAAGAACCTGGCTCTGAGAATCCCTGTCTCATAAGCAGGTTAATGCTTTGGGATGCAAAGCTTTATAAAGGTAGGTGGATCTTTGCTTATGCTGTTTGCTATGAAGCAAAGGAAGATTATGACCTTAAAATGGAGCTATGATCTCTTTTGTTTACTAATATCAATGATATTGATTTATAAGATAAATGTTAAGGTAAGATCAACCAATCAATATGTATTCTTCTGTGTTAAAACTCGGGGATACTGCCTTTTTTCACTTAATCAGGATCAGTAAAAGAAGTATGTATATGTATGTAGGGCCATTATTAAAGCTGTACTAATATTCATTTTTATAAATCTAAACAAAGAACAAAAAGTGAAAGGTAAGAGAAAAAGGCTAAAGGGGATGGAAAAGGGAAGAATAAAGAGTAAGAGTAGTTTTGAGTGAAATAGAATAAAAAAGAATGGAGAAATGTTGGGAGAGGTAGAATGAAGTAAGATAAAGTAGTGAGAAGACTACAGAAAAAGAGGAAAAGGGCCATATATGTATATATTTAAAATTCTACCTATTAAACATTAATGTGATAAATGCTACTCATATTTGAGTCCTTGAGGTCTACTAGCATGTGAAATAATTTTATATTTTGCCACTTCTAATAGCTGGAATGTTTTTTTTGCCTTTGGTGATACTACCCCACTTCCCCCAAAAATGATTTATAGGTGCCCGTAAGATCCTTCACGAATTGATCTTCAGCAGTTTTTTTATGGAGATGGAATACAAAAAATTCTTTGCTATGGAATTTGTAAAGGTAATTGCTCTTTATAAATAGATATCAATAAGTAGAAATAGAAAATATTTTTATAAATGAAGTAATAGAAACAAAGGGGATAATTATGAATCCAGAATTTAATTTTATGATTCATTTTTTTTTGTCAAACATTTTTTTATTTTCACATTTGATAGTATGGAAACAGTAGTCTGGGAGAGGAGAAAGGTGGAAAATGACCTATTATTTGCTGAGACAGAACAATAGAAAGTTATCACGTTCATTCAGCCTTCCTAATCATTTGCCTGTTAATATAATAAGAATAGAAGTGACTAGTTGAAAGTCATAGCAGGGAAAAGGAACATATAAGAATACTAAAGTGCCCTGGCCAGTTTGGCTCAGTGGATGGAGCATCAGCCTCCAGATGTAAGGGTCCCAGGTTCGATTCTAGTCAAGGGCTCATGCCCAGATTACAGGCTCGATCCCAAGTAGGGGGTGTGCAGGAGACAGCCAATCAATGATTCTCTCTCATCATTCATGTTTCTATTTCTCCCTGTTCCTTCCTCTCTGAAATAAATTAAAAATATATATATATATCCTAGAGGCCCAGTGCATGAAATTCATGCACGGTGGGGTGCGGGGGGGGGGGGGTGGTCCCTCAGCCCGGCCTGCACCCTCTCCAATCCAGGACCCCTCGGAGGATGTCCGACTGCTTCTCACAATCCGGGACCGCTGGCTCCTAACTGCTCGCCTGCCTGCCTGCCTGATCGCCCCTAACCCCTCTGCCTGCCTGCCTGCCTGATCGCCCTAACCACCTCTGCCTGCATGCCTGATCGCCCCTAACTGCTCCCCTACCATCCTGATCACCCCTAACTGCCTCTGCCTCACCCCACACTTAGGACCCAGGATTCCCTCCTCCAGCCGGTTGCAGGCCCCCAGGACCCGGGCTTCCCTTCCCCCCGGGCCGGCCGCAGCCGCAGGGGACCATGGGTGGGTGGCTTCGCCTGGGCCGCAGCCACAAATGCCCAGGATCGCGGGGCGTGTGGCTTGTCCCTCTCCTGGGCTGCAGGCGCAGGCACAGCCACTGGCACCCGGGACCACAGGGCGGGTGGCTTGTTCCTCTCCCGGGCCTCAGCCCCAGCCACTGGCGCCTGGGACCGCGGGGTGTGTGGCTTGTCCCTCTCCCAGGCTGCAGGCACAGCTCCTGGCGCCTGGGACCGCAGGGCAGGCGGTTTGTTCCTTTCCCAGGCTGTAGCCTGACTGGTCCCCATTCCTCTCTCACGAGCTCATTTGTGCCTGGCTGATCCCCATTCCTCTCATCCCACTGTTGAGGTGTGTCAGTCGTGACGGTGTGAGTGCGTAATGACCATTTGCATATAAGGATATTTTTTAAAAATGCTAAAGGGAGGCAGGAATTATGTGGGCAAGAGTTCTGTTTTGCCTTATGTAAGGTATCCAATAAATTCTAGTTAGGTTCCTCTGATATTGAATTGCAGGCAGTTCTGTAAAACTTAAAACAGGGCAGAGGTAGGACCCAGGATAGAACTGGAAGCAGTAAGTGAAATAATGATTGTTAAAGGCAAATGATACTGTAGGGTAAGATTCCTCAATCCCTGAATTTTAGAAGTAGATTGTTAAAAGTAACTAAGACATTTGGTTTCTTGAAAGGTGATGACAACTCAGGTTGTCAACTCTATTCTTCTAAAATTCTTTAGAGATACAATATTGAATTATATGTGTAATCTGAAAGGAAATTATTTTCTTATACAAAATCAGTTCTCTTTACTAAGATGATATTTTTTGTATGCAATGGGTACCTCTTAAAATCTATGGGAATTCTAATGGATAAAATTAAATATGTAGATCAAGGATCTAACACTATGCTTGATACATGACTGAATGTATTATTATTTTTGGTCTCCCAGTATATCAGGGTTTATTTTCAGCTGGTATGCACCAGTAGGGATAAGAAATTAAGTACAGCCAGCATCCATTCTGTTTAAGGCTAGATTGAATCAATCTAATTGATTAGTTTTCTGGTTCATATCAGTTTATAAGTACTTGGAATATAGCCCATGCCCTATACCAGTGGTCGGCAAACCGCGGCTCGGGAGCCACATGTGGCTCTTTGGCCCCTTGAGTGTTCTAACGCTACTTCTTCAAAATAGACTCGCCCAGGCCGAAAACCAACTTCTGCGCATAGGCCATGAAGTTTCAATCGCACTGTACGTGCGCGCCTGCACGTGGTATTTTGTGGAAGAGCCACACTCAAGGGGCCAAAGAGCCGCATGTGGCTCGCGAGCCACGGTTTGCTGACCACTGCCCTATACCATTGGGATAGAATTTGCTAGCGACTGTCCCAGATCTTATTTGGAGGAAGGATATACTGCCCCATTGCAGTCCTCTGTGATTTTTTACCTGTGTTTGTGTGTTTTGTGCATTTTGTTGTTTGTTTGTTTTTAACATTTATTTATTTATTTATTTTAAGCCTCACCAGAAGATGTTTTTTCCATTGATTTTTGGAGAGAGTAGGAGGGAGGGTGGGAGGGGAAGGAGAGATATGAGAGAGACACATCGATTGGATGCCTCTTGCACATGCCCTGGGGATTGAATACTTGACCAGGAATTAAACCTATGACCCTTTGGTGAGTGGGCTGATGCTCTAACCACCTTGTCATACCAGAAAGGGCTGCTTTTTTTTTTTTTTTTTATCGTTCTCACTTCCAACTCTGTGAGATGGTGCAGTTGAATTCATGTTTGGTCTCGTTCATTATTTTCTTTCTAATATATTTTTGTTGACCATATAATCTCCCATCAAGAAATAGGAATTATAATATTTGTCATCTTATATATAGAAACAGATTTGCAGCAGCTGTTAAAATTGGGATTTTTAAGTTTTCAGTAGTCATTTTTAATTGATTCTCCACTTATTATATCTTTCAGTATTATAAACAGCTGCAGAAAGAATATATCAGTGATGATCATGACAGAAGTATTTCTGTAACTGCACTGTCAGTTCAAATGTTTACTGTTCCTACTCTGGTATGTATTAATAACTTCTTTGCAATCTTTCTAAGTAAAACTTGTTGTGTTTTTTAAGAATTTTGCTTAGTGTTGATTCAAAACAATGTCAAAATCATTATATTGAGCTAATTTCATCTGGAAAATTGAATAATATGTGGTATCTGCATGTGAATAATATATTAATGGTATCCAAGACAAGGTAACTTGTGAAGTGGGAATGATGGCACTGCCTTTGTCTTAAAGTCCTGATCCTTACATGTGAATTCTAGAGTTTATTTCTCAGTTTTAAGAGTAACTTAGGAGCAATGCCTTTTCAATACCAATTTTTTTTTTCTTTTGCTTTTTTGTTGTTGTCCTTTAGTTATTGGGGTGAGTGGATAGATTAAGATAAAGCAGGTGTAGGGTATGACTCCAGCATTGTGGGAGATATAGTGCTGTTTAGACCTGGGAGGAGAGTGGAGGATTCTGCTTTCTTTTTGTACTACTTTTTTTCCTATTTCTTTTGGACAGTTTGGCTAACTATACTTTCCCATTTCAAAGTCCAGAGAAAAGGATGGGAAGAGATAGTGGACTGGGAGTTAGGGAGATGTGCCATAATAAATAATAATGTGATAGAAGTTATGAAGTATATCTATGATTGTTCTATTTTTGCTCGTTGTGTGATTGCCTATGGTAAGCATTATATAAATAATCTTAGTAATGGATTTGAGGTGTCCAGACAGGTGTTTTCTAGTTATTGAGGAATAGGGAATTTTTTACTTTTAGAAAATAGCTTCTCAGAAATTGCTGTTCTGTGAGACTAAGGATTGTGTTTGATGTTCAGTAAACATATTAAAAATGACTCACTGACCAAGCAAATAAGTTAATACTAAAGACAATATTTGAAATATTCTGCAGGCTCGACATCTTATTGAAGAGCAGAATGTTATTTCGGTCATTACTGAAACTTTGCTAGAAGTTTTGCCTGAGTACTTGGATAGGAACAACAAATTCAACTTCCAGGGTTATAGCCAGGACAAATTGGGAAGAGTATATGCTGTTATATGTGATCTAAAGTAAGTTGGTCGAGTCAAAAGGTGAGGGTACTTATTAAACACACTGTGCTTATTTGTTCTGCCTTGTAAATAAACCTCTGATGCTTTTGGTTACCTAAGATTCACTTTATAATGAGAAGTAAAAAGAACTCTTACTGTCTCATGTCAATAAATGTTTTAAGTGAAGGCTTCTTATAGAGTTAAAACCAAGTTAATAAAGAAGGGGCCTGTCACAGTAACTTAGGGTCACTAAATGAATCTCCATCATAATTACTATGCCTTCCACTCAGTTCCACTTCTGTACTTTGGTTCTGTCCTTCTTGTATAGTCTCTTCAGGCATAGTTTCAGATGATCTAATTGGTATGAATTTCTTTTTATTTTTTTATTATTATTTAATATATTTTATTGATTTTTTACAGAGAGGAAGGGAGAGGGATAGAGAGTTAGAAATATCAATGAGAGAGAAACATTGATCAGCTGCCTCCTGCACACCCCCTATTGGGGATGTGCCCGCAACCAAGGTATATGCCTTTGACTGGATTTGAACCTGGGACCCTTCATTCTGCAGGCCAATGCTCTATCCACTGAGCCAAACTGGTTAGGGCGTGAATTTCTTTTTAACTCCCTTTTTCATACATGTAACCAAGTTATTGATATTCATCAGTGGTTTCTTAAGTTTTTCTCCTTGAAGAAAGTTGAGAGTTTCTTTTTAAACTAAAATAGAAATCATATGATAAATCTTGGGAATGTTGGACCTAAAAGGAAATTTATTTTAGAAATAAATGGTGAATATTATAAGGGTTGTAATATCAACTACTCAATAAGTCATAAACTTCAAAAATTCCTTTCTTTTAAGACTATATTAAGATAAAATATATTTCACTTAGTTTGCTATTTTTTTTAAATTTAATAAATCTTTATTGTTCAGATTATTACAATTGTTCCTCTTTTTTTCCCCCATAGCTCCCCTCCACCTGGTTCCCACCCCACCCTCTGCCCTTACCTCCCCACCACTGTCCTCATCCATAGGTGTACGATTTTTGTCCAGTCTCTTCCCGCACCCCCCATACCCTTTTCCCCCCGAGAATTCTCAGTCCACTCCCTTTCTATGCCCCTGATTCTATTCTATTCACCAGTTTATTCTGTTCATCAGATTTTTTTATTCTCTTGATTTTTAGATTCACTTGTTCATAGACATGTATTTGTTGTTCATAATTTTTATCTTTACTTTTTTCTTCTTTTTCCTCTTCTTAAAGAATGAATACCTTTCAGCATTTCATATAATACTGTTTTGGTGGTGATGAACTCCTTTAGCTTTTTCTTATCTGTGAAGCTCTTTATCTGACCTTCAATTCTGAATGATAGCTTTGCTGGATAGAGTAATCTTGGTTGTAGGTTCTTGCTATTCATCACTTTGAATATTTATTGCCACTCCCATCTGGCCTGCATAGTTTCTGTTGAGAAATCACCTGACAATAGTATGGGTGCTCCCTTGTAGGTAATTAACTGTTTTTCTCTTGCTGCTTTTAATATTCTCTCTTTGTCTTTTGCTCTTGGCATTTTAATTATGATGTGTCTTGGTGTGGTCCTCTTTGGATTCCTTTTGTTTGGGGTTCTGTGCGCTTCCTGGACTTGTAAGTCTATTTCTTTCACCAGGTGGGGGAAGTTTTCAGTCATTATTTCTTCAAATAGGTTTTCAGTATCTTGCTCTCTCTCTTCTTCTGGCACCCCCATAATTCTGATGTTGGTACGCTTGAGGTTGTCCCAGAGGCTCCTTACACTATCTTCAAATTTTTGGATTCTTTTTTCTTTTTGCTTTCCCGGTTGGGTGATTTTTGCTTCTTGTATTTCAAATCTTTGACTTGATTCTTGCGGTCCTCTAGTCTGCTGTTAGGTCTCTGTATAATATTTTTTATTTCAGTCAGTGTATGTTTAATTTCTAGTTGGTCCTTTTTCATATCCTCGAGGGTCTCGCTAAATTTATCGGCCTTTTCTAGGAAATTCTTGAAAAATCTTATAACCGTGGTTTTGAACTCTATATCCAGTCATTTGCTTTCCTCCATTTCTTTCATTTGTGATCTGTTTCTTTGTCTCCGCATTTTTGCTGCTTCCCTGAGTTGGTAGAGTAGCTTTGTGTGGTAGGTGTTGTATATGGCCCAGTGGCTCAGCCTCCCCTAGTTACCTGAGGTGGACACTTTTGGTGCACCCCTTTGTGGACTTTAAGTCTTTGTTGTATTTAAGTCTTGATTGTTGTTGGTATCACTGGGAGGAATTGACCTCCAGGACAATTGGCTGTGAGGATCAGCTGTGTCTACGCTGGGAGAACTTCTGTGCTGTAGACACCCTTATGGGAGAAGAGTTGCAAAAGCCTCTATGCTTAGCTTGGATGGGGCAGAGTCTCAGGGTGGAGCAGACAGCCTTGGCTTCCCGTCAGCCCTGTACTATGAGGGCCCTGGGTCTCAGGGTGCTCGGTAATCGCTGCAAACACCTCTGAGAGAAAGCCACCCTTGAGTTTCGCCTGCTGCCAGACAGTCCAGTTTCTCCCCAAATGTGTCTGGGTTCCCAGAAACTCACCCGGAACTAGAGTTCAGTGCAGTCAGGAGCTTCCCTCTCCCTCCCACTTTAGAAAGCCAGCCGCACACTCAACTACCCATGCACTCAGCAGTCAATCCTCTCTGCATGCGCGTGCCTTCGGACCTCTGCCTTCCGCAGCTCCCCTGAGTCTCAGTGTGCTTTCTCTTTTCCTGACAGTCCAGATTCCCCCCGAATGAGTTTGGGTTCCCACAGTCTCGCCCGGGACTGGAGTTCAGCGCAGTTGGGAGCTTCTGTCTCCCTCCTGCTTTAGAAAGCCAGCCGCGCCCATGCAGTCAGCCGCCCGTCCTCTCCACGCGCGCGCCTCTGTACCTCAGCCTTTTGCAGCTCCTCTGAGTCTTAATGTGCTTTCCTCCTTCCTTCTAGTTGTAGAATTTCCACTCAGCCAGCTTTCCTGTGGTTCTGGATGGTGTCTGTTTTGTCTTTTAGTTGTAGTTTTGATATTGCTGTGCAAGGCAGCAGTTTAGGTGTTTACCTATGCCGCCATCTTGGTTTCTCCCTCTAGTTTGCTATTTAAAATGAAGGACTCTGCGCTGAAACCGGTTTGGCTCAGTGGACAGAGCGGCGGCCTGCGGACTCAAGGGTCCCAGGTTTGATTCCGGTCAAGGGCATGTGCCTTGGTTGCGGGCACATCCCCAGTGGGGGGGTGTGCAGGAGGCAGCTGATCGATGTTTCTCTCTCAATGATGTTTCTAGCTCTCTATCCCTCTCTCTTCATCTCTGTAAAAAATCAATAAAATATATTAAAAAAAATAAAATGAAGGACTCCATGACATAATTATTTCTAGTCCCGAGGGGGAATAATCAAATTTTGTCCACTTCTTCTAGTGACCATATAGGGTATAGAGAGATGGAAACAAATAGACTTCCAAACCAACCTAGAAATAGTTGAATCTATTTAAAAAATACATTTGAAAGATTTCTGGAAGTATGCCTTGGATCCTTGATATTACTGAGGAAAATGCTTCCAGACCTTTTCAAATTCCTCAATTTCTAAATATGATTATGACATATAAATCTTTAAAGTTCAGTAAATGATTATGTTATCACATCTTCAGGACAAGTAGAGATGGTGGAAGAATTCAGTATTGAGTCACCATTTAGCTATTGTGATTCACAAATCCTGCATAAATTATGTATTAGGCAAAACAAACAAAAAATATACAAAAACTCCAATGGAGTGCTTATAGTTACCAGTGTTAAATTAGTGTATTCATCATTTTTTGGTCTACTGTACAGGAACATTCTCTTTACCGTGGCTCTCATTACTGTGAAGTACTCTTGTAACTGAGTTATTTTTATATCCAGAGAAGAGATGCATTATCACATCATTGTCTCATCATATTTTATTTTATGGATCTCTGTAGTTACTCTCTATGGTGAATAATTTAGAGTCAGCACATCCCTGCATAACTTCAAGAGATCCTGATTTTGAAGGCAACTTTAAAGTTTTCACACTCTTTTGATGCTTACAAGTTCTCTTCTACATCCTTACCTAAATAGAGATATCTCTGATGACAAGGAAAAGGAAAAGTGAACATATTTTGAGCACCTGTTCAACAGATACGGTTCTAGGTTTCTCTTTAACTCACTCTCACAAGTGTCCTCTGTTCTTTTTAAAAAATATTTTTTTTTTATTTCAGAGAGGAAGGGAGAGGGACAGAGCTAAAAACATCAATGATGAGAGAGAATCATTGATAGGCTATCTCCTACACTGGGGACGGAGCCCACAACCGGGCATGTGTCCTGACCAGGAATTGAACCATGACTTCCTGGTTCATAGGTCAGCACTCAACCATTGAGCCACACCAGCCTGGCTTCTGTTCTTTTTTAGTAACTGTAATGTGCTAAGGAGCTTAACTTATTTCACCTTGTTTTATTCTTGCAATATTCTCATAAGCTAGGTGATTTTATTTTTAGATTATAATTATTTGCCTAAGGTCACAGAGCTAGTAAGTAGCAGACCTTGGATCTGAGCCCAGCACTGTTTATCTCTATAACTCAGATTCTTTTCACTTCATCTTTTAGCCTCACAAAATAAATATCAATAAAACTTTCTCTGAAACTTAGCCTAAAACATCAATCAGATATACCCTTCATTTAACAAATAGCTATTGAGTCCCATTTTCTCAGTCATTCTTGGTAGAAATTTTGCTGTCATATCTTATTTTTACTCTTTCCCCATAGATTTATTTATTCACCACTTCTTTCTGAACCCAGCTTTTAAATCAGAAATAACCACAAATATTTAATGTCTTTTGTTTCCAGAATAAAGTCTAAATTCTTCCAGAATTTGTAGCTCTCCATAGACTTACCATATATGCTACTAATCTGACTGTAGCATTTAATATTTGTTAGTACTAGTAGAAGCTCTGTTAAGTCTGCCTCAGAAAATTTTCATTCTCTCAAACCAGTGTAGTCCAACCATTGAGTAGCCTTGTCCAGCTATTAGAAGTTCATTATTTTATGTTGAACTCTGTCTTTTTGTTGCTTTCCTTCTGTAGTTCTATGTTTCCCTTTGTCCATTCAGAACTTCAGTTCTCATTTAACTTAAAGATAGCAGGCATATCTGCCAAGTCTTCACTGGTTGAGTTTCATTAGTTTCCTTAGCTGTACACTTTTCATATTTAAAATTCCTTCTACATTATTGTCCTTCTCTACTGAACTGGTTCTAGTTGAATGTATACCATTTAAGCTAGTTGTGAAGAAATGAACACAGTACTCTGAGGTCTGCATAGTAGAAGGAAGGGATTGTTATACTGGGATCATTTTATTTTACTTTATTGTTTTTTGTGTTTTGCGTTTTTGTTAATACTCACTTGAGGATATTTTTCTATTGATTTTTAGAGAGAGTGGAAGGGAGGGGGAGAGACAAGAGAGAGAGAAACACAGGGGCCAGGGAGTGAACCTGCAACTGAGGTATGTGCCCTTGACTGGAATTGAACCTGGGACCCTTCAGTCCGCAGGCTGATGCTCTATCCACTGAGCCAAACTGGCTAGGTCTATACCGTGATCATTTTAAATAATAAACCTCTATTAATTTAGTTTCATTTCTCATTCACTCTCTGGGGGTATTTGGTGGGATACTTTGTTTCCAAGTTGCTAATCATTGTGAAAATGAAACTTAGAAAAGAGAAGCCGATGAACTTTAGTTCTATTAAGCAAATATTACCCTTTTGTTACTTTAACCCAAGGATGGAGAATCTTTGTTCTGCCAAGGGCCATTTGAATATTTATAACATCATTCACGGGCCATACAAATTTATCAGCTTAAAAATTAGCCTGCTATATTTGGTCAGATATATAATTAACTCACCCCTAATGCCTTGGCAAGGCCAGACCACATGATTTCGAGGGCCTTATAATAATGGCCCATGGGCCAGACATTCCTCACCCCTGCAACTTGTTCCTGTTTCTAAAAAGGATAGTCGACTCTCAAACCAAATCACCCCCTTACTCTCCCATCCTTCCCTTTTCTTCTTCCACTGCTTTTGCCACCTATTTTTATCTTCAGACTCCTTTTCTTTTCCTTTCCTTCATTATTCTTTTCTCTCTTCTTATCCCTCTCATCTTCTCTACTTGCTAGGTCTGCTAGGCATGAACTATGCGAGGTTACTAAAAACTGGAAATATAAATTCTCTAGAACAGTGCTTCTCAAATTTTAATATGAATACAAATCAGTTGGGGAGCTTGTTAAAATGCAGAGTTTCGTTCACTAGGTCTGACTAGAGCCTAAGAGTCTGCATTTCTAAAGAATACCCAGATAATGCTGATGCTTTTTGTTTGTATACCATACTTTTAGAAAACAAGCAAACTTTGATGTCATTTATTCACTGTGAGATCATAAACTTTAGTCTTTTTCACCTTTACAGTTGGCAGGGGAGAGGGGGAGGGGACATCTGTAATACTCTCAACAATAAAGATTTTTAAAAAAGATTTAGAGCCCTGGCCAGTTTTTCTCAATGGTTAGAGCATTGGACCACCCACCAAAGGGTTGTGGGTTTAATTCCCAGCCCTGGTTGGAGCGCAAGCAGGAGGCAACCAATTGATGTGTCTCTCAAGTGGATGTTTCTCTCTCCCCCTCTCCTCCTGCCTTCCACTGTCTCTAAAAAGTCAATGGAAAAAATATCCTCACTCCTCCAGTGAGCCTTGGAAGGAAGGAAGGAAGGAAGGAAGGAAGGAAGGAAGGAAGGAAGGAAGGAAGGAAGGAAGGAAGGAAGGAAGGAAGGAAGGAAGGAAGGAAGGAAGGAAGAGAGAGAGAGAGAGAGAGAGAGAGAGAAAGAGAAAGAGAAAGGGAGGGAGGGAGGAAGGAAGATTTAGAAAGGTTATTAGTATATGATTATATTTTTAACATATTAATAGATATCTAGAGAAAGGGAAAATTAAACTACAATTCTTACTATCTTTACAAAGTAAAAAAATATTTTTCCTATCTTTGTTGCCTTCTATGTTCCTACTTTACTTCCTTTGTATTTTATTTTGTTTTTGTTTTGAGTGCTTAACATTGTATTGCAGTGTCCACTATCCATATCTATTTTCCCCAGTACACTAAGGACCTCAAGGACAGGGTGTCTTGTTCATGTTTGTGTTCCCAATGTGTGATATTTAACAGGAATTGATTTGGATTGACAGAGTGCAAAATAATTTTTATAATTGCTAAATTCCTTCCTGAGAAGTCATTTCCCAATAAACATTGTTTTCATTGGATATGAAACCAGTTCCAAATATCCTGACTCCCCCTACCCCCAACTGTAGTGTATTTATTGTCTGAAATCAGGTCGTAAGAATAAATAGCTTTGGAGAACCAGTGCAGATGTTCACAAATCTCTAGTCATAACACACTTAGCAACAACAAAGTTGTTAAATCTTCTTAGACCAAACTACTATATGTGTTGTGAATTTTCTGTAATTCTCATGACTGCATGTCTTTTGCGGGGAGGGGGAAAGTGTGTAATTTTAGTACAATAAGTATTTTATAGTTTACAAAATATTCTGAAATTATTTGTCTGCACCAACAGCATGTATTCTGCACATGCAGTTTTGACATGCATTTTGAGGCTGAAGGCGATTTTTACTTGCCTTTTGGGTGAAGGGTATAAATAATCGTAAAAAATCTGTACTGTAGTTATCCAACTGTGATAGGCTAAGTTGCTTCTGGGTTCATTTAATCAGAACTAACTTTTGAGTGGAGAAGTCAGGCTTAGCTTTGACATCTGTCTCTTCTGGAGCATTCACATTTTGCTGGAATAATTCTAGCTCTGCCCAGAGCTTTTAATTGTAAGAAATTATAATACATAATTTTGATGAATCAACATTGTTTATAACCCTGAGTACCTTAAACTATCTCAAAATATGGAAGTGAAGTATTTCTTTGTCTCAATATTATAGGTATATCCTAATCAGCAAGCCCACCGTATGGACAGAAAGATTAAAAATGCAATTCCTTGAAGGTTTTCGATCTTTTTTGAAGATTCTTACCTGTATGCAGGTATGGTACAGATTTGTACACCAGTAAGATAAATTTATTTCAAAAATTTAATCTGAGTCTTTAATATTTTTTAGCAAATATTGGGTTTTATTTCAGGAAGAATATATCTAGCAAACTAGAAATAAAATGCAAACACTGCCTCACTGATCCTGCTTTATGTGATACTATAGTAAGCACTTTACATGCATTATCTCTTTGAACCTCATAGCAATCTTATGAGGTAGTTACTATTATTATCTCTCTTTTTATAGATAAGGGAATTGAAGCTTAGAAATAAGTGACTGAGCTGAGATTTGAATCTATGCATTCTGACCTAGTATAATAGCCATGTTAAAAAAGCTATGCACATATGGCGATGGCCAGTGTCGCTTACTGTTTAGAGCATCAGCCTGCCCACTGAAAGGTTGCAGCTTCAGTTCCTGGTCAAGGGCCCAAGAGTGTCTTCCTCACATCAATGTTTCCCTCTCTCTCTTCCACCTCCCTCATCCTCCCTCCCTTTCACTATCTCTATAAGTCAATGGTAAAAATATCCTCAGATGAGGATTAACAACAACAAAAAGCTATGCATACTAGTATATGAATATGAATCCTGATAATTCTATATTTTGCTAGTAGAGGAGTGAAAAAGAGGATATATATATATATACACATACACATACACATACACATACACATACACATATACATATACATATACATATACATATACATATACATATACATGTTAATCACTTTATTCTTGCAGGGAATGGAAGAAATTAGAAGACAGGTTGGACAACATATAGAAGTGGATCCTGACTGGGAGGCTGCCATTGCCATACAGATGCAATTGAAGAATATTTTACTCATGTTCCAAGAGTGGTGTGCTTGTGATGTAAGTAAAATTGTTATTGTTAGTAGGAGCAGTGTCTTTTTAAATGCTCTAGTGGATATTATAGTTTAGTTTTATATTGCAACTTCATTGATGTAAAGTTTACTTAAGTAGTTTCTTATATATTTGATTTTGTCTTATTAAAATTTAGGAAGAAAATTCAGTTTCTCACACTTATTAAAACGTGTTCTCCATGGTAGTTTCATTTACCTTAGAAATAGTGGGTTTGAAAAAAAACACAACACACATTTATGTATGTATGTATTTCCTTGGACATGAATATAAATAATATGGAAATTGGGACCATATAACACAGACTTTTAAATATTCCAACAATGGAGAAGGGTGGCTATTCATTCAGTTAAGTACTTTATTACATGTGTTAAACCAGTAAGAAAATTAATTTCAAAATATAGGACTAATATATTTCCTTAAGCAATAATTTTAGACCATAACCCTCTTTTAGACAATAAGCCTACCACAGATTCTCTTTTGGAAGTAAGAGCTCATTTATTTCTGTTCTGAGAAAATTGACATCTGAGTCAAATTCTTTCATTTTCTTCAGTTTCTATCTCTCACCAGTCTATTCACCGACTAAGTTTGTAGCTTCACTATTGGTCTCTTTCTTTTCATCTCTTTCTAAAACTAATGTCTCTACCAAGGCTTTTTGTCCCAACCTATATTACTTCATTCTGGAGTTTGATTCCTCGGTTGTCTCCTCTGGTATTTCCCACTCTTTCATTCATCTGCCTATAAACACATATCCTTAAAAACAACAATAAAAAAAAAGTCCCCTTACTGCCCTGGCCGGTTTGGCTCAGTGGATAGACCATCCATCCACCTGCGGACTAAAGGGTCGCAGGTTCGGTTCCGGTCAAGGGTATGTACCTTGGTTGCGGGCACATCCCCAGTCGGGGGTGTGCAGGAGGCAGCTGATTGATGTTTCTCTCTCATCGATGTTTCTAACTCTCTATCCCTCTCCCTTCCTCTCTGTAAAAAAAATCAGTAAAATATATATTTTTTAAAAAATCCCCTTACTTGTCTTTGCTACCTCTGTAAACTGTATTCTAGCTCTCTTTTTTCCTTTTCTGCTCCACCACCAGTTAGTGATAGACACAAAAGACATTAATCCAGCACAGCAGCTTTTTAAAAATATATATATTTTTATTGATTTCAGAGAGAAATGGAGGAGAGAGAGACAGAAACATCAATAATGGAGAGAATCATTAATCAACTGCCTCCTGCATGCCCCTCACTGGGGATCGAGTCTGCAACCCAGGCATGTGCCCTTGACTGGAATCGAACCTGGGATCCTTCAATCCACAGGCCGACACTCTATCCACTGGGCCAAACTGGCTAGGGCCAGCACAGTAGCTTTATAGAACAATGACAGGAGATATTGTTCAGCAGCTAGTCACAGAACATATTTTTGGCTCTTCTCAGTCTTATGGAGGGCATGCATAATTCTTGGAGATGAGGTCAAAATGTCTGTTGTTTATCTTGATATCTGTTCAGCCTTCTGAAGTCATTTATGTCTACTATTGTTGCTCTTTAGAGTCTGGCTTCTGCCTTTACCAAAGGACAGGAATTGCTTTTTGAAAAAATTTCAAAGGATCTTTTTAACCAAATTCAGAGGACTTTTCTAAGGCTCCATCTTCCTTAAAATGTCTATAGCATCGTTTTCTGTTGAGTACCTTAACCTTTTTGAAAGGTTCTTTCCCTCTAATTTTTACAAATCTACATTATCCTAATATTTCTATTCACTGCCCATTTAAATGAGACCTTTCCCAATAGTCTTTTTTTTATTTCTACCACCACAATAAAACTTCATATAAATGACTCTTTCAAGCTATAATATAATTTCTGTTTGTGTGTAAGACATTCCTGCTTAGGTCTTACACTTATTTCAAATTTAGAAGATAAAAAATTGATGTGTCATCATTTCCTTCTACTTACAACTTGCATGTTCTCTTCTTGACTGCTCTTGTTCCATAAATAACGCTATGATTCATACATTCATTTATATGGGAAATCTCAAGAGCTACTGCATTCTCTGTGTTAAATTGCTAACAGATATTTTTGATGGTAAAAAAGTTCTGTGTGACCTAGCTGGTTTGGCTGAGTGGACAGAGCATTGGCCTTTGGACTGAAGGGTCCCGGGTTTGCTTCCAGTCAAAGGCACATGTCAGGGTTGTGGGCTTGATCCCCAGTAAGAGGCATGCAGGAGGCAGCCAATCAATGATTATCTCTCATCCTTGATGTTTCTATCTCGTTCTCCCTCTCCCTTCCTCTCTGAAATCAATAAAAAACATATATTTTTTTAAAATTATATTTAAAGAAAAATAGTTCTGTGCTCACATAAGATTGGGAAATGCTAGGTTGAACAAATTCAAACAGGAATTTTTTAAGCCACTGGAAATTTTTTTTTTTAATTTATTGATTTTAAAGAGAGAGAAAGAGATCTATTTGTTGTTCCATTTATTTATGCATTCATCGGTTGATTTTTTTAAAAAAGAATATTGATTTTTAGAGAGAGAGGAAGGGAGAGAGAACATCCATGTGGTAGTGCAACATAGATCTGCTGGGGATTGAGCCTGCAACCCTGGCATGTGCCCTTGACTGAGAATCAAACCTCCTGGTACACGGGATAATGCCCAACCAACTGAGCCATACCGGCCAGGATCATTGGTTGATTTTTGTATGTGCCCTCACCAGGGATTAGACGCACTACCTTGGTATATTGGGATGATGTTCTAACCAACTGAGCTACCCAGCCAGGGCTTGAACTTCTCAAACTCTTTAATGTTTTGCACTCGGATGTCGAGTGTGACTCGACACGGTTAGCATCGATAGCAGCTCGAGAAAAAAGCAAGCGAGTGCAAAGGGTTAATTAATTTGCTAATTTCTAAGAGGGATAGTCCCAAAATTTATTTGATAACTAGAGGCCCGGTGCACAAAATTCGTGCACGGGGAGGGGGGGTGTCCCTCAGCCCAGCCTGCACCATCTCCAATCTGGGACCCCTCGAGGGCAGTCGGACATACCTCTCACAATCCAGGACTGCTGGCTCCCAACTGCTTGCCTGCCTGCCTTCCTGATTGCCCCTAACCGCTTCTGCCTGCCAGCCTGATCACCCCCTAACCACTCCCCTGCCAGCCTGATTGATGCCTAACTGCTCCCCTGCCAGCCTGTTTGCCCCTAACTGCCCTCCCCTGCAGGCCTGGGTCCCCCCCAACTGCCCTTCCCTGCAGGCCTGGGTCCCCCCCAACTGCCCTTCCCTGCAGGCCTGGTTGCCCCCAACTTCCCTCCTCTGCCGGCTTGGTCACCCCTAACTGCCCTCCCCTGCAGGCTTGATCACCCCCAACTGCCCTCTCTTGCAGGCCTGGTCCCTCCCAACTGCCCTCCCCTGCTGGCCATCTTGTGGTGGCCATCTTGTGTCCACATGGGGGCAGCCATCTTGTGTGTTGGAGTGATGGTCAATTTGCCTATTACTCTTTTATTAGATAGGTAGAGGCCTGGTGCACGGGTGGGAGCCAGCTGTTTTGCCCTGAAGGGTGTCCCGGATATGGGTGGGGGTTCCCTTCGGGCGTGGGGTGGCCTGGGCGAGGGGCCTGTGGTGGTTTGCAGGCTGGCCATGCCCCCCTGGCAACCCAAGCAGAGGCCCTGGTATTTGGGATTTATTTATCTTCTACAATTGAAACTTTGTAGCCTTGAACTAAGGCCAAGGCAGGCCAGGGCTGCAGAAGCTTGGCTTCCCCCATCGCCGGGGGCAACTCAAGCCTCCTGCTCTCTTCAGTTCTGTGGCTGCTGCCATTTTTGTTGGGATTTATTTATCTTCTATAATTGAAACTTTGTAGCCTTGAGAGGAGTCCAAGGCCTGCCAGAGTGGGCAGAAAGCTTGGCTTCCTCCATCGCCGGGGAAACCCAAGCCTCCTGCTCACTCTGTGGCCAACTGCCATCTTGGTTGGGTTGATTTGCATAGTCGCTCCTGATTGGCTGGTGGGCGTGGCTTGTTGGTGTAGCAGAGTGGTGGTTAATTTGCATATTACTCTTTTATTAGATAGGATAGTATTCCTTTTTTAAGATAAAATCAGTTTGAGAAACGCTGTCTTAAAAAGTGAGCTTTTGGGGCAGGTGCAGGAAGCAACCAATCAATGTGTCTCTCTCACATCGATGTTTCTCTCTCTGTCTCTCTCCCTCCCTTCCACTTGAAAAATCAATGGAAAAATATAGTCGGTTAAGGATTAGTGACAACAACAAAAAAGTGACCTTTGACTTCTCTCTCTGCCATACTCACCCTAATTTGAATTTTCCTTATCCTAAATTTATTTTATAATCCTAACATTTCTTTTGGGTTCATTCTTTTTTGCCCTGACTACTTCCACTCTAGTTGAGACCCTTATCACCTTACACTTAGACTTTGTAGTAATCTTCCTACTGCTTTCATTGGTTCTAACATTACTCTCTACTCTATTGACACCCATTAATTCTTGAAGCAGTGAGTTGTGTATATTATTATACTTCAGATACCATCAATGTATTCACATGCCAATACGAAGGCATATTTCCACTTTAGTTGCTCATTAATTCCATCAACAAAACCTTGGATTTTTCTAGTTTTTATTCCTTTCTGTTGCCTGAACAGGAGGTGTATTCTTCGTTATTTCTTTGTTTATTTTGTATCTTTGCTTACAATGCCATCGTTTTCTCATCTTTTCTTTATCTTTACATTCTGCTTATTCTTTAGATCCCACTCAAAATTTGCTTTCACAATATGTCTTCCCAGTTGTTTATGATGCTTCCCCCCCTTCCCTTAGTGGAATAGTTTCTATCATTTACATGGTACTTGCTAGTACAATTTTTCATATTGATTGTGTGTGCATGTGCACGGGCATGTGCCTCTGTCTTATATTTCCTACTGGTTTACAGATCCTGTGGAGGTAGCCCTAGTAATACATAGAATAATTTTGTGCTTGTACTTAGCAACTATTTATTGAATAATGTGGTAAAGTAGATAATTTGTCAATTTATTTGCATTTTTCTTCTAGGAAGAACTCTTACTAGTGGCTTATAAAGAATGTCACAAAGCTGTGATGAGGTGTAGTACAAGTTTTATGTCTAGTAGCAAGACGGTAGTACAATTGTGTGGTCACACTTTGGAAACTAAGTCCTACAGAGTATCTGAAGATCTCGTAAGCATACATCTTCCACTCTCTAGGACTCTTGCTGGTGAGTGCTAGTTTGTTTTTTGCTTTGTTTCTGTCAGCTTTGTTTCCTAGGTATTCAGAGTACTAGAATCATACCTATTTTTGTTCTATGCTGAGTATGTATAGGCATACTCAGATCAGATACTGCAATTAAGATCTGTCACTGTCCTTCAAAGAGCTGTCACTAAACATCTAAGGATGCTTGTTTTCCTAGGCCTTTTGTAATTTTGGTCAATTAATGGATCTTATAGTACACACTTAAAGACTAACTTGATAACTCATCTCCCGCCCAAATCTCAATATAGTAAAATCTTGTTGCTGGTTTTTAATCTCTTTTCTGCCAAATTGTACAAGTGTTGGTGTCACTGTTTCTTTCACCACCAAAAGAAAGATCATAGATTTCCTTTATTCATTCTTTGATTTGCATTTCTATGTAAACTGGCTCTGTCAGGGTTGTTGTTGTTTTTTGAAACAACTTTATAACTGTGTTAAAATATACATAACATAAAATTTACCATTTTAAGTGTTTAGTTCTGTGGCATTAAATACATTGTTTTATGCAGCATCACCAATATCTATCTCCAGAATATTTTTTATATTCCCAAGTTCAAATTCTGTACCCATTCAACATAACTCTTCATTTTCTACTCCCTGCACTTCCTGGCAGCCACTATTCTACTTTCTGTCTCTTTAACTTTATTATTATAGGTACCTCATGTGAGTGTAATCATACACATCTTCTTTTATAACTGACTTATTTCACTTAGCATAATATCCTCAAAGTTTATCTGTGTGGTAGCATGTATCAGAATTTTCTTCCTTTCTGAAGTTGAGTAATATTCTATAATATGTATATGTCACATTTTGTTTATCTATTTATCCATTCGTGTTGTTTCCACCTTTTGGTTATTGTGAATAATGTTGGTATGAACATGAGTGTACAAATATCCGTTTGAGTCCTGTTTTCAGTTCTTTGGGTATATACCTATAAGTAGAATTATTGGATTTTAAGATAATTCTCCTCTTTAATTTTTTTTGAGGAACTGTCATACTGCTTTTCATGGCAGCTACACCATTTTATATTCCTACTAGAGGCCCGATGCACAAAATTTGTGCACTTGGGGGGGCAGGGGGAGTCCTTCAGCCTGGCCTGCACCCTCTTGCAGTCCGGGAGTCCTCGGGGAGTCTGGCTCAGGGCTCCTGCGTTGAGTGTGTGCCCCCTGGTGGTCAGTGTGCATCATAGCAACCGGTTGTTCCACGTTCGGTCTATTTGCATATTGGCCTTTTATTATATAGGCTTATTATATAGGATGAGCAATGCACAAGGATTCCAGCTTCTCCACATCCTCATCAACACTTATTTTCTTTTTGTTTTTTTAATAGCCATCCTAGTGAGTGTGAAATGATATCTCATTGTGGCCTTGATTTGCATTTCTTTAGTGATTTGTAATACTGAGTATCTTTTTCTATGCTTATTGGCCATGTGTATATCTTTGGAGAAATATCTATTCAAGTCCTTGGTCTATTTTTTAAAAAAATATGTTTTTATTGATTTCAGAAAGAGGAAGGGAGAGGGAGAGAGAGAGAGACAGAAACATCATTGATACAAGAGAATCATTGATCGACTGCCTCCTGCACACCCTCTACTGGGGATTGAGCCCACAAACCAGGCATGTGCCCCAACCTGGAGTCCAACTGTGACCTCCTGGTTCATAGGTCGATGCCCAACCACTGAACCACACCAGCCGGGCATTAATCAGATCTTTTGTTGTTGGGTTGTTGGAGTTCTTAATATATTCTGTATGTTAACTGCTTATTAGATGCATGATTTGCAAATATTTTCTCCCGTTCTCTGGATTGCCTTTTCACTATGTTGATAGTGTCCTTTGATACACAAAAGGTCTTACTTTTGATATAGTCTATAATTTATTTTTCCTTTGGTTACCTGTGCTTTCGATGTCATAGTTAAGAAATTATTGCTGAATCCAATGTCTTGGAGCCTTTTATCTATGTTTTCTTCTAAGAGTTTTATAATTTTAACTCCTGAGTTTAGATTGTTGATTCACTTTTAGTTATTTTTGGCATGTTATATAATGGACATGTCATTTTATGTCACTTCTATTTTTATAAAAAAAGACTTAGATCTAGGTTGTTTCTTTTGATGCTTGGTTAATTGAAAAATAAGCATGTCTTTATAAGCAACATATTATTTTTATATAATGTATAAGCATACCTTGCACAGTATAGGAACTTAAATGTATTAGTAATACTTTCAAAATTAGAAATCAAAAGTTTATATTTTGAGGTGTCATTTTTAAACTCAATAAATGGCATTTTTAAATTTCACAAATTTCCAAATTTGATGAGTTGATTAAGAATCAAATTTAATCAAATTTCTTTTTAATTTTTCTCCTTTTATTTTTTAACCATTAGGTCTCCATGTGCGTTTAAGCAGGTTGGGCGGTGTTACAAGACTGCATGAATTTGTGCCTTTTGTAAGTGCCTATATTAAGTGTTGACTTGCTTAGATCCTATTTTAAATACCTCTTGGTTGATGAATGGGAAGAAAAATAATATTTTGAAACCCACATGAATAATTCCCATTTAGTAATTTTAAATCTATGTGTAGTACATTGAAATCTGAATCATAGGGATTTAGTCATCTAATTCAAGCCCTTTTATTTTACCGATAAGAATACTGAAGAATATATACTGCTATAACTGTGAGACACATCCAAGCCTTCTGAGAAATAATGAAATTGACCTCACTCTGTTTCAGAAGGACTTTCAAGTGGAGGCACTAGTAGAATTTCCTTTACGTTGTCTGGTATTAGTTGCCCAGGTTGTTGCTGAGATGTGGCGAAGAAATGGGCTCTCTCTCATTAGCCAGGTATGGCAAGGCTAATTATTCATATTTGTGAATGTGTTCATTTTCTGATTTAAAAAAAAAACAACAAACATCAGTTTACCTTGTGTCCCTGGAGTATTTGCTTTCTGTTTTCTTGTATAAAGTCAGAAATGAAAGTTCTAGTGACCATGTAGACATTTCTACTTTTATCCTATTAAGTGGCTAGATCAGTTGACAGCCAGTAGTATCACCAGAAACCTGCCCATTAAACATAGGTCTTTTCTAAAGATCACCTTGCTTGGGGACCAGTAGCCTTCCTACCACCTGTCTTAATTGAAGGCCACCTTCTGTTTTAGAGCACATAAAGAGAAGTGCCATTTCCTAAAAGGTGGGGAAATAGAAATTGTAAATATATCACACTTGGGAGAAAAATGGTGTTATGATTAATTATATTGGTTTACTTTTATTGAAGTGGGTATTAAATTTTTTTACTACACATGTCAAGAGTACTAATTAATATAAAGCATTTTTAAACTCTGAAATATTTTCATACCACATTTTCTCGCCTTATCCTCACAAATCCCTTAAAATGTTTTATAGATTTACAATTTATGTTTTGCCACTAAAGAGTTCTTGGAATTCCTAGTTTAAAGAAAGTTTTAAGAATAGTTTTTGTTGAAAATTCTGTTTGAGATAAAATAATTCTTGTAGCTTCTATTCTACCTTTTATTTTATAGGTGTTTTATTACCAGGATGTTAAGTGCAGAGAAGAAATGTATGATAAAGATATCATCATGCTTCAGGTACCTATTTAAATTACATCTTAACCTTCCTTCTTAGATTCCTTGTAATAAGAGAAGATATTGTAATTATTTTTAAGTTAAATTTTTCTCTCTTTTAAAATATGATATCATAGAAATAGAAGGAACTACTACATTTTCTTCTGCAGATTTACTTTATAATTTTTCTGACGGTACTATTTGGAGGCAAAATTTTTCCCATTTAATACACATGAACTGTGATGCTCTGTGTCTTTCACAGATTGGTGCATCTTTAATGGATCCCAACAAGTTCTTATTACTGATACTTCAGAGGTATGAACTTGCTGATGCTTTTAACAAGACCATATCTACAAATGACCAGGTAAGCAACAGAAACTGAGATGTGAAATAATTCCAAATAAAATGTTATTGTTGCCCTAACCAGTTTGGCTCAGTGGATAGAGTGTTGGCCTGCGGACTGAAGGGTCGCAGGTTCGATTCCAGTCAAGGGCATGTACCTTGGTTGCGGGCACATCCCCAGTAGGGGGTGTGCAGGAGACAGCTGATCGATGTTTCTCTCTCATCGATATTTCTAACTCTCCATACCTCTCCCTTCCTCTCTGTAAAAAATCATTAAAAAATATATTTTTAAAAATGTTATTGTTAACTATTTTAATCATATTTAAGATTGTTATTTTTTATCTCTATCTGCAAAAAGCAGATACATACATATATTCTTACATATAGATCCACATAGACTCTTTTTACCCTGCAAAAATTAGAACATAAAGATTTTTTTTAAATGAAGAAAAAAAATCACATGAAACATTATATCCTAGAATTGGTCACTTTTAAAGTTTTGGTGTCTTGTTTGTTTTTAAAACAAAAATTGGATCATTTTGTATGTACTATTTTATAATTTGCTTCCTGTACTTAATAAAATATTGCAATGGGCTTTTTGTTTTTACTAAATAAATATACAACTATGTCATTTTTTTACATCATCCTTTTAACCTTTTGCACTTGGATGTCGAGTGCAAATTACTCTTTGAATGTATCGATAATTTGAAATATAAAAAAATCCAAATAAGTAAGTTTGTATGAAAAGAAACTCCAGTTTTTTATTCTACTGCCGCGCTTTGTAAAATCTGGGGTATTTAAAAAATTAAATCCCGAGTAGAATAAAGGAATCGAGAAAAAAGCAAGCGAGTGCAAAGGGTTAATGGTGATATATGAATGCATTATACTTTAGTCCAGTGATTTTCAACCGGTGTGCTGCAAGAATTTTTAAAACATGTAATACCTGACCTGACTATTTTGTTAGGGACACTGACCTCTTTTCCCTACATTGTCAAATAAAAAAATGACGACAGCCAACACAACAATAGCAATCTGGTATAAATGTCCTGTCTTGAACCATAAATATATAGGTCATATAATAGAATTGCATATTATTGGTCACGTCACATGATAAGGTTGCATGTGATTGGTTAATTCTTGGTACCAGAAATCCTTATTACAACTATAGGTACCTGATTTTTTTAAAAAATACATTTTTATTGATTTCAGACAGGAAGGAAGAGAGGGATTGAAACGTTAATGATGAGAATCATGGATCAGCTGCCTCCTGCACGCCCCCTACTGGGATTGAGCCTGCAACCCAGGCATGTGCCCTGACCAGGAATCAAACCCTGACCTCCTGGTTCATAGGTCGAGGCTCAACCACTGAGCCATGCCAGCCGGGCATGTACCTGATTTTTTAAAAAAGTCACTTTGGAGCAAAAAAGTAGATAATTACTATTATTTTTTATTATTATTATTTTTAAATCCTGCAAAATTATACCTATTTTTTTGTCAGATAGGTAAAAATACATTTTTTTTATTGTACCACAGAATATTAGTAATTAGTTTATGAGATGAAAAAGGTTCGAAATTGCTATTTTAGTTCCTTATTGCTGAAGAGGTTTTTAGTCTCATAAACATCTCTGTACCTCAAGGTTTAAACACTTGCCTAATTATTATTATTACTAGAGGCCTGGTGCACAAATTCATGCACAGGTGGGGTCCCTCGGCCTGGTTGGTGATTGGGGATGATTGGGGGGGGGCGCGGCCGGCCAAGGGAGAGATAGTGGGAGGTTGGCCGGCCATGGGAGCGCACTGAGCACCCAGAGGGCAGCTCCTGTGTTGAGTGTCTGCCCCCTAGTGGTCAGTGCGTGTCATAGTGACCTATCGACCAGTTGTTCTATCATTCGGTTGCTTAGGCTTTTATATATATAGATTAATTTTTTTAATCCTCACCCAAGGATATTTCCATTGATTTTTAGAGAGAGTGGAAGAGAGAGGGAAAGACAGAGAGAAACATCAATGTGAGAGAAACACATCTATTGGTTGCCTCCTGCATGCACCTGACCAGAGCCCAGGTAAGGGAGAAGCCTGCAACCAAGGTATGTAACCTTGATTGGAATTGAACCCAGGACCCTTTGGTCTGCAGGCTGATGCTCTATCCACTGAGCCAAACCAGCTAGGGCTTAAGATAAATTATTTGAAGTAGATTTGCTGGACAAAACAGTGTGCCTTTTTTTTTTTTTTTTAATTGCACTGGCCGGTTTGGCTCAGTGGATAGAGCATTGGCCTGTGGACTGAAGGGTCCCAGGTTCGATTTCAGTCAAGGGCACATGCCCAGGTTGTGGGCTCAATCTCCAATGTGGGGTGTGCAGAAGGCAGCCAATCAAAGGTTCTCTATCATCATTGATGTTTCTATCTCTCTCCCTATCCCTTCCTCTCTGAAATCAATAAAAATATTTTTTAAATTTTCTTTATTAATTTTAGAGATGAAGGGAGAGAGTAAGTGAAAGAGAGAGAGAGAGACAGACATCTGTTTGTTGTTCCACTTATTTATGCATTCATTGGTTGATTCTTTTTTTTTTCCTAAATATGTTTTTATTGATTTCAGAGAGAGGAAGGGACAGGGAGAGAGAGAGAGAGAGAACCATCAATTTTGAGAGAGAATCATTGATCGGCTCTCCTCCTCCATACTCCTTACTGGGGATCAAGCCTGCAACCTGGGCATGTGCCCTGAATGGGAATCCAACCGCCATCTCCTGGTTCATGGGTCAACACTCAACGACTGAGCCACACTGGCTGGACGATTGTTTAATTCTTATATGTGCCCTGACTGTAGATCAAAACCGTACCTTGGCATATTGGGAGGATGCTGTAACTAGCTGAGTTACATGCACAGGGCTAGTGTGTGCTTTTTCTTAAGATTCTTCATGTATTTTGTCATATTGCTTTCAGAAAAGTTACTTTGATTTAAGATTTCTCTAGCAGTACATACATCTGTAGGGGCATTTAAAAAAATTTTTTGGCCTTTCTAAATTGTATTTATTGAAGCATATATTTAGATGATCTAAATTACCTTTTAACACCACACTGCACATAATTTGGCACCCACCAAAAACAAGCTGCCAAACCTCAAAATGTGAGCTGCCTTTGAAAATGAAAAACAGTAACAATAATGAAAAAAAAAGAGAAAACCTGTGTGTGGTGAATAAATATGAATTTCAAAAATGATACCACAAAATAGCATACTTAAATTACATATAAATTAAGCTAAAATTGGTGAAATAGTAATTGGTTCCTTTTTAACAATAACTCCAATTATTTGTGAGCCCAGAGGCCAAATTGAGTATAAGTAGGTACTTAAACAGAAAATAAATTTCCACAATTTTTGTTGATGAAATTAAAAATACCCTATATAATGAAAGGCTAATATGCAAATTGACTGAACAGTGGAATGACCGATCACTATGATGCTCACTGACCACCGGGGGCAGACACTCAATGCAGGAGCTTTCCCCTGGTGGTCAGTGCGCTCCCACAGGGGGAGCATCATTCAACCAGAAGCCAGGCTCATGGCTGGCAAGTGCAGCAGTGGTGGCAGCAGTGCTAAGGATGTTCGACTGCCAGCGGGGAGCGAGCCTAAGCCGTCAGTCAGACATACCCCTAGGATGCTTGGACTGCAAGAGGGCGCAGGCTGGGCTGAGGGACTGCCCCTCTCTGAGTGCACAAATTTCATGCACTGGGCCTCTAGTAATAATAATAATTGAGTTTTGTAGTGTAAGTTTACTAAGAAAAAGAATGCATTTTATTGTTATATCATGTTACTTAATTGAGGCTCAACACTCGTGTTCCTTATCATACAGTCGATTGCCCATGTTGTTGTTTTTTTAAATCATTCCTAGCTGCTTAGGCCATAGAAAAATAGGCTTTGGGCTGGATTTTGCCCACTGGCTATAGGTTGCTCATCACTGGGTTAGATGCTTGGGAGAAGACAAGCAAATCACGCTCCACAAAAGAGCAAGTAATAGATAACCAGTAATATCCCTTGGTTACCATTTTGCATATATTGTTACTGGATCCTTGTACTGGGACAGCTGGCACTGGTATTTTTAATTTTGTTGATCTTTTAGATGAAAGGTGGTGTTTCATTTTCATTTGTAGTTTTTGAATTATCAGTGAGGTGATCATGTTTTCATGATTATTGGCTTTTCTCCCCTTTTGTAGTGAATTATCTGTTCCTGTCCTTTGCCCCTTTTCTGTTTTTGTAAAAGTTCCTTATTTAATAAGGGTATTATTTATTTATTGTATTTGCTACATTTTTCACAGTTTATAATTTGTCTCATGGAATTTTCTCACATCTTCATTGTTTTAATATTTGATAGCTTTTAAAGTAGCTCTTGACTACTTTGAATTTATAAATCACATTATTTTATTCTTTCAGATTAGAAGTCACTTGCAAAGGGCCATGTATAGGATATAAAATACAAAACTAATTTTTAGTCATATTTTATACTTAGTGAAAATAAATAAATAATTTCCAATAGTGCTTAATGAGAACTGTGTTATGGAAAGGTACTCTCACCATAATTGTTAGGTACCTATTTGAAGCCACTGCCTTACCAACCCAGGTAAGAAGGAAGCCTGTAGTAGAGGAAAAGTTAAAGATTAGAATTAGTTTGTTGACTTAAGGTTATGAGGGGAATAAGTAACACAATAATACTATTTAGCAGTTATTATCTATTTTCTTGTTACATGCCAGATACTATGAACTTTGTTGAATTTGATGTCAAAAAGAGAATTATTAACCTCATAATTTTCTATTGTGTGGCTGAAAGAAAATACTGGACTTAGAGGGACCATGAGGGTGATGCAGAAATATATGTTGTGTGAAGGTTTTTGGTTCTTATACAACTAATTTATTATTTTTTGATTCTATAGGATTTGATTAAACAATATAATACATTAATAGAAGAAATGCTTCAAATCCTCATCTATATTGTGGGTAAGATTAAAACATGTTTTGAAATAGCATATGGGTTGGGTTACTTTTTAGAGAGAACATTAATAAGAGCTATAATTTACCATTTTACTCGCCTCCCAAATATAGCCTAGAATGTATAGTAATGTGATTAATATGTTTAGAAACCCACCTTTTAAAAAAGCACAGCTGTTACATCTTTACTTTCTAATATCTAATTTGTAATTGTTTGGACTTTTTTATAGAGGTCAGGGATATTTATCATAGATAGAAATGTAGGTGAAAAATAACTATGCTGAATGCTGAAAATTTTCTATAGATATGAAATTTCATTGTAACATAGGTCTAAGTAAAATATATTTTTATTGTGTCATTCTGTTAAATTACTTTGTGAAAATATTGGCCACACTTACTTTTGTATGTTCTATGTTATAGACTGTTGATTTTACTAGCTAAGGAAAAGTCCTTAACTTCTCATTCTGGCTCTTGTTTCTTTCTTTAGTGCAGCAGACTCTGCTTTGTATTAATAGTTCCGGGTGATTCTAGCCAGTAGCTAAATCTGAAAACATGGGTTCATTTCATTTGTTTGTTAGAGCTAGTTGCTAGACTAGCTGCTTTATCTCAGCAGGAAATGTAGTAAGCCTTTATTGCTAAGTGATATGTAAATCTTTCAGGTACTAACTCTTCTTGTCCAGAATATTCCATTAGAAACTGATGAAAAAAATGGACAAATTAAAATGTGTAAAAGATTTTTAAAGTTAATGATATACTTTATTAGGTTATAAAAACTTGAGGGGAATTTTTGTACTCTTGGAGTGCTTTAAAAAATTCTAATACTATACTATATTTTTGCTGTTTTATATTATTACTAATTTATTATTGCTTCTGTTTTGCTTTTATTATTTTTAGTCAAATCTATTGGGGTTTTTTTCTCCTATGTGATTTGATTTTTAGTTAATACTAGTATATTCCTAAATTCATTAATTTGAGGAGTCAGTATTTTTACAAAAGCATATAAAATCTCTGATCTTATAATGGAAAAAACATTTTTTAAAAAGTAGAAAAAGATTCAAATTAGGAATCAAAAGACCTCATCTTGGCCTTGCTATCAACTATCAAGAACATGCCATTTACATTCTTTGGATCTCAAATTCGTGATTTGTAAAATGAAGGTAGTCTATATGATTTCGATGGTTCCTTTTAGAACTAAAATTTTAGGGGATACTGTTTTTGGTGAAGAAAAATAAAGAAAATTACAAGATGCTTTACAAATATAAAAGGGATTAAGTCTGTTGGAAATGAATTCATTTAACAAAAAGTCATTCTCTGGCTAATTTGTAGAATTCATCAATTCTGTTAGGCAAAGGGTTACTGTCTTTTTAATAACCTTCTTGTAGATATCATTGGACTTTTTACACATGATATACTATTGAAAATCAGTGGTGACATATGGCCAGATATGGTAAGCCTTCTTGAGGCAATGGGAATTAGATGCTATTAACACCAATGAAGTTCTTGTTAATTTAAGCATTTTCTCTCCATTTGGTAGTTTATTGAGATGCAAAATGGAAACCTGATCATGTGGGCATTTTAGCAATACCACTCATTCCTGATACATATTACTGTTTTGTCATTTAATTCATAAAGACATTTTTAAGTATTTTGTTTTTCAGTTTTCATTTTGTTCTTTCATAAATAACAAAGACAAAATTGAGGAAGATCTTGAAATAAAAGCTATTATTCAATGACTAGGGACCCGATGCACAAAATTCGTGCACAATAAAAGGGAATTAATGAGAGGAAATATTTTAATATTGCTATTTGCCCTTTCTCTATAATAGAAGTGTCAGAGATGAAAGAAAATTAGTAAAATGTATATGAAAATATTCCTCCTCTCAGAGTCTGGGGTGCGCCACGGGAACCAGAGTCAAGTTCCCGCCCACCCACGTGCGCCTCGAAATCACGCAAGACCCAGACTCGGCCAGCCCCATCCCCATTGGGCTAGATCCAGACCTTGTCGGCTCCATCCCCATCAAGCCCTGCCGGATGTGGGGCACGGCCTCAGTCGCCTGGCCCGGGTCGGAGGGGGGGGGGGTACGCCTTGAGGTCCCCTGGCCTGGGCCAGGGGGGATGGCCTGAGGTCCCCTGTCAAGCCCTGCCAGGTTGGGGGCACAGCCTCAGGTCCCCCAGCCTGGCGCTGGGGAGGGGTGCGCAGTCTGAGGTCCCCTGACCTGGGCCGGTTAGGGGGCACACTTTGAGGTCCCTGTCAAGCCCCACCAGGCGGGGGGCACGGGCTCAGGTCCCCTGGCCCAGCGCTGGGGTAGGGGGCGCAGCCTGAGGTCTCCCAGCCTGGCACCAGGGTGGAGGGCGCAGCCTGAGGCCCCCTCCCCATCAAGACCCGCTGGATGGGGGCACGCCTGAGGTCCCCTGTCAAGCCCTGCCAGGTGGGGGGGTGCAGCCTCAGGTCACATGGCCCGGGGTAGGGGTGTGGCCTGAGGTACCCCAGCCCAGCGCTGGGGCAGGGACACGGCCTGAGGTCCCCCGTCAAGCCCTGCTGGGGCGGGGGGCGCGGCCTGAGGTCCCCTGTCAAGCCCCACCAGGCAGGGGCACAGCCTCAGGTCCCCTGCCCCGGCCCATTGCCACGCAGCCTCAGGTCCTTGCAGATTGCTCGCTAAGGCTCGTTACAGGAACTTGGCCTCCACTGTGGGCGCAGCCATCTTGTGTTACGGTATCCCTCTGCTGTGGGCGCAGCCATCTCGTTACAATGTGACAGTCAATTTTCATATTCCCTCTTTATTAGATAGGATGGCCACTGCTCATTCAATGCCATCTGCCTTATTTTCTGGATTAGAAACACATGCTAATTTAATAGAGGGGCCTTGTTTATAATGTGTGAGTATGTGTATGTATATGTATATATGTGTGCAAAAGAAAGCGAAGGGCTGTGTTTTTAGATCTCTTCATTTTCCTTCCTCCTTCTTTTAGCATATAGACTTTTGTTCAGTTTTAGGAACATGTCCAATAATTCTCAGTCCCTCTCTCATGGACTTAATTTAATGCAATGTTCTGTCTATAAGTGCTCCTGGTGGGAAGAGATTTAAATAGAAAGCAATTAATTGTTTTACTTTTTTTTTTTTTCATTGTTTGTATTAGGAGAGCGTTATGTACCTGGAGTGGGAAATGTGACCAAAGAAGAGGTCACAATGAGAGAAATTATTCACTTGCTTTGTATTGAACCCATGCCACACAGTGCCATTGCCAAAAATTTACCTGAGAATGTAAGACCAATTTTGTTTTTTGCTTCATTCACCTCAGGATGGGATGGACAGTTTTTTTTCTTTATTCTCTAATTGGAAACTACTTCAAAGTTTTAGGAAAATTTGTTTAGCAAATTCTGCTATGTAAAACCATCACCATTCATTCTTTAGTGGTATAAATTTTTAAGTCAGGGCTTTTGGGCATTAGGAAACATTTTAGAAACATTATGGCTATTTAGGAGACATTTTAGAGCAAGAAACTCCTTGACCTTTTGTTTACTTTAAAATAAGACTTTTTCAGAGGAAAGGTGTGGGGGGGGCCCTACTTAAAATATTGAGATTATTTGTGTGGGTATGTTTGAGTCTTCTGAGAAGTGGATGTCAAGACAAAACATTTAAGATTTTATTAGGAACAATGCCTAGGAGAGAAAATGGTGAGGAAGCTGGGTAAGGCTGGTGGGGAGCCATCAGACTGTGATACAAGTCTGACTCCAGATGAAAGAAAGAAGGAAGGAAGGTTAGATAGATGCATCGTAGATTACTGGTAGCCTACACAACGTTTAATTTCTCCCAGAGTGGGCCTTTATTAGTATCTGTAGTCCATCTAATCAGAGGTCTGGGATGCATTTTCATGTCTGCCATGGGTGATATTTATGTTTTTGTAAATACTGATATTTAAGTAATAGTTCTAAAGATTATGAGTCTCATATTTTTTCCCTTGAGATTTAATTATGAATTAGAATAATGATTCTTAAAAGAGAATTAGACTTATCTGTACTATTAGGGCTTTCCAGAGAAGTAGAATAGAGATAAGTTTTGACTATTGGTCACCCTCCTACCCCCAATTTGTATCTTTTTATTTATATCTTTTTCCAGTTTCACTTTTTAAAAAATTAATTTATTTTCCAATTACAGTTGACATATATTATGTTAGTTTCAGTTATACAACATAGTGAGATTAGACACTTATATACCTTACAAAGTGATCACCCTGATAAGTTTAGTTCCTGTTAACTAATTCTTAAACTATAACCATTTAGCATGTCACTTGTATAATTTTTGCATATTCTTTCACCAATTTTATAATTATGAATACATTTTAAAATCAACTTACATTTTCCTTAGCATCTTTCTAAGCAATAACATCAGTGAAATAGTAGGCTTGATGTTCTGGATTATTATTTTTTGAATACATATTACAATAAGTGAATAATTATTCAAAATTTTAAAATATATGTGTGCCACTTAAAGTAATTTCACATACTGCTATTAATATACATACCATACTTTGTAAAAAAAAATGCTTCAGGTGTATCTAACTTTTTACTGCTTACCCCAAGTACACTTTTTAAAAGGAGTCTTTCTTAATTTTTGCAAGACTATGGGAATCTATGATCTTAGTTTATTATCTTGACTAGGTCCTTTACCTGATTTTAAATGACTTCATAAAAAAAAATCCTTGTTCAAAGAAAAGTTCAGGCCAATTAGAAAAAATATATATAATTGCGGAAGCCAGAATACATTTGGACACTTACATATGTGTTTTGCTGTAGATCCCATTTATTTTGTTACCTTTATCTTAGTAGTTAGTACATCATGGGCATGTGCTTATTTAAATGGTGTGGGTAATGAACGTACTACATAAAGTTCTTTTTCTTTGAACTATTAGTTTTGTGTGTGTGTGTGGGTATGTGTATGTGTGTGTGTACATGCATATGAGGGCAAACTTAGATAAAATTTCTTCCTTAAATAGTTTATACATAGGTCTATTAAGAAATCGTTCCTTCCAAACAAAGTTAATTGTGTTGACCTAATTTTTTATATTGGAAATTGATCTTTTACTTATTGGGTATAAAGTACTTCAGGAATGTTGAAATGTATTCTACTTCTCAGTAAGAGAAAAGTCATTATATGAAGGTAAAAATAACAAAAATTATGTTTCAACAGGAAAATAATGAAACCGGCTTAGAGAATGTTATAAACAAAGTAGCTACATTTAAGTAAGTATTTAATGTTTATGCTTATTCTGAGAGTAGACAATCTTTGGTCTTGTATTTTGGATACTTTGTAGAAGCTCTGAAATTCTTGCTTGAATTCCCAAGAACTAGAATAAAGTGTTAGAAGGAGAACAAGGAGCATATAGAAGGCACTTAGTATATGTTTGTTGAAGAAATGAGTATTTTAAGCAGGTGAATGAGAAATATCCATCTGTGCGATATTAAATGACTTAGTATGTAACAAAGAAACCTTACCCATAGTCTTTCCCATCAGCTACACCATGACTTATTTATGGTAAACTTATTCTATAAATTTTCATTTTACATATTAATTTTAGACTTATTTAGTAGGTTTATTTTTGTTTATTTTTAAAAAGAATTGTGTATTTCCTGATTTTGGGACAGATTCAATCACAACCCATTTTAAATTTATATATTTTAATTCAATTTTGAAGTGTTTTCTCACACACACATAAATTGGCATGCAGTAGTTGTCCTAAGGCCATGGTCGGCAAACTGCGGCTCACGAGCCACATGCAGCTCTTTGGCCCCTTGAGTGTGGCTCTTCCACAAAATACTACGGCCTGGGTGAGTCTATTTTAAAGAAGTGGCATTAGAAGAAGTTTAAGTTTAAAAAATTTGGCTCTCAAAAGAAATTTTAATCGTTGTACTGTTGAAATTTGGTTCTGTTGACTAATGAGTTTGCCGACCACTGTCCTAAGGCAGCGATTTTCAACAAGTGTCCTGCAAGAATTTTCAAAACATGCAATACCTAACTATTTATTCAGGGGCACTGACCTCTTTTCCCTCTTATCTAATAAAAAATGACAACAGCCAATACAACAATAGCTGTCTGGTGTAAATGAATCAAAATAATGCTATTTCTTTTGTCAGATTGGCAAAAAATATATTTTTTGGTGTGCTGCCAAATTTTAGCTATTATTTTATGTGTGCCGTGAGCTAAAAAAGGTTGAAAATCTTTATCCTAAGGTAAAACACAGTCATCTTAAACTGTTGTAAGTATTTTCACCCAAAGTTGAAAAATTGTTTATCCTGAACATGAAAATCTCTAGTAGATTTAAAACAGTATTTTATGTGTTGGCCAATATAGTTCAGTTAGTTGAGTGTCATCCCATCCCATGCACCAAAAGTTTGCCGTTTTGATTCCCAGTCAGGGCACATTCCCAGGTTGTGGATTCGAGGTGCATACAGGAGGCAACCAATTGATGTTTCTTTCTCACATCAGTGTTCCTCTCTCTCCCCCTCGCCCTTCTTCTTTCTCTAAAATCAATAAAAACATTTTAAAAACAACAGTATTTTACAATCCTTTGATTCTTTGAGATGTATAAAATGGAAATCCTACCTAATAATAGATAAATATGCAAATTGACCGTACCTTCGCAATGCCCACGATTGCCCAGGAGGCGCAGGGGGGCGGGACTTGGGGTGGCCGGGGTGGCCGATTGGGCCGGCGGGACGCTGAGCTTGCATCACCAGTGGCGGCGCGAGCTCAGTGTCTGCGCCATGGCTGTGCTGTGGCACAGAAGGGGCCTCTGGGGCAGCGAGCTCACATCCCGCTGCGGACCATCAAAAACGGGGGAGCTGGGTGCCTGTCCACTCCGGTACCAGGCCTTTCAGAAGCCTCCGCCGCACCGGGCGGAGGCTTGATGCTGCATGCGCGGTGCATAGGTGGGGCCCATGGCTTTGCGCAGCGATGCCTGGGGATCCCACCGCTCCGCATGGCACAGAGGCGGGGCCTGTGGCTCTGGCCTACCTCTTTGGGGCACTATGAGAGGGCACAGGCCAGGCTGAGGACACCCCCCCTCCGCAAGTGCATGAATTTCGTGCATCGGGCCTCTAGTAAGATTATAAGTGGAGTAATTCTTAGAATTTTAAAGATTGATACTGGTAGTAAATTTCTACTTGTTATAGTATTGTATTTATAGATATATTACTAATTTCAAAAATTTAAAAATAGAATGTAGCTTTTTAAATGCTCTAATGTTCAGTTAAACAGTTAAGTTAAGAAATGGATAGAAACAAAAGTTGTTACAGTGCAGAGCAAATATGGTGTACTTCGTTTGGCCTTGATGCTTCTCCTTACAGTGCTGTATAGAGGACTCAACACTATATTTTTTATCTACAACTTGTTGAGCACATGATGTCTCACTACCATTTTTAGATTTGACCTTAGATAATACAATGTGCTTTTGTTGAACAGACAATCTTTAGGCTTCAGAGGCTAAAAAAGAATCCTTAAGAATTTAAAAAGATCGTGGAATCAATTATATGTAGTATAAAATAAACTTCCTTAGATTTGTTTGAATTTCATAATTATAATTGAAACACAGTTTAGCGGTTATCAGGACTTTGAGCATACAGTGTATGTTTTTAGTTTTAATATTGGAATGAATTTGTCATTTCAGTTTAAGCCACCAGAGTGAGATATAATTATGTTTTTTTCCGCTAGATTTTGACTTTTAGATTACTTTTTAGGTTCTTATTTTGTCTATATTCTATTCTTCAAGACCACTGCAGTTCATCTCTGGATTTTCTATTTATTTAGGAAACCAGGTGTATCAGGCCATGGAGTTTATGAACTAAAAGATGAATCATTGAAAGACTTCAATATGTACTTTTATCATTACTCCAAAACACAACATAGCAAGGTAGGAAAAGGTATCCTCTTCAGAAAATAAACCTAAAATGCTTTTTAACTCTACAGAAAATTTTCTGGGTTTTCTGTAGTTTCATACTGGTTTTCATTAATAGAGGCCATTATCTCACCCAAGAAATTAAAATGGAATCAATAATGTTATCTAGTATACAGGCAATATTCAAACTTTCTATATTATACCAGAAATAGACAATAAGTAAATATTGTTGACTGAAAGAATAGGCACTAAATTCTTGAGAAAGGATATTACCCATCCTGTAGGCATTTCCTAGTACAACCATTTTGCTTCTGGAACAAGGCAGCATTTGAATACATACTTCAGTATATAAAATATTTTGGTAGGTTGGTGGAACTTTCCTGCTTGCTTCAAAGTATTCCATTTGTGTCATGCTTGCCAAGCAGTATATTTAAAGATAGACTGTCTTCTTTTTCTTTTCTTTTTTTAATATATAGGCTGAACATATGCAGAAGAAAAAGAGAAAACAAGAAAACAAAGATGAAGGTAAAAAGTGAGATTCTGAATTGACTCATTTTGTCTATTTCCTGTGGTTTTATTATCAGCTGAGTATATAGTGGTTTGTTTTCTTGTTTATTTAGTGTGGGCAACTAATACAAGTTCAAAGAACCCTTTGTTTCTTGTTCACATTTTAAGATATGGCCCACCTCAGTGGTGATATAATTTTAAATTTGTAGCAAATGGAGTTTATTTTGGGTGGTGGACATAGTGATTTATATTTCTCTTGACATTAATGTTTTTAGTGCTTTAAAGGTAATAAAAATTGTGTTGCTTTTGCATGTAATACATGATTTTGACATTTGCAATTTAGCATGTAGAATAACCCAAATTAAAATGTACCTGTTTGTCTCTTCTGCCATCCATCTCCCATCTACTATAGCATTACCACCACCACCACCTCCTGAATTCTGTCCTGCTTTCAGCAAAGTGATTAACCTTCTAAATTGTGATGTCATGATGTACATTCTCAGGACCATATTTGAGCGGGCATTAGACACAGATTCTAACTTGTGGACTGAAGGGATGCTCCAGATGGTATGTATACCTGAAATATTACTTGAGTCAGAACCACAACTAGTGCACCTGAAACACAGAAGTCATTAAAAATAGCTTAGTTGTGCCCCGCCGATGTGGCTCAGTGGTTGAGCATCGACCTATGAACCAGGAGGTCATGGTTCAATTCCTGGTCGGGGCACATGCTTGGGTTGCGGGCTTGATCCCCAGAGTGGGGCATGCAGGAGACAGCAGATCAATGATTCTGTCTCATTATTGATGTTTCTCTCCCTTTCCCTTCCTCTTTGAAATCAAAAATATGTTTAAAAAAAAAAAATCTTAGGTGTGGCACAGATTTCCTTAGTGACACATTATCATGTTTTTAGGATTTTTACCTCTGGGAACCATATATATACACACACACACACACACACACACACGCGCGCGCGCGCACGCGCACACACGCACATACTAGTGGCCCAGTGCACAAAATTTGTGCATATTAAAAGGGGATTAATTAGAGGAAATATTTTAATATTGCTCTTTGCCCTTAGCCAGGGGCGGGGATGTGAGCCTCATGTCCCCAGGCCCGTTGCCAGGGGTGGGGACGCGAGCCTCACTTCCTGGGCGGCACAAATCCCCACCCACCCACTCCTGCTGCGCACGCAGCCTGCCAATCGGTCATTATGTGACGGCATCCCAACCAATTTGCATATTACCCTATTGTTAGATAGATATTTAAAGCCTGCTTCTGCTAATAATAAAGTACCATGTACTGTTGTGTCATAATTTTCTATATTTTTTTATTTCACTTGTATCATGAAGAGACAGTGTAATAAAGACTTGATGACAGACAGATCTAGGCTAAATTTTCTTTTTTCCTTAAGTATTGTTGGCCTGAAGGCTCTAAATGTTGTCATACTGTATGTGTATCTTAATTTTTGTTATAACAGTGGTAAATAAATGGCAATAAAAAGATTTCATGCCATACTAGATATATTTTAAATCAAAGTTAACATTTCTCTTCCTAACTCTCAGTGCTATTCCTAGGAAGTAAGCATTGTTAAGGGTTTGTATCTTCTGGAAATTATTCCACATTAGTGCATATAAGCCTACTTCAATCTTAATAGCTACAGATTCTATTGTAGGGATATCTGTAATTCATTTAACCAGTCTCCCATTAATAGACATTAGGTTGCTTTTAGGTCTTTGTATAACAGAGAACACTAAAATGAGCATCCTTATATAAATATCTTTGTATAGTTAAGAGAGTGTATCTATCATGCTAATTCCTAGTATACTGGGTCTTTACCTTTACATTTTTTATAGATATTGTCAAATTGGCCTCCAAAAATGTTACATCAATTTACTTTCCCATCACCAGTGTGGTGAAAAGTGCCTGCCTCTCTACACCTTTGCCAGTTTTGTATTTTAATAAATGGTAAAAAAAATTTTGCCACTCTTGTAGGTGAAAAATAGGATGATCTTGCTTCACCTCACACTTCTTTATTATTAAGTGAGGTTGAACATTTTTCATATGTGTATTTATCATTTCTCTGTCTGTAAACTTCTGGTTTGTAACCTTTGCCCATTTTTTTACCTATCAGATTGCTTATTTTTATTCATCCATTTAAAATATATTTACCATGCCGAAACCGGTTTGGCTCAGTGGATAGAGCGTCGGTCTGCGGACTGGAAGGTCCCAGGTTCGATTCCGGTCAAGGGCATGTACATTGGTTGCAGGCACATCCCCTGGTGGGGGATGTGCAGGAGGCAGCTGGTCGATGTCTCTCTCTCATCGATGTTTCTAGCTCTCTATCCCTCTCCCTTCCTCTCTGTGAAAAATCAATAAAATATATTAAATAAATAAATAAATAAATAAAATAAAATATATTTACCCGAAGAAGCACAATTTTAAAGATCTTCTCCTATATTTCTCCTGTAGGCATTTCATATTCTGGCATTGGGATTACTAGAAGAAAAGCAGCAGCTTCAGAAAGCTCCTGAGGAAGAAGTGACCTTTGACTTCTACCACAAGGCTTCAAGTATGTTTTAGTCTGAATGAAGGATAAGGTGGTCTTTTTGCATTGTCTTCAACCTAGAAGAACAGAATTAAGTTTAGATTAGATTTTTATTAAATGCTACCTGATTAAGAGTTTTTTCAAAGCACACTCCAGGGATATTGCTTATAAGACCAAGAGGAGAAAAGCATCTTATTTCTATTTAAACACAGTTTTTTTTAGATCATTGATATTTAGTTTATGGATATATATAACAGCTCCCACTTTCATATTTTTGGAGCTTTGGTTCTTATTTAAGTACTTTTCTAGACATGAGAAATGTGGAGGAAGGCAAGAGACAGATCAGTAAGATTAGCTTTCATTTATCAGCCCCAAGGGACAGTGAGCAAGAGATACCTAAGTAAATTCAAGTTTTCAAGTTGTTTAATTCAGTACTTTGTAATTCATGTAATTGCAGATTCTTCCATTAAAAATTTAATGTGTTTAAGGGATTGATTGCAAATTTGCTTATCCATGTGAATAATACTGGCTATAAGTTGTAGTTTATACATAATTATGAAGCAGTTTATTTACTTGCGACATGTACTTTTTGTGTTTTAAAAAAGGGTTAGGAAGTTCGGCCATGAATGCTCAGAATATACAAATGCTTTTGGAAAAACTGAAAGGAATTCCCCAGTTAGAAGGCCAGAAGGACATGATAACATGGATACTCCAGGTAAACCTGGAAAATAACTGGTTAAAACTTGGTTTAATTATTTAAGAATCCTCTGCTTGCCCCCTAGCCGGTTTGTCTCAGTGGATAGAGTGTCAGCCTGTGGACTGAAAGGTCCCAGTTTCGAGTCCAGTCAAGGGCACATGCCCAGGTTGCGGACTCAATCCCCAGTAGGGGGTGTGCAGGAGGTAGCCCATCAATGATTCTCTCTCATCATTAATGTTTCTATCTCTCTCTCCCTCTCCCTTCCCCTTTTAAATCAATAAAAAATATATTAAAAAAAGAAAGAATCCTCTCCTTGCCTCCAAAATTAAACCACTATATTCTCGTGAAGTCATTTACTTCTGTTTTTTATGCTTAATCCTATGTTTTCATGTTAGTAATTCTATTTTCTCTATGTTTTAGTGGAGTTTAAAAAAATAAAATGTATGCATGTGTGTCATTCAGTTAACAGGTATTGAATCCTACTTACTATGTGCTGTACTCATTTCTAGACTCTGAACAAGACAGATAAGGTACTTGCTATCATAGAGCTTATATACAGACAATAAATAAGAAAATACCAGGATAATTTAGATGAGTAGGGGGTAACTTTAAATGGGTAATCAGAAAAGGTCTCTTTTTGGAGATGACATTTGAACTGAATGACATGAAACCAGTCATAAGAATCTGGGGAGCACTCTAGAAAGAGGGAACAGCAAAACTAAAGCTCTAAGGTGACCAGAAAGAAGACCAGAATGACTGGAGTACAATGGGGAGAGGGAGAGAGAGATAGGCAACAAGGTCAGAGAGGCAGCCAGCAGCCAGGTCATTATAGGAACTTACAGGTCAGGGTAAAGTGATAGATTTTACTTTTGAGTACAGTAGGAAACCATTGAAGGATTTTAAGTGACAATATCTGATCTATATTTTTACAAGATCACTCTGCTGTGGGGTAAATGGATTATAAGGGACAATAAAATCAGGGAAACCATTAAAAGATTATTGCAGTAATCTTGGTAGAAGTATAAGCATGACTTAGACTAGGATGCAAATTTCAAGAAGCTGAACTGATTCAGGTATAATTTGATGGTAGAATCTATTGTACTTGCTGATAGATTTGATGGAAGGGAAATTAAGGAGTCAAAGATGACTTCTGGATTTGGAGCTTGAACTATTGGGTGGATGCCTGTGCCTTTGGGAAAGAGTGTATAAGGGGTCATGGATAGAGGCCAGGAATATTTCTTTTTTTAAAAGAAAAAAATATTTTATTGATTTTTTACAGAGAGGAAGGGAGAGGGAGAGAGAGTTAGAAACATCAATCAGCTGCCTCCTGCACACCCCCCAATGGGGATGTTCCCGCAACTAAGGTACATGCCCTTGACCGGTATCGAACCTGGGACCCTTGAGTCCGCAGGCTGACACTCTATCCACTGAGCCAAACTGGCAGGACTAGGAATATTTTTTTAACGGAAAACTTTCCACATGGAAACATGAAACCAAAGTTATGGAGTTTCCCCTCACTGTATTTATGAAAATATTCTAATGTTATCAGCTAGATAATTATTTTATAATTAGAATATAGAATGATTTTTTCCCACATTCATATCAAATGGAGATCTTTGTTCTGATTTGTGCTTCAAGAAGTCTGCCCTGCCCTCACCGGTTTGGCTCAGTGGATAGAGCATCAGCCTGCGGACTGAAAGGTCCCAGGTTCGATTCCGATCAAGGGCATGTACCTGGGTTGCAGGCACATCCCCAGTAGGGAGTGTGCAGGAGGCAGCTGATCGATGTTTCTCTCTCATCGATGTTTCTAACTCTCTATCCCTCTCCCTTCCTCTCTGTAAAAAATCAATAAAATATATATTTTTAAAAAATTTTTAAAAAAAGAAGTCTGCCCTTTTTATTACTAGAGGCCCAGTGCACAAATTTATTGCACTGGGGGGGAGGGGTCCCTCAGCCCAGCCTGCGCCCTCTTGCAGTCCAGGACCCCTTGCTCCTTACCGACCACCTACAGTGGAGGTGGGAGAGGCTCGCCAGCTGTGAGCCTGGCTTCTGCTGAGCAGAGCTCCTGCGTTGAGCGTCTGACCCCTGGTGGTCAGTGCACATCATAGTGACTGTTCGGTCAATTTCCATATTAGGGTTTTATTATATAGGATCAGACACTCCTTAAGCAAGCTTAATGTAATTGCATATGTAACTGTAAGATAATGATGTTATTATTAAGATTTTTCTTGAAGTAGATTTCATGAATATTTCATATTTGAGTTAAATTTACCAACATAATAATTTAAAATATAAAATCAAAACAGAAACAAGAAAAGTAGTTAACTATTCTAATTTTATTAAGAAAGTAAACTGAACTGTCATTTAGTCCAACATTTATATTCTATAGATAAGATGTTATAAATTGAAGGTTTATTCCTGAAAATTTATTTTTGGTTGGAATACCAAAGTTAATTGTCAAAATATACAAAAAGCGTAAGTGTTTGCTCTTATAAACATTGGGTATTTTATCCAAATGCTTAATGTAAAGTTGTGTTGTAAGATTCTTGTGGGAGATTTTTCCACATGAGACTGAGGCTCCTTCAAAATATCAGTAAGTTTATCATATTGTTGGAACCTTGATATTTTGTAAAAAGAATAAGATAGCTGTTGTGGAAACACCTCTGAAGATAAATGGTTAAATGAAAAGTAGGAAATAGCAACCTTGTATATAACAGGATTGCCTCTTATGAGAAGACTAGAGGCCCGGTGCACAAAATTCGTGCACAGGGGTGTGTGTCTCTCAGCCCAGCCTGCACCCTCTCCAATCTGGGACCCCTACCTGGATTGGGCCTAAACAGGCAGTCCGACAGCCCTCTCACAATCCAGGACTGCTGGCTCCCAACTGCTTGCCTGCCTGCCTTCCTGATTGCCCCTAACCGCTTCTGCCTGCCAGCCTGATCACCCCCTAACCACTCCCCTGCCAGCCTGATTGTTGTCTAACTGCTCCCCTGCCAGCCTGTTTGCCCCTAAATGCCCTCTCCTGCAGACCTGGTCCCCCCAACTGCTCTCCCCTGCAGGTCTGGGTTCCCCCCAACTGCCCTTCCCTACTGGCCTGATCGCCCACAACTGCCCTCCCTTGCAGACCTGGTCCCTCCCAACTGCCCTCTCCTGCTGGCCATCTTGTGTCCACATGGGTCAGTCATCTTTGACCACATGGGGGCAGCCATCTTGTGTGTTGGAGTGACAGTCAATTTGCATATTATCCTTTGATTAGATAGGATAGAGGCCTGGTGCATGGGTGCGGGCCAGCTGGTTTTCCCTGAAGGGTGTTCTGCATCAGGGTGGGGGTTCCCTTGGGGCATAGGGCGGCCTGGGCAAGGGGCCTGTGGTGGTTTGCAGGCTGGCCACGCCCCCTGGCAACCCAAGCGGAGGCCCTATTATCTGGGATTTATTTATCTTCTGAATAAAGAAGGAGGCCTGGGCCTGCCAGGGCAGGCGGAAAGCTTGGCTTCCTCCATTGCCGGGGGCAACCCAAGCCTCCTGCTCTCTCCGTGGCTGCAGCCATCTTGGTTGGGTTAATTTGCATACTCGCTCCTGAGTGGCTTGTGGGTGTAGCAGAGGTACCATCAATTTGCATATTACTCTTTTATTAGATAGGATATGTAAATATAAAGAATTAAATTTTTATTTTCCCTGGAAAAAGCAGGGGTAATGGTAACACCTGCAGACTGAATCAGTTTATTGTGCTTCCTGCAAGCTCCATTGCTAATCAAATAGGGGAGGTGTTTGTCACAGTTAGGAGTGTGTGTGTGTGTGTGTGTGTGTGTGTGTGTGTGTGTGTGGTTTAAGTCAAAGAAATTTGGAGACTTGATGACAAAATCAGATTAGTGAATTTTTCTGTTCCTGATCAGTGCAACCAAATCTTTTAACATTTTATTTGTTTTTCAGATGTTTGACACAGTGAAGCGATTAAGAGAAAAATCTTGTTTAATTATTGCAACTGCATCAGGATCAGAATCTATTAGGAATGATGAGGTAATAACATTATAATAATGGTGACATTCATCTCTGTCTTTGAACTTTGCTGGTATAAAGAAACTGCTTCTTTTTGTTAGAAGGAACCTATCGTAAAGTACGTGAGATGTCCATTTTCTGTTGTTCATTAAGCTGCTTCTTTTTTTTTTAATCCTTATCCAAGGGGTGAGAATACTTTATTCCTTTGATTTTTAGAGAAAGTGGAAGGGATGGGAGGTAGGGGTACCAAGAGAGATAGAGATGATAGAGATAGAGATAGAGAGAGAGAGAGAGAGAGAGAGAGAGAGAGAGAGAGAGAGAGAAGCATCAACATGAGAGAGACATATCAATTGGTTGCCTCCCACATACAACCTGACCGGGGGTAGAAATTGGGCCTGCAACCCAGATATGTGCCCTCAACTGGGAATCTAACCTGTGACCCTCTGGTGTGCAAGCCAACACACTAACCACTGAGCCATGCTGGCCAGGGCTCATTAAGCTTCCGTACTGCAGGGATTAGTGGTACTTAACATGTAGTTATCCAATATAATACAAAGTCAGAGGAAATAGATGTGTAGTGGAGCTCTGTTGGAAATACTTCATTAATTTAAAAACTGTTCTAATATCTGATATTGGGATATGTCTTATAATCAGTAGCTCCTTATAATTTAATCAGCAGCATTCTTAGTGGAACATAGACAATGATACATTTTAAATTCAATGAGATGTAGTAATATTTAGGTTATGAATTTTATTAATATAATGAATCAGGTTTTGATTAGTTTAATCTTAAAATTAGAATATTATTATTTGTATTTATTAATTATCCTTTATAAAAGGAAAACACTGGGCTTAAGTTAGAATACACAATAAAAAATGCCAGTACAAAAGATGACGACATAGGCAAATGCCTATACTCACTGCCTCCCACAACCACATCAAAATTACAACTAAAATATAGAACAACCATCATCCAGAACCACTGGAAAGCTGGCTGAATGGAAGTCCTACAACTAGAGAAGAAGAAAGCACACTAAGACTGGTAGGAGGTGCGGAGGCGCAGAAGGGGCTGGTCTGGCGGCACCCATGTGTGCCGCCTTTTTCATTGGGAGGGAGATTACCTCTGCAGATGCCAGCCCTACACCAGACACCCAGCCCAGGTCCCAGAGCTGGAAAAAAAAGTCCCTATGCACTGCAAAAACCAGTGCGAATTGGGGCTGAGTGACACACAGGCTGCTGGAGACCCAGCTGCTCCACTTAAAAGGCCAGCACTACGAACTGAATTTACAAAGCAGGTGCTTCCTCTGAACTCCACTGCCGGGTGAAGCTCTGGGGGACCCAGACACACTGGGAGAAACTGGACTGTCTGGCATCAGGGCAGGAACTCCGGGGCAGCTTTCTTCTAGACAGAGGTGCTCACATCAGTCATTGTTCTCATGCAGGGACCTCCCCAGTTGCAGGGCTGACTGGCAGCCATTTCTGTTTGCTCCTCCTGGTGATTCCCTGAGGCCCCACCCCACCCAATTTATAACCCCACCTAAGCTGTGCACAGCGGCTTTTGCATATGAATGGCCTCTCTTTTCTCAGGCTAAAAACCTGTCAAACAAGCTGCAACTGGGTCAGGGAGCCCCAAACCTATCACCAGCTTGCCTTGCTTCACAGCTGGGCCTCCTCTGGGCACTTCCAAACCTGATACAAGGAGGAGGAAAGAATCTGCAGATCTCTCTGTAGCTCCTGCTGGATGGCCCCAGGCAGTGGCTGACTTTGCACCTCCCTGGAAACGCAAGAGCTAGTGTATCCAGTGGTCAGTGTGAGACTACACCAGATTACAACTCTTCACATCCATAAATGACACACTCAAGTTGCAGACTCAGTGAACACCAAAGCCCACTAAAGCAAGTCTTGCTCTATAAGGTTGTCTCCTGCGCAGCAGCTCTCCCACTTTAGTCACAGCTGGTCCCCACAGTCAATTGGCCTGGAGGTCAATTCCTCCCAGTGATGTCAACAGCAATCAAAGCTCAACTACAACAAAGGGTGCACTTAGAGTGTCCACCTCAGGTGACTGGGGAGGCTGAGCCACTGGGACCTATAGGACAACTTGCACACAAAGCCACTCTATTAACACAGGGAAGCAGCCAAAATGCGGAGACAAACATGTCACAAATGAAAGAAATGGAAGAAAGCAAACTACTAGATATAGAGTTCAAAACTACAGTTATAAGGTTACTCAAAATCTTCTAGAAATCTCCAAGGTACTTAGTGAGATTTGCAAGGATCTTAGTGAGAATGCAAAAAAAAGTGGAAAAGGACCAGTCAGAAATTAAGCATACACTGACTAAAATAAAGAATAATATACATGGATTCAATAGTAGACTAGAGGATCCCGAGAATCAAATCAATGATTTGAAATATGAGGACACAAAAACACCCGACTAGAAGAGCAAAAAGAAAGAATCCAAAAATATGAATATAGTGTAAGGAGTCTCTGGGACAACTTCAAGCGTACCAACATTTGAAATTATGGGGGTGCCAGAAGAAGTGAGACAGCAAGATACTGAAAACCTATTTAAAGAAATAATGACAGAAAACTTCCCCTGCCTGGTGAAAGAAATAGACTTCCAAGTCCAGGAAGCACAGAGAACCCCAAACAAGAGGAACCCAAAAGGGACCACCCCAAGACACATCATAATTAAAATGCCAAGAGCAAAAGACAAAGAGAATCTTAAAAGCAGCAAGAGAAAAGTAGTTAGTTACCTACAAGGGAGTGCCCATAGGACTGTCAGCCGATTTCTCAACAGAAACTATGCAGGCCAGAAGGGAGTGGCAAGAAATATTCAAAGTGATGAATAGCAAGAACCTACAACCAAGATTACCCAACAAAGCTATCATTCAGAATTGAAGGTCAGATAAAGAGCTTCACAGACAAGAAAAAGCGAAAGGAGTTCATCACCACCAAACCAATATATGAAATGCTGAAGGATATTCTTTTAAGAAGAGGAAGAAGAAAAAGGTAAAGATAAAAAATATGAACAAAGTGGCAACAAATAACTATCAACAATTAAATCTAAAAATCAAACGAATAAAAAATTTCATGAACAGAATAAACTGGTGAATGAAATAGAACCATGGCATGGAAATGGAACAGACTGACGATTCTCAGACGGATAGGGGGGGAAGGGTCCAGGAAGAGATTAGACAACTATCTTATATGCATGTATGCATTACTATGGACACAAACAATAGGATGGCGAGGGCCTGGGGTGGGGTGGGAACTGGGTGGAGGGGAGCTATGGGGGGAATAAAGAGGGACATCTGTAATAATCTGAACAATAAAGATTAATTTTTTAAAAATACCAGTACATCTCAATAATATTATTCAAGATCTTAGTCTTAGCATCAGGTCTAGGAGTAACTGTTGAACATCATCAGATTGGCCTAAACTGGTTAAATGTCAATGGTTCAGTGATTAACAAATGATTTCAAAATTTTGTTTCATTTAATATTTTTTGTGATGTACCTGCATTGAGTATAAAAGACAGTTTATTAGGTATTTAAGGTATTTGGCCTCTGTATTAAATTATTGACATAACCAAAGAAGCAATTAGTTGCATGATATGATGGGAAAGTATGCTAATTTTGAGACTTAAGATTGACTCTAGGCTTAAGGGGTGGGGTAATCAATTTTATCAGACTGTTACTCTAGGAAATTTTGCCTGGCTGAACAGTATATGCAAATTGTATCACTAGCTTTTACCTAATTTTTGTCGTTTCATCATACCCAGATTACTCATGATAAAGAAAAAGCAGAACGAAAAAGAAAAGCTGAAGCTGCTAGGCTGCACCGCCAGAAGATCATGGCTCAGATGTCTGCCTTACAGAAAAACTTTATTGAAACTCACAAACTCATGTATGATAGTACATCAGAAATGTCTGGAAAAGAAGACTCCATTATGGAGGAAGAGAGGTAAAACAAAGCAAAACTAAAAATTAGCAAATCCATTTTTGGAAGAAAAAGTACATATTCACTCCAATAATGTTTTTCCAAATATATTTTATAGTAAGAGGAATTACACTATTTTTAAGGTAGAAAGAGGACAGTGAAGAATTAAGGTATGTATTGAATGTAATTTTATGTTGAGAAACAGTTCAGGTGCATAATAAACTTTGTTGGGAACCTTTATGCACAAAAAAATAGGAAAATGTAAACAAAAGAAATAGAAATTGACTCCTGTTGTCTTGTATACATGGGCTTTTTTAGATACACATTTACATATCAGTTCATATATTCCACATCATTTTTATTATCTACTAGAGGCCTAGTGCATGAAATTTGTGCACGGCAGGGGGTGGTTGTCCCTCAGCCTAGCCTGCACCCTCTCCAATCTGGGATCCCTCTCACAATCTAGCACTGCTGGCTCCCAACCGCTCGCTTGCCTGCCTGCCTGATTGCTACTAACCGCTTCTGCCTGCCAGCCTGATCACCCCCTAATCACTCCCCTGCCAGCCTGTTCGACGCCTAACTGCTCTGCTGCTGGCCCAGTTGCCCATAATTGCCCTCCCCTGCTGGCCTGATCACCTCTAACTGACCTCCCTTGCAGGCCTGGTTGCCCCTAACTGCCCTCCTCTAAAGGCCTGGTCACCCCCAACTGCCTGCTGGCCTGGTAACCCCCAACTGCCCTCCCCTGCAGGCCTGGTTGCCCCTAACTGTCCTACCCTCCCTTGCAGGCCTGGGTCCCCCCCCAACTGCCCACCCCTTCAGACCTGTCCCCCCAACTGTCCTCCCCTGCAGGACTGGGTCCCCCCACAACTGCTCTCCCCTGCAGGCCTGGTCCCCCCCAACTGCCCTCCTCTGCCGGCCCAGTCACCCCTGCCGGCCATCTTGTGGTGGCCATCTTGTGTCCACATGGGAGCAACCCTGTTTGACCACATGGGGGCAGCCATCTTGTGTGTTGGAGTGATGGTCAATTTGCATATTACTGTTATTGATAGGATACTAATAAAAGGGTAATATACTAATTAGATTGGACGTCTTCCGGACAGCCTTCCTGACAAAGCCAGGCCCGGGCGAAGTCGCCCACGGTCCCGGATGCCTGTGGCCAGCCCGGGCAAAGCCGGCCTGGGTCCCAGGTGCCTGTGGCCAGCCAGAGGGAGGGAAGCCCAGGTCCTGGGTGCCTGCAGCCAGCCAGAGGAGGGAAACCTGGTTCCGGGGTGTGGGGGTCGAGGCAGAGGCAGTTAGGGGCGATCAGGCCAGCAGGGGAGCAGTTAGGGATGTCAGGCCAGCAGGGGAGCAGTTAGGGGCGATTGGGCCGGCAGGGGAGCAGTTAGGGGCGATCAGGTAGGCAGTCAGAGGTTGTTAGGGGCAATCAGCCAGGCAGGCAGGCGAGCAATTAGGAGCGAGCGGTCCCAGGTTGCGAGAGGGATGTCCCCCAAGGGGTTGGATTGGATAGGGTGCAGGCCGGGCTGAGGACCCCCCTCCCATCATGAATTTTATGCACCAGGCCTCTAGTCTATATATATATATATAAGCCTAAGCAACTGAAGGATCGGTTGACTGGTCAGTGCACTCCCACAGCCCACCTCCCACGGCCAGCCAATCTCCTAAATGCTTCCCCCTAGCTGGCCCACCTCCCGCGTTCCTGCCCCCTGGCCTGCCAGCTCCAATCAGGACTGGGTGTGATGGCCCCAATCAGCCCTGATCGCCTGCCAGGCTGACGGACTCCACCTGTGCATGAATTCATGCACCAGGCCTCTAGTTTCTAATAATGACTGCAGTTATTACAGATTGAAAAAAATCCTTCACAAAAAGGTGGTTTATATTTTTATTTTTTTCTTAAAGAGATAGAAGACAATGCATATATAATTATAGTCATGGATAGCACATTGGACTGGGAATATGTAAATCTGGTTTTCTGAGTCCTGACTATGGTATGCTCTTGGGAAAAAGCATACCATTAGCATCGATTAGCCTTCTGAGAGCCATGCTTTGTGGGCTCTATATATAGATACAATCAGAAAAGGGAGGAGACAAAGTAATGGTAGTTTGAAAAGCATTCTAATTTAAAATATTGAAAGTACTTCCTATCCTTATTTTTAAAAACAAGCTTTCACAACTCTTTAAAATAATTTGTATTGTGGATACTTCTGGGAAATTGTTTTGCAGTAACAGTAGAAACGTTATACTCCACATAATATGTCTGTAATCCTGAAGCTGAGCATGCTAGCAAACTACAAAGAATGACCGTATATTTTAAAGATTTTTAAAAAATGATATGAAGGTAAGCTATCCTTGGCTGACTGTGGTAATAACACTAGAAATTAATACAAAACTTTAAAACAATAAGCAGAAAGTCCCAACTCTCAAGTTTTACATATTAACAATGTACTATTTAGAAGGTAATGGAAAAGAGTACTGTATATTTATCAAAACAAGGAATTGCAAGCAGAAGTGTATTCAGGGTTAATTAATAGCTTTAATGCTTTCATTATTTCTTTTTATTGCCCGATTGATTGTACAATAAGATTATGAATGTGCTCTCATTGAAAACAACTCAAATTAATAAGTCCCCTTTGAACATTCTCTATATTCCTGATTTTTCTTCACAGATAACCATTGCTATAACTAATTTTTGTTCTAGACTTCTTTTGTTTTCAACAATTTATTGACAGGTGTACATAAAGAAATAATGAGTCTTGTGTTTTTTAGTGGCTTATTTTTATTTTAGCACTAAAGACCGGGTGCATGAAAATTCGTGCACTGGGGGGGAATCCCTCAGCCCGGCCTGCCCCTCTCACAGTCCAGGAGCCCTCAAGGGATGTCCTACTGATGGCTTAGGCCCGCTCCCCACCTAAGCCGCAGTCTGGCCTCCCTCTGCAGGAGGCAACTGGCCGATCAGGGGAAGGCACTGCCACCATCACCCCCTCGCTGCTGCTGCCTCTGAACTCCCTCTGCAGGAGGCGACCCGGCGATCAGGGGAAGGCGACACCCCATCATGCCTCTGCTGCTGCTACTGCCGGCTGCGAGGCTGTCTGAGCCTTGGCCCTTGCAGCCACTGCAGCTTCCCTGAGCCTCGGGCCCTCAGAGTGCCAGCCACCATTGGCAAGCTTGCCTGAGTCTCGGGCTAGCCCACCATCGGCTGCTTGCCTGAGCCTTGAGCCGGCCCTGGGCAGCAGCAGCTGCCATCCACTCCCCTGATGCACCTCCTGGTCAAGTCCCCGCCAGGGACACAGCATCAAGTACCCGCACCTCGCAGCTCATGCAGCCCTGCCCACCCATGCGCGCCCGCTGCACACACAGCCTCCTGGTGATTGCTCGTTGGGGCATGAGGGCGTCACAGTGTGAGGGTGTGACAACCACGTAGGCTTTTATTAGTATAGATACCTTTTGTTTTGCAGCTTGCTTTTTTCCCCTCACTGTTTTATAATTTTTTTTCATGTCAATATAAATAGATGTATAGTATAGAGTCTACATCATTCTTTAAGACTGCTGCATAGTTTTCCATACTGTGAATATATACACAATATTTACTTTGGACATTTAAGTTTTCCCCTTATTTCCAAATTTTCTCTTATTGTAAACAACATGTGTGTGTGCAGAGCATTTTCGTATGTGCCCCCTTGTGCAATTGTACAAGTACTTCTCAAGGGTGGAATCTAATATGTGAAAGGGCTAAGTCATAATTATTTAAAATTTTAATAGATATTGCCACGTTTCCCTTCAAAGTAGTGTTACCAATTTCTACTCCCAACAGTATATGAGAGTGTCTTATTTTCTTCATTCTCACCAATACTTAATATATCAGTACTTGAAAATGTTGGATATAATCAAAATTATAAATTGGTGTCAGACCAAATTTTCCTATTACTAGTTAATACCAGGTTGGACATCTTTTCATATGATAGTTTACTAGCCTGCTACATTTTATCTTCCAGGAATGACCTGTTATTATCATTTGCCCATCTCTATTGGATGCTTTGCTTTTGTCTTATTGATTTATAGAATCCTTTAAAATTATGGATACTAAACTTGTTACATGTTTCTCATATTCCTGTTTCTTTAACATTATTTATGAAGTTTATAAATTACTCACATATTGCTGGATGCCTTCTAGGAGGTGGTGCCACACCTAGCTGAGACCCACCTTTTAAAAACTGCATAGTATTCTGTATTATGTAATGCCATTTACATTAATAATGAACATTTATATTATTCCCCATTTATTGAATGATCTATGACATTTTAGGAAGCTTCTTGTACAGATAGAAAGGCAGTATTACAGAGTAGTTCAGAACGTAGCCTAGGAAGTCAGATCACTTGGGTTAAATCCTGGCTCTGCTACTTCCTAGTGGTACATCATTAGGTAAGTCTCGTAACATTTTAGGCCTCAGTTTCTTCATCTGAAAAATGGAGGTAACAATAGTACCTACCTCAGAGGGTTGTTGGAAAGATTAAATGGGTTAACATAATGTAAAGAATTTGAAAGTATGCCTCACATCACAATTAGTGCCTAATAAATATTTACTATTATTATTATATTACTAGTGGCCCTATGCACGATATTCGTGCAAGGGCCTTGGTCCCGGGCCCTGCCTGCCGCCGCCGCAGCTAGGGACCTCTGCCACGGCCCCTGCCCACTGCAGCTTTGTCCGGATGGACGTCCAGCCTAATTAGCACATTACCTTTTTATTATTATAGATTGTTGCACACATTGACCTTAAGAATTGGTAAATCATTAAAGTGTAACTTTTAAAAATATATATTTTATTGATTTTTTACAGAGAGGAAGGGAGAGGGATAGAGAGTTAGAAACATCGATGAGAGAGAAACATCAATCAGCTACCTCCTGCACACCCACTACTGAGGATGTACCTGCAACCAAGGTACATGCCCTTGACCGAAATCGAACCTGGGACCCTTGAGTCCGCAGGCTGACGCTCTATCCACTGAGCCAAACCGGTTAGGGCTAAAGTGTAACACTTTTATTTTTATTTATTTATTTATTTATTTATTTATTTTTTATTTTTATTTTATTGATTTTTTACAGAGAGGAAGGGAGAGGGATAGAGAGTTAGAAACATCAAAGAGAGAGAGACATAGACCAGCTACCTCCTGCACACCCCCCACTGGGGATGTGCCCGCAACCAATGCACATGCCCTTGACTGGAATCGAACCTGGGACCTTCCAGTCCGTAGACCGACGCTCTATCCACTGAGCCAAACCGGTTTCGGCTAAAGTGTAACACTTTTAATAGCTACCAAAACATAATAGAAACTTAAATTACTAATAAGAGGGAATGGATAAAAATATTACAGCACATATAGTAAGAGTACTGTGCAGCCATTTAAAAGTAATGTTTCTAAAGACATTTTAATGACATAAAATATTAAAATATAAGTGAATAAAAGCAGTATGCAAATGTATATATGTAATATAATCTTAATTATGTAAAAATGTTCTAAATAGAAAGACTGGAAAGAAATGCACAAGTGATTATTTCTAGGTTGTGAGAGTATAATGCATCTTACTTTCTTCTTTATACTTTTCTAGATTTTCTAAATTTTCCTAATAAGTATGTTTTACTTTTATAATCAAAATAAAAACAGATACCTAGCTTCTTGGTACATTCTACTTTGTGATTTGCTGTTTTGCACTTAGCAACACAAAATGTACTTTCTAATAAGCAAATTAACTAATAAAAGCCAGAAGTATCAGGGGTGGGGGGATTTTAAGCTAATATTACTAAATATAATATTTATTTTGTTTTTATTAAAGTTATTGCCCTATGATTACTTAAAATCTACCAAGATATAATACAAGTGACCAAAACATGTATCCTCATTTCTGGTCGTTTCTCTTGGTAGCACCCCACCAGTCAGTGACTACTCTAGAATTGCTTTGGGTCCTAAACGAGGTCCGTCTATTACTGAAAAGGAGGTGCTGACATGCATCCTCTGCCAAGAAGAACAAGAGGTGAAAATAGAAAATAATGCCATGGTATTATCGGCCTGTGTCCAGAAATCCACCGCCTTAACCCAGCACAGGGGGAAACCCATAGAATTCTCAGGGGGTATGTATTATTTAATAAATATACTTTTGAGCATTTCTTTTCATACTTACACAAATAGAAAAACTACTATCTGGAAGAACTTTAAGAGCAAGATTGTATTTTGCCTTATTGGGTCAAATCACAGTTTACCTATATGTAAAATGGACTCTTGGGTCTTTACATGCCATGCTGGCTTTGTTTTATTTTTTTAATTTTAATTCTTATTAGCACTTGGCCACATTGCTTTTTCTTTCCTTCTCTCTCTCTCTCTCTCTGCTCCCCTCCCCGTTTCTCATTGCTCCTACCATTTGAAAGTAGGATGCAAGTATCATGACATTTCATTCCTAAATTTTTCCACATGCATTTTCTAAAACTAAGGACAGTCTGTATGTACTACCATACCATTATAACTTTAAGAAAATTAATAATATTTCAGGAATATTGCCTAATATGAAATCAATACTTGAATATCCAAACTACCCTTAAAACATCTTTTATTAACTAGACATTTTCATTTAGGATCCAGACATGTTTTATGTGTTGCTCTAGCTGTGTCTCTTTTAGTCTGTTTTAATCTAGAATAGTCACTTGTCTTTTTTCTTTCCTTGATAATAACTTTTTTTGAAGAATGCAAGCCAGTAGTCTTAAACAGTGTCTTACGTTGTGGATATGTCTGATTGTGGCCTCATGATCAGGTTCTTGGTAAGATTTTCTTGGCAAGAAGTAAATTAGCCAATGTATTGCACTTACATCACAAAAGGAGATAGCTGCTTTATTTTTAAAATACCGTATTGATTTTAACATTTATTGAATACTTATCATATGCCAGGCACAGATTAAGTGCTTTCTGTGTATTTAATCACTTAATCCGTATAATAGCCCTATGAATTAGGTACCAACATGGGCTCCATTTTATAGACGAAGGAACTGAGGCACAGAGAAGAGGTAACTTGCCCAAAGCCATGAGTTACAAGTAATGAAACCAAATATCGAATCCTATAGTCTGTACTTCTATCCGTGGATTATAATGCCCCTAAAAATCCCTTAAAATTACCCAAATTACAAAAGTAAACTTGCTTGAGTCATAGATACTAACTTCAACAACCAAGATAATGCAACTTAAACCTAATGTTCAAAATAAAAATATAAATCAAGAATAGAACTAGTCATTAATTCATACTAATTTTAGAATCAGTTTTATATTTTCCTCTTTTTAATTACTATTGAGAATATAGATTCTGCTATCATGGTAGTGTGACACTTTTCTTGCACATACCTTAGAAAGTTTATGATTAGAATTTTAGATGTGATAACCTCTTCCCCCACCCTCTTTTTATAACTGTTGGAGAGATGAATATAACACCTATCATTTTTGTCTTCCTATACCAGAATCCTTGGACCCACTTTTCATGGATCCAGACTTGGCATGTGGAACTTATACAGGAAGCTGTGGTCATGTAATGCATGCAGTGTGCTGGCAGAAGTAAGTTGTCCTTCTGACAGTTCTTGAAAGAAACTAGGAATATTGGAGTTCACTAAAGGCCACAAAAAGGCATATTTTCTCATGTCTTCTTTCCTTCCTTATTTGAATAATTGAATTACTAATTTCATTTGTATGATACTCATTACATTACCACCCTTAGAAATTTGTGTGTAAAGTTACAAACTTAAATTTCACTTAATTCATCATTCCTTTGCACTTGTTCTTTTTTTATTAATATATTTTTTAAATTGATTTCAGAGAGGAAGGGAGAGGGAGTGAGAGATAGAAACATCATGAGGCAGAATCATTGATCAGCTGCCTCCTGCACACCTCCTACTGGGGATGGAGCCTGCTACCCAGGCATGTGCCCTGACCAGGGATCGAACCGTGACCTCCTGGTTCATAGGTCGACACTCAACCACTGACCCACACCGGCCGGGCTGCACTTGTTCTTCACAAACTAATTAGTTGCTCAATATTTGTGTAAAAGAAGCAGTAACCTTTATAAAAATTTCATTCCTCTTAAAACAGAGTGAAACGTACTTTTGAGATAGAATAGGACAAGAAATTCTAGTTCTATCTCTGAAAGAGATAACAAATCAGAAATGTAATTACTGAGAAATCTTTTGTATAGGGTTTACTCATTTGGCATTATATTAATATGCATAATTTTCCTAACTAGCCAATGGCTACTTTAGTTGGTCATTGGAAACTGAAGAAAGTAGTGTCTACATTCTATCTCCATGTTGTTGAGGCAGGAGATAAGTTATGATTAAGCAAAATTATTTTAAAATGTTTTTCTACCCTGATGAATCCTTCAGTTTTACCCCAATAGAATGGGCATCCTATTTCTTCTATAATTGTAACTTGTGGATTTTAAAGATGTACATCATTGAGATAAAAATTTCTGATTTTTCTCACTTGGATTAGAACAAACATACATGTGAATGGACCTATGTCTTGGAATTTTGCAGATATTTTGAAGCTGTACAGCTGAGCTTTCAGCAGCGTATTCATGTTGACCTTTTTGACTTGGAAAGTGGAGAATATCTTTGCCCCCTCTGCAAGTCTCTGTGCAATACTGTGATCCCCATTATTCCTTTGCAACCTCGAACGATAAGCAGGTATATTTTAACTTATGTTTTGGTTAATTTTTATAAAAAGATGTCTTTAATTCTTTCATTATGCATATTTTGGTTAGATTACTAGTTTCTTTTTTGCTATTTAAAGTAATACTTTTTAATTTCATAACATGCTACTTGAAAATGTGATTAAAATTAGCTCCAATTCTTGGTCTCTAAAATAATTGGAATATTCATTTACTCAAATCTATGTTTTATGTAAATCTTCCAACTGCCATTAAAGCAATAGAATTTTAATCTCTATCAGCAGTCACAGAAGGAGAAAAGATGCACATAAAAAACACCTGATTCATCTTATATCTTTGGATAGTTTTTGAACATTTAGACTATGTTTATATTCTGACTATCTGTAAATGCAGTTTAACAGCAAATTCATTAATTTTTAATGAAAACTAGAACACTCACTTGTATATTTCTTTTTCTCACTGTTCTACTTGATGATAATAGTACTACTTATTGTTACTATTTTAGTTTCTTTAAAACTTACTGAATTTGTAATGATGACCTAAAGAAAAAGGTTTTGTTAACAAAATACTTTTTACATTTTTCCACAACAAAAGATTAAAGGTTATAGATTTGGTAAGTATGGTCGATAAGTAGCTCTTTCTCTACTATTCCATTCATTAGAAAATCAAATTTGGAAATTGTCTTCTACTCAACACATGGGAATATAGAATGTCATCTTTTTGGAAGAGGTTGGCATCAGAACAATTTATCTGTCTTTCCCCAGTAATTGATATGTTCTAGATACTCTACTAGGTTATTTTGTTAAATAGTCTAATGATATAGGTACTGTTATTCCCATTTAAAGATAAGGAATTGAAGACTGTGAATAGTTTTTACTTATCCCAAGAAAGACCCAAGATTTGAACCCATACCTGATTCCAAAGCCCTACCTAACAGCCGAAAACAAAGATAAAATAAATCATAATAAAATATAGTGATTTTCCAATTTCTTGTTAGCCTTTTTTACATAATGGTTCCCCAAATAAGGATTCTAAAATAGGGGAATTATTCTCTACAGGAACATTCAGCACCTTCTCTAAGAATACGGTGCTTCAGGGCAATTCTTTCTCAAGTTAAACTGATTTTTACAACTGGTTCTCTTTGAATCCTGTGACGTTTTTTAAGCTATAGTAACAGTTTTGTTACTTAGGATCTGAAAAACATAATTATACATAACATTTTTATTAGACAATAGAACTTACCTATGTAATTAATTCTATTTGTCACTTTTATTTTTAGAAAATCAACATCAGTATAATCTAAGATTATTAAAGTTAAGAGCACATAAAAGCTTTATCAAAATTAATAATAAACTAGTATTTTTCAAGAAAATTGGCCATAATCAGTCATAATACACTGAGAACTAAAAGAATTCTTAGGTCAAGTTTGTACCTAGATATGTGAATTTGGGCACAGTTTATTATATATTTTAACTTCACTGTCATTCAAATAAGCAACTTCCTATTTTAAAGTCCTTTTTGATAACACTGTTTGTGGTTCCCCTTGCTTGTTAATAATAGTTTGGATCAAGTCCCTGCCCTTATGGAATTTACATTACAGAGAGGAAAGACCAACAGTAAACATAAATACAAAGTGTTGTGCGAGAAATACTATAAAAAAACTAAAGCAGCCGAGTAAAGTACTAGAGACATACCAATGCATGAGACTAGTTATGGACAGAGTTGTCAGGGAGCTTCTCTCAGAGACTTGAATGAAGGGAAGGACAAGCAGTGCTACTCTGGGAGAAGAGAACACACACAGGCAATATCAAGAGCCAGGGCCCTATCTCCTCATATCAGTCAAGATTCAATGAGGGAAGCTGAACCGCTATGTGGTAGGCACTGGGGAAGTGAAGGTCTAAAGGGGGAATTGGAAGATTAGAGGTGTCACCCATTAGTCCATCTGAGGAGGTAGGCATGTTCAGTTGCAGAAATGGGATCATGAGTAGGTTGCTGGTGGAGAAATCTGTGGGGAGCTCTTGCCTAAGAAAGTTCACATTCAAGCATCTAATGATATACATATGATCAGTGAGATGAGACGTTCCAAAATGAGCGGGAGGTAGAGTGAAGGAGAGTGGGCAACTACAGACAGCTGGAACCTATTGATACCTCTATGTCTGCCCATAACTGCATCTAACCATGATGACTGTCAGAGAATAATGGCTGCTATTTACTTCTGCCTTCCAAATCTCATTCAAATTCCTCTTCTGGCAAAATCAAGCCCAGAATCATACAGGGAAGAGGATTCTGAGGAACCCAGGCCTAGCGTAACCAGGTTGTCAGAGTACAACCACCATTTTCCAAATGCAATTATTAAGAGTTCATAACTACCAATCAGAAAGGATATATGCACCCCTATGTTCATAGCAGCACAATTTACCATAGCTAAGATTTGGAAACAGCCTAAGTGCCCATCAGCAGATGAGTGGATTAAAAAACTGTGTTACATCTATACAATGGAATACTACTCTGCTGCAAAAAAAAGAAGGGACTCTTACCATTTGCAACAGCATGAATGGATCTGGAGAGCATTATGCTAAGCAAAATAAGCCAGTCAGAGAAAGATAAATATCACATGATCTCACTCATTTGTGGAATATAATGAACAACATAAACTGATGAACAAAAATAGAGCCAGAGTCTCAGAAGCATCGAATAGACCATCCAACCTAAGAGGAAAGGCAGGGGGAGAGGGGGTAAGAGATCAACCAAAGGACTTGTATGCATGCATATGAGCATAACCAATGAACACAGACAATAGGGGGGTGAGGGCCTGTGCTGGGGAGTGGGAGTGGCTGGGGAGAGGTCAATGCGGGAAAAAGGAGACTTATGTAATACTTTAAACAATAAACAATTTTAAAAAACCAGTTCATAACTAATGGGGATGTTGTGAAAAATAAATGAAACGTAATCCATGTAAAGAAGAAGAAAAAAAAGAGCCAGGGCCCTGAGGTAGGAACACAGTCAGCATGTTCAAGGCACAGCAAGAAGTCAGCATGGTTGGAATGGAGCAAGCAAAGAGCCAGATCAAAAAAGGGCTATGAATGAGCTGAGATTATATTTTATGTGGGATGGGAAACCATTGGAGTGTTTTGAACAGGGCAGTGATCTGATCTGATTTACATTTTTAAAAGAACCCTCTGGTTCTGCTGTATGATGAATACACATTAATAATGAAACGCCCTTTCGGAAGCAGGAACTAGTTTATTGAACTAGTTCAGATATGACTTGGATTAGGTTAATAATGGTGGAGGTAGAAAGAGGTGATCAACTTAGGATATATTTAGAAGACAAAACCTGTGAGACTAGCTGATAAATGAGAATGTGGAATGGGAGGGAATCAGAGAAATCAGTGGCAACACCTAGTTTTTTATTTGAGCAACAAGGATGGTGATTCCAGCCCTAGCTGTTGTGGCTCTGGTTAGAGTGTTGGCCCATGCACCGAATGGTTGCAGGTTTGATTCCCAGTCAAGGGCACATATCTGGGTTGCAGGTTGCTCCCAGGTAGGGGAGCATGCAGGAGGCAACCAGTCGATGTGAGATCTCACATCGATATTTCTCTCCCTTCCTCCCTCCTTTTCTCTTTGAAAAAGCAATGTGAAAACTATATCTCTGGTGAGGATTAACAAAACAAACAGACAAACAAAAAAGAATGGTGATTCGATGGGAATATGGGTTGAATCTTTTCTCCTTGTACTTTTAAAATTCCCCTCCCTCCCGAAACTACATTTTTAGGCACATATGCTCTATCACATAGGCAGTTAATCTGGAGGAATTTGACTTTTTCTTTTCTTCTTTTTAAAAAAAATGTTTTTAATTTATTTTAGAGAAAAGGGAGAGGGAAAGAGAGAAACATTGATGTGATAGAGAAACATCACTTGGTTGGTCCTGTATGTTCCCCGACCAGGAGTGGAACCCGCAACCCGGGAGGGTATGTGCCCTGACTGGGAATTGAACCAGTGACCCTTCAGTGCATGGGATGATGCTCCAACCAACTGACCCACACCAGTCAGGGCAGAATTTGACTTCTTCATATAGCCATTTATCAAGGGAAGAACTCTACAAATTCAGCTTTTCAGTTTGACTTTGTGCCAATATTTTTAATAAGTTTTAAATATTCTTTTCAGTGAGAATGCAGAAGCTCTTGCTCAGCTTTTGACCCTGGCACGATGGATACCGACTGTTCTGGCAAGAATATCAGGTTATAATATAAAACATGCTAAAGGTTTGCTTTAAATTATTTTTTATTTAGCTATGTGGGATTTAAGTGTCAGAATCTATAAATTTTCTAAGAAAAATGTACTTATTGCTCTAAGATATGGTTTAAAAATCCATATTTGTTAAGTATCAGAAAATAGGGGTTTTTAAAGCCCTGTCTAAGTTTGGTTTTAATCACTTTACTTGATTTAATAAATTTTTTTATACTGGGAGGCAGGATAGACAGTGATTAATCTGGAGTCACACTGCTTGGGTTGACTATCCACATATCCATCATTTACTGTTTATGTGATTGTGGACAAGTTACTTACCCTCGACTTTCTTATTTGTAAAGTGGGAATAATAATATTAATAATAATAATAATAATATTACCTATCTCATTGATTAAAGGGTTGAGTTATCCTATGGAAAGTAGAGCTGTAAATACTATATGTGTTAGCCATTACTATTACTAGTATTATTAACCTTTTGCACTCGGATGTCGAGTATGACTCGACACGGTTAGCATCAGTAGCAGCTCATTTTATACTCTTTGAATGTATCAATAATTTGAAATATAAAAAAATCCAAATAAATAAGTTTGTATGAAAAGAAATTCCAGTTTTTTATTCTACTGCCGCACTTTGTAAAATCTGGGGTATTTAAAAAATTAAATCCCAAGTAGAATAAAGGAATCGAGAAAAAAGCAAGCGAGTGCAAAGGGTTAATGTTATCATTAATAGTAATTATAAAATCAACATTTTAAAACTGTTCTCTCATATATGTATATTTTTACAGTTGGAGATAAGACTACCTAAAGACTCTGAGAAACAATTCAGACAGATTAAGGAGAGAAATCAAAATTGGAAGAGTGATTAATATAGGCATTGAGTTTCCTGGGTTCCCCCTGCCCCCTTTATTTTCCAGCTTTAACCCCAAATCACAGAACTGTGTAACAGACATGAACAGCAACAAATTCAAGAGAGGTGCTCTCTGGCTACAGCACCAGGCAAAGAAGCCGCTGGAGAGTGTAAAGGAAATTCCTTTTGTGGTTCCCCACCTCTTCTGACCTTCTCCCGAGGCTAGCCCCAGTCATAGAGCTGCACTGCCATGTAGATACCTAAATTCATAAGAGGAAGCCAATCCCTCCAGCCAGAGGAATTACAAAAAGGAGACCCCTGTGATCCAAAGAATGCAGAGTGAATCCGCAATTATTTTTTCTCTTTATCTCACAGTTTTACCCTAAAAGGTAGCTGATGATAGCACAGCAGACTAAAACTGAGAGAAACTTATCATTTTGACCAAAGGAACTAGGAAAAAGGGTCCCTTATGGGAGTGGGGTGGGGGGGCCATGGTAAGATATGTACACGTATAATACCTTAATAAAAAAAAGAAAAAGGGTCCCTTGGAGCTAGAGAGTAAGGGGGGAATTCCAGAGAGGAAGCGCTATAGAAGGGCAAGCTATTTTTTAGACCAATACAAGTCCTGGGCTCCCATCTAAGCTGTACATTGTGCAGAACAGGGCCCAAAAAGCATAGCAACAGCTTTGAGATCAAAGCTACATTAAATCACCATTCAAGTCCCAGACTAACCCCTGAGTAGTTTGCATCCTGGAAAACCCAAACAGTATAACAAAGGTGCTGAAAATTAACACTGGAACCAACCACATATGAGACAGAACTTGTTAAACCTAATTGGGTTAATTACCCACCAAAACAAAGTGGTGGGTAATTTTCTAGAGAATTTTATTTCATTTTTCTAGAGAATTTTAACAGGGGCCATAACTGTACAAATGTAATATTCAAGATACAATCCAAAATTACTCAGTATACAAAGAACCTGATCATCATTCAATAATCAAATGCCAATCCTTAGATGTTTTAATGTTGAACTATTCAGACAAAAAGTTTAAAGCAGTCATATAATCATGAAACATAGGTAAAGGTGAACATTCTTGAAATGAATGTAAAGATAGCAATTGTCAGCAGAAAAAAACTAAAACTAAAAAAACCTAAATGGAGATAATAGAATTGAAAAAAACAAACAAACAAACAAAAAAAAACCAGTATCTATCCCTGTCCGGTTTGGCTCAGTGGATAGAGGGTCAGTCTGCGGACTGAAGGGTCCCAGGTTCGATTCCAGTCAAGGGCATGTGCCTTGGTTGCGGGCACATCCCCAGTAGGGAGTGTGCAGGAGGCGGCTAATCGATGTTTCTATCTCATCGATGTTTCTAACTCTCTATGCCTCTCCCTTCCTCTCTGTAAAAAATCAATAAAATATATTTTTTTAAAAAAAGAAAAAAAACAGTATCTATACTAATAAAAGGGTAATATGCTAATTAGGGAGCGTGTTTTCTGGACGACCTTACGGACAAAGCTGCAGTGGCTTTGAGGACTGAGGCTCAGGCAGCTGCAGGTGGCTGCGAAGGACCCAGGCTCAGGCTGGCAGTGGCAGCAGCAGCAGGGTAATGGGGGCGGCGTCTTCCCCTGATCCATCAGGTTGCCTCCCAAAGAGAGAGGCCAGACTGTGGCTTAGGCCGGGGGCTGAGGCAGAGGCGGTTGGGGGCGATCAGGCCAGCAGGGGAGCAAGTTAGGCACCATCTGGCCAGCAGGGGGGCAAGTTAGGGTCAACCAGGCCGGTAGGGGGGCAAGGTAGGAGCGATCAGGCTGGCGGGGGGGGGGGGCAACGTGGAGGCGATCAGGCTGGCAGGGGGGCAAGGTCGGAGCAATCAGGCTGGCAGGGGAGCAAGTTAGGGTCAATCAGGCCAGCAGGCAGAGGCAGTTAGCTTAAACTGGCAGTCAGACATCCCCCAAGGGGTCCCAGATTGGAGAGGGTGCAGGCCAGGCTGAGGGACCTTCTCCCCCCCACCACCACCACCCCCCATGCACAAATTTCATGCACCAGGTCTCTAGTCTATAATAATAAAAGTGTAATATGCTAATTAGACTGGACATCCTTCCTGACAACCTTCTGGATGAAGCCAGGGTTGCGAGGGAAGTCCGGGTCCAGGTGCCAAAGGGAAGCCTGGATGCTGGAGGGAAGCCCGGGTACCAGGTGTCAGAGGGAAGGCGGTGCTGGCAGCCGGGGAAGGAAGGCCTACTCTTGCATGGATTTCGTGCACCAGGCCTCTAGTATCCTATATAATAAAAGGCCAGAGGTCATAAGCATCACGATCAGAACGACCATTGACCACCTCTCTGTCTCTCCCCCTGGCCTGCGAGCGGTGGCGGGGCAGGACTGGGTACTGGCGAGCGGGCTGAACGGCTGACCTTTTGGTCCCTGCCCCCGGCCTGCAGGAGTTGATGATGAACTGGGGAATCGGGATGGGTGGTTGTGAGGACCGGGCTGTCTGTCAGGCCGTTGGGGTCACCAGCTCATCCCCGCTGCTTCAGGGCTCAGGCCTGCAGGAAAGCGGGCGCAGGGCAACTTCACCTACATGGGTATGCACCGGGCTGGCCACTGATGGAACGCGCTGCCCACTCAGGGATGCTCACGCCAGAATGGGTAGGTCGCAGGCGTGCCCCGCAGCTTCTGTCAGCGCCTCAAGCCCCAGATACAGCAGCGACGGCAGCGGTGGCACCCAGCGGCGGCGGCATTCAGCCTGGGGACTGGCGACCAGGCAGAAGATGGCCCTGATCGCAGGAGGCTAGGCCTAGGGACCCTACCCACAGGCCTCTAGTGAAATAATAATTAACTAGATGGGCTCAATAGTAAAATGGAGATTGAGAGATAAGAGTCATTAAATTTGAAATTAGATGGGTGGAAATTATCCTATCCATAGAATAGACAGAAAAAGTAATGAAATAAAGAGAAAGCCTTAGGAACTTATGGAATCATTTCTTTTTATCCAATGTTTGTTTCATTGAAGCCCCAAAAAGAAAAAGGATGGTACAGGAAAAATTTTTTTTAAGAAATAATGACTGGAAACTTACCAAATTTGGTGAAAAGACTTTAAATTTACAGATTGAAGAAGTACAATGAACCTCGGACAGATAAACTTAAAGATAATTACACTCAGATCATATGCAAACTACTAAAAGACAAAGATGAGGGGGGGGGCGGGAATATTGAAAGCAACCAGAAAAAAAAACAACATATTCCATATACGGGAACAACAATTCTGATTTGATGAGGAAATGGGGCCACAGAGAGGTTTAATACTCACCCAAGGTCTTTGTAACAGTCAATGGCAGAGCTAGGATTCAAACCCAGGCAGTTTAGTTACAAATCCTTTGCTCTTATTCACTAATATATGCTGCTTTACTAGTAGAATACTATGCATTTGTTAAAAATGAAAAGATAGGTGGAAAGTTATTGATGTGGAAAGACATTTCTGATCTATTAGTGAAAAAACAAGATACAGAGCAATACTATAGCTATTGTCCTTTATTAAAAAGCATCGAGCCCTGGTGAGCTCAGTCCCCTGTCAGGGCACATACAGGAATCACCCAATTAATGCATAAATAAATAGAACCACAAATCTCTCAATCTCTCTCTCTCTCTTTCTCTCTCTCTCTCTCTCTCTCTCTCTCAAATCAATTTTTTGAAAAAGTCTAATGTGTAGCCCTAACCAGTTTGGCTCAGTGGATAGAGCGTCAGCCTGCGGACTCAAGGGTCCCAGGTTCGATTCCGATCAAGGGCATGTACCTTGGTTGCAGGCACATCCCCAGTGGGGAGGTGTGCAGGAAGCAGCTGATTGATGTTTCTCTCTCATTGATGTTTCTAACTCTCTCTTCCTCTCCCTTCCTCTCTGTAAAAAATCAATAAAATATATATATTTTTAAAAAGTCTAATGTGTAACAGTTATAGGGAGAACAGAAGACTATCGCACAAAGTTATCTGTATGGAGAAATTTTGAAAGATTTTTTTATTGCTCATTAGCTTTTTCAAAGTTTTTGAAAATGATCATATATAATTTTAAAAAGCTAGAAAGGTGTGTGTCAGACTAAACTCTCATGATTTTTCTTTCTTTTTTCTTTTAATTTATAAGGAGAAAACCCAAAAATTCCAGTCTTATTTGATCAAGGGATGGGTGATTCCACTTTTGAGTTCCATTCTATCCTGAGTTATGGAATTCAGTCTTCGTAAGTATCTAAATAATTAAGAGAAATTTGGAGATAGTTGTGAAAATTAGAGTAGAGAACAATTCTTCCTTGCTTCTGTATTTTATTTCCTTCCTGCTTTATTTGTAAAATTGTTTCTTTATCCCATTTTTATCTTTTTTCTTTCTCCCTAGAGTTTTATTTGTATTAATAAAATTAAGTGGTTTGAAATACTAGAGTAATTTATATTAGGGTGAACCATGAGTATGAAATACTAGAGTAATTTATATTAGGGTGAACTATAATTAACTATTTTTGACCAACAGTAATGCCATTTCTATTTAGTCCAACCTACAAGAAGAGCAGAATTTAAGAGACTTCAGTTAAAGTCACATCTAACTTGCTCTGAGACTTTTAAAAACCTTCCTCTGCCCCTAATTAATTTTTCTTGTTTATAAAATTGAGACAGTGATCTCCTAACTCACCTCATAAGATTATTGGAAATATATTTATATGAAGACACTTTGAAAAACATAATGTATCTAAATCAGGAATTATATAAAGAATATTATCTGAGGTACATTTTTCTAGTTATGATTCTTATTTACATTATGTATCCCACTGCTACTGAAAATGCGTGTTACTTGTTACAAATGGAAGTTCAGGAAAACAGAAATTATCCCTCAAAGTACATGGTATTATCAACACCACCACCAACACCCCCCGCACAGTCTGTCAACAGAAGAGTACTTCTTGGTCAGTTTTCCAGACACTAAAACTTATATTAGATCTCTTTCCTCTTAATTTTATTTCTTTTCTGTCCAGTCTGTCCCTTAATTTGTGCCTGGGCCCTTTTCTGCTGTGATCATTTACTGCATCTTTAATAGGAAGTGAAGCTATTTTGTAAGATTTTTCTACTTAGAGGAGACACAGTTCTGCTTTTCCCATTTTTTCTTAATGAATACATTTTCTGCAGAGGCTCTAATCTCTAACTTGACAAAGGGCAACTTTGTCAAAAGGAGTTTAAATTCAATTGTTTGTTGCTTCAATACTTAGTTAGACTTCTCAGTAGGTAGCTCCTGTTACTAAATCATTATATAAGTTTTTCCTGTTTTGTTTTTAGGATAAAATACTCTAATAGCATCAAGGAAATGGTCATTCTCTTTGCCACAACTGTGTATAGAATTGGACTGAAAGTGCCTCCTGATGAAATGGATCCTCGAGTCCCCATGATGACCTGGAGCACATGTGCTTTCACTCTCCAGGCCATAGGTAAAGCCTATAAAAGAACTGGTTTGGATGTTTTATCTTATACAATAAAATCCTAATATGCAAATCGACCGAACAGCAGAACAACCGATCGCTATGACATGCACTGACCACCAGAGGGCAGATGCTCAATGCAGTAGCTACCCCCTGGTGGTCAGTGCACTCCACAGGGAGAGCACTGCTGAGCCAGAAGCCGGGCTCACGGCTGGCGAGAATAGTGGCAGTGGTGGGAGCCTCTCCTGCCTTCACTGAAGGCGGGCAGTAAGGAGCAAGGGGTCCCAGACTGTGAGAGCCCTGGACTGTGAGAGGGATGGCTGCTGGCTTAGGCCCGATCCCGGGGAGGGGGGGGATCGGACCTAAGCCAGCAGGCGGACATCCCTCAAGGGGTCCCGGGCTGTGAGAGGGCACAGGCCAGGCTGAGAGACCTCCCCTCCAGTTCAATAAATTCATGCACCAGGCCTCTAGTAAAAATAGAATTAACATTGAACAACTGAAAATTATTCCTTTTTATCCCTGATGGCCCCAAATAGTTTGACTTGTTTGAAGACTATTTCAGCACATTAGTGTGGCCTGATGCCTTTTAGTCTGGGAATTTTTGTATTGATCTCTTTTTAACTGTAATAATGGCCATAGGTAATATAAGCAAAAAATATTTGAACCTGGCCAGCATGGCTCAGTGGTTGAGCATGGAACTATGAACCAGGAAGTCATGATTCAATTCCCAATCGGGATACATTGCCCAGATTGTAGGCTCGATCCCCAGTGTGGACTGTACAGGAGGCAGCCAATTAATGATTCTCTCTCATCATTGATGTTTCTATCTCTCTCTCCCTCTCCCTTCCTCTCTGAAGTCAATAAAAATATTTTTTTAAATGAGAATTAGTAACAATATGTTGAAGTACAATAAAATCTGATTTTCAGTGTAGGAATATAAGCATTAGGAGTCAAGAATTTATATTTAGACACTAAATAAAAAAGGTCACAGTTTTGTCATAAAAGAAATGAAAAATTCACTGGAGAAAGTACTGTATCTTCATATGTGGTTCTGCAATCTAGTAATTAGACTCTATTTGATTAATATAGTGTTACATTGTTTTTACTATAGTGCTTTTCTATCCAGTGGACATAATACTGTACTTTATTCCTAGTGCATAAGCTGCTAACATATCTCTTTTCCTATGAGAATGAAGTGACATATACAGAATGTGTTGTCATAGTTAGAAACATTCAAATATTGGGGGGCGGGGGGAGAAGAAAAAAGGAAATAAGCCTTCCCCACTCATAGATGTATCTGCTGCTGAGAATTGGTGAAAAAAAAAAAAAGAGTAGCTTAGCTATAAAACACTAGCCAACAGGCAGAATATATTTCTGAATTCATTTTTTTGTATTTTTAATTTTATCTTTTTTTCCTCTTAATCTGTTATAATTCTTTTTAATACTGTCTGTAACAACAATAAACTTCTTTGTATCTGCCTTTTGCATTTTTTCAACACAGTAGATGGACTTATACGTCAACTATAATAAAAAATAGGTTGCAATTATATATAAAAATTACTTATTTAAAAATTTTTTGCACAGAAGAGATGTTAAAAGGGGAAAAATGAACCAGGAAGCTTTGTTTTTCCCAAGTATTGTTTATAGATTGCTACAGGGATATTATTATATAGTAGCAATTTGTAAACAGTCTATCTTTGGCTCTATAGTATTCTCTCACTCAAAGATTTAGAAATTTTGGCATAGACTTAAACATGAAACTTTGAAACAGAAAAGTGCAAATTATCTGGTCAAAAATGTAATTAGTAAAAGAACATCTGCTAGACAGAAACCAAATATTCAGGATTTATTACTTTTTTTTTTTTTTTACTCTTTAAGAAAACCTCTTGGGAGATGAAGGAAAACCTCTATTTGGAGCACTTCAAAATAGACAGGTATGTGTGTTCTTACAGAGTACATGTAACTCATGGTATGCTCTTTTAAGGAATCTGCAATTAATTTATCTTTTTAAAATTCTTTATGCATTCGTTTTTCTATAAAATTAGCAGAATTCTATGTTGTTGTTTTTTAAGGAGCTACTTCAGTCTCATAGAGACTGAATGGCCATTGTATATTTTAAAGCTTACTCAATCTTGGTAGTTCAATGTAATTCTGAGAGATTTCAGATGATACTGGTTATTTTTTTCTCCCCTTCTCTGTTTATTGCAAAATTAAAAACCTACATTTTTCCTTCTTACTAACTTTAATTATTAATGACCTGGTGCATGAAATTCGTGCACATTAAAAGGGGATCAATTAGAGGAAATAATTTAATATTGCTATTTTCCCTTTCTCTATAATAGAAGTGTCAGAGGTGAAAGAAAATTAGTGAAATGTATATGAAAACCTTCCTCCTCTCAGAGTCTGGGGCACACCACGGGACCCAGAGTCAAGTCCCCGCCCACACACATGTGCCTCAAAATCGCGCGAGACCCAGACACGGCCGCCCCTCCCCCAATTGAGCTAGATCCACACCCGGCCAGTCCCACCCTTGTCAAACCCTGCTGGACAGGGGCCATAGCCTCAGGTCCCCTGGCCCAGTGCCAGGACGAGGGGCATGGCCTGAGGTCTCCCAATCCAGACCTGGGAGGGAGGCATGCCTTGAGGTCCTCTGTCAAGCCCCGCCAGGCGGTGGGAGGAGCACAGCTTCAGGTCCCCCAGCCCAGCACAAGGAGGGGGACGCAGCCTCAGGTCCCCCGTCAAGCCCCGCTGGGCGGGGGCGTGGCCTGAGTTCCCCCGACCCAGCACTGGGGGTGCACCTTGAGGTCCCCCATCAAGCCCTGCTGGGTGAGGGGCACAGCCTGAGGTCCCCTGTCAAGCCCAGCCAGGCAGGGAGGCTCAGCCTCAGATCCCCTGGCCTGGTGCTGGGACGGGGGCGTGACCTGAGGTCCCCTGTCAAGCCCCGCCAGGCGGGGGGTGCAGCTTGAAGTCCCCCGGCCTGGTGCCAGGGTGGGGGGAGCAACCTGAGGTCCCCTAGCCCAGCACCAGGATGGAAAGTGCACCTTGAGGTCTCCCGTCAAGCCCCGCTGGGTGCGGGGTGCGGCCTGAGGTCCCCTGTCAAGCCCTGCCAGGTGGGGGACACGGTCTGAGGTCCCATGTGAAGCCCCACAGGGGCAGAGGAGGGCATAGCCTCAGGTCCCTGCTGATTGCTCGTTAAGGCTCCTTATGGGAACTTGGCCTCAGATATGGGTGCAGCCATCTTTGTGATGGAGTGATGGTTAATTAGCATATTCCCTCTTTATTAGATAGGCTGGCTTAGCTCTAGATAAGTCATCATACCGAATTCAAGAATAATAAAAAAAAATAACAAAAACTAAGCCATGGCTCCTTGATGGGCATATCCTGACACTTCAGGACTATACTCCTGCCTCAGGCCTAAGCCTCATTACATGCCCTGAAAATGGTACTTAGGAAATGTGCTCAGTAGCTCTGTAAACACAGAATGGGCAACCAAGCACTTCCTAGACCACTCCCTTTCTAGCCATTACATTCTTATTTTTCTGACAGCTGGCACAGGGGACTTGTAGTCCACAATAGGCTTCCCTTTAGTTCCCTGAATTCACTGGTTTTCTGCCATTATTTTGGAATTTCTATTAACATATTTATTTGTACGGGTCTCAATAGAATAAATTGGATCAAGCATTTAAGAAATTGACTCTGGAGAAAATGAGTACTTAAATAAAAATTGAAATGATTATAGCTTTAATACCTCTATGTCATGGAAAATCTATTAAAAGTTTGGGGAGCATAAATAATAATAAAAATAAAAAAATAAAAGTTTGGGGAGGTCCTAAAATTTTGTAGAAGTATTAAAATATTGTAATTTATTTGTAAGAATGTACAGTGTATAATAAGTCTGCAACTAATTATTTTTACAGTGAATAACTTAGGTCTATTATCTTCCCTTATCTTTTTATCTTCCCCTTTTTTATAACTTAGCATAATGGTCTGAAAGCATTAATGCAGTTTGCCATTGCACAGAGGAGTACCTGTCCTCAGGTCCTGATACAGAAACATCTGATTCGTCTCCTATCAGGTAGAGTCTTCTCTGAATTATTACTATGTTATTATTTACATTTCTTTTTCATCGCATATCTGGCAGTGTATTTGTTAAGAAACAACATACTGCACTCATTTTGAACATGCCAAAACAAAAAATAAAACAAAAACATACAGCCCTAGCCGGTTTGCCTCGGTGGATAGAGCATTGGTCTGTGGACTAAAGGGTCCCGGGTTTGATTCCGGTCAAGGGCACATGCCTGGGTTTCAGTCTCAATCCCCAGCAGGGGCCATACAGGAGGCAGCCGATCAGTGAGTGTCTCTCATCATTGATGTTTCTATCTCTCCTCTCCTATCCTCTCTGAAATCAATAAAAATATATATTTTTTAAAAACACACAAAACATACAGTTGTCCCTGTAATACCTGCAGTTTTATTTTAAGTATCAGGTATTTTCTAAATGTTTTCAACTTATGTCCCTTATACAAATCTAGGGGCTTTATTGAACCAACATCCATAACCACTAACATCCTTATATCCCAATTTGGTTAGAAAAGGGGGCAATGACATGGATAGATTTTAAAATATGTTTAATTTTGCTGGTGAATCAATGTCAAAGTTATGTAAAATAATAGAAATGTAATAATCTCAGAATGCAGGTTTATGCATTTGTGCCCTTTGGTTTTCTCAGGTTCTAACAAACTAGCAATTAACTAAGTTCATATGATGCTTGTAATTAATATAAAAATAAAAAGGATTAGAGATTATACAGTAATAGAATGATTTATCTTTCGTTTTGGTTATCTGCATTTCCATTTGGGCATTTGTATTACAGAAGCTCCTCTGCATCTAAACAGGTCAGGCTTAAAAAGGACTGTTTATAAGGCCACTTGTTCATAAGTTCAAAATGTCATAGGAAGGGGGCGTTTAAGCTTGTCCTTCCCGAATATGTTTCTACAAAATAACCACTACTGGAACCCAGTTTTTACTCAGAAGCCTATGCTCCTAATTAACTTTAATTCTTTTGTTTAGACTCTTGAATTTGGGGTTAAGAAATTAGCCTAATCTGAAAAGAGTCTTCTTGCCTTCATTTGAAAAAGTTACAACTTTATTGAAATACTAGTGACCCGGTGCATGAAATTCGTACACATTAAAAGGGGATTAATTAGAGAAAATAATTTAATATTGCTATTTGTCCTTTCTCTATAATAGAAGTCTCAGAGATGAAAGAAAATTAGGAAAATGTATATGAAAACCTTCCTCCTGTCAGAGTCTGGGGCACACCACAGGACCCAGAGTCAAGTCCCCGCCCACCCACATGCACCTCAAAATTGCGTGAGACCCAGACCCGGCTGTCCCCCCCACCATTGGGCTAGATCCAGACCCAGCCAGTCCCACCCTTGTCAAGCCCTGCCAGGCAGGGGGCATAGTGTCAGGTCCCCTGGCCTGGCGCCAGGATGGGGGGCATGGCCTGAGGTCCCCCAGCCCAGACCGGGATGGGGGGCGTGCCTTGAGGTCCTCCATCAAGCCTCGCCAGGTGGGGCACACGGCCTGAGATCCCCTGTAAAGCCCCGCTGGGTGGGGGGCATGGCCTGAGGTCCCCCATCAAGCCCTGCCAGGTGGGGGGAGTGGCGTAGCCTCAGATCCCCCAGCCCAGCACCAGGAGGGAGGCGCAGCCTGAGTTCCCAGACCCAGCACTGGGGGTGCACCTTGAGGTCCTCCCTCATGCCCCGCTGGGTGAGGGGCACGGCCTGAGGTCCCCTTGTCAAGCCCCGCCAGGTGGGGGGTGCGGTCTAACGTCCCTCGGCCTGGTGCTGGGGCGGGGGGCGCAGCCTGAAGTCCCCTGTCAAGCCCCACCTGGTGGGGGTACGACCTGAGGTCCCCCAGCCTGGTGCTGGGGCAGGGGGAGCAGCCTGAGGTCCCCTAGCCCAGCACCAGGACGGGAAACGCACCTTGAGGTCCCCTGTCAAGCTCCGCCGGTTGGGGGGCGTGGCCTCAGGTCCCCTGGCCTGGCACTGGGGCGGGGGTGTGTGGCCTGAGGTCCTCCAGCCTGATGCCAGGGCAGGGTCACGGCCTGAGGTCCCCTGTCAAGCCCTGCCGGGAGTGGGGCATGGCCTGAGGTCCCCTGTCAAGCCCCACAGGGGCAGAGGAGGGCATAGCCTCAGGTCCCTGCTGATTGCTTGTTAAGGCTCCTTATGGGAACTTGGTCTCAGCTGTGGGTGCAGCCATCTTTGTGACAGAGTGATGGTTAATTAGCATATTCCCTCTTTATTAGATAGGATAATTAATTTTCTCACTTTTATATATACACAATCCTTACTGTTATTTTAAATTCTTGATTTACTTCCTTCTTACTCTTTCCCTCACTTGTAAATTTAGAGACTGACTAAAAAGTCAATAGCTTTTGAGATATCTGCATTCCTTCCAGTCATCAATCCATATTAACCATTATTTTGTTTAGGAGGCTCTTCTTCATCCTCATTTCACTTACACTGGTTTGCATGCTCTCCCTGCTTCCCAACCCCCCACCCCAAATTCATTCACTTATTTATCACAGAACATTTAGAAATTTGTAATAAGGGGGGAAAAGTAGAGAACATTGTAAAAAAGTAATTCTTCTTATTCAGCAAATATTTATTGAACAATCTCTATTTCAGTTATCCTAGTTTATTTACCTTTGCCTCCTATATTCTATCTTTTAACCCTTAGATTTATCCAAGGCCTTCCAGGAGCCTTTTCTCAGTTTAGTTTATATTTAATTCAGATTCCCATATCTTAAAGGTATAATGTACCAGTTTATCAGTTTATCTTATAATCCAATTATATTTTTGTTTTAGATGTTTATATTTTGCAATATATTTAACTACATTGCTATCTTACTGACTGATTTATAATTATTTATTTATTTTAGTTGTTCTTCCTAACCTAAAATCAGAAGATACACCTTGCCTTCTATCTATAGATCTATTTCATGTTTTGGTAAGTGTTCAATAAAATTTTATTAAAAGTCTCTCAAGTTTATAATTTCATGTGTTCTCATTCAAATTTATGCTCTTTGTTCAAGATTATAAGCTTTTGGTGCTCAAACTTTGAAGTTGTCTCTTTTGTCTGTTGTGTTTACAAATAGATACAGATTTGACTGAGACCATCAAAATCACTAAAAATGAAAGCACATTTACTCTTTACTTTGTAATAGGTCTTGTCATGGTTGATTATAATTATACAAGCAAACTTTTTCTAATATATAATGCTTTCCCTCTCCCCCTTTTTCTTAACTTATTTAGATTATAAGCAGTGAATGACAGCTTTAGCTATCTTAAAATTGTTAGTTATTTGGTGATAGGAACTGGCCAGGGACACAGCTAGGCTTCCCCCAAACACTGGTGGATGGGTGGCAACTGTTTTGTGAGTTGCTTGAAGAACTTTTCTATTCCTGTAATGATCTAATTTCTTCAAAACACATTCTCTAGGGAAAGCAGTGGTGAGATTGGGAGCATGAAATTTGGGTTAGCCATTGTCCTCATCCTTCATTTTCCAGGCCTCTGCCTAGTGGTTGTCAATCCTGTCTTTTGGAATCTCTTGGGGGAACTTTCAAAAGAATGCTAGTAAACAGGACCCTAACCCCTGAGATTTTGATTAGGTTGGGCTGGGGTGGGGCCTGTGTATCAGTGTTATTTTAAGAGCTTTTGAGCTATCTGCTCAAAAATCCTCACTTACTGAATCTTCTGAACCTCACAGGGTTGAGACCACTGTCTAGAACTAGAATAAGTAGACCCAGCAAAGGAACAGCCTGTTTGGGATGACTTTTGTCCTCCATTTTTGCTACATTATATTCTAAGATATTCTCTTGAATAATTAGGAAAAATATGATAGTTACTTACAAAAAAACATACAAACATAGTGCAGCATCTGGTGCCCTTTAGAGTTAGTTATGAGATTAATTTATGTTGGTCTTTGTTGTTGTTACTCATGTAATGTCCATTTTCTCTTATAGGTAGGTGCTGTGTTAGCATTCCCATCCTTGTATTGGGATGACACTGTTGATCTACAGCCTTCATCAATTAGTTCTTCTTATAACCACCTTTATCTCTTTCATTTGATCACCATGGCACACATGCTCCAGATACTTCTTACCATAGACACAGGTAACTACATTGCTATCTTACTGAATGACAAATTCCCATTATCTGTTGACTATAAATAATATTTGCCCATGATTTATTGGCAAAATTAATTGTACTGTGGTTAATCATATATTGCTAAGTTCTGTATTTTGTCTGTTGTTGAAGGATCATTCATTTGTACTTTATGGATGCTCTTTATATATAATTATAAATTATTATATAACTAGAGGCCCATGAAATTCGTGCACTCAGCCCAGTCTGCACCCTCTCCAATCTGGGACTCTTTGAGGGATGTCCGACTGCCCGATTAGGCCTGATCCCACCGGGCAGTCAGACATCCCTCTCACAATCCAGGACTGCTGGCTCCCAACCGGTCATCTGCCTGCCTGCCTGCCTGATTGCCCATAACTGCTTCTGCCTGCCAGCCTGACCTCCCCTTAACCACTCCCCTGCCAGCCTGATCAATGCATAACTGCTTCCCTGCCAGCCCAATTGCCTTTAACTGCCCTCCCCTGCCAGCCTGGTCGCCCCTGTCTTCCCCTGCAGGCAGTTGGTCACCCCCAACTGCCCTCTCCTGCTGGCCCGGTAACCAGTAACTGCCCTCCTCTGCCGACCTGATCTCCCCCAACTGCCTTCCCCTGCAGGCCTGGTCACCCCCAACTGCCCTCCCCTGCAGGCCTGGCTGCCCCAACTGCCCTCCCCTGCAGGACTGGTCACCCCCAACTGCCCTCCCCTACAGGCCTGGTCCCCCAAACTGCCCTCCCCTGCAGGCCTGCCCCCCAGCTGCCCTCCCCTGCTGGCCTGGTAACCCCCAACTGCCCTCCCCTGCAGGCCTGGTCACCCCAACTGCCCTCCCCTGCAGGCCTGGTCCCTCCCAACTGCCCTCCTCTTAGGCCTGGTCTCCCCCAACTGCCCTCCTCTGCCAACCTGATCTCCCCCAACTGCCCTCCCCTGTAGTCCTGGTCCCCTCAACTGCCCTCCCCTACAGGCCTGGTCCCCCAAACTGCCCTCCCCTGCAGGCATGGCCCCCCCCCAACTGCCCTCCCCTGCAGGCCTGGTCCCTCCCAACTGCCCTCCCCTACAGGCCTGGTCCCCCCAACTGCCCTCCCCTGCAGGCGTGGTCCCCCAAACTGCCCTCCCCTGCAGGCGTGGCCCCCCCAACTGCCCTCCCCTACAGGCCTGGTCCCCCAAACTGCCCTCCCCTGCAGGTGTGGCCCCCCCCAACTGCCCTCCCCTGCAGGCCTAGTCCCTCCCAACTGCCCTCCTCTTAGGCCTGGTCTCCCCCAACTGCCCTCCTCTGCCGACCTGATCTCCCCCAGCTGCCCTCCCCTGCAGTCCTGGTCCCCCCAACTGCCCTCCCCTGTAGGCCTGGTCCCTCCCAACTGCCCTCCCCTGCAGGCCTGGTCCCCCAAACTGCCCTCCCCTGCAGGCGTGGCCCCCCCAACTGCCCTCCCCTGCAGGCCTGGTCACCCCCAACTGCCCTCCTCTGCAGGCCTGGTCCCACCCCAACTGCCCCCTCTGCAGGCCTGGTCCCTCCCAACTGCCTTCCTCTGCCAGCCTGGTCACCCCTAACTGCCCTCCTCTGCTGGCCTGGTCACCCCTAACTGTCCTCCCCTGCTGGCTTGATCGCCCCCAACTGCCCTCCCCTGCAGACCATCTTGTGTCCAAATGGGGTCAGCCATCTTTGACCACATGGTGGTGGCCATCTTGTGTGTTGGAGTGATGGCCAATTTGCATATTACTCTCTTATTAGATAGGATAATAAATATTTATTAAACATCCATGTTTAGCAAGGCTGTGGTTTTGCTCTTTTTGTTTCTGTGGGTAATATACTGATAAAGTTTACATAATAGTTTTAATATCAGAATCAACTATTTAGATTGAGAATAAGGGAAAAATCCTCACTTGAAAACACATTATTTTTATCCTGGAACCATGAAATTGAGGTGTAATTTGTAAATAGAAAAGCCAGTTTATAGATTTATCTTTCAGAATTTTTTTTCAGGCCTCCCCCTTGCTCAGGTTCAAGAAGACAGTGAAGAGGCTCGTTCTGCATCTTTTTTTATGGCAGAAGTTTCTCAGTATACAAGTGGGTGAGTAGCAGCAGTCCATTAGTATAATCTATCTTAGTATTATTTTAATAATTCCACATCTTTGTTCAGTTGTTTGACAGTATAATTTTTGAACCATTTTAATTTAAATGACAAGCAGAGGGCTTTGGGAATAACAGCTAGCCATTTATTTCTTTCTAAGACCTAAAGAGGTTTTGGCACATCTTTACTCTTGTAAACTATTATGGGAATATAGGCAAAGGATGATAGAATTTTTTTTAAATGGCAGCATTTAGTTTAAATAAATGTAGAAAAATAGAAAATAGGTTGTCTTTTAAAGCACTTAACAAATTAGAGGTTAACTTTATGTTCTGAATGTGTGTGTGTATGTTTATTTTAATGTTAGTAGACTTTATTTTTTCTTACTTTTTTTTAGTAGACTTTATTGTTTAGAGCTGTTTTAGGATTACAGAAAAATTTAACAGAAAGTACGGCGTTCCCCATTTATTCCCTCCCTCTAACAATTTCTCCTATTATTAAAATCTTGCTTTAGTGTGGTAAATTTGATAAACCAATATTAATACATTGTTATTAACTAAAGTCCATAGTTTACATTGTATTCACTCTTTGTGTCGTATCATTACAGTATCGTATAGAATAGTTTACTGTTCTTCAAATCACCAGTTAATTTTAATACAGAAATCAGGAAATTATTAATTTTGTTTTAGCTCACTTAGCTACTTTGGTTAGTGATAAATGTATCTGTTCTATGTTTCATTATAAGGATTAGGAAAAAGAAGAAAGTAGTTCTTTGTCTTAAAACTATAAATGGTAAAAGGTGCAGGATTTGTAATTTCCTTTTTTAAATTTTAATTTATTAAATTTATTGGGGTAACATTGGTTAATAGGGTCATATAGGTTTCAAGTGTACATTTCTATGATATATGATCTGTATATTGCATTGTGTACCCTTCTTCCAAAGTCCAGTCATATTCCTTCACCATATATTTGGCACCCTTTATCCTTTACTGTCCTCCCACCTCCTTCCCTCTGGTAACCACCATACCATTATCTGTCTGTGTCTATGAGTTTCAGTTTTATATCCCATACTAGAGGCCCAGTGCACGAAATTCGTGCACGGGGGTGGGGGGCGGTATCCCTCAGCCCAGCTTGCATCCTCTCCAATCTGGGACCCTTCGAGGGATGTCCGACTGCCCATTTAGGCCCAATAGTTGGACATGCCTCTCACAATCCAGGACTGCTGGCTCCCAGCTGCTTGCCTGCCTGTCTTCCTGATTGCCCCTAACCGCTTCTGCCTTCCAGCCTGATCATCCCTAACCACTCCCCGACCAGCCTGATTGATGTCTAACTGCTCCCCTGCCAGCCTGGTCACTCCTAACTGCCCTCCCCTGCATGCCTGGTCACCCCTAACTGCCATCCCCTACAGGCCTGGTCACCCCTAACTGCCCTCCCCTACAGGCCTGGTCACCCCTAACTGCCCTCCCCTACAGGACTGGTCCCCCACAACTGCTCTTCCTTGCAGGCCCGATCGCCCCCAACTTCCCTCCTCTGCCGGCCTGGTCACCCCCAACTGCCTTCCCTTGCAGGCCTGGTCCCTCCCAACTACCCTCCCCTGCTGGCCTGATCACCCACAAATGCCCTCCCCTGCTGGCCATCTTGTGGTGGCCATCTTGTGTCCACATGGGAGCAGCCATCTTTGACCACATGGGGGCAGCCATCTTGTGTGTTAGAGTGATGGTCAGTTTGCATATTACTATTTTATTAGATAGGATATGAGTGAACTCTTATGGTTCTTAGTCTTTTCTACTGACTTATTTCGCTTAGCATAGTATTCTCAAGGTCCATGCCTGTTGTCACAAATGGCAGTATTTCATCTTTTCCTATGGCTAAGTAACATTTCATAGTATATATGTACCATATATTTTTTATCCATCCTCTAAAAAAGGATGCATTGGTTGTCCCCATTTCTTTGCCACCATGAATAATGCTGCAATGAACATAGGGGTGCATAAATCTTTGCAAATAAATTATTTCGAGTTTTTTTAGATAGATACCCAGAAGAGGGATTGCTGTGTCATATGGTAACTCTATTTTTAGTTTTTTAAGGAATTGCCATACTGATTTCCATAGTGGCTGTACTAGTTTACATTCCTACCAGCAGTGAATGAGGGTTCCTTTTTCTCCACAACCTCTCCAACACTTGCTATTACATGTCTTGGCGATAATAGCCATTCTAACAGGTGTGAAGTAGTATCTCACTGTGTTTTGATTTGCATTTTCCTAATAGCTAGTGAAGTTGAACATCTTTTCATATATCTGATGGCCATTTATATGTCTTCTTGGGAGAGGTATCAGTTCAGGTTCTCTGCTCATTTTTTAATTGAATTTTTTGTTTGGTGTTGAGTTGTATGAGTTTTTTTATATATTTGGATATTAACCTCTTGTCAGAACTGCTGTTTGCAAATATCCTCTCCCATTCAGTTGGTTGCCTTTTTGTTTTGTTGGTGGGTTTTTTGCCGTGCAGAAGCGTTTTAGTTTGATATAGTCCCATTCATTTATTTTTACCTTTACTTCCCTTGCCTTTGGGGTCATATTCATAAAATGTTCTCTGTGACCCAGGTCAATAAGTTTAGTATGTACCTATGTTTTCTTCTATGTACTTTATATTTCAGATCTTATATTTACGTCTTTATAATTAATTAATTAATTTTGAATTAATTTTTGTACAAGGGGACAAATTGTTATCTAGCTTCATTCTTTTGCGTGTGGCTTTACAATTCTCCCAGCACCATTTATTGAAGAGGCTTTTTTTCTCCATTGTGTGTTTTTGGCTCCTTTGTTAAAAAGTATTTGCTTATGCGTTAGCTGGTTTGGCTCAGTGGATAGAGCGTCGGCCTGCAGACCAAAGGGTCCCAGGTTCAATTCTGGTCAAGGGCATTTACTCGATTGCAGGCTCCTGGCCCTGGTTCGGGGCATACCAGAGGCAACCAATTGATGTGTCTCTGACATCAGTGTTTCTTTCTCTCCCTCTCCCTTCCACTCTCTCTAAAAATCAATGGAAAAATATCCAAAAAGTATTTGCCCATATACCTGTGGTTTTATTTCTGGGCTCTCAATTTTTTTTATTTTTTTAAATATATTTTATTGATTTTTTTACAGAGGAAGGGAGAGGGATAGAGAGTGAGAAACATCAATGAGAGAGAAACATCGATCAGCTGACTCTTGCACACTCCCCACTGGGGATGTGCCCGCAACCAAGGTACATGCCCTTGACTGGAATCGAACCTGGGACCCTTCAGTCCACAAGCCAACGCTCTATCCACTGAGCCAAACCGGCCAGAGCTGGGCTCTCAATTTTTTAATAATATGTTATTTAATCTCCACAAATTTGTAGGCTTCTTTACTTCCTTTTTGCAGTTGATTTCTAATTTTTAAGTATTGTGGTCAGAGAATATGCTTGGTATAATTTCAGTCATCTTGAATTTGCTGAGACTAGTTTTGTGGCCCAACATATGGTCTATCCTTGAGAATGTTCCATGTGCACTGGAGAAGAATGTATTATCTGATGTCCTTGGATGAAGGACTATGTAATTGTCAATTATGTCCATTTGGTCTAATTTAAGGACCATTTTCTTTGTTGATTTTTTGTTTGGATGATCTATCTAGAGCTGCCACTGGAGTATTAAGATCCCCAACTTTGATTGTGTTTTGGTCTGTCTCTCCCTTTAGTTCTGTGAGTAGTTGCTTTATATATTTTGGTGCTCCCTGATTGGGTACATGTATATTAAGAACTGTTGCCCAGCCACAGTGGCTCAGTGATTGAGTGTTGACCTGTGAACCAGGTCATGGCTTCAATTCCCAGTCCCCTTGGGGGACCAGGAACACATCAATAATTACCCTAAATTTAAATGGACTGAATTTACCAAAAAACAGGCACAGAGTAGCAAATTGGATCAAAAAACAAAACCCACCATATGCTGCCTTCAGAGACACATCTAAGCTGCAAAGACACATCTAGATTCAAAGTGAAAAGGTGGAAAATGATTCTTCAAGCAAATAACATATACAGAAAAGCAGGTGTAGCCATACTTATATATCTGATGAAATAGATTTCAAGATAATATAAGGTAACAAGAGACAAAGATGAACATTTTATAATGATAATGGGGACACTATATCAAGAAGACATACTTCTTTTTTTATTGATTTCTAAGAGGAAGGAAGAGGGAGAGAGAGATAGAAACAACATTGATGAGAGAGAATCATTTATCAGCTGCCTCCTGCATGCCCCCCTCTAGGGATTAAGCCTGCAACTCGGACATGTGCCCAGACCAGGAATTGAACCTTGACCTCCTGGTTCATAGGTCATTGCTCAACTACTGAGCCACACCAGCCGGCATGTGACCTTTTGTTTTTTGTTTCAGATAGAAAAACCTCCTTGAGTATTTCTTGCAATACAGGTCTTCTGGCAATGAATTCCCTCAGCTTCTGTATGTCTGGAAAAGTCTTTATTTTTCCTTCATATTTAAAGGATAACTTTTCTGGATATATTATTACTAGAGGTCTGGTGCACGAAATTTGTGCACAGGGATGTGGGTCCCTCAGCCCAGCCTGCACCCTCTCCAATCTGGGACCCCTCAAGGGATATCCGACTGCCCATTTAGGCCTGATCCCAATAGGCTTTTCTTTATAGGTTACTTTCTTTTCCCTGGCTGCCTTGAGAATTCTTTGTCATTAATTTTTAAGTTTTAATACAATGTGACTTGGAGAAGGCCTCTTTGAATTGAGGTAACTAGGTACTCGGTTTACTGCTTGGAATTGAGGATCTAGTTATTTCCATAGGTTTAATAAATTCTCATCAACTATTTGTTTGAATAGGCTCTCTTTCCTTTCTTCTTCTCTTTCTGGTATGCCTATTATTCTTATACTAGAGGCCTGGTGCACGAATTTGTGCATGGGTGGGGTCCCTTGGCCAGGCCAGTGATCAAGGCCTATCAGGGGACCGGCCAGGGGAGGGACCGTGGGAGGTTGGTCGGCCACCGGGGGTTAGGGGCCACAAAAGATTGGCTGTGGGAGTGCACTGACCACCAGGGGCAGCTTCTGTGTTGAGCGTCTGTCCCCCAGTGGTCAGTGCATGTCATAGCGACCTGTCTACCTATCGTTTGGTCATAACGGTTGCTTAAGCTTTGAAATATATAGTCAGATAGTTCTTGTAGAGCTCTTTCTTTCTTTCTTTCTTTCTTTCTTTCTTTCTTTTCTTTCTTTCTTTCTTTTAGTGCTCATGTCTCTCTCTCTTCCTTTGCGTCATTTCTAGATTTCTACATTACAGATCCTTTCCTCCATTTGGTTTGCTCTATTTTCTGTGCTCACTAGTTTTGTGTGTTTTTTTTTTAATATATATTTTATTGATTTCAGAGAGGAAGGGAGAGGGAGAGAAAGAGAGATAGAAACATCAATGATGAGAGAGAATCACTGATTGACTGCCTCTAGCACACTCCCTAATGGGGATTGAGCCCACAATCTGGGCATGTGCCCTTGACTGGAATCAAACCTGGGACCTTTCAGTCCATGGGCCAACACTAAGTTTCTATCTCTTTGATGAAGTACTGGTTTTGTTCATTAAGTTGTTTTCTAAATTGTCTGTCTGTATTTTCTCACATCTCACTGAGTATTTTCAGAACTGCAATCTTGAATTTTCTGTTATTTATGTCACAGATTTCCATGTCTTTAAGTGTGTTTTCTGGAGATTTTTCATTTTCTATCTGCCTTACTACCTTGGTTATTCATGGTATTTGATGGATTACTTCCTATCTAGACATCAATGTATGAGTGGCACTTCAAGGTTAATATGAAGAGGTCTTTCTATTCTTTTCCAGTTGGTGGCACTGAATCACAAGTTTTTTTGTTAGCTCTGTGAAACCAGTGTCAACCCACCACCACTGTCTCTGGCTGCCCTGTAGCTGCAATGCATTGGGCCTCCACAGGGTTCCCCCTTCTCCCCCTCCCTGGGACCGGTCACAGAGTTCACCCTTCACTCAGAGAGAAATGGGTAGTTCTAGTTCTTAGGCTCGCAGATAATGTGCTATGCAACCCAATACCAAGGGCAAAGGGAGGCATGCTCTGGGACAGCAGTCCTCAACTGGTGGTCCGTGGACCACTGGTGGTCTGTGAGGTCCAAAAGGTTGGCGACTGCTGGTTTAAGGAAACCTTCGGAGCAGCGGTCGCCAATCGGTGGTCTACAAACCACTGGTGACCGCTGCTCTGGAGGCTAAGGGGAGACTAAGGGAAGGTGGCCAAACTCCATGGCTTTGTTTCTCCATCTGAAATGCCAGCCACTTGACAATCATGGCCATACTACCATGTACTGGATGTGTCTTTGCTTAGGGCTCTCAGCTCAGCCGCAGCTTGTATTGCTCACTCCTGCCTACTGAGTCTCCTCCTGGCTGAAAGGAATGTCAGCCACCACTGTTTTCCTCCTCTCTTCAACAGAGCCCCACTGTGAGCATGTCTGGCTCGTATCAGCCCCTCTCCCTTTTGCCTTCCCCTTTTGCTCTACTTGCCCATCTTTAGGTGTTTCAGGGTGTGGATCTCTCAGATGTATGTGTGCATTGAGCATGGAATCATTTGTTGAGATAGCTGTTCAAATTGTTGAAATTTCAGGGGGAGAGACCAAAGGGAATCTCTTACGCTACCATTGCTCTGACGTCACCTGTGGTTTTCTTTAGGAAATTATTAGATTTATACTCTGAATATAGAACTATAGCTAGTTAAATACTTTGTTTTAAATGTTTAAAAATTAAATGGATAAAAATTATTTAAATGTTTAGCTATGTTTTTGAAAGGGGGTCTGTTTAAAATCTAAGGTTTTAGGCTCATTAGTATTCTGTGCTGTTCTGAAATTATTGCCTCTTAGCTACGTTGGCTGTGATATTCCTGGCTGGTATTTGTGGGTCTCACTGAAGAATGGCATCACCCCTTACCTTCGTTGTGCTGCATTGTTCTTCCACTATTTACTTGGAGTAACTCCACCTGAAGACCTGTTTACCAGTAAGTAGAAAAATGAAATCATAGTAGTAAATGAGAGGCTATTTTATCTTACCTTTAGCCTCAAGGATACAAGGGGAGAGCATACAAAAATCTTGTTGATTCTAGTATTCCCCACCTCATTCATCAGTATCCCTCCCCTGGTGTTAGGTTAAAGGTCAGACCAAAAACCAGACTAGCTTTATAATCTACAAAATCTACTCATGAGTCCTTTCTATGTATAGTTAATGTGCTTGAGTTTATAAAATGCCTGCATGCAGAATATAACTGATAGGATGGGATATACAAGAAATTGGAAAATTGGTTGCTCTTAGGGAAGAGAACTGTTTGGTTCAGTAGGAGAAAAACTTTATTGTACACTCAGTTGTTTAAATTTTGAACATAAGTCTATTTTATAAAAGAATTAAAATGCTCCTGGGAAAGGTCTCCAGTATTAAACCAAGGACATGTATATTTAACAAAGGCATTTTCTCCTTTACTTGCCTTAAATCTAGATCAAAGTCAAGAAGGCTTCCTTGTGGCTTTGTATAGGTAAAAATCAGAGCACTTGTATGGTTTTGGAAGAGTCACCAAAATTTCTTGTAGATTCTTCTTTTTATCCTTTGAGATTAAACTGACCAGGTCCGCTTTTCTGGCTATCAGTTTCTTTGTTTTGAACTCAGTTTAGTAGGGTTTATTGAGTCTAGGTTTGTCCTGATTCTATGTAAAATAGGATGCTACTTTTCAAGTAGTTACCATTACAGATCTGTTGTTGGCAGTTTTAAAAAATCATGTATTAATTTATCTAGTCAGTGTTGTAATATTGTAGTTAAAGTTCTTTCTTTTATCGGGAGGAGACTAAATATAAATAGACAGACAAACTTGTCAAATGGTGATAAGTACTGCAAAGAAAAATAATAATGGAAGGGTTTTCTGTGAGGAGACATTGAGCAAAGAGACATTGAAAAAATAGAACTGGGGAGAAACCAAGATGAAGGCATAAGTAAACACCTCAACTGCTGCCTCACACAACAATTTCAAAACTACAACTAAAAGACAAAACGGACATCATCTAGAACCACAGGAAGGCTGGCTGAGTGGAAATTCTACAACTAGAAGGAAAGAGAAAAGCACACTGAGACTCGGAGCTGCGGAAGGCAGAGGTATGGAGGCGCACGCACGGAGAGGGCTGGCAACTGAGTATGCAGCTGACTTTCTCAATCGGGAGGGAGACAAAAGCTCCCGACTGCTCTGAACTCCAGTTCCGGGCAAGACTCTGGGGACCCAGACTCATACGTGGAGAAACTGGATGTCTGACAGAGGGTGAAACTCGAGGGCTTTCTCTTCGAGGTGCTTGCAGCGATTACCGCGGGACACTGAGACCCAGGGGCCTCTTAGGGCAGGGCTGACTGGAAGCCATTGCTGTTTGCTCTGCCCTGAGATTCCACCCCATCCAAGCTGAGTGCAGAGGCTTTTGCATATGAATGGCCTGGTCTTTTGAATTCTAAACTTACCTAACAAACTGCAGCTGAGTCAGTGAGACCCAGAACATCCAAAAGAAGGCCCAAGGCCCCACAGCAGCTTACATTGCTTCACAGTTGGGCCTCATCTGGGCACCTAAAAACCCCAAACAAAGAAGAGGAATCTGCAGATCTCTCTGTAGCTCCTGCTGGGTGGCCTCAGGCAGAGGCTAAATTTGCACCTCCTTGGAGATCCAAGAGCCAGTGTACCCAGGGGTCAGAGTGGGACCATCCAGATTACAACTCCTCAGATCCATAAGGGACACACTCAGGGGGCAGACTCAGTGAGCACCAAAGCCCCACTGAAGCAAGTCTTGCCTCATAAGGGTGTCTCCAGCACAGAACTTCTCCCAGCGTAGACACAGCTGATCCTCACAGCCAATTGGCCTGGAGGTCAATTCCTCCCAGTGATACCAACAACAATCAAGGCTTAACTACAACAAGACTGTGCACACAGCCCACAAAGGGGTGCACCAAGAATGTCCGCCTCAGGTAACTGGGGAGGCTAAGCCACTGGGCCCTATAGGATACCTACCACACAAAGCCACTCTATCAACTCAGGGAAGCAGCCAAAATGCAGAGACAAAGAAATAGGTCACAAATGAAAGAAATGGAGGAAAGCAAACAACTGGATATAGAGTTCAAAACCACGGTTATAAGGTTTTTCAAGTGTTTTCCAGAAAAGGCCAATAAATTTAGCGAGACCCTTGAGGATATGAAAAAGGACCAACTAGAAATGAAGCATACACTGACTGAAATAAAAAATAATATCCAGAGATCCAACAGCAGACTAGAGGATTGTAAGAATCAAGTCAAAGATTTGAAATACAAAGAAGCAAAAAACACCCAATGGAAAAGCAAAAAGAAAAAATATTCCAAAAATATGAAGATAGTGTAAGGAGCCTCTGGGACAACTTCAAGCATACCAACATCCAAATTATGGTGGTGCCAGAAGAAAAGAGAGAGAGCAAGATACTGAAAACCTATTTGAAGAAATAATGACTGAAAACTTCCCCCACCTAGTGAAAGAAATAGACTTACAAGTCCAGGAAGCGCACAGAACCCCAAACAAAAGGAATCCAAAGAGGACCACACCAAGACACATCATAATTAAAATGCCAAGAGCAAAAGACAAAGAGAGAATCTTAAAAGCAGCAAGAGAAAAACAGTTAATTACCTACAAGGGAGCACCCATACTATTGTCAGGTGATTTCTCAACAGAAACTATGCAGGCCAGAAGGGAGTGGCAATAAATATTCAAAGTGATGAATAGCAAGAACCTACAACCAAGATTACTCTATCCAGCAAAGCTATCATTCAGAATTGAAGGTCAGATAAAGAGCTTCACAGATAAGAAAAAGCTAAAGGAGTTCATCACCACCAAACCAGTATTATATGAAATGCTGAAAGGTATTCATTCTTTAAGAAGAGGAAGAAGAAGAAAAAGGTAAGGATAAAAATTATAAACAACAAATACATATCTATCAACAAGTAAATCTAAAAATCAAGTGAATAAAAAATCTGATGAACAGAATAAACTGGTGAATATAATAGAATCAGGGGCATAGAAAGGGAGTGGACTGACAGTTCTCGGGGGGGAAGGGGTGTGGGGGGTGTGGGAAGAGACTGGACAAAAATTGTACACCTATGGATGAGGACAGTGGTGGGGAGGTAAGGGCAGAGGGTGGGGTGGGAACTGGGTGGAGGGGAGCAATGGGGGGGGGGGGGAAGAGGAACAATTGTAATAATCTGAATAATAAAGATTTATTTAAAAAAATAGAATTGGGTTGAGCTGGCAGAGAGTTGAAGAAAGAGTTTTCCTAAGCAGAAGGAGCAATAAATGCAAATGCTTTTCTTGGCAGTGAAAGAATAATAAAAAGAAGAGTGTGGCTGAAGCATAATGAGCAAGGGGAGGGTGATAGACATGAGGTCTAAGAGGCATCCAGGGGAGGTCATGTAGGGTCTTTATGCCACAATAAGGACTTTGTATTTCATATCATATAGTGGTTTAACATGAGAGACATCTGGTCAGGAGAATGACTTCATGAGATTTGTGTTTTAAAAGGATCACTTTTATAGAGTTTTATAAAATACAAAATACACTCTATAGAGAGAGTATAGAAATGAACATAAACAATGAAAAACCTCTATTAACAGGTTGACCAGGAAAGAATAATGTGCTTATTAAATGTATTTTTATTCTCTTGCAGATTCTACAGAAGGAGAGTACAGTGCACTCTGTAGCTATCTGTCTTTACCCACAAATTTGTTCCTACTTTTCCAGGAATATTGGCATACTGTAAAACCCTTCCTCCAGAGGTACTATGGGGACAAAATATCATTGTTGAGTTATTATACAGTTTAGGAAAGTTAAAATTACTTGCTAGCTTTTAAATTGATTAGCATTGATTGAAGATGGCAAAAATATAGGTGATTCCTAATTCACCCACTAAAGGAATTGGGGATAAGACTAAGAGCCATAGGCAGCTGGAATTTCTACTTGTTCCACCATGATTACCAGATTACCATTCATTGTACTTATTTTCCCCAGAGCTACTGTCTCATCATCCCATTTTTAAACTGGGGCGGCGGGTGGGGGGGGGGGGGGGGTAGTGTTAGTAAAAGCCATGTTGCCAGCAGGCATAAAGTCATAATTAAGTATCAAAAGAACCCCATTTGGGGGCTATATCCAAAACAGTAGCACATCTCACATGGTAGCACACAACTGAGGAGGGTGACTTACTAGTAGGGGGAAAGAAAGTCGTTTGGTAGATAAAAAAATGTATCAGTTACATTTCCCTGGGAGAAGTGTGTCTTGCTTTCAGAAAAGCTTTTTTCTACCTCATTAATTATTGGTCTTCCTGATCACTCTTTACCCTTCTAACCTTCAATCTCCTACTTTTATCTTTGCTGCCACCATATTCAGTCATTTTTCACTGTGTTACTCTTACCTCCATGACTTCCTTTATTACCTTTAATTGTCTGCCTTTTTCTTTAACCAATGTTTTTTACCCTTCCATGCCCCTGTCAGCATTTGTGTGAATGTCTGCCTGTCTTTTTATGTGCTTTCATCTCTTGTTAGGTTCTTTTTTGTGTTTCCTCATTTTTCACGAGGTATTCAGTGTGTTAAAAATGAATCAAAATGGGTAAAAAAAAAATCAATATCATGCTTTGTGTTGAGTATAATAATCACAAGTAGGTTATACTAATTTTACTTTTATATTCTTGGAATTGATGCATTTTGCATTTGCTAATTCTAGGATAGTCAAATGATAAAAACTTAAACTCTGAAACCGAAAGTCCTGCCCTTCGTACCATTCCTGGCCTGCTTGCCTCAAAGCCCTTTCTCATCCTGTGCTCTGTACTGCAGGAGACTGACCCCTGCAGGTTTTTCCAGTCTCCCTTCCTTGTCAGTTGGCTTCTGCCTATGTTTAGCCAGTGGGAGACGCTGACAGGATATTGGAAGCCAGGAGTAGGAGAAAAGCCTAAGTACTTAGACTGCCTCTCTCTGCCTCATGGGGCATCTCTGGCAGTGGCTGTAGCTCTTCTCTTGCTCCAGTTCCCACCAGACAAGGCTGCTGTGGTTCCATTATCCACTGATGATCCTGGCACCGCTGCTTCAGTAATACCATTATTTCCTTTTCTTCTTCCAGCCTAGGAGGGGTGGAAGCTTCCTGTTATTGGCTAATCTTTGGGTTGCCTTGCTTTTTTTTTTTTTTTTTTTTGTCTCCTGGTTGGCCCTTCTATTATCTTTATTACCAATTCCTGGGATTAAAGTGCCTCTTATTGAAGTACTCAGAATGGTTTTTGTTTTCTTAGTAGGACTTGGATTGATAAACCCTTTAAAAAAGAAGTTAATCAAAAGATGGGAAAAATAAATAGGGAGATATAAAAAAAAAAAGTAGGGGAGGAAGGGGACAAGATATAAAATAAAAGAAGTCTAGAAGAAGGAATTTGGAAAGAAGGAACAGAAAGATTTAGAGAGAATGGCTCAATGGTGACTATTGTACTGAAGTTGTGATGACCTTTGTGCTCCTCATATAGATGGTGTGCAGATCCTGCCTTACTGGACTGCTTGAAGCAAAAAAGCACCATAGTCAGGTTGGTTTTGTTTTTTAGTCCTTTTCTCCCCATCTACAAGTTATGTTTCCAAAACTAGTTGATTTGTTGAGCTTTCTAGTCTGTCTTCATTCTCACTTATTACCTTGTTTCCTACAGTTCTGTAGGTCTTTACCAGAAATCAAATTCTTCCTACATTTGTTTTTTCTTGGACTGACTGGCCTTTTCCCAAATAGTTTGATGCCCACCAGCTCCTCTTCTTAAGCTAGTGCAAGTCCATTAAAAGGTAGAGGTGCCCTGGCTGGTGTTGCTCAGTCAATAGATTATCACATCGGCCCGCACATCAAAGGGTCTTGTGTTTGATTCCCAGTCAAGGGCACACACCTGGATTGCAGGTTCGATTACTCCCAGGTCTGGCGCACTTGGGAGGCAACCAATCAATGTGTCTCTTTCATTTGTGTGAATGTCTGCCTGAACCCCCCCCAACCCCCCTTCCCTTTCACTCTCAAAAAATCAATGGGAAAAATATCCTGAGTGAGGATTAACAACAAAAAAAGAGAAAGGAAGGGATGGCATCTTGGAGCCATCAGATGGTAGTGACAGTATTCCTATAAACTACTTTTTTTCCTTTGAGAATACAGTAGTATATAAAGATATAAATAGAACTGTTTCCTTTCCCTTCTTACCGATATGGTTTTAGATTACCCAACAAAACTTTTTTTTTTAGTAGTTCTTAATTGTTTAGTTATCAAGAGAAATTATTCCTTAGCTCAGATATTCATGTTTCTTAGTTCAGGAACGCAGATTAGTGACAAACTTGGGAGAAATTTTTTACATTCCAAGATCACTTTGTATTCTGAAAGATACCAGCCTTCCTCATCTCCTACAGGGATCATAATTTCTATGGAAATTATGGAATCATAATTTCTGTAGAAATCTGCATATGCCTTCTTTCTTGGTTTAGCCACACCAAACTTATAGAAAGCTGATTCCAACAATATGAAATCTCAGATGTGTGGCCTTCTGTTATGGATTGCAAGTATGGGTCCTTCTGGCCATGCATCTGAGGTTTTGTCAAAGCACTGGAAGATGTGGAGTTATATTCTCCTCAACACCAGTGTCCTTCCTGATGGAGAACTGGACAATGCTTCAGCCCAACAAAACTTCTTTTTTTTTTTATATATATGTATTTTATTGATTTTTTTACAGAGAGGAAGGGAGAGGGATAGAGAGTTAGAAACATCGATCAGCTGCCTCCTGCACACCCCCACTGGGGATGTGCCCGCAACCAAGGTACATGCCCTTGACCGGAATCGAACCTGGGACCCTTCAGTCCGAAGGCCGACACTCTATCCACTGAGCCAAACCGGCCAGGGCCCAACAAAACTTCTTTAGCTCTCCTATCTCCCTCAAGTTATGGCTCAATCAAAATTCACATCTTCCTCAAGGACTAATTCAAATATACCCTCTTCCAAAAAGCCCATCCTAATATATCGTCTCATGTGTGTGGACGTGTGTGTGCATGTGTACCTGCCAGTACACTACATCACTAGCAGTAAACTCAACAAGGGCCAGAACTGCATGCTTATCTTCTGTGTATTATGTAATTGTCTAATGTTTATTTAAATTGAATTGCATCAATAAGCAAGCAGAGGAGTTGAACCCCTCGCCCCCCAGCCTTAAGTACTAACACCAGTACCATTTTTCTATGACTAAAGCAAACACTCTGAAACAATGTACATTTGCCACCTTCTTTTTTCATCTTTTCTCACCCTTTGAACTCTTTCACCTTCCTTGTAAATGTGCACATGCTATCCATTTATTTTTTATGTAATGATGGCTGGTAATTTAACCTACTTTAACCCAGCTTTAGTGATTTAGAGATTACATATCCAGCTCCTGTGCTCAGATGCAGTAGTATTCACATTACCAAGAAAAGAATGACCTTAAAGTAGAGAAAAGTTTAGAAGATGAGTACATACATATTTTAGGACTAGTTAATCTCATACCATTTTTCCTTTGTTCTAATTCATTGTGTACCTTTTAGATATCTGCTATTTCCCCAGCATGGTACTAAATACTCCAGGAGAGTTAAAAGACATAACACATACAGCTTTGTAATGTGTAGTTTATAATCGAATTATATACATAAATTCAAGATATAAATAAGATAAAGTATAATACAGGGGTGGGCAAAAGTATGTTTATAGTTGTGAGTATGTAAAACAGTTTATTCTTGTATTATTGTTTGTTTGTTAACTAGAGGCCTGATGCATGAAATTCGTGCAATAGTAGGCCTTCCTTCCCCTGGCTGCCGGCACCTGCTTCCCTCTGGCACCTGGGACCTAGGCTTCCCTTGCAGCCCCTGCTTCATCCGGAAGGTCATCCGGTCTAATTAGCATATTACACTTTTATTATTATAGACTAGAGGCCCAATGCATGAAATTCATGCAAGGGGCTCGGCCCCCACCTGCCACGGTGGCCACCTTGGCCCTCGCAGCTCCAGCTTTGTCTGGAAGGATGTCAGGTCTAATTAGCATATTATGCTTTTGTTATTATAGATTATTGTATTATTATTTATATTATTTGTCTTATTATATTGTATCCTTACTTATGATTTATTTTTTATGTAATGATGGCTGTTAATTTAACCTACTTTTGCCCACCCTTGTATATGGAATATACTGTTAATGCTATAGAAATTTAAAGAGTAAAAGATTCTTAATGACACAAGGTTAGTCTTAGAGAAAATAATTTTTAGCTGAACATAGTAGGAATTAAGAGAATTTAAATTGCTTGAGGTTTGAAAAGAGAATTCCATGTTATTTAGATGACCTTCCCCAAGGCATGCAAGCAAGGCTTTTGTTGTATCTAGTATGGTGATAATGTATAATAACTTGCAAACATGCTTCAAGTACTAAGTATATTATATTTCATTTCAGTGTCTTATTGAGTCCTCAACAGCTCAATGAGATTCCTTGATATCCGTATAACATTTTCTTAAATCAACATGAGTCTTTTATGTCCCCCCCCCCAAAAAAAAAGTGTTATTAAATCGATGGTATGTCTTAAGATTAAGAAAATATAATATATTCATCCTCAGTTTCAGATCAGGAAATATAGGCTTAGGTTCGGTGACTTATCAGGTGTCAGAGAATTTAGGATTTGTAACCAGGTTTGTCTGATTTCAAAAGTTGTATTCTTAACCACTATTTTATGTTTCCTTCCTAGATAGTATAGAAATCTAGCTGAAACAATTTAGTCTTAGGAAGTTGAGTTTGGAAAGGAAGCTAGCTGACGAAGGATTTGGAATTCTAGGCTGAGAAATTTGGCTTTAATCTAGTAGCAGTGGGAATTACTACGGATTGCAAGTATGGGTTCTTTTGTTATTTTTAAGACTTTCTTATTGGTCAATTTTTGATCTGGGCTTATTTCCTAATAAAATTGCCTTTTAAATTGTATTTTTAGGTACCCCAGAAAAAGAAATAATTTGATAGAGCTTCCTGATGATTATAGCTGCCTTCTAAATCAAGCTTCTCATTTCAGGTAAGAAGAAATATATGTTTTTCCCTAGCCGTTTTGGAATAGAGTGTTGGCCTGCGGACTAAAGGGTCCCAGGTTCAATTCCGGTCAAGGGTACATGCCCAGGTTGCAGGCTCGGTCTCCATTGGGGGGCATGCAGGAAGCAGCCAATCAGTGATTCTCTCTCATCATTGATGTTTCTATCTCTCTCTCCCTTTACCTTCCCATCTGAAATCAATAAAAAAAGAAAGAGAGAAATATATATTTAAAATTTGTTTGAGCTTGCAGTTGACATATACACTACCACTAGCAAACTTTTGTTTTCAACTCTTATGAATTTGTTTTTATTGGATATTGGGATGGGGCATTGTGTCCAGGGTACTATCTATTCTAATTTTCCTGGCATAGCTATTGGTGCTTTTTCTTTTTCTTAGAGTTGCTACTCTTGTTACCAGGTACTTCTTCAGGTCCACTACTGAATGGTTCCTCCTTTGAAGAAAATTTTCTCTTTTTTGGGGGGATACTCTTGTTTCCTGCCATTTCAGGGTCACTAACTGGTTCCTCTAAGTGAAAACCACATAACATGCAATTAACCATGATAAAGTGTATAATTCCGTGGCATTTACTATATTTACAATATTTGTGTAACCACCACCTCTCTCTAGTTTCAAAGCTTTTACATCACCCCAGAGAAACACCTTGTATCCACTAAATAATTACTCCCCATTCCCCTCTTTTTTAATCCTCTGGTAATCAATAATCTGCTTTCTATCTCTGTGGATTTGCCTATTCTGGATATCCTATATAATAAAAGCATAGTATGCAAATTGTCCCCTCGACCAGAGTTCTTCTGGGAGTTTGACCGGGTGAGGCCAGCTGGGGGAAGGGAGGGAGGTCCTGGCAGGCAGCTGCTAGGGACCCTACCAGTGCATGAATTTTATGCACTGGGTCTCTAGTCACTATATGTAAAAGCCTAATATGCAAAGTGTCCCCTCAGGAGTTCGATCGCTCGCTATGACATGCGCTGACCACCAGAGGGCAGCACGGAATGAAGGCAGGCCTCGGCTAGCAGCCGGCAACCAGCAGCCACTACCTGTGCACAAATTTCGTGCACTGGGCCTCTAGTATTTTATAAAAGGAATCATACTCTATATGACCTTTTGTGTCTTAACCTCTTTCACTTAGCATAGTGTATTCACATTCCATCCAAGTTGTAGCATGTATCAGTACTTTTTTGTTTCTTAGAGAAATAATATTTCATTGTATATATCAGATTGTTTTATCCATTAATCCACTAATGGGAATTTAAAATTGTGTCCCCCTTTTGATTACTATGAATTATGCTACTATAAACATTCGTTTACAAGTTTCTGTGTGGTCATGTATTTTCATTTTTTTCCAGTAATTTTTTTTAAGTGTGGAATTGCTGAGTTGTTATGGCAATCCTATGTTTAACTTTTTGAGGAACCACTAAACTGTTTTCCACAACTATACCATTTTACATTCCCACTAGCAATGTACGATAGCTCCTGTTTCTCCATATCCTCGCCAACACTATTTTCTTTTTTGTTAAATTAAAGCCATTCTAGTGGGTGTAAAATAGTAGCTCATTGTGGTTTGATATACATTTCCTTAATGACAGTGAGGTCAGACATCTTTTCATGCGCTTTTTGGACATTTGTATATGTTTAAGTCCTTTGCCAATTTTATAATTGGACTGTTTTGTTGTTGAGTTGTTAACAGTTCTTTATATATTCTGGACATTAAACCCTAATCATGCCGAAACCGGTTTGGCTCAGTGGATAGAGCGTCGGCCTGTGGACTGAAGGGTCCCAGGTTCGATTCCGGTCAAGGGCATGTACCTTGGTTGCGGGCACATCCCCAGTAGGGGGTGTGCAAGAGGCAGCTGATCGATGTTTCTCTCTCATCGATGTTTCTAACTCTCTATCCCTCTCTCTTCCTCTCTGTAAAAAATCAATAAAATATATTAAAAAAAAAACCCTAATCATATTTTTAATTTGCAAATAACTTATCCCATTCTTGTGTTTTCAAAATGTCCTTTGATTCATAAAAGTCCATTTTCTCTATTTATTTTTCCCTTTTTTGCTTGGGCTTTTTTGCATCAGTGCTAAAGAATATATTACCAAATCGGAGGTCCTAAAGATTTATTCCTATGTTTTTTTCTAATAGGTTTATTGTTTTAGCTGGTAGATTTAGGGTTGTGTTTTTTTGTTTGTTTGTTTTTTTATTTAATCCTCATCCAAGGGTATTTTTCCATTGATTTCTAAAGAGAGTGGAAGGGAGAGAGAGAGAGAGAAACATCAACATGAGAGAGATGCATCGATTGGTTGCCTCCTGCTTGCATCCCCCACCAGGGCTGGGGAACCTACAACCAAGGTACTGTACCCTTGACTGTGAATCAAACCCGAGATTCTTGGGCTGCAGGCTGGTGTTCTAACCTCTGAGCAACCCAGCTAGGGCAGGATGTGGATCCATTTTGAGTTAATTTTTGAAATAAGGGAGGAGGTCCAACTTCATTCTTCTTTTTTTTTTTTTAATATATTTTTATTGATTTCAGAGGGAAAGGGAGAGGGAGAGAAAGATAGAAACATCAGTGGTAAGAGAATCATTGATTGGCTGCCTCCTGCATGTCCCCCACTGGGGATTGATTCCACAACCTGGGCATGTGCCCTTGACCGGAATTGAACCTGGGACCCTTCAGTCTACAGGCCGATGCTCTATCCACTGAGCCAAATTGGTTAGGGCTTCATTCTTCTTTTCAACTGGGTCCAGTTGGTGCCACCACTGTTTTTCAAAATGCTATTTTCCACCATTGAATAGTTTTGGCAGCCACATTGAAAACCAATTAATCATAAATGTTTGGGTTTATTTCTGGACTCGCAGTTCTGTTCCAGTGGTCTATATGTCTTATTCATATGCTAGTACCACACATTTTAATTGCTGTAGCTTTGTAGTAAGTTTTGAAATTACAATATTTGAGCCTTCCAGCTTTTTCCTTTTCCTTTTAATTATTTGGGATCCCTTGCACTAACATATGAACTTGAAGATTGGCTTTTCCATTTCTGTAGACTTCCATATCCTGCACATGGATGCCTTCCTGTATTTAGGTCTCCATTAATTTCTTTTTGCCACATTTGTAGTTTTCACTGTGCAAGTCTTTCCCTTTTTGGTTAAATTTATTTCTAGGTATTTTATTCTTTTGGATGCTATTATAAATGAAATTATTTTTTTAATTTCCTGTTTGTATTATTCATTGCTGGTGTATTGAAACACAACTAATTTTTATGTCTTGATCTTACACCCTGCAACTTTGCTGGGTATTCATAGGGATTACAATTAATGTCCTAAATTTAGTTTGAATTGATACCAGCTTAGTTTTAATATATTTTTCTTTTGTCTCTCTAGGACTCCCATAATGTATATGTATGTAGGTATGCTTGATGGTGTCTCATAAATTCCTTAGGGCTCTGTTCCTTTTTTTTTTTTTTCTCTCTCTTTATTTAATTTTTATTTCTTTCTGCTCCTCTGACTGAGTAATTTTAATTGTCCTGCCTTAAAATTTACTGATTCTGCCCTAGCCAGTTTTGCTCAGTGGATAGAGCGTCAGCCTGCGGACTGAAGAGTCCTGGGTTCGATTCCGGACAAGGGCACATATCTTGGTTGCAAGTTTCTCCCCGACAGGGCCCTGGTTGGGACTTGTGCAGGAGGCAACCAATCAATATTTCTCTGTCTTTCCCTTTCTCTAAAAATCAATGGAAAAATATCCTCATGTGAGGATTTAAAAAAAAAGAAAAATGTACTGATTCTTCAGCCTGCTCAACTATGCTGTTAAACCCCTCTAGTAAATACTTTCTTTCAGCTGTTGTACTTCTTTTTTTATTTGAGAGAGAGAGAAACATTGATTTGTTGTTCCACTTACTTATGCATTTGTTGGTTGCTTCTTGTACGTGCCCTGATCGCGATAGAACCCACAACCTTTGTGTATCAAATGACGCCGTAACCACCTGACCTACCCGGCCAGGGTTCAGCTGTTGTACTTTTCTATTTGTTTTCTTTTCTTTTTTTAAATATGTTTTATTGATATTTTACAGAGAAGAAGGGAGAGAGATAGAGAGTTAGAAACATCGATGAGAGAGAAACATAGATCAGCTGCCTCCTGCACACCCCCCACTGGGGAGGTGCCCGCAACCAAGGTACATGCCCTTGACCGGAATCGAACCTGGGACCTTTCAGTCCGCAGGCTGACGCTCTATCCACTGAGCCAAACCAATTTCGGCTATTTGTTTTCTTTTTATAATTTCTTTTTACTGATATTTTCTACTTTTTCATATATTTTCCTAATTTCTTTTAGTTCTTTGTCATTGGTTTCCTTCAGCTCTTTTAACACATTTAAGGGAGCTAATTTAAAGTCTTTGTTTATTAAGTCTCATGTCTGGGCTTCCTCAGGAATGATTTTTATCAGTTTTTTTTTTTTTTTTCTGTGAATGGGCCATCGGCTTTTGTTTCTTCCTAAGTTTTGTTGAAAAGTGAACATTTTGAATATTATGATTTAGTAACTCTGGAAATCAGATTCTCTCCCCCACCCCACTGCCCCAGTAATTGCCATTGTCACTTGATAAAGGTTGCCATTGTCTGTTTACTAGTGGTGACTTTTCTACACTATTTGCAAAGACTTTATCCCTTGTTGTGTGTTTACTGAAGGCTTTGTATCATTATTTCTGTGGTAAGCCAGTGAATTGACAAAGATTTCCTTAAATTTCTGTATCCAATAAGAACAGAAAAGAGAAGAAGAAAAAAAGAATATCCTGTCTCTTTAAATACCTTCACCATCATTGCCAAAGAAGTTACTTCATCCCATGGTGGTTGAAACAATGACCAGTTTCTGTGTCCAACCCCGCAATGAATTGTCATGCAGAATATACAACCCTGATTTTTGAGGATGAGTTTCCTATTGCCCATCCAGTAGCCCCACCAGGATTGCGGGCAGCCACCCCCATAGCTACCTGCTATAGGTCTGGAAGGTAGGGGATGCAGGTCACTACACAAAATGCTACAATTTGCTGAAAGTTGCCAGTCTCTTTCTTTGTCAAGTACTCCCCTGGACACTGCGAGTATTCATCTACACTCCAGAGTTCCAGAATAGTTGCTTCAGTCAGTTCTTGCCAGATCAATAGTTGTTTCAGTAGAAGAACTGATTCCTAGAGTGCCCTACTCCCCCATCTTCTATGACATCCCTCCTCAATTTTTTTTAAAGCTGCAAGAGTGCTCTCGCTCTCTCTCTTTACCTCTCTCCTGCCCTCCTCCCCTCCCCCATTGTAAGAATCATTGTTTATTCATCTATCTTTAAACAGTTTTACATGCATTACAGTGTGGTGACCACATTGATTCATTGAAAAAATACTGAAGAACCCTTTTTTCCCCCAAAACAAAATCTTTATAGAGTCCCATTATAACAGTAAAACAGATAATAGCATTGTAACTCAAGTTCAAGCCTGGATAAGGGAAAGAGGGAGTATATCCCCTTAGCCTTTTTTGGTACCATGCCCCTCTATCTCAGTCAGATTAAACACTACTCTAGAGCAGTGTTTCTCAAACTTTCCTTTATCTTCCTCTTTCTTTTCACTTAATCGCTTTCAAATAAAATTTTAAAAAGCACTGGATGATTGGGACTGGTAAGAAGCAAAATAAACAGATTATATTCTACTCATTACTAATACCATGGGTGAATTACCTATTAGTTACTTTTGCAAGAGAACAATGTGAGCTTAAACACATGATTCTCTATGATAAAATAATATCCTCTAAAGTTAATAATTTTTGTTTTACTCTTACCTTGCTATAATATGATGTAAATTACTTGAGTAGCATAAATTCATAAGTAGAACACCACTCACTGAGTGGAGAAATTATATTCATATCTGCTTTAGCCATTGGTATGTGAATATTTCATATTTTAATCACAGCACATCATGTCTTGAAAATAATAAGCCAAAATTCCTATTGATGCAATTATGTATCCTTGGCATTCAATTGGCATCACACTACCACCCATAGCAAACCAGATTGGTAATGATGACATGAAACTAGCAGTGATTTGTAATTACAAGGCAAGAATCTCAATAGTCTGAAAGTCAAAGCCCATTCAACACTTCGTGGATGATATACTGGTAATAAAGCATCTTTTTCCCAAATTGCAGAATTCCAAATCTCTTTAGGAGTTTTGTAATGTTACTAAGCATTGTCCTGCAGCCAAACTTTTTAGTAAACTTAAATTAATTAGAACTCCCACTAAACACAACTAACTCTTTAATTTTGTTTTAAGGATACCAGTTACTGTATAAGATGATGATTAGTAGTCCTTAATCATGTGTTAAACTAGAAGCCCGTTGCACGAAGTTTCGTGCAAAAGACCTTCCTTCACCTGGCTGCTGGCACCAGTTTTCCTCTGGCCACCCCCGATCGGAGCACCTCCCGCCAGCGCGATCGGCCACCCTGAGTTCCTCCAGCGCTGCGGGGGAGGACCCATGGGGCCGGAGGAAGCCGCCGGTGGAGGAACTCAGGGTGGCCGATCGCGCTGGTGGGAGGCACTCCGATCGGCGGGTGGCCAGAGGAAAACTGGTGCTGGCAGAAAACTGGTGCCGCAGCCACGCAATCAGCCACCCCGAGTTCCGCCACTGCCACCGGCCCCATGGGTCCTCCCGCAGCGCAGGCCGTTGGGGCCAGCGGGAGGAACGGGGAGCGGGGACTCACACCCTGCCAGCCCAATCAGCCACCCCGAGTCCCGCCCCCAGCCTCCCAACGGCCCAATCGTGGGCATAGCGGAGTGATGGTAATTTGCATGTTACCATTTTATTAGGTAGGGTAACTTGCTATCATTTGAAGGAACAAAGTAAGGGATTGCTGTTTAGGAACATTTTGAGAGCTTAAGGAGCCTTTCTTTGGCCCAATTTGTAAATTACTGCCCTACAAAAATGACTAAGGAATGCTTTGAGCCATGAAGCCAGGAGGTTTAAAAGGCCCAGCCAGGGCTCAGGCAGTTTATAGTCCAGGCTCTGCTCCCAGATAGAATTGCTCTTGGTGTTAGCTCCGTGTTGCTTGTTTCATGAAGATTAAGTTTAGCCAACTAAAGAAGTGGTTGATTCATTTTATCTCTCAGCCCTCAAAAAATTAGCTAGATGATTTCAAAAATTATATCCAGTTTAAGTTCAATGACTTCCCTAATCTTAGGGCTGGATTGCTATCCTAAAGCCCAGTGAATAGGTATTATCTCCCAGGCACTAAAAGGTATCTATCATGCTGTTGGCTCTTAGGAGGATCTGAAAAGAGTGTTAGTCATTAATCACAATGAAGATCCTCCTGGATGATATTCCTACTTACTGGTTTCAAGTAAAGATGAAAATAAGTCTTACGATTTCTTCCAGTTTTATTGTCACCACTAGTTTATATTAAGACTGAGCAATCTTAAGTGTAATGTGGTCACTCAGTTATTATATTTTAGCTGTTTTTTCTATAAAATAGCTAGTGACTCAGATTCAGCCATCCTGTGCTAAAGGTGAAAGAAGATGTTGGCTTTATCAAAAAAGAGCTATGATTACGTTCTGGAGCAACCTCCTGGAAGTGGAAACAGCTCTGTCATCTACAGGAGACAGGAATGGAAGACCTATGCGCAGAGTCCCTTTGCTCCTATTAGGCAATAGAGCCTTGCTGGATCTCTCCTGTGGTTTCATTTACTTTTTACTGCCCAAATTAAGGAATTCTTGATGTTTCCATTATGTTCAGTATACAGCAGAGATAGGAACATGTGAAGCTCCTTTTTAAAAGAAAACCATTATCACTTTAATTTAAAAAGTGATGCTCCCTTTGGGGGCATTATAGCAAGGCTGTACCATGCCACTATATAAAATGATTGGATCTCAAAGTACTATTTGGTTCAAGTAAGTCAACTCTATCATTTTTTCTTCCTAAGACTTTCTGTGTTTCCAGATGGAAGGGGCCATCAACTCAAAGACTGCAGTCTCTCATTTCAATCCTAAAGATCTCAATACCTCAAAGAAATGGGGGGAAAATGTGTTTGAACCCTTACTACAAGTTATGATTTAAAAATATTGTCATATTCCTCCAACACAGGACACAAGCTTGACTAAATATGAATCAAGAGGAGGCCGTTGACTATAAATTGGTCATGTCAGATGAAGACTGGATTCTATAATAAATCTCAATCTCAAGGCATATTTAATTGTCAAACTTTATAAGAATTATCAGGATACTATATTTAATAATAAATTTTCTTACTATGGATTAATCAGAAGATGTTGTTTTTGTTAAGTCTTCTTAGGGGAAAGTATTAAAGAGGAATCATACAATTAAATGTTCCCTTGTCTTTTAAGATCTTTCTTTGCTGCAAAGCAGTCAGTGATGGGAACATGTTTCATGCTAACTAGATATATCATGCTTTTTTTGTTTCTCCACCATATTGAATGTTTTCTTCCCTTTTGAGGTGCCCACGGTCTGCAGATGATGAGCGAAAGAACCCTGTCCTTTGTCTTTTCTGTGGGACTATACTGTGTTCTCAGAACATTTGCTGCCAAGAAACAGTGAATGGGGAAGAGGTTGGAGCTTGCATTTTTCATGCACTTCACTGTGGAGCTGGAGTCTGCATTTTCCTGAAGTGAGTAGTGTGTGATCTGAAAGCTTCATAATGAATTTAGGGAATTTGGATTCAATCTGGAGGCCATTATGGCAACAGTTTGTTGATAGGAAATTATATCAGAAGTTAGAGACCAGTTATACACATGAGATTGCATTCGAGAAGATATCCTATACAATAAAACCCTAATATGCAAATTGACAGAATGGCAGAACAACCGGTTGCTATGATGCACACTGACTACCAGGGGGCAGACGTTCAACACAGGAGCTGCTCCCTGGTGATCAGTGTGCTCCCACAGCGGGAGTGCTGCTCAGCCAGAAGCCAGGCTCACTGCTGGCAAGCGCAGCGGCGGTGACAGGACCCTCTCTACCCCCAACCCCCCAGTACACAAATGTCGTACACCAGGCCTCTAGTTACAAAATAAGTAGTAAAAAATAAAAAATTTAAAAGTAGGATTCTGTCCTATGGGGGTGTTTAGAGTGGGGGGGTGGTCAGTGGGGAAAAATGGGGGGACATCTGTAATTCTTCAAACAATAAAGATAAAAAAATTTTTAAGTAGGATGCTGTTCAGATTTTGATTATTTATGGAAAATCTTAAATATAACAGACTTTGGCCCTGACCAGTTTGGCTCAGTGGATAGAGCATGGGCCTGCGGATTCAAGGGTCCCAGGTCCAATTCCGGTCAAGAGCATGTACCTTGGTTGCAGGCACATCCCCAATAGGGGGTGTGCAGGAGACAGCTGATTGATGTTTCTTTCTCATTGATGTTTCTGACTCTTCCTCTCCCTTCCTCTCTGTAAAAAAAATAATAATAATAATAAAATAAAAAATAAAATATAACAGACTTTGTATTGATTACTCTGGAATTGTGTAATACTCAGATATAGTGAAAGAATTTAGAATCCTAAAACTTATATTTTTAGAGTATATGTAAATTGTTACTTTAGGTTGTCCTTTGAATATTTTCATTTTCTTCATTTCCTCTATCAACCAACCGTGTTTTCCCTGGTTCTCTCGGCAAAAAACAGAGTAGAACAATAGTCACTCATTTATGAAAGGAGAGTACAAGTTGCTCTTGTGAGATAAAATTCAGAAGGATGCTTGTCCTTTTTCTTTCCATTTTCCCCATGTAATATAGTTTTTGTTTATATAAGCACTAATATCTCACTACCTGTGGCATATGTAATCACTGTAGGCATCAGGTAGATGAGGGGATTGACAGTATGGAAGCCAAACCCCAACACCTATTTTCTTCTTCTAGGGAACCTACGGCGAGTAAACCCACTACCTAGTTTATTTTATAATTTCTCTCTATAGTACTTATCACCTTATGCATCTCCATTTCTCTGCTGCAACAGTCCCAAGTACCTTCAAAGTGGCACTGTTGGAGGTTGGTTCAGACCAGGAAAGGCTTGACACTTACCTAGACGACCTTCCCGGCCTGAGGTTATCAGACTGGGAGATGTGGTGCTGTTCTTCTGTTTAGCGTTCTCCCCCCTCCAGTTCATAGGTCAGGAAACATAACAGAAACTATTCCAATCACCATTTCCTAGGGTACCTGTAACTCGAGTAGGATAGTCTCTTTCCTCTCTTCAGTATATACAGTCAGTATTACTGATCCCATGTCTCTAAATCCAGTGATCCTTTCTCATAGTTTTAACAAATATTGTAATGTTTGTTCTCTTTATTTAGACAAAACACAGTTTATCTGTTTATGTATAATTATCTTTATACTGAATTCCTAACAGATAATGGCTGTACCTATCATTTGCACACATGCACTTAATATTTCCTGTTGGTTGTTTTGTCCTTCAGAATCAGAGAATGCAGAGTGGTCTTAGTTGAAGGTAAAGCCAGAGGCTGTGCCTATCCAGCTCCTTACTTGGATGAATATGGTGAAACAGATCCTGGCCTGAAGTAAGAGTTTTTTTTATTTAAATTTAGTCACATTAAAGGTAATACTTCCCCAAAGTTTTTAAGATACCAACTGTCCTAATGTTTGCATGCTCTGTTCATTTTAATCAACCATTCTTCATCATTAATTAGATTTAATTGACACTAATATATAAAAGAAAGAAATCTGGAATGTCCAGTGAGGGGCTTCAGACTAAAATGGATATTCATTGTTTCCATTGCAATACTTGAAACTTTTTATTAGTCAGCTATATCAGCCATCTTTGCTTTAGCAAAGCAAAATACTTAGAATCTGAATTTTTCTATATCATTCCTGGTATTAGATACTGGAGGACTGTTCATGATGTATGAGAAAGAGGAAATAAGGCACAATGGTTACAAAAGTACACATGGTTACAAAAGTACAGCTAAAGATTAGATCTCCATACAATAAATTGTCTCTTTGTTTAATTGAAGTTGTGGGGTGTTTTTTTTTTTTAATATTACTTGGAATGAACAGGCTTACTAGATGGGATTTGGAACTTCTTTTATCATACAGAGATTTGTTTTTATTGTGACAGCATTTGACCTGTAGAGATATTCTTTGGATTTTAAAAATCTGAGAAAGCCCTAGCCAGTTTGGCTCAGTAGATAGAGCATCGGCCTGCCCACCGAAGGGTCCCAGGTTCGATTCCGGTCAAGGGCACGTACTGGGTTGCAGGCTTCTCCCCAGCCTGGCCTTGTTGGGGATTGTGCAGGAGGCAACCAATCAATGTGTTTCTCTCACATTGATCTTTCCCTCTCTCTTTCACTCTCCCTAAAAATCAATGGAAAAATACCCTCGAGTGAAGATTAAAAAAAAAAATCTGAGTTGTGAAAGTTGTTAATAACTGAGGATAAGACATCTGATTTGTTCCAAAAAGGTGCAAAGAAGCAGAATTTTAAAATTAATTAGGCAGTTGAGACATACCCAGCTAGCTGAGATACTGGAGTGCTTCAGGAATGAGAATCTCACAGTTATCCATTATTGGCAACAGCCAAACTTAAGTCATTTTGGATTAGTTGTTATATAGTGTTACAAACGGTGCAGCCTTAGAATTGTTGTGGAGTAATTTGATTTAAATGTGTGCTAATCACCAGCAAATTTGTTGTGTCATAAGGACAGCTATAACCAAATATTTCTGAAGAGCAGAATATAATTTGAGGGCTTAGTGTTACATCTCAAATCTAACCTTTACTATGCAAAGATCAGAAATCAAAGCTGATGAATCCAAAAAGCCAATTAGAGCTCCACTCAGACTAACCACCTAAAAAAAAGCTGCTTCAAATTATAAACCTTGTTGGCCATTTAAATGAGGTCCCATAATGCTCATGGTATACCTATTTTCTGAATAATCAACGAGTAAATTTCTGCTTCAATAGCTAAATGACCTATCAAGTTCTTAGTGATCAAAGGTGAAGAGAAAATATCCCTTTTAAAACCCTGTCCTGGTGATTCCTCCCAGCTCAAAAAACAACTCAAGAGTTCTGGCTAATTTAGGCAACAAAGTGTGGCAGTTATTTGATCAAACTTACATGTTGGTTTTTGTTTTTTTCCCTGAAGGCGAGGCAACCCCCTTCATTTGTGTCATGAGAGGTATCGGAAGCTCCATTTGGTGTGGCAACAACACTGCATAATAGAAGAGATTGCTAGGAGCCAAGAAACTAATCAGATGTTATTTGGATTCAACTGGCAGTCATTATGAGCTCCAACTCTGCCTCGGAACAATCACGAATGAAGACTATAATGAAGACTGATTCAAAATTATGGAGACTTTTCGGAGGGCTGGAGAAGGGTTGGAGGGTCTTTTGCTCCTTGTCCAGTTGTGTCCAGATTCATATAAATCAATAAAATATTCCTTATTGGAGTATTGCTTTCAATTAGTGAACATATGCTTGAAGGAAAAGAAGAGCATAGGCTAATCTGTTCTGTTTTAGAACACTGAAGAAATGCTTCTTCACCCCAAGTGTCTGATTCTGCTAATATATCCAGAAAACTTATTTCCCTTTCTAATCTGTCCCATTTCATCTCATCTCCCTGATCAATGAAGTCACATCAAGCAACTGTGGACATTATTATATGATAGTTAAATATGCAGTTTTGTTATTGGTGGTCCCCACCCCCGACTTAATTTAGCTAGCATTGAATCACTGACAAGATTCTAATAATCTGTGATTTTCTTCTTGCAGCTAAAGAGGAATTGCAGAAACCATTCAGTATGCGTCAGTTGGAAAATTCTGTAATTGAGAAAGTTTTCCAAAAAAGTAAAATTTTAGTCATTTCTCTTTTAAGGAAATACCCTAATGTGCTACTTACTGTTTCAGTTAGAAATTAAATGAAATCTCTATATGGACTGAGTTGCCACTTCTAAGGCAAATTTCTGCCAGTATTAGGATAGTGCATTCATTATTCATCCCTGATGGGACAGAGTCTATCTATAATCCTCACCTCTGACCACAAATATCTTTGTTGAGTTTTGAAATTTTACTTTCCATTTTCCAAAAGCAAGTTTCTAAAATGAGTTCACTCATCTCGTGAGGTGGTACCATCCTATTTGACTCTTAGAAATCTGATGCAGTTCTGATGTAAACTATCTATAGAATGAAGAAAGAAAAATTCCCTCAGTGAACAGAGCATGACAGCTGTAAATTAGGACAATCAAATTGAAGCCGATTCTGCAACTTCCTATGTCTTTATAAAAGACTAATCATTTGTTATCTGTGTGTAACCTTTTCATAAACTGATTTTTATGACTAGTACAAACAACCAAAAAAGCCATGTGATCAATAGTCTGTGTCCTGTTATAACATGCTGTGGTTGAGCCATCTTGTTTATAAATAATCAAGCTCTCCAAAATCTGTGCAAACTTTAACTTTTATCAAGAACTTGTGATGTAAAACAGCAGACAGAAGATAAATTGAAATCTTCCATTTTAGCTTCTGTTGTATGTGGAGTAATGTTAGGAGTTTGAAAGATGCATTCAAAAATCATATTTTGCCTTTAGTGACTAGTGTCATATATGTGTGTAAATGTTTTCCTACTTTCTTAGTGCTCAGCAAAGGCAAGCAAATAAAAATATGTGAAGTGATTGATGATGCACATTTGGGGGCAGATTTTTTTTGGTATTTCTATGTAAAATAAAGGTGGATTTTGCATTAAGTAATTGGCATGAACAGGCATCAGAATCACAATCTACTTGAGTAATTATTGAGAAGGTATCAGAAAATTGATAAACTTCACTGAACAATTTGTAATATTGATAGGAGAGGATCAGAAAATTCAGTATTCAGTTTGTCAAATTTGCCAGTATGATTAAGTGATTAGAACATTTCCCTTTATTTCTTATGTGACTTAGTTGAATGGATTGGCTAACTGGGAAGTCTGAGCCAGGATAGTCAACAGATGCCGACTTCTGCCCTAATTGACCGGCCCCAGTTTAGCAAAGATAAACTGACTTTAAATTTCTAGTCTTTTTATATTCACTTCGCAAATTCTGGGGTTAAGCTCTCAAGCTGCCAGGACTATCCCACATTAGCCAGTCAGACCTTTATTGCCAAAGAACCTATTTCATATTGAGTTCCACTTATTGAGTTAGATTCAGATCTCTGCACTATAGATGAACATATGTCTCAGTGCTGCCCCCAGCCCAAGGGATTTCTAATTATATTCAAATACCTTAGGGGTTTGCCTTCATCATTGCAAACAATTTAATCATGCTTATGAAATTTACTTTAAAAATTAACAAAAGATCACTTTATTTTTATTTGTGTAGAATGTGGAGGAACTAGTTCAACAAGGTAACTCCAAAACTGTGTTTTTCTAATGCTTGGTGTGAGGGGTCAGGAGGAGTTTTTATGATGCGGTAAAGGAAAACATATATCTGTATAATTAATTTATTATGTTGGTGTATGGGCTGTGAGTTCATCCTTTAGTGGTCATTTGTCATTTCATAACAACTATGCATTTGGTTCACTGTGATGATGATCTATATTTAGTGACTGCAACATGTTTATACCACTGTTTCAGATTCCATCCATGATGAAGTTATACAAATAATGCTTATATTGATATCTTTTATTGCAAAATGTAAATTTAAAACTTGTATAATGTTCTTGTGCTTTTTGAAATAAAATATCTTATATGTGTATATTTAAAAGGAAAAAAAGGGACTTCTTATATTTGGGGATAGGGTTTGAAGTATAAAAATCTATACCTAGAAATGAGCTCTAGTTAAAAGTTATCCTTGTCAGCCCAGACAAAATTTATTTTTAATCCTCACCCGAGGATATGTTTTTTATTGATTTTAGAGAGGAAGGGAGAGAAAGAAACACCAGTGTGAGAGAGAAACATCTATCAACCTAGATATGTGCCCTGACTGAGAATTGAACCTGCAACCTTTTGGTGAACAGGACGATGCTACAACCAACTGAGCCACCCAGCCAGAGCCCAAACAAACTCTTTAAAAGACATAGGTATGGCCCTAGCCTGTTTGGCTCAGTGGATAAGAGTGTTGACCTGCAGACTGAAGGGTCCCAGGTTCGATTCCAATCAAGGACTCATGCCAGGTTGCAGGCTTGATACCCAGTAGGGAGCATGCAGGGGGCAGCCAATCAATGATTCTCATCATTGATGTTTCTATCTCTCCCTCTCTCTTCCTCTCTGAAATCAATAAATATATTTTTTTAAAAGACATAGGTTTTTAGTGTAATGGTCTCCAAACTTTAACCATACATTCCATCAGTAAATAAGTCTTAAACATTCATTATGTATTTCTATATTCATGTAATACTGCACTAATACCTTAAGTACATTGTCCTAAAATGGAGATTTTAAAAAGTCAGTTGAAGAATAGAATATTTCTATTTAAATATCTGATAAGTAAATCTATACATCCCTTTGGTAGCACACCCTGTGGGGAGACAACTATCTAAAGCAGCACTATACAGCCCAGCAGTGTGGCTCAATGGTTGAGCGTCAATCCATGAACCAGTGGACACCGGTTCTATTCCCAATCATATATTAGGAAAGCAACAGACAGTTTTTAAAGACAATATTAACAGCATTACATAAAGATATTAGTGTAAAGTTTCAACTAGAACTACAATACAATACCAAAAGTGAAGGAAAAGCCAAGAAGATAGACTACATAGTAAAACAATATAAATCTAGACCAATTTATCAATTTAAATGGGTTAACTCACTTATTTAGGAAAATATCAGGTGAGCAACAAATAGAGTCAGGTGGAAAATAAAGACATTAAACCCAATTTTTAAATGGGCAAAAGATTTGCATAATTTTTCTCCAGAAAAGATACACAAATTGGTAATAACTACATAAGAGGATGTTCAACATTATTAATCATTAGAAAAATGCAAATCAAAACCACAATGGAATACCATTTCATACCTACCTACTAGGATGGCTATTATTGAAAAGACAAACAATAACATGTTGGTGAAGATGTGGTAAACTGAAACCAAATAGATGCAGTCCTTCACTTTGTACAGGAGAGAATTACTGCAAATGTGGCAAGCAATTTTAATAACCAATGGAAAAGATTACTATTGTTCCATAGCCTTCAAAAATTTTGGTTAAGCCTGGCCAGTGTGGCGTAGTGGTTGAGCGTGGACCTCTGAACCAGGGGGTCACGGTTCAATTCCTGGTCTGGGCACATACCCAGGTTGCAGGCTTGATCCCCAGTGTGTGGCGTGCAGGAGGCAGCCAATCAATGATTTTCTCTCATCATTGATGTTTCTATCTCTCTCCCCCTCTCCCTTTCTCTCTGTAATCAATAAAAAAATATTTAAAAAAAAATAAAGCCTGCTTTAAAATATTTTTGGTTGAAAATTTACTGTCAGTTATAAATAAATAGGGAAATGAAAACAGTAAATAATGTTTATTTAGCACAATGTAATTTATAACAGAAACATTGAAAATTAAAGTATTTTATTTCTCTGTTTTTAATTAGCAAGAAAAATGAGAGTGCTTGCCTGCTTCTCTTTGTATAACTTATGATACAGTGTGGGCATCTGTCTATGCTTTGGCAAATCGTCATACTTCTAAGTTTGAATCGGCTTTCAACATTTTATCCTCTGTGCTCGATGTTGTGAAATGCTTCCAAGAGTTGCTTTAATGTGAAGGGTTTGTTTTGCCAGTGTCATTTCTTCTGGGCCATTCATCGTAACCAATTATTTATTTTGTCTTCACTAAGTTTCTCTGCATACCTAGAGTCTCTCAAATAGCAGTGGTGTTGACAGTTCCACAGTTAACTGTTTCTTCTATAACATCTATACCATTTATATTTGACCCAAGCTTCACTTCCAGCATTATTAGTTTAGTTTATTTGCTGCACTTTTATCTTTGTTGGCTAATTTCCTCTATTAATGACCCATTCTTGTAAAATGTCACATGGGTTTATCACTGGGAGACAAGGAGACAATACGATGATACTTCTGTCCCTAAGCTGAATAACATGTGCAATGTCCCATCACCAATGGACTTTGGAAGAAGTGGCATAATTGGTCACTGATCATGACACGCATCTGTTATTTAGTGATTTGTAGACTAAAGAACTAACAGTAAAGGTCTCACTTTATGCAATTATAGTTAATATACCACTGTAAGTGAAATATGAACTGTGCTGTTGAAGAACTAATGTTAATTTAATAAAACATACAAATTAAAAATCTTGCATTATAGGAACCGTGCAAACTGAGGACTTTCATCAAGCAAAACCACAGGATAAGTAGACACATTAATAAAGGAGACTCTAGCAAACATCTACCAAACCTAGATAAAGTGAACAAAAAATTAATAAGGATATAGTCGACCCAAACAACATAATCATTGTGTTAGTTGGCTCCTATACTAAGCTGATACTGAGACAGTTTTGTGAGTACAAAAGGTTTAAGTTGCTGCACTAATCCATTCAGTCACAACTGGGCACGGGTAATGAAGTGGATCATATAAATTTCACACATGTTCCTCCCTGTCTTTATCTAACCGTAGCTCTAACCTCCTCTGTTGATCTGTGTCAATTACCTCTGCCAAAATAGTGACTCCTCTTGCTTTCTAGTCACTGCGTACATGAAGTCCAAAAGACCCAGGCTGCAGCCATAGTTTCTAGTCAGTAGGATTCTTGCTGTGTCCCCTGGCAAGAGTGAGCCCCTTAGGAACCATGACTTCTAACCCTGAAAACCAGAGTCGCAGGAACAGGAAGCAGAGTCCTCCAGGGAGTCATTGGGAATTATGTTGACTGGAGCTACTCCTTGGTTCCACCCCAGATATTCTTCGATTGGAAACATAGCACCACATAAAGTTTTCTGATTCAGTGCATATACTGCATCCTGGAGGATGGCACCCCACCCTCACAGAGCATTGCCTCTAAGCTGACACTTCAAACGCACCTGCCACAGGCCATTCCAACATTCTGTCAGCTCAGCCACTCCTGCACCTCCATACCCTGATTGTATGCTATCTTGCGTGGAATTCCACATTAGCAGAATAGGTACCCTGTAAGCCCCCAGGCAGCAATACTACCTGAAGCTCTGTGGGCAAACTCCTACCATGAATAGGTATCTAATCTTATGAAAATAAAGCACTGACTCTTAGGATAAGAGCATCCTAGTGTAGTCAACTTGCTACCAAGCAGCTGGTTGATCTCCTTAAAGAACAATGCTCTATGAAATACTGCTAGAGCAGTGGACTCTATTGCTGGCAGGATGGACATTCAAAGGTGGCAGTAGATTTTCCTCTGGCTTGTCCAGAGTAAATCATTTGGGCATAAAATAACAAAGGATCCCAAGTCAAATTTATAGAAAATATTCCTTTATTAACTTTTGGTCGAGAATATGTTTGTATATTTTCAGAAAACAACTCCAAGACCATGTGGATTCCTGCAACAGAGAGGAATTGACAGGACTGCTCCAGCCATGAAGACAGAAGAGAAACAGTCCAGAGATGGAAGATGCTGATGACGCCTTGCCATACTAGCAGACAGCAGCTGTGCATCACTGAAGATTGCCCAGGACCAAACCAGAGACGGTTGGACCTGCATCATCACCATTTGTCCACCATCCAGAACTGAAATATCATTGCTGACATGTACACATAAGGAACTGTTTGACATTGAAATTGGTACTCAAAAGAACTGTTTGCCCAGAAAGAAACTCACTATAGACTGATTCATTTGCATAACCATTATGGCTTGTCTCATTTTCGGTTCTTATAAGTGTATTTCTTGTATCACATGAACTCACGCATCTAGGGGAAATAATGAACAACATAAACTGATGAACAAAAACAGACCCGGAGACAGGGAAGCATCGATCAGACTGTCAAACCTCAGAGGGAAGGTAGGGGAGGGTGGGGGAAAGGGGAAGAGATCAACCAAAGGACTTGTATGCATGCATATAAGCCTAACCAGTGGTCACGGACAACAGGGGGGAGGGGGTATACGTGGGGAGGGGTTTGGGATGGGAATGAGGGAATGAGGACAATTATGTGATACCATAATCAATAAATTTTTTTTAAAAAAAGGTGGCAGTAGAACTAAGAGTCTTGGTAAGTGCAAGTCCATGTTTTGGGGCTTATGATTAACCTCCATCCATTCATGTGTCTATTGTGTCAGCTGCCAAAGGATGCTAATATCTGAGTTATTTTGACTACTTGATTGTTTAGTACCTCTTCTATAATGGATGCTTTCTGGTGAGCATGAACATCTAATGCAAAGGTTTTCACACTTTGTGCACACACCAGTATATCCATACATAGTAACATACAATGTGTACTCTTTATTTTCAGATTCTTTTGCCTGTGAGATTCATCTGTGTTGTTATATGAACCAGAAGCTATTTCCTTATATTGCTAAATAGTATTCAACTATATAAATACACAAAGGCTTATCTCTTATTGATAGACATCTGAATTTTTTTCTAATTTTTGGCTATTTATCAATAAAGAACATTTTTATACAAGTGTTTTATTGTAGACATATGCATTTGTTACTTTTGGAGACTGTGTGTGTATATATAGGATGGGGCAAAAGGAGATTTACAGTTGTTCATATGGAAAATAATACAGGAATTAGTAAATAATAATACAAGAATAAACTATTTTGCATACTCACAACTGTAAGCCTACTTTTGCCACATACTGTATATATATATGTGTGTGTATATGTATTTATATTGTGACATATATACATTATACATATGTATGAAGGGCTATTTAACTTTTTAAGAAATTGTCAAATATTTTCCCAAATTTCAACTTGCTCCATATTGTTGTCAACACTTGGAATTATCTTTTTAATTGTAGCCATTTTGGTAGGTATATAGCTCATTGTCTCATTAAATTTTTTTTATAAATGTTTCCTTTTAACATTTCAGTGTAGAACCAGTGAATTTTTTTTTCTTTCTTTCTTAAAGAAAGATCTATTGATCTCAGAGAGGAAGGGAGAAGGGGGGTGGGGAGGAACATCAATGATGAGAGAGAATCATTGATCGGCTGCCTCCTGTACACCCCACACTGGGATCAAACCCGCAACCCTGGCATGTGCCTTTAATTGGAATTGAACCCAGGACCCTTCAGTCCACAGGCTGACGCTCTATCCACTGAGCAAAACGGCCAAGGCTGTCTCATTAAATTTAATACTTTTTTTTTAGATGTTTTTAGGATATACTGTGTAGATAGATAATATCCTTTTTTCCTCTTCCCTTTCAGTATTTACACCTTTTTTTCTCCTCTTACTGCATGGGCTGGAGTATAGTGTGTGGCAACTTAATGGCAAGAGTGGTTAATGATCATAAAGAGCTTTGTAAATGCTGCTATAAAGGAAATGAGGAACTTTTCATAGATGGATAATGTGGTCCAGTTTGCATTTTAAAAGAGCTCTCTGGCTACAGTACGGGGCGGGGAGGGGGAAAAAGTCACCATGGAAGACTAGAAGGAAGACCAGTTAGAAGGCTCCTGAAGTGGGGCTCAAGGAGACACGCTGGCTACACCAGCCTCTCCGGAACGGAGATAGGAAGTGGTAACCTAAGCTAGGAAAATAGCAATTGGAATGAAGAATAAAATTGATTTTTGAAAGATAAAATATGTCTGTCTCCACTTAGTCAGCATCAAGGTTAATTTTAGTAAACCAATCAATAAAGATATGCACATATATCAAGCCAATTTTAGGATAGACATTTTCTTTAGGGAAACCAGAAGCCACTAAAAAGAACATTTTAATAAATGCTATCAAACTATTAAAAAGAACTTGAAATAAATGAAGCTATTGGATTCAATGTAAAATGAAAATAATGCAACTCAATGAATGCAAAATCAGTTACTAGAACTTATCTATAATAATCTATAATAATAAAAGCATAATATGCAAAATGACTGGATGGCTGAACAGCAAATGAACGTCCGGACAACCTTCTGGACGAAGCCGGGGCTGCAAGGGCCTACTCCTGCACGAACTTAGTGCATTGGGTCTCTAGTTTTCTTATAAACATGCTCCAGTCAGGGCAGGTAACAAGTTCCTTAAGCCAGCTTCCAGAGCTGGCTAGCTAAATTGTATAACAGTTGATGTGGTCCTTGATCAGGAATATAGATGAACTAAAAAAAGTACATTACACCTGGCTGATCCTATATAATAAAAGCCTAATATGCTAAGTGTCCGGTCATCCAGTTGGCCATTCAACCAATCAAAGTGTAATATGCTAATGATATGCTAAGGCCACTCAACTGCTCGCTATGACATGCACTGACCACCAGGGGGCAGACACTTCGACTGGTAAGTTAGCTTGTTGCTGGGGTCCAGCCAATCAGGACTGAGTGAGATGGGCCAGACATGCCCTGGAGCCCTCCCGTGGTCCCTCCCCAGCTGGCTAACCTCCCGTGTCCCTCCCTGGCCCCGATCATGCACCAGTGGGGTCCCTTGGCCTGGCCTGCACCCTCTCACAATCCAGGACCCCTCAGGGGATGTCAGAGAGCCAGTTTCGGCCTGATCCCATAGGCCAGGCTGAGGGACCCCACTGGTGCACGAATTCGTGCACTGGGCCTCTAGTAATAAAATAATAAGGTCATTTCAATTTAGAATAAAATGACATTCTAAGCAGAAAAGAAGGTGACAAAAGCAGAAAATTTGAATTGAGTTATACAAAAAGACAAAAGCAGGTGACTTGGAGAATGTAACTCACTTGGCTGTGACATCCACCCAAAGCCTCAATAGCTCTATAACTGCCTCCTTTACTCTTGGTCTTTCTTCTTTTTTGACCTGAGTCCTCCCTTCATCCTTAGTACTAGTAAATGCCACACTTCGTAGCATTTCCCACAACTTTGATTCCATCTCTAGGTGAAAAATTTTCAAATCAACTGTCCAGCCTTGGCCTCAGACTTACATTTCCAACTTTTTACCTGGTAGTGTTCCTGGATCTTCAAGCTCATAGACTCTAAAATCAAACTCATCCTCTGATCCAAACCAGTTGTTCCTCTCTTCTCTTTCTGTTAAAGTTACCACCATTGTCCAAGTCATGCAGTTTAGACATCTAAATTATTTTTTACTCTTCCTTCCACAGTAACTCAGTTGCCAAATGTGCCAAATCTCATTAATTGTTCCTTCAAATTATACCCTGCACCTTACTATCATCACCTGACTTCAGGCTCTTCTCACACCTTCACCAGAACAGTTGCAATAGCCTCTTTGTTGGTATTCTTGCCTTTAGTTTCTTACTTTCTTGAATTCTGCATGTTGTCATACATTTAATCTTCCTAAAGCACAGATCTGATAATATCTCCAATTGATACAGTGGCTCCTCAGTAGCAATGCATGGTCAAAAACTTTCAGTGGCTCACGAAATGGAGGAGCCTCTAAAACATGGCTCCAAGTAATTTTTCTGAAGTTTTCTTCTCTTCCTTTGCAACCAGTGATACTCTGACTTGTAGCCAATTTGTAAAAATAATTTTTTAAAAATCCTTAAAATTTTCTCTCCACTCAAATATAGGCTGCAGATATTGACTTCCTTCCAAAGAATATAGTAGGAAAGTGGGGAGCTGGGGGTGTAACTTTGCAGTGGAGGAGACTGACAAACCCTATTTCAGCCAGGTGATCAAAGTCAATATCAATAGTGGTAAATCATGTTGGTGGTATGTATCCTTGCTATGATGTAATGAAAATGGCACTTTTTGCCATTTAAGCCTTAACCCAAATCTAATAAAAAACAAAAAAAAACAAATTCCAGTAGAGGAGCATCCTACAAAATACTTGACCAATACTCCTCAAAACTGTCGAAGTCATCAAAAACAAGGTTGCCATAGTCATAGGAACCTTAAGAAAACATGACATCTAAATGTAATGCAGTATTTTGGATGGGATTCTAGAACAGAAAAAGATATTAGGCAAAAACTAAGGAAATCTGAATAAACGATGGACTTAATTAATGCCAGTGTATCGATATTATTTTCTTAATTATAACAAATGGAACATACAAATGTACGCTGTTAGTAATAGGAGAAGCTGGATAAGATGATATGGGAACTCTTTGCACTACGTTCTCAATTTTTCTGTAAATCTAAAACTATTCCAAAAAATAGTCTTTTTTGTTTTTGTTTTGTTTTTTTTTTTTTTTTTTTTTCTTTTTTTTTTTTTAATTTCTTTATTGATTAAGGTGTCACATATTTGTCCTCATCCCCCCATTCCCATCCCACCCCTCTCCCCACGCATGCCCCGATCCCCTGTTGAACTTAACCGTTGGATAGGCTTATATGCATGCATACAGGTCCTTTGGTTGAACTCTCCCCCTCCCCCCACCCTCCCCCTACCCTCCCGTATCCTCCCTCTAAGGCCCGATATTCCGATCGATGCCTCCTTGCTTCTGGTTCTGTTCTTGTTCCTCAGTCTATGTTGTTCATCATTTCCTCTAGATGAACGAGATCAAATGTCACTAGATATATACTAATGTTTTGTTTTTTAAAAATATTTTTTATTGATTCCATAGAGGAAGGGAGAGGTAGAAGCATCAATGATGATAGAGAATCATTGATTAGCTGCCTCCTGCATGTTCCACACTGGAATCAAACCATGACCTCCTGGTTCATAGGTCGATGCTCAACCACTGAGCCATGCCAGCCAGGCCAAAAAAATAGCTTATTTTAAAAGTCTTATTTCCAAATGAATATTATACAATCATTAAAAAATAATGAGGCAGATCTTTAATAATAAACTCTAAAAATATATTATTAATGAAAAAAGAAAGCTGCAGAACATTGCTGCTTGCTTTTTATGTAAAGAAAAAGGATGTGTAGCAGTATTTGTTTGCACATGCATAAGCAAGTACCCAATACACCAGTCACAGGAGTAGGGGAATTGAGCGACTAGAAGACATGCACGTGAAAGAGACTTACTCTTTACAATATATCGTGTGTGTGTGTGTGTGTGTGTGTGTGTGTGTGTGTGTGTGTGTGTGTGTGATGTGCCATTGAGTTAGTTCCAACTCCTGGAGACTCTGTGAATGAGTGATGTCCACAATGTCCTGTCCTCAACAGCTCCTATGAGTAGACTCATGCAAAAGGCTTCTTTTAAGGGATCAGTCCCTCTTATATTTGGTCTTCCTTTTTCCTCCTGCCTTTCCCCCCCGCCCAGCGTTATTGTCTCTTCTAAGGAACCTTGCCTTCTCATGATGTGCCCAAAGTAGGGCAGTTTTAGTTTTATTGTTTTTGCCTCTAGTGATATTTCTGGCTTTATTTGCAAGAGGACCTATTTGTCTTTCTGATGGAATCTGTAGTGTTCTCCTCCAATACCATATTTTAAAGGAATCACTTTTTTTTTTCTATCAGCCTTATTCACTATCCAGCTTTCATACTGGTGTGGATGATTTTGGTAGCTTTATTTTTATTTTTTCTTTATTGATTTTTAGAGGGGGGAGGGAGAGAGAGAGACAGAGATATCGATTTGTTGCTCCACTTACTTATGCACTCATTGGTTGATTCTTGTATGTTCCCTCACCAGGGATCGAACTCACAACCTTAGTATATCCACACAACACTGTAGCCAACAGAGCTACCTGGCCAGGGCCCATTTTTTGGTACTTTTTGAATATGGAACCATGTGAATACATTTCCTATTAAACAAACAAACAAACAAGCATACACACAAACCTATAAAATCAGAAATAAAGAAGATGGTCTGCCAGATTCTCCTGACATTTTTAGTAAGAGGGGACTAGGGTTTTTCCTGTCAGGAAAGAACAGGCGAGAGGCAGCTAAGGACAAACCAAACAGTTCTAAGATCCTTCCCAGAGGAGCATCAGGGCAGAAGTAACCAGTGCTGTGAGGGACGTGGAGCAGTGAGTCTTGAGCTCGACCAGGAATGCTTTCATGCAGGTCAAGTGGCCCTATCCGGTGGTCTCTTCTGAATCCTGTCCTACTATCTGCCTTTGGAATGTTTACTTTCCTCCAGGCTCCAAGCTTGCCCTATTGCCTTCTTGCTCTGTATGCTCTTCCTTGTGGATTTCGTCCATGAAAGTCATTGATTCTATTTAGGGCCAGGATCAAATGACAAAAGAGAGATACTAGAGCTCAGTTTTATGGACTATGAGGGCTTAACACCTGGGTGAATTGGAATAGTGTAAAGGTAGGGGGCATCACTATACTGCATTTGTTTACTTCTGGGTTCTTGCGGTTTTCTCTTTATTGTGTGTGCATGACTCTAGACGAGGCACTGTGAAAAGGTTAATAAGTTGACTCCTGCAGAGTGGGGCTTTATAATTTGAAAAAGGCCAACACAATTACTGTCCAATGTATAAAATGGCATGAAGTCAAAGCAACAATTGAAAGAGCATCAAAATAAGCCTGATTTAAATTTTTTTAAATTTTGGTTATAATTCTTAGCAAAGATAATGATTTTGTCATGCAGCATATATAATCTAATAGATAGAGCACCTGAGTTAATCTGAAAGATAAACATATTAGCTTGAAATTCTGAAATACATATAAGTGTGGGAATAGAGGGTTATGTTTTTTTTTTTTCTTTTCTAAGTTTCATTTCTCGGGCCAGTGCACCTGCATACTCCCTTTGATCCTGAACAACGTGATGGAGGAGGTGATTCAACTGCGGACAATATATACTGTACCCAACACGCAAGCAGGACTGTTGAGCATGACCAGGCTGACCCCACCAGAAGCCAAGTCATCTCATTGCCTGACAACCAAGAACAATGGTTGGCGTCTGCTGACATCCAGGACTGCATGCAATGGCATTCTGTTCCCAACCTCACCCCAGCCCGTTTTTCCTTATAACCTTGTCCTCTGCACCTTACAGTCAAGACAGGTTATGGGTGCTTGTAAGCTCCCTGTCTTCTTGGTTGGCTGGCCTTCTCAATTAATGCCTTATAGGATTCAAGCCTGCCTTCGTGATTGGACATTGAGACAGGCAGCCGGAGCCCACCCGGGGGTTTCCCGGCAACAATGCCACACACCATAGGAATTTACAGCTGTTTCTTGACTTTGACCATGGAGAAAGGGAACCAAGAGCCAAGGGATACGAGCAACTGCTAGAAACTAAAAAGAGCAAGGGATCTGAACACAGAATTTTATTTCTCTTGGGTAAATATCTAGAAGTCAAATCACTGGATAATAGGGTACATATATTTTCAGATCTTATTTCCTAATGCGAATGCACCATTCTGCTTACTCCACATCTTCATAAACATTTGATGCTGTCAGTCTTTTTAATTTTAGCCATATTTTGGGTGTGTTGTTTTTTGCCCATTTTTCCTATTGGTTTTTATTCCCCTTGATTTTTAAAGAGTTTTTAATGTATTCAAGATATTACCTTTTTATGTGTGATATACATCCTGAATTTTTTGTTAGTAACTTTGACTTTATTTATCTTCAAAGTTTTTGTAGTTGAAAAAAAAATTTTTTTTAAATCCTCATCCAAGGATATTTTTTCATTGATTTTTAGAGAGAGTGGAAGAGAAAGGGAAAGACAGAGAGAAACATCGATGTGAGAGAAACACATCGATTGATTGCCTTCTGCACGAGCCCCCACTAGGGCCCAGGCAGGGAGGAGCCTGCAACTAAGGTACATGCCCTTGACCGAATCGAACCTGGGAACCTTGGTCTGCAGGCCAACACGCTATCCACTGAGCCAAACTGGCTAGGGCTGTAGTTGAAATTTTTTATCTTTTTTTTTTTTTTCATTATGTCTGGATCTGGGGTCAGAGTTATAAATCTCCTTCTTACACCCAGGTTTAAAGGAATTAATCCATGTTTTCTTCTTGTAATGTTTCATATTTTCCACTTAGATCTCTGATCCATTTGGAGTTTATTTGCCTGTGGTCCAATTTTATGATATTTTCCAAATGGCTGTTTGGTTATCTGAACACAATTTCTATAATGATCCATCTTGGTCCTATTTGAGAAGCCACTTTTATAACATATCAAATGTATTTGAGTCTATTTCCAAACTTCCTATTTCAGTCCATGAAAATTAAAGCTTTAAGATTTGTATTTTTCTAGCAATTTATTTTTTGGAAATCTGTGTGAGCCTGAACAACGAAGTTTCAATTGACTAGGAAAGAGGAATAAGGATCGATAGTATCCTTCTGTAAGCAGACAGGCTAGATCTCATTTTCAACTGGATTTAGACATCTAATATGTACTTGCACCCTTGAGTTAACCAGAGCAAGCTTAACGTGCGACACACAACGGGATGCAGCACTAAGAATAGGCAGGGACTCTGAGTGCTGCATAAAAGACAGACTGGCCTGGGAAACTAAAAAGTCCAGTGTCTAGTTCTATACTATTGTTGGCACTTCTAAGGTATATTTATTAGACTTTTTCTCTCTTCTCTGTCTTCTGAGTCCTCCACACTGGGGGATTTCTTTCTTTGTTGTTTGTTTTTTTGGACAATCTCTCTTTGTTATGTTTCTGGGTAAGAATGAAAGGAAATTAGAGAGCAATATATAATCACCGTAATATGCAGAAAAAGACAAACCCCAGAAGTCTTAATAGCACTTGTTTGGAAGTTAATACAAAGTATGAGGGCACTTGTATTTTTGTATTTGTTAGTACTTTTGCATCATGTTATTTTAAAATACAGAGTGTATTTAATAAATATTTACAGAGTGAAGAAAGTATAGAAAATATACAGTATAAAAATGATCCCTCTGTAGCTTATAGAAATGACATATGCACACAAAAACTATAATTCAAAATGGCCTATCTCAGAACCACATCTTAGATTTCTTTAATCCCCCATAGGATGTTGTATAGTACCTTGATGTGATACCTAATACATTATTTCTGGAAATTGTAGTTGCCATCTGCAAATACACTGAGTGGCCAGATTATTATGATCTCTGAATGCATAATAATCTGGCCACTCTGTGTGTGTGTGTGTGTGTGTGTGTGTGTGTGTGTGTGTGTGTGTATTAGAGTTCCGGTGCATGAATTCGTGCATGGGTGGGGTCTGGCCAGCCTGGCCAGGGAGAGGGGACATGGGCGGTTGGCCGGCCTGCCTGCTGGTCTAACTCCTGGTCTAGGGGACAATTTGCATATTAGCCTTTTATTATATAGGATATACACTGAGTGGTCAGATTATTATGTGTTCAGAGATCATAATAATCTGGCCACTCAGTGTATATTTTATTTTGTAGAGAATACAATGCCAAAATACCACCAGAAAAATATTTAAATATTGTTTTGTCATATTCATCATCAGGTCTCTAAAAAATATTTAAAAATTAGTCACTGGATAGTTTGCTTTGATTAGTAAGACAAAATAGAAGAGAACTTCTGTTTTATTTCAATACAGCCGGCAGTGGAATATTATGATCACCAGGGTGCGCTATAAGCTTTGCCATCAAATTAGTCTTCCTGGCAGTAAAGCCTGAAAATCACAAAGATGTCCAGTTTGGAGTAGGTAATCCCTGAACCAGAAAGTTACTGAACTTTTGCCAGACTGTGGCAGGCACACATCAGAATGTCACCTCACTAGTTGCCATTTGAGAATTGTGAGTATATCAGCATGCTATGTTAACAGATGACTTTGTAACAAAGATGAAACTTAAAAGAGCACATATGTATAGAATTCATTTTCTAATAGACTAAAATTTGCAAAAAGTTAATGTTTAAGAGTATAATTTGTTCTGTATTTCACAAAAGGGGCATAAGTAGGAAGTAGATCAAGAAATAACTATAATTAGAAATACTTTTGTCAATGCAAACTTTTAGTTTCTAACTTAAGTTCTAATCAGTGTTCATCTTCACTGATTTATGTTGCATTTTAATAATAACCAAACACAAATTGATATTCAATAGGTTAAAAGACAAAAGACTCATATACCCCAAATTGAGATTACTGCCCCCACCCCGTTTCTCTGAAATGTCTTTAATTAGAAATAAAGGATGAAGTGAAGTTTTTAAAAACACAAACACTTGAGATAGTTGGTATATTTGGTGTGAATGCTTTTCTGTCAAAAGAGGTCAAGTTCTCAGAGGACCCCAAGGATTTGGCCTGTGGGCTATAGTTTACTGAGCCGTTCTAGAGCATCCATATATGTTATATAATATGCCTCTATTATAGCAGTTATTGCTGTGTATTGTAATAGGATTTGCATGTTTGCTAATCCATTGTGAAACCCTTAAGGAGAGGGACTGACTTTATTCATATTTGTTTTCCCAGTGTCCAGCAGAGTAGTTGGCATAGAAAGTTTGTTTAGTAGATTAAGTAATATTCACATAGAAACTAGTTAAATTGATGAAAAATTTAAACTGTTTGTTGGTTTGTGAAAGCACTGGAAAACCAGTCCTCTATTGAGTTTCATGTTTCAAAGGACTATGCAATTTTTTTAAACAACTTTATTGAGATATAAGTTACATACCATACAATCCACCCATTTAAAATGTACAATTCTTGCCGTAGCCACTTTGGCTCAGTGGATAGACTGTCGGCCTGTGGACTGAAGGGTCTCGGGTTGGATTCAGGTCAAGGGCATATGCCGGGGTTACAGGCTTGATTCCCAGTAGGGGGCATGCAGGAGGCAGCCGATCCATAATTCTCTCTCATCATTAATGTTTCTGTCTCTCTCTCTCCCTCTCCCTTCCTCTCTCTGGAATCAATAAAAAATATATATATTTAAATAATAAAAATAAAATGTTCAATTCTGAGATTTTAAAAATTAAGCTATAATTGACATGCAACATACTAGTTTCAGATGTACCACATGAGATTTGCTTTCAAAGAGAGAGATGGAAAGATCTAAAAATGGGTGGAAGAGGCCACAAATGGAGGAAAAGGGAAAGGAGAAAGGAATTCTCCAGTGTGTTCTTTATTCTGTGCTAGGAGAAAAGCTGTGTTGAAAGGGGCTTTGTGTGCTGTGTACAAACTCAGTGTAAATCTGAACTTTACTCATTCAGTATAAATCTGAATATGCTCTAAGACTGAGTCCAGGATCAGAGTATCATTCTTTCAGACTCAATTATCTAGGGCACACATCCCTAGTTTGAATCATCCCCTTGTCGGTGTGCAAATCTTACTTTATTATCAATGCTGCATGACAAATTGCCCCCAAAACTTAATGCTTAAAGCAACAGTAAACATTTATTTATATTATCACATAGTTTCTGTAGGTCTGGATTTTGGGAGTAGCTTAGGTGGGTGATTCTGGCTCAGGGTTTCTTTCACATGGCCAGGGTTGGAGGGTCTACTTCCAAGAATGGCTTACTAACATGGCTGGCAAGATATGCTGATTAATTGGTTTAATGCCTGAGTTCCTTGCCAGGTGCCCACTGCAAGGGGCTGCTTGAGTATCCTCATGTTATGGCAACTGGCTTCTCTCTAAGTAAGTGATCCAGGAGAGCATAAAGTGGAAGCTGCAAAGTCTTTTATGACCTAGCCTTGGAATTTACACATCATAATTTGTGAAAAAACATACTGGTTACATGGGTCAGCCCAATTCATTATGGGAGGGACTATTGTGTACCAGGAGGCAGGGATCATTGTGGGCCTTCTTAGAGGCTGATTACTATATCTCTATCTCTATCTCTATCTATCTATCTATCTATATGTCAATTTCAAAGAGGATTCCTGAATTCCAGTACCAGCTCTTGAATAAATAGTACCTTTCCATTTAGCCTAACTAAAAGAATGTATCTTGGAGCAGACCAATAATTTTTAAAAGTAAAGCACCAGAGAAAAAGGGAGGCCTGGGAAGCTTTTCTCCTTGGCCAGTCCAATATCCCAGGATTCCTACTTTAGTGGCATTAACTTTCACTGAATGTTCATCCTTACACGCTCTATCCTGGGATACACTGTTGCCCTATTCTCAAGATACTAATCACAGAACACTCCCCTCTGCACTGCACTTTTAAAGACTCTCTCTTGATATATAGCTACTGGACTGCTCTCTCACATACTCTTATCCTTCATGGATTTGCATATGGGAGTTGGCCATAAAACAACAATCAGAATAATCATCTTTCCATCATTTGGAGAATCTAGCTGTACCTGCTGACTCATTTAAAAGAAGCAATAATAGTCCTGTGAATGAATTCATTAAAACCCTGACCCATGATAGCAGTGATATATCTGGGTAGCTTGAAGAGGACACAAAGTACACTATTTGCTAAGTGAGTGAAAAATATTCTCTTCAAATAGAGAATAGCTATTTGAAATATTGCTAAGCATAATGTCACTGAATCTGGACTCCTCCCTTCCTTCCAAACTTCTTTAAGGAAAAGTATTTATAGAAACTCGAATCCTTTCCAATTCAAATTATTTGCCCAGCCAATACTCAGAAGTGAATTATATTCTGTTAGACAAAGGAATGGAAAAGCAACTTGTGGTTTCAATCAGTGGGGGGAAAAACACAACAATTTGGCAACTTCTTTAAGTTTGAATAGAACAAGAGGAGCTGCATCAACAATAGCTTTTTTTTAAAAAAATATTTTCATTAATTTCAGAGAGGAAGGGGGAGGGAAGGAGATAGAAACATAAATGATGAGAGAGAATCACCAATCGGCCGCCTCCTGCACGCCCCCTTATTGGGGATCGAGCCAGGACTGGGAATGGAAAGGGGTGACCTCTTGGCTCCTGGGCCGACGCTTAACCGCTGAGCCACGCTCGCTGGGCATCAATAGCTTTTAATGTACATTTTGTCCTGCTTTTTATCCAAGGATCTAGACATGTCAGACAGTAGAGGTGCCTGCTGTTTTTAAAGACTGCTAAGAGACTGTGGCATTTCCTGAATAAGGAGAAACAGATTCTGTAAACCATTGTGAGATTGAATATAGGATTCATATTTAACCCTTTTTACATTTTTTCTTTTGTTTTTCTTCAGTGTTAAATTTTGTCTACATGCTCAAACCCTTTTATATTCCTAATTGGCTTTAATCATAATGTCACTTGATTGAAGAAAGAGATTTAAAGTAAAATGCAGCTCAAAATTCATTGCATCGTTTCAGTCCATGGTAAACTCCTGGGAATCATTGTAATTATTAAAAAAACAAAACAAAACCATCAACCAAAAATCATTGGGCACGGGAGGTTTCAGAGACCTGAGTTTTGGTTCTGCCACGAATTACTTTTCCAGTTTTGGGAAAGCTGTTTAACTTCTTTGGGTAACTTGGTGGGGTGTCATCTTAGGGTTTCCTCTTCAAAGAGCTTGACACGACGCCAAATACAAATGTATCCCACCCAGCTTCATTGCTTGGCCCTCTTCACTCTTCTCTGAAAGTCTTGGAGGGACTCCCTAGAATCCTCTAACTGGTCCCCAGGGGGCTGCTCTCTGAACCTTGGGCTGGTGGTGTCTCAAAAAGGGAATGAGATCTCGTTCCCCGTGGGTTGTGCAAACCGTGAGGTACTCCGGGCTCCGGGCTGGCATTCCTTGCCCGGTTCTCGGCCTCCTCCCCTCCTTCTCTCCCTTAGGCTTCCCCCCGGTACCCACCGGCGATGAGTTTCGCGTGATTCGTTTAGGCGAGTCTGGGGGACAGCGTCCATTCGCCAGACCCTGGCAGCTCTGGTTCTGAGCCAGTGGCACGGCAGGGCCTCCGGTTTGGGGCCCTCCTTCCTTGGAGCATGCAAACTCGTAACGTGACAAAACACTTGCGATCTTCTCCCGAGAAGCCCAGCCCTAGGCTCACAACCACGCATTCATAGAACCACCACGCAAGTTACAGGACGCCACTGCGCTCCAATCACCAGTCTCGGAAGCCCTCCTTCCCGGCTCCGGCCGGCGCCGAGCTGCGGTTGAGGCTGGAACTACGCGCCCCAGAATCCCTGCGCAGGCGCGCTGCTATTGTGATGCTCCTTTCCCGGCAACTCGCCCTCTCAGGCAAACCTGAAGATAGCGGCAATTCTCCGGTGGGGGGCGGAGACGCTCTCGGCCCGACTCCCCGCCCCCTTCCTGACAGGCAATGGGACCAGCCAACCGACGTGGCGGGCTGGTGACGCGCTCTCCAATCAGCACCTGTGGCGGAGAGGTGGGCGTGCGCGCTGGCAGGGCAGGTGGGCTAGGCTGTGCCGGGTTGCGAAGGGGGGAGAATAACGTCGGGTCGGGTCAGCGGGCGCTGCAGTAGTCGCCGCAGCGGCGATGGGAGCGGTGGGGGCGAGGCGGCGGCGGCGGCGGCAGGAGGAGGAGCGGAGGCTGGCACAGGAGCTGCGGCGGGGGGTGGCCGGCAGCAGCAGTAACAGCAGCAGCAGCCGCCGCCGCCAGTGAACGCGGACCGTACCAGAGGGGACTACCCGGACGGCCGACCCTCGAAGCCGCGCTCCGTCCCGCCGCAGTCGGCGGCGGGGGATGGGTAGGCGGCGGCGTTCCCGCCTGCTGAAGGTTGACCCCTGCGGGTCCCGGCCCTGAGCCCTCTGCCCGAAATCCCTGCGCCCGCCACGGCCCAGGTAGGACACACCCCCAGAACCCCCAGGGCGCGGCCAGGCGGGTGGTGGTGGTGGAGGGGGGGGGGATCCCCGGCCCTCGCCCTCCTCCAGCCTGGCCCCCTGCTCTGGCCACCCTCCTCGCGCACTGACCGACCCTGGCGCGGAGGGAAAGGGTACGGAGACTCCTCGGTCGCTGCCCACGCCCTGGGCTTGTGCCAGTGCCAGTCACTCCACATCGGAGACCGGCTGCCGCTGCCCAGTTTCCCCGAAGGCGTGTGCCCCGTCGCCCCGGAGGCTTTTGGTGTCTTCATTGAACTCCGAGGGTCGCGAAGCTTCGCTTTCTTCCTCTCTCCGTGTGTGACCCACATATCCCTGGTGTCCATGCTGCTTCTGGTATCGGGACCGAACACGGGGTTCTCGGGCTATTCTGAGCGCTTCTCTCCTACTCCACGTCCCCGAGCGTAACAGCGGGCCCTCGGGCCACAGCATCTGCCTGCTGTGCAGCCACGACCACGGAGGCCGTCACTTTCTGTTACTTGCGGTGCGAAGTAAGGAGCTGCGGGATTTGCTCGTCATTTGCTTTGACTAAGATGATGTAGACACCCTGGGTTGCTGTGGGAGGGACAAAAGACTCCATGCATAGGTACTCCACACAGGTCAGAGAAGTCAATAACGCATTAGGGTGCCGTCATACTTTATCCTACAAGCGGAGTTAATTTTGTTTCAGTCGTGGCGGCGTTAGAGGTAAAAATGACATTGAGTTGTACTTTGCTTTGAATTAAAGTTGATAGGTGGCAGCCGTTCCCGGTATTAACTCCTCTCGTCGCTAGCTTTAGAAATTGTTCTTTCTTTGAACATCAAAAGAGGGCAGTTTTATTGTAACCTGTGTATTATGTAAAGATGTTTTGATATCCGATAGAAATTGCGTTTTTGTACATGTGCGAGGATCACATTATTATGAATGGGCACATGTAGACACACGCGGGCGGAGGATTCCACTCTGTGTTTTGTTACAGTGTTTTGGTTCTGAGTCATTAATAACAGTTGCATTGGTTTCTAAAACACTGATTTGCCAAGGACAGACCACAAAGATGTGTTTGCTGTTTTCTTTTGGCTAAATAGAATAGATAGTAACGTTTATTTGGAGGGGAGGGGAGATGGGAGATTGATTTTTAAAGAATTGAGGGGATTGAATGCTATGTGTGTGTGTGGTTTTTAAATTTGTTTTTATTGATTTCAGAGAGAGGAAGGGAGAGGGAGAGAGGGATAGAAACATCAGTGGTGAAAGAGAATCATTGATCATCTGCCTCCTGCATGCCCCACACTGGGGATCAAGCCCTCAACCTGGACATATGCCCTGCCTAGGAATCTAACCGTGACCTCCTGGTTCATAGGTCCACGCTCAACCACTGAGCAACCCCTGCTGGGCTATGCTTTTTTTTTTTTTTTTTAAATAGAGAAGCAGTAATGATGACAAATATTACTTAATATGACGAAAGTTTAACATTTTTAAAAATTTTATTATAGAATGTTAGGATATTCCTTTTCCTCTTTCAGGAAAGGAGAAATTGAATTCCCTGGCTATATTAATTTATAATATCGAATTGAAACAAATTTGATCTTTAGTAGGGGGCTAAAAATAACATATCTTGATCATTATCTTGTACTATGGATAATACATAACTTAGTGAATTTCCTATTGTATTATGTGACTTAAGATTTTTATGTCGTCTTTTCACTTTCTTTTAAATACTGATTATTATAATGCCTCAAGAAGTCTTCACGAGATTAAGGCTAAGTTGCATTAGCAAATTGAACTCAATTATATAGGGCTTCAAATATCTTTAAATGTAGTGTTAGAAATGGAGTTTGTATGATTTAGACAACTTTTACATAAAAATGCCTAAAATGTGACAATTAGTGATAGATTGTTGACTTTTCAATGTAGACGAATATTATAGAACCAAGTTCCTCCCCACTCCCACCCTCCATCATGGAATTTAAATTTAACTCTGGAGGGGGAGGGAGCAGGCAATTCTTTATAAGTTTTATAACGTTAAAAAGTAATATATAGACATGACAACTTGATTACAATTCTTGGGAGACTTTGAGCTGGAATCACCCAACTAAGATACTTTGAGGTGAGATGATAAATGTTTGTTGCTTAAAGAAAAAAGCAACATATAACAAGGGAAAATGTTTAATGACCATTATTAAATTAGTGGGAGTTGAATTGATTAGCAAAATAAAACAGCCTTTGAGAATTAATGGGAACATTAAATATAGTTTACTTCCTTCCCCATTTAAAAAAACTTCGATAAGAAAAATTGTTTTATAGATATGTAGCAAACAATCTTTTTGTTTGTTTTTAATGTTTTTATTGATTGTAGAGAGAGGAAGGGAGAGGGAGAGAGAGATAGAAACATCAATGATGAGAATCATCAATTGCCTGTCTTCTGCAGGCCCCTATTGGGGATGGAGACTGCAACCTGGGCATGTGTCCTGACTGGGAATCTAACTGTGACCTCCTGGTTGGTGGGTTGATGCACCACTGAGCCCCACAGTGTGGGGATGGGCTATGGCAAACAATCTTTACAACTTGAGTGTATGTTACTCAAAGTTACTCCATTCTATTCTTTTTTTTGCTGTTTTTGAGCTCTATTTTGACTCAAAATATAGATGGAGCTATGTCAGTTTATTTGGTTAGTAATATTGTAGGACATCTTCAGTTTTTAAGTTTTTTAATTAAACATATTTATACTGTTTTACTTCCTTGTCATCTTCTGTCATTATCCATTATATTGTAAACAATAGTGATGACAGTGGTAGATCCCCTTCCCCCCACCTCTTCCCAGGTTTCCTTGGATAGAATCCTTGTGTTGTAAATACTTTTTATAGTTTTTGTACTTTAAATACCCAGTGCTTTCAGGTTAAGTATCATACTTCCATATTTGATAAAAGAGCCTTTAAGTCTTATATGAAAAGTTGAGTTTTTAGAGCTACATTTTGAGTCTAAGTACACCACATATTACCACTTGAAAGTTTCTGACATTAATATCTTCTGATCCTTGATTGTAGGTTTAAAATGCAGATTGAAATTGTATGTTTACATAATGTGAATGTCAATTTTGCTAGAAAATTTAATCTCTTAAACAGGTTATTTTTAAGCAAACGTGTGTGTGTGTGTGTGTGTGTGTGTGTGTGTGTGTTTGTGTTTTAGAGAGGGATGAAGGGGGTGGGGAGAGAGAAGGAGAATGAGAAAGAAGCATCTATCAGCTGCATCCTGTATATGCCCAGACCAGGGATCAAACCCGCCATTTTTTGGTGTATGGGACGGTTTATGGGATGACAATCCAACCAACTGAGCCATGCTGGCCAGGGCTATCAACATTTTTCAATGGCAAATAAGGAGGAGATGAAGAGAGTAACGTAGGAAAGAAATGAGTACCTAAAGAGAAAAATATGAGCCATACCTCCCAGGAATTTGATTTGAAAAAAATTATCTGGAAGCTAAATCACATGGTAGATAATAAGTCAATTAGGACTTCATTTCTGCTACTTGTCTAATACTTGAAAAATTTAACATGTCCAAGACAAAGTCAGCTGTCTTTTACCTTCTTTAATTCTATAAATAAAAATATAACTGTAGCCCTGACTGGTTTGGCTCAGTGGATAGAGCGTCGGCCTGTGGACTGAAGGGTCCCAGGTTCGATTCCGGTCAAGGACATGTACCTTGTTGCGGGCACATCCCCAGTAGGGAGGTGTGCAGGAGGCAGCTGATCGATGTTTCTCTCTCATCAATGTTTCTGACTCTCTATTCCCCTCCCTTCCTCTCTGTAAAAAAATCAATAAAATATATTTTTAAAAAATCAATAAAACATATTTAAAAATATATATATATACATACATAGACTGTTTAATTAGTCATCTAAGCTCAAAAATTTCATTTCTTTCTTTTTTGGTTTCCTCTTTCTTGATTCTAACTAACACAAAACCTCTCCTTTTCATTTCTACTGCTGCCGCCTTAAGTTAGCCTCTCTGAACCTCATTATATCATTTTAGAACCATTGCAATAGACTCATCCATTTATTTATTAAACTAGAGGCTCAGTGCACAGATTCGTGCACCAGTGGGGTCCCTTGGCCTGGCCTGCGGGATGGGGCTGAAACCGGCTCTCTGACATCTCCTTAGGAGTCCCAGATTGCGAGAGGGCGCAGGCCAGGCCGAGGGACCCCACCAGTACACGATCCGGGCCAGGGAGGGGCACAGGAGGTTGGCCAGCTGGGAAGGGGTTGCGGGAGGGCTCCAGGGCATGTCCGGCCCATCTTGCTCCATCCCGATCAGCCGGACCCCAGCAGCAAGCTAACCTACCGGTTGGAGCGTCTGCCCCCTGGTGGTCAGTGCTTGTCATAGCAAGCGGTTGAGTGGCCTTAGCATATCATTAGCATATTACACTTTGATTGGTTGAAAGGCTGACCGGTTGACCGGCCGACCAGTCGACCTGACACTTAGCATATTAGGCTTTTATTATACAGGATATTTGTTAAGTATCTACCATGTTACTGTGCTAGGGGTTAGAGATTCAGCAGTGAGAAAGACAGAAATGATCTCAGTTTTAGAGCTTATAAGACAATAGGAGCAGACAGTTGTAGAACATGAAATTAGAAGTGTTCCAAGTATCATGAAAACAAAATGCAGACTACCACACGAGCATGTTAATAGATAGACCTAACACCTGGGAAGTAGGTTCAGGGAAGTAGTTTTCTGTTTTACCAACCATAAAAATAGTATTTTTTAAAGTTTATTCTACATATTCTATCAGATTCAGAAGTTAGTGGCTATATGATAGCTCTAAGTAGTTAAAAAATAAATGTTTTTAAATTTATTTTTTAAAAAATATATTTTATTGATTTTTTTTTTTTTCCAGAGAGGAAGGGAGAGGAATATAGAGTTAGAAACATGGATGAGAGAGAAACATTGACCAGCTGCCTCCTGCACACGCTCTACTGGATATGTGCCTGCAACCAAGGTACATGCCCTTGACCAGAACTGAACCTGGGACCCTTGTTCGACGCTCTATCCACTGAACCAAACTGGTTAGGGCAAATGTTTTTAAATTTAAAACATTTAATAAAATTAGTAAATGTTCACACAACTCCTTATACAGCTTTAGGTCCTTTTAGAATGTCAGAACACTTAGAAAACTTTTGTCTCTGAACCTCATTATATCATTTTAGAACCATTTTAGAAAGGAAAAGAGTTCTGATTGTGGATCAAGAATACATAGACCTGAAAGGTAAACTGAGTTAAGACTAAAAATCAGGCTAGATACAGGATAGATTTTATTCTATTTCAGCAGAGAAGGGAGAGCCACTGAAGGACTTCAGAGCAAGGAAGGCCTCCCTCCAATATGGGTTTCTATTTGGGGTTCTCCCAGGCCTCAATTGCTGGAGTACTGGCAGAATTCCTATGATGTTTCACTTCTCTGATTGAACTTCAGGAGTTACTAGTAGGATGAGGCATTACCAGTAGGAGGGTATGTGAGGTTACAAGAAAGAGGTCTTCCAGGAATGAAGTTAGAATCTCTCTAGCTAGAGTCCAGCCGTGTATAGGTGAGTTATACAATCTAGAAGTAATTAGGATCTAATTTGAATATCTTTATAATTTTAAAAATATATAAATCCATTTGTAAATCAGGTAAAAATATATCCCTTATATGCTGGCATCTACTTTTTGGTTTAGAAAATGGGGTTAGTCTAGCCACTAACCTCTTAACATTAATAAATGTTTATTAAACAAATGAATATGAACTGTTCATTGTGCACCAAATGAGATTTGAATCTATTCTCATCTCTACTATAATATATCATATGACCTTAGATTGCTTAATCTCTCTTTGCCTCAGTTTTGCTCTATTTAAAAAGAGAAAATTAATATACTTTAAATCTAGGTAGAATGACTATCAGTACAGAGAAGGTTCGGTATTGATTTTTTTGTTAGTGCGAGATTGTGTTAGTGCGAGATCGTAGACATGTGCTTTGTTTGGTTGATCTGGCTACAGTACATTTTACTGAAGGAAGGGTCTTATTTATTTAGTGTTTTCCTTACAATCTCGCCATGTAACTTACATTGTACTTTCTATAAAGGAAGAATTTGTTTATGTGTTGTTAGTATGGTAGCCAGGCAAAGCAGAACTTTTTTTCTGTTGTAATTGTAACCATGCTGACTTGTAAAGTTTCTCTTGAAACTTTTACTTTCTTGAATATATTTATTTAGCCCAGAGATATTCCATGCTGCTGTGGAAGTATAATTTACCTCCTGTGAAAGTTTAGAAGGAACAGTTATAGTGTGATTGGTCACTAAATCTTGTTTCTCTTTTGCTATCAGCAGTTTAGAGTTTTATTCACAAATCTTCATGTCTTTTTACTAACTTTTTAGAGAGGCTCTTGCTAAAACCTATGGGTTCAAACAAAAACAAAATTCCACAGGGTTTATCCTATTCTGACCCTTATTTCTGTTGTTTACGTTAGTATTATTAGATATCTTGAAAACTTAGATGGTATGTAGTTTTTATAAACTTGTGTCTATGCCTCAGCTTGTTTATTTTAAAGCATAATTTAGATAATATTTTAATACTGTGAAAAATGTATTATTTTGACTTTTGAGATATATGATATAGCCATTATATCTAACTATATTTTAATCTATTTTTAGAATGTAGATCAGGCATTCTAAATATTATTTACTTACATAATAGATCATGATAACTTTAGAAAGCATATGATTTTTTACTTTAATAATAGGGAGTTGTTTGGCATATTTATAGTTTTCATCAAATTTGGAAAATTTAAGACTTTTTTGTTTGCTTTACTTTTCCCCAGGATGCAGTGTTTCTCGGCTCAGTAAACATTTCCAGAAATTAAAATGTGTATCTGCTTAAAGTGGAGAGAAACTTTATATAAGACAGTATGGTTACAGTAACTGACAACAAAATAAAAGAGTAAATAACCTCTTTGTTGTCTCCTTCTGGAACTCCAGTTATATTTGTGTATAATATATATTAGGCTTTTTGATGTTCTCCTGTAGTTCACTGATGCTCTGTTTGGTTTTTGTCTTTTTCTCTCTCTTTCATTTTGGATAGTCTTTTTCTGTATCTTAAAGTTCACTAATTCCCCTTCCCCATCCACCCCTCCCCCTCCATGGTTAATCTGGTGTTAATCCCACCCAATGTATTTTTTAAAAATATATTTTTATTTATTTCAGAGAGGAAAGGAGAGGGAGAGAGAGATAGAAACATCAATGATGGGAGAGAATAATTGATACACTGCCTCCTGTAAGCCCCACACTGGGGATTGAACCCGCAACTCAGGCATGTGCCCTGAACCATGACCTCCTGGTTCATAGGTTGATGACACTCAATCACTGAGCAACCCTGGCCAGGCCCATCCAATGTACTTTTTATCTCAGCTATATACTTTTCATGTCTAGAAGTTAATTTTCAGATACCTTCCATTTCTTTCATGCTTATACTTTTCTGTGTTTTATTTACTATATTGAATATATTTATAATAGCTGTTTAAAGTCCTTGTCTGCCTATTCTATCACCTATACTATTTCTGGGTCTGTTTTTCTGGAGTGGTATTTCTCTTTGCTTGCAGCCCTGGTGATTCTGTTTGAATTCCAGACATTGTGATTTTATATTGTTATGTGTTGGATATATTTGTTTGTTTTCCTTTAAATATTTTGGGGTTTGTTCTGGGGTACAGTTATTTGAAGATAGTTTGATTCATTCAAGGCCCTCATTGTTTTTGGTCTTTGTCACTCTGGTGAGTATACAAACTATTTATGGCCCTTTGTGAGCATCACAGATTTTTCCACCTGCCCCTTTTCAGTGGTCCTTCCCTGGCCTTGATTGTTTTCTCACACACATGCACTGATAAGTACTCAGCCAAAGCCTTAAGAGGAACCCTCTCTAGATATCCAGAGCTCATTCTTTTTTTTTTTTTTTTAAATATATTTTTTATTGATTTATTACAGTGAGGAAGAGAGAGGGATAGAGAGTTAGAAACATCGATGAGAGAGAAACATCGACCAGCTGCCTCTTGCACACCCCCTACTGGGGATGTGCCCGCAACCAAGGTACATACCCTTGACCGGAATCGAACCTGGGACCTTTCAGTCCGCAGGCCGATGCTCTATTCATTGAGCCAAACCGGTTTCGGCCAGAGCTTATTCTTTATGCAGCTCTCTCCAGTGTTCTGCCCTGCCTTGGCCTCCCCAAAACTTTCAGTTCTTTTTCCTCAACTCACAAGAGATTTCTGGCCTCTCTTTGGGTTCCCTGTTACTGTGCTGTGGCCTGGAAACTCCCTAGGCTGTGAGGTGGGGGCAGTTGTAAGGCTTACTTCACTTGTTTCCATTCAATTATGGACCCCTGTGTTGTACTGCCTGTTGTCTTGTGTCTAAAATCCATTGTTTCATTTATATATTTTTGTCTGTTTTTCTAGTTTGTAGGTAGGAGGGTAAATCTGGTCCCTTATATATTGTGGAGGCCAGAGCTGAAATGGTCTGGTGGGTATATTTAAATCTCAAAGAGAAGTCATAGTTTACAGTTATGGTATCACTAGAAATCTATATTTTATCTTTATGCTCAAAAAGAGAGTAAAAATATTTTCTTACCCTGTAGACACATCTTAAGCTCTTTTGGTGATTTATTCTAGCACTTCCCATTGAGATTAAAATTGTAGGTAAAAATAAATTTCCTATTTTTCTATTTAAGAGCAGAATCTTACATAAACTATATATGGCATTTATAAAACCACACTGTTATCTGTTTAGTGAATTATCTAGCTTCCCTCCAAATGTAGGATAATTTTATTACTTCAGCCTATCTAGATTATAGTAGTCCTCACTAGACTTCCTTTCCTCTTATACTATATCCTTCCTTGCTCTGAAGTCCTTCAGTGGCTCTCCCTTGTCTGCTGAAATAGAATAAAACCTATCCTGTATCTAGCCTGATTTTTAGTCTTTAACTCAGTTTACCTTTCAGGTCTATGTATTCTTTATCCACAATCAGAACTCTTTTCCTTTTAGATTAATCTCCTGCATTCAGTTACCCATGCACTTGTATGTTGTGCTCATTTCCTTTGCTTACCTCCTCAGTTGGTTAGATTCTGCCTTGAAACAAACCATTCCAAAGTTTAGAGGCTAAAATAATAATCTATTAGTTAACTATTCCATGGGTTGGCAGTTTGACTGGGCTTGGCTGAATGGTTTTTTTGAACTTGTCTGGGCTCACTTTGTGAGGTAGCTTGGGTTTCTTCACAATCTGGGTTCCAAACCAGCAAAACAGGGCAAATTTCCAATGCATAAATGCTTTTCAAGCATCGGGGTCATGTTTGCTGATGTCTTATTGGTCAAAACAAGTCACAGAGCCAAACCTGATTTCCAGGATGGAGAAAGAAACTCTGTCTCTTGATGAAAGTTGCAGCCAGGGCAATTGTAAAGGGAAGGATATTGAGGAATGGAAGGAATTTGTGGCTATTTTGCAATCTACCAAACCACTATAAATCCTCTCTACCTCCTCTGAGAAACTATATGATCACACTGTCCCATGCATTATACTTCTTTCTACTCTTTAATGTATTCATAATAATTTATTGAGTGATTATATGTTGAATTTTTAAATTGACTCTCAATTATTTGCTTGAGGACTACAAAATCAAGCAAAATGTATATAGGAGGTGAAAGACATTGCAATCATTAAAAATCTGTTGAGCCCAGCAGGTGTTGCTCAGTAGTTGAGCATCCACTTAGGAAACAGGAGATCACAGTTTTGATTCCTGGTCAGGGCATGTGCCCAGGTTGCGGGCTCCATCCCCATAGGGGCATGCAGGAGGCAACTGATCAATGATTCTGTCTCATCATTGATGTTGCTGTCTCTCCCTCTCCTCTTCCCTTCCTCTCTGAAATCAATGAAAATATATTAAAAAATTATTTCAGTCTGGCTGGTGTGGCTCAGTGGTTGAGCATTGACTCATGAACCAAGAGGTCACAGGTTTGATTCCCAGTCAGGGCACATGCCTGGGTTGCATGCCCACTGGGGGCATGCAGGAGGCAGCCGATTGATATTTCTCATCAATTTTTTAATCTCTGTATCCCTCTCCCTTCCTCTTTCTCTCTAAAAAATCAATAAAAACATATTTTAAAAAATATTTCAAAAAAATCCATTGAAAAGTTGTTCTGTAAAAAGTATTATGCTAGTACTAAAAGTACAAAGATGAGTAGATTTCTGCTCTTAAACTAAAAATATTCATAGCTTAATAAGAAGACATTGTAAATTGTGTATGTGATTCTAAGCCTTTTTTATTTAATTTTTTTCTTTATTGATTTTTAGAGAAAGAGGAAGGGAGAGGGATAGAGAGATAGAAACATCAATGAGAAAGAAATATCATTGATCTGCTGCCTCCTGCCTCCTGCATGCACCCCCCCCCCCCCCCCCCCCCCCCCCCGCCTCCCCGCATCAGCAATGGAGTCCACAACCCGAGCTTATGCCCTGACTGGGAACCGAACCAGCAACCTCCTGGTTCATTGGTTGACGCTCAACCACTGAAACAAAACAGCTGGGCTAAGTCTATTTCTTTACTCTGAACCTAGATTTCTGTTTCATGCTCAACTCACAGGTTAACTGGTTTTTCACCTTGTATAGATTGGACAGTCTCCTGCTGTCTATCACACTGCTAGGGGGTTGTTTTTGTGTCTGGCTTGTGTCTGGCTTTCCCTCCTTCTGGTTTATATGATTATACTACCTGTTACTGTTCTTAAGATATAAGCAGTAGGTGATATATTAATCATAGAGTACATAAAACATATCTTTTAAAGAATAATAGAGTACATAAAACATATTTTTTTAAAGAATACTAGAGTACATGAGACATATCTTTTAAAGAATAATTATAAAGCCAAGTGGTCAAGAAATAGAACATTGCCACTCAGCTGTTGTTGCTCAGTGGTTGAGCATCGACCCAGAAACTAAGAGGTTGCCGATTCAATCCTAGTCAGGGCACATGCCCGGGTTGTGGGCTTGATCCCCAGTAGGGGGGTATGCAGGAGGCAGCTGATCGATGATGTTCCTGTCTCATCTACGTTTCTATCTCTCTATCTCTCTCCCTTCTCTTTCTAAAAAAAAAAATAAAAATCAATAAAACCATATTGGAAAAAAAAAGAAACATTTCCAGCATCTCAGAAGCTCCCTTGTTTATCCCAAAAGAATCCATTCTTGTGATTTTTGTGAAAAATCATGTCTTTTTTTATAAGTACCTCGCGCTAACCGATTGCGCGACTATATGTCTTTACTTTTTTAAAACAGACTTCCTACCTATGTTTGCATCCCTATTTAACATAGTTTAGTTTTGCTTATTTTTGAACTTTATATAGAAGGACTTATATTGTATGTATACTTTCGTTTTACTTGATTTTGTCTTTTGTGAGATTCATTCATATAGTTCAGTATAGCAGTAGTTGCTTCATTTTCATTTTAGTATAGTTTTTGTGGTAGGTAGAGTAATGATCCCCCAAAGATATTGATGTCGTACTCCCTAAAACGGGTGAATATATCACACTATTATGACAGAAGGGACTTTGCAGGTATGATTAAGTTAAGGTTCTTGGGATAGAAAGATAATCTTTGATTATTAAGGTGGGTTCAATATAACCACATATAAGAGGAAGGCATATATATTTTGTCAGAGAGAAATAAGATGTGATGATGGAAGGAAGCAGAAGCCAGAGAGAGATTTGAAGATGCTGCTCAACTGGCTTTGAAGATGCAGGATAGGGCCATGAGCCAAAGAATGGCAGGCAGCTTCTAGAAGCTAGAAAAGGCAAGGAAATAGTTTCTCCTCTAGAGCCTCTAGAACAGTGGTTCTCAACCTTTCTAATGCCGTGACCCTTTAATACAGTTCCTCATGTTGTGGTGACCCCCAACCATAAAATTATTTTCGTTGCTACTTCATAACTGTAATTTTGCTACTGTTAGGAATCGTAATGTAAATATCTGTGTTTTCTGATGGTCTTAGGCGACCCTGCTAGCGGACCCACAGGTTGAGAACCGATGCTGTAGAGCCTAAGACCATCGGAAAACACAGATATTTACATTACGATTCATTAACAGTAGCAAAATTACAGTTATGAAGTAGCAACGAAAATAATTTTATGGTTGGGGGTCACCACAACATGAGGAACTGTATTAAAGGGTCGCGACATTAGAAAGGTTGAGAACCACTGATCTAGAAGGTGAATAGCTTTGCTGACACCTTGATTTTAGCCCCATGGAAACCTGCCTGGACTTCTGATATCCAGAACTGTAAGATTATAAAAGTGTGTTGCTTTGCCACTAAACTTATGGCAATTTGTATGTCAGCAGTAGGAAACTGTTTTTTTACTGTATGAATATACTACAATTTATCCTTTCTTCTCTTAGTGGACATTTGGGTTGTTTCAAGTTTTTGGCATTTATGGATAGTGTGGCTGTGAACATTCTTGAACATGTTTTCTGGTACACATGAGAGAAGAGTGTTTGTAGGATATATACCTAGGAAAAGAGTTACTAGGTCACAGGGTGAGCATATGTTCAGCTCTACTTTATAATACAGAACTATTTTCCAAAGTACATTCTGAAAGGTTGGCGACCGCTGTCCTACATTATCACTTTCAATCCTTAGATAGCCACTGTTCTTATCCCCCCTTTTTTTTTAATAGATGAGGAATTCTAGGCAGGGAAACATTAAGTAATGGGCTCTAGGTTACACAGCCAGGATTTGAGTCTAGGTCAGTGATGGGCAACCTTTTGAACTTGGTGTGTCAAACTTCGCCAAAAAACTGAGCATAACTCGGGTAGTGTGTCACTTTGAGGAAAAAAACATTATTTCGCAAATGTTTCATCCTCAGGAGCAGCAAATGTTTCATCCTCGGCATGCGGCCGCCTCAGTGGCCGCGTGTCATCAGAAATGGCTACACGTGTCAGTGCTGACACGCGTGTCATAGGTTCGCCATCACTGGCTAAGGTAGTCAGGTGTTAATATGTATTTTGGAGTTAGAGACAGTGAGCACACTGCAGTGTTACATTATTAATAATGTAACACTGCATTATTACATTATTAATAATGTAATAATGCAGTGTTACATTATTTTCTCAAATAATACTCTTGTAGGGAGTTCTCTTCATTAAGTGGGTTTTACTTTGGTTTATGTTTTTGGAATTCTTACACGATTTTTTTAATCCATTTGCCTTTTACGCTTCTTATTCTTAGTTTCATTCTCTGCTTATTTCTCATTTTTCTCTCATCTTTTTGTTACATTTGTATATGTGCATCTATGTGACTTTTAAATTATGTCCAGTTTGATGTCTCATTTTCAGCTGATTAACTTCAGATATCTATTTGATAAAATGCAAAGTTCATAAATTTTTATCTTGGTAAAGATTATAATGATTATGATACGGTCTTCATCTTCATGGATTGTCATTGTTTACTTATTAATTTGCCAGCTACTTCCTTCTCAATGTTTTTCTACTTACCAAATGCTTTAAATGATTTTCACCACATGTTATTTTACAAGTTGAATATCCATTTAGTATGTTCTGTCCATATTTTGATCTTCTTTGGTTCTGTTTTGTCAACACCTCCAGATTTAGCATCATTGTCTGAATTCATTAGCATGCTCTTTACTCCTTATTTTAGGTCATTGATGATATTTCCAAGGAATTTATTTAATTCCTCTCTTTTAGTATCTCGATTTTTACACCAAAATAGATTATTTTTAAGTTATTAGCATTACTAAAAAAAATGAGTCCTAAATAATTATTTGACAGCATATAGCCAAATTACATTAATTTTTCAGATATAATTTGTGATGTGGAATCAAAAAGAATCTGTGCTTCAGGTACAAGTTTGAGATACTGTTGCCCCATACCAATGAAGACTGGTAGTGTATTAGTTATCTATTGCTGCATAACTGCAGGACAAATTACCAAAAACTTGTGTTTTAAAACAACATTTCTTAATTTCACAGTGTCTGTGGGGCAAGATTTGACTTATCTAGATAGTCTGTTTCAGGGCAGTCACAGGCTGCAATAAAGGTAGGCTGTAGTCATCACAAGGCTCAACTGGGGAAAGACCCATTTTTAAGCTAACTGATGATTGTTAGATTGATTCAATTCCTTGTGGGTGGTTGGACGGAGGGCCTCGGTTCCCTGCTAGATGTTGGTACCTATTAAAAGTGGAATCAATACTGCTGGCAGAGGCTGCCCTTAGTTCTTTGCCTTGTGGCCTTTCCTTGGCAGCTCGCTTCATCAGAAGATCAAGCAACTAGGAAGAGTCAAAAAAAGAGAATGTGAGCAAGGTAGATGTCACAGTCTTCTATAGTACATCTGGGAAGTGACATCCTGTCACTTGCCGTATTCTATCATTAGAAGCAAGTCATTAGATCCACCCACATTCAAGGGGAGAGGATCAGCAGCACAAGATGGGGTTCATGGGGAGCCATTTTAGAAGTCTAGTACAGCTCGAGCCAGTTTGGCTCAGTGGATAGAGCGTTGGCCTGTGGACTGAAGGGTCCCAAGTTCAGTTCTGGTCAAGGGCACATGCCTAGGTTGTGGGCTCGATCACCAGTAGGGGGCATGCAGGAGGCAGCCAATCAATGATTCTCTCTCATCATTGATGTTTCTATCTCTCTTTCCCTCTTCAATCAATAAAAATATATTTTTAAAAAAGGAAGTCTAGTACACCTTGGTAGCTTAAAGGATTCTGGGCTTTTTTCACTAGGGTTTATTTCCTAATTGGAACGGCTGTATTTTTTTTTTATTTACTTAAGTGTTCTGAAGGATTTTATCCAGATACCACTTTGTTCCATGATCTTCCCGCTGGTAATTTAAAGTGAGGTAGATCTTGGAGCCTGTGGAGGCCTGCTGGGAACAGGACTTCTATAATGACAAATACATATGTCCAAGGCCATTTTTGCTGGCTATGAGTGGGATCTCCGGAACCAGAGGGAGCACACAGCTTTTCTTAAAATAGAAGATGTCTAAGCTCGAGATGAAACAGAATTCTATCTAGGCAAGAGATGTGCTTATGTGTACAAAACAAAGAACAACACAGTGACTCCTGGTGACACAAAACCAGAGTAATCTGTGGAAACTCGTGCTCATGGAAACAGTGGCACGGTTCATGCTAAATTCCAAAGCAACCTTCCTGCTAAGGCTATTGGACACAGAATCCATGTAATGCTGTATCCCTCAAGGATTTAAGCTTATTGAAAAGTAAAAAAACAAAATGGGTTTGTCCTCTTAAAATATACAGTATCCTATCTAATAATAGACAAATATGCAAATTGACCATACCTCCGACACACCCACAAACCACACCCACCATCCAATCAGAGCGAGTATGCAAATTAACCCAAACCAAGATGGCTACAGCCACAGAGAGCAAGGTTTCCTAGGTAACAGAGGAAGCCAAGCTTTCCGCCTGCCCTTTCCAGGCTTAAGCCTCCACTCAAGCTACAAAGTTTCAATTATAGAAGGTAAACAAATTCAAACAAATGGCAGGAGAATGGAGCTTGAGAGAGCAGGCCCGGGTTGCTGCTGGCAACAGGGGAAGCAAAGCTTTCCGCACACCCTGGCCGGGCTCACCCGCTTACGCTACAAAGTTTCAATTATAACCCCAACAGAAATGGCTGCCGGCCTTGGAGGGAGCCCCAGGCTTGGCTTGGCTTCGCTCCAGGCTACATACAAAGTTTCAATTGTAGAAGGAAAATAAATTCCAGATACCAGGGCCTCCGCTTGCGTTGCCAGGGGGCGTGGCTGGCCTGCAAACCACCACAGGACCCTCGCTCAGGTCGCCCCACACCCCAAGGGAAACCCCACCTGATCCAGGACACCCTTCAGGGCAAACCAGCTGGCCCCCACCCCTGTACCAGGCCTCTATCCTATCTAATCTAATCTAATAATAGACAAATATGCAAATTGACCACACCTCCGACACACCCACAAGCCACGCCCACCACCCAATCAGAGCGAGTATGCAAATTAACCCAAGCCAAGATGGCTACAGCCACAGAGAGCAAGGTTTCCTAGGTAACAGAGGAAGCCAAGCTTTCTGCCAGCCGTTGCAGGCCTAAGCCTCCACTCAAGCTACAAAGTTTCAATTATAGAAGGCAAACAAATTCAAACAAATGGCGGCAGAATGGAGCTTGAGAGAGCAGGCCAGGGTTGCCGCCGGCAACAGGGGAAGCAAAGCTTTCTGCACACCCTGGCCAGGCCCACCTGCTTAAGGCAACAAAGTTTCAATTATAACCCCAATACAAATGGCTTCGGGCCTCGGAGGGAGCCCCAGGCTTGGCTCTGCTCCAGGCTACAAAGTTTCAATTGTAGAAGGAAAATAAATTCCAGATACCAAAGCCTCTGCTTGCATTGCCAGGGGGCATGGCCCGCCTGCAAACCACCACAGGCCCCTCGCTCAGGCCGCCCCATGCCCCAAGGGAACCCCACCCTGATCAGGGACGCCCTTCAGGGCAAACCAGCTGGCCCCCACCCCTGTACCAGGCCTCTATCCTACCTAATAAAAGAGTACTATGCAGATTGATCATCACTGCAACACACAATATAGCTGCCCCCATATGGTCAAAGATCCTGCCCCCATGGGACACAAGATGGCCACCACAAGATGGCCAGCAGGAGAGGGCAGTTGGGAGGCACCCGGCCTGCAAGGGAGGGCAGTTGGAGGTGATCAACCCTGCAGGAGAGGGCAGTTAGGGGTAACCAGGCCGGCAGAGGAGGGAAGTTGGGGGCAAACAGGCTGGCAGCAGAGTGGTTAGGGGGTGATCAGGCTGGCAGGCAGACGTGGTTAGGGGCAATCAGGAAGGCAGGCAGGCAAGCAGTTGGGAGCCAGCAGTCCTGGATTGTGAGAGGAATGTCCGACTGCCCGTTTAGGCCCAATCCCAGGGATCGGGCCTAAACGGGCAGTCGGACATCCTTTGAGGGGTCCCAGATTGGAGAGGATATAGGCTGGGCTGAGGGACAACCCCCCTCCGTGCACGAATTTCGTGCACCGGGCCTCTAGTAAAAGAGTAATATGCAGATTGATCATCACTGCAACACACAATATAGCTGCCCCCATGTGGTCAAAGATCCTGCCCCCATGTGGACACAAGATGGCCACCACAGATGGCCAGCAGGAGAGGGCAGTTGGGAGGCACCCGGCCTGCAAGGGAGGGCAGTTGAGAAGGACCAGGCCTGCAAGGGAGGGCAGTTGAGAGGGACCAGGCCTGCAAGGGAGGGCAGTTGGAGGTGATCAACCCTGCAGGAGAGGACAGTTAGGAGTGACCAGGCCGGCAGAGGAGGGAAGTTGGGGGCAAACAGGCTGGCAGCGGAGTGGTTAGGGGGTGATCAGGCTGGCAGGCAGAAGCGATTTAGGGGCAATCAGGAAGGCAAGCAGGCAAGTAGTTGGGAGCCAGCAGTCCTGGATTGTGAGAGGGATGTCCGACTGCCCGTTTAGGCCCAATCCCACTGGGTCCCAGATTGGAGAGGGTACAGGCTGGGCTGAGGGACAACCCCCCTCCGTGCACAAATTTTGTGCACCGGGTCTCTAGTGTGTGTGTGTGTGTGTGTATATATATCTCAAGGGGTACCTAGTAGTCCTATTTAAAATTTAAATTTTTTTTACTTTGTTAAAAATATGCATAAGGTTTACTATTTTAAGTGTACATTTTAGTGGTATTAAGTACATTCACATCATTGTGCAACCATCACTACCATCCATCTCCAGAATGTTTTAATATTCCCAAAATGAAACTCCATACCCTAATTGCCTATTAAATACTATTTCCTCCTCCTCTCAGTCCCTGGTAACCACCAGACAGAAACTTCTTTCTATCCATAAGAATTTAACTAATCTATGTACCTATAATAAATGGAATCATATGTTTTACCTTTTGTGATTGGCTTATTTCACTGAGCCTAATGTCTTCAAAGTTCATTCATGTTGTAACATATGTAAGAATTTCCTTTTTGAAATACTGAATTGTATGTACTACATTTTGTTTATACATTCACCTGAAATTTGGGATGGACACTTTGTATAATAAAAAGGCAGTATATACTGAGGCAAAAATGTAAAGATTTAAATGTCAAATAAATAACTTTACTTCTTCTGAATTTCACTTTGTTACCCACACTGATCTATAATTGAACAATGGCTCTCTTTTTAGGAAGTTCTGTGCTGGAAATTCTGAAAACTGGTAAATTATATTTGGATGAGTTTAAAGTGAATGATGTATTTCTATACAGTACTTAATATGAATTTACATTTTGTCTGCTTCAAAGCAAAATCAACTGTAAATTAATCTGTTCTGCAGGCTACAAAAATGTCACCAACATTTTGCTGATGCATGTGGATGTGTCATGATTAAATTACTATCTTACCTATATATATAAAAGCCTAAGTGATTGTGACCACCGGATGACCAGCCGGTAGCTATGATGCGCACTGACCACCAGGGGGCAGACGCTCAATGCAGGAGCTACCCCCTGGTGGTCAGTGCGCTGTCACAGCAGGAGCTCCGCTCAGCTGCATCAGGCACCAGAGGCAGGTCTGACAGCTGGTGAGTGTTGTTGCTGCAGCACGAGCCTCTCCCAATTGGGACAGACTGGGCATGAGCCTGCGGCCAGTGCAGCGGGGCTGGGATGACCAGGGGCAGCAGGCGGTATTGGACTGCCGGTTTTGGCCTGATCCTCGCAGGCCATGCCAAGGGACCCTAATTAAGAGAGTAAAGAGCTGAAGTGGGAATCTCTTTACTTTTACCCTACATACATCATTAATTTTGAAGTGAGTTTATTGTAGAAATCGTATTTATCTTGAAAATCTCTGGCATTTCAGGAGTGCATTTAGATCATTTATATATTTATTCATTTTTTATTAAAGTTGACATACAACATCAGATTTGTTTCCGATGTATAACATAGTGACTCAACATCTATATACCTTACACAGTGATCACTATAAGTCTAGTAACCATTTGTCACTGTATAGTTATTATAGTGTTATTGATTATATTCCCTTTGCTGTACATTACATTTCAGTGATTTATTTATTTTATAACTGGAACTTTGTACCTCCAAATATTTTTTTTCTTTTTTCACCCTTCCTCCTGCCTTCTCTCTGGCAACCATCAGTTTGTTCTCTGTATCCATTAATTCATTTTTATTTTGTTCTGTTTGTTTTGTTTTTAAGATTCCCCATATAAATAAAATCATATGTCATTTGTCTTTCTTGGTCAGATTTATTTCACTTAGTATAATACTCTTTAGGTTCATTCATGTTGTCTCAAATGGCAAGATTTCATTTTTTATGGTTCAGTAATATTCTGCTATATATCTTATTTGAGTAATATTCCATTATATACATTTGAGTAATATTTTATTTCTATAATAATGGAATATTATCCTATATAATAAAAGGCTAATATGCAAATTGTACCCTCGACCAGGAGTTCGACCTGGAGTTCGACAGGGACTTTGACCAGGGGGCGGGGCTGGCCAGCCAACCTCCCGTGTCCCCTCCCCCTGGCTGGCCTGGCCCGCCGGACCCCACCCATGTACGAATTCGTGCTCTGGGCCTCTAGTTTTATACACTTAGTGGCCAGATTATTATGATCTCTGAACGCATAATAATCTGGCCACTCAGTGTACTTCTCTTGAGCACCTCATTTATTTAATATCAAAGATACTATAAATCGTGCACCTGATCAGTTTTCCCCTTTGCACTGGCTGATAGAAAGCTCAGGGCAAATAGGTGGTTGATCTCCAGCAAAAGTCTAGAATATTTTTGGTACCCATTTGAGATACAAATACACTGAGTGGCCAGATTATTATGCATTCAGAGATCATAATAATCTGGCCACTCAGTGTATATTTACAATGGAATATTACTCAGCCATGAAGTGAATACGTACACACATACCCCAGATCTTCTTTATCTATTTATCTATCTATAGCTTTCATATCTTGGCTATTGTAGATAATGCTATATTGAACATAAGAATGCATATATCTTTTTGAATCAGTATTTTTGTTTTCTTTGGATAAATGTCCAAAGGTGGAATTGCTGGTTTGTATGGCAGGTCTATTTTTAATTTTTTGGGGAACCTCCATACTGTTTTCCATGGTGACCCACCGTTCCCTTTTCTCGACAACACTTATATGTCTTGTTTTTCTGATAATAGCCATTTGGCAGGTGTGAGATATTATCTCTTTCTGGTTTGATTTGCATTTCCCTGAGATTAGTTATATTAGGCATCCTTTCATGTGTCTGTTGGCCATTTACATGTCTTTGGAGAAACGTCTATTCAGTTGTTTTTTTTAAGTGTTGAGTTGTATGAGCTCTTTATATATTTTGGATATTAATCCCTTGTGGGATATATCACTTGCAAATATCTTCTTCCATACAGTAGGTTGCTATTTCTTTTTGTTGATGGTTTCATTCATTGTGCAAAAGCTTTATAGTTTGATGTAGTCCCATTGGTTTATTTTTGCTTTTGTAGTTCTTGCTGAGGAGGCATATCCCAAAAAATATTGCTATGACTGATGTCAGAGAGTTTACTGCCTATGTTTGCTTTTAGGAGTTTTATGGTTTCAGGTTTTATATTTAAGTCTTTAATCCATTTTGAGTTTATTTTTGTATATGTTGTAAGAAGGTGTCCAGCTTTATTATTTTTTTTTACATGTATATGTCCACTTTCCCCAACACCATTTATTGAAGAGACTATCTTTTCCCCATTGTCTAGTCCTGCTTCCTTTATCATAGAATAATTGGCCATATAATTATGGGTTAATTTTTGGGATTTCTGTTTAGTTCTATTGACCTATGTGTCTGTTTTTGTGCCAGTACTATACTGTTTTGATTACTATAGCTTTGTAATATAGTTTGAAATCAGGAAGCATGATACCTCCAACTTTGTTGTTCTTTCTCAAGATTGCTTTGATTATATAGGGTGTTTTGTGTTTTCATGTATATTTTAGGATTATCTGTTCTAGTACTGAGAAAAATACTGTTGGTATTTTGATAGGGATTGCATTGGCTCTATAAATTGCTTTATGTAGAATGGATATTTTAACAATGTTAGTTATTCCAATCCATGAGCACACTATCCTTCTATTTATTTGTGTCTTCAATTTTATTTCATCAGTGTCTTATAGTGTTCAGAGTACAGGTCTTTCTCCTCCTTGGTTAAATGTAATCATAGGTATTTTTTTTGATGCACTTTGAAAATGGGATTTTCTTAATTTCTCTTTCCAATAATTCGTTGTTAGTATACAGAAACACCATAGATTTTACTTTTGTATTTTACAGCTTTACTGAATTTATTAGTTTTTTCGGTGGTCTTTAGCTTTCTATATAGAGTATCATGTTATCATGATACTCTATATCAGTGGTTCTCAACCTTTCTAATGCCGTGACCCTTTAATACAGTTCCTCATGTTGTGGTGACCCCCAACCATAAAATTATTTCTGTTGCTACTTCATAACTAATTTTGCTACTGTTAATGAATCATAATGTAAATATCTGTGTTTTCCGATGGTCTTAGGCTCTACAGCAGGGTTCTCGCGACCCACAGGTTGAGAACTGCTAGCAGGGTCACCTAAGACCATCAGGAAACACAAATATTTACATTACGATTCATAACAGTAGCAAAATTACAGTTATGAAGTAGCGACAAAAATAATTTTATGGTTGGGGGTCACCACAACATGAGGAACTGTATTAAATGGTTGCGGCATTAGAAAGGTTGAGAACCACTGCTCTATATAGAAGTAAATAGTGATAGTTTTATTTCTTTCTGTCTAATTTGGATGTTTTTTCTTTTTCTTGTCTGATTGCTATGGGCAGGACTTTCAATACTATCCTATAGACAATAATAGACAAATATGCAAATTGACCACACCTCCGACACACAGCCACGCCCACCAGCCACGCCCACCAGCCAATCAGAGTGAGTATGCAAATTAACCCAAACCAAGATGGCTACAGCCACAGAGAGCAAGGTTCCCTAGGTAACAGAGGAAGCCAAGCTTTCTGCCAGCCGTTGCAGGCCTAAGCCTCCACTCAAGCTACAAAGTTTCAATTATAGAAGGTAAACAAATTCAAACAAATGGCAGGAGAATCGAGCTTGAGAGAGCAGGCCAGGGTTGCCGCCGGCAACAGGGGAAGCAAAGCTTTCTGCACACCCTGGCCAGGCCCACCCGCTTAAGGCAACAACGTTTCAATTATAACCCCAACACAAATGGATTCGGGCCTCGGAGGGAGCCCCAGGCTTGGCTCTGCTCCAGGCTACAAAGTTTCAGTTGTAGAAGGAAAATAAATTCCAGATACCAGGGTCTCCGCTTGCATCCCAGGGGGTGTGGCCCACCTGCAAACCACCACAGGCCCCTTGCTCAGGCCGCCCCATGCCCCAAGGGAACCCCACCTTGATCAGGGACACCCTTCAGGGCAAACCAGCTGGCCCCCACCCCTGTACCAGGCCTCTATCCTATCTAATAAAAAAGTAATATGCAGATTGATCATCACTGCAACACACAATATAGCTGCCCCCATGTGGTCAAAGATCCTGCCCCCATGTGGACACAAGATGGCCACCACAAGATGGCCAGCAGGAGAGGGCAGTTGGGAGGCACCCAGCCTGCAAGGGAGGGCAGTTGAGAGGGACCAGGCTTGCAAGGGAGGGCAGTTGAGAGGGATCAGGCCTGCAAGGAAGGGCAGTTGGAGGTGATCAACCCTGCAGGAGAGGGCAGTTAGGGGTGACCAGGCCAGCAGAGGAGGGAAGTTGGGGGCAAACAGGCTGGCATGGGAGTGATTAGGGGGTGATCAGGCTGGCAGGCAGAAGCAGTTAGGGGCAATCAGGAAGGCAGGCAGGCAAGCAGTTGGGAGCCAGCAGTCCTGGATTATGAGAGGGATGTCTGACTGCCCGTTTAGGCCCGATCCCAGGGATCGGGCCTAAACGGGCAGTCGGACATCCTTTGAGGGGTCCGAGATTGGAGAGGGTACAGGCTGGGCTGAGGGACAACCCCCCTCCGTGCACGAATTTCGTGCACCGGGCCTCTAGTGTTAAATAAAAGTGGTGAGAGTGGGCCTCCTTGTCTTGTTCCTGATCTTAGGAGGAAAACTTTCAGGTTTTTATTGGTGCTATGATGTTATTTTTTATTTATTTATTTTTATTGATTTTTCAGAGAGGAAGGGAGAGGGAGAAAGATAGAAACATCAATGATGAGAGAGAATCACTGATCAGCTGCCTTCTGCATGCCCCACACTGGAGATTGAGCCCATAACCTGGGCATGTGCCCTGACTGGGAATAGAACCATGATCTCCTGGTTCATAGATTGACACTCAACCAATGAGCCACGCCAGTGGGGCTATTATTATTGATTTTAGAGAGAGAGGATGGGGAGGGAGAGAGAGAGAGAGAGAGAGAGAGAGAGAGAGAGAGAGAAACCGAAACCTTAATATGAGAAAGAAACATCTACCAGTTGCCTCCTGTACATGCCCCTAGGTATGTGTCCTGACTGGGAATTGAACCTACAACCTTTTGGTGCACAGAACAATGTTCCAACCAACTGAGCCACTGGGCCATGGCTATCTTAACATGTTCTACTTTATTTCATTTGTTTTTGCTTTTCACTATGTCTTACTGTATAGTTTCTTTTTAAGTGGTTGCTCTAGGGTTTACAATATACCTATCTAATTTTTCAAAGTCTACTAGAATTATTATATTACCTCTCCAAGGGGAATGCAATCACCATCATATAGGTCTTTCTAACATTTCACCTTTTTGTTGTTGTAGTCTTATGAATTATATCTGTGTACATTGAAAATCCTTTCAGACAGTGTTATAGCTTTTGTTCTTAACTGTCAAGCATATTTTAAAGAATATTAGAGATTAGTCTGTTATATTTGCCTAGGTTTCTGTTGTTCTTCCTTCATACCTGTTTTTCTAAGTTTCCCTTTGTTCCCTTTTTCAGAGAAATTTCTTTGATAATTCTTTCCCAGAAGCTCTGCTGACAACACATAATCTTAATTTTTCTTTATCTGAGAATGTACTTAGGGGATTTTCCCTGGATAAGGAATTCTGGGTTGAAAGTGCTTTTTCGTTTTAATACTTTAAAAATAGTTTTCTATTTCTTTCTAGTTGTTGCCTTAAGTTTATATATATCTTGTTTCTTGTGATGTGTAGTATAAACTATTTTATTTTCTATGCCATTTATTTGTTGGAAAAATGGTCTTACTGTCCTTTAGGATAGCCAACATTATGCATTTAGCTCATTGTATCCTCATGTTGAATTTAACATGTGCTCCTGGTCCTCTTATTTTGTAACATAAGTAAATCTAGATGTTTGATTAGATTTATGTTGTTGTTTTTTTGTTTTCTGTTGGTGGGGACCTTAAGAGTGGTACTGAGCCTAGTCAGTTTGGCTCAGTGGTGAGAGCTTCAGCCCAGGACTGAAGGATCCCACGTTCGATTCTGGTCAAGGGCACATACTTCCGTTGTAGGCTCAATCCTGAGTGTGGAGGCAGCCAATCAATGTGTCTCTCTCACATCCATGTTTCTCTCTTTCTGTCTCTGAAAATCAGTGGAAAAAATATCGTTGGGTGAGGATTAACAACAACAAAAGAGTGGTACTAAGAAAAGTTTGTTGCCTCATATCAGGAAAATTTTGTTGCATCGTATCCATTTCCTGCTTTTTAGTGAAGTTAAGATTAATTGATGGGTTCAACTTGATCCTTCTCTATTCAAGTTCCCCATCCACCTTTTTTACCTTATGATTTTAGCAGTCATTGATGGTCATTGCCTAGATTCATTATTTAACCAGGGATTGGAATTCTTTAAAACAATTTTAAAAAAATCCTCACTGAGTATGTTTTTATTGATTTGAGAAAGAGAAGAAGGGAGAGAGAAACATCAGTGTGCAAGAACATCAATTGGTTGCCTCCTGTACATGCTCCAACTGGGGATCGAACCCACAAGGTATACCTATTTGCCCTGACTCGGAATTGAACTAGTAACCTTTTGATGTATGGGAAGACACTTGATTTTCTTTTTGTTTTTAAATTGACATTTAGAGAGAGGAAGGGAGAGGAAGGGGAAACATCGATTGGTTGCCTCCTGTATGTGCCCTGACCAGGGCTGAATTTCTTAATTCTAAGTGATTTTCTAATTCAATCATTTCTTCTCCCTTTATTAGCCATGATTATTCTCTAGGGAATAAGCTGCCCTCATCATCTCTTTGGTTTTCCAGAAATACTGTTCATATCAGAAAGGCAGGATAAATGCTTGATTCTTTCTACTTATTTTCCAATTTTCAGAATAGTTATATTCTAGCGGCCTCTAAAGTTGACCAAAGAGGAATTTTTCTTCTTTTTTCTTTTTTGAGTATGACTGTGAACTTATGGATATTTATATTTTTTATGTTTTCCTGTCATTGCATTCTTGTATATGTTCTGATTGTTTCATCCTTGGCAAATGAGAATCCTTTCAGTTGTCTCCGATTGCCTTTTAATTTGCTTGCAGTAGTATCATTAACATTTTTGCTTTCTCATTTGACAAGATGTCTTATATTTAGTTTGTGTACAGTTTTCTGTGCCAAACCTGGAATAAGCCATTTCTCCAAGGAGAAATTGCACACGTGTGTTTCCATTGATTTTATTTTAGTGGGAAAGGACACTTAGAGTTTACAATTTAGAGGCAGAGGTGCTCATTGCTACTGGGTTATCATTGCTTTTAGGCCTTTTCAGGCCAATCCTCATGCCAAATCTTTTACCATAATTTCTTGTCTGATACTTGTTATGTAGTTTATTCCTAGGGGCATTTCCTGGAACAATAATTTTTTAGTTCTGTGTGTTCATAATTGTTTATTTTTTTTAGCCTTGAAGGTTAGTTTGGCAAGATAGAACATCCTTAGCTCCCATTTTATTTCCTTGGGTATTTAAATATATAATTCTACTAGAGGCCCGGTGCACGAAATTCGTGCACGGAAGGGGGTTGTCCCTCAGCCCAGCCTGTACCCTCTCCAATATGGGACCCCTCAAGGGATGTCTGACTGCCCTCTCACAATCCAGGACTGCTGGCTCCAAACTGCTTGCCTGCCTGCCTTCCTGATTGCCCCTAACCGCTTCTGCCTGCCAGCCTGATCACCCCCTAACCACTCTGCTGCCAGCCTGTTTGCCCCCAACTTCCCTCCTCTGCCGGCCTGGTCACCCCTAACTGCCCTCTCCTGCAGGGTTGATCACCTCCAACTGCCCTCCCTTGCAGGCCTGGTCCTTCTCAACTGCCCTCCCTTGCAGGCCGGGTGCCTCCCAACTGCCCTCTCCTGCTGGCCATCTGTGGTGGCCATCTTGTGTCCATATGGGGGCAGGATCTTTGACCACATGGGGGCAGCTATATTGTGTGTTGCAGTGATGATCAATCTGCATATTACTCTTTTATTAGATAGGATAGAGGCCTGGTACAGGGGTGGGGGCCAGCTGGTTTGCCCTGAAGGGTGTCCTGGATCAGGTGGGGGTCCCCTTGGGGCGTGGGACGGCCTGAGCGAGGGGCCTGTGGTGGTTTGCAGGCTGGCCATGCCCCCTGGTAACCCAAATGGAGGCCCTGGTATCTGGAATTTATTTTCCTTCTACAATTGAAACTTTGTAGCCTGGAGCCAAGCCAAGCCTGGGGCTCCCTCCAAGGCCGGCAGCCATTTCTGTTGGGGATATAATTGAAACTTTGTTGCCTTAAGCAGGTGGGCCCCACCAGGGTGTGCGGAAAGCTTTGCTTCCCCTGTTGCCAGCAGCAACCCTGGCCTGCTCTCTCAAGCTCCATTCTGCCGCCATTTGTTTGAATTTGTTTACCTTCTATAATTGAAACTTTGTAGCTTGAGTGGAGGCTTAGGCCTGGCAAGGGCAGGCAGAAAGCTTGGCTTCCTCTGTTACCTAGGAAACCTTGCTCTCTGTGGCTGTAGCCATCTTGGTTTGGGTTAATTTGCATGCTTGCTCTGATTGGATGGTGGGCGTGGCTTGTGGGTGTGTTGGAGGTATGGTAAATTTGCATATTTGTCTGTTATTAGGTAGGATTGTCTACTAAGATAAGCTATGTGCGCCACTGTCTGTCATCAGTCTTAATTTTCTTTCCATTATAAGTAATTTGTACTTTTTGCACGATGCCTGATGAATCCCCCCTACCCCCCTTTAAAATTCAGTAGATTTATTAAGCTGTGTCTTGGTGTTGAGCTTCTGAGTTGTTTTCTAAGGTATATGGTATACCATTTCAACATGCAGATGTAGGCTTTTTTATTTCTAGAAAATTTTCTTGAATTATAGTGGCTAGTATTTGTTTTAATTTATAGCTTTGATTTGGGGGGGGCAGTCTATAATATGTATTTTATATTTACTTTGCCTTTTATTTATCACTTTTAATTGTTTAAAAAATGTGTGTGTGTGTTTTTCATTTTTCTCCTTTTTCTCCCTTATTGTATGGTATCTTCTCTCATGTCTTTTCTAGCTGAGTTGTCATTTCTTTTTCTTTCATTTTTTATCCTTTTCTGTGTTCACTCAGGTTTCCTTTTATGTCTTCCTGTTGCCTAGCACTCTTATTTAATTTTCTAATTATGATTTATGTTGTCTTAAAGCTTCTTTTTTATATTTAATTTGTTCTGTAATCTTAGGTCACAGTTCTCATCTACTTTAGGCCATGTTTTTCTGCTGTTTCTTCATTTTCTATTGGTGGGCTGTTCATTTTGTTAGTCTCTTTTCCTTACAATATCATTATATTGGGTTTGATAAACGGCCTTTTTCTGTGGCTCATATTTATTTCCTATGCATTTTAAGTGCATTATGTAACATTAAAATTTTATTAGCTCTGATGATGATAAGCTCTGACTTACAACCTATCTATCTATCTATCTATCTATCTATCTATCTATCTATATAACAGGCTAATATGCTAGTGTCTCTCTGACCATCCAACTGGTCACTATGAGGCGCACTGACCACCAGGGGACAGACGCTCAATGCATGAGCTGCTGTGACGCGCACTGGCCACTTACAAAGAAATGGCACTGTGAACCTGGCACCGACAAAGCAACACTCGGCTTCCCCCAAGTGGGACACAGGCCCTGCCACCACCCCAGAGCGACAGCCCATCAAATCACAGCCAACGCTACTGACACCCCATGGTGCAAAATGTGGCCCACAGCCCAGTCCAGAAACAGTCGCTGTGGGCAATGGGTAATGATGTCACGTAGCAACGCCCAGCTTCCTCTCCCTAGTGACTAGTCTCCTTGGAGTTTCTTCAGCCCAAGAACACGACTTGCTTTATAGCCAGGTGCAAACATTTTACACTTTAACCAAATATCTGTGAAGCATTTTCCTGTGCCTCATCTCATTTGATCCTCACAGAAGTCCTGGAGTAGGTAGATAGGAGACTCGGTAGAATCCTATTTTCATTAGCCAGAAAATGGAGATTTAGAAAGTTTCGAAACTTGACCCGACTGAAAAGAAGTAAGAAATGGTGGACCTTGAAAATGATTTCAGGTTTTCTCACTGCACAGAATATAGTTAAACACGCCTGCAGTTAAATATTTCATCCTTTGTTCTCCCTGCGTGATCTACAATAACAATCTTCTTCATGTTGATATTTACTGCTGTGTTGCTGACAATTACCTGAAAGAGAAGTTGGGGTGCTTCACTGGGCTGGAAAAAGTTTAGCTACATCAGAAAGCAGGTCTAATTAAGCAAGTTTATCTATATATATAAAGCTCTTGCTGGCGCCAATTGCACACGTGTGTTTCCATCTGTCATTGTCGATCGTGAATTGGTTTGACACTTCTGTTATAGAGAAAGGGCGAATAGCAATATTAAAATATTTCTTCTAATTAATTTCCTTTCAATATGCATGAATTCGTGCACCGGGCCTCTAGTTTAATTATAAGCTGTTGTAAAGTAGTTACTTTATCTTTTTCTTTAGCATTATGTTGTCCTTAGGATAGTGGTCTGTCTGGGTCAACTGCTATTGACACTATGCTTTCTCTATAGTCTTGGAATCTCAGCTATTTGCAAGTTACATCTCTGTGTTGTAGTGTAATGTTTTTGTAATGTCTAGCTATTTCACTGGTATCTGTAATGGAAAGATAAGCAGTTTTTAAAAATATGCACTGAACAGATTTTGGAACTGAGTTTGTGGGTTCTCCCCCTTTCCAACAAACAACAGAATTAATGTATAGCATTTAGTAGTGCTACTTGGTGCTGAAATGTTTGTGTTAATTAATTAGCCTTAGTATGCTATTTCTTTTGTTTTAGGTTAAATGGAAACCACCCTTGGGAGCTGGATGCCTGTGTAGCCTTTCTATCATATCATTGAATTGCAATGAGTGGAGGAGGAGAGCAGCCAGATATCCTCAGTGTTGGAATCCTGGTCAAAGAAAGATGGAAAGTGGTGAGTATTCATCTGACGGGGGCGGGAGAGGGAGAGGTAGATTGATTGTCTTGGGGGCAATTTTGGGTATCTTGATAAAAAATAGCATTTTTATTATAGAATAATACATATATTGCTTGCTAAACCAGTTATTTTCAGGTGTGTGTTTGTTTTGTTTTGTTTTGTTTTTGCTTGATCCCTTCACCTTTTTCACTCGGCCCCAAACTCTCCTCCCCTCTGACAGCTGTCAGTCTGTTTCATGTATCCATGCCTCTGTTTCTGTTTTGTTAGTTGATTTTGTTCATTAGATTCCACATATGAGTGAAATCGTATGGTATTTGTCTTTCTCTGGCTGCCTTATTTCACTTAGCATAATGCTCTCCAGGTTCATCCATGCTATCACAAAGGGTAAGATTTCCTTCCTTTTTTATGGCCAAATAGTATTCCATTGTGTAAATGTTCTACAGCTGTTTTATTCACTCATCTGCTGATGGATACTTGGGCTGCTTCCAAAACTTGGCTGTTGTAAATAATGCTGCAGTGAACATAGGGGTGCATATATTCTTTTAACTTGGTGTGCTGGGTTTTTTCAGATATATTCCCAGAACTGGAATTGCTGGGTCATAAGGCAGTTCCATTTTTAAATTTTGAGGTAACTCCATACTGCTTTCCTTAGCGACTACACCAATCTGCATTCCCACCAACAGTACACGAGGTTCCCCTTTCTCCACATCCTTGCCAACACTTGTTTGTTGATTTATTGGTGATAGCCATTCTGACGGGTGTGATGGGGATATCTCATTGTGGATTTTATTTGCATTTCTCTGATGATTAGTGACATTGAGCATGTTTTCATTTGTCTATTGGCCATCTGTATGTCCTCTTTGGAGAAGTGTCTATTCAGGTCCTTTGCTCATTTATTAATTGTATTGTTTGGTTTTTTTGTGTTAAGTTGTATGAGTTTCTTGGGTATTTTGGATATTGACCCCTTATCAGATGTATCATTGCCGAATATGTTCTACCATTCAATGGGTTCTTTTCATTTTGTTGAAGATTTTCTTTGCTGTGCAAAATTTTTTGGTTTGACGTAGTCCCATTTATTTATTTTTTCTTTTGTTTCCCTTGCCCAAGGCAATATATCAGAAAAAAATTTTAACGGTTTGAATCAAATCCAAATAAACTCTGGATATTGCTGTTGGTGATATCATTTAAGTTTTTAATTTTTAGGTTCTTTTTATCTCTTTTTACTTACCATTTATTTGTTGGAGAAACTAGGCCATTTGCCCGTACAATTTTCCATGGTTTGTATTTTTCCAATTGCTTCCATGTGGTGTTAACATGTTTCTCTGTCATGTATTTTATGTAAATTATTAATTATGCATAGAGGTTTGATTAAATCTGAGTTCAAATGTACTCTGAGATGGGGGCATTTTTCTCATAAAAGGTATTGTGAACTTTCAATAGGAGGAGCATAATATCTTATTGCCCATCATTTTTATGGTCTTAGTACTATCGTTCATCATTGTCTAGGTCTGTTAATTCATTACGGATTGCAAATTGGTGATATTCTAGCATTCTTTCACTTATTATTTAAAGTACATAATAAAGTGAAATTTCTCATCATCATCTGTTTATCTGAGATATAATTTTATTAGGAAAACAGGATAAATGCTTGATTCTTTTTCTTAATTTATCAATTTTCAAAATAATGAATTGGCTCCCTAACATAGTTTGAAAGTGACCATAGTCTGAAGAGAATTTTAAAAATTTCAACTAAGAAGTTTTTTAAAATAAATCTTTATTGTTCAGATTATTACAGTTGTTCCTCTTTTTCCCCCCATAGCTCCCCTCCACCCTGTTCCCACCCAACCCTCTACCCTAACCACCCCCACTGTCCTCATCTATAGGTGTATGATTTTTGTCCAGTCTCTTCCCGCATCCCCCACACCCCTTCCCCCCTGAGAATTGTCAGTCCACTCCCTTTCTATGCCCCTGATTCTGTTATATTCACCAGTTTATTCTGTTCATCAGATTTTTTATTCACTTGATTTTTAGATTCACTTGTTGATAGATATGTATTTGTTGTTTATAATTTTTATCTTTACCTTTTTCTTCTAACTCTTCTTAAAGAATACCCTTCAGCATTTCATATAATACTGGTTTGGTGGTGATGAACTCCTTTAGCTTTTTCTTATCTGTGAAGCTCTTTATCTGACCTTCAATTCTGAATGATAGCTTTGCTGGGTAGAGTAATCTTGGTTGTAGGTTCTTGCTATTCATCACTTTGAATATTTCTTGCCACTCCTATCTGGCCTGAATAGTTTCTGTTGAGAAATCACCTGATAATCGTATGGGTACTCCCTTGTAGGTAACTAACTGTTTTTCTCTTGCAGCTTTTAATATTCTCTGTCTTTTGCTCTTGGCATTTTAATTATGATGTGTCTTGGTGTGGTCCTCTTTGGATTTCTTTTGTTTGGGGTTCTCTGTGCTTCCTGGATTTGTAAGTCTATTTCTTTCACCAAGTGGGGGAAGTTTTCTGTTATTATTTCTTCAAATAGGTTTTCAATATCTTGCTCTCTCTCTTCTTCTGGCACCCCCATAATTCGAATGTTGGTACGCTTGAAGTTGTTCCAGAGGCTCCTTACACTAGCTTCATATTTTTGGATTCTTTTTTCTTTTTGCTTTTCCGATTGGGTGTTTTTTGCTTCTTTGTATTTCAAATCTTTGACTTGATTCTTGGCATCCTGTAGTCTGCTGTTGGATCTCTGTATATTATACTTTATTTCAGTCAGCTTAATTTCTAGTTGGTCCTTTTACATATCCTTGAGGATCTCACTAAATTTCTCAGAGGTTTTTAGAAGATTCTTGAGTAACCTTATAACCGTGGTTTTGAACTCTATATCCAGTCGTGTGCTTTCCTCCATTTCTTTCATTTGTGACCTGTTTCTTTGTCTCCACATTTTGGCTGCTTCCCTGAGTTGATAGAGTGGCTTTGTGTGCTAGGTGTCTTGTAGGGCCCAGTGGCTCAGCCTCCCCAGTTACCTGAGGTGGACACTATTGGTGCATCCCTTTGTGGGCTGTGTGCAGTCTTGTTGTAGTTAAGCCTTGATTGTTGTTGGTATCACTGGGAGGAATTGACCTCCAGGCCAATTGGCTGTGAGGATCAGCTGTGTCTACTATGGAAGGACTTCTGTGCTGTAGACACCCTTATGGGGCAAGACTTGCTTCAGTTGGGCTTCGGTGCTCACTGAGTCTGCCCCCTGAGTGTGTCCCTTATGGATCTGAAGAGTTGTAATCTGGATGGTCCCACTCTGACCCCTGGGTACACTGGCTCTTGGATCTCCAAGGTGGTGCAAATTTAGCCTCTGCCTGAGGTCACCCAGCAGGAGCTACGGAGATATCTGCAGATTTCTCTCCTTTGTTTGGGGTTTGGAGGTGCCCAGATGAGGCCCAACTGTGAAGCAATGCAAGCTGCTGTGGAGCTTTGGGTCTTCTTTTGGGAGTTCTGGGGCTCTCTGACCCAGCTGCAGTTTGTTAGGTAATTTTAGATTGCAAAAGGCCAGGCCATTCATATGCAAAAGCCTCTGCACACAGCTTGGGTGGGGTTGTAAATTGGGTGGGGGTGGGGTCTCAGGGAATCAACAGGGCGGAGCAAACAGCAATGGCTGACCGTCAGCCCTGCCCTAAGAGGCCCCCAGGTTTCAGTGTCCCGCGGTAATCACTTCAAGTACCTCTGAGAGAAAGCCACCCTTGTGTTCTGGCCCAATGCCAGTCAGTCCAGTTTCTCCACATATGAGTCTGTGTCCCCAGAGTCTCACCCGGAATTGGAGTTCAGAGCAGTCGGGAGCTTGTGTCTCCCTCCCTGCCCTATTTCTACCCCAAACTCCCCACATACACATCTCAGTTAGGTTCCAGATAAGATTGCAACTGGCAAAAATATTTCATGGTTTAAAAAGTCTTCAAATGATTACCTTAGAATTAAAACAACAAATCTGGTTGTTGAGAGGCATTTGTGGGAAATGAAGCTTTCAGATAATGTGTTTTTGTGACAGTTCTAATGCTAACTGTAGACCAAATTTTAAAATTGTTTGTGGCAGAAATAATTTTTTAACTTTTTGTGGATAAATTTGTGGAAAACGTTCTGATGTTATTTGTAGGCATTTGTTTTCTTCTTGGCATATGGTTAATTTAATAATACTAAGATCTATTTGTAATAAAATAGCAGTAGCAAAATTATATATATATATTTAATATTAGAGACTAGTTGGTTTCCAGTTAGAATCTTCTAGTAATTTTGTGTGTGTTCTTATTTCTTATGCAGTTGAGGAAGATTGGGGGTGGGGGCTTTGGAGAAATTTACGATGCCTTGGACATGCTTACCAGGGAAAACGTTGCACTGAAGGTAGAATCAGCCCAACAACCAAAACAAGTTCTGAAAATGGAGGTTGCTGTATTGAAAAAACTACAAGGTAAGTTGTTTTATATAATATATCAAACAATTTATAATTTATTACTTTCTTTCTGAACCTCAATTACATTCTCTAGCTATTAATGAAATATTCTAGTGTCATATTATAAACATGCTGAGCATATTTCTCTTGGAAATTTTATCACTAGCTAGTAATATTAGAAAGATTGATTGCTTAGAGTAATTGGACTTTGGCAATTTGTTTTCATGGTGAGTAGGGATGAGAGAGAGTGAATTACCTGAAACATTTTGTGTTAGAAAGCATTTTCATAAATGTTATTGTAAAACTAGAGGCCCGGTAAATGGGTAGGGTCCCTAGGCCTGGCCGGTGATCAGGGCTGATTGGGGCCTTCCACATGCCGGCCAATATAACGATATGTAAGAAACGTTTTAATAAAAATTTCGTAACTTAATTTTTACAATATCCTGTTATACATAACTACAGGCCCATTGCACGATATTTGTGCAAGAATAGGCCTTCCTTCCCCTGGCTTTGCTCCCAGCCGCCTGGGAGCTGCCAAGTCCCCGCTCCCTGGCTGCCCGGGAGCCGCCAAGTCCTCGCTCCCGGCCAGAGCACTGCTCCTGTAGCTCCCTCTACCCCCCTCCATCCCTCTCATAGCAGGTGTCCTGCCCTGGCTTGTGGCTCCATGCCTGCATATGCAAATTAACCCGCCATCTTTGTTGGGTTAATTTGCATACTCCTGATTGGCTGTGGGCATAGCAGAGGTACGGTCAATATACATGTTTGTGTATTATTAGGTAAGATTATTAATAACGAACTACAACGTTCGCTAATGACTGATTACATAATCGTGTTGCATTCATTTCCCTTACGTGCCTTACGTGCAGGCGCACCATTTCTCTTCACTAATACTGGCAGTGAATATTTTAGCAGCCGATGGCCACGTCACTAGTATTGGACTGACTTGTTTGGTGTGTGCAACAGGAAATATTTCACTTTCGGAGAGCAAGAAAAATAGGTTTATTTGCATTACGCTTATTAATTTGTGCACTTATTCAGTGTCTGGTAAGTTAATGTTCAAGCTACACTTCTAAGTTGTACTTGGTTTTTACAGATGTATTTGAATATTTTAGTCACTTCTAAAACTAAACCACCTGTCTGTAGGCCTATTTGATAGTACTTCTACACTCATTATTATCTAAAGTATCCCTGGTAAATAGAACCATAAAACTTATTAAGAGGAAAAAATATTCTCTGGTGTAAGAGGAAAAAATATTCTGTTCTATGTGTTTAACTCTGATCACTAGTAATTCTGCAGTACCTCATGCACCTACCGTCAGAAGGTACTTTTAAAAAAGTTAGATTTCCATTATAATCTTTTTATTTTATTTTTTATTTTATTGATTTTTTACAGATAGGAAGGGAGAGGGATAGAGAGTTAGAAACATCGATGGGAGAGAAACATAGATCAGCTGCCTCCTGCACACCTCCTACTCGGGACGTGCCCGCAACCAAGGTACATGCCCCTGACCGGAATCGAACCCGGGACACTTGAGTCCGCAGGCCGACGCTCTATCCACTGAGCCAAACCGGTTTCGGCTCCATTATAATCTTAACAAAATTTGATACATGTCTAGAATCTTGCAGGTGAGATAGATAAATCTTAAATTTGATTTTTCCCTAACTTTTTATCATGAAAAAATTCAAATATATAAAAAATAGAGAATCATATAATGAACATTCACATGGTACTCAGTTTCAATAAGTATTAGTATTTGCTCAGTCTTGTTGCTTCTAAATCTTACTTCTTTAACATGTTCCCCTACCATGCTGGAGTATTTAAAAAATCCTAGACATATATCATCTATAAATTCTTCAGTATGTCTCTCTAATAGATCAGGGCTCCTTTAAAGATAAAGGAGGAGAAGAAGAAGAAGAAGGAAATATTCTTTATTTTATAGAGTCATGAAGTATCAATTAGGGAATTTGTGGGTTTTAGGGGGGGTGTTTAGAGATACATCAATATTTGACAGACACTACTTTGCCTATGAGAGCTTTGTTGATTTTGTGAATCCATTAAAGTGTATCTGTTGGAACATAAAACGTCTTAGCCACTTACCCTCACACACATAAAAAAATGATATGAGAACATATTAAAGGTAGTTTATGTTGAACTTTAGAAAAATTTGGGGGATCTGTATTATTGGAAAAGTGAAGTAATAAGGCTGTGGAAATGCTTTAAGTGACCAGTTTTAAGAATGGATTAGAGGATCTCATTGGAGAGGAAGCCTATGTTCTAGTTTTTCTTTAATTTTACTTTTTAGAACCATTTTAGGTTTACAGAAAAATTGAGCAGAAAGTACAGCTTCCCATATTCCCTCCCATCCCCAGTTCCCCTATTATAAAATCTTGCATAAGTGTGGTACATGTTACAATTGGTGAACCAATATTGATATATTGTCATTAACTAAGTCCATAATTTACATGAAGGGATTCCTTTTTTAATAACATAAACATAATAGTCTTAAACACCTAACAAAATTATTTTACCCTGCCTGGTTTGGCTCAGTGGATAGAGCGTCAGCCCTCAGACTGAAGGTCACGGGTTTGATTCCCAATCAGGGCACATACCTAGGTTGTGGGTTCCATCCCCAGTTGGGGCGTGTAAGGGAGGCAGCCAATCGATGTTTCTCTCTCACATCCATGTTTCTCTTTCTCTCTCCCCATTCTTCTCTTTCTAAAATCAATAAACATATCCTCGAGTGAGAATTTTTTAAAAAGTATTTAAAAATCACTACTTAAGTCATTGAATGACTAGAAAGTTGTCCTGCCTTTCTGTGCTATTTTAGCCCTCTATGTCATGTTCTGAATGATCAGCATATCTTATCTCTTGTGTTCTTTCAAACACCAACTTGAATATTACTTTGGATCAGAAGGTAATTAATTAAAGGTTTATTTAATTATTTTTAAAAAATTATCCTATAGATCCTCTAAAAGCAAGGGAGGATCCTATTAATATCAAGAAATAATAAAGTAAATGCCATTGTTTGATAATCAAATAGTTTTATTATTCTCAGTAGAAGTAGTTGGGAATTAATTTGTTTTGCCCCATATCAGTGCAGAGAAAAACAACATGACCCATAAAGAAGTGATTTTATTTGGACCATCAGTGACTTCTTTTTACCCTGAGATATTGGTTCTGGGTTTTACTTTTGCCTTGGAGACTGCACACAGCTCTGAGAGTTGGGAAGAAGGGGTTCTATTACAGAAGAGCAACTGTACCTCTTCTGCCTTCCCTGCTTGAAGTCTCCAGCTACTGCTGTGAAGTACGACTACTCCCTTTCCCTAGTCATAAGAATGTAAGAAATGTGTAATTTCTTTCCAGTATAAAAGACTGCCTATGAAAGTTATTCCAAAGTTGCTTGCCCTCGTGAAGGTTCATCTGTTCCATCAGAAAGTGTTATAAGATCTCTGATAACTCCTTTTGTGGCAGAGCATAGTAGTCAAACTACAGGTCCTAAAAGGTTAGGAATGAACTCTTCATTTTATCCTTTAATCTATCATCTGCCCTTTTGTTTGTTTCATCCTGTGCATTTTCCCCCTTAAAGTAATTTGCTTGCCCTAGATAAGGTTTCATTAAAGAGTGTTAGGAGAGCCCTAGCCGGTTTGGCTCAGTGGATAGAGTGTCGGCCTGCGAACTGAAGGGTCCCAGGTTCGATCCTGGCCAAGGGCACATGCCTGGGTTGTGGGCTTGATCCCCAGTAGGGGGCGTGCAGGAGGCAGCTGACCAGTGATTCTCTTTCATCATTGATGTTTCGATCTTTCTATCCCTTTCCCTTCCTCTCTAAAATCAATAAAAAATATATTTTTTTAAAAAAGAGTGTTAGATCTCTGAGAACTTTATTTGTTCAGTATGTTCACTTTAACACTTACCTAGTTGGGAGATTTAACATATCTGCTAGCTCGGGGATTTGTCTATTCACTACTCCATTTGAGCCTAGAAAAATAGCACATAGGAATAAGAATAGGTCTAGATTATTTTAAGGAGCAGAAATTCATTTCCTTAAAATAGAATGTAATGTATATATGTGTGTCTTTATATGTACATACACATATATTTATATGTTTTTTTATATAAAGAAAGTCTGGAATCATATAGAACTCAAGAAGCCATTGCGAATGGTTATGTTTAAGTATTGGAATTAGAGGTATCTGTAAGGAGAGGATCTTTTACTTTTTTCCTTTATAAACTCTCTTTGGTGCTTAAAAAATGGAAAAGAATAATGTCAACTTTTTTATAGTAAAAATGTAATATAAAAATTATAAATATTTCAAAATCCATTCTTACCCTTTATTTTCTTTTTAAATTTCTGAATGCTTAAAAATACATGGTAAATTAATGTAATGTAATTTAATTAAAAAGCTGTTTTGGGTTGTGAACTTACTTTATAATATCTTATTTGTGGGGAGATCTATAGCAGTGTGAGTGCTTACTATGTGCTAGGAACAGTGCTACTAAATATTAGGTTCATTCATACTTGTCTTATTATAATATCTTAATGTATCTTTTATCTATGCATGTATAAGACCTTCCTCCATTTTGTTTATAACCTTTTTAGTCTATAAATGTTCACAGTAAAAAAAGTTTAAATTCAAATAGAAGAATAAAGTAAAAAGTAAGTTTCTTTTTTCTTAGCCCCTCTTTCTCTTCCAAAGTTAAGCATTGTTACTGGTTTCTTGTGGTTTTTCCAGAAACATGCAATACATATTATAAATATACCTATTCACACATTTATATAATCACATGATTGTATGCATTCATATATAACCATATCATTATATATGTCATATATATGTCATGCATGAAATATATGATGATGTGATTGTGTGTATCTATAAAATCTTCCTCCATTGCCCTGGCTGGTGTGGCTCAAGTAGGTTGGAGCATCGTCCCATGCACTAAAAGCTCATGGGTTTGATTCCCGGTCAGGGCACATATTTAAGTTGTGGGTTAGAACCCTGGATGGGGGACCTAGGGGAGGCAACCAATCCATGTATCTCTCACATCGACGTTTCTCTCTCCCTCTCTTTTTTGCTCTCTCTCTAAAATTAAAATAAAAAAAAAAATCTTCCTCCCTTTCCCATATCCCCCAATAGCATGTGGAATCATATGTTACTGTTCTGCAACTTTATGTGACTCCTTAGATTCAGACAGTAAGATTCATTTTCTGTGCACCTTTATGTTCTGCAGCAGGAGTGATCCTTCAAATATATCGATTGGATCATGTCACTCCCCCACCTTTGCTAAAATATTTCAGGGCTTTCCTTTTCTCAGGTAAAGTCTACCCACCTTAACATAGCATGTTTTTTTCAGTTCCTAAACAGTTTATGGCCTCTGATATGCAAATCTGCTTCCTCTCTTTTATGCTTTGGATAATTCCTACTTTCTTTATTCCTTTAAAATAAATTTATAATAGGCCTAGTATTTATAAAAATCCACAGGTAATCTATGATTTAAAGAAATAAAGCAAAGTACAATTAAGAGCTTCACTTTTTTTTCCTAAGCATGTAATATCCAAAAATACCTATGCTTAAAAAAATGTGATTCTACTAGATTGCCTGTTCCTTTTTCCTAGGTAATACTATTACAGGAGTTATTTAAAAATTTTAATTTATAATCAAAGTTATACAAATAGTTTAATCAATCAGTTCTACAAAGCCTGTTTTGAAAAACAGTAGTCCAGGTTTTGGTTCCAGATAAGATGGAGTAAGCATACTTCACCCTGTCTCTCCCACTGAATGCAGCTATAAAACCTGGACAGAATGCTTGGAGTGGCTATTTGAGGACTCAAAAAATAAATAGTAGGAGGCAGATTGGGGAAGAAGACCAGAATTCAAAGTACCAGTGAACTGGCGGTGAGTTTACCATTTTTTTCTTCCAGTATGCCCACGCCTGAACTTAACATATCCTGAAACTTGGAAGTGAGCATTATTAACTCGGACAGAAAAAGCACCAGGAGAAGTCCTCCAGTTCTGACTCAAGGAGCTGGAAAGGGGTTTCCTAATGCTCAGAGAAAATGTGGCAATCCCACATCTTTTTCTTTTTTTCCTTTTCTTCATTCTCTTGCACCCTAGGCCTCAAACAATCCTTGGCAGTGACTACAGTGGTCTCAACGGAGTCAGGCAGAAGCCTAAATCTCAGAGGGAGGGGAACCTTCCTCTCAAATTGAAGGAACTATGCTCTTAAGAGAGTGGAGCAAATTCCATTGCTTTTCTTCTCTCTTAGCTCTTCTGTTGCTCACCCTGGGCCCTGACTTCTGACACAGTCATGGGAAGCACACAGCAGAGTGTGGTTAATGAAGCCCAGCTTTCTATTGAAAGGCCAAAAAAGGGGAGTCCTAGGGAACCAGAAGATTGCAGAGAAACCACTTAAAGCTGCTTATGGACTGCTGAGTTGACTTCCAAGTTTTGCATACCTGAGCCTGATTCTAAACAGCATAAGAAAATATTGAGGACGGAATTATGGGATAGACCACCCCCCAACCCCCAATCTGGACACTATGTGGGACAGTTATGAAACACTTAACTGAATTGAAATTGGAAACATAACCCACAGAAGACATGTCAGAACTTGAAGTATGAACCCAACTGGGTCAATTACTGGCTTTAAAAAAAACCCAAAACTCAACAAACATTCTCACTGGGATTTAAATAAGAACCTGAGTTTCAACATAATATTAAAAATGTCCAGAATACAATCTAGAATTGCTCAGCTTAAAAATCAGAAAAATCTGAGTTCACTGAGTCACACCAGCCAGGTTTCCTCAAAGACTTTTAAATCAGCTATAATGACCATGTTCCAGGTATGGGCAGGAAGATAAGTTTTAGCAAAGAAATAGAAAATAGAACTAAATGTTCCAGGAATGAGTGGAAAGATTAAAAGAAAAAAAAAACTCAGCAAAGAAATAGAAGATAAACAAGAACTAAATGAAAATTTAGAACTGAGAAATACAATAATGGAAATTTAAAAATTGCTGGATGGGCTCAATAGTGGACGTGACAGATGAAAGAATCAGTGAACCTGAAAATAGATCAATATAAATGATCCATTCGGAAATTTAAAAACAAAACAAAACACCCATAGGCCATATGCCGCACTTAAGCCAAAAATACTTTGTACACCTGATTGAAAAAAGAAAAGAAAAAAAGAGAAATCCAGTTGGAACAACAACAACAAAAAAGAAGATTAAAAATAAATAAATAGTCTTGGGGACCTATGACACTATCCTAAGGTCTAACATTTATGTCATCAGAAATCCTGAATTAGAAGAGAATGAGTGTGGTGCGGCAAAACTATTCAAAGAAATAGTGGCATATAGATTGGAAAGGAAGAAATAAGACTGTCCCTATTTGCAAATATCATGATTATCTACGTAGACAATCCCAAGGAATCCACACAGAATTTTCTAGAATAAATGAGTTTAGCAGGTGATTCAAGGTCATCCACAAAAAGTAATCATACTTCTATATGTTAATGGTAAACAATTGAAATTTGTATTTTAAAAAATTTACAGTAGCTCCTAAAAATAAAATACTTAAAATATGTATCTCTATGCTGAAAACTATATACCATGATTAAAAATAATCAGAGAACATTTAAATGGAGAGACATGTCATATTCATGAATTGGAAGATTCATAAAGCAATTCATTCTCCCCAAACTGATCTATAGATTTAACACATCATCAATAAATATCCCAACAGCACTGTTTGTAGTTCTAGAGAAACTGATTCTAAAATTTCTATAGAAAGGCCAAGGACCTGGAATAGCCAGAACAGTTTTGAAAAAAATATGTTAGAAAAATCAAACTACATGAATTAAAAATCAGTACAAAGCTGTATTAGCAAAGAGATAGACATATAGATCACTGAAATTAGAATAGAGATTCCAGAAATAGAACCACACCAATAAGGCCAATAATTTTTTACCAAGTTTCTAAGTGAAAAAATAATATTCTTTTCAATAAGAGGTGTTGGAACATTGGACATCACATATAAAAGTAATGCACTTTACCTGGCTGACATGGCTCAGTGGTTGAGCGTTGCCCTGTGAACCAGGATGTCATTTTGATTCCTGTTCAGGGCACATGCCAGGGTTTTGGGCTTGACCCCCAGTGTGGGTCATGCAGGAGGAGCCAATCAATGACTCTCTCTCGTCATTGATGTTTCTCTCTCTCCCTTCTTCTCTGAAATCAATAAAAATATATTTTAAAAATAATAATAATGCACCTTGACCTTAACCACATAAGTTATACAAAAATGAACTTAAAATGTACTATACATCTACATGTGAAATATAAAGCTATTCAGCTTTTAGAAGAAAAACATTTAAATGATGGAATTTCCTTTGATGGTTATCTAGAAAGATAAGTTTGGAAACTTCCTTCTGCTATCTTCCTTCAGCTCATAGTGAGTTACTTAGAAACGAAGGGATTGTTAGATGGGCTTTCTCTGAGAGCTGGAAGAGGGAGGAAGGAGCAGAAGAGAGGGGTGGGGAGAGAGAGAGAGAGAGAGAGAGAGAGAGAGAAGGGAGAGGGAGAGAGAGAGAGAAAGGAAAGGAAAGGAAGGAAGGAAGGAAGAAAGGAAGGAAGGAAGGAAGGAAAGGAAGGAAGGAAGGAAGGAAGGAAGAAGAAGAAAGGAAGGAAGAAGAAAAGAAAGAAAGAAAAGAAAAGAAAAGAAAAGAAAAGAAAAGAAAAGAAAAGAAAAGAAAAGAAAGAAAAGAAAAAGAAAAGAAAAGAAAAAGAAAGAAAGGAAGGAAGAAAGGAAGGAAGGAAGGAAAGAAGGAAGGAAGGAAAGGAAAGTAAGGGAAGAGAAGAAGGAAAAGAAGAGAAGAGAAAAGAAAAAAGAAAAGAAAGACCTACTGGGGATCAAGCCTGCAAACCGGGCAAGTACCTTGACTGGGAAAAAATCTGGTGGCCTCTTGGTTCATGGGTGGACTTTTTCAACCACTGAGCCACACCGGGCCCTTCTTTTTGTATCACTGTCAAGTTAACTCAGTGAAGCTCCAAGCTCTATGATGCATTTTATTTTATCTTTTCTTTTTTAATCCTCACCTGAGGATATTTTTCCATTGCTTTTTACAGAGTGGAAGAGAGAGAGGGAAAGACAGAAATATCGATGTGAGAGAAACACATTGATTGGTTGCCCCCTGCACTTGCCAACCAGGGCCCGGGCCATGGAGGAGCCTACTATCAAGTAAGTGCCCTTGACCAGATTCAAACTGGGGACCTTTCGGTCCATAGGCCAATGCTCTATCCACTGAGGCAAACTGGCTAGGTCTATTTTATCTATTGTTGAAAGTATTACAGATATCTCCTTTATTGTTGTTTTTTCCCATTGATTTTCCCTCCACCCTGCACCCTCCCCTCCCAGGCCTTCACCACACTATTGTCTGTGTCCATGGGCTTTGCATATATGCATATAAGTTCCCCATTAATCACACCCCTCTCTCTCCCCCGCACCAAATCCCTCACCCGAGGCTTCCCTCTGAAATTCGTCAGTCTGTTCCATGCTTCTATGTCTCTGGATCTGATGTATTTTAATCCAACTAATGTATTGATTTCTCTGTAATGCTTATTTGTTCTTATAAGCTATAATTTGATCTTATTGTCTATATTAGTCTTATAACAGAGCCTAGCTTTATATTTTTCTGTCTGCCATGGTGTAGATATTTCATGAGTTGTTATTATTTGGGTGGGTGTGGCTTCTTTGTTTGTTTTTGGTGGGGAGTAGGTAAATACCCGGAGTAAATGACAGACGGGTAAGGAAGCTAACATTGGTTTTGTGGTGTCCTTATCAGGATGGTAGTCCATCTTTTTAGAATCTCAGTGTTTGCTAATTTGTAAATGACCTGGAATTTGTTCTTTGAATTCTAGAGCATTGCCGTTAGTGGATTTGGGATTGTTTCAGCTCAGCTTTTCACTTTATTGCTAAATAGCTTTTTAATTTAAAATGAGAAATGATTGATGCCCCTTTATGGTTGGTTTTCTTTCCTCTAGCAACAAGGCATGTAAAGTTACTTGCCTTGTGCATGACATTGTTACTCATTATTTAATGCTGGGATGTAGAGCACCATACCCCCCACCTGCCATAGTTTTAAGCTCATGATTTGAAAGCAAAAGTAGTAGAAGTTCATCTGAAATTGTAAGAACAAAAAAATTCATTCTATGCATTTAGTTGAGAATACAGCAGCTATTTCTTAAAAAAAAAAAAGACTGGCAATTAGAAAAGGATTGATCACTAATTGTCTTGGATGAATAGAAATCCCTTCTTATATCACAGTTAAAATGTCTGTTTAACTAGCAAGGTGCTACCTTGATACACCCATAGATATTATCTATCTAAATTAAGTCTATTTTTTATTGTCTTCCTTGGTGAAGATACCATGATTATTTCTCTTTTGCACAGAGCTTGATAACAGACCATAGGCATTCCCTGTTGAGTTAGAGTGATTAAGACAGTGATGGCGAACCTATGACACGTGTGTCAGCACTGACACGAATAGCCATTTCTGATGACACGCGGCCGCTGAGGTGGCCACATGCCGAGGATGAAACATTTGCTGCTCCTGAGGATGAAACATTTGCGAAATAATGTTTTTTCCTCCAAGTGACACACTACCCGAGTTATGCTCAGTTTTTTGGCGAAGTTTGACACACCAAGCTCAAAAGGTTGCCCATCACTGGATTAAGACCTAAAAGATTTAAGCTGATGAACAAAAATAGATCCAGAGACATAGAAGCATTGAATAGACTCCCACCTGTCCTCCAGGTGGGAGAGAAGCCGGCTGGCCTTGGCCTTGGAGACACCCAGCCAACCACTCACATACATGGGAATCCCAACTGCCTTCTTGTGAAAAAAGAAAAAAATTATGTCCAAGAGAAAATTTCACATTTTACAAACAAATTCCAAACTCTTCTATGCTCATATGTATAGCTGTCACTTCATTTCTGTGCCAACGAAGGGGCGGCCAAAACCAGCCCGCGTCCTCTTGTCGTTGCTTTTTCGCCGTCTGGCCCTTCTCCCTCTGGTGTGTAAGTTGATTTCCTGAGCAGCAATGGACTCTCCCAACCGGCAGGCAGAGGTGTTGCTGACCGCAGGCAGGGGCGGCGCCGCGAGGCTGTGGGGGAGGGGAGGCCTTCAGCAGCAGCCAGCAGCCCAGGGGTCCCAGGGAGGAGCGCTTCCTGGCAGGTGAGGAGTCAGAGGGGACGGACCACTTTCCACACTTTTGTATTGGCAGTTTTCAATTCTAGACTTTTCCTACTATGGCGATCTTTTTTAACTTAATCCTTTGGAGGTAACGCAATATTTTGGAGTCTTAAGAATTTGATTTTATACCAATAAGAAATAAAAATTCAAGGGAATCTCTCCTGTAGTGCATAGTTTTACTATTTTAAAGAGATCTCTGAATTTGACAAGAGAGCCAACATTCCTTAGTGGCAAAACTCTGAAAGTTGATTGACTTGGACGGCTTTCTGCTGCAGGATCTCAAAAACGGGGCAATGCTGGGTCAATGTCTTTCGTGTGAAACTCCTGTCCGGCCGCTCCTTGGGCTGTTTAGTTGAGTGAGTCACCCTTTATGCTGCATGTAAGGATGGGCCCTGTTGCTCTTTCTCAATAATAATAGCTGCCCTGCGATTGGCTGGCCAGGAAGCGTTGTTGTACTAACAGGAGTACCTGGGGCAGGTGGTTGGATTTATATAGGTACCTCAAGAAAAAGAGCCTGAATGTGCTGCATTTGTTTCTTTAGCTTTTATGTGTAGCCTTTTGTTTTGCTCTGACTGTTTTGTTTAGATTTATGCTTTTTGGACCCCGAGAGTCTGTTGAGAGAAGCCTGAGAATGACCCTTGTGGGGATACCATGGCTTTTTGTTTCTTTTTTAACTTCACCATCGGGTTCAAAGGTTGCCCACAAGAAGAATCATACTCTACCCGACACACCTGAGAGAGGGTGTCGGTGGGCAGCGGCGTGGTCCTTCTGGTCCTTCCCGTGCACCCTGAGTCCTGGATTCGGTCTCCGTGCCATGAAGAGGTTGGGTAACTCGTTGCTAAGGTCAGACTTAACCATCGTGGCATCTCACACGTTTTCAACACAGACCCCACACGGTCGCCACTGAGTAAGTAGCATGATCCTAGAGGAGCTGCTGGCCCCGGGCAGCGGGGCAGCGGCCTCTCCGGAGAGCCAGGCTCTGCATCTCCGCCCGCTGCTCTCACCCTAAACCAAACAGGTGGGGCGTGGTCGTGATGGACAAAAGCTAAACCTATGGAGAAAGCTCCAGGCTGAGACACTGAGCACCTCGGTCGTGTCTAAACTTAGCTGGGTCCTTTCGAGTTTGTTTTACAGCTTCCTAGGTTAAGTAGTTTGCACTATTTTTGCAATAAATTCATAGAAACCCTAACAGTTATTTTTTTGTTTCTTAACTGTGTGTGTATAAACTAATACTAAAAATTTGGCATAGTGTTTTTTCACCTCCTTACATAACCCTTAACATGCACAGAATGCTGTAAATCTGATAAAATATGTGAATGATATTTTATAAAGTTATTTTGTATGGTGTCAATTTTGTTTAATTCCTTGTATTAAAAAAAAAAAATAGACTGCCAAACCTCAGAGGGAAGGCAGGGGAGAGTGGGCGGGTGGGAGGGGACTTGGGGGAAGAGATCAACCAAAGAACTTTTATGCATTCTAGAGGCCCGGTGCGTACACGGGTAGGGTCCCTAGGCCTGGCCGGTGATCAGGGGCAATCGGGGCCCTTTCTTCCCTGGCTTCTGGCTGCCGGATGGGGCCTTCCTTCGTTCCGTGCCGCCTCCTGGTGGTCAGCGCACGTCATAGAGAGCAATCAAACTTCCGGTCTCCTGGTTGAACTCCCAAGGGGACACTTTGCATATAAGCCTTTTATATATATAGATAAGCATAACCAATAGACACAGACAATGAGTGGGGGGCTAGTCTGGGGTGGGGACAGGACAGGCAGGGAGAGGATGATTGGGGGAAAAGGGTGCATATGTAATATGTAATACTAACTGGCTATGAGATGCAATATATTATTACAAAGCAAAAAAAGAATAATAATGGGAGAGCCAGTGTTCAAAAAGTTGGCCACTAGCCCAACTCTTCTTTTAATGTTAGGTAAAATCTTTAAATAAAATGACATTTTTAAAGTAGTAATTTTCCTCTAAAAATGTGCTTATATAGTCTGTGTTGATGTGATTTGCACACAATCTGTATGTATGTATGTATGTCTAAATGACACCAAATAAATTAGCTTGCCTTTTAAATTTTAAAAAAAGACCTAAAAGATTAACAAAAAGCCCTCATGGTGGTATTTTGAGTGGTTGGTAAAGATCTGGTTTGTACATTCAGGATTTCTTTTATCTTTTAGAGGATATCTTAAATGTAAGAGAGACAGAAACAGAAAATTAGAATTGGCTTGTTGATATATACACTGAGTGGCCAGATTATTATGATCTCTGAACGCATAATAATCTGGCCATTCAGAGTGTGTGTGTGTGTGTGTGTGTGTGTGTGTGTGTGTGTGTGTGTATGTATGTATAGAGAGGGGGCGGGGAGAAGGGCCCGGTACATGAATTTGTGCATGTGGGGTCCGGCCAGCCTGGCCAGGGGGAGGGGACATGGGCGGTTGGCCAGCCTGCCTGCTGGTCGAACTCCTGGTTGAGGGGACAATTTGCATATTAGCCTTTTATTATATAGGATATACGCTGAGTGGCCAGATTATTATGTGTTCAGAGATCATAATAATCTGGCCACTCAGTGTATATCCATCCCTGCAACTGAGGTACATGCCCTTGACCAGGAATCAAACCCAAGACCCTTAGGTCTATGGGCTGATGCTCTAACCACTAAGCAACCAGCCAGGGCCATCCTATATTTTCTTATGGTCAACAACCTATGACTCCCAGTGATCAGAGCTACCTTGCTGACTTCTCTTCTTTCTCTAGTTCTCTCTGTGTTACCAAACTCGATTACTCTTATTTGTCTCCAGAGAACTCTTACGTTAATTATCTTGTTTATTTTTTCCCCTTCAGGGCCTTGCTAGGTGCCCATCTTAATATTTGAAAATCTAATCCTGACTATTAATGGGTTGATATGACCTCCTACAGGGATATTTGGATTTTAAGAATTGTATTTGATTTGAGGAGATGAGGTTGAGGGAAATAATATGAGCAAAAAAACCAAAGTAGAACATTTAAGAGGGAAAATAAAAAAATCAGCCACTCCTCATCAGAGTGTATAATTTATGCTGAAAAGCTGAAGGAAATGAGGTTTGATAATGTAAGAATGAATCTTGAATTCTAGGTTCACCGTTTTAATCTTATTTCTCCAGGCCTTCTTGTTTATATTTTCTTGAGTAGGCAAATGACATGATAAAAATAGTACTTTAGTGCTTGCTTCGGCAGCACATTTACTAAAATTGGAACAATACAGAGAAGATTAGCATGGCCCCTGCGCAAGGATGACACGCAAATTCGTGAAGCGTTCCATATGTTTTTAAAAAAATAGTGCTTTAGGGAGATTATCTTATGAATAGTGTATGGGTGATGACATTATGTTGACCTGTGTCATGTGTGGGTCATGTACTTCACAGGCCACCTGGTTCAGTGAAGTACAGTCAGATTTGGCAGAATGGATGGGGTCAGGGATATGCACATGCTATGTGAGCTGTGTCTGTAGACCATCGGTGGTAGTCCATTGGAGCAGGGAACATCAGGGGAATCCAGTACATTGTTTATAAGAAATAGGTGAAGCACGCAAGGCAAGCTTGTGTTTGTCATTCTGAGGTTGACATTTGGCCCTTCCTTCCCTGCTGCCAGCCACCGGCTGGGGCCTTCCTCCCCATGGGAGTGGAAGAAGGGCAATAGAATGGAGAAGAAAGGGCAAATGGCCTTAGTCCTAGAAAGTCCAGGGTACCTGATAGTTTATTAATCATTTTCATTCTCTTTTCCTTCCTTCTTTTTAGGCACTGGAAAATTTGAACCATTGTACTAGGTGCTAGGGATATAAAAAAGGCATGGTTTTTGTCCTTAGGGCCTCACAATCAAGCCAGACTGACACAGAGAATGAATAATGAAATTTCAGATAAGTGATAAGAAAAATATTTAAAATGTATAAAAAAGAGAAATGTTTACAAAGACCCATAAAGCATTGTGAAGGGAACAAAAGAACAGCTAGGCAGAAGCTCAGTTGTCAGAAGCAAGGAATGAGATCAGGACAGACTAGCAGCAAGGGTGAATGCATGATGACATCCAGAGTACTATGCTGGATAAAGTTCGATAAATGTTTCCTGCTGAACCTAAGGGTGAGAGTGAGGTGGGCTTGAGTCTGTAGGTGAGAGTTAAGTGGCAGCAGTATTATGGAGAGGAATGTAGTGGTAGGGAACTAGAGGGCCTTCAAATATTTGGAGAGCATAGAGGCAAAAGATTCTAGGGAAACACTCTAGAATAATATGAGCAAAAAAATCAAAGTAGAACATTTAAGAGGGAGAATAAAGAGAGAGTGATGTCCTAGGCCCGTGGTCGGCAAACTGCGGCTCGAGAGCCACATGCGGCTCTTTGGCCCCTTGAGTGTGGCTCTTCCACAAAATACCACAGCCTGGGCAAGTCTGTTTTGAAGAAGTGGCGTTAAAAGAAGTTTAAGTTTAAAAAATTTGGCTCTCAAAAGAAATTTCAATCGTTGTACTGTTGATATTTGGCTCTGTTGACTAATGAGTTTGCCGACCACTGTCCTAGGCCAAGATAGTCAGTCACAGGAATGAAAAGAGAAAAGATACATAAAGGATAAGAACTGGTAATTTACAAAAAAAGGAAACCTAAACCATCAATCAACTGATAAAAAGATGCTCAATGTCGCCCAGCTTATGTTGCTCAGGAGGTCACAGTACGATTGCCATTCAGGGCTTATGCCTATGTTTCAGGCTCGATCCCCAGTGAGGACCTGCAGGAGGCAGCCAATCAATGATTCTTTCTCATCATTGTGTTTCTATCTCTCCCTCTCCCTTCCTCTCTGAAATCAATGAAAAAATATATTTTTTTAAAAACATGCTCGATGTCACTAGTAATGAAAGAAATGCAAATTATAGCATGACACCAATTTATACCCATCAGACTGGAAAAATATAGTCTGACAATATTAAGTGTTGGTGAGCATAGAGAAATGAGAACTTCCTTGTGTCCCAATAGTAGAAGTATAAATTGGTGCAACCACTTTGGGAAGGAATTTATAACTATCATATAATGATGATGCTAGCAACCATTTATCATACTTTCTGTGCCAGGCATAGTTTTGTTGTTTTTATCCTCACCTGAGGATAGTTTTTTGTTTGTTTGCTTGCTTGTTTGTTTTATGTGTGTTGTTTAATCCTCACTGGAGGATATTTTTCCCATTGATTTTTTTTTTTTAGAGAGCATGGAAGGAAGGGGGAAAGACAGAGAGAGAGATACATCGATGTGAGAGAGACACATTGATTGCTTGCCTCCTGCACCAGCCCAGACTTGGATGGGGGACTGAGCCTACAACCAAGGTATGTACCCTCGATGGGAGGAATCACACCCGAGACCCTTCAGTCCGCAGGCTGACACTCTTAACAACTGAGCCAAACTGGCTAAGGTCGATATGTGTTTGTTTTTTTGTTTTAAAAAATATATATTTTATTGATTTTTTACAGAGAGGAAGGGAGAGGGATAGAGAGAAATATTGATCAGCGGCCTCCTGCACACCCCCTACTGGGGCTGTGCCCACAACCAAGATACATACCCTTGACCGGAATTGAACCTGGGACCTTTCAGTCCACCGGCCGACGCTCTATCCACTGAGGCAAACTGGTTAGGGCGATATGTGTGTGTTTTTTTTAATTAATTTTAGGGAAAGGGGAAAGGAAAGGGAGAGAGAGGCATCAATGTGAGAGAGAAACGTCAATCGGTTGCTCAGGTAAGCACCCTGACTGGGGATTGAACCCAAAACCTGGGTATGTGCCCTGACTGTTAATCAAACCCTTGACCATTTGATGTATAGGACGATGTTCCAATCAACTGAGCCACCTGGCCAGGGCTGTGCCAGGCATTGTTTTTAAAAAATATTTAATTATGTTCTTACCATAACTTTTACCTCATATTATAGTTGAGGAAATAAGCCTAAAAGAGGTTAATCTGTCCAAAGCTACAAAAGCATAGTAAATAGAATTTTTAGTTTAGTTGTCTCATTCCAAAATAGGGCCCATTGTCACTAATCTTTAATGATAATAATAGGTAGCATATATTGAGTACTTCTTGTAAAACCACACAGTATGTTATGTATTAGATACACTTTGGCTGATTTCACCTTTGAGGGTAAGTGCTATTGTTACTCCTGTGTGACTTGTAGAGATTAAGTAACAAGCTAACATATGAAAAAGCTGGTATTTAACTCAAGCAGGCTTGAGCACATGCAGTTTCATCCACATCAAACTAAAAGATCCACAGGTAGGATAGGCTTTAGGTCAGTGATGGCGAACCTATGACACGCGTGTCAGCACTGACTCGAGTAGCCATTTCTGATAACACGCGGCCGCATGCCGAGGATGAAACATTTGCGACTAGAGTCTTGGAGTTAGTTTTTTCCTCAAAGTGACACACTACCCGAGTTATGCTCAGTTTTTTTGGCAAAGTTTGACACACCAAGCTCAAAAGGTTGCCCATCACTTCTTTAGGTACTGGTATATTTTGATCTGGGTTCTGACTCTTTTTTTCCTCCCTTCCAGTTTTATTGAGATAGAATTGACATCAACTTAATAATTATTAAAGGTGTACAACAGAATGATTTGATATATGTATATACTACCAAATTACTACCATAAGTTTGTTAACATCTGTCACCTCCCTTAGTTACAATTTTTTTCTTATGATGAGAACTTTTAAGATCTACTCTCTTAGCAACTTTCAAATATACAATTCAATATTATTAACTACGAAATCACGCGAGACCCAGGACCCAGAGTTACGCGGCTGCCACGGCCACCCAGAAACCCACCCGCTGTGCCAGTGGGACCCAGAAACCCACCCGTGCCTCCAGTCAAGTCCTCCAGAGTCAAGTCCCTGCCCACCCGTGCATGCCTGCGTGCACGCAGCCTCCTGCTGATTGGTCATTATGGTGTGATGGTGTGACGACCACAGGCTTTTATATAATAGATGGTCACCATGCTTTACATTATATCCCCAGGACTTATTTATCTTACAACTGGAAATGGGTGATGGTACTTTGACCACCTTCACCCATTTCTTCCACCCTTTCCTCACCCCCCACTTCTGGCAACTACCAATAATCATATTCTCTGTTTTGGGGAATTCATGTGGTTTTTTTTTAGATTCCACATATAAGTGAGATTATATAATATTTGTCTTTTTCTGTCTTATTTCATTTAGCATAATACTTTCAAGATCCATTCATGTTGTCGCAAATGGAAGGCTGTCTTTATTTTTTATGGCTGCATAATATTGTGCGTGTTTGTGCTTGCATATTATGTTTTTTTTATCCTTTCACCTGTCAATGGACACTTAGGTTGTTTCCATGTCTTGGCTATTGTATATAATGTTGCATTGAATGTGAAGTGCAGCTATCTCTGAAAGTAATAATTTCTTTTCCTTCAGGTAATATATAGGGTGTCCCAAAAAATGTATATGCACACTTTGAATAATTATAAAGGCAGTGTTTACTAAAATAAATTTCGTTTTCAAAATTGAGCTATCAGCTGTTAAAGTGTGTATACATTTTTTGGGGGACATATATACCCAGAAGGGTAATTGCTGGATCATATGCTAATTCTATTTTTAATTTTTTTAAGGAACTTCCATATTGTTTTCCATAGTGGTTGCACCAATTTAGATTCCCACCAATAGTGCACAAGGGATCTCTTTTCTCTATACCCTCCTAATACTTGTTATTTCTTGTCTTTTTTATAATAGCTGTTCTTACAAGAGTGAGGTGATATCTCATTGTGGTTTTGATTTACATTTGTCTGATGATTAGTGATGTTGAGCACCTTTTCATGTACCTGTTAGCCATTTGCTATCTTCTTTGGAAAAATACCTATTCGAGTCCTGTGTCCATTTTGGGGGATTTTTTTTTTTTATTGAGTTGTATGATATTAATGCCTTATCAGGTACATGATTGGCAGATATTTTCTGCCATTCAGTAGGTTGCCTTTCATTTTCTTGATGGTTTCCTTTGATATACAGAAGCCATTTACTTTTATTTTATTTGTAGGTGTGCTTTGTTTTATTAGAAGCTCATTCATTCAAGAAACATTTACAAAGTGCCTACACCAAGCCATTTAGAAAAATGAACAATATATATTTACCATCCAACACAGGCTCTTGAGAGCAGTCCATCTGGCCTAGTTGTGTGGCTGCTTGGCTGGCAGCACCTCTGGGCAGGTGTGAAAAAGCCTTTTAATTTGGTGTAGTCCCACCTGTTTATTTTTGCTTTTGTTGTCTTTGCCTTAAAAACATCCTACCTAATAAAAGAGTAATATGCAAATTGACCCTAACTCCCCTACACCCACAAGCCACGCCCACCAGCCAATCAGAGCGAGTATGCAAATTAATCCAACCAAGATGGCTACAGCCAAGGAGAAAGTAGGAGGGAGGCTTGGGTCCCAAGGCGATAGAAGAAGCCAAGCTTTCCCCTGCCTTGGCCGGCCTAAGCCTCCACTCAAGGCTACAAAGTTTCAATTATAGAAGGTAAACAAATCCAAACAGAAATGGCTGCTGGCCACGGAGCGAGCAGGAGGCTTGGCTCCGCTCCAGGATACAAAGTTTCAATTGTAGAAGGTAAATAAATTCCAGATACCAAGGCCTCCGCTTGGGTTACCAGGGGGCGTAGCTGGCCTGCAAACCACCACAGGCCCTTTACCCAGGCCACCCCACACCCTAAGGGAACCCCCACCCTGATCCGGGATACCCTTCAGGGCAAACCAGCTGGCCCCCACCCATGCACCAGACCTTTATCCTATCTAATAAAAGAGTAATATGCCAATTGACCATCACTCCAACACACAATATAGCTGCCCTCATGTGGTCCAAAACCCTTCCCCCATGTGGACACAAGATGCCCACCACAAGATGGCCAGCAGGGGAGGACAGTTGGGAGGCACCAGGCCTACAAGGGAGGGCAGTTGAGAGGAACCAGGCCTGCAAGGGAGGGCAGTTGGAGGTGATCAACCATGCAGGGGAGGGCAGTTAGGGGTGACCAGGCTGGCAGAGGAGGGAAGTTGGGGCAAATAGGCTGGCCGGGGAGCAGTTAGACATCCATCAGGCTGGCATGGGAGTGGTTAGGGGGTGATCAGGTTGGCAGGCAGAAGCGATTTAGGGGCAATCAGGAAGGCAGGCAGGTGAGCAGTTGGGAGCCAGCAGTCCTGGATTGTGAGAGGGATCCCAGATTTGAGAGGGTGCAGGCTGGGCTGAGGGTCACCCCACCCCTCCATGCACGAATTTCGTGCACCGGGCCTCTAGTATACTAATAAAAGGGTAATATGCTAATTAGACCAGGAGACCTTCTGGACGTCCTTCTGGACAAAGTTATAGTGACGGGGCCAAGGCAGAGGCGGTTGGGGCGATCAGGCCAGAAGGGGAGGGCAGTTGGAAGTTGGGGGCGAGCATGCCGGCAGGGGGGGGTAGTTGGGCGTGATAAGGCTGGCAAGGGGGGGCAGTTGGGAGTGAGAAGGCCGGCAAGGGGGCCAGTTGGGGGTGAGCAGACCGGTGGGGGTCAGTTGGGGGTGAGCAGGCCGGCAAGGGGGCCAGTTGGGGGTGAGCAGACCGGTGGGGGTCAGTTGGGGGTGAGCTGGCCAGCAGGGGGGGCAGTTGGGGAGAGCAGGCCAGCAGGGGGGGCAGTTGGGGGCGAGTGGGCCGGCAGGGGGGTCAGTTGGGGGTGATAAGGCTGGCGTGGGGGGAAATTGGGGGCGAGCAGGCTGGTAGGGGGCGCAGTTGGGGGTGATCAAGCTGGCGGAGGGGGCAGTTGGAGGCAAGCAGGCCGGCAGGGGCGGGCAGTTGGGGGCAAGTGGGCCAGCAGGGGGGGCAGTTGGGGGTGAGCAGGTGGGCAGGCAGAGTCATTAGGGGTGATCAGGCAGGCAGGAAGGTGAGCGGTTAGGAGCCAGTGGTCCCGGATTGTGAGAGGGATGTCCGACTGCCTGTTTAACCGCAGATTGGAGAGGGTGCAGGCCAGGCTGAGGGATACCCTCCCCCCATGCACAAATTTCATTCACTGGGCCACCAGTATATGTATATATGTATATATTTTTAATTTTTATTTCAGAGAGGAAAGGAGAGGGAGAAGTGAGAGATAGAAATATCAATGATGAGAGAGAATCATTGACCAGCTGCCTCCTGCTCGCCCCCCCAATGGGGCCTGCGCCCGAAACCAAGGCATGTGTCCTGACCAGGAATCAAACCACGACCTCCTGGTTTATAGGTCGATGTTTAACCACTGAGCAACTCCGACTGGGCTATTTTTTTTTTTTTTTTTTTTGGTGTCAAATGCAAAATGTCATTGCCAAGACCTATGTTAATGAGCTTACCCTCTATGTTTTCTTCTGTGTTTCAGGTGTTATGTTCAAGTCTTTTTTTTTTTTAATGTTCAAGTCTTTAATCCACTTGAGTTGATTTTGGTGTATGGTACAAAATAGGGTCTATCTTTTCATTCTTGTCTTTCATTCCTTTTCATGTTGAGTCCATGTGACTTTCTTTTTTTCTTGTGGACTTCATCCTCTTACTGATTTTCTTCATGGTTGAGAGATGATTGCTGGTAGCAACTAGAAGGGACCTACATTCTTTCTTTTTTAAAAGACAGCTCATGATTATTAGATGAAAGTCTTGAGTTTTGTCAGAGTAATGTCATACATTGATTGTCTTAGGTCTTGAATATCTAGTTTTCATCTCATTATCAACTGATATTCATGGCAAAAGATAATTTTCTAAATTACTCTGATTTAGAGCAATTAATGCCCAACCTTGGGCTTGGGAGGAGGTCAAGTCCATTCAGGCAGTAAATACACAAATGTGGGAGATAATTCCTTAAGAGAGATTTGGGTGCTGTTAGTAAGGGAGAATGAATACTGAATAGTTGATTAAGTACATGCTTTGTAAGTATATCACCTTATTCAATACTAGAGGCCCGGTGCATGAAATTCGTGCATGGGGGCGGGGGGGTGTCCCTCAGCCCAGCCTGTACCCTCTCCAACTTGGAACCCCTCGAGGGATGTCCGAAATTCGTGCATGGGGGCGGGGGGGGGGGGCGGTGTTTAGGATCGGGCCTAAATGGGCAGTTGGACATCCCTCTCACAATCCAGGACTGCTGGCTCCCAACTGCTCGCCTGCCTGCCTTCCTGATTTCCCCTAACCGCTTCTGCCTGCCAGCCTGATCACCCCCTAACCACTCCAATGCCAGCCTGATTGATGTCTAACTGCTACCCTGCCAGCCTGTTTGCCCCAAACTTCCCTCCTTTGCTGGCCTGGTCACCCCTAACTGCCCTCCCCTGCAGGCTTGATCGCCTCCAACTGCCCTCCCTTGCAGGCCTGGTGCCTCCCAACTGCCCTCCCCTGCTGGCCATCTTGTGGTGGCCATCTTGTGTCCACATGAGGGCAGGATCTTTGACCACATGGGGGCATCCATATTATGTGTTGGAGTGCTGGTCAATCTGCATATTACTCTTTTATTAGATAGGATTCTCAATGGCTCTTCTGACAAAACTGAAACTTTCTCAAGGTCCCATAATTAAGTGGCAGAGTTGAGATTTAATTTTGTCAGTTTTGTTTTTCTTTTGCATCTGTCTGGTGTCTCCTTTAAAGAAAAATAATAGATTATCCTGTGTGGTGTATGGCATTAATCACCCTTCCTTCCAAGATTCCTAAGTGATTTTCTGTAGATTCAAAAGTTACAAGGTGTAGCTTAAGAAGTGGTTAGATGGTATTTATACCTGTAAATGTCTATATTAAGAAGCCAGAAGATCACCAATAAATAATCTATCCTTTTACCTTACGACACTAGAAAGAGAAGAGCAAATTAAACATAAAGCAATCAGAGGAAGGAAATAACAAAGATTACAGAAAATTAATGAAGTTGAGAATAGAAAAACAATGGGGGAAAACAAAACCAAAAATTAGTTCTTTAAAAAAAATGAACAAAATTGACAAAGCTTTAGCTAGACAGACCAATAAAAAACAAGACTCAAATTACTAAAATTAGGAATGAGGAAGTCAGCATCCTCTCAGACTAAGAAGACCCCTTTGTATCTCTCAGATTTACAAGTCAGAGATCTATAATCGAAGTTGTTCCTCTGCTTAACTCACAAACATGCCCGAGAGATCCATGGATCGGTACATCTGAACGTGGTTTTATTTGAACGTATAGAGGAGTGAAAGGTAAGAGGGACAGAAGGAGAATCTGTGCCCAAGAATCTTGCTCTTTACTCCCCAATATTGAGTCAGACACCGGTAGTAGCTACAGCACAGCGATGCCAGCAACCTTAAGGAACAAGGTAGCAGTGCTGAGGACGCACAATCCCAGCTTCCCCACATTCCCAATAGGGTGGTGCTATCCAGAGACTAAGAGGACCTGGAAAAGTGGGGACACCCACCACTCTGGTCACCCAGGCACCAATCCACCACTGCAGAGAAACACCCTCCTCCCACACACAAACTGCAGAGACACAAGTAGTGCAGAAACTTGTGCTATAGCACCGTCTACTGGAAAACAAAAGAAAGACCTCTCTCAACTTGCTGAATTGTTAAAATCAAAATGGTATCTAAATAAGAAAAGAGTTCATTACTTCAAATGCACAGGCAAGGGAACAATCCATCAAATACCATGAAACAATCAAGGTAACATGGTAACAGAAAGAAAATGACAGTCTCAAGAAACCAAAGTCATGTAAGACTGTGATTTAAATAACAAGAGAATTCAAGATTTAAAAAATATATATATATTTTATTTCAGAGAGAAAGGGAGAGGGAGAGAGAGAGAAACATCAATGATGAGAGAATCATTGGTTGGCTGCATCCTGCACACCCCCTACTGGGGATTGAGCCCACAACCTGGGCATGTGCCCTTGACCAGAATCAAACCCAGGACCTTTCAGCCCGCAGGCCAATGCTCTATCCACTGAGCCAAACGAGCTAGGGCAAAAGAACTCAAGATTTTATTCATGAAGAAACTCAACAAGATACAAGAAAACTCAGAAAGGCAGTTCAATGAGCCCAGGAATAAAATCAATGAATAAAAGGAGTACTTTACCAAAAAGATTGAAATTAGAAAAAAGAACCAAATAGAAAGTCTAGAACTAAAGAAATTAAAGGAGATATTTCTACTGATCTTATAGAAATAAAATATATTATAATAAGGAAATATGGACTACATGGCAACAAATTAAATAATTTAGATGACATGGACAAATTCCTAGAAAGACATAAGCTATGGGAACTGGCTTATGAAGAAATAGAAAATCTGAATAAACATAACAGGTAAAGAGATCAAATTTAAAATAATAATAGTGAAAAGCGCCTACCTACTGTGGAAAGCCCAGGCCTGGATGGTTTCACTGATGAATTCTAACATTTAAAGGAAAATTAAAACCAATTTTTAAAAACAAAGTCTTAAAAAAAAAAAAAGAAAGGAAGGAAGAAAAGGAAAGGAGGGAAGATTTTCCAGTCCATTATATGAGGCCAATGTTACTCTGATACCAAAACCAGGCAAAGATTTTAGAAGAAAGGAAATATACAATGTCTCTTAGGAGTATAGATGCAAAAATCCTCAGCAAAACACTAGCAAACAGAATTCAGCAACATATGTAAAGGTTTATTCACCATGACTAAGTGGGATTTACGTCTGGAATCCAACTTGGCTCAAAATATGAAAATCAATATAATGCACTATATCAATAGAACAAATGACTTTAAAAACCTCATGATTATGTCAATAGAAACACACGGAGGAGAAACAAAGATGGCGGCATAGGTAAACACCTAAACTGCTGCTTCGCACAACAATTTCAAAACTACAACTAAAAGACAAAACGGACATCATCCAGAACCACAGGAAGGCTGGCTGAGTGCAAATTCTACAACTAGAAGGAAAGAGGAAAGCACACTGAGACTCAGAGGAACTGCGGAAGGCAGAGGTACTGAGGCGCGCTCGTGGAGAGGGCCGGCAACTGAGTACACGGCTGGCTTTCTCAATTGGGAGGCAGACAGAAGCTCCCGACGGCTCTGAACTCCAGTTCCAGGCGAGACTCTGGGGACCCAGACTCATTCGGGGAGAAACTGGACTGTCTGGCAGCGGGCGAAACTTGAGGGCGGCTTTCTCTCAGAGGTGCTTGCAGCGATTACTGTGGGACACTGAGACCCAGGGGCCTCTTAGGGCAGGGCAGACGGGAAGCCATTGCTGTATGCTCCACCCTGAGACTCCACTCCATCCAAGCTGAGCACAGAGGCTTTTGCAAGGGTGTCTCCAGCACAGAAGTTCTCCCAGCGTAGACATAGCTGATCCTCACAGCCAAATGGCCTGGAGGTCAATTCCTCCCAGTGATACCAACAACAATCAAGGCTTAACTACAACAAGACTATGCACACAGCCCACAAAAGGGTGCACCAAGAGTGTCCGCCTCAGGTAACTGGGGAGGCTGAGCCACTGGGCCCTATAGGACACCTAGCACACAAAGCCACTCTATCAACTCAGGGAAGCAGCCAAAATGTGGAGACAAAGAAACCGGTCACAAATGAAAGAAATGGAGGAAAGCAAATGACTGGATATATAGTTCAAAACCATGGTTACAAGGTTTTTCAAGAATTTTCTAGAAAAGGCCGATAAATTTAGTGAGACCCTCGAGGATATGAAAAAGGACCAACTAGAAATTAAGCATACACTGACTGAAATAAAAAATAATATACAGAGATCCAACAGCAGACTAGAGGATCCCAAGAATCAAGTCAAAGATTTGAAATACAAAGAAGCAAAAACACTCAATCGGAAAAGCAAAAAGAAAAAAGAATCCAAAAATATGAAGATAGTGTAAGGAGCCTCTGGGACAACTTCAAGCGTACCAACATCAGAATTATGGGGGTGCCAGAAGAAGAGAGAGAGCAAGATACTGAAAACCTAGTTGAAGAAATAATGGCAGAAAACTTCCCCCACCTGATGAAAGAAATAGACTTACAAGTCCAGGAAGCACAGAGAACCCCAAACAAAAGGAATCCAAAGAGGACCACACCAAGACACATCATAATTAAAATGCCAAGAGCAAAAGACAAAGAGAGAATATTAAACACAGCAAGAGAAAAACAGTTTCCTACAAGGGAGCACCCATACGATTGTCAGCTGATTTCTCAACAGAAACTATGTAGGCCAGAAGGGAGTGGCAAGAAATATTCAAAGTGATGAATAGCAAGAACCTACAACCAAGATTACTCTACCCAGCAAAGCTATCATTCAGGCTTGGAGGTCAGATAAAGAGCTTCACAGATAAGAAAAAGCTAAAGGAGTTCATCACCGCCAAACCAGTATTATGTGAAATGCTGAAAGGTATTCTTTAAGAAGAGGAGAAGAAAAAGTTCTCCAGCGCTGAGGAAGCTGCTTTAAAAGAGCCCATCATTAAGAGATTTGAAGAGGAAGGAAACCCTTACTATTCCAGTGCAAGGCTGTGGGGTGATGGGATTATTGATCCAGCGGACACCAGACTGGTCCTGGGTATCAGTGCAGCCCTCAATGCACCAATCCAGAAGACAGACTTTGGCATCTTTAGGATATAACTGGAATATATAGCATCTTTTATTGCACATGTACCAAAAGTCAGTACATTGATAGCATTAAAGTTTTAGACTAAAAAAAAACAACACACACACGACCTATTTTACAAAATCCAGTACCCCTTCATGATTAATATACTAAACTAGGAATAGCAAGGAACTTCCACACCCTGAAATTAGGCATCTATTTAAAAAAAGACCCACAACTAATATGGTAAAAGACTGGGTCTTTCCACCAAAGACAAGGAACATAACAAGGATTTCTGCTCTTATCCCTTCTATTCAAGTCAAGAAAATGAAATAAAATGCACCCAGATTGGAAAGAAGTAAAACTATCTCTAGTTGCAGATGACATGATCTTCCATATAGAATCTTCCTAGGGAATCCACTAAAAAATTATTAGAACTTATAAACAAGTTCAGCAAGATTGCAGGGTATAAGATAAATATACAAAAATCATTTATATTACTTAGACATGGTAATGAGGAATCCAAAAATGTAATGAACAGAACAATTCCATTTATAATAACATCAAAAATAATAAAATATGTAGGAATAAATTTAACAAAAGAAATGCAAAACTTATTTTCTAAAAATTATAAAACATAGTTGAAAAAATAAAGAAGAGCTAAATACATGAAAAGATATGTTTGTAGATTGGCAGATAATATTGTTGAGATTTTAAGACTCCTGAATTGATCTACAAATTGAACACAATTCTACCAAAATCCCAGCTGGTTTCTAATGGATAAGCTAATTATAAAATCAATATGGAATTGCAAAGGACCTCAAATAATCAAAAGTTGTTCAAAAGAACAACCAAGTTGGAGTCTTAAGACTTCCTGATTTCAAAATTTATAAAGTGACAGTAATCAAGACATGGTAGTACTGGCATAAGGATAGAATTATAGATCAATGGAATAGAATTGAAAATCCAGAAATTACCTGTTACATATGGTCAATTGATTTTTGACAAGGGAGCCAAGACAATTAAATGGGGAGTGAAGTGGTGCTAGGACAGCTGAATTGGCTGGAGGTTAAGTTAATGATCCATCATGCCTATTGATGAAGCCTCCATTAAAATTTCAGACGTACTGGGATTGAAGTGCTTCTCAGTTGGTGAACACGTGGAGGAGCTGGGAGAGTAGTGCACTTGGAGAGCATGGAAGCTTTGCGTGCCCCTTCCCAAATACCTTACTCTATGTTATCTCTAAATTTGGCTGTTCTTGCATAGCCTTTATTATATTCTTTGTAATAAACTGGTAATCATAAGTGTCTCCCTGAATTCTGTGAGCCATTCTAGCAAATTTTGGAACCCAAGGAGGGGGTAATGGGAAACCCAATTTACAGCTGGTTCGTCGTTTACTTCAGCTATGGGTTACAGCTGAAGACTTGTGATTGGCATCTGAAGTAGGGGTAGTCTTGTGGAACTGAGCCCTTAACTTGTGGATATCTGATGATCACTCCAAGCAGAGTGTCAGAATTGAATTGAATCATAGGACACCCAGCTGGTGTATAAGAAAACAGCTTAATGTGTGAAAAGCCCACACATCTGGTGTCAGAAGTGTTTTGAGAATGGTAGTAGTGTGAGAGTAAAGGAGAAACACAGAGGAGTGTCTTTCCAACACAGATATGCACATGCAAAAGAATGAAGTTAGACCCTTACCTTATACCGTATAGTGTATTTGTATAAAATGGATCAAAGCCTTAATTGTATAAAACTCTAACTCTTAGAAGAATTCATAGGTGTCCTTGTGACCTTAGACACCAAAACTAAAAGCAACAAGATAAATAGATAAATTGGATTTCATCAGATTTTAAAACTTTTGTGCTTCAAAGACCACCATCAAGAAAGTAAATAATAAGCTGCAAAACTGCTATTCTCTGGAGCATTTGAAATTTGTTCCCCAGCATATGTCATCAGATTGGCTCAAATAAACTCTTATAAAAATTCTCTAAAAAAAAACTAATGAATAGACAACCCATGGAAAAGGAGAAAATACTTACAAATTATACATCTGATATGGGACTTTATCTAGAATATATAAAGAACTCTATAACTCATTAATAAATAGACAAATACCCCAGATGAAAAATCAGCAAAGGATTTGAATAGACTTTTCTCCAAAGAAGATATACAAATGGTCAATAAATACATGAAAAGATGCTCAACATCATTAATCATTACAGAACTATAAATCAAAACTGTAATGAGATACATTCACTCCCTTTAGGTGGCTACAATAAAAAAAAAGATATAGATAACAACAAAGTAGCTGCAGATGGGGAGAAATTAGAACCCTCATATGTTGCTGGTAGGAATAGAAAGTTGTTCAGCTCCTTTGGAAAACACTCCAGCAGTTCCTGTGGTCGCTTAAAAGATTAAACATGGAGTTATCCTATGACCCAGCCATTCTACTCCCATTTTCATAGCTGAGAAATGAAAACATATACTAGTATCCACACAAAAATTTGTGTATAAATACTCTTAGTAGAATTTTTCATAATAATAAAAAGTTTAAGCAATGCAAATGGACAGTCACCTCTTGAATAGCTAAGCAAAATGTAGTATATCTGTACAATGGAATATTATCAACAATGAAAAGAGATGAAGCACAACATGCTACAACATGGTTGAGCTTTGAATACATTGTGCTAACTCAGTGGTCGGCAAACTCATTAGTCAACAGAGCCAAATATCAACAGTACAACGATTGAAATTTCTTTTGAGAGCCAAATTTTTTAAACTTAAACTTCTTCTAACGCCACTTCTTCAAAATAGACTCGCCCAGGCCGTGGTATTTTGTGGAAGAGCCACACTAAAGGGGCCATAGAGCCGCATGTGGCTCGCAAGCCGCAGTTTGCTAACCACGGTACTAACTGAAAGAAAGACCACTTGTATGAGTTCATTTATATGAAATTTTCAGAATAGGTAAATCTATAGAGATAGAAAGTAGATTAATGATCTCGTAGGGCTAGCTAGGAGTGTGAGGGTGGGGGACAGGAAAAGCCTACTAAACGATCTGCATTTTTTTGGTTGAGTGAGGTAAAGCTGATGAAAATGTTCTAATACTGGATTGTGGTTGTGGTTGCACAAGTTTCTGAATTTTACCTAGTAATAGACAAACATATAAATTGACCATACCACGTCCACAGCCAATCAGAGTGAGTATGCAAATTAGAAGGCCAAAGATGGCAGCCTCCCAGCTGCTCCAGGCGCTGAGTGGCCAGGCGGGGCAGGATGCCTGCTATGAGAGGGAGGGGGGGAGGGCGCACGAAGGGATTTTTAGGAGCAGAGTCTGCAGTGAAGACAAAGATAGCAGACTCCAGCTGGAGTCTGCAGCAAAGACGAAGACAGAAGTCTGCAACGAAGATGGCAGACTCCGGCCAGAGTCTGCAGCAAATACGAAGAAGGCAGTCTCTGGCCAGAGCGAAGGCTAGGTCCCGGGTGCTGGAGGAAAACCGGTGCTGGAAGCCAAGGGAAGGAAGGCCTATTGCATGAATCTATTCATGCAACGGGCCTCTAGTATACTAACAAATCATTGAATTTTACACTTTTTTTTTTTCCTTGTTATGAATACGTTGGAGCGACTGATTAATAAAATTATATAAGTTTCAGGTGTATAATTCTGTAATACATCATCTGTAGAATTTTTCACTTTATTTATTTATTTTTTGTTTGTTAATCCTCACCCCAGGATATTTTTCCATTGATTTTTAGGGAAAGTAGAAGAGAGAGGGAAAGACAGAGAGAAACATCGATGTGAGAGAAACACATCGATTGGTTGCCTCCTGCACAGCCCTGATCAGGGCCCAGGATGGAGAGGAGCCTGCAACTAAGGTAAGTGACTTTGACCAGAATCGAACCCGGGACCCTTTGGTCTGCAATCCGACACTCTATCCACGGAGTCAAACCCACTAAGGTGAATTTTTCACTTTAAATGGGTGAAATTTTGGTATGTTAATGTTTCAGTAAAGCTGTTAAGAACTTATTCATTCATCTGTTCACTTAGTATGTCCCCTGTGCAGAGCTGAGTATTAGAGTCCCTGCCCTTGAAGTACTTACAGTCTAAGGGTTAAACAAGCAACCACAGACAGTGTTTTAAGATGCTGAAATTAAGTTTATTTATCTACTATATTCTGGTGGCTTTATGTACAAGTATAAAAACCTGTGAAAGTTAATCAGGTAGGAATAAAATGAGGACTGGCTTGGGATTGACATCACTTATACACAAGATAGGCCTCCTGTAGAGTGTCATTTAGATTATTTAGGTGTCTTCTATACTTTATTTAGTGTATTTGTATAAAATGGATCAAATTGTATAAAACTCTAACTCTTAGAAGAATTCATAGGTGTCCTTGTGACCATAGACACCAAAACTAAAAGCAACACAGATGTTTATACTGGGAGTTACTAAAAGTTTATAAAATGTTTTACCTAGAGACTTTCAATAGTTTTTGTAATATTTTTGAACCTTTCCTCTAATCTCATTGTGCATGAAGTTGAATAACTTTTTGTGTATGGAGTCATGATCAGACCTAGTAGTGCATAGTATAGGACTGTTTGCTCTTGTTGTTTGCTAACCAACCTGCTATGACTCAATAGACTGCCTAATTTACCTACCATAAGGCTTGTTATAGTTCTGGTATCTGAGTTCTACTCAGGAATCTTATATGAATGGTTCTCTGTCTTTCCTTTTCTCCACAGCAGTTGTTTTGAATTGTTAACATTCTCTTCAAGCATAATCTACCCTATTCCCCTCATTTTTAGAGATCATTTTGCTTAATTCTTCACAGGAAATATGGAAGTTGTGAGGTGTAAAACTCCTTGGACTCCACATTTTCTTCTCAGTCTCATTCATGGGTTCCTTTTTCCCCTTGTTCTGTTATTGATCCAGTATTCTACCGTTCTTCTGTGGGCAATCAACTCTTACCTCCATTGACAAATACACAGATCTGTTACCTTCTATAATTGACCTCTTTGTTAAACTTTACACACATTTCTAACACAACTTTCATGTCCTGTAGATAAACCAGTGCAAAATCCCCAAAGTAGAAATCATTATCCTCTCTCACACACTACAGCTTTTGTCTTGGTGTATGTATATACATGCAGTTTACCTTGTCAGGTTGGCTTCAAATAGAAGTTTTTCTTCACTTTCCTCTCTCTTCTCCATAATCTATTCTGCCTTTTATTTTATTTTATTTTTTTTAAATCTTTATTGTTCAGATTATTACAGTTGTTCCTTTTTTTCCTCCCCATAGCTCCCCTCCACCCGGTTCCCATCCCACCCCATGCCCTTACCCCCCGCCACCACTGTCCTGATCCATAGGTGTATAATTTTTGTCCAGTCTCTTCCTGCACCCCCCATACCCCTTTCTCCCTGAGGATTGTCAGTCCACTCCCTTTCTGTGCCCCTGATTCTATTATATTCACCAGTTTATTCTGTTCATCAGATTTTTTATTCACTTGATTTTTAGATTCACTTGTTGATAGATGTGTATTTGTTGTTCATAGTTTTTATCTTTACCTTTTTCTTCTTCTTCCTCTTCCTAAAGAATGAATACCCTTCAGCATTTCATATAATACTGGTTTGGCGGTGATGAACTCCTTTAGCCTTTTCTTATCTGTGAAGCTCTTTATCTGCCTTTCAATTCTGAATGATAGCTTTGCTGGGTAGAGTAATCTCGGTTGTAGGTTCTTGCTGTTCATCACTTTGAATATTTCTTGCCTGCATAGTTTCTGTTGAGAAATCACCTGACAATAGTATGGGTGCTCTCTTCTAGGTAACTAACTGTTTTTCTCTTGCTGCTTTTAATATTCTCTCTGTCTTTTGCTCTTGGCATTTTAATTATGATGTGTCTTGGTGCGGTCCTCTTTGAATTCCTTTTGTTTGGGGTTCTCTGTGCTTCCTGGACTTGTAAGTCTATTTCTTTCACCAGGTGGGGGAAGTTTTCTGCCATTATTTCTTCAACTAGGTTTTCAGTATCTTGCTCTCTCTCTTCTTCTGGCACCCCCATAATTCGGATGTTGGTACACTTGAAGTTGTCCCAGGGGCTCCTTACACTATCTTAATATTTTTGGATTCTTTTTTCTTTTTGTTTTTCCGGTTAGGTGTTTTTTGCTTCTTTGTAGTTTCAAATCTTTGACTTGATTCTTGGGATCCTCTAGTCTGCTGTTGGATCTCTGTATATTATTTTTTATTTCAGTCAGTGTATGCTTAATTTCTAGTTGGTCCTTTTTCATATCCTCGAGGGTCTCACTAAATTTATTGGCCTTTTCTGGAAAACACTTGAAAAACCTTATAACCGTGGTTTTGAACTCTATATCCAGTCGTTTGCTTTCCTCCATTTCTTTCATTTGTGACCGGTTTCTTTGTCTCCACATTTTGGCTGCTTCCCTGAGTTGATAGAGTGGCTTTGTGTGCTAGGTGTCTTATAGGGCCCAGTGGCCCAGCCTCCCCAGTTACCTGAGGTGGACACTCTTGGTGCACCCCTTTGTGGGCTGTGTGCACAGTCTTGTTGTAGTTAAGCCTTGATTGTTGTTGGTATCACTGGGGGGAATTGACCTCCAGGCCAATTGGCTGTGAGGATCAGCTGTGTCTACTATGGAAGGACTTCTGTGCTGTAGACACCCTTATGGGGCAAATCTTGCTTCAGTTGGGCTTTGGTGCTCAATGAGTCTGCCCCCTGAGTGTGTCCCTAATGGATCTGAGGAGTTGTAATCTGGATGGTCCTACTCTGACCCCTGGGTACACTGGCTCTTGGATCTCCAAGGAGGTGCTAATTTAGCCTCTGCCTGAGGCCACCCAGCAGGAGCTACAGAGAGATCTGCAGATTCCTCTTCTTTGTCTGGGTTTTGGACGTGTCCAGATGAGGCCCAACTGTGAAGCAGCTCAAGCTGCTGTGGGGCCTTGGGCCTTCTTTTGGGAGTTCTGGGGCTCTCTGACTCAGCTGCAGTTTGTTAGGTAAGTTTAGAATTCAAAGGACCAGGGCATTCATATGCAAAAGACTCTGCGCTCAGCTTGGATGGGGTGGTGTCTCAGGGCAGCGCAAACAGCAATGGCTTCCCGTCAGCCCTGCCCTAAGAGGCCCCTGGGTCTCAGTGTCCTGCAGTAATCGCTGCAAGCCGCCCTCGAGTTTCACCCGCTGCCAGACAGTCCAGTTTCTCCCTGTATGAGTCTGAGTCCCCAGAGTCTCGCCCGGAACTGGAGTTCAGAGCAGTCGGGGGCTTTTGTCTCCCTCCCACTTTAGACAGGCGTGTACTCAGTTGCCAGCCCTTTCTGCGCGCGCGCCTCCATACCTCTGCACTTTACTTCCGCAGCTCCTCTGAGTCTCAGTGTGCTTTTCTCTTCCCTTCTAGTTGTAGAATTTCCACTTAGCCAGCCTTCCTGTGGTTCTGAATAATGTCCGTTTTGTCTTTTAGTTGTAGTTTTAAAGTGGTTGTGCAAGGCAGCAAGTTCAGGTGTTTACCTATGCTGCCATCTTGGTTTCTCCTATTCTGCCTTTTAACCCTACCAGACCGCTGTACCGATTTTTCGGTAATTTCCAAATCTGCTGCTATACTGCTGTACCTAATTTTCAGTACTTTGCAGTCTGATAGTGTTAAAGCTTAATTTGAAATCTTTCCTCTTCCTTAAATTTTCACTTTCAGTATTTGAACCTTCTTCATATTTTACTTGGATTATTGTATTAACCTCCTAATTGATCTCCCTGCTTTTCATCTCCTACATAGATGAGCATCAAATGGTGAATAGTATTACCTTTCTAAAACACAGGCCAAATCATGTACTCTCATGCTTGAAAACCTTTGAACTAACCATCTCCCCCACCCATTATCTAATAATGAGTCAAATCTGAGTTCTTTTATGTGGCATACAAGACTTTAGTTACTTTTCGTGTCTCAGCATGCCCCCACTCCATCCCACCTTTTAACCCTTATCCAGCCCTCTAGTCATCTTTCATATATATTTGAATCCTTCAGATTTTGTGGGTATCCTCTTAAATGCTCTTCTTATACATCTAAAATCTAGTGATTTAACTCATGAAAATTTCATTAATAAAATGTTCAAATCTATGTATCCATAATAATTTGCTCATCATACTATATTACAATATTTTGTTTACATATCTGGGCCGTGAACTCCTTGAGGACATTGATCTTAATTTATCTTGTATTTCTTTTGCCTACTTTAGTACCTGGCACACAGTAGGTCTTCTTGTCTATATTTTGTCACAGTCTTTATTTCCCTTTTAGTTTTAATATTTATTGACAGGGTGTTACTTCAGAACTCACTTCAATTGATTATGTCATAATGATTCAGAAGAGAGGCTCTAGAATCAAACTGCTCCATCATTTTCCAGCTGTGGGGTCTTAGACAAAGTACTTAACTTCACTAAGCTTCTATTTTTACATCTGAAAAATAAGGATAATAAGAATACATTATTAAGTTGTGAGGATCAAATACATGTAAAGCACTTAATATAATGCCTGGCACAGTATGCTTGCCTACTATGCTAGTTTTCTTAGCAATTATTATTTCTATTAATTTTTTTCATTCACAAATATAGATTGAGCATTTCACTATTTGCCAGATATGGTGGTAGGTACCAGAACAAATAGCTATGGTCCCTGTACTCGTGGAGTGATACCTTAGTTTGTACTAATTATTACAAAAGTTATTTTAACAATGGCTCCATGGCTGGGTTGCTCAGTTGGTTAGAGTGTCATCCTGATATGCCAAGGTTGTGGGTTCAATTCCCGGTCAAGGCATATATAAAAATAAACCAATGAATGCATAAATAATTGGCAGGCACAACAAATCGATGTCTCTCTTGCAGATCAATTAAAAAAAAAAATACAATTGCTCTAAGTGGTGGTAAAGTTGCTATTCCAATTAAATTGTAGTTTTGCCCTGGCTGATTTGGCTCAGTGGATAGAACATCAGCCAGTGAACTGAAGGGTCTCGGGTTCAATTCCAGTCAAGAGCACATACCTCGGCCCTAGTCGGTTTGGCTCAGTGAATAGAGCATCGGCCTGTGGACTGAAGGGTCCCAAGTTCGATTCTGGTCAAGTGCACATGTCCAGATTGCAGGCTTGACCCCTAGTAGGGGGCATACAGGAGGCAGCCAATCAATGATTCTCTCTCATCATTGATGTTTCTATCCCTCTCTCTCCCTATCTGAAATCAATAAAAATATATATTTTTTTAAAAAAAGCTCATACCTTGGTTGCAGGCTCAATTCCCGAGCAGGAGGCAACCAAAGTGTTTCTCTCTCTCTCTGTCTCCCTCCCTCCCTTCCACTCTCTCTAAAAATCAATGGAAAAAATATCCTTGGGTAAGGATTAACATAAATTGTTGTTTCTTCATGCTACCAAAAATTTGTACATATTTATTGAACTAACTATTGAGTAGTTTTATTAATTGCACATATAGGAAATAGAATAGTAGTACATTATGCCATAAAGTATGAGATAAGAACTTATCAAACTCTTACCTAAAGCAATAAAGATGCATCAGTGAATCCTAGAAAATTTGCTACTGACTTTGTGTTTTGGTTGCTCAATAAGGGTATACAGTTTATATGTTGTGTTTTTTTCTTTTTTAAAGTAGTGTGGTTTTAGTATCAAGAGATAAATAGTATTTTGGTATAACTTTATTATAAAGATATTTTAAAAAGAGCATTCCAAGAGGCGTTAAATCTGGTATAGCCTTTTGTTTTTAGGTGGTCGACATGTTTTTGTAACAGAAACATTGCATTTATTTTATTTTTATATATCTTTATTGATTTCAGAAAGGAAGGGAGAGGGAGAGAGAAACATCAATGATGAGAGAGAATCATTGATTGACTGCCCCCTGGACGCCCCCTGTTAGGGATCAAGTCTGAAACCTCCATTGACTGTGACCTTTTGGTTTATAGGTTGATGCTCAGCCACTGAGCCACACTGGCCAGGCTATAGAAATTGCATTTAAATGTTACATGATAGGAAGTTAGAATCTTGCAGAATCCATAATAATAAAAGTGTAATATGCTCATTAGACCACACAGCCCAGTGACCTTCCAGACATCTTTCCGGACGAAGCCGCGGCGGCAGGGGCTGAGGCAGAGAGGCAGTTGGGGCGATCAGACAGGCAGGCGAGCAGTTAGCGGCAATCAGGCAGGCAGGCAGGTGAGCGGTTAGGAGCCAGCGGTTCTGGATTGCGAGAGGGATGTCCAATGGCAGTCGGACATCCCCCGAGGGGTCCCGGATTATGAGAGGGTGCAGGCCGGGCTGAGGACCTCCCCCTCTCCCGTGCATGAATTTCGTGCACTGGGCCTCTAGTTGAAAATAAGAGGAAAATACTCTTTAAATTATTTTTTAAATTGTTTTTATGAAGCTGAAGAAAAGAGTAAGTTGCTAATTGACCATCATTTTATCCTTTCATTCTTCTACAATTTATAATTTTACAAGCATGTAAAATACATGTAAAGTGTTGAACATATATTGTACCCATTGTGAATTATTTTTCCCATTGCACCTATTCTTTCTTTTCAACAAAGCACAAAGAACGAGAGAACAATGTGATAACCCAGATGCCAAAGAGAAGTGTGGAATTATTAACTAAAAATGTCTGGATTGTATTTATATTTTAAGTCAGTCAGTGGACAAACTTTTTTGATTGTTAATATATAGTTCTCATTAGTCTACCAAATCTTGTCCTTCTAGCTCTTGGTCTATGACTTCCTCAAGCTTCTTCAAAGATTGTCTCACATTCCATTTACTCTTGAACCCATTGCAGACTGGCTCCTGCCCCTTCTACTCATTAGTGACCGCCTAATTTTTTATGTTAATTAGCACTTCTGAGCCCTTCTATAGCTCTTGTCATCAGCCACTTCCACCTTAAAATGCTCTTCTCTTTTGGTTTCTGTGATAACCCTTTCTCATCATTTCCTCTACCTTTCAGGCTATTACTCTGTTTCTTTCATGGACAATTTTATTTTTTTATTATACAGGCAGTCCTCGGGTTACGTCAAACTCAACATACATTGTTTCATGGTTATGTCGCCATCTCCCATTTATTTATAAAAAAAAAGTTCCATCATTTTGACATATGTACACATGTGCGTTATGTTTTTTATTATTTATTTACCACAAGTAAAGTCCAGGAATTGTTATCTTTCTTTTAAATGATTTTTACTGTTTCACTTCATTACTGCTGTGTATGTGCTCCATGTGAGTGACGTAGGTGCTTATGTAGTTACATCGCGCCGTGGGATCGGATCTCCGACATAACCCGAGGACCTACTGTACTTTAAAGTTGCATATTCTATAACTAGAGGCCTGGTGCATAAAATTTGTGCATGGGTAGGGTCCCTAGGCCTGGCCAGTGATCAGGGCCGATCAGGGCCTTCCTTCCCCCAGCTGCCAGCTGCCAGCTGCCAGCTGGGGCTTTCCTTCCCTAGCTACCAGCTGCCGGCTGGAGCCTTCCTTTGTTCCGTGCCACCCCCAGTGGTCAGCACATGTCATAGCTAGCGGCCGAACTCTTAAGGGGAAAATTTGCATATTAGCCTTTTATTATATAGGATTCTGCTCTTAAGTTTCTTTTCTTCTCATTCTTTTTCCTTTCAACTAGGCAATCTTCTGTCTGTGTTTGTAGTTCCAAGTACCTTCCATTAGCTGATGGTTCCCCAATGTATTTCTGGGGCCCAGTTTTTGTTCTCAGTACCAGGCTTGAAATTACAGTGCCTACTGAATTCAATTGGTTACCTTCAAACTCCACATTCTAACATCTCTTCTATACAACCTACTTTTTATATCCTCTTATTTTGATACAACATTTTATTTTATTTTTTTTTTTTTTTTTGCACATTAGGCTTTTATTATATAGTATATTTTACACTATAATTTTCAAAATTATATGTGCAACAATTATGTAAGAAATGAAAATCTTTGTTATAATTAAGACTGACTAAAATTGGAATGAAGAAAGATGTTTTGTTACTAGTTCTTTAAGCAAAAGCTGGGGGGTATTAGATAGGGCGGGGTTATACCTTGGGTATGGAGTTGATGAAGTTTCAGCTTAGCTTCTTTACAACTTTTATTTTATTTTATTTTTTTTAATTTCTTTATTGATTAAGGTGTCACATATTTGTCCTCATCCCCCCATTCCCATCCCACACTCCTCCCCACGGATGCCCCAACCCCCTGTTGAACTTATCTGTTGGATAGGCTCATATGCATGCACACAAGTCCTTTGGTTGATCTCTCCCCCCTCCCCGCAACCTCCCCTATCCTCCCTCTGAGGCCCGATAGTCCGATCAATGCCTCCTTGTTTCTGGTTCTGTTCTTGTTCATCAGTCTATGTTGTTCATCATTTCCCCTAGATGAGCGAGATCATGTGTCCCTAGAGATATACTTATAAGAACTGAATGTGAGACAAGCAATAATAGTTATGCTGACAGGCAAATGAATCAGTCTGTAGTGAGTTTCTTTCTAGACCAACAGTTACAACATTTTATTTAGTTGTACCAATTTCTAGTAAAAAATCTACATCTTTAATATCTCTCGGATTTCTCTTATTTTTTTCTCTCTACTCTAATACTTAAGATTGAAACCCTTATTCTCTCTCTTGGGAAATTGTAACTATCCCCAGAGTGACCTTTCTGCCTCCTGAAGTAGACTTTCTCTATAGTCTATCCTTCTTATTGCCATCATAGCAATGTTCTAAAATGCAATATTTGAAGTGTGTTTTTCCTTAAAATCTTTTAGCTGCTTCCCCAGCAGTAGTTTTCAAATATTCATCCATGGTCCATCTGCTTTTGAATCATTTAGAAAACTTTTGAAAAACTCATATCCTATATCTTCCCCTACAGATTCTGAGTCAGTACAGAGTTCAGGAATCTTTAAAACATTTCCCAAATTATTTTAATAAGCAGGCAGGGTTGGAAAATATTGTCCTATTCATGTGGTTCAGATTCCTTATCCTGGAGTCCAAGACTGCTCAGGGTCTGACACCTGCCTGCTTCTTTGGTGCCATCTCTTTTTGTTTTTCCTCCTGTTTTCACTGTGCTCCAGCCAGATGCTCTCTTCTGGCTCTGGAACCTACCAGTCTTGATCCTCTTTTAAAACCTTTGTTTGCTTTTGTTGAATCAGAGCCAGGACCCCTAGATTTCTACCTGTTCCACCTCTGCTTCCCTCTGTACCCTAGGCAGCACTTCCTTGGATTTTACGTGTGGAATTCAGGTTGAAAACCACTGAGCTAATTAAAATCAGTGAGGTCAGAAAAGGGACTCACTGACAACTTATAATGGTGAATGGCATACCATATCTAAAATTCAGAATTTATATTCCTAATAAAGTTATTATTTATTTCTCTTCTGTACTTTCATATATATAATGTCTGGTCTGTTTGATCTGAAATGACCTCTTAATTCTTTCCTTCTTAAATAAATTATCATCCATTTGTTCCCTCATTCATTATTTATTTATTTGTTCAATAAACATTTATTTGAATACATAAAGACCACTGTAGGATTTGGGGGGAGGTGTGTAGAAAATTTGAACAATATAAATTCTCTATCCTTTAAGGTTCTAACATAGGTCCTTTATATTCAATCATAAAATTCTTTACAAAAAAACAAATGATTAATTTTTAGAAGATAAACTATAATATAACCTTTTCCACTGTTTTTTTTTTTCCTTTTTTTTCCCCCTCCAGGGAAAGACCATGTTTGTAAATTTATTGGCTGTGGGAGGAACGATCGCTTCAATTATGTGGTCATGCAGTTGCAGGTAGGTTGCCTTGAAAATATATCTTAAAATCTTTCAGTTCTGATCAAAGTACCTAATTATAGTGGAAAATAATAATAATAACAACATTCTTGGTATCATATCAGAATATTTTATATTATTCAGATGAAAATTTGTTTAAACACACTTGATACAGATATTTCCAAAGATGGAAGGGTTGTCTCAGTTATTTTAGTTGATTCATATCTTCACTGATTGTTATCATTGCAGTTTTCAATCCTTACATGGATTGCTGGATGTAATGTGAGTCTTGCCCAGTCCCTATCCCCTCCCTTTCTACCCTCTGTTGCCTTAAGGATCTAGTTTTCCATTTATGTGCTCAAGTACCAACCTGACCTGCTTAAAAATTTAAGCACTAGTTGAGATAGAAGAGAAATGCTAGTCCTTTTTCTCTTTTCATCTTTTAACATTGCTCTCTCTGTTCCCTATCCTTCAAATGAGAAGTGGAGTTGGATTGGGGCAGCAGAGAGAAATTCAGAAGGGGAATATTGGAGTAATGACTGCAGCAGGGAGAAGAGGGACCCACCCCCTTCTCTCTGACACTACCTCTGTCCCGAAAACACACACACCTCTGAACTGTAGTCACCCTCAAAGGGTAAAAGCTTGGTTCACCTTGCTGCCTAAGTTAGAGATCGCAAGGTTTTCTTTCATCTGTGGCAAAATCTGTTTTGGGCATTTGGTTGTTTTCTTTCAACTTAATAACTACATAGCAGTGATTTCAGAGACATGGTCCTGGCCTTAAGTGTTTCTTTCCTCTTCTGCTCAAAAGGCTTTTCTTGTTTCCATCAGCTGCCCTTCAGCATTTGAGTTAGATGTAAAGATATTAATCTCTCTGTAGACTTAAAGTTTTTAAGTCATATGTTTCACTATCTCTTGAGCCAGCACAGGTTTATAAATTCTTTGGTTAATCTCTTCCCACCCACTCGCCAACCCCACCTTCCCTCTCAGATTCAACAGTCTCTTCCTTGCTTCTATGTCTCTGGATCTATTTTGTTCATCAATTTATTTTGTTCATTAGATTCCACATATGAGTGAGATCGTGTGATACTTGTCTTTCTCTTATTGGCTTATTTCACTTAATATCATACTCTCCATGTCCCTCTATGCTGTTGCACAGGGTAAGAGCTCCTTCTTTGTTACTGCTGCATAGTATTGCATAGTGTAAATGTACCACAGCTTATTTATCCACTCATTTACTGATGGGCACTTGGGCTGTTTCCAGATCTTAGATATTGTAATAACACTGCTATGAACATAGATGTGCATACATTCTTTCTGATTGGTGTTTCGGGTTTCTTGGGATATATTAATAGAAGGGGAGTCACTGGGTCAAAAATTCTTGGAATATATCTTGGGATATATTCCTAGAAGGGGGGTCACTGGGTCAAAAATTCTTTAAAGAGCACTCCATCAGCTATTAAGTTATCTTGAGGAAGGACAACATTTCCTATAGGAAGGACAGGACTAATACTTGATTCTTTTATTTACCAGTATTCGGAATAGTTGGTTGGTTCCCTAATATTTTCCAAAGGGGACTAACTAGCCCTCTCTTTTTAAAAAATATAATTATTGCCCAGCCAGTGTGGCTCAGGAACCAAGAGGTCAGGGTTCGATTCCCAGTCGGGACACATGCCCGGGTTGTAGGCTCAATCCCCAGAAGGGGGCATGTAGGAGGCAGCTGATCGATAATATTTCTCACCAATGTTTCTATCTCTCTATCCCTCTCACTTCCTCTTTCCTCAAAATGAATAAAAGTATATTTTTTAAAATTCTTAAAATATATATAATTATGAATTCATAGATTTAACATGATCTGTGTCTTTCAATCATTGTTTTTCTTTTCAATGTTCAAATTGGCCCATCTTTGGCTAACAGAACTTCCTTCAAGTTGTATCCTGATTCATTTTGACAGTACTAGACTGCAACATTCTTTGATAGCATCCTTACTTTCTGGTATAAAATTGTGTACCTGGCTCTTTCTGTATAATTTATGTTTTAAGTGGATGGATTCAGGATACATATATATATTTCTTTTTAAGAGAAAATATATCATGGTTTATGTTCATATTTCCAATTCAAGTTTTTGGTAATAGAATTGCTACTGCCCTCTTTGATTTTATATTGTGAGGTTATGCAACTTTTTAAAATATGTAAATGAAATTATATGATTGGGATTTACATGAAAATAATGCATTGTATGTGTGTGGGGAAGGGAGAGGAGGGTATGTGTTGCTGGGGAGTAGTAGATAACAGATGAGGATTAATTATATTATTTTCTCTCCCTTTAAGTATGTTTCAAATTCTTAATAATTAATTATATTTGCATTTTTATTAGGACCATGTTAAATTTATAGAATTAGTTAGGAATAAATGAATTTACTTTTTTATTCAATAATATTTATTCCACGGGGAGAGAGAGAAACATAAAAAAGTAATAATAATAATATTTACTCCATATTACTGTGTTTAAAGGTTTTTATATGGCTGCATATTAGTCAGTGAGATGACTGTACCATGATTTATTTAACCTTTCATTTATTGATGGATATATAGGTTGTTTTTAATTTGTCTTCATAACAAATAATAACCACTTGTAGTATATATTCTGAAGTACAGAGTGAGGCAAAAATAGGTTTACATTTGTTCATATGGAAAATGATACAATAATTAATAAATAATAATATAAGAAAAACTTTCACATACTCATAACTGTAAACCTTCTTTTTCCCCACCCTTCATAATTTACTGGCTCAAACCTGCATGTATTTACCATGTTAATAACTCTTTCCTCATATGCCACACTTGTACTTATATTTTTAGATTCTGTTATTTGATGCCTTAGGTGTACATTTAAAAGGATTTAAACCCAACCTATGTGGCTCAGTGGCTGAATGTCTTGAGGTCACAGTTTGATTCCTGTCAGAGCACATGCCCTGGCTGTGGGCTCAATTCCCAGTAGGGGACATGCAGGAGGCAGCTGATCAATGATTGTCAGCATTGATGTTTCTGTCACTCTCTCCCTCTCCCTTCCTCTCTGAAATCAATAAAAACATCTTAAAAAAGAAAGTATCTTTAAAAAAAATTTAAAAATAAAAGGATTTAAAATCATTACTTATATCATAAGTTTAATTTAATTGATTTCCTTTTTTAAAAGACATGTTTTTATTGATTTTTTATTAGAGAGAGAGGAAAGGAGAGGGATAGAGAGATGGGAATCGAACCATGACCTCCTGGTTCATAGGTTGACGCTCAACCACTGAGCCGTGCCCGCCGGGCTAATTGATTTCCTTTCAAAAGCTTTTATGGTGGTGGAAATTGTTTTTAAATAAAGTTTAGTATTAGGTATATTTTTGGCAATGAAAATACTGATTTTTGAAGAAAAATTTATTGGAATGCTAATAAAGGTTATTAGATACTCTCATGGGATTATAAAAGTTGTTCTGCATTATCACTTATTTTACATTTGCTGAGGATATAGAGAACAACAAATTCTCCTAACATTAAAAAAAAAAAAAAAAGATAACTACCAATTCGTGCTGTGGGAAAACTGCATTTTTTAAGAAGATATGTAGTATGAAAGGTTCCTGACATTCTGGTAAATTTTCAATTCTTAGTTTACTTGAGTACTATTTAATACTTTATTTCAAATAGGTACTTAAATAGCAAGATTTTATTACTTTTTCAAAAGTGAACCAACTGTCTTTAGTTGAGGTGATGGTATTAGTGGTATTAATCCTAAACATATACTACAAAATTTTGGGAATAGGGAGATTGGCATATTTAAATTTCCTTGAGATATAGGGGCCAGTTTCCATTCTTTGGGAGGTAGAACTGCAGCATTGTAACCCATTCATCTCATCAGATTTGGTTGTTACTTAGGCTATAAGGAACCTTCTGGTGAAATAGTACTGTGAAGTGGAAAAAGAACACTTTGGAATCTGGCAGACTTAGATTTGAAAGACAACTTTACCTTAACAGTTTAACATTATTTAAATTCTCTGAGCCTCAGTTTCCTCATCTGTGAAACAGAAATGACAACTTCGATTCAGGGTGCTGTGAGAATTAAATGCAATCATTAATGTACATTCATTGCTTTTATATACTGCTAGAAGTAATTGAGTGTTTCATAGCATTTTTGTTCACAATAACAATAATTAGCATATATTCAGTACCTACTGTTTGCCAGACAGTATTTTAAACACTTTTTTAATCCTCACAAAACACTGGCCCCATTTTTATATGGAAACTGTGACAGAAAAATTAAGTGGCTTGTATGGAATACAAGCCACTTAATTTTTATACACACACACACACACACACACACACACACACACATATATGTTTACATATATATAATCTTTTAAAGTAATCAAGACTATATTTTGTTATGACATCAGAAACAAAGGGAATTGTGAGTTGGAAACATACTATGTTAAAAAACTGGTTATTCTTAAATTTGTCTGAAATGTTAATGTATTACCCTAACAGAATCTTTTCTCTTGAGTGAAAGAATCATGATTTGGGTAAAATCCTTGCTATTTCAGTCAAAACATTTTTAATGATAAATGGATAATTCCCCATCTTTTCTTATAACATAATTTTAGTACCATGTTTGAAAGTGTTTATTTGGTTTCCATAGGGTCGGAATCTGGCAGATTTACGCCGTAGCCAGTCCCGGGGCACATTCACTATTAGCACTACTCTTCGGCTGGGTAGACAGATTCTGGAGTCTATTGAGAGCATCCATTCTGTGGGATTCTTGCACCGAGACATCAAACCGGTAGGGGGCTGTTTCCAGCCAGAGCACAGAATGAGTTTGCTCAGTACTCTTAATCGTAAAATGGGACACAATAACTTACAAGTGTAGCTTTCTATATTAAATGCAAGATAATATTTTAATTTCTGTAGCAGAAATGTAACTGGAAGCAAAATATAACTTGCCTTTTCATTTAAAAAAAAAAAAGATAATTACACACTACAACTTATATTCAAGAGCTTTTCTCCTACAATGAAAATGTTGTTCAACAGCCAAATTAAAAATAACTAATGCTTGGCTATTATTATTATGTATGTTAACATTGCCATATTACTTAGCTTTATACCTAAATTGATAGTTATTCTTTGGATTTCTTTTTCCTAGTATTGGTTACAAATATTTACAAAAGTTGTTTTTAGATATTGTCATGATGTTCTTTTGAACTATTTTTTATTTTTTTATTTGCGTTAAGGCTAGGAAAGAATTCAGGGCAAAGAATTAAACTATAAGAGAGTTTATTTAAAAAGATACAGAGGTAAAATAAGTGAGTGGTAGAAGAAATGGGCTCAGGAACCAAGTTACAGAGGCAAAAGAAGGGTCCTTGGAGTTTAGGAGAGCGGAGGTGAAGGTAACATGCCTGGGGGAAGAAGATGGGGAGGGGGAAGGCACAGGCATGCTCCCGAGGGGGAGAACACCTGAACTACTTTTAAGTAATAAATTATACTTATAAGAAACTATTTAGCCCTAGCCAGTTTGACTCGGTGGCTAGACCGTTGGCCTGCCAGACTGGAAGGTCCTGGGTTTGATTTCAGTTGAGGGCACATGCCCAGGTTGCGGGCTTGATCTCCAGTAGGGGTCATGCAGGAGGCAGCCGATCAATGATAATCTCTCATCATTGATGTTTCTATCTCTCTCTCCCTCTCCCTTTCTCACTGATCAATAAAAATATATATATATAAAAAAGAAACCATCAATTTTGAAATATTACTTTTTTCTTCTGAGTATTACAGTGGCAATATATAGTACTTTTTTCCTATTGTTTTTCTTAGATACTATCATTTCCATAACTGAAATATACTTTTTTATTTTTCCTTCTAATTTATTTATTTATTTTTACTTTTTAAGATATATTTTTATTGATTTCAGAGAGTTTATTTAAAAAGAAACTCTCTGAAATCAATAGAGTTCACAAGGCCAATACTCTCACTGAGCCAAACCAGCTAGGGCCTTCTCATTCAAAAAAAAATTTTTTTTTTATTGCTCACAAGGGGAATGACCCATTGTGGAAATACTGTGTTTACTAGAAATTTTTCATTTTTGGTGCAGTTGAAAATTACACCATCTTTTGCTACTTGATTTCTAAAATTAGTTTACATGAAAATGGCAACTAAAAGTAACATGATTGAATCAGACTTAATGAAACGTAGATTTCTTTGGCTCTTATTTCTATGCCAAACTAAATGTCATTATTTGAGAACTGGTGATGAAGAGCTTCCATTTTTATCAGAAAGTTCCCTAAATAGAACAATGTTTTAAAATAAAAGCTAAGAATTCTGTGACAATTTGACTTTTGCTTTTATAAATTCTCTTGTTTACATACCCATCTTTGCAAGTTTGTGGTCATTTAACGTTACATTTATTTTTACGCAGGGAAAAATACAAAGTATATTTTCCTTAAGTCTGTTTTAAAATGTTTCCTTAAACTGCATCTTAATTTTTACACTTAGCGAAATTCAGCTTTAGGATATTCATTTACATTTCTGAGCTATGTGTTTGATTTTACCCACTCCTAGTTCTTTCCATTTTAAAAAATTAAGGATTGGGTTTTCATTTAGGCAGTGGCTTAGAGGAAGTTAGAGTTCTGATTTCAGTTAAGTCAGTGTTGTGTTGTATACAATTTTTTACAGTTGCTTAAATCTTTGTTGCTCAAAGTTCACTTGATCATAGGCATTAATAGAACCCACAATGAAATTTACAGTAAACATAATTGACTAGAATAGTGTATTTGAGACATGTATGCTGTATAGAATTTAAGTAGAAAAATTAAAATATAGAAAGGATAATATATAAGGACTAATTATAAGAATATGTATATTTTCCTTCTTTATTTTTCTAGTCGAACTTCGCCATGGGTCGCTTTCCTAGTACATGTAGGAAGTGTTACATGCTCGATTTTGGCTTGGCTCGACAGTTTACTAATTCCTGTGGTGACGTCAGACCAGTAAGATTTTTCATGTTATTAAATATTTGAGACTTAACTTATTACTTATTATATCACTCTATTTAAAGAAATGCTAATTATGTATCAGAATGGATGTGATTCAAGAAGTAGCATACATATTTATGATTAAATCATAGAAATGAGTTAATTATTCCACTATTAAAAGTTGTAGATTTTAAAAAAATAAATTAGACACAGATTTAGAGTTGTCTTGTACTAAGAACACAAATTAGCCCTTTAGGATCAGTGGTCTTTTTTTGCAGTCCAAAGCTCTTTCTACATACTACGGTTCTTCTCTTTCAGTTATTGTACTTTTCATATCCATTTGGTTCTTTTAAAAATGTCTCTTTATTGATATTCTCTATTTGATACGATGTTGTCATACTTTCCTTACTTCTGTTATCAAGCATTCCTTTAGTTCTGTGAAGATATTTATAATGGCTAGTTTGAAATCTTTTTTTTTTTTTAATATATTTTATTGACTTTTTACAGAGAGGAAGGGAGAGGGACAGAGACTCAGAAACATCGATGAGAGAGAAACATCGATCAGCTGCCTTCTGCACACCCCCCACTGGGGATGTGCCCGCAACCAAGGCACTTGCCCTTGACCGGAATCGAGCCTGGGACCCCCCAGTCCCCAGACCGACGCTCTATCCACTGAGCCAAACCGGTTTCGGCTAGTTTGAAATCTTTTATTGTTAAATCCAACACATTTAATCACTCTCACAGACAATTTCTGTTGCCTGCTTTTTTGTTTTAATGTATGGGAGATAATTCTGTTGTTTCTATGCATACCTTATAATTTATTTTTATTAGAAACTGGACATTTTAGATCATATGTTGTAACAATTCTGGGTACTGGTCCCCCCTTCCAGGGCTTGTTATTATGTGCTTGTTTATTTGTCTAGTAAATGTATTACTTTAGTGAAGTCTGTTTTTTCCACTTCCCACCCCCAAAACACAGTGTTAATTTCCACTAATTGATTGCTCTATTGTTTACAACAGTGCTGTATGGCACAAATTCCTTGACAAAGTAATAAAAGTGTGCCTCCTAAAATGGAATAGTTCCCCCCCCCTTTTTTTAAAGGAATTTATTGAAGTGACATTGATTAATAAAATTATACAGGTTTCAGATGTACAATTCTATAATACATCATCTGTATATTGTATTGTGTGGTCACCACCCCAAATCCAGTCTCCTTCCACCACATTTATTTCCCCTTTACTCTCTTCTTCCTCTCCCCAGCCCACTTTCCCTCTGGCCATCACCACACTGTTGTCTGTGGCTGTGGGTTATGCATATATGTTCTTTGACTAATTCCTTCACCTACTTTCATCCAGCCCCCCCAGCCCATTCCCCTCTGACAGCTGTCAGTCTGTTCTATGTATCCATGCCTCTGTTCCTATTTTATTAGTGGATTTTGTTCATTAGATTCCATGTGTAAGTGAAATCATATGGTACTTGTCTTTGACTGGCTTATTTCACTTAGCATAATACTCTCCAGGTCCATCCATGCTGTCACAAAAGGTAAGATTTTCTTCTATTTTAAGGCCAAGTAGTATTCCAGACTTTGGAACTTCAGAGGGAAGGTGGGGGAGGGTGGGAGGGAAGAGATCAAAGAACTTGTATGCATATATATATGCATAACCCATGGACACAGACAATAGGGTGGTGAAGGCTGGGGTCAGGTGGGGAGGGCAGTCTAGAAGCGGTCAATGGTGGGGAAAAGGGGACATATGTAATATTTTCAACAATAAAGATTTAATTTTAAGAAATGATGAGAGAGAATCATTGATTGGCTGCCTTCTGCATGCCCCCCACTGAGGATTGAGCCCGAAACCTGGGCATGTGCCCTGACCAGGAATCGAACAGTGACCTCCTGGTTCATAGGTTGACGCTCAATCACTGAACCATGCCACTTGGGCTGCTTCCATATCTTGGCTATTGTAAATAACACTGCAGTGAACATAAGGGTGCATATATTCTTTTGAATTAGTGTTTTGTGTTTCTTTGGATATATTCCCAGAAGTGGAATTACTGGGTCATGAGGCAGTTCCATTTTTAATTTTTTGAGGAAACTCCATACTGTTTTCCACAGTGTCTGCACCAGTCTGCATTCCCACCAGCAGTGCACGAGGGTTCCATTTTCTCCATGTCCTTGCCAATAGTTGTTGATTGTTGATTTATTGATGATAGCCAGTCTGACCAGTGTAAAGTGGTATCTCATGTGGTTTTAATTTGAGGTCAGAGTTTGATATTTGTTCTGACCTCAGGTGGACTCCTGTCATCTGTCTGATTCTCCTTGTTCTCCCTTGGAAAGCCTATAGTCTAGGCTGTATCTTCATTAGATCCACCAATCTCCTCCCAGTTTCCTTTGCTACAACCTCCACTATTTTTGAAAGGTGTCTTGGGTTTAAACGTAACTGTTGCATATGAAACAATTTCCTTTAGGAAGAGTTTAAGAGTTACCTCTTTTTCATGGACATAGACAACAATGTAGTGATTGTGGTGGGGAGGGGTGGGTAGAGGTGGAAGAGGGCATAAATGGTGTTGGGAAAAACAAAATACAATAAAGAAGAGTTATCTCTTTTTGCCTTCTGCAAGGACTGTGGCTAGTTGTTCTCTAAGTGACTTATTCACTTTAGGAGCTGAGTCCTTTGGTTCAGTTGGGGGTAGCAGTCTGAAGTCCCTCAGCAAGGAATCACTGCCTCATGAGCCAAGAGAATGGCAGTTGGGGTCCCAATATTCTCTGCACACCATGTTCAAGGTAGAGCCTCTATTCCGTAAGGGAAGGCTACCACAGTTGCCCAGGACTTAGCCTGCTCAGCAACAGACAGCTGGGAGAATATGAGAAATACTGAAGTCCTGCTTCTGTATGGGAAGTGGGGAAGGAGGGAGCCCTGTGTTCTTGTGTGCAGCAGTCTGGAGTAGAGCCACCCTCACTGATCTCGAAGAGAAAAGGGAGGGATCAGTTTTGGTTCAGCTACCATGGACTTCTCGCCTTCCTTATTGAAGAATTTCATAGGTTTTCCTAGACAGATGTTTCTTCATTTGTTATTTGTCCTAAGGACCACTTCCAGAGGCTTTAGTTGTTGTTTGTTTTTTAAACATTTTTATTGATTTTAGAGAGGAAGAGAAAGACAGAGAGAGAGAAAGAGAAAAACATCAGTGAGGAGAGAGAATCATTGATCAGCTGCCTCCTGCACGCCCCCTCCTGGGGATCGAGCCCACAACCCTGACATGTGCCTTGGACCAGAATCGAACCTGGGACCCTTCAGTCCAAAGGCCAACGCTCTATCCACTGAGCCAAACTGACCAGGGCTTTAGTTGTTTTTTAAAATAATTTTCACCAGTTTTACTGGGCAATGGAGCTCCTCTTGTTGTCACACTGGCGTTTGTTCTCCCATTGTCGTTCTTATACTTGTGTCTTCCTTTTACCTTTAGTTTTGTTTTAACTTGCTACTGATTGTGACTCTATTCCTAGAAAATTGGTTGCACAGAAATTGAAACACTGGTTTTGAATGAATTAATTATATAATAATAGTTGTATACAGAAATGTAAATTATATTTAAAATAAGGGCACATGAGAACTTAAGTGCCTAGAAATTACAAGAGAATCTTTTTTATTCTGGTGAAGGTCTTGCATATTAATAGTGAAACATGGGGTGTGGGGAGCACATCTCCCCCTTGCAGGTTCTTGCCTTAGGATGTTTGAAGGATAAAATTCACGGGCTAAAAGGACTTGTTTGTAAAAGGGTGGAAATTTATTGGAAGCAAATACAGACTCCAACATAGGGAGGGGCTCCCAAGGGGGTAACTCACTCAGCTCCTTTTTTCTACGTTTTTTTTAAATGCTGTGGTTCTTTGTCTCTTCATGCTCCCTTCTAATTGGACCCCTTCCCCATTTTATGACCCTGTGCTTTTCTAATTGGTTTCCTTTGCAGAATATCAGCTTCAAAGTTTAAAACCCACATGGTGCCTCCCCTTTTTCTCTCCCCCTTATCTTGCAACATTCCTCTATCTCCTGTGAACATATTTCCCTCTTTTCAGCATCTGTGGACATTTTTCTATCCTCTGTGAAAGTATGTATCCTTTTTTCCCATACTTGGTGACTTTTCTTTATCCTCTGTGAACATCTGCCTTCCTCTCCCCTTATCCTGTGACACTTTTCTATTCTTTATGAATGTATGCCTTCTGGTGGCTCCAAGCCCTCACCTATGCCTTCCTCCCCCATGGACCCTCTTTATTCCTAAAACTACGCAAACCTGCCTGTTTTGTCCCTAGAATTCCTTTCAGTAGGTAGCAAGGTAGTTACTGTTCCAAAGTCCGTGTGCACTATGCTTCGAAAGGCCACGGCTCAAAACATCTTAGTTTAGAGTAAGGAAAGGTTTATTGATCAAGAAGGTTCCTACTGAGAAGATGGGAGACCTAGTGGTTTCTCAGATTCATCTTAAGAAAGTACAGAGTTCAAGCTTCTTTTATGTCAAGGGAAGGAGATATGAGAGGGGCATTTGAAGTGATTGACCACTGCAGCCATATGAGTGCCAGCAGTGGTCTGAGGAAGATCAGTGCTACTTGATGTGAGTCTGGTCACAAGGTTCCTGAAAATCTTTGGTAAACAATACATACTTCCCTATCTCCTCAAGCCACAAGCAGAATTCCTCTAATGATTAGCATGTCTATATGCTAGACTAAGCAGAAGCTATTATCCCGAAGGCCATGGGAACAAAGCAGGTTTGAAAAACATGGAGTCAGAGAGACTGAGCATTTCATTATTACAGTAAGTGATGAATTTAGTATCTATTTAACTTACTAGATCTGAATGTTATTCTGGAATCTTCTTTTTATTTCAAGTATCTATTTTAATTTTTAGAATATTATCAGGTTATTTTATTCTCTCATTAACATATTTAATGAGCACATATTATGTGTGAGGCATGGATGTAGGTGCTGGGACTACAGCCATGAATAAGCAGACCAAAATAAGGCTCTTATGGATTTATATTTTAGTGAAGACAAATAATACACAAATAAATACATAATTTTAGATAGTGACAAATGCAAAGAAGAAGCACAAAGCATGGTACTGACATAGAGGGAGTGATGGGCAGTGAGGACAAAAGACTATTTAGAGGTGTTAGTTAGAAAAGCCTCTTATGAGGAGGTATTGAGTTGAGAGTTTGAAGTAAGAGCAAGCCATGTGAATATCTGTTAAGAAAGTGTTCAGGCAAAGGGAACAGTGAGTGAGGGTAAAGGTTCTGAGGCAGAGTCATTTTGGTGTATTCAAGAAAATGTAGGGGAGCCACTGTGGCTATAGCATAGCATCATAAGGGATAAGTGGAGAAAGACGAGGTTTAAGAAGTTGGAAGGCTCCCCAGACTGTGTATGATTTTGCAAAGAGATCAATTTTATTCTCAGTGTGATTGGAAGCCTTTGGAAGTTTTTTAGCAGGATTGTTGTATAACCTATAACATGATCTGTCAATAAATTATACAGGGTGGGGCAAAAGTAGGTTTACAGTTGTTCATATGGAAAATAACACAATAATTAATAAATGATAATACAAGAATAAACTTTTGCATACTCATAATTTAAGCCCAATTTGCTCCGCCCTATATAGTAGAGTTATATAAAGAAGCAGGTAATATTTAAAACATAATCACGTGAGATTTTAAGTACCTAGAAATTGTAGAAAGACTATCTTTGGTTTTATCAATGTTCTTGTGTTAATTGGTAGCTAGGCAGGTAAAGAACTTAGGTTTTATGTAGTTTATTGGATTGAAATATATTTCTGGAATTCTAAATAACAGTTTTTCAATTTTTAGAACATGTTTTTTTAAAAAGGCACTCTGGCTGTAAAGAAGAAACTATTGAGAGCAAGAGTAGAATCAGAAAGACAAGTTAGAAGACTAACACGAAGGTCCAGTGATCAATGATGGTGGCTGGGACCTAGGACATTAAGGTCATGAGAAATTATTGTATTTTGCATGTATTTTAAAGAAAGATTTAATAAGACTTCCTTCTGGATTTGATATTGGGATGTGAAGGAAAAAGAAGAGTCAAGAATGATGACTAGATTTTTGTCCTGAATGAATGGTCATGCTATTAACCATGATGGGGAAGGATGAAGAACAGATTCGATAAAGGAATAAAAACACAAGTTCTATTTTCTAGAAGTTAAGTTTGAGATGCCTCTTAGATTCGAGATGGAAATAACAAAAAACTGATACAATATATTAATTTGTAGTTCAAAAGGGAAATCAGGGCTGGGATAATTTAAATTTAAGAATCATTTGCTCCCAATGTTTAAAACTAAATGGTAATTTTAAAAAATGAAACTAGATTAGATCAGCTAAGGAGAGGATATTGCTAGGTAAGAAAAGAGGTTCTGAGTTTGAGCCTTTGGGGCACTTAGCAACTTGATGATGGAAAAAGAACTGTGAGCCAGCCAAGAAGAGTGAGAGGGAGGATCAGCCAGTGAGGTAGGAGAAAAATCAGGAGAGTGTGATATCTTGGGAGCTGAGTGAAGAAAGTGCTTCAAGTATGTAGGGGTGGTTATCACCTGCACCAGGTGCTGCTGATAGGTCAAGTAAGGTGGGAAATGAGAACTGACCATCTGGATTACTCAATTGGAATAGGTTAAAGAGAGAGTTGGAGAGACAAAGTGAAGAAAGGGAGTGTAGGCAACTTTCTGGTGGAGTTTCTGTGCTCTAATCTTTATCAGAGGATATGTTTTTATTTTATTTTATTGATTTGAGGAAGGGAGGGATGGTAGGAGGAAGAGAGAGAAGAGAGAGAAACATTGATGGGTTGTCTCCCATATGCACCCCACAACCTGGGTATGTGCCCTGACCAGGAATCGAACCTGCCACCTTTTGGTGTACAGGACAGTGCTCCAACTCAGTGGTCGGCAAACTGCGGCTTGCGAGTCACATGCGGCTCTTTGGCCCCTTGAGTGTGGCTCTTCCACAAAATACCACGTGCGGGCACACACGTACAATGCGATTGAAACTTTGTGGCCCATGCGCAGAAGTTGGTTTTCAGCCTGGGCGAGTCTATTTTGAAGAAGTGGCGTTAGAACACTCAAGGGGCCAAAGAGCCATATGTGGCTCGCGAGCCGCGGTTTGCCGATCACTGCTCTAACTAACTGAGCCACACAGGCCAGTGCCAGAGTTTCTTTGTTCTAAAGAGGACTAGTAAAACAAAGAAGTAGTTGAAAGGGCAGTGAAAGCCGTCCTTCCTTCCTTCCCTAATTTTAAAAATGGTAGTTATTGTAGCATATGTGTGTACTGATGGTAATACTCCAGGACATGTGAAAAAATAAAAACTGCCGAAACCGGTTTGGCTCAGTGGATAGAGCGTCGGCCTGCGGACTCAAGGGTCCCGGGTTCGATTCCGGTCAAGGCATGTACCTTGGTTGCAGGCACATCCCCAGTAGGGGGTGTGCAAGAGGCAGCTGATCGATGTTTCTCTCTCATCGATGTTTCTGGCTCTCTATCCCTCTCTCTTCCTCTCTGTAAAAAATCAATAAAATATATTAAAAAAATAAAAAAATAAAAACTGATGTAGGACAGAGCAGGAACAATTATAAAAGCCAAGTTCTTGCATAGCTGGCAGGGGAAGAAATCCTGGCACAAATGGTGAGGTTAGCCTATTATGTAAGAGCAAGAACACTTTTCCATGTAACTGGGAAAAGGCAGAATAAGTGGGCACAGATTTAGGTAACTAATATTTTGATTTTTTTGTCTTTCCATATATGTTCCAAAAGAGTGTAAAAAACACATATATAAATTTTAAGTAAAAATATTAAGACATTCATGGCCTCCATCTAGGTTAAGAAATAGCTCATTCCCACCTTAGAAGCATGTTGTGGTCCTTTCCTGATGGCATCTCTTTTCCTCCCTCAAGCAGCATGTCCAATAGAACTTACTGTGAAGTTGGAAATGTTCTGTATCTGCACTGTCCGATATGGTAGCCCTAGCCACATGTGCCTATTGAGCACTTGAATTTTGACCAGAGAAAACAAGGAACTCAATTTCAAAAATAATTTAATTTGAAGTTGCTATTATATCGTAGCCCTAGACAAATTCCATTCTTAATTTTGCATTAACCAGTCCCTTGCCTTGCTTTCTTCTCTCTTCTGTAGACCCAAGGGTAGTTATTTGGAATATGGAACAGATTCAAGGAGCTTTGTAAAATACTATAATTACCATATGCCCTTCACCTAGCTTCCCCCAATGATATCTTAGATAGCTATAGCAGTACATTGTCAAAACTAGGAAATTTGATATGGGTATACTATTATTAACTCGAGTACAGCCTGAGTCAGATTTCACTATTTTTTTTACACACTTTTTTTCTTAGGAGTGGGGGAATTGTATATGAAATTTTATCACATGTATAGATTCATTATAGTCAACACCACAATCAGGATTCAAAACTCCTTCAAAACGTAATGTGTGTTTATCTACCGAAGTTATGGCACAGGATCATCAGTCAGCTTGCATTACAAACAGAATGATGGGTAGTATCTGTGATACTGTGAGTTGTTTATGTGGTTGGTTTTGAGATCCTCTATTTTTTTTTTATCATCTTTAAGATATATTAGTTACATTATTAAATAGGTATGTGAGGTACAAAGATGCTTTGATCCATACAGTTTCTGTTTTGAATTCCTGTTTGCTTAATTATTTCAGTTTGCATGCTCATTTTTTTTTCCCTCCTGGTTTAAAGCATGCCCCAGTTTCCTTAGCCCTGCAGCTGGCATCTCACATTGGCCCTTTGTATCTAAGCTCTTAGAATGCCATGTTTTCTCCTTCCTAACCATTCAGCTAAAACTTCCAGTGCCTTGGGCTGTAATGACCTAATTAAGAACAGTTTTTAAAGTCTTTTTCTCTGTTACCTTTCCAGAATTTCAACTATGGGGTGTCCCCAAAAAAATGTATGCACACTGTGAATGATTATAAAGTCAGTGTTTATTAACATACAGTTTATTTTCAAAAATGAACTATCAGTTGTTAAAGTGCATATACATTTTTTGGGACACCCTATATTTTCTTATTTCCACTGGGGATTTTATTACAAAGTTCTCCATGCCATTTCTCTCCCCCCTTCCCAAATCTCCTCCCTTTGATTAGCAGTAAATGTGGGCTCATGCCTAGAGTCCTTCCTTTCTCCTAGATTTATTCTTCTAGGAGCTCATTCTATCTCTAACATTCATTCCCTTCACATTCATACTACTTCTGTCCTTGTACAGGTCTTCTGGTTTCTTGTTTGGATTATTAAAATAGTTTCTTCACTGACCACCCTGCCCTCTCCTTCCAATCTATCCTTTATACTTCCAGCACAGTAAACATGCCAAGCACTTTCTCAAATCATATCACTTCACTACTTAAAATTTTTGATGAATTCCATTTGACTACACATTATAAATTAAACAATTTACTATGACATTGAAGGCCACCCTTAATCTGATTCCAAGCTATGTTTCCATTATTTCCTCTTACCGTTTGCTTCAGCCATACCAAACTCTTTTCCCTAACACTTATAGTACTTTCCTCCCTTTTGGCATTGTTGTATTCTTTTTATTTTCTTCTTCCTGTTGTAATTCTTCTGCCAGTTCTTCTAAGCACAATATACTTTTTCTTTTCTTTTTTTAATTTTCACTCAAATATCTAGGTATTTGTTTTAATAAAGCACACTCTTAGGTTTTTAATCACTTTAACTTTTCACTTTTTTCTCTAAAGATGTTTTTAAATATAATTTTTGAGAAGATAATACTATATTCATGTGTTGCAAAAATAAAAGTCTTAACAATTCATCAAAATTTACACTTGTTCTGACTGGGTAGCTCAGTTGGTTAGAGTGTTGTCCGATATACCAAGGTTGGAGTTTCGATCCCCACTCAGGGTATGTACAAGAATCAATCAATGAATGCATAAATGAGTAGGACAAAAAAAAATAGGTTTTTTTTTCTTACTTGCTTTCCCCCTTCCTCTCTCTCTGTGAAATCAGTAAATTAAATAAAAATTTAACACTGTGCTCTTTGAAGGACACTGTTAAGCAAATGAAAAATCAAGTCACAGAAGGGGGAAATATTTGCAAACACACATCTGACGACTTATATCCAGAATCTATAAACAATTCTCACAACTCAATAATTTAAAAAAAAAAGAAAATGAGCAAAGTTTTGAATAGATATTTGATCAAAGAAGAGATACTACAGATGGTAAATAAGTATATTAGCAAATGCTGATTATCTTTAGTTATCAGGGAGATGCAAAATAAAAACACAGTGAGATACTATTACACAGTAATTAGAATGCCCAGGGCAGTGAAGGACAGAAATCACAGGTTGCCAGAGACTGGGAGTGGAGGGAAGGGATTGGCTACAAAGGTTGTTAAGGGGCACTTGGGGTGATAGAAATATTCTATATCTTGATTGCAGTGGTAGCTATATGACTATATATCTTTGTCAAAACTCACAGAACTGTGTATATCTAAAGTATGAATTTTACTATATGTAAATTATGCTTCAGTAAGCCTGACTTCAAAAAAATGTAAAAGGTAAGAAGTGAAACAAATCTCCATTTCACCCCTCTGCCACTCATTTCCTGTCTGCCCTTGTCCCTCCCTCCATCTTTAGGTAACTGTATTGTTATTAGTTCCTTAATGTATTTTTCCAGAATTTCTTTATGCGTATACAGTAAATATGAATGCGTATTCTTATTTTTTCCCTTTTCGATTCAAAAGGTAGCATGATGTACATTCTGCACTTTTCCCCCACCTATCAGTGTATCTAGATCTTTCCATATAGGATATGGAGCTTCTTCCTTTTTTTTTTTTTTTTTTTTGCAGCTACAGAGTATATTCCATTATGTGGGTGTACTGTAATTTATTTAATCAGTCCCCTATTGATGAACATTTGGGTTACTTCTGTTCTTTTGCTATCACAAACACTAAAGTAGTGGATAAATTTGTACATTCACTATTTTTGCATATATGCAAAGTATATGTGTGAGATAAATTTCTAGAAATGAAATTGCCAGGTCAGAAAGAATGTATGCATTTGTAATTTTGAAAGCTATCAGTCAAAATGCCATCAATTAGGGAAATTTCAAGAGCTAACTTATGTCTAGTTCCAGTTAAAAGTTGCCTTATTCTTAAAACTTTTCCTTCTTCCATGGGGCTTTTCCTTCTTCCTTTCCACCAAATAGAACTAATCCTTACCACTCCTAGGCTTTTGTAGCTCATTGTACTTTGTTAATGATGTCCATTATAATCTGCTTTGAATTAGAATTCTTTATATATATAGCTGTTTTCCCCAATTGGGTGTATTGTTTCTTCTGCATTGTATAAGGTGGCTAAATTTTGTTGGCCTAGTATTATTTCTTTAATGAGTCAGTCATATCAAGATCTCTCTAAAACACCTGATCTCTCTCATTACCTATATTTCAACCTTTCAATGGCAATGACAGAAGTAAGGTCAGAGCCAGGCCAGGGCTACTTTTTTTTTTTTTTTTTAAATATATTTTATTGATTTTTTACAGAGAGGAAGAGAGAGGGATAGAGAGCTAGAAACATCGATGAGAGAGAAACATCGACCAGCCGCCTCCTGCACACCCCCCACTGGGGATGTGCCCGCAACCAAGGCACATGCCCCCGACCAGAATCGAACCCGGGACCCTTGAGTCCGCAGGCCAACGCTCTATCCACTGAGCCAAACTGGCCTCGGCAAAGGCCAGGGCTACTTTTAACTGGAAAGTCTGTTTCCTGGGATTATGTTGGCTAGAATCCATGGGGTCGGGGTGGGGAGGTGGGGTGGTGGGAGAAGAGTCTGGGTGCCCAATAGACTTGGGCTGCAGAGGCGATAATAGGTCTGGGTATTTTCATCCTAACAGTTATCGGAATGAAAATAACTAGGCAAAATTACATGCTACAAAAACCTTTGTGTGTGAGTGAAAATCCCCAGGAGCTTGCGGGAGGCAGCCAATTGATGTGTCTCTCTTTGTTTCTTTCTGTCTCTTAGCAAGTAATGAATAAAAGTACAATCTCTGAAATGTTAGTTAGTGAAAAGAGCTTTCATATATATGCCCTTACACATTTTTCTTCTAGAAAGAAATCTCCAACCTCAGAATTCCATCAATCAAAGTGAGAATATTGGATATTCCTGTTAGTCATGATGTCTTAGGGAAATATTGAGATTTGACTATGATTTTCAATGAATGGCATCTAAGAAAATAAACGAAATTTAAATAGATTGCAGAAACTTTTTGATTACCGAGACTTGCCATTAAATAAAAAATGTTTCTAATATAGTTAGATCTTAAAACAAAAAGAAGTGCCCTAGCCAGTTTGCAGCATCGGCCTGAGGACTGAAGGAGTCTTGGGTTCGATTCAAGTCAAGGGCAGGTACCTTGGTTGTAGGCTCGATCCCGGGCCCTGGATCCCCGGGAGCTTGTGGGAGGCAGCCAATCGATGTGTCTCTCTCATAGTAATGTTTCTCTCTGTCTCTACCCCTCCCTCCCACTCTCTCTAAAAATCAATGGAAAAAATATTGTCGGTTGAGCATTAACAATTACAACAACAAAAACAGAAAGGAGTAATTAAAGGGGAAGAGAAGTTCATGAAAGAAGAAATAGAGTGCTAATTTGAATAGATTGAACATAGATTATAAAAATGAGCAAAAAAAAAAAAAACAGAGGAAGAATACATAGGATATTTATCTTATAGCATATGACCAAAAGATTCTGGCAATAAAGATTTTTAAAATATTATTTACTATACACTTTTTCTGACTACAGAAGTAATGCATGTTGCTCAGCCAGTGTGGCTCAGTGGTTGAGCATCGACCCATGAACCCAGAGATCATAGTTCAATTCCCAGTCAGGGCACACTCCCCAGTAGGGAGTGTGCAGAGGGCAACCGATCAATGATTCTCTCTCATCATTGATGTTTCTATTTCTCTCTCTCTCCCTTCCTCTCTCTAAAATCAATAAAAACATTATTTTTTAAAAAGTAATGCATATTAATTGAGGGTAATTTAAAATTACTGATAGCAGCCCTAGCTGGTTTGGCTCAGTGGATAGAGCGTCGGCCTGGGGACTGAAGGGTCTCGGGTTCGATTCCAGCCAAGGGCACATGCCCAGGTTGCGGGCTCAGTCCCCAGTAGGGGCCGTGCAGGAGGCAGCCAATCAATGATTCTCTCTCATCATTGATGTTTCTATCTCTCTCTCCCTCTCCCTTCCTCTCTGAAATCAATAAAAAATATATTAAAAAGAAAACTTGATTGTGAAAAAAAATAAAAATAAAATAAAATAAAATTACTGATAGCAAATAAAAATTCTAATGAAAATTATTGGCTATGATTATTTTCAAGTTTGTCAGTTTTCATATTGAGCTATGGTGCATTCCATAAATCTTTAGGGTTATTGACTCCATCCTTGTGAAGCCACAGAATTGAATAATTTATGATTTCAAGTCAAAAGACCTTATGCCTGGTTTTATCACCAACTAATTCTTAAGGGCACATGCTTGTGTTGAGAGCTCATTCCCTGGTAGGGGGTTTGCAGGAGGCAGCCAATCAGTGTTAAGCTCTCACATAGATGTTTTGTTTTGTTTTTTTCTCTCTTTTGCTCCCCTTCCCTTATCTAAAAATCAATAAACTATTTTTTTTAAAGAATAAAGTAGCATTTCAGGGGTGGGTAGTATTTTTTATTAGGATACTTAAGGAATGTTTCTCTGAGGAACTGGCATTAGAGTAGAGGGCCTAATATGGAGTAGAAGAGCTAGCCATTGTAGGCATTCAGAGAGCATTCCCAACTGAAGAGACCAGCAAGTGCAACTACCAAATGCAATTGCACTTGCTGGTCTCTTCAGTTGGATGCAGTCTCTTCGGTAGAAGAAACCACAAATAAATCCATTTTGGAATGAGGCCAGTGCCAAGTCATAGAATGTTTTGTAGGCCAAATAAGAAAAGGTTGAACTTTATCCTAAGTTGAGCTCTCTGAGAACTGGGATCATGTATTATTCATGTTTGGATTTATTCCCAGTACCTGGCACATAGTAAGTACTCATTAACTTAAATTTATGAATATTTGAATTGCATATATAGGTAGGGATACAAATTGCCACAATGTTTGAATGGAATTTAAATGAAATAACCAAGACACAAAGAGATTGGCATCTTAGATTCCTCAGCGATTCCTCATGGTCTTACTATACTTTTTTACCAGAGCCTGAATATTAGTTCGTGTACTATGATAGTGGGCAGGATTCTGAGCATATGAAAGCATTTAATGTTTTCTAATATACATAGTTTACTTGTTATAAATGCCACTTTATTTTATTTAAAAAAAATACATGTTTATTGATTTCATAGAGGAAGGGAGAGAGAAAGAGAACATCAATGATGAGAGAGCATCATTGATTGGCTGCCTCCTACATACCCCCTACTGGGGATTGAGCCTAGCAACCCAGGCATGTGCCCTGACCTAAATCAAACTGTGACCTCTTGATTCATAGATTGACACTTAACCACTGAGCACACCAGCCAGGCAAAAGTTAGAAATTTAAGTAGTGTTTTGTTGTCAGTAATGCACATGTTTCTTACATCCACTTTATGGCTTAAGTGGACTGAATCTTTTGTTATTTGAAGCTTATTTATTATTCTTTTTTGGTTTTGTTGTAGCCTCGAGCTGTGGCAGGCTTTCGAGGGACAGTTCGTTATGCATCAATCAATGCTCATCGGAACAGAGTAGGTATCTGAACTAGAGTCATGTCTGTATAAGCATGGTAATGGCTTGAGTTAGATTGGTTTCTTTTTTAAGAGTACAAAGGTGTGGAAATTGCTTTGGAAAAGAGGGAAAAGCATTAGTAATACTGATGCATGGTAAGGTGTATAGTGGATAACAGATGTGTGCATCTGCATAGAAAATAAAATTAGATTTGCCAGGAAAGATAATAGTGAAGTATATATATGTATGGGGAATCTTGTGTTCTTAATAGGTATAAGTAAATAAGTATTAATGAATTTAATATAAAATTTTGAAGAAATAAAACATTTGTGTTCTATTTCTAGAAATTATTTGGGAATACCATACTGTTACAATACCTAGTGAAATGTAGGGGTCATCATCCTATATAACAAAAGCCTAATATGCTAAGTGTCCAGTCATCCATTCAACCAATCAAAGAGTAATATGCTAATGATATGCTAAGGCTACTCAACCGCTCGCTTTGACATGCACTGACTACTAGGGATCAGACAGTCAGTCGGTCAATCAGTTGCTATGACATGCACTGACCAACAGGAGGTAGAGGCTCTGACCAGTAGGTTAGCTTGCTGCTGGGGTCCGGCCTATCGGGACTGAGCAAGATGGGCCGGACACGCCCTGGAGCCCTCCTGTGGCCCCTCCCCGACTGGCCAACCTCCCATGTCCCTCCCTGGCCCCAATTGTGCACTGGTGGGGTCCCTTGGCCTGTCCTGCCACCCTCTCGCAATCCAGGACCCCTCGGGGAGTATTGGAGAGCCGGTTTCGGCCCAATCCTGCAGGCCAGGCCGAGGGACCCCACTGGTGCACAAATTCATGCACCGGGCCTCTAGTTTTATCTATAATATGCATCTCATCTATGGCAGCCCTTCTCCTGTTATATTTTGTTTTCATGAAGATCTCAAATGCAGACTTTAAAATTTTTATCTTAGTAAATATACCTTTCCTCTTGGGTTAAATTTTTAATACTCCCCCCCCCCCACCTTTTTTTTTTACTTTGGTCCTTTTGTTTTGCTCTGATTTTTTTCCTTAACCTGAGCCTTAATTATGAGTAGAAAAGGTGGGTATTTTAAGGATTCTCAATCCTTGAACTTGTTTAGATGGAATTGAGAAATTTAACAAGTAATTGCTTGATAAAATAAAGATAAATCTTTTCTTGATCTTTTGTTACCTTATTTTTTGTTCTGGGAAGCCAAAATTGCTTTAATGAAAATTTGACCAATGCTAAATATAAAGGAAGAGTATGCTGAGGTTGTGTATGCTATGTCCCAATTAATTTGGTTTCTTATGATGTGATTATAAATTAAAAATAGGAAAAGTATTTTTATCAGTGGGTAGCACTCTGCCAAGCATTTTAACTCATTCATTTTGATTCAGTGTTGTTTTATTTTATGGCATTTAGTCAGTTATTCTGCCTTGAAAAGAAGGTACTCTTATTTTCCAGATAGATTCTTACAAAATAAATATTAAGCTTTATAGTTAACTAGAGGCCTGGTGCACGGATTCATGCACATTGAAAGGAAATTAATTAGAAGGTGGCCAGCAGGGTAGGACGGGCCTGACACACCTTGGAGCCAACCTCCCATGGTCTCTCCTCGGCCGGCCACACCTGGGGCGGCACCAGGGCTCGAAGGGCGTCTATGGAGCAGGGGTCCCTCCGGCAGGTGAGGTCCCTCGGCCTGGCCTGTGGGGATTGGGCCGAAACCGGCAATCCAACATCCCCTGAGGGGTCCCAGAGTGCGAGAGGGCACTCTGCAAAGTTGCTGTCGCTTGGCAGCTCCTGCGTTGAGCTTCTGCCCCCTGGTGGTCAGTGCACATCTTTACTACTGGCCAGTTGGCTAACTGGTCGCTTAGCCTTATAGATATATATAGATTCTATTAAAGTATTATGCCAACTTTGGATCTTTGAAATAGGACATTCTTTTTTAGCTAAGCATAAACATTTTCAGAAATCATAGGAGCTCTATAAGCATTTCCCAAATTGCTATTAGAGATTTAATTTGAAGAGTAGAGATCTTCTAAAAGCCTCTCCAGCACAGAATGATCTGAAAGTTACTCTGTTAACCTGCCAACTTGTTATTCATCTGCCCTTGGTAGAGGAATTTCATAGCACATAATAGTGGTTTGTACCTTTCTCTTCGGCTCCTAACACACCTGAGGAGTAGAATGCTTTACACGGTAACACTGCTTCAGAGCGATTGCCAGTTTATGTGGTGACACAGGAGTACAAGTAATGAAACCTTAACAGGTGCTTGTCTAACTTAAAAAGATTTCCCAGATAGTTCTGATAACTTCTTTCTTCCATACTCTGCTATTCTGATTTGGTAATTGCTAAATATAATACACTCCTTTTCTACCTTTCTTTCTTCCTTCCTTCCTTCCTTCCTTCCTTCCTTCCTTCCTTCCTTCCCTCCCTCCCTCCCTCCCTCCCTCCTTTCTTTCTTTCTTTCTTTCTTTCTTTCTTTCTTTCTTTCTTTCTTTCTTTCTTTCTTTCTTTCTCCTTAAACTTTTAACATGAATAATTTCCAAACAAAATGAGGACTGTTTATTTCATCTTATTGTTGTCCTACATTTTAATCCTTTGTTAATACTTATTTTATCTCAGTACTTTGAAGAAATTACTTTTTTCTGGTTCTATGGTTGCTATTGAGAAGATCATTGTTCATTTAATCGTTGATACCTTGTATTTAATTTTTAGTTTTCTTTGCCTACTTTTGATATTTACTTTTTGTCTTTGGTGTCCTGTAGATATATTCAAACATGCCTAGGTGTGGATTTGTTTATATTTATTCTGTTTGAGAGTTATGCTTCCTAGATGTGAACATTCCTGTCTTTCATTGATTCTGAAAGATTCTCAGACATTACTTTTTTAAATACTGCCTTTCCATTTCTCTCTATGCCTTTTTTCGATATCTCCAAATCAGTGTATGTTAGACCTTCTTGTTCTGTCCTTTATGCCTCTTAAGTTCACTCTCAGATTTTCTAACTCTTTGTGTCTCTGTGTTCCATTCTAGATAATTTTTTTAGATCTCTCTTCCAGTACATTAATTCTTTTTTTCTGCTGTTTGATCAGATTTTTAACCTGTCAATTTAGTTTTTAATTTCTATAATTATACTTTTTATTTCTAGATTTCTTTTGGTCCTTATTCAACTCTAATTGGTATTTTTATCTTTATTTTTTGGATAATATATGGTTCCTTTCTCATGACTTTAATCTTATTTTTTTGTTTAAGCTTTCTTATTTTATATTCTGTATCCTATAATTCCATTTCTGAAAATTTTTAATATCTAATTCTATTATTTACAGTTTCTCTTGTCAAGATATGGGAGCCTGCTTTATAATATATTTTATAATTTCACATAATGAGCTTCTATTTGGTGGGCCTCATAGAAGTCCTGAATTTAATGGTGTTTTTATCTTGAAAGGATTTTCATTTGTCATCACTGGTGGACAGAATCACCCAGAAAATACTTCATTCCTGGGCTTGGTTTCCCAGACCATAAAAGTGGTATAAATTTAATTCCCAAATCTTGAAAGAGGGGCAGGCCTGCAGTAACAAACTCTCAGGGAAAATTCTTTTTAACTACTCACTTTATCCCTTGAGAGTGGTTAAATTCTACAGAAAAAAAATCCTATATAATAAAAGCCTAATATGCTAAGTGTCTTGTCATCAGGTCAGCCATTCAACCAATCAAAGCATAATATGCTAATGATATGCTAAGGCAGTTCAACTGTTTGCTATGACGTGCACTGACCACCAGGGGCAGATGCTCCAACCAGTAGGTTAGCTTGCTGCTGGGGTCTGGCCGATTGGGACTGAGTGAGACGGGCTGGACACGCCCTAGAGCCCTCCACGGTCCTCCCCAGCTGGCCAACCCCCTGCGTCTCTCCCCGGCCCCAATCATGCACTAGTGGGGTCCCTCGGCCTAGCCTGCACCCTCTTACAATCCGGGACCCCTCGGGGGATGTCAGAGAGCTGGTTTCAGCCCGATCCGTCAGGCCAGGCCAAGGGACTCCACTGGTGCATGAATTTGTGCACTGGGCCTCTAGTATATTATAATGTACATACCTAATGTTGCACTAAAGATCACCCTCTGAGAGTCCTAGCTATAAGGTGATGGTGGGGGGAGTTGCTCAGTTGCAACTCCTGTCTTACGTAGGCTCAGTGCTTTTACACCTGTCTCTTTTCCTGATTGATAAAAGTGTGGTTGATAAAAACTGACAGTATCTCCAAAACAGCCAAAGTAGAAGCTTCAGCAGCAGTTGGCTTATCTTATTTCCAGCTTTCCTTTAATTTTGGCTCCTAGTATTTCCTTTATTTCTTTTTTTTATTGCGCTAAAAAACACATAACATTAAATTACTATAATAACCATTTTTAAGTGTGCAATACGTTAGTGTTAAGTATATTCACATTATTGTGCAACAGATTTCCAGAACTTTTTCATTTTGCAACACTGAAACTCTGTACCCACTAAACACTAATTTCCCTTCCCCCTTTCCTTAGCAACTACATTCTCCTCTTAATGAATTCATTTATTAATTAATGGGCTGTTAATTATATTGTTGCCAGCATTCTGGGTTTGGGGTATTCTTTATATCAAGTTCTTCAGTATATTCCTTCTGCCATGTACATTGCTATATAGTGCGTGCTCTCTCTCTCTCTCTCTCTCTCTCTCTCTCTCTCTCTGTCTCTCTCTCTCTCTCTCTCATTTGTGGGAACTGTATTTAAATGTTTAGGCCTTGTTATAGGATGAAACACGATAGTTAGGTCTTAGACAATGTAATATACTCACAGGGAGTATATTAATATAATGTGACTGAATTTTGTTTTGCTTATGAAGGAAATGGGAAGACATGATGACCTTTGGTCCTTATTCTACATGTTGGTGGAGTTTGTGGTTGGGCAGCTGCCATGGAGAAAAATAAAAGACAAGGTAATTTTGAAAATGGAAATGTCGATTTTGGGTAGGGAAAATAATAAAACTTCCTCCTTTGTAGGCATCTTGATTGAGAATATATTTAGGTATAAGAATTAAAATTACAAGCACTTTCACTATATAATACCAAATACGTATATTTTTGTCTCTATGACCTGATATTAGAGATCTAGTTAATTTTATGACTTTTTCTATGTACACAGGAATAGATACTAATTTAAGTACAATTATTATTTCTGATTTGATTTCTAGTCTTCCCTCTTAGTTTTTATTTTTACTTGTTCTCTTTTCCTTTTTTATAAATCAATGAAACTCTTATTTTAATCGTCACATTATATTGTTTGATTTGAAAACTGTAAACACCTGTGTTGATAACCAGATTTAAGATCAACTGTTTTGGGGGAGAGCTAACGATTCATTGATGCAGAACTCAGTGTTATCCTTTGGTTCTGCATTACAGTTCCCCTCCCCACCCTTTAAAGCAGTATGCATTAAGCTATTAGTATGAGCTCAGTTCGTGCTTTATACTTAATTATCCCCAGCACATACTCTTGAGACTGTTCCTGAGAGGCTTTTAATGTGTAGCTACCAAGAGAAATTGACTTTGGTTCCATTTGTCTTTTCTTCCCAGGAGCAAGTAGGCTCTATTAAGGAGAGGTATGACCACAAGCTTATGTTGAAACATCTCCCTCCAGAATTCACCATCTTTCTGGACCACATCTCCTCTTTGGATTATTTTACAAAACCAGACTATCAGGTAATCAATCCTCTTGTGAGTTCTGTGGGCTAATTATTCTGTCATCATTTATTGTAGTTATAAATGACTCTGGGAGGTCCCTAGAATAATACTATTTTAATACATTCTAAGGAATGTGATGAAATTAACTGATGATGACAGTGTCTCTGTATGTGTGTTTCCTTCCTTCTTGATGAACATACTTCATTAGAGTTTTAGGTTTGTTCATCATGAAACAGATTTTACTGTTCCTGCTGTGATTCATCTGATGTAGAAGTGCTGATAGTTCAAATTATATAAATCCTATAGCTAATGTTGACCAGAAGGAAATGTTCAACTAGGTAATGTATCTGTCGAGGGCTTGAGGGCTGCATATTATAAATTAATATGCTTTGGGGCAACAGTGAAGATTATTGGCTCCATTTTGTCTGTGCTCCATTAATCATTTTCTTAGAGCATCCGTTAATGAGGCCTAAGGGTTGTCTTGGTTTGTCACAAATTGCATCCCTAACCCAACCAGCTATATTTCAGAAGATTCTATTAGTTTCAGGGAAAACTTGGTCAGAGCTTAATGCAGAATAATCACTACTACTGAAAACATAAATGAAGCCACACATAGATTAATAATATATTAGTGTATCATTTTTATCTACAAAGGACAACACATAGACTTTACTGCCTGTTAATGGAAGTTTTATATTCTAAAGTGTCATAAGTGTTGCCTAGTCAAAAGACTAAGATTACCCACAGCACAGTGAACTTATTTGCATATAATAACTATTTCTGTGTGAAATTGCAGCTTTTGTATAAAATATAAATAAGATATAAAACAGAGAGGCAACATACAAAAATGGGTCCTTAGAGACTTAAGGGGGTGAGCTTGTCTTCTTTTCTATATGACTGTTTGTGTTATAAACTATTTACTGTCTAACAAATGGAGGAAATACATTGTCTACCAGTCGATTTGGAGTATGTTCTAGAGGCCCAGTGCACAAAATTCGTGCACTGGTGGGGGGGCGGGGAGGTCCCTCAGCCTGGCCTGCTCCCTCTTGCAGTCTGGGACCCCTTAGCAGACATCCCTCTCACAGTCCAGGAATCCCTCTCGCAGTCTGGGACCCTTCACTCCTTACCGACTACCTGCTCGCTGCTCCTTAGCACTGCTGAGGAGGCAGGAGAGGCTCCCGCAATCACCGCTGCACTTGCCAGCTGTGAGCCCGGTTCTTCAATGGAGGAACCACCAGGGGGCAGTTCCTCCATTGAGCGCCTGCCCCCTGGTGGTCAGTGCGCATCATAGCGACTGGTCGTTCTGCTGTTCAGTCGATTTGCATATTAGGGTTTTATTATATAGTATTTCATATGTATTTTCTGAAATGCAGAGAGTTCACATTACTTGCAATAAAATAATGAAATTATACTTGTAAGACTAGATTCAGGAAGAGCTGGAATATTTTCTAACTTTCCCTTCTTGGGTGCTCAAATTTTTTTATTGACATTTGTCTAGGAATGTAAAAGTTTAGCATAGCAAAAACTTTTAGATTACTTTCTCCACTTAGTTATATCTACAATTTTAAGAAAACTTTTGTATTCACCAGCTGGATTTGAAACTTCAACCTATAATTAATTTAGTTTAAATTAGCACATTATTGTTCTTGAGTTTTTCATTTGTATATTCTCTCGGAGGCTTCTCTGTTTCTGTTACAAAACAGAGCATAGTGATTTTCCTGTATTTGGAAGAGAAAGAGCAGGCATAATATTTTCTTTGTTTCACAGATTCCATAAATAATCTGGTTCTTTCTTGTTCTCCAATCTTTCATAAGCAGCAAGTGGGAGCAGGGGGCCAGTGGACAGGAAAAGGATAATTGGAAAAAAGATATTGGTGTGACTGTGTTCTGATGCCTGGTATCAGTGTGGCGTCAGGTTCCAAAAAGAGCTGAGCTTTGTAGGTTTTTGCCTCTTGCTTTCCTCGCAGAGGCCTACTGCAATCTTCATTTTGAGGAAAATTACCCTACTTTGTATCTGATTATTCTTGTGAACTGAATTCATTCTTGAATTTTAATTACTGTTCAGAATTTTAAATTTCTCATTGGACAACCACTATAGTTAAAAACAACAATAAACATCCTCCAGCAACAAGCAAAATACCTACCAGTATTTAGCATGACTGCTGCCCTGGCTACATCAAAGGGCAAATAGTATTTCTCCAACTTTCTATGTTCTGAGCCAAGACCAAAATGAATATATTTTATATATCAGAGTGTTAAATGATGCTGTTTAATAAAGCCTCTTACACTTTGAATGTGTATGTTTTATACATTTTAAAAATCAGAGTTTCTTCCTCGAGAAAATGATCTTAAGAAATTGTACATGACCAATACCTCATCCAGTAGCCTGCTGCTGCTCACTCTGACAGCAGGTGCAGGCCTAGAAAGAAGAGCTGTTTTGCTCTCTTCTACCAAGAATCTTTTATGCATGTCTCAATCAGAAAAAAGGCCAACACAGGTTTTGGAAAATGTTATGGTGTTTTGGGATATTACATCCAAGTTTATCAGTCAAAATACAGGGTTTGGCAAAAGTAGGTTTATAGTTGTGCCTGTATTAGGAACAATAACTAATAGATAATAATACAAGAAAAAAACTGTTTCACATACAACTGTAAACTTACATTTTCCCCACCCTGTACGATTATATGCTATGTAAATACTATTTTCTGGTCTGTTAAACTGGAGGTGAAGATATCAGAATTATAGCCAAGATTAAAGCAGATATCTTATAAATATTGTTTTTATTACTCGATTTTGAAAAAAGCATGGCAACCATAAGAAACTAAACAGTGCTGGGCCATGAATCTCCTTTGATGGCAGAATTGCATAGATTTATGCGCACACACAGAGGAGTGCATGTAAAACTGGTAAAATTTGATAAGCTCTGTGAATTGTACCAGTGTCGTTTTCCTGGTTTTGATATTGTACTTTAGTTATTTAAGATGATACTGTGGAAAACTGAGTGAAGGGTACTTCTCTGTATAGTAATTTTGCACCATAAATCTTTTCTTTTAATATATTTTATTGATTTTTTACAGAGAGGAAGAGTGAGGGATAGAGAGTTAGAAACATCGATGAGAGAGAAACATCGATCAGCTGCCTCTTGCACACCCCCTACTGGGGATGTGCCCGCAACCAAGGTACATGCCCTTGACCGGAATCGAACCTGGGACCCTTGAGTACGCAGGCCGACGCTCTATCCACTGAGCCAAACCGGTTTTGGCTAAATCTTTTCTTTAATATATATTTTATTGATTTTTTTACAGAGAGGAAGGGAGAGGGAGAGAGAGTTAGAAACATCGATGAGAGAGAAACATCAATCAGCTGCCTCCAGCACACCCCCTACTGGGGATGTGCCCGCAACCAAGGTACATGCCCTTGACCAGAATCAAACCTGGGACCCTTGAGTCCACAGGCCGACCCTCTATCCACTGAGCCAAACCAATTAGGGCTGCACTATAAATCTTTAATTACATTTGATCTTGAACAACATGGGTTTGAATTGTGAGGGTCCAGTGGTTAAGAAATTACATACATGGAGGGCTGACTTAAGTTATAACTGGATTTTCGACTGTGAGTGGTCAGTACCTCTAACCCCTGAGATGTTGAAGGGTCAACTGTCTTTCAAATTAAAAGTTTTAAAAAAAGTGCTTGGCCAACGTTTTCATAAATGTGTTTTAAAAAGTATGGCTACCTTATAATTTAATCATTTTAAGCTGTTTTAAGAAAGGAAAACATCTGAGTGGTACCTAGGAAAATCTTTATCAACCTTGACTTCCACCACAGGACTCCACTGGTAGGTGTCACTGTTAATGGAAAACTAATACAGCAGCATCAGACTGGACAAAGGAGAGCCCGTGGTGCCTTTACACATTATTGTCACATGCACAGCAGTGTCACAGTTATATCTAGGCCAGTGATGGCAAACCTATGACACGCGTGTCAGCACTGACACGCGTAGCCATTTCTGATGACACGCGGCCGCTGAGGCGGCCGCATGCCGAGGATGAAACATTTGCTGCTCCTGAGGATGAAACATTTGCGAAATAATGTTTTTTTCCTCAAAGTGACACACTACCCGAGTTATGCTCAGTTTTTTGGCAAATTTTGACACACCAAGCTCAAAAGGTTGCCCATCACTGATCTAGGCAGTAGTAGTATCCCCGTCTTATGGAGACTTAGTAGCCTGGGAAAACTAGTGGTGCTAGAATTGGTTATCTGAACCCATTTCTGACGCATTCAAAAAGGCCCAAGCTCTTTCCAATTTGCCAACTGCCTTCCTTGGAGAGGCAGCCACAAATACAATAGGCACTATAAAGTAAATACCAACATGACTGGTTAAGAAAAATTCAGTGAAAGAACACAAAAATTATATGAAGAATTATCTGAAATTATTGTTGTTAATAGGATTACATAATTCTCTGTCTCTGGATCTGTTTTGTTCATCTGTTGTTTTATTTAATTTCTTTATTGATTACGGTATAACATATGTGTCCTCATCCCCCATTACCCCCCAAACCACCACCCCACTCATGCCCTCATGCCCCTGTTGTCTGTGTCCATTGGTTAGGCTTATATGCATGTATACAAGTCCTTTGATTGATCTCTCCCCCTTACCCGACCCTCCCCTACCTTCCCTCTGAGGTTTGACGGTCTGATTGATGATTCTCTGTCTCTGGATCTGTTTTTGTTCATCAGTTTATGTTGATCATTATATTACATACATGAGTGAAATCATGTGATATTTATCTTTCTCTGACTGGCTTATTTCACTTAGCATAATGCTCTCCAGTTCCATCCATGCTGTTGCAAATGATAAGAATTCCTTCTTTTTTACCGCAGCATAGTATTCCATTGTGTAGATGTACCACAGGTTTTGAATCCACTCATCTGCTGATGGGCACTTAGGCTGTTTCCAAATCTTAACTATGGTGAATTGTGCTGCTATAAACATAGGGGTGCATATATCCTTTCTGATTGGTGTTACTAGCTTCTTGGGATATATTCCTAGAAGTGGGATCACTGGGTCAAATGGGAGTTCCATTTTTAGTTTTTTGAGGTAACTCCATACTGTTCTCCACAGTGGCTGCACCAGTCTGCATTCCCACCAGCAGTGCACGAGGGTTCCTTTTTCTCCTGATCCTCGCCAACACTTGTCGTTGGTTGATTTGTTGATAATAGCCATTCTGACAAGTGTGAGATGATACCGCATTGTTGTTTTGATTTGCATCTCTCGGATAATCAGCGACTTTGAGCATGTTTCCATATGTCTCTTGGCCTTCCTTCTGTCTTCTTTCAAAAAGTACCTATTTAGGTCCATTGCCCATTTTTTGATTGGGTTGTTTATCTTCCTTTTGTTAAGTTGTATGAGTTCCCTGTAAATGTTGGAGATTAAACCCTTATCAGAGATAACATTGGCAAATATGTTCTCCCATGCAGTGGGCTTTCTTGTTGTTTTGTTGATGGTTTCCTTTGCTGTGAAAAAGCTTTTTATTTTGATGTAGTCCCATTTGTTTATTTTCTCTTTAGTTTCCATTGCCCTAGGAGCAGTATCAGTGAAGAAATTGCTTCGGCATATGTCTGAGACTTCGCTGCCTGTGGATTCCTCTAGTATTTTTATGGTTTCCTCTCTTATGTTTAAGTCCTTTATCCATTTTGAGTTTATTTTTGTGTATGGTGTAAGTTCGTGGTCTAGTTTCATTTTTTTGCATGTATCTGTCCAATTTTCCCAATACCAATTATTGAAGAGACTGTCTTTACTCCATTGTATGTTCATGGCTCCTTTGTCAAATATTAATTGGGTATAATGGTTTGGGTCGATTTCTGGGTTCTCTCTTCTATTCCATTGATCTATATGTCTGTTCTTCTGCCATTACCAGGATGTTTTAAGAACAGTGGCTTTGTAATACAGCTTGAAATCTGGTATTGAGATCCCACCTACTTTGTTTCTCAGGATTCCTGCAACTATTTGGGGTCTTTTCTTTATTCCAGATGAATTTTTGGAAAGTTTGTTCTAGGTCTGTGAAATATGCCGTTGGTATTTTAATGGGGATTGCATTGAATCTATAGATTACTTTGGGTAGTATGGACATTTTGATGATGTTGATTCTACCAATCCATGAACATGGTATGTTCTTCCATCTGTTTATGTCTTCCTCTATCTCTTTTTTCAGTGTCCTGTAGTTTTTCACATATAGGTCTTTTACCTCCTTAGTTAAATTTATTCCTAGGTATCTTAATATTTTTGGTGCGATGGTAAATGGGATTGCTTTTTTAGTCTCTCTTTCTGTAAGTTCACTATTGGTATAAAGAAATGCCATGACAGAAACCAAGATGGAGGCATAGGTAAACACCTAAACTTCTGCCTCGCAAAACAATTTTAAAAACTATAACTAAAAGACAAAACAGACATCATCCAGAACCACAGGAAAGCTGGCTGAGTGGAAATTCTACAACTAAAAGAAAAGAGAAAAGCACACTGAGACTTACAGGAGCTGCAGAAGGCAGCAGTACGGAGGCGCGCGCACGCGGAGAGGGCTGGCAACTGAGTACACGGCTGGCTTTCTCAATCAGGAAGGAGACAAAAGCTCCCGACTGCTCTGAACTCCAGTTCCGGGTGAGACTCTGGAGACCCAGACTCATACGGGGAGAAACTGAACTGTCAGGCAGCGGGTGAAACTTGAGGGCGGCTTTCTCTCAGAGGTGTTTGCAACATTACCGCAGGACACAAAACCAGAGGCCTCTTAGGGCAGGGCTGATGGGAAGCCATCGCTGTTTGCTCCACCCTGAGATCCCGCCCCACGAAGCCATTGCTGATTGCTCCACCCTGAGACTCAGCACCATCCAAGCTGAGCGCAGAGGCTTTTGCGTATGAATGGCCTGGTCCTTTGAATTTTAAACTTACCTAACAAACTGCAGCTGAGTCAGTGAGACCCAGAACATCCAAAGGAAGACCCAAGGCTCCGCAGCAGCTAGGATTGCTTCACAACTGGGCCTCATCTGGGCACCTCCGAAAGTCAAACAAAGAAGAGGAATCTGCAGATATCTCCATAGCTCCTGCTGGGTGACCTCAGGCAGAGGCTAAATTAACACCTCCTTGTAGATCCAAGAGCCAGTGTACCCAGGGGTCAGAGTGGGACCATCCAGATTACAACTCCTCAGATCCATAAGGGACACACTCAGGGGGCAGACTCATTGAGCACCAAAGACCCACTGAAGCAAGTCTTGTCTCATAAGGGTGTCTCCAGCACAGAAGTTCTCCCAACGTAGGCACAGCTGATCCTCACAACCAATTGGCCTAGAGGTCAATTCCCCCCAGTAATACCAACAACAATCAAGGCTTAACTACAACAAGACTGTGCACACAGCCCACAAAGGGGTGCACCAAGAGTGTCCACCTCAGGTAACTGGGGAGGCTGAGCCACTGGGCCCTACAAGACACCTAGCACACAAAGCCACTCTATCAACTCAGGGAAGCAGCCAAAATGCGGAGACAAAGAAATAGGTCACAAATGGAGGAAAGCAAACGACTGGATATAGAGTTCAAAACCACGGTTATAAAGTTTTTCAAGAATTTTCTAGAAAAGGCCGATAAATTTAGCGAGACCCTTGAGGATATGAAAAAGAACCAATTAGAAATTAAGCATACACTGACTGAAATAAAAAATAATATACAGAGATCCAACAGCAGACTAGAGGATCCCAAGAATCAAGTCAAAGATTTGAAATACAAAGAAGCAAAAAAACACCCAACCGGAAAAGCAAAAAGAAAAAAGAATTCAAAAATTTGAAGATAGTGTAAGGAACCTCTGGGACAACTTCAAGTGTACCAACATTTGAATTATGGGGGTGCCAGAAGAAGAGAGAGAGCAAGATACTGAAAACCTATTTAAAGAAATAATGACAGAAAACTTCCCCACCTGGTGAAAGAAATAGACTTACAAGTCCAGGAAGCGCAGAGAACCCCAAACAAAAGGAATCCAAAGAGGACCACACCAAGACACATCATAATTAAAATGCCAAGAGCAAAAGAAAAAGAGAGAATATTAAAAGCAGCAAGAGAAAAACTATGCAGGCCAGACGGGAGTGGCAAGAAATATTCAAAGTGATGAATATTTATAGGGCTTATAGGGCCTATAGGGCTTATTCTATAGCAAGAACCTACAACCTTATTCTATAGCAAGAACCTACAACCAAGATTACTCTCCCAGCAAAGCTATCATTCAGAATTGAAGGTTAGATAAAGAGCTTCACAGATAAGAAAAAGCTAAAGGAGTTCATCACCACCAAACCAGTATTATATGAAATGCTGAAGGGTATTCTTTAAGAAGAGGAAGAAAAAGAAAAAGGTAAAGATAAAAATTATGAACAACAAATTCATATCTATCAACAAGTGAATCTAAAAATCAAGTGAATTAAAAATCTGATGAAAAGAATAAACTGGTGAATATAATAGAATCAGGGGCATAGAAAGGCAGTGGACTGACAATCCTCGGGGGGAAAGGGTTGTGGGGGGTGCGGGAAGAGACTGGACAAAAATCGCACACCTATGGATGAGGACAGTGCGGGGGGGCGGTTAAGGGCAGAGGGAGGGGTGGATACCGGGTGGAGGGGAGCTATGGGGGGGAAAAAAGAGGAACAATTGTAATAATCTGAGCAATAAAGATTTATTTTTTTAAAAAGAAATGCCATAGATTTCTAGGCATTAATTTTGTATCCTGCTACATTGCCAAATTCATTTATTAAGTCTAATAATTTTTTAATGGAGTCTTTAGGGTTTTCTATGTATAGTATCATGTCATCTGCGAATAAGTACAGCTTTACTTCTTTTCCAATTTGGATGCCTTTTATTTCTTCTTCTTGTCTGATTGCAATGGCTAGTACTTCCAGTAATATGTCAAACAGGAGTGGTGAGAGTGGGCATCCCTGTCTTGTTCCTGTTCTTAGGGGAAATGGTTTTAGTTTTTGTCTATTGAGTATGATGTTGGCTGTGGGTTTGTCATATATGGCTTTTATTATGTTGAGGTATGATCTTCTATTCCCACCTTGCTGAGAGTTTTTATCAAGAAAGTGTGTTGGATTTTGTCAAATGCTTTTTCTGCATCAATTCATATTACTATGTGATTTTTATCTCTCATTTTGTTTATGTGATGTATCACATTTATTGATTTGTGGATATTGTACCATCCTTGCATCCCCGGGATAAATCCTACTTGGTCATGGTGTATGATCTTTCTGATGTACTGCTGGATCCAATTTGCTAGAATTTTGTTGAGGATTTTGGCATCTATGTTCATGAGGGATATTGGCCTGTACTTTTCTTTCATTGTGTTGTCTTTATCTGGTTTTGGTATTAGGGTAATGCTGGCTTCATAGAATGAGCTTGGAAGTGTTCGTTCCTATTGAATTTTTTGCAATATTCTGAGGAGGGTAGGTTTTAGTTCTTCCTTGAATGTTTGGTAAATCTCCCCTGTGAAGCCATCTGGCCCCAGGCTTTTGTTTGCTGGAAGCTTTTTGATGACTGCTTCAATTTCTTCCATAGTTATTGGCCTATTGACATTTTTAGATTTTTCTTGATTGAGTTTTGGAAGGTTGTATTTTTCCAGGAATATGTCCATTTCCTCCATGTTTTCTAGTTTGTTGGAATAGAGTTGTTCATAGTATTTTTTAACAATCCTTTGTATTTCTGTGGGGTCTGTTATTTTGCCTCTTCCATTTCTGATTTTGTTTATTTGGGTCCTCTCTCTTTGCTTCTTGGTGAGCCTGGCTAGAGGTTCATCAATCTTGTTTATCCTTTCAAAGAACCAGCTTTTGGTTTCATTGATCTTTTGTATTGTTTTTTTGGTCTCTGTCATTTATTTCTGCTCTGATCTTTATTATCTCCTTCCTTCTGCTCACTCTGGGCTTTTCTTGTTGTTCTCCTTCTAATTCTTTGAGTTGTAGAGTTAGATAATTTACTACCATTTTTTCTTGTTTTTTTGAGGTAGGCCTGTAGAGCTATAAACTTCCCTCTCAGGACTGCTTTCATTGTGTCGCATAGATTTTGGATTGTTGTGTTTTTATTGTCATTAGTTTCCAGGATGTTTTTAATTTCTTCTTTGATCTCTTTGGTAACCCAGTCATTGTTTAATAGCATGCTATTCAGCTTCCAAATGTTTGAGTTTTTGGATTGTTTTTATTGTAGTTTATTTCTAATATTATGCCATTGTAGTCTGAGAAGATGCTTGGTATGATTTCAATCTTCTTGAACTTTGGGAGACTTTGCTTGTGACCCAATATGTGGTCTATATTTGAAAATGTCCCATGTTCACTTGAGAAGAACGTATATTCCATGACTTTGGGGTGAAATGTTCTGAAGATGTCAATTAAATCCATCTGATCTAGTGAGTCATTTAGGATTGCTGTTTCTTTTTTTCTTTTTTTATTTCTTTATTGATTTCAGAGAGGAAGGGAGAGGGAGAGAGAGATAGAAACATCAATGATGGGAGAGAATCATTGACTAGCTGCCTCCTGCATGCCCCCTACTGGGGATTGAGCCCACAATCCAGGCACGTGCCCTTGGCTGAAATCGAACCCGGGACCTTTCAGTCCGCAGGCCAGCGCTCTATCCACTGAGCCAAACTGGCCAGGGCTGATTGCTGTTTCTTTGTTGATTTTTTTGTCTAGAGGATTTATCCAGTGATGTCAGTGGTGTATTAAAGTCCCCTACTATGATTGTATTGTTGTCGATCTCTCCCTTGATATCTTCCAGGAGTTTTTATATTTATTTTTATTTTTTTTATGTATTTGGGTGCTCCTACATTAGGTGCATGTATGTTTATCAGGGTTATATCCTCTTGTTGTATTGATCCCTTTAGTATTTTGAAGTGGCCTTCCTTATCTCTTGTTATAGCCTTCACTTTGAGGTCTATTTTGTCAGATATAAGTATTGCTACCCCAGCTTTTTTTTCCTTTCCATTTGCCTGAAAGATATTTTTCCATTCCTTCACTTTCAGTCCATGTGAGTCCCTTGTTCTGAGGTGGGTCTCTTGTAGATAGCATATATATGGGTCGTGTTTTTTTTTTATCCGTTCAGCCACTTGATGTCTTTTGATTAGAGCATTTAGTCCGTTTACATTTAAAGTTATTATTAAAAGGTACTTGTTTGAAGCCATTTTAATTTTTTGTGCCTGTGTTCCTTCTTACCTTTTTATTTCTTCTTTTTACACCAGTCCTTTTAGCATTTCTTGCATTGCTGGCTTGGTAGTGATAAACTCCCTTAGCCTTTTTTTTGTCTGTGAAGCTCCATATTTTCCCTTCAATTTTCAATGATAGCCTTGCTGGTTAGAGTATTCTTGGATTCAGTCCCTTGCTTTGCATCACTTTGTAAATTTCCTTCCATTTTTTTCCTGGCCTGATGAGAAATCATTTGATATTCTAATGTGAAATCCCTTGTACGTAACTTTCTGTCTCTCTCTTGCAGCCTTTAAGATTCTCTCTTTGTCTTGAACATTTTCCATCATAATTATGATGTGTCTTTGTGTGGGTCTTTTTGGGTTTATCTTGTTTTGGATTCTCTCTGTGCTTGTGTGACTTTCTTTTTCCCCCACATCAGGGAAGTTTTCTGATTTATTTCTTCAAATAGCTTTTCTAACCCTTGTTCCTCTTCCTGTCATTCTGGCACCCCTATTATCCATATGTTACTTCGTTTCATGTTGTCCCATAGTTCCCTTAGGCTCTCCTCGTGTCTTTTAATTTTTTTCTCCAATTGCAGTTCAGTTTGGGTGTGTTTTGCTTCCCTGTCTTCTAATTCGCTAATTCAGTCCTCCACGTCTCTTAGTCTACTGTTGAAACTTTCCATGGTGTTTTTTTTAAAATATATTTTATTGATTTTTTACAGAGAGGAGGGGAGAGGGGGAGAGAGAGCTAGAAACATCAATGAGAGAGAAACATCGATCAGCTGCCTCCTGCACACCTCCTACCAGGGATGTGCCCACAACCAGGGTACATGCCCTTGACCGGAATCGAACTGGAACCTTTCAGTCCACAGGCCCACGCTCTATCCACTGAGCCAAACCGGTTAGGCTCCATGGTGTTTTTTATTGCAGCTATATAACTCTTCATTTCTTCTTGATTCTTACATAAGTTGATTTTTTCATCCATCTGGTTTATGAACTGTATGACCCTTATTCTGAATTCTTTTCTGATGTATTGCATTCCTCTGTTTCACTTAGTTGCCTGTCTGGTGATTCCTCCTTTTCTTTCCTTTGGGGGTTTCTTTGTCTACCCATTTTTTATCTCACCGATGGGTTTACATGTCGAGTTGTGCAGGACCTGCTCCTTGGGTGGCAGTGGCTCCTTGGGCTGCGGTTGCTCCTCAGGCAGTCGTGGCAGTGGTTGCTCCTCAGTTGGCAGCGGCTCCTCTGGTGGATGCTATTCACAGCAATGGTGGCTCCTCTGGCTGGTGGGAGGAGGCTGCTCGCACAGCTGCAGGTCCTCAGATGGGGGTGGGCTAATCACAAGGCTGATGCTCCTCAGATGGGGGCAGGCTGCTTGCGTGGCTGCTACTTCTCCAATCGGGGCAGACTGCTCACATGGCTGCTGCTCCTTGGATGGGGGCTGGCTGTGCATGGCTGCTGCTCCTCGGACGGGGCAGGCTGCTCATGAGGCTACTGTTCCTTGGACAGGAGCAGGTTGCTCGCAGGGCTGCTGCTCTTCATACAGGTGTGGGCTGCTCGTGCAGCTGCTGCTTCTTGGATGGGGGCGGGCTGCTCGCGCGGCTGCTACTCCTCAAATGGGCATGAGCTGCATGTGCAGCTGCTGCTCCTTGGACGGGGGCAGGCCACTCACCTGGCTGATGCTCGTCTGACGGGTGCAGGCTGCATGTGGCTGCTGCTCCTCGTACCGGTGTGGGCTGTGCAGGGCTGCCACTCCTTGGACGTGGGTGGTCTGCTCATGTGGTTGCTGCTCCTCAGACCGGGTTAGTCTGCTTATGGAGCTACTGCTCCTCAGATGGGGGCAAGCTGCTCACACAGCTGCTGCTCCTTGGATGGGGGCAGGCTGCTCATGTGGCTGCTGCTCCTCGGATGGGGGCAGGTTGCTCGCGCAGCTGCTGCTTCTCGGATGAGTGCAGGGTGCAGTCTGCATGCAGCTGCTGCTCCTCAGACGGGGGCGGGCTGCATGGAGCTGCCGCTCCTCCGTTGTGGGCAGACTGCTGCTCCTCGGACGGGAGCGGGCTGCTCGCGTGGTTGCTGCTCCTCGGACGGGGGAGCAGGCCACTCACACAGCTGCTGCTCCTTGGACAGGGGCCAGCCCCGTGAGGCTGCTGCTCTTCGGCCTGGGGCGGGCTGCTTGTAGGGCTGCTGTTCCTTGGACAGGAGCGGGCTGCTCACATGTCTGCTGCTTGTGTGGTCGCAGTGCCCTGGGCTTCCTCCAAGGGTCCTCTGCTCTTCCTGGCTGCAAATTGTCTCACCAGCTGGGTCTCCTTCGCCAATACGGGGTGGATGTTATTCCTTTCAGCTGCTCATTCTATCTGCTCCGGGACAAGGCTCGGGACACATCTGTCTATTCCGCTGCCATTTTGTCCTCCAGTCTCTAACTTTGTTTTTATTGTATTATAAAATATATTAAATGTCTTAACTCTGGGGAAAATTCTTCAGGAAGCTGTGCAACATTCATCAGGTGACTTTAAACCCTTTCTGGCATGTGGTGGCATCCCCTGGTAGTACCTGGATTCTTTAGATGAGTTTGTATTTCTAAAACTATATTATCAAATAAAAGAAGTAAAGGAGTCAGATGTATACTAGATTTTTAGTGATTCTTTTATTGATTTCAGAGAGGAAAGGAGAGGGAGGGAGATAGAAACATAAATGGTGAGAGAGAACCATTGATCAGCTGCCTCCTGCACGCCCCCCCCACTGGGGACTGAGCCTGCAACCCAGGCACGTGCCTAACTGGGAATGGAACTGTGAACCCCTGAGTCACACCAGCCAGGCAAATTTTCAGTGATTCTTAGTGGAGAGGGACATGGGACATGCCTTCTTATAGGGGAAATGTCAGAATCAGCTGTAAAGTTTTTTCAGATTTTGTTCTGCCCCCTTTTCAGTTTGAAAATTACTGCCACAGTGAGCTCCTGTTTGGAAAGTGCTTTGTTCCTCAGTTATATTGGGGTTAAAAAAAGATGAGGACTGCAAGTTTCGTGTGTGTGTGTGTGTGTGTGTGTGTGTGTGTGTGTGTAGATATATATATATATATTATACCTATACTAGAGGCTTGGTGCACAGATTCGTGCACATTGAAAGGAAATTAATTAGAAGGTGGCTGGCAGGGTGGGACTGGGTGAGAGAGGCGGTCATGCCCTGGAGCCAACCTCCCACGGTCCCTCCCTGCCCAGCCACACCTGGGTTAGCACCGGGGCTTGAAGAGTGTCTGCAGAGTGAGTGGGGTCCCTCCAGCAGGTGGGGTCCCTCAGCCTGGCCTGCAGGGATCAGGCTGAAACTGGCAGTCCGACATCCCCTGAGGGGTCCCGGAGTGTGAGAGGGCACTCTGCAAAGTTGCTGTCACTTGGCAGCTTCTGCGTTGAGCGTCTGCCCCTTGGTGGTCAGTGCACATCATAGCTACTGGCTGGTCGGCCAGTCACTTAGCCTTTTATATATACAGATATATGTGATTTATAAAGTGACTAATGTATATTGTTCTCAAATCTATTTGAATGGGTAACTGAATTGGAGGGATTTTTGTTTTATTATTTATTTTAGTGAATTCAGTTCCCACTCCAAAGTATCTTCAGAGTTGTATCTAGTCAGACCATTTAGTGCCTCAGTGCTTTTAGCTTTCCTTCATTCTGTGCCTTCCATCCTTCTACCTTCTGTTGTTGTTCTCTAGAATCACCATCATAGTGACAAACTGGGGCTTAATAGCATGTGCTACATTCTTATTTGAGGCCCAATGGCATGTGCTATATTTTCTAAGACATATGATACTATGATAAGTATAAGAAAATAATTCCATGATAAAAGGACATCTTACATAAAAGCTGTTTAAGATTATTCCTATTGCAGCCCAGTTCATAAGTACTCACACAGCAAAGCCATTGTTGCCTCATGGTAGGAACTCCACCTTTCAGGAAGCATACATCTTACTCTGTGAGAACCTATGAGAGCCTCGATCTCCAGAGTCAGGAGAGAGGTCAAAGGTCTGCCACTTCAATTCCTATATGCTGATTCTCAACCTGTCTTCCTTCTCCTTTGTGTTTTCTACAGCCCTCTACCTCTGATTATTTGGGGAAGTCTAAGCTATAACATAGTTAACAACAAAAATATGACCAAAATAAAAATTATCAGCTTTTGTCCGCCCAGCGTGGCTCAGTGGTTGAACGTCAACCTATGAACCAGGAGGTCATGGTTCAATTCTAGTCAGAGCACAGGCCTGAGTTGTGGGCTTGATCCCCAGTGTGGGGCATGCAGGAGGTAGCCGATCAATGATTCTCTCTCAGGTTTTATAACTACCTTTTCCAGTTTCTTTTATCTTTTTAGTTTCCTTTTAAATTTTATTATTTTTTTCTTTGCGGCTTATTACAAATAGACATTTATTCATAAAATGTTTTTAGAGTAACTACTTAAGGGTCTGTCGTCACAATTCCAACATGGGTGGTTTTGTTGTTGTTTTCCCCACACCACCAAGCAATTCTCTGATATCAGCTGGGTGTCCAACAATTGAAATAAATTCTGACACTACCTACCAAGATAGATAGCATCAGATTGCACAAGTTAAGGATTCAGCCCCACAAGACTGCCCTCCACTTCAGATGCCAATCACAAGCCCTGGTTGTCACATGTCCTTCTGATTGACTGGCTATAAATCAGATGTTCCTACAGCTCCCTCCTTGGGTTCAGTTAATTTGCTAGAACAGTTCTAGGACTCAAGAAACCAATTTTATCACTAGATTACTGGTTTATTTCAAAGGATATGACTCAGGAACAGCAGATGGAAGAGGTGCACAGGGCAAGGTATGAGGAAAGGGTGCAGAGCATCCAGGCCCTCTCTGAGATAACCACCATGTGTTCACCAATCCAGAAACTCTCAGAACCCTGTCATTTTGAGTTTTTGTGGAAGCTTCATTAGATAGAGTGATTAAATCATTGGCCATTGGCAATTGATTCAATTTCTAGCCCTCTCTTCCCTCCTCCAGAGGCCAGAGAGGTGAGACTGAAGGTTCCAACCCTCTAATAACAGGGTGGGTTCTTCTGGTGACCAGCTCTTGTTCTTAGATGCTTTCCAAAAGCCACATAAACCCAGTTGTGGTGGAAAGGGGCTTGTTATGAATAACAAGACACTAATTTTAATTTTATAGCTTTGAAGTGATTTCAGGAATAGAGGACCAGACCAAATATTAGAACAAAAGATTCCCCCATTGCTCTTATTGCTCAGAAAATTCCCAGAGTTTTTGGGCGCTAAAAGCCAGGAACTGTGGACAAAGGCCAAATATATATGAGAAATATAATTTGGTTATCTGAACGACCAAATATATATTTTTATAGATCACAATACTGAAGTCACATATAAGGCATTGCATTAGATAGTGATGAACAGGATCAGACATGTTCCAGCCTGTTGGAGCTTACTCTCTGGGTGAAAGAGAGAGACAAATTAATTAAATAATCAGAAATAATAACAAACTTACGATTGATAGCATTTGACCCTTTTCTTGTTGAAACTGTTCATTTGGCATCTAGAACACCATACACTTGGTTTTCCTACCTCTTCACTTCTTGGTTTCCATTGCTGAGTCCTTTTCTTCTTTCCATCTAAATGTTGGAGTGCCCTTGGGCCTCTTTGCTACCTGCTTTTCTTAGATTACATCATTCAGTACTTATGGCTTTAAATACTACCTATTAATATCTATATGCTGATGACTATCAATGTTGTATCTGTGTTCCTTATTCCTACTTAAACTCTGTAAAATTTTCAAAATCCCAATCCTCAGATTAACTGCCTTTCATCTTAGTAAATGGTGCCATCATTTACTCAGTGGCTCAGGATAGAAATGTAAATTATTCCTTATGCTTTACTTTCCTAGCTTTCATCTAATCCATCAGCAAGTTCTGTTAGCTGTACAAATTACCTCCAGATCCTACCACTTTTTACCACCTCCACTGTTACTGCTGGTTCACCTTCAGTAGCCTCCTAACTGACGTCTATTCCTAGCACCCTCATCCCCACCCCCTTATGGCATCTATTCTCCACTTAATAGGCAGAATAATCTTTTTAAAGCATTAACAGACCATCACAAAATCCTTCAATGAGGAAGTGCTGATTCCAGGTCTGGGGTAGGAAATGTACAAGATGAATCTCTAGGTATGGGATACTAACAGGTACAGAATAAGAGAAATGGTGAGGAGAAAATGAGGCCCTAATTATAAAATTGAAAATGGTATGGACTGTCAGATGCAGTAAGGAAATGTCTCTGAGAGATGGTTCTCAAGATTACATTAAGCTTTTGGAATTTAATGGCAAAAATAACTGAAATTATATATACAATAAATCAAATAATAAGGCACATTTCTGGTGTTTTTTTTTAATCCTCACCTGAGGTTATTCTTTCCATTGATTTTTTAGAGATGGGGTGAAAGAGGGAGAGAGGGGAGAGACAGAGAGAGAGAGAGACATCATTGTGAGAGAGACACATCAATTGGTTGCCTCCTGCATGTGCCCTGACCAGGGATCAAGCCTGTAACCGAGGCATGTGCCCTAGATCAAGAATCAAACCCAGGACCCTTCAGAGAGCTGACGCTGTATCCACTGAGCCACGCTGGCTAGGGCGGCAGATTTTTTTTGATAGTTGTGTATACACACACACAGTTTAAGAATTTTTCAAACCCACAAAAAAGAAACGTAAAAAGCATAATGAATTTCTGTATGCCCCTTAACCTTTACATACCAGCTATTAACACCGGCCACTTATTTAATTTGAACCATATAGAAATGCCCTTTTTGACAAAAAAACACACACACACAAAATAGATCATGTAGATTGTTGAAACCCAATACACACATATACATACAACACATATTTCTTGTTGCTAAACCACCCGAAAGTAGGTATGCATCTTCCAAGGACAAAGACATTCTACTCACTACAAACTAGTGCCTCAACTGAGAAAATTCAATATTGATTCAGTATTATCATCCACATACAGTCCTTATTCAAATTCCCCTCTTTGTATCGTCATGGTTTTTTATTTTTGTGTGTGTGTGTGTGTTTTTTCTTAATTGATTTTTAGAGAGAGGAAGCGAGAGGGATAGAGAGATAGAAACATAGATGAGAGAAACATTGATTGGCTGCCTCCTGCATGCCCCCCAACTGGGGACCGAGCTGTTATTCAATCCGGGCCTGTGCTCTGACTGGGAATTGAACTGTGACTTCCTGGTTCATGGGCTGACCCTCAACCATTGAGCCACACTGGCCAGGCCATCAGGTTTTTTTAAAAAAATCTACAAAATTAACTCATGAGTTTGGGTGCTTTCTCTTAAAGAATAAAATGACGTTGTTTACTATTGGCTTACTCTAGTTTTTTTCTTCTTTGTGGTTTAGCTTCTTACATCGGTGTTTGACAACAGCATCAAAACCTTTGGAGTATTTGAGAGTGACCCTTTTGACTGGGAGAAGACTGGAACTGATGGCTCCCTAACAACCACCACTACTTCTACCACCCCTCAGCTGCACACCCGCTTGACCCCTGCGGCAATCGGGTATGTCCTCAGCTGCCTATTTAGCAGTGTTTCCTGGATGCATTATACTGGCAGAAATGTTTTCACCCAGACTCCTACAGATGACCAAATGCTAAGACATAGGTGAAAGCCTATGGATTTTCTTGAATTAACATTGCTCTGTATATGCCTTTGTTCAGGTGTACTGTTCATAGAAAGTGTTTATGGATCATACTGTGAAATGGAGCTTAGAGCTTGTGTGAGCTTAGAGCTTGTGTGAAATGGAGCTTAGAGCTTGTGTGAGCTTAGAGCTTGTGTGAGCTTAGAGCTTGTGTGAAATGGAGCTTAGAGCTTGTGTGAGCTTAGAGCTTGTGTGAAATGGAGCTTAGAGCTTGTGTGAGTTGATGTCAGGTTTACAGTGGGTTTTCTCATTTTCAAAATGAGGAGCATTTGTTACATTTACTTCTAAAGAATACATGGGACCCTGGACAGAATGAGCCAAAGTATATCTAATTATACTGTGCTTAGGTTTAGTGGGAACAAAATATGTAGCTTGTTCCTCTTACGAGAGTGATTAATTTTCAAAGTGTATTAGCAACAGGTGATGGTATTTCTATCTTCTTGGTCTTTTGTGTTGTTTTGTGCATAAACAGTTGCTTTTGGGGAGGCAGGTTGTCTTCTTTTTCTGACCCATTTTTTACCTGCTCTGGTTGCTTTAAACTGTTTGCTTTTAAGTAAAAAAGTAAATTGTAAAAAATCTCCATACAATGTGAGTTAATTGGGACATTTTATCACTAATCTATCGCTCTGATTTTATACTGAAAGATTGGATCCCTAGAGCTTATTTATCAGAAAAGCTTACATGGACTCATATAACTGAACATGTTATCCTTAATTAGCTAGCCTAAGAATTCTTAAATGTGAGACTCTGACTAGCTACATCAGAATCACCACACATTTGCTTAAGATATCTATTTGAAGGACTTAGCCAAGAACCACTTAATCATATTTATCAGATGTTTATCATGCTTATCTGAGTTTGGAACCCCCAGCCAGCCACCCCATTTTATAAATGAGTGAATCATCCAACTTTAGGTAAGTATTAATCACAGAGCTTGAGCTGTATAGAAATTCTGGCTTTTGTTTTAGGGCCTTTGTTTTCCTTTGCCTTTAATTGTTGTTATCTATACTAATAAAAGGGTAATATGCTAATTAGACTGGGAGACCTTCTGGACATCCTTCCGGACAAAGCCATGGTGGCGGGGCCGAGGCAGAGGCTGTTAGGGGCGATCAGGCCAGGAGGTGGGGGGGGGGGGTCAGTTGGGGGCAAGCAGGTCAGCAGGGGGGGCAGTTGGGGGCAAGCAGGCCGGCGGGGGGGCAGTTGGCGGGTGAGCAGGCTGACGGGGGGGGGGCAGTTGGGGGCGATCAAGTCAGGAGGGGGGGGCAGTTGGGGGTGATCAGGCTGGCGGGAGGCGGGCAGTTAGGGGCGAGCAGGCCAGCGAGGGGGGCAGTTGGGGGTGACCAGGCAGCAAGGGGGTGCAGTTGGGGGTGAGAAGGTCGGTGGGAGGGCAGTTGGGGGTGAGCAGGCCGGAGGCAGAGTGGTTAGGAGCAATCAGGCAGGCAGGCAGGTGAGTGGTTAGGAGCCAGAGGTCCCGGATTGCAAGAGGGATGTCCAACTGCCGGTTTAGGCCCAATCACACAGGGATTGGGCCTAAACCGGCAGTTGGACATCCCCCGAGGGGTCCCAGATTGGAGAGGGTGCAGGCCGGGCTGAGGGACACCCCCCACTCCGTACACGAATTTCATGCACCGGGCCACTAGTAAGTAGATAAGCCTCCAACTTGCAAAAACCAGATGATAGGACTTCAAGATAACTAAAGTTAATGAAGACAGTGTAAGTTCCCATCTGTCAATGTTTCCTCCTAAAATAAGAGAATAACACGAAAGAAAAAAATAAAGCTACACCAAAACTGTGTCCTAGCATAATTTGAAGACCAAGGATGCCCAAACTTCAAAATAACTGAGAAAAAGAGGAAAAACAAAACACCAAGGCCTTGTGTGGTTATCTCTTCTGGGCCTGCCTTACCCAACCCTGCCACAAGGTTTTATAAAGGCAGATCAGTAAAAACTGTGAGGAAGAGGAGAATTAGCAATGGGAGTTAAGGTTGATCTAAAACCAACACCAGAAAGACTACACTATCCCAAGAACAAAAATACTAAAAAATGTCCAAATAGATCAGATTATGAACTACAGGGAGGTACAAATATGTATGATTCAAAACCATAGCTTCTGGGGAAGAAAAAAACAACATCAAAGAAGGGAGAGGTGCCCTTTATCAGTTGATTTTTGAAGGACAAAACATGTATTCATTTGGGTTCAATTAGGAGAGAGAAACTATGTAGTAATTTGAACAAGGAAAGAATCATTACGTGTAACACAGAATTAGAGTAACATGGGATTAACTAGTAAGAAGTAGAGAGAACTGTAAAGAATACAGGAATAGCAAATATAAAGTGCAGCTCCTACTCCTAGGGCCCAGATTAACCTTTTGCACTCGGATGTCGAGTGTGACTCGACACGGTTAGCATCGGTAGCAGCTCTTTTTATACTCTTTGAATGTATCAATAATTTGAAATATAAAAAAATCCAAATAAATAAGATTGTATGAAAAGAAACTCCAGTTTTTTATTCTACTGCCGTGCTTTGTAAAATCTGGGGTTTTAAAAAATTAAATCCCGAGTAAAATAAAGGAATCGAGAAAAAAGCAAGCGAGTGCAAAGGGTTAAGCATCCAAACAAAGCTCCCCCAGTCCAGATCTCAGGCTGAGGTACATACTGAGCTTGTTGAAGAAGGTATGCCCATCCCTCGTTGGATGGGAGAGAAGTCACTCTGATGCCACACTGGTAAAATTTGCTGAAAATCTGCCCTCTGGGGTACCAAAGAAAGCTATTTACTGGGGGTGTCTTACCAGACACACTCTGCTACAAAACCTATGGGTAGTGGGGATTGCTCAGGAAAGCTGTTGTTTGCTGATGTCTGTGTGAGACAGGCCCTGAAGAGGCCCCGATGCTGCAGGATCCCCGCACTGGGGAGAGCCATATGTGCAGGAGAAGCTTGCCGAGCTGTACACTGGAACCCGAAGCAGAGCAATCTCCTCCTGCAATTTCCTTCCAGTGCCCGCTGGGGAAGGAAAATATCTAAAGGGCTCAGATCCACTTTCATAAAACAGAAAAAAAGGATGGATATGGAGCTGAAAGGCAATAAATCAATAACTGCAGAGGAACAAAAGGAGAAAAAAATTTAATTATATACAACAATGGAGAACTATGAAATCAGATGACACACGTATCTCCCCTGACCACAAAAAACATAAATCCACTCAAATGTTTGGACTTTGCTATACTGACAGAAGATGGCACTAATTAAACTATGAATCTTGTAAAATACTCCAATAACACAAAAATGAACAATAATAAAAAGATTTTAAAGTTCCATAAAGTATTATAGTAAAAAAATCAGAAAATTTAATACATACTAAGGACATTTCCGCTCTGAAAAACAACCATGTGGTGATGGAAAAAAGAAAAAAGTACCCTGGCTGGTTTGGCTCAGTGGATAGAGCATCAGCCTGCAGACTGAAGAGTCCCAAGTTCGATTCCAGTCAAGGGCACATGCCTGGGTTGCAGGCTCGATCCCCAGTAGGAGGTGTGCAGGAGGCAGCTGATCAATGATTCTTTCTCATTGATGCTTCTATCTCTCCCTTCCTCTCTGAAATCAATAAAAATATTTTTAAAAAGTAATTATTGGGGGGGGGGGGAGGTAAACAACCATAAAGAAAGTTATTAAAAGAAAGAAAGAAAGAAAACTAAGACAAAAGCCAAAATAGAATTCAACATGCTCATTCATTTGAAGATATGGATAACCACCTCAAACTAAGAATAGGAATAGATACCCCCACCTCTACCCAGGGATAGGTAGAAAAGGTGAAAGGGATTAGGAGTATAAATTGCCAGTTATAAAAAATAGTCACAGGGATATAAAGCAAAGCATAGGGAATCCAATATAATAAAAGCCTAATATGCTAAGAGTCCAACCATTCGACTGTTCAACCAGTTGCTATGACACGCACTGACCACCAGAGGGCAGATGTTCCGACCGGTAGGTTATCTTGCTGCTGGGGTCTGGCCCATCAGGACTGGGCTAGACGGGCCGGACACACCCTGGAGCCCTCCGTGGTCACTCCCCGGCCCCGATCGTGCGCCATTGGGGTCCCTCAGGCTGGCCTGCACCCTCTTGCAATCCAGGACCCCTCAGGGGATGTCAGAGAGCCGGTTTCAGCTCAATCCCTGTAGGCCAGGCCTCTAGTAAGTCTATACTATTGTCATAACACATGGTGTCAGATGGATACTAGAATTATTGGGGGGATCACTTTGTAAGGAATATAAATATCTAATCACTGTGTTGTATACTTGAAACTAATAAAAATGTTTATGTCAACTGTAATGGAAAAATTAATTTTTTAAAATTATTTAATAAAAGAAATAGACCCCAAAAGGGGTGGGGTCAGGGAGAGAAAAAGGAAAAGGAAAACAAGAGAAAAAGAAATGAGACTTGAAAGAAAAGGAAGAAAAAAGATATCTCAAAATTTAGTAAATTATAAAATGTACAATGGAGAATAGACTCAAATGAATATTTGATAAAGGACATTGAGTAAAATTGGGGGAAATTTTAAAAAATCATTTAAAAGGGCTAGGGAAAAGGTAGTGCACGTGGGAGACAGACAGCGAAGGACTAGCTTTCCTTTTGTTAGTTGACTGGGTAGTTACCTTGGTCTCGTTTTACTGGTGAAGAATGCTATAAATACCTAGCATGGTGTTTATAAGTTGAAGTGCCTTTCAAAAGGCAGACTGATGCCCTAACTGGTTTGGCTCAGTGGATAGAGCGTCAGCCTGTGGACTGAAAGATCCCAGGTTCGATTCCGGTCAAGGCCATGTACCTTGGTTGCGGGCACATCCCCAGTAGAGAGTGTGCAGGAGGCAGCTGATCAATGTTTCTCTCTCATCGATGTTTCTAACTCTCTATCCCTCTCCCTTCCTTTCTGTAAAAAATCAATAAAATATATATTTTTTAAAAAAGGCAGACTGATACTTGTATAATACATATTGGCCCACAGCTTAAAGACTGCACAGAATTTAAACTAGCTGAATGGAAAAAAATAAGTATTAGACCTACAAGCTTACCATTTACTATCTGGCCCTTTACGAAAAAGTTCGCTGCCCTGGCTGGTGTTCTCAGTGGTTAGAGCATCAGCCTGCACACTGAAGGGCCTTGGGTTCGATACCCAGTCAAGGGCATGTACCTACCTGGGATGCAGGTTCGATCCCAGGGCATGTGTGGGAGGCAGCCAATTAACCCTTTGCACTCGCTTGCTTTTTTCTCGATTCCTTTATTCTACTCGGGATTTAATTTTTTAAAACTCCAGATTTTACAAAGCACGGCAGTAGAATAAAAAACTGGAGTTTCTTTTCATACAAACTTATTTATTTGGATTTTTTTATATTTCAAATTATTGATACATTCAAAGAGTATAAAAAGAGCTGCTACCGATGCTAACCGTGTCGAGTCACACTCGACATCCGAGTGCAAAAGGTTATTAATATGTCTCTCTCACATCGATGTTTCTCTCCCCCCACTCCCTCCCTTCCACTCTAAAAAAAAAAAAAAAAAGTTTGCTGAATTCTCTGCAATTGTTATGGAGGCATAATTAGAAAGCCCTAGAGAATCATTGTTAAAGAGAAAAAAATGATTATGTATGTCCCACAACTCTGAATTTTTTTTTCAATTTTATTTTATTTTACTTATTTATTTTTTTAATCTAACAAATCTTCATTGTTCAGATTATTACAATTGTTTCTCCTTTTCCCCCCTTAGCACCCCTCCACCCGGTTCCCACCCCACCCTCTGCCCTTACTCCTCCCCCCCACTGTCCTCATCCATAGGTGTACGATTTTTGTCCAGTCTCTTCCTGTTCCCCCCTCAGCCCTTCCCCCCTGAGAATTATCAATCCACTCCCATTCTAAACCCCTGATTCTATTATATTCACCAGTTTATTCTGTTCCTCAGATTTTTTATTCACTTGATTTTTAGATTCACTTGTTGATAGATATGTATTTGTTGTTCATAATTTTTATCTTTACTTTTTTCTTCTTCTTCCTCTTCTTAAAGAATACCTTTCAGCATTTCATATAATACTGGTTTGGTGGTGATGAACTACTATAGCTTTTTCTTATCTGTGAAGCTCTTTATCTGACCTTCAATTCTGAATGATAACTTTGCTGGGTAGAGTAATCTTGGTTGTAGGTTCTTGCTATTCATCACTTTGAATATTTCTTGACACTCCCTTCTGGCCTGCATAGTTTCTGTTGAGAAATTAGCTGACAATCAAATGGGTGCTCCTTTGTAGGTAATTAACTGTTTTTCTCTTGCTGCTTTTAATATTCTCTCTTTTGCCCTTGGCATTTTAATTATGATGAGTCTTGGTGTGGTCGTCTTTGGATTCCTTTTGTTTGGGGTTCTGTGCGCTTCCTGGACTTGTAAGTCTATTTCTTTCACCAGGTGGGGGAAGTTTTCAGTCATTATTTCTTCAAATAGGTTTTCAGTATCTTGCTCTCTCTTTTCTTCTGGCACCCCCATAATTCATATGTTGGTTTGCTTGAAGTTGTCCCAGAGGCTTCTTACACTATCTTCAAATTTTTGGATTCTTTTTTCTTTTTGCTTTCCCGGTTGAGTGTTTTTTGCTTCTTTGTATTTCAAATCTTTGACTTGATTCTTGCGTTCCTCTAGTCTGCTGTTGGGTCTCTGTATAATATTTTTTATTTCAGTCAGTGTATGTTTAATTTCTAGTTGGTCCTTTTTCATATCCTCGAGAGTCTCGTTAAATTTATCGGCCTTTTCTAAGAAATTCTTGAAAAACCTCATAACCATGTTTTTGAACTCTATATCCAGTCATTTGTTTTCCTCCATTTCTTTCGTTTGTGATCTGTTTCTTTGTCTCCGCATTTTCACTGCTTCCCTGAGTTGGTAGGGTGGCTTTGTGTGCTAGGTGTCCTATATGGCCCAGTGGGTCGGCCTCCCAGTTACCTGAGGTAGACACTCTTGGTGCACCTCTTTGTGGACTGTGTGTACAGCCTTGTTGTAGTTAAGTCTTGATTGTTGTTGGTGTCAATGGGAGGAATTGACCTCCAGGCCAATTGGCTGTGAGGACCCGGTGTGTCTATAATGGAAGAACTGCTGTGCTGGAGACACGCTTATGGGTCAGGACTCGTTTCAGTGGGGCTTTGGTGCTCACTGCGTCTGCCTCTTGAATGTGTCACTTATGGATGTGAGTAGTTGAAATCTGGTGTCGTCTCACACTGACCACTAGATACCCTAGTTTCTAGATCTCCAATGAGGTGCAGGTCAGCTACTGTCTGATGCCACCCAGCAGGAGCTACAGCGAGAACTACAGTTTTCTCCTCTTTGCTTGGAGTTTGGAGGTTTTGGAGTTGTCTGACCAGAGCTGCAGTTTGTTAGGTTAAGCTGCGATAGGGCAGGCCATTTATATGCAAAAGCCGCTGCGTGGAGCTTGGATGGGTTTGTAGATTGTGCTGGGTGGGGTCTCAGGGAGTCACTAGGCTAGGGCATGACAAACAGCGATGGCTGCCAGTCAGCTGTCTCTGCGTCTCTGCGTGTCTGCGTTTCCAAGTCCCCGCGTCCCGCGCCCCAGCGCAGTAAACAATGATTGCTGGGCGCACCTATGCAAGTAAGTCACCCTCACTTTCCGACCCGATGGCAGTCAGTCCAGGTTCTCCCCGTAGGAGTTTGGGTCCCCAGCGTCTCCCCAGAAACTGGAGTTCAGAGTAATCGGGAGCTTGTCTCCCTTTGGGTTGAAAAAAGCAGCGCACCCAGAAGCCCGCCGCCAACCTGATTCGCACGCCTCCGTACCTCAGCTTTTCAGTGCTTGTGCACATCTCAATGCTCTTTTCTCTTTCCTTCTAGTTGTAGAACTTCCACTCAGCCAGCTTTTCTGTGGTTCTGGGTGATAGACGTTTTGTCTTTTAGTTGTAGTTTTGAAATTGTTGTGCGAGGCAGCAGTTTATGTGTTTACCTATGTCGCCATCTTGGTTTCTCCAACTCTGAATTTCTTACTAGAAGAAGAAAGTAAGTTCCGGGAAAGGTAGGAGGATGTTTTAGATCAGAAGTCAGCAATCTTATCTGTAAAGGGCCAGATAAAAATTTGTGGACTCTGCTGTCTCTGTCTCCATTATCACTGCTGTTGTAGTGCTAAAGCAGCCATAGACAACATGGAAACGAATGAGTGTGACTGTGTGCCAAAATACTGCATTAACAAAAAAAATAGGTGAGGAGGCCAGATTTGGCTCAGAAGCCCTAGTTTGCCAGCCCCTGACTTAGATTATGGGGAAGGGAATACGAAAAGGATGTCCATTCTTACTACTCTTCCAGTTCTCCCACACACCTCACTTTTTCCCCTAATCTGCTTCTATAATTTATATCTAGCCTGCAAACACAGACCATGTGCTAAAAATATTTTCACACATACTTTCTTACTCATTCTTATTCCTTAACATGATACTCTCACACATATTTTCTCACACATTCTTATTCTTTAACATAATACTCTCATATATACTTTCTCATTCTTATTCCTTAACGTAATTTCTTTGGAAAGGAATTCTTTCCTTTGTATCTCAAAATCCAGGTTTTGATCAGAATTTTAGGAGAAGAAAATAATGTAAGGAGTAAAAGTGGGAGAATAAGTACAGAGAGGAACCAGAGTTGTGTGGAGAGGGTGGAAGAGCTCCTGGAAGTGTGTGGTATTATATTGAAGTCTAAGAGATACGAGGGAAATTAAGATAGAGTAAAAATAGCAGCAGGTTATAGGTGGAGGAGTAGAAGAAGAAAATGCCAAGGAATTGGTAGTTGGAAAGAGGCAGAGTAGTAGGCATGTGGAAAAAAGGCTTTGGAAGAACACTCAGTGATTAAAATGGGAGCGGGGAGAAATGTGGGGCTAGTAGATTGAACTTCCTGAACTCAAATATTTTTCCTTTTGCCAGTCCCTTTCCTCAGGATAGAGGAAATTCTTTCAATAAATATTTGGCATGCCATGTAACACATATGTTAGTGTCTACTGTAAGTCCTTGTATCAATAAATTATATTGAACTTACACTTGAAAAATCCTTTAATAGGCAATTTATTTCTTAAGTTTACTTTTTTAAATTAAATTTTTCCCCATCACCATTTATTCCCTCTATGCCCTGTTCTACCTCTACCCATCCCCCTCCTGAACTTTACTTTTATAATAAATCTGTTCATTTGAACTACTTTAGGCCAAACTTACCTTTTCAAGATGTTCTTAGTGTCAGAACTACAGGTACTACTTTACAAGGCTATAAGTTTCTTTCCTGAGAGCCATGCCAGTGCTTTTCTATATTACTTACCTCTAACCTATTGACAAGTCCCTGAAAATGACTGATCTTTGTTCTCACAGCATGGCATTTATGACATCTGAGCCAGCGTGTAACATTATCCTTAGAGGGGTGCACTAAGATGCCTATTTTATCACTCATAATAATTATGTCAGTATAATCTACTGAAGGCTGGTTTTCTACTGTTAAACTTTCCAGATCACCTCTAGGAAAAGGTTTCATTGTGTACTAAATATTGTGTTCAGTCAGCAGTTCTTTTAAAAATTGAGTATAGTGTAGAGTTATGGAATGTTAGAGCTGGCAGGGGCCTAATCACTAGTGATAACAGAACTAGAAAAGCCTTTCATGGGCCAGAAGTCTAAGAGAGAGATGACCAACCATGTAAACAGACATGAAGTTACTTTGAAAGCAATATATAAACAAAGTGCCAATTTATATTTTCTGTATCATTCCTGGTCAGTTCATGCAGATGTATAAAACTGTGTAATTGCAAATTTTCTAGTTCCCCCTAGAGGGCAAGAATTTCCTTTCTCTATGTCTCCTAAGGCCTTGCATGGAATAGGTATTTAGTAAAAAGTCTGTAAATGAAAAAACAAATGCACATTTTACACTATTCAAAGATTTGATACCTGCTTATATTATTATTATTATTATTAACATTTTCCTGTTTATAGTTTTTGTTGTTCTCTGAGAAAAATGGGTAAAAAAACAAAAAATTAAAAAAATTGTAAAAGACTTCTTGGAAAATAGACCAAATGCTTCTAACTTTTAAAGTAATTATTAAATTAGTGAGTTATTATATTGGAATTTTTATTTTTAAATCAGGTTGAAAATTCTGTTGATCAAAATGTACAAGTTTTATTTTGTAGAATTGTCACAGCCTGTTTCCAAGGTTTTGAGTTTTGTTTTGTTTTACTCTTTTAATGATATATAGACTTCATCATTTAACTCCAGAAACAAAATGAAAAATAGTCTCATTGTAATTTTTGATTCTGGTGTTTTTAAGTTCTACCTTTTCTTCACCCCTCATTTTTAGAATTGCTAATGCCACTCCCATCCCAGGGGACTTGCTTCGAGAAAATACAGATGAGGTGTTTCCAGATGAACAGCTTAGTGATGGGGAGAATGGCATCCCTGTTGGTATGTCACCAGATAAATTGCCTGGATCTCTGGGACACACTCATCCCCAGGAGAAGGATGTCTGGGAAGAGATGGATGCCAACAGGAACAAGATAAAGTTTGGAATTTGTAAGGTGTGTATTTCTTGCATAGGAAGTAATATCATTCTGTATACTTACTTTCTCCTATTGTTGTAGCAAAGTATAATGAATTCTCAATTTTGAATGATAAGTAGACAGTATTGCTAGTTATTTCTATATTTGTAATTGCAGTATTTTGGCTAATTTTGCCCAAAATATTGAAGTATGGACACCAAATATTAATCTTCATCTTATATTTTGTGAAAAAGATAAAAGTATTTTAAAAAAACTAACTAGACCCTCAGAAAAAAGAAGAGACATCTATAGAACAGAAGTTAATAGTCTTTCTAAATAATGTGACAAGACCCTGGACTCCTTTGGTATGGACTGATAGAGCTATGAGTACCCATTCTGAAACTGTGTCTCAGATGGAGGTGGGGAAGGGAGAGTTGGAAGTGGGAAGCACCACACAACTGTTTATGAGTTGACAACGTGGATGTTGAACAAATGACATGATTTTTTTCTTCATTAGAATTGCAAGTAGGTCCACCTGTAAGTATGGGGAAAGATACAGATTTCTAAATTGAATGATTAATTTTTAGTAATCTTCCCCAATTTTTCTCTGATCTTACTATTCCTCATCATTTCCATTTTCATAGAAGATTATATGAAGATAAGTGGTATGTAGGGGCAAGGAATTAGAAATCAGTTAGTTTTTGGTGCTTCCTATGTTTTAAGAGTTAGTTGCAAAAAAGGTTAAGTTCATAAGTGTGTAAAATAAGACTTAGGGCTCATACCTGTTAACATGACTGATAGAAAGTTGGCTAGTCATGCTTTATGAACAAGGAATATACCTTGAAAAGAATCTTCTATAATCACTTCTGAGGAATTAACTATATAATTTAAAATAGTATATACTTTCAGTCATGGGAGTCATTTGCAAAAACTTTCTGTGTAGGTGTGATATGGTGCACTGTGGTCTGGCTATTAAATATGCATTATTTGGAATAATAGTAATCAGGAATAAGTAGTGAAAAAATTGTCAGGAGATCACTGTCAGATTTTTGCAATGTCAGCTGTGGCTGTCTTTATGGCACCAGGAGCAAACTGTTCTCATGGTAAAAACAACAATAAAACACACCAAAAAAAAACCCACATCTAGTTGCCAGCCCATATGGGTGTCTGTGTTTATGAGAGAGTGAAATGGTACTTGGCATAAGTCTTTAGTTTTCTTTCACCAATTATCACTAATCTCTATTAGTTCTATTTTTAATTCCATCCTTTAAAAAAATAAGATATTAATGGTGTTGAACTTTCATACAAGGAATGTTTATATTAATTTTTAAAAGATGTTTATCATTTTCTTACATTTTTGGAAGTCCTGGACTCATCTTTCTTCTTTTCTTTTCTTTTCTAAATCTGGATTCATCTTTCTTCCTGAAATATTTCCTTTGGAAGTTCCTTTAGTTGAGATCTTTTGGTAGAGACTCTCAATTTTCACTTAGCAGTATATGTATTTATTTCAGCCTTATTCTTTTTTCTTTTTTTAATCCTCACCCGAGGATATTTTTTTCATTGATTTTTAGAAAGTAAAAAGGAGGAAAGAGGGGTGAGAGAGAGAGAGAGAGAGACATCAATGTGAGAGAGAGAGATATAGACTGGTTGCCTTCTGCACATGCGTGTCCCGACTAGGGCCGGGGATCGAACCTGCTCTTGACTGGGAATCAAACCCTTGACCCTTCGGTCTGAGGGCCACTGTTCTAACCATTGAGCAAAACCAGCCTAATTCTTTAACGATAATTATGCTGGATTCAAAGTGGGGGTTTTTCTTTCTTATTGGATTTAAAGTTCTTTCTTTTTTTCTTTTTTTGATTGAACAGTCTTTTTATAAAATTCATCTTCAAAAATTACTGGAGTGACAAAAGCTAACTGAGCTAGTAAAATGTTATTAGATGTATTTTTAAAAATATCCAACATCTCCTAAACCAGGTAACCTGTGTTAATAGCCTGGGTACATCCTTCTATGCTGTTATTTTTGCTGATACACACATATACAACACATACACATGCATATATGTTTTTTAGCTGATTTGGCGCAGTGGGTTTAAAGTTCTTGATCAACAATTATTTTTCCTCTTGCTTCATCTATTGGTATAAAGTCTGCTGTCACTCTGATTTTGTTTGTGTGTGTTTGTGTGAGTGTATGATCATTCCACCTGGCCTCCCATTCCAGCTACTTTTTAGCTTTACTTCTTGTCTTAGGTGTTCTGCGTTTTAACTACAATGTATCTACACATATATTTCTTTTTGTTTATCCTGCTTAGGATGTTTTATGTTTTCTGAATCTTTGACTCATATTTTTTTTTGTCAGTTCTGGAAGATATACAGCCATTCTCTACCGAAATATTGCCACATCTTCATTCTTTCTGTTCTCTTTCTGGGATTCCAATTAAACATATATTATGCCTTTTTATTCTGTCATATCTCTTAATATATTTTTCATATTTTTCACACCTTGCTGTGCTTCATACCAGGTAATTTCTTTTTCTATGTCTTCTAATTCACTAATTAATAACTTTGGCCTTTTATGGCTAATATATTTAACTTGTTAATAGAATATTTAACATTAAATTTATCCATTAATTCCAAAGAATCCTTTGTTGATCTTTGTGATAATGACCTTCATTTATTTAAACATTTTATGCATAGCTATTCTCTATTCTTCATCTGAACAAGTTTGATAGCTGATGTTTTTGGGAAGCTTATACTTAAAAAAATTCTGCTGACTCAATCATGGTGGCATTGCCTTCTCATGTGTGTGACTATCTTTTTTTTTTTTTAATCTTCACCCAGTGATATATATTTGTTTTTTATTGATTTGAAAGAGATAAAGAAAGAAACATGGGTGTGAGAAAGAAACACCTATTGGTTGCCTCCCATACGCGCCCAGACTGCGGATGGAACACACAACCTTTTGGTGTATGGGGTGACACTCCAACCAACTAAGCCACATAGCCAGGGCTTGTTTGACTATCTTTAATGTTTTACTCTTTAATTAATAATTGGTGGGAGTTCTGTAGACCTAAATTGGGAAGTGGAGAAACCTTCCTTCAGAGAAGATTATCGTCTGCTTCTGCTGGTAGCCAAAGTGAGCCTCTTGTTGGAAACCATTTGCACATCTTCTTGAGGGTCTTTAATCAGAAAGACGTCCCAGATTTCCCTCTTTCCTCCCACCACTAGTATAAATCTTAATTTCCCTCATAATTGCACTGCTGTAGGCATCTGTCCCTAGTAGCCCCACGCTTCTGTGCTGCCCAATGCTCAGCAGCCTCCTGCTCCACCCAGCTCCTTATTGTTCAAACACCAAGTTTCCTTATTCTTGTTTGTTTTTTAGAGAGGGAACACAGCAGGAAGTACTGAGGCTTGGCAACCTCTCTTACTGCTTGTGAAACCACCTGACTCAAAGAGAATGTCCTAAGTTTTAGTTTAGTGGATGGGGTCCTGGAAGTTTCTAGTTAGATGTAATACAAAAAGTTAAGGCTATTAAACATTTTTAGATTGTTTATCTTTGTACCGAAAGTATAAAAACTAAAATAATACTGAAACTGAGAATAAATTAAGAAAGCTCACTTAATAAAAGGGTTAAGAGAAAAGTATGTCATGACCTAAATTAGGCAAAATATCTTAATCTTGTGAGAACACATCCCAAGCATTTGGTTATATTATGTTGAAAGACTTCAACAATGACTATCATGTATAGTAACTGGAATGTTTTTCATCATTTTCTTTTATATTTTGTCTAGGCTGCTACTGAAGAGGAGAATAGCCATGGTCAAGCAAATGGTATTCTGAATGCTCCAAGCCTTGGTTCACCGATTCGTGTCCGCTCAGAGATTACCCAGCCAGACAGAGATGTTCCGTTGGTGCGAAAGTTACGTTCTATCCACAGCTTTGAGCTGGAAAAACGTCTGACACTAGAGCCAAAGCCGGATACTGACAAGTTTCTTGAGACCTGGTATAAAATAGTTTTTCCTCTTTTTTTAAAACTACTAAGATATTATAATCTTAATTTTTTATTTATTTATTTTTATTATGTAAAGTCTTTCAAATAAATTATTGCATTTGTGTAGCACTGATTTGATTAAGCTCTCATCTATGTTTTTAATTATCCTGATTGTTGTTGTGAATTGCCTCCTAATGTTGTTACAACTCCTATAACATAGCCTTTGGCTTTGGGAGCTGGACAGTGGGAGCTGGTAACTTCATAATACTAGATATTAGTTAATAATTTGTCAATAAATGAACATTTTGAAGTAACTTTGTTTGGAAGGTGATCTCTTATTGGAATGGAGAAGATGCAGTGTAGCATTGGAGAGGGCATTAAGCAGGAAGGAGGGGAAAAAGTCATTTATACACGAGGGACAGGCAAGTCAGTTCATTTTAATGAAGGCCTATGAGTAGTGCTGTAGGGAAAATAGACATGAATAAGTTTATCATTCTACCTAGAAAGAAGGAAAGACAGGACTTCAGAGAGCTCACAATCAACTTTGAGAGGAGGACAGGTGAAACTTAGAGAGCTATACATTGATAATGACTGCAGTTATGAGGCCCATTGTCCTCAAGTTTTGATAATAAAAGACAGAATGAAACTTGTAAAAGAATTTGGAATATATTTATGAATTAAGAAGGCTTCAATAATATTAAGACTCAAGTGACTTCAATAATAGTGACACTCTTCACGGTACATCCCTGGCGGCTATTATTGGCAGTGGAGTATAGTTAGAAGGACCGTGTATTTGACATGGTAGTAATTGTCCAGAGACAATTCAGCCACTCTGGCCTAGTCCAGTCTGGCTTCCATTTTAAAGAGTCCTTCATGGATGTATATTCTTCCTGTAATCAATCAACTCACAGCTACGTGATGTAAGCTTGTGTCTACATGTTGATATGATCAGAAGGATGGACTAGGATTGGGGCAGTATTTAAACATTTTGAGTTGTGGCTAAGATTGGGGATAAATATAAAGGTGGATAAAAGCTTAGTTTGATAAAGAATCAGTCTAACAAAAGAATAGAACTTATAAAAATATTTTAATTTTATTTACTTTTTAATTCATCTTTATTGTTGAGATTATTACATATGTCTGTCTTCCCCTCCACCCGGTTCCCACCCAACCCTATTGTCTGTGTCCATAGGTACTGCATACATGCATGTAAGAGCTTTGTCTAATCTCTTCCCATACCCCCCACATTCCTTTCCCTCTGAGAATCGTCAGTCTGTTCCATTTTCATCCCCCTGATTCTATTCCATTCACCAGTTTATTCTGTTCATCAGATTTTTTATTCATTTGATTTTTAGATTTAATTGTTGCTAGATATTTGTTGTCACTTTGTTGTTCTTATTTTTTATATTTACTTTTTTTCTTCTTCTTCCTCTTCTTAAAGAATACCTTTCAGCATTTCATATAATACTGGTTTGGCTGTGATGAACTCCTTTAGCTTTTTCTTATCTATGAAGCTGTTTATTTGACCTTCAATTCTAAATGATAGCTTTGCTGGGTAGAGTAATCTTGGTTGTAGGTTCTTGCTATTCATCACTTTGAATATTTCTTGCCACTCCCTTCTGGCCTGCATAGTTTTCTGTTGAGAAATCAGCTGACATTCATATGGGCACTCCCTTGTAGGTAACTAACTGTTTTTTCTCTTGCTACTTTTAAGATTCTCTCTTTGTCTTTTGCTCTTGGCATTTTAATTATGATGTGTCTGGTGTGGTCCTCTTTGGATTCCTCTTGTTTGGGGTTCTGTGCGCTTCCTGGACTTGTAAGTCTATTTCTTTCACCAAGTTGGGGAAGTTTTCAGTCATTATTTCTTCAAATAAGTTTTCAATATCTTGCTCTCTCTCTTCTTCTGGCACCCCCATAATTTGGGCATTGGTAAACTTGAAGTTGTCCCAGAGGCTCCTTACACCATCTTCATATTTTTGGATTCTTTTTTATTTTTGCCCTTCTGCTTGGGTATTTTTTGCTTTCTTGTATTTCAAATCAGTGATTTGATTCTCAGGATCCTCTAGTCTACTGTTGAACCCCTGTATATTATTCTTTATTTTAGTCAGTGTATGCTTAATTTCTGACTGGTCCTCTTCCATTTTTTTGGCATTCTCACTAAGATCCTTAATAGTCTCACTAAGTTCCTCGGAGGTTTCTAGAAGATTCTTGAGTAACCTTATAACTGTGGTTTTGAACTCTATACCCAGTAGTTTGCTTTCTTCCATTTCTTTCATTGTGACATGTTTCTTTGTCTCTGCATTTTGGCTGCTTCCCTGTGTTCGTTTCTATGTATTGGGTAGCTTCTAAGTCTCCTTGAGTTGATAGAGTGACCTTGTGTACTGGTAGTAGGTATCTTATAGGACCCAGTGGCTCAGCCTCCCCAGTTACCTGAGGTGGACACTCTTAGTGCACCCCTTAGTTGGCTGTGTGCACAGTTTTGTTGTAGTTGAGCCTTGATTGCTGTTGGTGTCACTGGGAAGAATTGACCTCCAGGCCAATTGGCTGTGGGGACCAGCTACGATTACAGTGGGAGAGCTGCTGTCCAGGAGACAACCTCATGGAGCAGGACTTGCTTCAGTGGGGCTTTGGTGCTCACTGGGTCTGCCCCTTGAGTGTGTCTCTTATGGATGTGAAGAGTTGTAATCTAGTATGGTCTCACACTGACCACTGGGTACACTAGCTCTTGGGTCTCCAGGGAGGTGCAAAGTCAGCCACTGCCTGGGGCCATCCAGCAGGAGGTACAGAGAGATCTGCAGATTCCTCCTCTTTGTATGGGGTTTGGAAGTGCCCAGATGAGGCCCAGCTGTGAAGTAAGGCAGGCTTGACCTCGTGCCGGGTCTTAGGCCTTTTATTGATAGGTTTGGGGCTCCCTGACCCAGCTGCAGCTTGTTTGACAGGTTTTTAGCCTGAGAAAGGACAGACCATTCATAATGCAAAAGCCACTGGGCACAGCTTGGGTGGGGCAGGGTCTCAGGGAATCACCAGGGCAGAGCAAACAGATTGGCTTCCAGTCAGCCCTGCACTGGGGAGGTCCCAGCATGGGGACAATGACCTCCGTCTGTAAGAAAGCTGCCCCCGAGTTCCTGCCCCAATGCCAGACAGTCCAGTTTCTCCCCATATGTGTTTGGACCCCAGAGCCTTGCTGGGCACTGGAGCTCAGAGGAAGTGAGAGCTTGTAAATTCAGTTCGCAGTGCCGGCCTTTTAAGAGGAGCAGCTGGGTCTCCAGAAGCCTATTTGTCACTCAGCTCCAATCCGAACTGGTTTTTACAGCCCGTAGTTCTTACTGCCCGTAGGGACTTCTTTCCCTAGCTCTGGGACCACTCGCTCCTCCGGGCAGCCTCTCAGAGGTGATCTCCCTCCTGATTAAAAAAGCAGCACACCTGGGTCCGGACCAGCCCATTCCAGGCCTCCCCACCTCCTACCATTCTCAGTGTGCTTTCTTCTTTACTTCTCTAATTGTAGTACTTCCATTCAGCCAGCTTTCCGGCAGTTCTGGATGAGAGTTGTTCTGTATTTTAGTTGTAATTTTGATGTTGTGGGAGGCAGTGAGTACAGGTGTTTACCTATGCTGCCATCTTGGTTCTCCTTAATATTTTTATTGATTTCAGAGAGGAAGGAAGAGGAAGAGAGAGATAGAAACATCAAGGATGAGAAAGAATCATTGATCGGCTGCCTTTTGCATGCCCCCTATTGGGGATTAATTCCACAACCCAGGCATGTGCCCTTGACCAGCCCCTTCAGTCCGCGGGCTGGCACTCTATCCAGTAGAGCCAAACTGGCTAGGCAGAATAGAACTTTTTAAAAAGAGTCCATGCTGAGGGAAAACAGAGTTGAGAATAGAAGTAATCCAAGAAAATGAACTCAAGCCCAGCTGGTGTGGCTCAGTGGTTGCATATTGGGCCCATGAACCAGGAGGTCACACTTCTATTCCTGGTCAGGGCACAAGCCCCAGCTGCAGGCTCCATCCCCAGTAGGGGGTGTGCTGGAGGCAGCTAATCGATGTTTCTCTCTTATTGATGTTTCTATCTCTCTCCCACTCCCTCTTTGTAAAATGAATAAAAATACATTAAAAAAATAAAATGAACTCAAGCCAGAACCTAGAATGAATAAGGAATTGAAGCACCTAATTATAAACTTAATGAAAAAATGTATTGCTTAAACTACTTCCCTACAGATGAGATCAGTTCTCAGAAGGCAGTGCAGCCAAACACCACCAGTCACACTGTGTTACCTGCCCCTCAGAGAGATTTGTATGTACAATGTCATCTGCCTCTTAATCCAACAAAACTGAAAATATACCCTGAAGCTTCCCCCATCCCACCATCATTATTGGAGTTCTGTGTGCGTAGTGGGCTAGGTGTGGGTGAGCAGGTACAATACCTGCTCTTCTTCAAAGCCTTGCCTTTGGAGGATATAATTGAATGAGTATATATTTGCATACATTGCTAGAGACAAACAAATGCAGAAAGTATTTTCCTTATGTATACTAGCTTCTTCCTTTTTCTAAAAATAGTTTATTGACATATGTAATACTTTCAACTTAAAGATTAAAAAAATAATAATAAAATAGTTTATCAGTTTGTTTGTTTTTAGAGAGAGGGGGGAAGGGAAAGGGAGAGAAAGAAACATCCATGTGACAGTGCAGCATCAATCAGCTGCCTCCTGCATGCCCCCTATCAGGGATGGAGCCCTCAACCTGGGCATGTGCCCTGACCAGGAGTGGAACAGGCAACCTCCTGGTACATGGGATGATGCCCAACCAACTGAGCCACACCTGCTAGGCCTCTTTATTTCTTTTTGCAGGGCTTCTGGTGAGGCAAAAGCCCCTTGGGTAAATTGTTCTCAGTCGCTCAGATAGAGGAGAGAGGAGAGAGCAGAGGGCAGTGTGATTGAATTGGCCAGGCAAAGATGAAGTGGATCATACAAGTCAACCAGTTAGGCTTCTCTGCAGCAGGAGAGACATCTCCCGTGGCTCCATCTTCCCAAACAAGATTATGAAAAGTGGAGAAGAGCATGATCAATCTGTGAAACTTTCCTTATGCTTTATCCATATTTTTTTAATCTCTGTGTGAATATTAGTTCTGTATAGAGCTTATAGGTTATGCAATAAGTATTACCCTTGGACAATTAACTTCTCTCTGTTTTCTTAAGCCTGGAGAAAATGCAGAAAGATTCCAGTACAGGAAAGGAACCTGTTCTTCCTGCCCTGCCTCATAAGCCTTATGTTCCTGCTGGGGCCCGTACTGACCACATCTGGAACTATGATGAAGAGTATCTTCCAGATGCTTCTAAGCCTGCCTCTGTCCATACCCCTGAGCAGGCGGATGGTGGTGGCAGCAATGGATTTATAGCTGTTAACTTGAGCTCTTGCAAGCAGGAGGTTGATTCCAAAGAATGGGTGATTGTGGACAAGGAGCAAGACCTTCGGGATTTTAGGACAAATGAGGCTTTAGGCCATAAAACAACAGGAAGCCCTTCTGACGAGGAGCCTGAAGTACTTCAAGTTCTAGAAGAATCACCTCAAGATGGACACCTCCGACTGGGTCCTTGGGAAGAAAATATTCATTTAAAGAAGGAAACCTCAGGTGTGATCTTAGCACTTTCTGGGGAATGCCGTGCCACTGCTGCTTCAGAGCAATATACAGATAGGCTAGAACTCCAGGCTGGAGCTGGTGGTCAGTTTATTGCAGCAACACCCACAAGTCCAATGGAGGCACAAGCGGAAGGACCCCTTACAGCGGTAAGAGATTTGTTCCTGTCATTTATCTGTTATCCATTCAAGGTGTTATTAAGAGAGGACTGTCCTGGCCAATGTAGTTCAGTTGATTGAGCATCATCCTGTGCACTGCAAGGTCACTGGTTCAATTCATGGTCAGAGCACATGACTGCGTTGCGGGATTGATCCCCTGTCAAGGTGCAGCTGGTTGATTTTTCTCTCTCACGTCGATTTCTCTGTCTTTTTCTTCCTTTCCCTTCCTCTATCTCTAAAAATCAGTAAAGAGCCGAAACCGGTTTGGCTCAGTGGATAGAGCGTCTGTCTGCGGACTCAAGGGTCCCGGGTTCGATTCTGGTCAGGGGCATGTACGTTGGTTGTGGGCACATCCCTGGTGGGGGGTGTGCAGGAGACAGCTGGTCGATGTTTCTCTCTCATCGATGTTTCTGGCTCTCTGTCCCTCTCCCTTCCTCTCTGTAAAAAATCAATAAAAAAATAAAAATAAAAATCAGTGTATATATATGAAAGGACTAACAGTTGATCAACTCAGGTTCTTCACCAGATGCCTAAGTATGCAAATGTGTATAAGGAATGATGCTTGGACTAGTTAGTCTTCCAGTATGAAATTTCTTAAAAAGTGAGGTTTCCTGTCAAGATACCAACTCAATACACAATATGTCATTATACCCTAACTTCAGAATAACATTTATACTTAGACTATAAGAACTATCTATGTGTGTATACATAATGATTTTTTAAAAATTGTAATTCTAGATATCCTATCTAATAATAGAGTAACATGTAAATTATCATCACTCCGCTACGCCCATGATTGGGCGGCGGGAGGCTGGGGGGCGGGACTCGGGGTGGCCTATCCGGCCATTGAGAGGCACGGATCCGCTGCCACTGAGGGGGGCTACCCTGCTGTTGAGGCCGCCCCCTGCGCCTCTCAACGGCCAGATCCGCGGCCGCTGAGGAGGCCTGCAGCGGACACCCAGCTGCGCCTCTCAACGGCAGGGTAGCCAGGTGTCCGCGGCAGCCCCCCTCAGCAGCGCCTCTCAACAGCAAGGTAGCCCCCCTCAGCGGCCGTGGACCATCAAAAGTGGGGGAGCTGGGTGCCTGTCTGCTCTGGCACCAGCGGACAGGCACCTAGCTCCACCGCGAAAAGCGAAAGCGTGTAGGGGACCCTACACGTGCATGATTCAATCATGCACTGGGCCTCTAGTTTTTAATATCTACATTAGAAACATGGTGAGGAAGCACCTGGCTGGTGTGAGGAAGCACCTGGCTGGTGTGACTCAGTGGTTGAGCATCAACCTATGAACCAGGAGGTCACTGTTCGATTCCTAGTCAGGGCACATGCCCAGGTAGGGGGAGTGCAGGAGGCAACCGATCAATGATTTTTTCTCATCATGGATTTTTCTACCTCTCTCCCCCTCTCACTTCCTCTCTGAAATCAATAAAAATATAAAAGAAAAGAAAAATATGGTGAGGAACCATTCATGGTTTGTACCAGCACTTTATTTTTATTTATTTAAATTAGTAGCTTAGGATATAGGTAGGAAAACAGAGAACTTCATGAAACCTTTAAATGAAAAAAAAGTTAATTCATTGTAGAGACAGGGTAGACATGGTTGAAGATCAGGGCTGAAATTGTATGGTACAGTTTGGAGAATAGTGAAGCAGATTGGTCAGACAACTTTGCCAAGTGTACCAGCACTTTATTTTTATTTATTTATTTATTTTTGTTAAAGAATTATAAATTTATTAGGTCATCTGGAAACCCAGATGGGCTGAGCCCCAAAATGGCGCCAGCCCATGGTTTGTACTTTATACTGTTGCTAAATCCAATTTTTTTTTCCTCTCTCTTTTGTAACCTCCACCTAGACATTTCTCATATTTTATATTCCTCTTAAGCAGTAGTTTTATAGCTTTGATGTCCATTGTTTAAAATGCAGAATCCCAAGCTCATTTTCAGAACTTCTGCTTCAGTAGGTCTGGGATAGAGTGGAATCTGCATTTTAACAAGCAGCTAAAGGTAATTGTGATAAGTCCTCTGCAAAGGAATGTTTTGAGGAAACTACTGTTTACTCTCATTTTGGGCATTCATATGGAGACTCCTGTCACACTGCAGTTTTCAGTAAGTAGTGCTGCCCCCACAGCTGTGTGAGTGGCAGGAGTTCCAGAAAAGCCAGAGATGGAGGCAGTAAGAAACTGTGTACACAAACCTTAGACAGAGGCAGGTACATCAGTCCTTACATGGGTGGGAATACCAGGTTTTCTTAAATTCCATCATCATCTAGTGGCCCTCTCCTCCAACTCACCAGAAATAGCATTGTTCCCCAGACTGAAATGTTTTTTATTAGAACACAATTCCTCATGCAAGTGTAAAGCAATGAGAAAAGATAATAGAATTTGATTTTGTGAATAGCTCTGTAGGAATTTACCTGCACTACAAAATGGGAAAATAAATGCCTACTTCTTATTTGTTTATTTGTTTATTTGTTTATCTTATAATCTTCACCTGGGGGGGGGGGGGGGGAGAGAGAGAGACAGAGACAGAGACCGAGAGACCGAGACCTCGATTGGTTGTCCTCAGAATGCACCCTGACTGGGACCGAACCCGCTACCCAGGTACGTGCCCTGACTGGACTCTAACCAGCAACCCTTTGGTGCACAGGATGACAATTAACTGAGCTACTTTGCCGGGCTACCTCCTTTTTTTTAATCAATTATTTGGTCTTTCCTTCTTCCCCAAGACTGCTTTGTAAAGTTATGTAGGTTGTTTACTGCATGCCTAGCCAAGGGAACAGTTGAGTCTGAAATCTAGCTCAAACTTTGCTAGCCAAACTGTGCATCTTTGTTTCCTCTTTGAAGACCATCCTTTTCCAAATTGTACAAAGGTACCCTATGGGCAAGAGTCAGGTCCTACCACTTACATCCCTTCCCTATATCCCTTTTTCACCTCACCTTTTCTCTTTCTATTCATTCCCTCTTTCCACCTTCCCAGATTCAGTTTCTTCTTTTCTTTGACTAGATGCTATGTTCTCACTGTTGTTCAAGTATTTTTCCAATAGCATTCTGGTGTGCTTCCCTTCAAAAGGCTTTCTAAAGCCTTGGCTTAATTTCTCCTAGTATTTTTTGCCCATTCCCATCAATATTGTCCTATCCACAAAGATTATTCTTATAGCTCTTACACTATATGCAACATTTTCTCTATCAAGTTGTTGAAAGACTTGTATTTATATATTTAATATGTTTTACCTTTTTCAAATATTTTTTTTTTAAATTTCTTTATTGATTAAGGTGTCACATATTTGTCCTCATCCCCCCATTCCCATCCCACCCCTCTCCCCACGCATGCCCCAATCCCCTGTTGAACTTAACCGTTGGATAGGCTTATATGCATGCATACAGGTCCTTTGGTTGAACTCTCCCCCTCCCCCTCCCTCCCCCTACCCTCTTCTATCCTCCCTCTGAGGCCCGATAGTCCGATCGATGCCTCCTTGCTTCTGGTTCTGTTCTTGTTCCTCAGTCTATGTTGTTCATCATTTCCTCTAGATGAACGAGATCATATGTCACTAGATATATACTAATAAGAACTGAATGTGAGACGAGCAATAATATTTATGCTGACAGGCAAATGAATCAATCTGTAGTGAGCTTCCCCCTGGACCAACAGTTCTTTTGAGACCCAATTTCGATGTCCAGTAGTTCCTTATGTGTACATGTCAGCACTGACCCCTCAGCTCTGGATGGTGGACAAATGGTGGTAACGGAGGTCCGACTCCCTCTGGTTTGGTCTCGGCCGAACCCAGGGGCACGGCGTCACCCGGACTAAGGGGCACGTGGCCTCACCCATACCCAAGGGGCGCGTGTTCTCACCCGGGCCTGGGACCCAGCCTCACCCGGATGGATCCAGGGGCGCACGGCCTCACCCGGACCCAGGATCTGGCTTCACCCGTACCCAGGGACGCTTGGCCTCTCCCAGACCCAGGGCCACTTGGGCTCACCCGGGCCTAGGTGCACGAGGCCTCACCCAGATCCAGGGACACATGGTCTCACCCGGACCCAGGGACGCTTAGCCTCTCCCAGACCCAGGGGCACGTGGCCTCACCCGGGCCTAGGTGCACGAGGCCTCATCCGGATCCAGGGACACATGGTCTCACCCGGACCCAGGGACGCTTGGCCTCTCCCAGACCCAGGGCCACTTGGGCTCACCCGGGCCTAGGTGCACGAGGCCTCATCCGGATCCAGGGACACATGGTCTCACCCGGACCCAGGGACGCTTGGCCTCTCCCAGACCCAGGGCCACTTGGGTTCACCCGGGCCTAGGAGCACGAGGCCTCACCCGGATCCTGGGACACATGGTCTCACCCGGACCCAGGGATGCTTGGCCTCTCCCAGACCCAGGGCCACTTGGGCTCACCCGGGCCTAGGTGCACGAGGCCTCACCCGGATCCAGGGACGCATGGTCTCACCCGGACCCAGGGATGCTTGGCCTCTCCCCGACCCAGGGCCACTTGGGCTCACCCGGGCCTAGGTGCACGAGGCCTCACCCAGATCCAGGGACACATGGTCTCACCCGGACCCAGGGACGCTTAGCCTCTCCCAGACCCAGGGGCACGTGGCCTCACCCGGGCCTAGGTGCACGAGGCCTCATCCGGATCCAGGGACACATGGTCTCACCCGGACCCAGGGACGCTTGGCCTCTCCCAGACCCAGGGCCACTTGGGTTCACCCGGGCCTAGGAGCACGAGGCCTCACCCGGATCCTGGGACACATGGTCTCACCCGGACCCAGGGATGCTTGGCCTCTCCCAGACCCAGGGCCACTTGGGCTCACCCGGGCCTAGGTGCACGAGGCCTCACCCGGATCCAGGGACGCATGGTCTCACCCGGACCCAGGGATGCTTGGCCTCTCCCCGACCCAGGGCCACTTGGGCTCACCCGGGCCTAGGTGCACGAGGCCTCACCCGGATCCAGGGACACACGGTCTCACCCAGACCCAGGAACGTTTGGCCACTCCCAGACCCAGGGCCACTTGGGCTCACCCGGGCCTAGGTGCACGCGGCCTCACCCGGATCCAGGGACACATGGTCTCGCCTGGACCCAGGGGTGTGTGGGCTCTCCCAGACCCAGGGGCGCTTGGCCTCGCCCGGGCACGGGATCCAGCGTCATCCGGATCCAGGGGCACTTGGCCTCACCCGGACCCGGAGTCCGGCCTCACCTGGACCCAGGGGCATGTGGCCTCACCTAGACCCAGGGACGTGAGGCCTCACTTATACCCAGAGGCGTGTGACCACACCCGAGCCCAGAGGCGCGCAACCCCGCCCGCACCCGGGTCTCAGCGGGGCCCCGTCTTCCCGAGCCCAATTCCTGCTGGTCAATCCCCCCTCAGCAATTCCCCTGGCCATCCTTCCAGAGCTCCAGTATGGCTGCTTCAGAACTCGTCGGGCGGCGGCTCGGCGAAGCTCCGGTGCACCCGGTGCATGGCGGTGGGCCAGTCTGGCGTCGCTGCGTCGGCCCTTGGGTCTGCATCGGTGGCTGGTCGCCGAGCATGCGCACCTGGCCGCTTCCGGGGCGTTGAGATTCTTGACGGACTCAGAGGTCAGCAAGCGCGGAGTCGCCCACCCCATGTCTCATAGGGGTTCGTCTGTCCGTGCTTGGCTGCCACTGGAGCCGTCCCCTCAGCCGGAGACCGCCGGGGGATCTGCGCCGAGCACGTTCCAGGCCGCTGTTGTATCGCCTGAGCCTTAGTTCTTTTGTGTCGCCTGAGCCGTAGTTCTTAAAGTGTGGTCTTTGGGTCACCAGCATCAGCATCATCCCACATACCCCTCTTTTATTCTAGTTGTAGAGCATCTACTCAGCCAGCCCTATGGTGGTCTTGGATGGTGTCTGCTCTGCTCTCTTGTCGTAGTCTCAAAGTTGTTGTGGTAGGCAACAATCAGGCTTCCGCCCTATGCCTCCATCTTGGTCCTCCTTTGTATAGTTAAGTCTTGATTGTTGTTGGTGTCACTGGGGGGGCTCTCTTTGTCTATAAAGGAAGAGTTGCTGTGTAGGAGACACGTTTATGGGCCGGGTCTTGGTGCAGCAAAGCTTTGGCGCTCACTGAATATTCCCGTTGAATGTGTCCCTTATGCACGTGGTTGAAATCTGGTGTCATCTCCCACAGACCACCAGATGCCCTCGTTTCTGGGTCTCCAATGGGGTGTAGATCAGCTACTGCCTTAGGCACTCAGCAAGGGTTACAGCAAAAACTGTAGTTTCTTCCTCCTGTCTGAGTGGCCCTGGAGCAGTCCGACTAGAACAGCAGATCATCTGGTCCGCTGCCAGAGGGTAGGCCACCCACATGCATAAGCCGTTGCTTGGGGCGCAGGTGTGCCTGCAAGATTTGCGGGGCAGGTCTTCAAAACGTGCGGGGCGGGTCCCAGGGCGGGGCGGGGTCTCAGGGCGCCCACAGGCCATGGTGCGGCGAGCCAAGATGGCTGTGAGTCTGGTCCTTCTGCCTTCCACGTATCTAAGTCCCCTCGTTCCGCACTCCAGCGCAGCAAACACTGATTGCTGGGCGCACCTCCGCAAGAGTCCCGCCTCTCCCCGCAGGCATCTGGGTCTCCCGGGGTTCGCCAGAAGATGGGTTTCAGGGTGATGGAGAGCCAATCTCCCCTAGGTTTGGAACAAAAGCCCCTCTCCCCCGCCACCAGCCTGACCCACGCACCTCCACACCTCATCCCCTCCGATTTCGCTGGGTGCGAGGCAACAGAACAGCCCCTAACCTCCGCCGCCATCTTTTTCATACTTCCCAATCTGTACCTCTTAATCCCTTCATTTCAGTCAACTCTACTGAAGTCTAGCGCCGCTGGGAGGTGCACGGAAAGGGCGCCCGGGCCTCCATCCAGTGTGCGGTGCACGCGTCCCGCGGAACCAGGCGCGCGAGGGTCACGCGGCTGGGACGGGCGCTGGGCGGCCGCCGAGCTCCAGGCACCGCCATCGCCGCGTTCCGGACGTCGCCGCCGCGGCGTCCCCCCAATTTATACTTCTTAATCCCTTGAAATCAGTCAACTCTACTGAAGTCTAGCGCCGCAGGGAGGTGCACGGGGAGGGCGCCCGGGCTTCCGTCCGGTGCGCGGTGCGCGCGTCCCGCGGAACCAGGCGCGCGAGGGTCGCGCGGCTGGGACGGGCGCTGGGCGGCCGCCGAGCTCCAGGCACCGCCATCGCCGCGTTCCGGACGTCGCCGCCGCGGCGTCCCCCCAATTTATACTTCTTAATCCCTTGAATTCAGTCAACTCTACTGAAGTCTAGCGCCGCCGGGAGGTGCACGGAGAGGGCGCCCGGGCCTCCGTCCGGTGCGCGGGGGCTGCGCGGCGGGGACGGGTGCTGGGAGGCCGCCGAGCTCCGGGCGCCGCCGCTGCGGCGGCGTCCCCAGCGTCCCGGGCCAGGTGGCCTGCGGGGGCGGCAGAGTTGCGAAAGTGCGTGAGTTTCCCAGGGTTTCGCCCGGAATGGGGTTCAGTGCAATTGGAGCCGGTGCTCAGTGCACTCCGGAGCCTTTATCTCCTTCCTGCCAGTGAACTCCGGCCAGGTCATCAGCCGCCCCCTCCTCTCCGGTTCCATCCTCCCCGCAGGCGCGTGTGCTCGTGTCTCCGCCCGTTTCTCCATACCTCAGGTTTTTACGGCTTCCCCGACTGTCCCCGTGGCCTTCTCCTTCCCCCCAGCTGTGGGTATTTCAGTCCGCCAGCTCTCCTGTGGTTCTGGACGATGTCCGTTCTGACCTCTAGTTGTATTTTTGAAATTGTTGTGCCCGGCTGCAGGTTAGGTGTTTAACCTATGCCGCCATCTTGGTTTCTTTTTTCAAATATTTTTAAATAAAAATATTTTTTTTTGCCCGATTGGCATGGGTCAGTGGTTGAACGTCGACCTATGAACCAGGAGGTCACGTTTCAATCCCAATCAGGGCACATGCCTGGGTTATTGGCTCAATCCCCAATGTGGGGCATGCAGGAGGCAGCCAATCAATGATTCTCTCTCATCATTGATGTTTCTTTCTCTCTCCCTCTCCCTTTCTCTCTGAAATCAATAAAAATATGATTAAAACAATTTTTTTTAGAGTTTTCTTTACTGAAAGTCTCTGTCAGCTGCATCACTTTTTTACTTACTTGTATGTCTAAGGTATTAAACTTACCATTTCCTTCATTTGGGGGGGTTTGGGATAATATATTTATCTTGATTATCTCCTTGAGGCTTAAATTCAGAGTTTACTCTTGCAAAGTTGGTGCTATCACTTCCTTAACTGACCATAGGCACATTAAATAGAGAGAGTCATTCCTGTCTTGAGTTCTGAAAGAGGAGAAAGAAAGGCTGTTAATAGAACCTGGTAAGAGTCCTATCTATGGGAGTGGGGCCATGTGACAGGAGCTATGGCCAAGAGTGGTAGAATGTCCACTTGCAGTCCCTTGGGGAGGGGGCAGAGAGAAATAATACCCAGCCCCTTATCTCCACAAATTCAGATTCTATGTTGGTGCTGGCCATTGGGCAAACCCAGAAATCAGAAGGCAAGGGAGCCTGGGATAGCACAGTCTGCAGAAGTCAGTCTTCCAGAACACAAAGCAGGCTAAAGAACCTCGAAGAAGACTGTGCTGTATAGTTCCTGAGCTTGGGTGTCAAGCATTTTTATTCAGAATTGTTCATTTTAAGTATGAATTAGGCAGACCTGGCCAACATACATGTTCCTCTTATAAATTAGAATTTGAGGTGTTAAATCTCAAATCCTGCATCTTCACTTATATTCTACATTATTGCATTTTAACTTTTTTTTCTTCTCTCTCTCCAGATTACAATTCCTCGACCTTCTGTGGCATCTACACAGTCGACTTCAGGAAGCTTTCACTGTGGTCAGCTGCCAGAGAAGAAGGACCTTCAGCCTATGGAGCCCACTGTGGAACTTTATTCTCCAAGGGAGAACTTCTCTGGTTTAGTTGTGACAGAGGGAGAACCTCCTAGTGGAGGAAGCAGAACAGACTTGGGGCTGCAGATAGAGCATATTGGTCCTGACATGTTACTCAATACTAGAGAGTGTGAAAAATCTCAAGACCTGGGACCAGAAGACCTTCCTGACCATAACAGACTGGCTGTGAGAGAATTTGAGAGTCTCCCTAGGGAAACTGAAGAGAAAAGCCTGCTGGGGTCAGATAATGAAGATGAAAAGTTAAGTAAAGGGCAGCATTATATTGAGATCTCCTCTCTCCCAGGAGACTTAGAAAGGGATCACTCAGCGACTACTGAGCCACTTGATATGACAAAGACACAGACTTTTAGTGTGATGCCAAATCAAGACAAAAATCATGAGATAATGAAGCTTCTGGCAGTTGGAACTTCAGAAATTTCTCCTGGAGGCATTGACCCACATGCTGAAGGACAGATAGGCCAGGTGGCAACAATGCAAAAAAGTAAGATATCTAAGGATGATGACATCAAGAGTGAAGACTTGCCCGGTCTTCAAGGAGACCTCTCTACTTTTTTGCACCAAGAGGGTAAGAAAGAGAAAATTGACCCTAGAAATAGAGAGCTATCTAATAGTGTTTCAGAGAGTGAACATTGTCCCTCATCCCGGAAGGATGTGGTTAGGTCATCCTTCGTAACTAGACACAGCCGAATCCCTGTTTTAGCACAAGAGATAGACTCAGCTTTCGAATCATCCTCTCCACTCTCTGCAAAAGAAAAGCTCCTCCAAAAGAAAGCTTATCAGCCAGACCTACTCAAACTTCTGGTGGAAAAAAGGCAACTCAAGTCTTTTCTTGGGGACCTCTCAAGTGCCTCTGATAAATTGCTGGAGGAGAGACTAGCTACTGTTCCTGCTCCCTTTTCTGAGGAGGAAGTCTTTACTCCCTTTTCAAGACTGGCGATAGACGCCCCCCTGAGCAGGTCAGCTGAAGATAGCTTTTTGTCACCTATCATCTCCCAGTCCAGAAAGAGCAAAATTCCAAGGCCAGTGTCATGGGTCAACACAGATCAAGTCAATAGCTCCACTTCACAGTTCTTGCCTCGGCCACCACCAGGAAAGCCACCCACGAGGCCCGGAGTAGAAGCCAGGTAATGCTGTATGCTCTCCCTATGTTAAGTGTATAGCACTGTTTCTGTGTCTGCTTGACTCTAATATATAATATGTCAGAGGTTTCATTTCTTTGTTGCCTGCTTCTGATTGTCTACTTTCTTCCTTGCCTTTCCCAAGCCTTATAGCACAGTGTAGTAGAAGGGGTCAGATTGATCCAGGTTCATTTTTGGCTCTCCCACTTTCTTGCTGTGTGAACCTCAATTTCCCTATCTATAAAATGAGTTGAACATTTGCCTCATGGTTTGGGGAGGATGAAATAAGGGAGTATATGTCTAAAGCTTCTTGCAGTGCTGATTAGCATGCAACAAAGGTTACTTCTCTTCCAGTCTGTTTTAACTAGATACTCAGTATTTTTGTAGCTTTGGTTAGTCAGAATCCTGTTATAACAGATGTCATTATAATGTCAAATTCTAGTGAAGAATAGTGTGTTCATCATTTCATGACTAGCTCCTGGTAGCACTACTGTTTATCTGATTATAATGAATTAAACAAACAAAAATCCTATTGGTGGTTTCCCTAGGTCTGATGCTAGATACAGCTATCCTATCTAATAATAGACAAATATGCAAATTGACAATAACTCCGACACACCCACAAGCCAGACCCACCATCCAATCAGAGCAAGTATGCAAATTAAGCCAAACCAAGATGGCTACAGCCACAGAGAGCAAGGTTTCCTAGGTAACAGAGGAAGCCAAGCTTTCCGCCTGCCCTTGCCAGGCCTAAGCCTCCACTCAAGCTACAAAGTTTCAATTATAGAAGATAAACAAATTCAAACAAATGGCGGCAGAATGGAGCTTGAGAGAGCAGGCCAGGGTTGCCGCCGGCAACAGGGGAAGCAAAGCTTTCCACACACCCTGGCCAGGCCCACCCGCTTAAGGCAACAAAGTTTCAATTATAACCCCAACACAAATGGCTGCCGGCCTCAGAGGGAGCCCCAGGCTTGGCTCCGCTCCAGGCTACAAAGTTTCAATTGTAGAAGGAAAATAAATTCCAGATACCAGGGCCTCTGCTTGGGTTGCCAGCAGGCGTGACCGGCCTGCAAACCACCACAGGCCCCTCGCTCAGGCCGCCCCACACCCCAAGGGAACCCCCACCTGATCCGGGACGCCCTTCAGGGCAAACCAGCTGGCCCCCACCCCTGTACTGGGCCTCTATCCTATCTAATAAAAGAGTAATATGCAGATTGATCATCACTCCAACACACAATATAGCTGCCCCCATGTGGTCAAAGATCCTGCCCCCATGTGGACACAAGTTGGCCACCACAAGATGGCCAGCAGGAGAGGGCAGTTGGGAGGCACCCGGCCTGCAAGGGAGGGCAGTTGAGAGGGACCAAGCCTGCAAGGGAGGGCAGTTGGAGGTGATCAACCCTGCAGGAGAGGGCAGTTAGGGGTGACCAGGCCGGCAGAGGAAGGTGGGGGCAAACAGGCTGGCAGCGAAGTGGTTAGGGGGTGATCAGGCTGGCAGGCAGAAGCTGTTAGGGGTAATCAGGAAGGCAGGCAGGCAAGTAGTTGGGAGCCAGCAGTCCTGGATTGTGAGAGGGATGTCCGACTGCCCGTTTAGGGATCCAACTGCCCACCGGGATCGGGCCTAAATGGGCAGTCGGACATCCCTCAAGGGGTCCCATATTGGAGAGGGTACAGGCTGGGCTGAGGGACAACCCCCCTCCGTGCACGAATTTCGTGCACTAGGCCTCTAGTACATAATAAAGTTGTTGCTTTAATATTTACTGCATGGTATACTTGTTTATTGAATTTCTCATGTATAGTTGACCATAGAGTCAATAGATTATATTTTGAAGAAGAGAAGGAAATATTGGGAGGTAATAAACCAGTTAAGAGTGCTTTCCTTGGAGCCATTACTCACTTTCACAGAGTAGAATAATGGTCTAAACTCTTGGAGAAGAAAGAAGAAAAGGATAGTCTTTTAACAAAAATAAAGTGAAAATCAAAATACTAGGTATACCTGTTAATAATGTGGATTTTTTTAAAATATATTTTATTGATTTTTTACAGAGAGGAAGAGAGAGGGATAGAGAGTTAGAAACATCGATGAAAGAGAAACATCGATCAGCTGCCTCTTGCACACCCCCTACTGGGGATGTGCCCGCAACCAAGGCACATGCCCTTGACCGGAATCGAACCTGGGACCCTTGAGTTCGCAGGCTGACGCTGTATCCACTGAGCCAAACCGGTTTCGGCAGTATTTTTTTTTTTCAATAGATGGAGTTACACATATGTTGATATATATGCGATTTGATATGTATGCTATTTTGTTGTATTGACAACAAGCTTCAAAACTTATGTCAAATTTTCTGAAGGTGATAACATCATAGATATTTTTACGCTTAAAAATGTCAAATTTCATGCCAAAAAAGGAGCATTTGCGGGAAGTTTTAATCCATTACTTTATTTTGAGAAAACTGCTGCTGAAAGTTATTGTATACTTCGGGAAGCTTATGGTGAACATGCTCTATCTCAAGATACCTGTGAACGCTGGTTTAAACGCTTTAAAAGTGATGATTTCGATGTGAAAGACAAAGAACGTCCAGGCCAACGGAAAACAAACTCAAAAACAACTTGCAGAAAGATTAAACATTGCTCAGCAAACAATTTCCGATCGTTTACAAGCAATGGGAAATTTTTAAAATATATATATATTTTTTTATTGATTTCAGAGAGGAAGTGAGAGGGATAGATAGAGAGAGAAACATCAATGATGAGAGAAAATCATTGACTGCCCGCAACTCCAGCATGTGCCCTTGGCCGTAATCGAACCCCAGACCCCTCAGTCCGCAGACCGATGCTCTATCCACTGAGCCAAACCAGCTAGGGCTGGGAAAGATTTTAAAGGAAGGAAAATGGGTGCCACATCAACTGAACGAAACACAAATGGAAAACCAAAAAGTCACCAGTAAAATGTTGCTTCAACGGCATGAAAGAAAGTTTTTTTGCATCGAATTGTGACTGGCACTGAAAAGTGGATTTATTTTGAGAATCCTAAATGCACAAAATCATGAGTTGACCCCAGTCAACCATCAACATCGACTGCAAGGCCAATTGCTTTGGAAAGAAGACAATGCTCTGTGTTTGGTGGGATCAGGAAGGTGTGGTGTATTATGAGCTTCTAAAACCAGGTGAAACCGTTAATACTGATCGCTACTGACAACAAATAATCAATTTGAACCACGCTTTGATCGTAAAACGACCAGAATGGGCCAGAAGACACGGCAAAGTAATTTTGCTTCATGATGACGCACCATCACCACTTCAAAACCAGTTAAAGACACGTTAAAAGATCTTGCCTGGGAAGTTTTAACCCACCTGCTGTATTCACCAGACCTTGCTCCTTCAGATTACCACTTGTTCCTATCGATGGCACACGCACTTTTTGAGCAGCACTTCAAAACGTACGAAGAAGTGGAAAATTGGATCTCTGAATGGTCTGCCTCAAAACAAGAAAAGTTCTATTGGGACGTATCCACAAATTACCTGAAAGATGGGGGAAATGTGTAGCTAGCGATGGACATTACTTTGAAGAAAGCACTTTTGATGTTTCTCGTGAAATTATCGTGTTTTCTTTTATTACAAAATCTGCATTTTTAACTGGTTAATAGTTAATCCGTATTATTAACCGGTTAACAGTTAATCCACATTTTTAACCAGTTAATAATTAATTTGTATTATTAACTGGTTAACAATTGATCCAATTTTTAATCGGTTAATAGTTAATCCATATTATTAACCAGTTAACAATTAATTTGCATTTTTAACTGGTTAAAAATGCGAATTTTGTAATCAAAGAAAACACGATAATTTCATGAGAAACATCAAAAGTGCTTTACTTAAAGTAATGTCCATCGCTAGCTACACATTTTCCCCATCTTTCAGGTAATTTGTGGATACCGTCCCAATAAAACTTTTCTTGTTTTGAGGCAAACCATTCAGAGACCCAATTTTCCACTTCTTTGTATGTATTGAAGTGCTGCTCAGAAAGTGCGTGTGCCATCGATCGGAACAAGTGGTAATCTGAAGGAGCAAGGTCTGGTGAATACGGCAGGTGGGTTAATACTTCCCAGGCAAGATCTTTTAACGTGTCTTTAACTGGTTTTGAAGTGGTGATGGTGCGTCATCATGAAGCAAAATTACTTTGCCGTGTCTTCTGGCCCATTCTGGTCGTTTTACGATCAAAGCGTGGTTCAAATTGATTATTTGTTGTCAGTAGCGATCAGTATTAACGGTTTCACCTGGTTTTAGAAGCTCATAATACACCACACCTTCCTGATCCCACCAAACACAGAGCATTGTCTTCTTTCCAAAGCAATTGGCCTTGCAGTCGATGTTGATGGTTGACTGGGGTCAACTCATGATTTTGTGCATTTGGGATTCTCAAAATAAATCCACTTTTCAGTGCCAGTCACAATTCAATGCAAAAAAGACTTTCTTTCATGCCGTTGAAGCAACATTTTACTGGTGACTTTTTGGTTTTCCATTTGTGTTTCGTTCAGTTGATGTGGCACCCATTTTTCTTCCTTTAAAATCTTTCCCATTGCTTGTAAATGATCAGAAATTGTTTGCTGAGCAACATTTAATCTTTCTGCAAGTTGTTTCTGAATTTGACACGCATCTTCATCCAATAATGCTTGTAATTGTTGATTGTTGGTCTTCAAACTTTTTCGGTTGGCCTGGACGTTCTTTGTCTTTCACATCGAAATCATCACTTTTAAAGCATTCACAGGTTTAAACCAGCGTTCACGAGTATCTTGAAATGGATGGAGCATATTCACCATAAGCTTCCCAAAGTATTCAGCAGCACTTTTCTTCAAAATAAAGTAATGGACTAAAACTTCCCGCAAATGCTCTATTTTTGGCATGAAATTCAACATTTTTAAGGGTAAAAATATCTATGATGTTAACACCTTCAGAAAATTTGACATATGAAGTTTTGAAGTTTGTTGTCAATACAACAAAATATCATACATATCAAATCGCATATATATCAACATATGTGCAACTCCATTTATTGAAAAAATCCGCATTATTAACCGATACACCTAGTACATTTACATGAAAACTAGCCTGTCCGAGATAATATAATAATAGGCCTCTTCCTGTTATAAGGATATCTGAAGCATATTAAAGTAAGATTCTATTTGTATCATTACACAGCAGAACTTGTTACCCTTACCTACAGAAAGTTTAGTTTTGACTTGCCCTAAGGTTTCAGGTTCAGGGTAACTAAACATTAGATTTAAAGTGCCAATGGGACAAGACTTCCATAGGAAGAATGGTGATGAGTAAACAGCAGTCATTTTATGAGATTTTAAAAAGGTGATTCTATGAACAATATTTACGTATCCCCTTTTTCTTCTGCTTGGCATCTATGCTTCATAGAGATGGCATATCTGTGGCTTGAGCTTCTTTGGACTGCAACAAACAAATCTTAATTATCATTCGTTATTTAGCATTTTACGGTGTCCCCTAAAAGTAGTACTTAGTAACTAAGTCAAGCCTATGGCATTGTGCCAGATATTAGAGTTGACTCATCTGGATACTCAGAGGGAACTCAACTTTCCCACGTAGGTCCTGGCACAGAGGAATTATTTTATTCCATTTCGGAATTTTTACTCTAAGATCCTTGAGAATAGACTTAACCCGAATGAGTTTCATGTCATTTTTCAGAATAAGTAGATGGTGGGGAAAGAGAAGGAAAGAAAATTCATAGAAAAAAAAATCAGTAATTTGTTGCTGACCGATGATGATGATGATGATGATGATGATGATGATGATGATGGCTATTTATGTACCTGCATTCTGTACGTACTAATACAACCTTGAAGTTCTTCTCCCACTTCCTTCTGTAAGGAGTGGCATGTCAGCAATTTGAGGTTTAAATTCTTAAACTGAGTGGATTTTAAGCTAAAACAGAAAAAAACATTTAGGGCAAAGAAGACATTGCTATTCATATGAATACTTTCTAGATTTGGAGTTCTGACTTGTCAGTTAAAGAGGGGCGGTCAGTTCCCAAATTCAGCTCTCCTGAATCTCAGGCTTCTATCAGGGCAGAGACTGAGACCCAGAGGAATCAGTGAGGACTCTTTTATTTTGAAAACTATTAAATGAAGCTGAAATAACCTTTTTCTATAGTTCCTGCTATTGGTGAGCACAGTTCATGTTGAAAACTTACATTGTGGGGTTAATATTTGCATACAGTAGGTCCTCGGGTTACGTCGGAGATTCATTCCTACGGCGCAACGTAACGCGATTTTCGCCGTAAGCCAGAACCCACCTACATAAGCACCTACGTCACTCACATGGAGCACATGCACAGCAGTAATGAAGTGAAACAGTAAAAAAAAATTTAAAAGAAAGATAATTCCTGACCTTTACTTGTGGTAAATAAATGATAAAAAACATAAAGCACATATGTACATACATCAAAATGATGGAACTTTTTTTTTTTAATAAATAAATGGGAGATGGCGATGTAACCACGAAACGACATTCAACGAGTCCGACGTAACCCGAGGACTGCCTGTGTATGTATGCAGAATTCCTGTCCTAGAAGCCTTAAACAAAATGTTAAGGCATTTTATGCTAGAGATGCTTCATTTAATCCTAAAGTCAGAAGAGCAAACATGCCGTAGGAGGAAGGGGACTAACAACATCCAAGTGCTTCTGAATGGCAGACCTCGAACTAAGTACTTCACTTGGGTTATTGCCCTTGGCTGCTCAGTAACGTGGTGAGATTGATAATATTCCCATTAAAAGCTAGGAGAGATGAAATAATTTGTCCAGGGTCATAGAACTAGTATGTAAAAGAGTAGCTGTATCCTGTGTTTCCTAAATTTTACTCACATCATACAAATTATGATTGGGACTTTATAGGCACACTTGAAATGAATTAAAATGAAAATAATTTTTCTCTGTTCTTTTAAGGCTCCGCAGATACAAAGTCCTAGGGAGTAGCAATTCTGACTCAGACCTTTTCTCCCGCCTGGCCCAAATTCTTCAAAATGGATCTCAGAAACCCCGGAGCACTACTCAGTGCAAGAGTCCAGGATCCCCTCACAACCCAAAAACACCACCCAAGAGTCCAGTTGTCCCTCGCAGGAGTCCCAGTTCCTCTCCTCGAAGTTCTTCTTTGCCTCGCACATCTAGTTCCTCACCATCTAGGGCTGGACGGCCCCACCATGACCAGAGGAGTTCTTCCCCGCATCTGGGGAGAAGCAAGTCACCTCCCAGCCACTCAGGATCTTCCTCCTCCAGGAGGTCCTGCCAACAGGAGCATTGCAAACCCAGCAAGAATGGCCTGAAAGGATCTGGCAGCCTCCACCACCACTCGGCCAGCACTAAAGCCCCCCCAGGGAAGAGTAAGTCAGCCAGTAAACTCAGCAGATAGGAGCCAGGCCGCATCTCCGTGAAAGGTGTGAGATCTTCCCCCAAACCTGATGCATGTGTATCCCTGTACTGTCTATTTTAAAAGTCTGTGTTGATTTTCTCTTGCAAAAGAAAGTAACATGATAAATTATTTATAAGGAGACATAAATATATGATAAGGAATTACCTAAGGCAGGCAGCAAGCAGATCAGGAATTAAAGCCTTTGCATAGGAACGGCAGTCTAGCAAATCCAAGAGGGAGAAACTGATTAAATGAACTTCCTTTTTTTTTTTTTTTTTTTTAGCTGCTTCTAAAACAAGAGTCAAAGTAGGAGATGGAATGAAATTTTAAAGGGTTTGGCCTTCTTATTCTTCACAGCTATCCTCAAACATTATATAGCAAAATTGAAACCTCCTGTTTTAATATTTTCATTCAAAACTTCTCAACTTTGGAGTTCAGAATTGCTCCAATATTAAAGCATGTAAGAAGTCTGTTGGTGGGAAGCCGATGCTGATACACATATTTTAGCCGTGTATCTATCTATATGGAGAGTTCACACCTTTACTTTGCCTCATTCCTAGTACCCTCCTTGGATTTCATATTTTTTTAAAGTTAGCATTTCTCACCTGATCCAATCTCTCTCATTTTACCAGTACATTTTAATATGCTTTTAGCAGCATATGCTAATATTTTTCTTTGTAGCACTATGGTCTCAGTATATTTTTATTGTGAGAAATAACTGATGACACTTAGGTAATTGAAGGGAAAGTCTAAATGGAACTAGTTTGCAGGCTTTAGTGCTTTAGGGAGAGGGGCAGAGTGGGGGTTAATGCCCTTTAAGGTAGATGAACTCTCCTTCCCTGTTAGTTTCTTCCTTGTGGAAGGAAAACTGACCAGAGTAGACCTTGATTCCTTAATTCTTCTAGGTTCCAACTATTCCTAATGCCAGCCTCCAAGATGATACCAAGGAAGTACAGTGCTGTGAAATGTAACTTTACGCTTTTAGAGATTTAAAAAGAAAAGTAGAAAGAAATTAGGTATGTTGTTGAGACTTATCATCCTTAAACTTTGTATTTTATACATGGAGCCAGTTAGGAATGAGTATCTGGGGAAATAAATTTAGGTTCAATATTTATCTTTTAAAGTTTTTTTACCACCTTCTCCTGTGCTTTAGTTTGAACATTTGGGTTTCTTGACCTGATTTCTATGTAATCTCAATTTACAGAGCTATAAAGAGGGTCATATTTGTTCTAATCGCACTCTTCTGCTAACAGGAATCAGGCAAAATTAAATCATAGTAGACTCTGAAAATGGGTTTTTTTATACTCTGGTGTTTTTTGTGTTGTAAAGACCTTATTAAGGTCAGGTAAATTGTTCTGCTTGCTGTTGAAATTTGCCTTCTAGCAAAATCTGTGCTTTCTTTTTGACCTTGTGTTTGCTGCCAAACCTAATGTGGTTGAATTTGGGGGGGGGAAAGAAATATATTTTCTCACCGAGTGAACATATTCTAATGCTGCATCAAAGTTGCCCTGAAGCTGCACTGAACTTACCTTGTTCTCTTTATCTGTGTTGAGCTTTCTAAAAAAAAAAACACAAACAAAAAAAAACATACACAAAAAAAACAAACCTCAAAACACTATTGAGGCATATTTTGTCTCCCATAAGAATTGTAGCATAGTGTGGAAACTTAATTTCTCTCTGGTTTCAAGCACTATAGGGGAATGCAATAGATAAGACATATTTGCTGTTTACCTAAAGCAACTGTAACATTGGAAGACCCATCTTTCTGTATTATATTGTATAATAGTTGCTATAACACTACTTGCATGTCTTCATGGTAAATTATATAAATATTTATAAAAATATAGAGAAACATATGCTTATATAAACTCATTCTTTCTCATTCTCCATTTGTAATTTCAAGATCACGGGTGGAGAAATACCTTTTTACTGTGTGCCTCGCGTACACTTGGGCCTTGCCTGTCTTCATTATCTGAAAATACGTTCTTGGCATGTGACACTTAAGATTCTTCTTGCCTTCCTTGCGTATAATTGCAAGGGTTGGCAGTCTTTAACTGGCCAAGATAGGTTGATTTTCATTTTTAAAAATATTTTAATAGGGGAAAAATTATTGGGACATGCTTGTAATACTGGTTCAAAGATTTGTCTTGTTAATTACATAATGCTGTTCTTATGGTTAGAGTGGATAAACTGGGATGATAATCATGGGTCTGATGAATCGATTTTTTAAAAATATCCCTTAAAATTACCATTCTGCTTTCCTCTTTTAACTTCGTTTTTTGAGGGGTGGTGGAGGAGTAAGCTACAATTAAGAAATTCTCTTTTTTTCTGCTGTACTTGCAAAATTGTGCGAAAAGTAGCCAGCTTTAAATCCTGACCCCTTTAGTCAGAAATGTGCTTGTAGTAACCATTGGAAAAGCTGAGAGAGGCCGCAGTGTGGTGTGTGTGTGTTATTTTATATCTGATTGGCATTTCTCTGCTAGCAGTCAAAACTGGCAATGAGAGCAACTTAATGTTTTTCCTCTTTTTCAGTTCTTTCCATTTTTCTCACAAGTTTTCCACTGTATTTTACTCCCTTTTCTAAATGGTACCCACAAACTCAAGGTCCAGAAACAGCCTTGCTGTGTAAGACTATTTTATTTTGCATGTAGAGAAAAGTGTTAACCAGAGATTTTTCTGCTTGATACTTTCAAAAGAAAACAAGCTAATACTATATTATGTATCAGTAGGTCCACTTGAAAGTACTACTATCTTATACAGGGTGGGGCAAAGTAGGGTTTTAGTTCTTTGTGTGGAAAACAATACAGTAATTAATAAATAATAATACAAGAATGAACTGTTTTGCATACTCACAGCTGCAAAGCTACTTTTGTCCCACCCTGCATAGAGATTTTATGGTTTTTAAGTACAGTTTGTGTTTTTAGATAATACCTGTCTCGGGCTAAAAAGAGAAGTGCACAGCTCTGAGTAAAGCACTTTTGGCACAAGGATTTTTGTTTTATTGTGAAGTATGATACAGAAAATGAGTTGTATTGTTATTTTCGCTTCTTTATTTTTTAGTGATGGCGTATTTCAAAATTCAGACAAACATAGATCATCCAAGTAATTTTAAACCAGTTTGGTTATTCTACCTAAGATGAGGGACATACATGGCCATTAGTTAAAGTCAAGCCAAACTACACAAAGTATTATGGAGCAGAAGTAAATTATCTTTTGAAAATCAAGTGCCTGTCATTTCTCCTATCACAGCGAAGTGGCTGGTTACCTTGCTCTTACCTTCCCTGTCTACTCTCTGGAACTACTTGGGTGGAATAGAAGATGGAATTAGCAACATTTTAGTCCTTTCAGGTAGCATTCTTTTTAAGTTATATTGCCAAATCTCCAGGGTGTACAAATGGGTTAAATGACTTTAAAATTCCACATAGTAATCTTTTTTTTTTTTTTTTTTTTTGCTGTCCTGGGGCACTATATTGGAGAAAAAAGTTAAAGTGCAAACTCGGATTCCAAATTAAGATCACACATTGTTTAGAGACAATCTACACAAGAGTTATAAAAAATAGTTGCCCAGGCATAAGCATACACGGGTTTGTTAATTATATACACATGGTTACAAATGTGCTTGCAAAAAAGTTCATTGGAAATATACACAAGGCTCTGGAAATGTACATCGTGTAGTGTTACAATTATATATTCAAACAAGGAAATTTGACAGTATGTTACATTCACTTACAAGTAGACAGAATGCAAAATACAGTTCATCTTCTGTACAAAAAGGAAGGGCCGTTCACACTTTACAAAGTGAGAGGGCGCTGATTGTAAGGAAAGCTGGGGCAGGGCTGAACTTTGCACGTTCTTTTGACTATCACAAAATAAGCAAAACATTCACATAGTGATCTTTTGCACAGCTTAAAGGCATTTAACATACAGTGAACAAAAAAGGAAAATTGGGTCATACCAAATTTAACTTTAAAGCACAGATTATAAACAACTTTGAATGTTTAAGTCTTAGGCAGGCACCATCATTCTCAACTTGGTACGCAAGCTGGTCTTGCTGACAGTGGCATAGCTACATTTACTGTTTTTTAGGTTGCATGTTGTGAAGTAAATGTTTTTTGTAAAAGTTGCCAAGTTAATCAAGTCCTAAATAAGTAGCAAAATGATCATTGAGACCCACTGTTATCTACTTTATATTATTTGCTCTAAAATACTAAACAAATTTCAGCTGCTTACTAATACAGTGAACTAGATGTGCAGTATCTTTCTGTTTAGCTCCTCCTAACACTGTGGGAACTTGAGGTTCTTGAGTAATCATGAGATTCCTTCTAAGCCACAGATTTTTATGCAAAGGTTTCTATGGTTGTTTTCAATCTACAAGGAAAAGGTGTACATTAGGGCATGTTTTATAAACCCAGACACAGGTAGTTAAAACAATTTTCTGTACCTTTGAATAAAAAACAGATGCCTTTTCCCCAAAAGCAGAGGATTCTTTGTTCTAGGAACTATATTCTTAATCTAACATAAGGAACTGGTGATAGAAGAAATAAGATCCAGAATTTAGGGGGGAAATACATGGTACTCTCGCTATTTGAAAATATATTTACTTACAGATAAGTCTAGATTTAGTCTTGGAGATCAGAGTTTTGACATTTAAAAATGTTTTTCATTCCTTTATATCAATCAAACATGGCATACGTTAGGGAAACAGTTCTCCTGTCATGCTCCTGTATTTTGGAATTAAGTTGTTTACATTCATTCTCTTAACATCTGCCCATTTCTGCTTTTGTTATTTACCACAGATGTGTTGGGGGCTTTGCCTAAAAAGAGATTTTAGTACCTGTATTACTGTGGCGATAAAATGATTGACAATGCCATTGTTTAACTTTCTTGAATTTGGTCCTGTAGACAGTTTATTTGCAGTTACTTATCTATGTTTTAATACAAATGTATTACAGGAGTAAGGAATGGAACCACTATGGTAGTCCTCTTAAATCAATATTTACCAAGTTCAGAAACCATAGGTGCATACTTGGACTGTAACTTAGAGAAGGTAATAAGATGGTTCTAGTCCATGTGGAAGCCCCAGGTGGTTGTAGGACATCCTACTTCCCTGTCTCATCCAACAGAACTCTGGTGTGGACCTCAAGGATGTGGAAGTAGAGCATTTGAGATCTTGCTCCCCAGCAGTTGTCCTCAGTTTTGGCTCAAACAAACTCCTATAAAATTTTTTTAAATGATGTGGGAGTAGTGTGGAAACATCAGATCATTAGATATTAGTAGCATAGCTGTCCCTCTAGAATTATGAGAAATTTAACCCAGATAGTCTTGAGAGCATGAGGACTCTGTTGCCTACCTTGCTAGAGAGAACTGCAGGAGGGACATGGGAATTCCTTTAGTTCTTAGATAACTCCAGGACATGGGATAAGTCTCCCTATTCGTGTAAAGGGGAATTTGGATGCTGCACACCTCAATCCCTAAAAATCCCTGGCTGGATGTGAAATGATGTCATTAAAGTCTTGGCCCATTAATACATTTTCTAATTCAGTTTTGATTATTGGCTCTGACTTTTTTTTATTACTCCCCTTAAGCAAATCTGGATCAGAAAATTAAAAGTATGTGACAAGATCAAGATCACCTTGAGGTTATACACAATCTCAAGAACTGAATAGCCAAGTACCATTTATTCAGTAATGATTTGAATATTTCCTTAGACTTTGCTTGATTCTTGGTCTTAAAGAGACATGTAAAAGAAGTGAAGCCTTTTTCCTTCATTGCCATGTGAAACTTTAACCAGGTCTGCCTCTTTAATTGGAAGTGACAGATTTGGGCATAGTGTATATCACTGGTGATACTGATACCCAGGGCTTCTGGGTTCCTTAACCTAGAGAAGGGGATTCACCGAGGCAGATTTTTGGCCCATGTGACTGTAGAATTTGCTGATGGCATAACTTTACATGCTAACGATGGATAGGAATTTTATTTCTTTTCATTAGTTTAATATTTCATATTGTGTACATAAGTGTTCACTCACCCAGTTAAAAACATTGAGTAAACCACGTTTTTGTATAAACTACCCTTGTCATATGATGCTTTCCCCCCATAATGTACAGTTTAAATCGGTGGTTGCCAACCTTTCGGACCTCACGGACCACGGGCTGGCGACCACTGGTTTAAATCCTTAAAACTCCATGTGCAGCACTTCAGCGTACCTGGAGTCTGTCTGGGTTGTTCTTCACTCACCCACAAGGGTAAACAAGGCTACCAGAGCTTGAATGTGATTTATTTTAGGAGAGCAACCCAGGGAGGGACATGCCCTTGGGACTTTTTAAATTTATTTTATTTTTAAACCATTCAGATGGATAAGTCAGTTCACTAAGATAAAAAGTATTCAGAAATACAGATAGGAAGATAAAGGCAATATAACAGTGTGCCACTTGGGGCTCTGAACTTGGATTGGGTGAACCAAATAAAGAGAACAGATCCGATGACCCAGGCTTGAGCCTCCTCACCTCTCCCTCATACATAGCCCCTGACCCCCTTCCTCACTCCTTTCCTAAAATAGCCAATGCCGATTTAATTAGGCCGCTTACTTACACATTGACAGCTTTTAGGGAAAAGAGGGGAAGGGGGAAATATCTAGTTTTTCATTAGTTATAAATCTTGAAAGTATGAACTATTTGGCACCTGTTAAATCAGATTGAATCACAAACCAAAAGAATTCTCTCTTGTCAAGCAACACAAATACGTTAGCACAGAGGACTTCAATCATTCCAGTTTTCTCCCTTCTCCTCTTCACGAAATCAGTGACGAGAAATTCTCTTGGAAATGCTTCCAGTGGTACTGTGTCCCTTTCCCCTCCAAGCAGCCCTCTGTATGCATTTTAGCTCAGGCAACAAGGACAGTAGAGTATTGGCAGAAACATGGAGTGCTTTTGTATGGGTCATCTGTACATAAAAGTGTAATTATTTATTTAATTTCCCATTTGTATCATATTAAAGCTTTGTACAGTGTTTTAAGTTCTGTTTTAAAATTATTTTGTATTTTATTTTTATAATCTAGTAATAAAATATTCATTCCGCATGCAACTCTAGTTCTGTTTGTTTGATGGCTTGGATTTCAAAAGTGGGAAATATTATTTTTCTAATTTAATAATGTTATTGAATGCACCAGAAGTTCCAAGATTATGAGGGAGCAGAAAGTGTTGCTATAAATGCAGTACCACATCCAGAGGCCTAGAAAAGAAGTGCTGGACTGAAGACAAACTATCAGGATCCCTGCAGCTGAAAACCAGGGTTCAAGGATATGAGGAGATGGATTCCTGCATAATAAAATTTCAAGTGTTAACAGCACCCGTTCTCTAGCTGGTTTGGCTCAGTGGATAGAAGGGCATATGCCCGGGTTGTGGGCTCTATCCCCAGTAGGGGGCGTGGGAGGCAGCTAATCAATGATTCTCATCACTGATGTTTATCTCTCTCTTCCTCTCTGAAATCAGTAGATAGTTTTAAAGATCAAAGCACCCTTTCAGTCCACCTTCTATCTCTGGCTGAAGGTACTTTTTCCTTCTGCAAAGGAAGCATCCCTTAGAGCACCAGAGTGAATCCTGCTTCGCACCACCCTCTCCTCTCCACTGTAGCCGTTTTTGAACTAGAGGAACTCTTGGGAGGCACTCACTCGCCCTGCTTCTTCCTCCTGGTTTGGTTTGGCTTGGCCTGGAGGGCTGGTGCCCTGGGTTTCTCCGCCTGGGTTCCCTTTCTTGATTTCTCAGCGAGCAGCAACATCCAAAGGGCTGGCTCTCATGTTTTTCAAAATAAGAGAAATTAAGAAATAACTCAAGCTCCCAAAGCTAATCCTGAATGGGCCTATTAACATCTCGATTGCGAAGTAGTTGAAATATTCCAACGTATAAGAGCTGTGAACAGGGGCTGCGGGGGTAGCCCGGGCACCGGAAGCCTCCCAGCAACAATTCTGGCTTCAAGTTTCAATGGTCCATCGGTGGTGGTGAGTGAGGGGAAACCTGTGGGTACCGCGTGGGCAGGGGGCACTGAAAACAGCCTTTGTGAAAAGGTCAAATGAGGTGAGGCTAACTATAGTAACTTTTTAAAGGTGACGATGGGCGAGTCTGGAAAACTTAACTCTTGAAAGAAAAGAGTGCTTATCGAGATACAGGCAGGGTCTCTCTCCAGAGAGTTGTTCACCTTCCCCGTCCGGCCGCTCTCCCGGCCCCTCTGTCTCTCCCGCCTGGCCCCCGAGCCCAGCAGGTCGCCCCCTCTGGCGGGGGGTCACCCACCGCGGGGCGGCTGCACTCCCACAACCACAGGCCTGCCGTGGGGCCCGCGGACCCGAGGCCTGAGCCAGCCTCAGCCGGGGAAGTCCCGCCAGCCCGGCCCCGCCCCTCCGCGCCGCCCGGCCCCGCCCCTCCGCGCCGCCCGGCCCCGCCCCTCCCGCCTCTTGGCCCCGCCCCTCTGCCCCGCGGTCCAACGGTCGCCCTTCAGCGCAGGCCCCTCCCCTCCCCGGCCGCCTGCGGCGCGCCTGCGCCTGCGCAATCGCCTCGGAGCGCCCCGACCGGGATGGCGGCCGTTTTGGAGTCGCTGCTGCGAGAGGAGGTGTCGGTCGCAGCCGCCGTGCGGTGGATCGCGCGCAGCGCCCAGAGTTCGGAGGTAACAGCGCCGACACGCCCCCGAGCCTGCCTTCCTCGGGAGATGCCGCCCCTGAGGTCCCCTTCCTCTGGGGTGACTGCTGTCAGCCGGGCCGAGAGCGCTCCCACGGGGGCCGCCCCGCTCCGGCCCTGGGCTCCCAGCTGACCCTCCCGCCGCTTTTCCCTCAGGGTGACGCCGGGGAGGCGGCCGCGCTGAGCTCACTCCGGCCCCTGCGGAAGGAATTCGTGCCGTTCCTGCTGAACTTCCTGAGGGAGCAGAGCAGCCGCGTCGTCCCGCAGGGCCCCCCAACCCCCGCCAAGACCCCGGGCTCCTCGGCAGCCCTGCCCGGGAGGCCAGGGGGCCCGCCGCGGGGCGGACGCGGGGCGCGCAGCCAGCTCTTCCCTCCGACCGAGCCTTTGAGCGCCGCCGCCGAAGCCCCTTCAGCCCGCCGCGGGGGCAGGAGGCGGGGCCCGGGGCAGGCCCGCGAGCGCGGGGGCCGAGGCCCCGGGAGCCTGGAGGAGGGGGTCAGCGGGGAGAGCCTGCTCTGGGCGGGGAGCCGCAGGCCTAGGGCTGCTGGCAGCCCCGGCAGCCCCAACCGCGCGCGCTCCGATCCGCCAAATCTCAGCAACCTGGAGGAGTTCCCTCCGGTGGGCTCGGTCCCCCCCGGCAGTGCAGGGTGAGAACCACCCCTCACCCCGGAGCAGCTGTGCTAGGGGGGCCGGTCCTGGGGGCTCAGGGCGAGGGAGTGGCTGGAAGGTTGGGAATGGGATAACTACAATGAGGAGGGGCGAGTTGTCCCCCAGCTGTTGTCAGGATGCTTGAAGTGGGAACTTGAGAAAAACCTGTGGCTGCTCTCAGCAGGACGAAGCCTTCACGCAGGATCAACCCAACTCCGGTGAGCGAAGAGCGGTCACTCTCCAAGCCCAAGACCTGCTTCACTTCACCCCCAATCAACTGTGTCCCCAGTTCCCAGCCCTCCGTCCTGGACTCTAGCCCTTGGGGCCAGGGCCTGACGGCAGGCTGCAGAAGTCTGCAAGAAGAGCGGGAGATGCTCAGGAAGGAGCGGTATGGCCTTGCTGCCTGGGATGTTAGTTTCCTTCCTGTGGGGGGTCTGATTGCCCCCGGGGAGCCTTGGGTCTGTTTCCTGGCCTACGGATGTCCTCTCTGGAGGAACCTGAGTCTGGCTGTGGAGGGGAAGCCAGGCTGAGTGCGCATGGTATCTATCTCCGTAGCTCTAAGCAGCTGCAGCAGTCACCTGCTCCCACCTGTCCCACCCCAGAATCGGGGTCTTCCCTGCCCACCCGGACAGGAAACCTCACAGCTGAACCTGCTGACCCTGCCAAAGTGTCTTCTCGCCAGCGCCTGGAGCTGGTAGCCCTTGTCTATTCCTCATGCATTGCAGGTGAGTGAGAGCAAAGGGTGCTGGAGCGGAGATACTTATAGAACTATAGGGTGAGAGAATTGATAAGGCATGTAGAATTTATCCTGGACTCTTTTTTTTTTTATATTTAAAAATATATTTAAAATATGATCATTACAGATTATTTTACAGTCTGAGATTGTCGGTATATAATAGAAGCATTATATTGCAAAATTTTCCAAGTTCTGAGTAATCCCCCCAGCCTTGATTCTTAATGGTGCTCAATGCATTGGGGTTTCTTTTTATATCCAGAAAACCTGGTGCCAAATCTCTTCTTGGAGCTTTTCTTCGTCCTTCAGCTCCTTACTGCCCGGAGGATGGTGATTGCTAAGGACAGTGACCTTGAACCCATTCCAGGAGTCCTAGGTCAGTGAGCAAGCCCTTTTTTTTTTTTTTTTTTGAGAAATGGGGTCTAGAAATGGAATAATTTTTAACTGACAGCTTGATACTATCATTCTAGATTCCCTGGAAAGCCCTCTATTCCAGAGTGTGCATGATTGTGTCTTCTTTGCAGTGCAGGTTTTGGAACATCAGTTTCAGTGAGTTTCTCCAGCTGAGGCATCTGAGCCTTGTCCCCATTGTCCACTTGGTTCTCTGGCCAATTGGGGTATGGGCTTGTGCTTAACACAAGTGTGCAGTGACCCTGGATCTTTTCCTACGTGTAACCCTTTAATTTTGTGTCAAGGCTATGAATTTGGCCTGTGAAAGAGTCAAACTGCCTGCTGTGATCTTGGTGGCTGACCTTTGTCCTGGTTACTGTCTCATGTTCCTGTCCTGCTTGCTCGCTCCCTGCTCTATAAGATCTCATTTCCTCCCCTTTTACTCTCATCATCCTTAATCCTTGGCCTGTGGCTTTGCCTTACATACCTGCTCCATGCTCTGTACTCTGTGTGGTATGCTGGTGCCAGCTTCCTATTTGCAGTGTGTGTCCCGTTACATTCATATATGCTCTTGACCTTGTAGAGTTCTTTCCTACCTGGACAAAGGGACCTTGAAGCTGTTGGCTGAGAATGAGCGGCTGCTATGCTTCTCACCAGCTCTGCAAGGCCGCCTTCGAGCAGCCTATGAGGGCAGTGTTGCCAAGGTACTGACCCCACCTTAGATGTCGACTGGCCCAGAGCTGACCCTTCCCAGCTTCATAATTCAGGCGGCCCAGTTCACACCACTCTGCTGTCCTGTGATCTAACTGGGGAGGAATAAGGGGATGAAGTTTTCTGAGCATACACTCTACAGGCTTCTGTTCCTAATGTCATTGCCATATTTTAGGTCTCTCTGGCGATGCCACCCTCTGTTCAAGCTGTCTCCTTTCAGCCAGAAACTGACAATCGTGCCAACTTCTCCAGTGACCGAGCCTTTCATACTTTTAAAAAACAGAGGTGATAAGAAAAGGGAATTTGGGGGGAGGGAAAGAGGCCATTTTTACTCTGGGATAGGCAACATGTCATTTTCATAGAAAGCTGATCAACTTTCAGTACTCAGAGATGTATGTCAGGCATGTGGTGGGCTGCTCCTGGGTTAGAGCATTGTCATCCTGGAGAGAACTTTGGAGAACACGAGGAATGGGGCTGTGGGTAGTCCTGTCATCAGTTCTGAGCTAGGGAAGGTGCTCCTGGGATTGAGTTAGATCAGCTGTGCCCAGTTCATCAGGCCTTCTTGTGTGTCTCTCAGGGATGTGTTTTATGAGGTGCTTCGAGAGTGGGAAGACCGCCATGAGGAGCCTGGCTGGGATTTTGAGAAGGGCTTGGGCAGCAGGATCAGGTAGGTGCTCCAACACTGGTCACCTGGTCTTGCTTGCTTCCAGCAGCGAGCAGCTCAGTGGTGCTTGGTAGCTGATTGAAGGGAGGCTTTTCTCCACTGTTTCCAGCCTGGGCTTTTCTGTCCTCCTTAATCGCTCTAGTTACTGCCCCTTCTGCCTCTGCTCCAAGGGATTTGTCTCCAGCTCCTTCCACTCAGAAGTGACTCATACTTGTTCTGTGGTGGTGACTGCTTGGAAAAGTGCAAAGCTCTTGCTCCAGGTTGCTTGAGTTTTGGCCAAAGTTACTGGTTAGACCCTTGCCAACCTCCATTGTCTAGTGTGGCAATTCTAATCACTTTGCATATCTAGGTAACTAGGATGCAGAAAGAATATCCTCTGTCCAGTGATCTACCTTCCACGTGGGTCTTGAAGCTAACTGGCTCTCAGTGAGGATTGAAGATTAGAGGGGTGATATTATTTCTTGATTGGCCAAGTGTATCTCTATCCTTGAGGGGATCTCACTGTGTGTCCCTCACCTTTTCCTACCTTCTTATGCTGGCCCGCTATGGCAGAGGTCTGCTCAAAGGTCCTGGTAAAGGGCTGAAAGGCCCAAGAATTGGCTTGTTCTCTCAGATCTACCTCCTTTCTCCTTCCCTCACACTCCATTCCCATCTCTTACTCCTCAGAGCCATGATGGGTCAACTCTCTGCAGCCTGCAGCCACAGTCATTTTGTTCGGCTTTTCCAAAAACAACTTCTCCAGGTAATAGCTCCAGCAGGAGATTAATCTACGGTGAACAGTAGGCCTGATAAGACAGTCAAGTAATGGCTGGGATTGTGGGGGCAGCCAGTCAAATCCTGGGCTGGGGTTTGAGCAGGAGTTCTGCTTCTTGGGTGGTGGTTGAAACTCGGGCAGTCAGAGAGGAGCCAAGATGTCTCTCATATGCCCTGCACCCCCACTCCTGGGTCTCCTCACATCCGTACCTTCCTGTCTGCCTCCAACCTCTCACTACTTCCTGGCCCTTGAATTCTGTTGTGGTAGAAAGAGTGTGGGCTTTAGACTCAGATGAGCCTGGTTTCAGATCCCAGCTCTACTGGCCCGAGGCAGATGTTTCATCTTGTAGTTGCAGTTTCTTCACCTGTAAAACAAGAATATACTCCCTATCTGAAAAAATGTATCTGTGGCACCTGGTAGAGGGTTGGCATTCCATAAATGTTTATTACTTCTTTATTTTGTTCAATCCTATGTGTTTTTTTAATTACTGTGTTGTTGTTTTTTATTATTTCTCTCCTCCCCACTGCCCCAGATGTGTCAGAGTCCTGGTGGTGCTGGGGGCACTATCTTGGGTGAGGCTCCAGATGTGTTAAGTATGCTTGGAGCTGACAAGTTGGGACGGTTGCGGCGCCTACAGGAACGGCTTGCAGCCCCTCAGAGCAGTGGTGGGCCCTGCCCACCCCCCTCCTTCCCAGGCTGTCAGGGATTCTTCAGGGACTTCATCCTGAGTGCCAGCAGGTAAAGGTTCCTGTGTCTTGCAGTGAGTGAGACAGAGGTCCAGGAGAGGTTTGTCTTCCCAGAAGGGCAGACAGTTCTCTCTCCTTCTCCTGGAATATAACAGGTGGGACTGGGTGATATCTAGGCTCCTTCTAGTTCACACTTCCTGCCTCTATTTTCCAATTACAGTTGAAATCAAATATTATATTAGTTTCAGGTATATAACATAGTGATTAGCTTACAAAGTGATCACCCGGGTAAGTCTAGTACCCACCTGAAGCCATAGATATTTCCTATGCTGTGACTTTTTTATAACTGCCAATTTAATCCCTTTACCTTTTTCACCCTTATCCTCAACACCCCTCCCTTCTCGTAACCATCAGTTGCTCTCCGTGTAAGTTTGTTTGTTTATATTGTTAGTGAAATGATACGGTATTTGACTCTGACTTATTTCACTTAGCATAATACCCTCTAGGTCATTGGTCGGTAGACCGCGGCTCTCGAGCCACATGTGGCTTTTTGGCCCCTTGAGTGTGGCTCTTCCACAAAATACCACGTGCGGGCACGCATGTACAGTGCGATTGAAACTTCGTGGCCCATGCGCAGAAGTCGATTTTCTTCTCTGTTCTTTTCTTATTCTCTTCCTCTCTACTTGCATGTTGATGAGTTTCTATAATATTGTATATGGATGCCTTTCTCTTTATATCTTGCATATCTCCTATAGATTTTTGGTTTAGGGTTAACATGTGTTTCATATATACCAAAATGTGTTTATAGTAGTCTATTTTAAGTTGATGGTCACTTATATTTGAACGTATTTTAAAATCACTACAATTTTTACTCACCCCCTTAACATTTAAGTTTGTTTTTTTTTTGTATCTTGCAAAGGTAATTTTTTTTAAAATCCTTTAAAGTCCTTTTTTTTTTTTTTCAATTTAACATTTAAGTTTTTGTCATTATTTTTTACTTCCCTTGTATGTGTGTTTGTGTATATCCCTAATTGTAATTGCACATGATCTTCCCTCTTTTGCCTTTTAACCTTTGTACTAGTTTTTTTTTTTTTTAAATATATTTTATTGATTTTTTACAGAGAGGAAGGGAGAGGGGTAGAGAGTTAGAAACATCGATGAGAGAGAAACATCGATGAGAAACATCGAGCAGCTGCTTCCTGCACACCCCCTACTGGGGATGTGCCCGCAACCAAGGTACATGCCCTTGACCGGAATCGAACCTGGGATCCTTGAGGCCACAGGCCGATGCTCTATCCACTGAGCCAAACTGGTTAGGGCTGTACTAGCTTTATAGTTGGTTTATCCACCACTTTTTTAAGTGTTTTTGTCAGTGAGGAGTTTTTTCTTTCCTATTTTATTTTTAATTCATATCTTTATCTTTTTTTTTTTTTTCTTAAGTCCCTTTGAGCCCTGGCTGGTGTGGTTCAGGTGATTGAGCATCGTCCCATGCACCGACGGGTGCTGGTTCAATTTCTGGTCAGGGGACATATCCAGGTTGTGGGTTCGATTCCCAGTCAGGGTGCATGCATCAGGAAACCAATTGATGTTTCTCTCTCACATCGATGTCTCTCTCTCTCTCTCACTCACCCTTCCTCTCTCTCTAAAATCAATAAAAATAAAAAAGAATGTCACTTTGACATTTCTTATAATACTGGTTTAGTTATGATGGACTGCTTTAGCTTTTTCTTGTCTGGGAAACTCTATCTTTCCATCGATTCTAAATGATAGCCTAACTAGATTGAGTAATATTTTTTTGTAGGTCTTTGCATTTCATTATTTTGAATATTTTGTGCTATTCCCTTTGGCCTGCAAAGTGTCTGTTGAGAAATCAGCTGACAGTCATATGGGCATGCCCTTGTGCTTTTCTCTTGCTGTTTTTCTTTTTCTTTTTTTCAATATATTTTATTGATTTTTTTACAGAGAGGAAGGGAGAGGGATAGATAGTTAGAAACATTGACGAGAGAGAAACATCGATCAGCTGCCCCCTGCACACCCCCCACTGGGGATGTGCCCACAACCAAGGTACATGCCCTTGACTGGAATCGAACCTGGGACCCTTCATTCTGCAGGCTGATGCTCTATCCACTGAGCCAAACTGGTTTCGGCTGGGTTTTTGTTGTTGTTGTTTTTTTAATTTTATTTATTTTTTACAGAGAGGAAGGGAGAAGGATAGAAAGTTAGAAACATTGATGAGAGAGCAACATCAATCAGCTGCCTCCTGCACAACTCCCACTGGGGATGTGCCCACAACCAAGGTACATGCCCTTGACTGGAATCGAACTTGGAACCCTTCAGTCCGCAGGCCTACGCTCTGTCCACTGAGCCAAACCCATTAGGGCTCTCTTGCTGTTTTTAAGATCTCTTTGTCTTTAACCTTTGACATTTTAATTATGATGTGTCTTGATGTGGACTTCTTTGGGTTCATCTTGCTTGGGACTCTGTGCTTCCTGGACTTGTATGTCTATTTCCTTCGCCAAGTTAGGGAAGTTTTCCATCATTATTTCTTCAAGTAGCTTTTTAATTCCTTGCTCTTTATCATCCTTCTGGTACCCCTGTGATACGAATGTGATTACTCTTAATGTTATCCCAGATGCCCCTTAAACTATTCTAATTTTTTTTTAATTCTTTTTTCTTTTTGGTGTTCTAGTGGGTGTTTCCCCTACCATGTCTTCCAGATCACTGATTCAGTCCTTTACTACATTTAATCAGCTATTGATTCCCTATAATGTATTGTTTATTTCTGTTATTGTAGTCTTCATTTCTGACTGGCTTTTTTTTATAGTTTCTTTCTCTTTGTTGAGATTCTCACTGAGTTCATCTATTCTTCCCGATGTTCATTGAGTATTCTTTTTTTCTCTCTCTTGGTTTTAAAACAGCCAATCTCTACTTGGCTTCCTCTTACATGGCCTTCTTGCCCTATTGAGCATTCTTTTTTAAAAAGTATTTTTATTGATTTTGAGAGCAAGATGGGGAGAGAGAGAAACATTGATGTGAGAGTGCAACATTGATTGGCTACCTCCTGCACGCCGCATACCAGGAATTGAGCCCACAAACCCTACATGTGCCCTGACCAGGAATCAATCCAGCAACCTCTCAGTGTACAAGACGACTCCCAACCAACTGAGCCACATGGGCCAGGGCCCTATTGAGCATTCTCATAACCAGTGTTTTGAACTCTGTATCTGGTAGATTGCTTGTCTCCATTTTATTTAGTTCTTTTTCTATAGTTTTTCCTGTTACTTCATTTGGGACATGTTTCTTTGTCTCCTCATTTTGGCTGCCTCTCTCTGTTTGTTTCTACATATTAGGTAGATTTGCTATGTCTCCTTGTTTTGGCATAATGGCCTTATGTAGTAGGTGTCCTGTGAGATCCAGTAGCACAGTCTTCTCATTCACCTGAGCTAGTTCCAGGGGTGTCCCTTGTGTGAGTTGTGTGTGTCCTCCTGTTGTGATTAAGCCTTACTTGTTGTTGGTCCATCAGTGGGGTGGGATTGACCCTCAGTCTGACTGGCTGTGAGGGCTGGCCATGACTACAGGGAATAGCTTTTATGTGGGGCTGACCCCGCAGAGCGAGTGTCACTTCAGCAGCGCTCTGGTTCCCGTCAGGTCCCCCCTCTAGGTGTGTTGTTTGTGGAGCTAGTTGGCTAGTGCTCTGTTGTGATCTGAAGTCACCCATCTAGGGTGTTGGTTCTGGAGCCTCTTAGGAGGGGCTCCAGAGCAGCCAAGGTCACTGCCACTTGTTCTTGGCTTGGAGCTACCAGGTTGGAGCTACAAAGTGACCTATGTTTGGTTGCCACTTGTGCTGGGTTCAGCGGTGCTGGGGAGAGGTTATGCTGTGAGGTTACCCTCCTGATTTTTAATCACCACTTGTGGGTGTGGGCCAGCCGTTCAGTGTCTCCACCCTCTTTCCAGTCTCAAAGTGGTTGCTTTATCTCCTTAGTTGTAGGACTTCAGCTAGTCTTCAGGTGGTTCTCAGTGATGATTATTCTGTATTTTAGTTGTAATTTTTATGTGGTCATGAGAGGAGGCAAACACAGTGTTTACCTACCCTGCCATCTTAAGATCTTGTTCTTTTACCCACATGAGAAACCTCATTGTTCCTTGGCCTTCCATCTCTGAGCCTTTCTGTCTGGAGCACCTCTTCTCTGTTCTTACAACTTTTTTCTTTCTTGCTCCCCATCCTAGCTTCCAGTTTAATCAGCATCTCATGGATAGTCTGAGTCTGAAGATTCGGGAGCTCAACGGCCTTGTCCTGCCTCAGCCTGAGCCTAGTGATGAAGACGGAGAGGCAGATGTGGACTGGCAGGTTAGAAAGCAGAACAAGGGAGTGGAAGGGGTTCTGACCTAAGAGGGAATGGGTATTTTCAAGAACTTTGTAACAGATTTGGACTTTTTTCTAGAAGCCTTCTGCTTAGGACCTTTTATCTCCCTGATCTCCTGCAGGGTGAACGGAGGCAGTTTGCTGTGGTGCTGCTCAGCCTGAGGCTTCTGGCTAAATTCCTGGGCTTTGTGGCTTTCCTGCCCTACCGGGGTCCTGAACCACCCCCA